>NC_046627.1:15597624-17021797 GCF_900324465.2 Anabas testudineus
AAGTGGAAGTACTGTAATTAGTGTCAGTTGTCAAGCGCTGAAAGGCAGGCAGAGGATAATGTTTCTCTGTGGTTTGAGCAAGAGGACCTTTCGGAGTCGGGAGGCTTCTGATTTCATATCGCCTGACCTTTCTGCACAGACAAATGAAGATCATCAGCGAAAATCACTGCTGCAGATAAACAACCACCCTCACAAGCACGAGCACACGGCATTGTTGTTTTTTTTTTTTTTATCTTTATAATGTAAAGGTAGGTGGCAAGTGACAGAAATACGTGATGGACGTGCCAATCAAAATCATCTTAGCAACCGTATCTAGGATACAGGATACTAGCTTCCTCTGGATTCCCTCACATGATGAGCGCACAGTGATGTTGTAAGAGCAATACATAGATAGAAGCTTACAACTTAGACGACACATTACTAGTATTACAGCCGCTGAAGATGATTTATCTGTTTTCAGCTTCAGTGTAATGTCATTCACTGAGTGTAGTGGAACATTCAGCTCTGTTCAGTCTCATTTTATATTTTGGGGGTAGGTAACACTCAAAATTGTGTTAGAAATATAGAATTATTATAAAACAAGAAAAGGTCTCGTATCATGTTTCCTTTTTCAACTTGAATCAAGTGTTAACACAACAGTTCGAACACTTAAGGAAACATTTAATCTTGACGGTATGACTCCAAATGAGGTAAAATTCAGGGTTATCACAAAGCGCACAGTCATTGTGACAGCGAATGATGGTGACATTGAAGAGGGGGCATTTGAACAGACAAAAGGAAGAAAACCACCCTCACCCTAAAAAGAGAATGGTTTTTGCATGTGATGACCACAGTCAGATGCTCTCTCCTTGTCCTGCCTGACAGAAGTTATCTGTCGTTGTCACTACTGGTAGAATGAAGCAGTACCTGCAGCCCGATCAGCTCGTCCAGCTACTCTAGGATGGCACATCCGTTCGTACATTCACAAGAAGTTTTGCTGTGTCTTCCAGCACGGTCTTGAGCACGACGGAGATATCCAGGAGAGGTATCTGAAGGGGCACTGCGAGAGTCGTTCAAACTGACCTCCAGCAGGCTCCTGGTGTGCATATTTCAGACTAAACTGTCAGGAACTGAGTCCACGTGGGTGGCCTGTCCTTGGAGGGGCCGCCCATAGCTCTGTGTCATACCCAACAGTACCCAGACTGCAGTGAGGTACCGGGATGAAATATTAACTTGTGAGAGTCCAAACTTTTGCCTCTGACTTTCAGCTGCAGCCTCAGCCTCGGTTTTTGCATTAGATTGTGTCTCTTTTTGGCATTATCCTCAATTTTCCTAAACAGAAGAGGTTACAGACGACAACCACCAACAGAATACTGCCGTATGTTGGGTTTGGTTACTTCATTTAAATGGTGAAAATTCAGAGCTACAGAAAAAACACATGGTACCTCTTTTTTTTTTTTTTTCTTTAAATGCAAGGCCATGACCTGCAGGAGGCCAAAGCAAATAAGGTCTGAAACATGCAATGTCAGGAATAAGTAGGGAACAAGCAGCAGGAAATCTCTTTTAATGTGGAACATGTTTTCAGCACTCTGCTATGCTTATGTTATGTTTGCCCTGCCATATGAGCTTTACGAAATGTAAAACGGCATCGATGAGGCAGGGTTAACTGGGATCAAGAGTGGGCTTTTTCTTCATAATGAATAGCTGATAACCTATAGCTATAAATAAAATAACATAATTGAGGCTGTTAATACAGCGTAGACAATAATACAGTGTAGAACATGGCAGTCAGGACTTATGTGCCTTTATGGGGCCTTTTTTAACAGGTTGATGTATGAAATGCACAAACAGTACAATGACTACTCCCCGAGGAATGAAAGTTATACCAGAGGAATATTTGGAATACGTCAGATTTCCCCGAGCCACCTGCATCATCCAGTGTGGGAATACAATCTGGATAGTGCGTTCTACTGTACCACGAAGCAGCCACAGTAATAAATCAGTTGATGACCTAATGCAGGATGAGAAGCGGCAACATCCTATTTTTTTTTTTTTTTTTTTTCACCATACCACATGGGATCTATTTCCTCTCAACATTAATAATACTCTGGAGCATTAAGGCATGCAGCAAAAGCAGATGGATTCTACCCCTAGCCGATTCAACTTGTAAACATTTCCTCTCTCCGAACCCCTTCTCTCTAGTCCCGAGGCAAAGCATGATTACCCTATTTTAATGAGATTTTTGATGTTTTTTTTTTTTTTTCTATCCCTGCAAGACAATCCGACTCTCTCCTATGTACATACTTTGGTTAATGTTTGCAGTCTGATGGTATGAGGAAGAACACATGTTGTTGCTCTTGGTTCCCACGCTCCTTTTCTCTTTGATTGTGCAGGCCAGAGTTCTGCTTGATGCGCTTTGTGTTTGCATGATGTTAATAATCCTCTGATAAAGGAAATGAAGTAGGTGTGCAGTCTTTCCTGGAGCACTTCATAGTTACTTGATGTTTGAATAGTTTACACAGACATACTCGTGTGATCATTTGTTTCCCTTATTAATATCAGGTGCTACTGATGTGGCAACCAGGTGATAATGAACTGTTCTCTTTATCGTCTGGTTGCATTGATGAAATCTCTTACATTTGCAAGTGAATTTTGCTAATTGATGCTTGATGTACCAGGAGGATTAGTTAAAATTCAGTTCATTCCAACATAAAGTGCTATAACACAAACACCACACATCGTAAAGGTGAAGCATACTGCAGAATCGTGTTTCTCTGAGAAACTGGGACCAACCTGCTGTGTGTACTGTAACCCTACCTCGGTCCCAGACATGCAGGAATAGGCCTGTGGGTACTGTTGGGAATGTACAATGTACTTTTCACCAAGAAGCATAACCATGTGTCAAGTGAATCAGTGCTGCGATGTCAGGGAATGTTTGTTCTAGTGCAGCCGGAGCAGCGATGCCTGCTGGTATTAACTCTAATAAAACGGACACTTTGGGATAAACGTCTTAGGTTTATTGATCTGATGAAACCCCTCAGATATACAGCACCTAATGAACTTAAAAATGGGGGGGGGGGAGAAACAGTCCATTTTGTTCACTAAAGTACTAAATGTCTTATATCTATCTGGTCCTTTCTGTAACTTTCATGATCTTCGTGGTCTTTAAACCAAGCTGCCCTGTTTGTGAAACATGAAGCCCCCGTGCACTAGCGTTGCCTTTGGTATAGTTTGCATTGAACGCAGCCTTTCAGGACTTTCTCGCCTACACTTTTGTTCCCCTCTTTTCTTTTCCTCAGCCTCCATTCCCCGACAGTGGGGTCATGGCTCGTTCTGGAGCACGTGTCATCCCAAATAACAGTGAGAGATGACAGACCCCTGGCTCCCCATTCACTGGCTTGCTTTGGACGCGAACGAGACCATGACATCATAGGGCAAAACGCCTGGTTTCCACACTGAACTCGTCCTCTCTTTCAGTGCACCTTTGCTAGATCCCACTGCACAGACAGCAGCTGTTCTGGGTCCATTTTTGAATGAAACCCAGGATTTCCTGTATTTCTCTTTTTTCGACTGATGGTGACCATATGCTTGGACAGCAACCAGAGCAATAAAAGTCACAGGATGCAAATTTATTTTCTTGAGATACTTCATCAATCAACTCTAAAGTGGTGAGATAGAGCAGGCGCTGAAAGAGCACCACAATGGAGTCATAGTGTGAGGTTGAATAAACGAAAGTCATCAACGCGGCGTTCGCTATGTGCTCATTAGTAAGACAGTTAATGTGATTTTTCAAAGAAGAGGTGACTTTTCAAAAACCTAACATAATTATCTTAACACACAAAGTAGGACACATGACACACAGTCACAAGCTGCGTTGCAGATTGAGTAAAAATGTTCTTTCTTTTCTCTCACACACACAATCTGGATATATTATTATTATTGATGATCAAAACAGAAGAACACACAGTCATCTTCAAGGAGTTATATTGAGCCTTGTACGTCTCAGGATTTCGTTTGACAGCTTTGAGGTTGCTCCTTTTTCTTCATGTATAGATACATTTTCATATTTGTCTCCAAAATGCTATCAAAGTTGTAGCTTACGTATTATTTTCCACCTTGATTAGAAACAAAACATGCATAGAAAACAAGGAAAATTGTCTTACTTCATCCTTGCGTTACATACAGAACAGTTACTATTGAACAGACTATACTGTTAAAATCCATGAATGTCATTTGTCCATATCCATGACCATGTAGGTGCGCACCCCAACACAGGGAAGGTGCACTACAACTGTGCAAACAAGCATGGACATAGAAACTTCGACAGGATAGGAGATGTCAGGGAGTGGTACAAAACTACTGTAAGATAATTTAACAAAGTCTTGTACAGCAGTTCAGTTCAGTCACCACATACAGTATGTTATTGTCCAGAAAAGACAATACAGTGAGAGCAGATGGTTAATGAAGGTGGAGAAAAGTTTGAGTAGTTCATGAGCCGGCTTTTGTTTGATTATGATGATTGTATGACTTGAAATGAACCAGCTTCCTACACCTAACTGTAGTGTCATTACTCAACACGCTGAAAGTTACATACATATGAGACGGTCATGACGTCAATAAATAACTAAATATACTTTATTATAGAATAACGGAGTGAAAAAGAAAAAGATTAGAATACTAAGACTAGAATAGAAAAATAGGTACAACTTTGTTACGTTTTTGAGATTTTTGGAAAGTTTCAAAAAGTCAGGAGGGGCGGGAGGAGTGTTAGGAGGACTGTGACGACTCCTGAGCACAGACTTGACATGTCACATAGACGATTGGTTTCCTTCTCAGCTTTAGCAAATGAACTGAGAAGCCTTTCATTTATTTTCTCTCCTAGTTCCGCTCACTGTTTCTCCTCCTCTCCGCTCTGTCCCTCCATCATCTAAAAGACATGACGTACATAGACACGTGTTAGTCACTGTAAGAGCACTGATTCACAGAATACGCAGGTTTTTTTTTTGTGGGGTGACATTTAATTATTGTTGCACAATTGCATACGTCATTCATCAGGTTTAGGTGCCCCCTTTTTTTTTTTTTTAGCCCCATCCCACAGTTAGTGTAGGAACAAAAAAAACAAAAAAAAAGCTTTTCCCAGGAAGGCACAGAGGATTTCCGGGAGCTGTCACTGCAGCTATGAGACGACTTGGAATTTATCTGCAGGCTGTCAGTGAAATTAATACTGATAAGGTGAAAATATGACAAGAATTTGAAAGTCTGCACTCGGAAAGAGGCTCTCTCACCGCCTCGTTATATTAAAGAGTAAGGCCAAAGGGGGGGGGGAGTATATCTCTAATGGGTTGCTTTTGGAGGTTTACAGGGTTTGGACGACACCCAAAGCCAATTATATCTGTATGCGACGTCCAAACCTAATCGACACCCCAAGTTCTTGGGGTTTTTACATTTAATACCCAAAGAACTAGAAAAAGTGTTTTTCTTGTGATGAGGCTGGGCCGCTAGAAGCTGCTCCTTCTTTTTTGTCTTTGTTTTTGTCATGTTAACAACTCGAGGCTCTTCAGGGTTTAATGGCTGCAATAAAATGACTGTCAAGTTAAGGGGGGGGAGGGCGAAGGCTTTCCACTTCAACTAGCAAAGCCAGTGTCTCATTCCCAAAAATTATTACCCAGGTATAATTTGGAGGCTAAAATTACACAGCGGCGTAAAAAAAACGCATTCATCCCAACAATCTCAAGCGTTTTATTTATAACTTCTGAGAAAATTGTCTTTTTGAAATATTTACATTTAATTTCAAGTGAGCGAGTCCTCCAAGTGCTGCCTGATCACCTCTCGAATAATTAGCAGAATATTTGAACACGTAGCTCGCAGCAAAGACGGCGGGCGACACTGGGAACATTTCTGCGCAGGGGAGCTTGTGGTGTGTTTCCCTGAGTATACATAATACTAACATTGCTGCTAAGATGCTCAGTTGTTCTAGATAAATGTGATTGTTTTGTCTGTGCTCCTAGTTTTTGCTCCTAGTTGCAATGCAGTAGATATATACTCACTGACCACTTTATTAGGAACACCGGTACATATGTATCCCAATGCAATACAGCGGCTGTGCCATAGATTTGACTTCTACAACCCCCACTCACTATAATCTAAATAACAAATGCAGTAGAAATTTCTCCTTATTACTTCGTAAAAATCGCACAGGTGTCCACAGCCCTCATATAAAGGATGATTAAACTTGATCCCGTTGTTATGATCCTATAAGATGTCATCCAACCTGACATAAATATACACCCAGACATGGGTGTAGTTGGGGGACTACAATGCAATGGCAGCTACAGGATGTACCCTGTAAAAGAGCAGCATGTTTTTAAATATGAAATAGCTGCCCTGACTCAAAATATGGCAAGATGTCATCGGGCACTCGGTTAAACTTTTTCCCAGCACAGCCTCGTTCCACAGCTGTGGTACTTTTTTTTTTTTTCTTTTAGATCCTCCAGGAAACTTAACTAGCTCATCTGTTTTGGGAGTAATAATCCAGTATCTGGGTGGAACTGCTACTGTAATCCTGGCAGAGTTAATGCTAAGAAGACATGACATCACCTTCAAGTTCTCATTATCGACAGTAATTCAGTTCCCTGCAAGCCCATCTGATAGTCATTTGTATTATTCATCTGGGTCTACGTGTTAACATGATTTTTTATTTTTTATTTTCATGGCACGAAAATACTTTTTACTTCAATGTACATCTACTTATAAATACTTTAAAGGCAGGATAATATCTTCCTGAAGCAAAGCAAAAAGAAGGCATTTCTTAATCCATATTATATATCTCTCAGCCCTCAGATGGCGTGTTCGGAGGAGGAGGAAATGCCAAAAAAATCTATAAAATCAAATCCTATTAAAGCGCAATAAACAAGAAGACACTAATCCGTCCCACGCATGGCTCTGCCAACTCGGAGCCAGGCTCTTTTCAGAAGACACTGGCTACAGTTGTACTGAGTATTTACCAGTGGCTCGCCCACTCTTTCTCATCAGTATAAATGAACTGTAATTTGGGCTTACCTACTGCGAAGTGGGCTTGATGCTTTCAGATAGGGCTGCTAGATGTGCTTTATTTTAATGTGTTATTATTGGAGGTTTTCATTATCTTTGCTGTGCATTAGCCACAAACGTTATGCATGCTTCCTTTTATTTTGGATGCTGGCAAGGAAAGGGCCACTGTGATGGGACTTTTACAAATAGGTCTGTTTTAATGGGGCTCAGCAATTTGGGATTCCTTTGCTGCAGAAGGTGACGTGCAGGCAGAGCTCTTTACCTTGATAGCTGACCCTCTCTGTGAAATAACCATCGGTGCAGTATCACTATGGCTGCATTTAAGTCTGACCTCATCTTTTGGGATCAACTGACTCAGCAATATTAAGCTGCAAGGTGGTCCTCCAGTGGAGTAACCCCCAGAGTGGACATGAGCAAAGCTACCAATCCCATCACATACGCATTAAGTTAATTGCCTTTATGAAGAGAGGTCCATCCTGTATTGAGTGAGATCATGCCCATACTTGAGTTATGGTTTATACAAATTAAGATGAACTCTTTGGAGTGGCCATAACAAAACAGCTACTGCAAACAGTTTGACAGTCAAAATGAAATTGTCCCACACAATTATAATAACAATATAATTGGGCAGACCTGCACGTGTCACATGCTGTCACTGTATCTGAGAACTGTTCTGTTCAAAACTCCCATTGCTACATGTTACACTTTATGCATTTTTTTAGGTCAATATGAGGTCATAAGGGAATTGGTTGTGATTGTGGATGTTGCGGCTCCATTAATAAGCTTTTAAGGCTTATATAAGGCTTTAACGTCTGTCATGTAGGCACTGATTGACAGCACAGTCACCTGCTGCGCTCTCAAGCTCCTGGACTCGGACTGACTCAAGCTTTACGTGCCTGCTGTTTATTTAATGAGCAGAAAGAAATTCCCTCCATTCCATAGATAGTGTTATGGCTTTGGTTAGGAAGTTAGACTAATAAGACCCCTGGGAGAAAGCTGTCAAGCAATGTTTTAGTGGTGAAGTTGAATGGGACTGTTGTCAAACACAGTTTTGTGTTTTAACATTTAGCAAAGTAGTTTAAATTGCTTTCAGTGTGGCAAGTGTTTTCAGTAATGGCACTTTTCACACATACGGGTGCAAAGTAGTTGCCAGTATTGAAGCTCTCATGGATTTCTGTTTCTCTGAGTGCGTTGTTGAGCATGTAAATTGTACACTCAGCTCTACCAGGACAGCGGTTTCACTGCCAACAATACATATGGCTTTCCGTTTTGTGTCTTGGTAACTGAATAAAGAAAGGTGACAATGTGACTCACATTTTCCTCCATTTTGTTTAAATATCCTCCACAGTTGGGCGGCAAACAACTCTGAAACCGTGTTTAGCCGGCATGAAGTTGGTAGCGTTTAACTCTTACTTAGCTGTCACATGCACTGCCATCTGAACACTCTGAGGCAATGGGGGCAAAGGCCCAAAGTCTTAAGTTGGAAGGCCTGCCAGCAACCCAAAGCCACTACTTTGGTCTGAAATGCAAACCAGTTGGTGATGTCCATGTTAAATAATGTCTTTGCACTGTCACACAAATCATCTTTCACCATATGTGTAGATTATCCAATGTGACTCCAGAGATGAGTGAACAGCCCAACACATGATGAAATTTATGAGCAGCAGACATATCAGCCCACTGTCACCGGCTAAACGCTCACCTGTTAAAATGTGTGCAGCTAAGACAGGCAAGGGCCAATTAAAATGAACTCACGCTGTTTAAAATTTCAAAGTGGCCCAAATTGCACAATGCAGCAAATAGCTATTAGAGCTGTTTGAACAGTCAAGTGTTTTTACAGAATCGAGCCAAATTGCTTTACATTTAGAACTGAAAGTACCTCTGTGGGGCCTCTGTTTTACCTACCTAATGAATAGGAATCTAGCTCCTGTTTCGAAAGAGTGAGGTAACTGTGATAATAAAGCAGAAAGGCTAATCAGCTTCCCACAAAAAAAAAAAAAAAAAAAAAAAAAGATTGGTACCTCTTGTGAGTTTTTTGGGCTGAATTCAATTGTGTAAATGTAAAAATGGAAGCTGAGTATAGTATAAAACTAGGTATTGGTATTTGTTTAAAAAAAAAAATCATCTGGCATGCTGGGTCAGGATACAACAGACCTTGTTCCTTCATTGTAAAGTCTCGTGAAAGCACTACAGCCTTTAACAACGTCTCTGTTGGATAGGCCGTGAACGTGGTGAGTAAGACCTCTTTAAACCAGTCATTTTGGTTCCATGTCTTGACAAGGAGATTGCGCTGCTGCACCGGTGTGGCTCCAGCGCGGCCTGTATCGTTTTAACGTTAATTCATGGCTACCACTGTCAAACTGACACATTTCAATTACGGTGACAATTGCATTGATAGAGAGAGGGACAGAGTGAGAAATATATGGGAGCTGTGCAATTCAGCTCCGACCGCTTTAATGTACAGTGCAGAAGAGGTTAATGTGTGTATTCATCAGTTTGTTCGCGAGTGTACACATATATGTAATTAATCAAGACTACTGCTGTTTTTAATTGTGAATTCTTAATGTAACGGCCTAATGGGTAAAGTAATTATGTAGCCAACCGCTTCCACCTTGCTGTCTCAGCATCATAAATATACTAGATGGTAGGTTTTACAATTAGCATCACCGTGGGGTGGGTTCACACACACACACACACACATGCACAATCAAACGGAGCTTGCAATGATGGCCAAATTCCTCATCATCACTGAGATGAGTGAAGCTTCTGCTATACCCAGACATTAACCCGCATGCATCCACAATTTTCTCAGGCTGACACTTCAATTAGGCTAATCCTGCCTGCATACAAAATGCTGCACTCCTCCTCTCTGAAGCAAACGTTGCTGGAGACGTGCCACAGCCCTGTGCTGTTTCTCCCACTCTGCATCACAAGTAGAGCGGCTTTTTCAGCGACGGAGGAGAGGATCCAGTACAATCGGTTCCACTTCCAGGCAGAAACACAAGAGAGATGCAGGGAAGCAGAGAGAGAGAAAAACGCGAGATGGGGAGGAAGGGGAGGATGGGAGAACGGTGAGAGTTTGGGGGAGGCCAAAAACACAAGAAAGTAGCCCTCCTGTGCATTTCCTGTATCCATATATCCCTCAGGTGCATGCAAGACATGAATAAAACCTATAAATAAATAATTATTCACCTACAGAGGCATCTACTGTCCTCGTATGGGAATCGTAAATGTTTCAGTTGCTGTGGGCCCTTGGAAAAAAATTCTTAGAGCATTGCAGCCTTAGTTAGCATGGTACTCTAATTTGGCAATTGGTGGTAATGTCATACATCACTTACAATATTTGTGTTTGCACAATAATTATGCTGTTGATTAAGCCTAAAATTTTGTTTGTGATGTTGCACTGAAAAGGAAATCATGTAATCCTTTAGTGGGTCTTAATATTAGTCAAATAAAACCTCAGATGAACAACAACATGTTGCTTTTTTCACTGTATTATTATTTCTTTACAAAAAATCAATTGATGTGTAGCTATAGCTGATGTGTGTATGCTGTAGTCTGCTGGGGTGCAGGCGGCACGGACCAGGACAGAAATAAACTGAGCAAGCTGACCAGGAGAGGCCAGCTCTGTCCTGGGCTGCAGGTTGGACTCGGTAGGTGAGAGCAGGTTGTAAGCAAAGCTGACATCCAATTTGCACAATACCTTTCACCTGCAGCATCAGAAAGTGGAGGATCTGTGCAGCACCTTCAGCTGCAGACTGATACATTGTCATTGAGTGTTACCCCACATCTTTCATACCCACCACTGTAAGACGGTGCAACTCAACAGTTGAACTATATTCTGTAGATATCACTACAAAATCCTTTAAATATTTTTTGTAAACATGTTAGAAATACCTGTATTATTTTTAGATTTACTTCTCTTTCTTGAACCTTGAAAGTCTCTAATAGCTGTTTGGTCCCCCAATGTGGGATCAGTCTAGTTTGATCTTATCTTATCTCTATCTATATATTATCAGTTTTTGAAAAGCCTTTTAAAAAGGTTTAAAAAAGGCAAATTGTTTTGAATTGTAACCGGTTGCTAAAATAAATGAAGTTTACTGAGATTAAAGCCTATAATAGTTTGCAAGACACCAACAACAGAGTAGTGCTTTTCAGAATTAACCTGGAGGTCAGTTGAAAGTGGGTGAGGCAGATGTTTCTGACTGCTGATTGTACAACACTGTAGCCCAGAAGTAACTCAACCTGGCATCTAAATTTTGCATGACTGATTTGAGTGACGCATGGCATACAGTATTTGTAACATGATTGCTAGCGGCTATGACTGTGACGTTATGAATGCTAACAAGCGGTGGCCAGAGAAAATGTCACAGATGGATCAGGAGCAATCGGATGGAGTTCTACATACGTGTCCATCCAAGTTAGGGTGACTGCTGCTGTGTCGAGGTATGGTACATATCGAGACAGTGGGGAAAATGAGAGACAGTTTTCAGGAAGGAATAAATTGACTTGGGGACACAGCTGCTGTGCCATCATATTGAATGTTTTTGTGTTAAAAATAGAATTTAAGTCAGGCTGGGGAGCTCAGCCTGTTCTTGGACAAGTACAGTATTTTCTGTCAAGGTTGGATTCAGCTATAATTTGTTCATAATTTCATGTGAATCTCTACATTAACACCTGACAGTGTTGCTCAAATGCTAAAACAATGGAGGCGGCGAGGATGTTTTTGTTTTGTATCACCTGTCACCTTATATTCTCAGGTGGCCGAGGCTGTCAGCGCTACATGGACATTCCACCCTCAGCTCCCTATTCTTTTACTCCATTGCTCCCTCCCTTGTATCTCTCCTCCCTGAGGCAGTACACCAGGACATCTAGGCCACCAGTGGGAATACAGTAGTTAATCTCTCTAGTTAAATGCTCTTGTATGGCCCTGAGCAGTAGCAGTCAACCATCCTCTCTCTTTTGCCTTGCTTGCTCTCTGGGGAATTGGTTCAGCTCATGTTTTACTCAGGAAAAAACGTATTTCAAGGTACGTCTAAATCTGTTTAGTAGTTATAATCTGAATTGATCGTTTGATTGGAAGTGCTGGTCCGTCTGTTGTTTGTAGCTGTGCGGCTTCGGAGACAACACGCTTTTCCAAATGTATCACCGAAAGAACTCGTTTCTTTTTTTCCCCACAGTGTAATTCACTTCTCCATTTGCAACATCATATTTGCAAACTGGACGTGTGTCTTCACCTGTCAATCACAATTTCCAGCAGGATGCCTGGCACTCATTATCGCGCGCTTAATGAGTTACCACTTCTGATGTTACAATACATTGATCACTCCACACATAAACCATAGCCGCACAGATGAAGGTGCCGTTAAATGTTTTTTAAATGACAACAATTTCTGTGCTTCAGTAGCTTCAGGTAGGAATCCCCACCTAGCAGGGAAAATGGAGTCTGCCACCAACTGTGCCGAAGGCTGGCAACTGGCCTTGGCCTCCGATAGTGGATGTGCTTTAACAACCTCCTACGTGCAGTTGCGACAGATGAAAGGGCGACTCAGTAGTCCTCTTGAATCAGTACTTTGAACTGAGTGTGGTGTGTCCTCTCTTCAGAGTGTTCAGTACTGATAATTGATTGCTCACGTGTGCTTTTACAACGTTTCGTTTTCAACAACCTAGATTTTTCTTACAGTAACAGTTTGTGTTTTAGCATGTCGCTGTCTGACTTTCTAAACCTGTGTAGCACAACACGACAGCTTTGTAGCGTCTCCTGTGTAATTTTATCTAATGTCAACTGCAAAACTATTGTCACCCAAGTGATCAGGAAGAAGAGGGGCGGCATGAAATATTGATGTGTGCAAGGAGCGCCCCGAAAAGCACTCTTGCTGTGAAAAAATAGTGCCTCTGAGCAGAACTGTCTTCACTATCAGCTGAAATTATACGCAACCTGACAGTGAAATGACTACCAGCTGGTGAAAAAAAGTAAAAAAAAAAAAAACATTTAATTTCATGACAGCTCATTTTAATTACACCCCTCCCCACCACCAACACCACCACTCCCTTCAAACCCTGCATGAATTCCTCAAGACCACATTAGGCTACAGCATCACATTAAAATTTGAACTTACACTTCCTTCACAATTTTCCCATTATATGCAGGAAGCTGAATTTTCCCATTACAGAGAGTTAGTCACAGCCACTTTCAGTTAGTGGAGCTGCCATATGCAGAAGAGTTTTATCATCAGAATGTATTATGTAAGATTGACTACTGGGCGGTGTGCGGGGGGGGGGAGAAACTTTTACTATCAGCTCCTGCGTCTTAAATGGAAGAATCCTATGAAGGGGTGGTCACGGGGCTAGAACCATTCAAATAGGCCAAGAGTGCTGATGCGTCCTATTTACCTTGTGGTAATGGATTTGTTTGTGGCCCAAACCCCACTCCTGTCTCGAAGGAATATTGTGGGGGGGTGGGGGGGTATGGCTTCATTCACTTTCTGCTGCCTTGGCCATTTATTTTGATTAGAGAATGAAGTACTCCACAGAGCCATACACAGAATAATTGACAGTGTGTCCTCTGAGGTCGCAAAAAATATACCCTTAGTACTTATCCCCTTGGTTGAGTGGCAGTGTATGAAAAGATTGCAGCTGAGCACTGGACTGAAGGTGTATTATAGCTTTAGGTTGCAACAGAAACCTGTCGGGGAGGTCATAAATTATATTTTGGTGTTTGTTTGTTTTTTTTTTTTGTCCCCACACTTGACAGGAAAATTGATGTGGGCTATGAACTTCCAATTGACTTCAACTAGTCTATATATTTTTCTTTTGTTGTCAGTGAGGTCCGAAAGGTCACTGGGGTGCCAGCAGGTTATACTAGGAAAAAAAACACTCATTGTTTAAGAACATTGAATTTAGCTTTTAGAATAACAAAAAAACATTAAATACGTTAGAGGATGTTAGTATTGGTTCACTGGTTTCTGAAGAGGCTTAGTTCTGCACCTGGACCTGCACCTAACCCTAACTCTGCAGTTTTTTGCCCAGCCAGTTGGCCATATGGCCAAGTCGGTTGTGTTGCTCAACATTTGTCACCAAATCATTGTGGTTTTGTAGGTGTTAAGTTGATAGGGAACTTATGGTAAACCTCCTACCATTTCAAGTTGCTAATTCAAGAGTTGCCTGCTGCCATAGGGGCGCTGTTTCAAGGAGTGCTGTCATACAGTAGGGTATGGACAAACAACCTGTATAATTTGGAGGAGCCATACAAAAACAATTAACTTTTTGGAAAAGGAAATAAAATTCTTTTAACTTCTCATGTGTGAATTTGAACTCTAAACATATGCTTTGGACTTTTGGTGATTGAGGGCTTTCTTAGCTGTTTGCTTAAATTTGACCAAACATGAAGTCACTGAGAGGATACATTTTAGATCAAGCCATAATGGAAATGCATAGTTGCATAGTGTAACGTGAGTACATTTTTTAGCTCTCCATTCACTGAGATCCTGTTAATATGTGTGAATATATATATTTATGTAGAGTATTCTGCCTGTTAAAGATATTCATTTATTCAGCAGAGTTTCTGGTACTCTCCCTCTCCCTCACATCCACATTCAGAGATTAGTTCTTAAAAGTGCCCTGATGCATGTCCACTCCCTGATGAAGCCAACTAGGAATAAGGAGTGCAGAGGCAGAGAGTGAAGGGGAAGCAGATGGTTGGCCTTCAGAGGTTCTGATCGCAGGGATATTGGCAAGATGCTGAGCTGTAGAAATTAACCTTCAGAGGTTTGTACATTGCGGCAACTGTTGGCTCATGCTGGATTTCTCTCTAGTCCTCTCTCGCAATCTCTGTCATTTATTCAGTCAACCTTTTCGCTGATGTCATCTCTAACCTATCTGTCTCTATTTTCATTGATTATGCCCTTATTTTCTCTCCCTCTTGTTTTACTTGGTCACTCACTTGAAGAAGCCCTCTCTAAACTCGTTCTTGTCGAGCTAGTTAGAAATAATGGCCACATCAAAGACAGACAAAAATGATCAGACTGCTAGGTCCACTCTTTTAATGGCCTTCTGAGGTTGTCTTCTTTTCCTTTCCTGTGCTGCGGCTGTATTAACTAAAGGTCAAACCTTCTTTTGGCTTCTGAAGTAGCTCTAATGTTATATGCAGACAAAGTCAATGTAGCATTGGCAGCAGTGTCAGCTCTTATCTGGGTTCGTCATTGTTGAACTGGGAGCCCGCTAGATTGAAGCTCCCCATATGGATCGTCATCATCAGCCTGCTGCAGGGCATTGTGCATGTCTCTTTGCTGCACAACAGCCTCCACTGCTCTGCTTGCAAAAGGCCCCTGGGTTGTGCTACTCACAGACCCATAGCTGTCCATTAAATTTGCAGCACATAGTTGCCCCACTAGTTCTGCATTGAGCCAAGAATCCAGCAAGTGCAACGTCTGTTTACTCAGCTGTTTAGCTCTCAAGTTTAATATTACCTTTGTTGACAACCAGCTGTGGCTGTCATTTGGTGTAAAGGGTGTAAGCTTTGCCCTTAACAAGGATATGGATACATTTTGCACTTGACTGTACTGTATAAACTCTATACAGTCTATATTTAATTGGCTTTAGTTTAGTCGGTAAATCCACTTAACCTCAATGTCACCAAATGTAATGCAGCATTGTCAATTTATCATTCAACTATTCATGGCAATGTTAATGTGAAGATGGATGCATACAGGATGAAACTGTCAACAGTGTTTTAGTAGAGAAAATTTAATCACGACTTGATCCATAAGCAGTAACAAGTGTTTATCAAGTCTGGATTTAAGCAAACACAGTGAGTAGTGGATGGTTGCTGCGAGTGTTAGACTTCCTGATCAAAGTAATGCGCTAGTATAATTGAATTCTTTGAATACACAGTTATGTAATTATTTTTGCTGCAATTGACTACAGATGGTTCTCTTATTTCAAATTTGGAAGAAGAACATGAAATGTCTCTTTCCTGAATCCAAACGCAGACCAAAAAGAAAAAAAAACCCCTGCAACTCCCAAGCCTTCATATGGACATGTTTCATCAAATTTAAAATGTGGAAAATAAAGCACTAGGGGAGTTATGCAAGCTGTTGTTCAAGGGGTGGAGCGGTGGGATAAAGGGATAAATGAGAAATGACTTGTGCACAGTGTTGTGACTGGCTGGTTGGTTTCATAATTCTGCAAAAAAAAAAAAAAAAAAAAAAAACTGCTAAGAGACGAAGATGGAACATCTGCTCGATACATCTGAAGTGCAGTCTCGGGTGAAAAGTAAAATCAGATGACAGTCGGAGTTCCTTATTTTGTTCTATTCTTCGCCTCGTGTGAAGCAGACATCTGCACCGGCAGGATTGCTGCAGAAATTTCTAAATTCATTTTGGACAAATTGTCAGAAACACGATGAAGAAATAATTGCTCTTGCCATGCAGTGAGCTGTGACGTTTAACTACGTGCAATTCTGCATGTGTGGTAATGTGATGTCTGTCTAGATTGGTGTCAGAAACCTAAGTGTTATTGCTTATTTAAACAGTCATCCCCTAAACGTACATATTTAAGCGTGGCAGGGTGAGAGGCATGACACTGGGCATATCAATTTTGATCAAACATCAGCATACAGCATATCATGAGACTCTGTTCATGACCACTGCCTTACGAGGGACACTCGGACTGCTTGTTGTTGCTGTTCCAGTACTTGAGTTGAGTTGCTTATTCATCTTGAGATGCTATTTAGAAAAACAAATACCACCAAGCATACGATAGCTCTCGCAATGTGTTGTTTGTTATATATATATATATATATATATATATATATATATATATATATATATATTTACTTTTCACTTTATCAGTTTCAGTTTTTCTGCCTCTTTCTCTTACCAATTCCACAGTGGTATGATCTCCTGTTATGGAGTTAAAGTTGGAAAAGCTTGTTATCCATCAAACTTTCCATAGAAAATCCAGAATTAATGTCTCTGCAGATCTGTGTCATACCTGAAAACATCTGTCATTTGTTTTCATGTGGGATGATGTTTTGGGAATTGGCTGCATATAGAGTTTTTTAAAATTTGGAAAATCGTCTCCAGGCAAGCAGTTATTGACTTTAAAAGTTCTTCCCAGCTGTCAAGCAATTTAATATTGTTTAAAAGAAGAAATATTTTTTTGTCCATTTTATCATTAACTGTCTTGCTTCGGGGTACTGGGCCTTCATCGTACTTTAGTAGATTTGTGCTGATTTCTTTCTTTATGGGATGCTGTCGGCAGTTTCCACATTGTAAATGATACATGCAAATGTTGTTTTAGTGACTAAACATATGAACGGTTGCATGGTTTTCTTGTGGGGAACAAAAAGTTCTAAATATTGTGTGTAGATTTGCTAACAGATCAAACTCTGTGAAGGTGCTGTAATGATAATGGTCTAAACTCAATCTACTGTAAACATATTATCCTTATTTCAATTGTTGATAACATCGGTTTGTCATGTAGAGGTTGTGCAGTAGCAGTTATGCGTCAGGATCTACACAGGATACATTCAAGTACTGTTAAGACTGTAGACAGATGAGTGCAAGTGAAACTCAATCTTTAATGTAGCATTTGTCCTGTGTAGATGTAACCTAATGTGCATCTGTCCCATCAGAAACATACTGAGACAAACATTTACACGTGGCTAATACCTTTAGTATAATAATATAATGCTATTCTCTATATATATCACTATATACAGATATACAGTTTTTGTGGTATATATATTTATATCATGTACTTTACCAGTGAAGACTGATCTGCTTTAATTTTTATTTCAACCAACATGCATCTGTTTTGAATGATAATTCTGTAATGACTAAAACTGTCATTTCCCTGTTTTCATCTGATGTGATATATTTTTGGCCATTCATTGTCATTTTACTTGTGGGTCCTGGTCTTACATGTCCTAATCTCATCGTTGTTAATTAACAAACACAACAGATGATAAGCAGAAACCAATAGATACGGAATGTGTCCTGTGCCTTTCCGCATAACTGTAGTATGGTTTTAATTTTGAGTTACAGTACCACATGACTGTGTCACTAGAGTGAACTCTGTTTAAAAAAAAAACAACAACATAAAAAAAAAGGCAGCTTTGAAAACATCACACTTCATCTGTCAAAGGTTCCCCTGATGATTCATTGTAGCTGACATCAGTGACAGAAAAGCCAGAGCGATGGAAATCTGTTCAAATACGGTGAGGCTCAATTTCCCATTTCATGAGAGAACAGTGGATAATACGTTGGACCCAGACCAGTACGGGGTAAAATAGCTTCATCAGTCTTTTCAAGTCAAAGTGAGGTGGAGGGAAACAAGTGAAACGCCGATGCATAACACTGACATTTTTTAATAGAATTCATTTATAACAAATGGAACTTGTGTCAGCAAAGAACTGATTTTCATACAGACTTCTTTCGCCACCAATGTAACCTAAGTAAGAAAATAAAAAGCACTCCTTTCATTCAGAAAAAGAAACAGTTTACGCTTACAACTAATCAGAGGTAATTGTATGATCTTTTTAACAAGCCTTTTTTTTTTTTTTTTTTTTTTTGTACAATTTCATTATTTAATTTTTCAGTCTATGCATCCAGACGAGAGATAGATAGAGCAGAGAACACAACGTTTATTTCTGTTGATGACACTCCAAGCTTGAATGGCAAAGCCACGAGAACAGATGGTTGGGGGGACAGATTTTTCTGAAGTTGTCTGCTGGAGTAACCATGGCATCAGAATGGATGCTCTTTTTCGCCACAAACTTTTTTTTTTTGTTGTTTTTTTTTTTTTTGTCTTTTTCAAGAGTTGATACCGTTTCTGTGTTATTTACATACACACAAAGTGAACGTTTAAGGAGATTTTTTTTTTTCTTTTATAGATGGGTTCAAGTAATATATTATTGGGTTTAGAATCAATAGGGCAGTGCATAGTACAAAGATAGAGAAAGTGCAAATCTTCCTACCAGGCCAGCTTGGGCCATTCTGCAATGTTTCACCATGCATGTGAAAAATCAATAAAAATAATAAAAAAAAAAAAAAAAGAGGAAAAACTGAGACGTGAAAATAAATATGTTCAGAGACTTGAATATAAAGTAACGTTAGCCACCATGAGGTTAAATAATAGCACTTTTATATCTCAAATTACGACAAAAGAAATCAGTTAAGCAGTCAACAAATAAAATAAAACACATAGCTGCTTGAGTTAACAAGGGAAAGAAAGCACCTGGAATGCACATCCACAAAGCCATCAAAGAAGGTACGGAGAACACTGCTCAACATAAGGACTGAAACATGACTGAACTAACCCACCAGTCTCTATGTGTTGTTTTATTTATTAAAAAACAAACAAACAAACAAAAAACAAGGGTACGGCACACTGTTCAGGATTGTCAGGATAACAGAACCATTATTTAGTTTGGATCTTTCTGTATCTGCTCTCTGTAGTGACACATGGTCTGCATTTCAAACCTAAGGCATGAAGAAGAAACCCTTCAGTGATGACCCGTGCAGTCTTTTTTTTCTTTTTTTTTTTTGCCAAATTTGTATTTTTGTTATAGCTTCATGAACCATTTTTAAAATATAAATATGCGGTACTTTACTATAGTCTGTCAATTTTGACCATCGTGACAATATATGAAAAGCTCATTAAATTCATGCTGGGCCTTGATGCATGCTGATGGACTATTACTTCATCTTGTTTAGTTCTGAGACCAGTATTCTGCAATGTCATCCCTGACTCTGTGTTTGAAAAATTGAAATATACAACAACTGTGTATTTTTGACTGTTTTCTGTAGAGGTCAGTGATATATAAAGTATTATTCTATTTCACTCAGCCACAATAAGGCCACTGAAAATGAAAAGTATGAGTACTGAAATGTTCTTATTTGCATATATAATCTCATCATGTGACAAATGAATACTAAAGGTAACTAAACTATACAATTACATTTACACTAAATGCCTAGATTACTCAAAGGATACATTAATATGTTAAATGAAACATTATAAAAAACAGGCGTAAATATAAGGCACTCTAAATGTAAAATGAAACAAAACAAAAAAAGTCATTACTGTCAAATGCTTTAAAGAACCACAAGACAGTGACGTCTTTGTACCTTGCCCTATTGTGTGGAGCGGTGAACGCGGCTGAGCCTCTAATTACAGACTGCGTGAGAGCTTGAAAAATGCACCAGTGATTCTTTAACTGGCACCTGACATTCCCACTCCCACACCTCACTTGTGGGGGGGAGGAGGAGGAGGAGGAGGGTGGAGGAGGGTGGAGGCGGGGGCGGACAACAATGTCATGAGTGAATAACATAGCCACATAAAACCCTATCTAAAAAACATACATATTTATTGCACAAGAAAAGATGCACTGAATCAGAATACAGTTTTGTCCTACTGATGTGCATTCCAGTGAAAAACCTCTTCATTTCCCCCATAGCACACAACTCGCAATTTGGAAGCTTTCATAGACAATCCATATAGTTCATATATTTTTTACTCATAAATGATGCACTTTATCATTATATTTAGAATGTTATATTTAAACTAATATATTTTGACATATATTTGGCAATCTCTCTATTTATATATGTATATATGTATATATGTATATATATATATATATATATTCGTATATCTTATCAAATCCATCAGGTTCTCGCTTATCATCATTCTAACATGGAAGAACTAAGATAATCGGTAGCAGCAACTTCATACTTTGCTCATCCCTGTTGATTCCACAAAGCCCCAGTTTATCATATGGGAGTAATTAAGTTATCATGTATGTGTTCATGGACAAAAAAAACCCAGAAAATTCAAGACCGAAAAAAAAAAAAAAAAACCCTTGAACAAAGTTCTGTTTTGGTAGTGTGAATTTAGTTTTGTGCACTACGTGCAACAAAATGAGGGCAGAATTGAAAATAAAGGCAAATTAAACAAACAAAAAAAAAAAGCTAAGAGATTCTCTGCAAAACAGCACATATGTCAGAACAGTTCTACAGCTTAAGAAAAAAAAGAAAACCTAAATTACGTAAATAGGTTTTATCACTTTTTTTTCATCCCCAAGTGATAAATTTGTGTAAAAAAAGGAAATTCACACAGTTCAAAAAAAGCACATCAGCTGTATAATAAAGTACTAAAAAACTAAATCAATAATTTTATTTATCTCATAGAACATTTTAACTGTACCCTCTCCCAAAATTTAGATGATGAAGATAGTGGCAGGAAAAGGAGTATTTATTCATTATTACTTTGAGTCTGTCCTGCTGTCGTGGACCAAGCATTGTCTTCTTTTTCGATGGGTTGTCTGTGTGTACTTGATTGTGAAACTGATTTTTTTTTTTCTTTACAATGTGCATTGAGTCTTTTTTTTTTTTTTCTTCCCCGCTATTCTGTGTGCCTCCAATGCTTCTCGTAATGGTTCATTATCACTGATGCATTTCTGACGATGTCATTATTGTTCGTTTACTTTTTAGTTGTGTCGGTTTCATTCAGTTTTCATGAGCCCCAAAGTAAATCCTTGAAGCAAAAGAAAAAAAAAAAAAAGGTAATCCCATATGATGCTTCAACAGTCAGGATTCGCTCGCCTTGTGTCAAAGCGAGATTTTATTGGGGTTAGGAAATACTTGGTCCTCCGGGAATCATCTTTTTCATTTTTTGACAAGTCATGTCGCACATCCAACACTTAATGAGTTGTTAGCAGGAGTTAAGGAGTACTTTCTCAAGCAGGAATTTATGGCTCAGAAGAGAGGCTCGCTGGGTTTTCTTTCCAAAGGGCCCTCTGCTTTTTTCCACCAATACTGGGTCTTTTACGTTGCATAGTGATCAAAGCTTCCCAGGTACTCCAAGCCAGCCCTGTAGCAGAACTGGTATTGATCCTGGAAACAAAGAAGAAACTACTTTAGCATGCACTGTCTTCTAGCAATCTTGATACCGAATTTATTGCACTGACTGAAACTTAAAGGAAATGCGAGCGGGCGATGTTAGACAATCTTTTCAAAAAGATAAAATGAAATGACAGTGGAGAGTGGACAAGAATCTAGATTGGTTCAGCTACTAAATTAATCATTTTCTTTAATATTTGCTTTAGTTTAGGTGTAGTTGAGTACACTGTCAACACAGTAACTGGTTCCATGTGTTAGAAAACCTAAGGTAGCTGCATTGCAACCACAGCTGTGGGAAAGAGAAAAGGGAAAAGTCTCACTTCTGTCTGCACCATAGCTGGTCTCTGTGTCCGTAACATTTTCACTGTCTGAAAGATGTCTACTACGCCCTCATATCTCATTCGTTCCAAGACGATGCTGAGGGTGATGAAAACTCCAGTTCTACCAACACCCGCGCTGTGTAAGAGAGATCAACATGGCACAAAAAAGAAAAGAGTCAACATCGATGCCTCAAACTCATATCCCAATATGCTACTTTAATGTTTATATATAGGATTTGTGTTGTAATGTCTGTGTTTTTAAGTATTTGCTGCCCAAAGGACATTTACATTACGGATTTTACTTTCACACCAAATGCAGCTGATCCAGACGGTGCATTGTACTAGTTTGTCACTTACCTACAGTGGACCGAGATAGGTCCATCTTGGCCGAACTGCTCTTTTGTTTTATGAACTTGGCCAATGAAATCAATGAAGCCCTCTCCTGATTTTGGCACTCCTTGTTCAGGCCAGTCCGTGAATTGAAACTGCCTTACTGTTCGTGACTGTCCATCCTGGAAAGACCGGAGGGAGGAAAAAGTGGGAAATGTAAACCTAACACTGAATCAATCACTCAGAAATGCAAACAAACTGGTAATGTTTAACTGAAGTCAGATTAAGAAGGTGAAATCTGGGGGCACACGTGTTAAGTTTAAAGCATCAGAGAAAATGTTTCGGATGCCTGTCATTTTACCTGAATGTATTAAACATGAACACTAAAGATGATAACTCCTTTGATGTGCTCCCCTCAACAGGGTGCTCGGAGAATCAACTTTGAGGATGTGCATTACTTAAGTGATATTGTATCCCCTTGATAAGGAAAGCAATCCCATTGACGAGACAGTGTAACATGCACTACAAAGGAGAAAGCCTGCACCATTTCTCTGTGTAAGCCTTTGATGGAATTAAAAACTCTGGCAGGTCAGAGCTGCCGGCATCACATTTGTTTTTACACACTGACATGTGTCATAATTACCACAAATATATATTTATGCTTATGTTACACTCAAGGCCATAGTTTGGTATAAACAAATATTTGACACACAGCCAGACTTTTGAGCAAATGACTGCTGCAGTGCTAAATCCAGCTAGTGTTCAGCATCCAGCAAATTCACCAGTGTCACTGAGTCCTTTCTTCTTGCTAAATAAAATCACGTGGTTAAGAAACACTATACTCAAGGATAACCACAGTATATGACTCAAATTTAGATGGCGGTGTTGAAACTGGTGAACTTCTGGTGATTCATCAAATGCCCCTTGTGACCCTTGGGTAGGTCAAAACCCAGACTTGGGAAAAACAATTCTACTACGACAGTCTGCAAGCGATAGCACTGAATTTAGAGTTTTCTTCCCATGATGTCAAATTATAATCTTTAAACGATGTTCTGTGAAACAATATCTACTTACCCTGGCGTCAGTCACTTTGAATTCCCTCAGGATATACTGGGGCATGTTATACTCGGCCATGGGGTCCACTACGAAGTATTGGTATCTGGCCGACCTCTCTGCTGGCCAGTACTGGTGGCATTTTTCCTGGAGGAGTGAAAAAATGTATGAGCCGCAGTTTTCCCTTCATACCGTAGCACATCATACACGGGGTGCATTTTGTAAAATCCCAGAATGAAACATAGAATACATACTGTATCTACTAATATTGTATGGAGGCGTATGCATACCCTGCCCATTTCTCTTAGTTTGGTGAGCATTACGACAATGGTAGAGTTGTGCTCCCAGAGCATTCTCCAGAAATCCTCTGTAGTCTCTGCCAGTGGTCCCTGTGTGGCAATATAGGCTTTCTGTTGCCTGTGGGAATGTATAGACATACATAATGAAAAAGTGTTGATATCAGCATGGAACAACGTTTGGGAAGGTCATTGTTATTGGTTAGAAGATACAATATTCACACTATAAGAGTCCTATTTACAATGAGTGATGTAAAAGTGGCATAATATGCTGAATATGTGCTGTTATGTGTTAGACTATGGCTAAACTACTCACCTGTACCCATCAATGAAACTGGCATTGATGTAGTCAGAGCCCTCAACTCCTCGAATGGGCTGTAGACACACTCGCGTGGACTCGTATGGCATTATGTTAACAAGGCGGTTCTTGAACTTGTTGCAGGGTAGATTGGCACTGATGAATCGCGACGTATGGGCTTTAGTATTAGCCAAACGCTGCATGGGAGAAAGAGAAACGGGGATGTCTTTGAGGATACTGGGCCATTTGAAGTACATAAATAGCATCTAAGTGATTACTATTAAGGCATGTTATGGGATACAGCAGCAATGCGAACATTAAAGTAAAGTTATGTTATGATAAAAAGACAGAGGAGGGGCTACTCAAGCAAGCCTTTAGTGGACAGAAGTGCAGTGTAATCTATCTTGTTTATCATCTCTTAAGTAGAATCAGCATCCATCACAGAGCACAGACCAAGAAAGTAGGGGTGTATTGAGCAAGTCAACACCATGTATACAGCAACACCGCAACAGACTGGATAAGGTTGGTTGAACCTCTCATTGCAAATGCAGCATGTACTTCTCTGGTCTCTGTAGCAAGCTGTGCTGTGGTGGGGAAAACTTGTTTTTGGTGTTTTCATATAAACCAAGAACAGGGAGCTATGCGCGGGGAAAACCAGAGGGGAAAGAGAGGGGATTTCTTTTACACAAGCAAGTCAACTAACAGGAATAAAAAGGAAACCGCAGGCCCCATGCTGTCTAATGGGCCTAATGGGAACTGGAAAAGAGTTTAGCAGTTGTTCTGAGTGTTGCAAATCAGTGACACTGGGGCGCACATGTGGCTTGAATGGGTGCAAATGGGACGCCTTCAATGTCTTACATGGCTACATATTCCAGTTGTTGCCGTAAAGCACATCGTGTGGTTGGTGATATTGAAATTTTTCTTTCCAAACAACTTCTACCTTGAACTCCAGTTCCATGCCAGTGACATTCTCTCCACCCTCTATTTGCGTCAGTTTCTGGATGTAGGCGTATAGGTTTCTGGCGGGCACTTCGGTGGTGCCGCAGTTGACGGCCTCCTGGAGTGCGTCGTGTATGAAGACGTACTGGTCCTCCGTCTGCACCATGTAGTTGCGCTGGGCACGCATTAATGTTACATGTCCGTAGATGTCCACAGTCTTCTCGTGCTTGATACGTTCCAGCATGGCATCAATCACGATGAAGCATCCTGTGCGTCCCACCCCAGCACTGTAGTAACAAGCAGAAGGAAAACATATTATTGCATTTTTCTCAATTATAGGGCCATTATGTAACTAAAAGCTATGTACAAAGGTCCCCAATTTGACATGCATAAGAATCTTTGTCATACTGTAATCGTCCAGTTGATGGAGACGAGACTTTTCTTAACCTGTACTGGGACCTAAAGAGCTCTCCTTCTTCCAGTGTTGAGACCAAAAGGTAAACTCTCTGTGCCAAGTTTGTCACTGTAGGATGGACCATTTGGCTCGGAGTGTAATTAAATATGAAGTGGCACTGTGTGGAGAGGAGGGCTTGGCAGTCACAGCCTTGAGCGGCTCACTGCTGGCTTTGCAATCTAGTCTCTCCCCTCTGGACCCCACCTGTGCTCTTCAACCCATTAGGACTAATCACTTATGCGACAGCAACATTTAACCTTTATCTCACAGTCCTGAAAAGTGCCACTACACCGAATGTGCACACAAACGCGCGCATGCAGTTGCAATGTTTGAGAGTAGGCTTTTGTGAAGCCTTTGTTAATGTGCCAGTAAACTTCGGAGAAGTGCAGCTGACTTCAGTTAATACAATTAGATTGGCACCGTGCATGTAAATAGCATAAGAGCTTTAGAGGAGGCACTGAAAGGCAGATCTCTTCATTAAGACTCACATCTGCCATTTTTTTCTTCAAATTAGTTTGTAAAACCGCTATGGGAAGAAAAAAAAAGCATCCGACAAAGAGCGGGGATGTTTTACTGTTTCTCGTTGACCTCTCGTTAAAACATGCTGCATTAACGTAGCTCCCTTTTACAGATCGCTGACAATTTCAAAATGCTCAGTGCAATACATTACATGTTGTACTAGCGCATGCCCGAGCACCAAAGATGTCTTCTGATAACAATTTATTTACTGTAAGGTGACAAGGTGGCGTTAAATCTTGTTCATTAGCTTTCTTCCAACCTCCCCGCGAAGTACAGCATTGACAAGTCCTTGCACTTGGCACTCCAAAGTAAATAGGTTATTCAATCCATTAAGCTGACATGCCCATGAGGTGTGAGCCATGCTCTCCTCCTCCTGATGGAGCATTTGTTTTTCATTTGCTCAGAGGAACAACGGAAGGGTTGAGACGGAAATCTCAAGAGGGGAGTAAAGTTAGTCCCTGGAGGCCAAGTCTGGTTAATGTGCCATGCTGCAGTGCGAACTGTGCTGCGAGTGGAATAAAGACACGTATGGGAGTCATTGGCTTTAACAAATGAAATGATGATCACTTTCAAAATGGCTGACACTGGCTGAATGAGACTGAGCTCCTTTTTTTTTTTTTGACAAAACTCTTCGCCGCTCTGGGGGGATTGCAAAATGTGCCTGTGAGTGAAAGAGAGAATCAGGCTGCAAAGAAATGTGAAAGTGTCTTGAGATGTTTGAGGAATGAATCACTTCCAGGTCTGAGAACACCTCAGCCCTTGGGCAGGGTGTTGGGTGTGTGTGTGTGGGGGGGGGGGTTGCAGAAAGTAGAAGCGATTTCTCCGGTTACCCCAGCTGTTTCCAATCTCAAAACATTTTACAGTTCAGACATGAATGTGGGAGAGTGATGACCTGCGAGAGAGTAAGTGACAGAGTGACAGCGCTGAGGCAGAGAGACTGAGACAGAGGAAGATGAGGAATGGGGGAGAGAGGTGAGGGAGGGAGGGGAGGGAGGTGGAAATGTCTGACTTATCTTGACGCTGTGCAGTCCTCAAGCTACTTTTCTAAATGACTGAGCTGTAGGAATGTATATAAAGTACAATTTGTCCTAAATGTAAGATTAGGAATGGTATGAACAGGTGTAATATTCCTTTACTGACAATTGATGGTGTGTGTGTGTGTTGAGGTTGGCGTGGTGCAGAAAACCGTTACAAACCGTACATTTGGCAGTTGAAGGGGAGCTTGTGGACTGACTGCACTAAATGACCTGACACCGCCTTCTCAGCCAGTCAGGACCAGCTGCTTTGGACGTCGACACACATTAAGTGTTAGACTAATATGCTTTCCACAAGGTTTGGGAATAAGGGCTGGGACAGAGAGAGAGAGCGAGAGTGTGCAGCGTAAAATACAGCCGCAACGACTTCTGAGAAGATAAAGCGCGAGCAGCCGCGAAAAGCAATTACATACGTATTGTTACCGAATCTTTTTGCTGTCAGCTAAACGTCACCACTTCTCTTCTCATGCCTGTTGAACACTCGCACGCGCCGTACATTTAAACTCTACGGGACCACGGCACGGCTGCTAATGGCGTCAATAATAATTGAGGTCCTTTGTGTGTATGAGTACTGTTTTCCGAATGTGAAAAGTAAACAAACAAAAAGGGAAAAAGCCATTCATTTCAAACTTGAATTTGTGGAGTTTTGCTCTTTTAAACCAGCTTCGTGAGTTTGGCCACTTTCCCTCACAAACCACTGGAGACCGCTGACCTTTGTTTCATTCTTGCCCACTGTGACATGCTAACAATGGGACTATTTCTGCTTCATGCAACTACGGCTTGATGCCAGAGGCGCGCTCCCAAGTGGTTCTTTTCCTTGCCCGTGTTTTTAATTTTTCCACCAGGGATGTACTGTATTCCCCACTGTATAACTGTGTATAAGGGTTTTTGGAGAAAGTGGAAAAGTATTTTTTGCTCTGACCACCTGTTGTAGTTGTAGTAGTGACCACATCCAGCTGTAGTGCAGCATAGTATAGTTCAATGTACTAGGAAGTACTACGTTTCCTTGTGGCCTCTTCTGTGACCCCACAATGACTGAGTAGCTGGAGGAGCAAAGCAGTCCCTGACAAATCCTTCTTATAACTTCAGGCCTGTGTGACACGTTTAACACTGGGAATATATAATGCGTAATGTAACATGAACTTATTAGACGTAGATCTACAGCTTAAGTCTGAGTAAGAGATGGCTCATGACAAATGTTTACATCTCATGAAACCCCATATGTTTAACCTATCTTCACCTCGTATACCATTTCTACAAGAAACATTTGATTTATTCGCATAAATTCACACACATACATAAACTTCAGTAATTAATCACGCACTCAAGAGACTGCACCACGCCGTTAATCGTGGGCAGCAATAATCTTGGCTTCTATTCAGGTTTGTTGTGTGTGCATAAACAACGTCCGAAAAGTAAAAACCCAACTCTATTTTCGACATTGCACAGAAATAACCTCGCTTACATTATATCTCTGCTTAATTGCGAAGCACTTTTTAACATTATTTTGTAAGTATGTGCATTTAAAAAAAAAAAAAAAAAAAAGGGCTCTATTTAAAATTGTGCCTCTTAAAGGATTTTGTGCTTGGAAATGACTACATCTGATAGGGAGCCAGAGGAATTAAAAACTCCCATCTGCAGAGTGACATTAATTCCTGCATTCTGCTTCATTGTAAAAAGTCCGGATTTTCAATTTGAAGTGATTCAGCAACCGGCTATAATTAACTTCAGCATGTGGTAATTCTAATTCTTCACTAATCCCTTTTCCCTTTTTGTCACTTTCTGACACAAGTTTATATCTGTTATGTTCACTATCACAGTTTCTTCATTTATTATTTTTTTTATTGACTCTTCCCTCCCACATCCGCTCACTTGTGCACGGCCTCTGATGTTTCCCTGAGTTGAAATGAGCCAAAAAGTCTGTGTTGTATCCTCCACTTATCTCGCTGGGGCAAGTGAAGTTGGCGTGAAAGTGAAAAGTTATTTGTTTCAGATGCAATAACCCAAAGGATAAGTTTAGGCCCTTGCGGGCTGCTGTTGTACAATCTCAGTGGTGTAGCATAAGATGACAGGTCTCTGTGTGTGTTTGTGCATCAGTATGTAGGTGGTGATGTTCAGGTTTGCTGGGGGCAGTGACACTAGTACACTTTGTGTTGTGATGTTGAGAACACCTTAAGATTTAAGTGTCTTTTGTGAAAGCCAGTGGGATGATTTGTTTGGGATACAGTGGGCCAGTTTGCTTGCTATCGCGTGCTCTCGTTTTAACCAACAGCTTTTCTTCTGCTTTTATAAAACCTTCATCTGTACACAAATGACTCGCAGTACATATAAACCTTTAAATAACCATAGATGGATTGCGTCTTATCTATTCCTATATTCACTGCAAAGCGAAGGAAATCGGTTTCTTGTTTTTATATATTGTGGTAAAACCCTTTTATTTCTCACCTGCAGTGCACCACCATGGGCCCCGCGTCTGGAGGATTGCAAGCTTTCACCCGTCTCAAGAAAGCCAAGAACGGAGTAGGGTGCTCTGGTACCCCGTGATCTGGCCAGGCCGTGAACTGGAACTGCCTCACCTCTCTTTTCTCACTGGAGCCATTCTGAATATGGACGTAGAGAAAGGTTAGTAACCCCAACACCTCACCTCCACCACTAAGTGTGGTGTCTACCACTAAAATAAAAAAAAAAAAACACATCCAAACTGATCATTACTTACTTTAAAAAGTGCAAATGTCCTGACACAGTACGTGGCCAGCTCGACTGTGTCTAGCAGTGTCACTTGAATGAGACCGTAGGTTTCTGTCCCTCTTGTGGGCCAGTACTGGTCACATTTCACCTGCAATAGACAAAAATATAACTCTAGACAATGGCTGGATATCAATATATGTATTCTTTCTCCCTTATCATTAAAACAAATTAGTCTGGACTTAAACTTTCATCTATTTACGGAGTACAAATGATCTTCTTATTGATGGCCTGCTGCACATACACACAGTTATCCAAGTCAAATAAAGATTGAATAAACGCACAAAATCTCCCCATTCCTGCTGACTGGCTTTGATTTGACCAATCAATGAAATGGCACGAGATGTTTGTATAGAGCCGACGGTGCTATTAATTGTACTGACATACTCTATAATTGCAAAAAGTAACCACAGTTTCCAATCATATTAGCTCCTGAGCTTTATTGCTATTCGAGTGTGGAGCTTTGTTTCTCAGTGAATGGCCAATAAAACACTGTTCCATTATAGCGTTACTGCTTAGCTGACAAAGCGAAGCGCTAACGGTGTTGGTGGGGTAGGAAATAACAGGGTTCCAATTCAATTGTTTGTGTTCATATTGTCCATTAGAATTGATGCAGCTTTAGCAGTATGTTGAACACTATAGAAATGTCAGCACGCTCATCAACAAATGCCGTTGCCTGATGCTCTATGAATGTTGAACAGCATGACAACTGGACACAAGTAGAATATGTTTCACTAATTTCATTTCCAAAACAGCCATTGTAACATTGACACGATGTTACAATCGAACAATGAAGGGAATGTGACACCAAATACAAAAAAATTGAAATGATTCATAATGGGATTTACTTGAAAATAGTAAAGCTTTAGATATGCAAAGCATACAAAGACTACTTGAGTGGTTCCCAGCAAATGATTGATTTAATATGAGGCTGTAGCAACAAAAGCATATTATGTGCTGCATATGTCATACGACATAATGGTGGGATCAGGCTGGGGGATGTGTCACGGGAAGCCTTTATGGCAGAGCCAAGAGGCAACTTTACTGTGCATCACAAAGTATCCTTGGAGAAAAACAAACATGTGGGAGCATGAACAAGATCTCTCTGAAGAACCGCGCGTTTTTCCGAGTCAAAAGAGCGTTTATTTGCTTTGCAGATTGTGAGGATACTGAATGAAACTTTCTGTCTGGATTGAGTCAGCACCCCTGTTAACACTATGCCAAGCTCTTAGAAAATGAAAAGAAGTGTGAAGGTCAGTAGCTTATGAAGTCCACGCAAGCTTTCATGTGCTCAGTCACACCCTGCAAGATGTGCCAGAGAGAGCCAGAGAGAGAGAGAGAGGGGGAGAGAGAGGAATGCCTTTTGACCATGTCAACCTTAAAAGAGTGGTGACTGCACACAGCTGGGCTTTTTATCACTGATTGTAATCCAGTGCCTTCAGCAGTGCTGGGCTAATGAAGTAAGCCACTAATCAGTCATGACTAAACAACAGCAGAGTGTGTTGTTGTACAGAGAGGATTGAGGATATCAGTGGGCAACAGAAGCCAGCGTGACTTCTCTAGAATAAATATGAAGGCATCTAGGGCGGGCTAGAGTAAAACATGCTGTATACAAATTAAAAACAAAAAAAAAAAGAGAGAGAGAGAGAGAGATAAGGGGCGGCATTGGTGTCCAGCTGATTGTGTCACTAATAAAGGTGGAAGAAGGATTAGGTTATGTTTCCAGGTAAGAGAAAGGTCTAAGGACCAGTACCAGTCTTTCTGTCTCTTACCCTTGATCTCTCCTCCAGTTTGGTCATCATGACGATAATGGCACTCCTTTGCTCCCAGATCATCCTCCAGAATTCGCCGAACGTCTCTGGCAGAGCTCCCTGGGTGGCAATGTAAGCATTTTGCTTTCTGTAACCGTCTATATAGTTGGCGTTGATGTAGTCGCTTCCAGGGATACCTAAAAAGAGACGCGGCGTGTGAGTGATGGTGGGAATTTGTCAGAGAAAGTGATATCTTAAATATAATTAACCTTTTTTTTTTGAGGGGTGGAGAAAGATTTTGGCCCACACAGGGTTCAGACTTGTTATGCTGAATTTATGTGTTTACTAAAATTCAGTCTGGTAAGCCAGCATTCTCCTTAAGTATTAAATAGGGAAAAAAAAAAACCCTCACCACATTTGGAATCAGTGTAACAGTCCACGGGGATTTGTATTTACTATCAACGAGACATTTAAATCCTCAGTTTTTGTGTCCCTCTTCCCTATCTGCAACTGACTTACAGATAAAACTCCATCTGTAAATGTCAATCACCTCACATGGAGGAAAACAAGCCAACGAAAAACTAGCAAAACAATTTTTTCCCCTCCCTTTCTTTCCTCACCCCTTATTTCCTTTGCTTATATTAAATGAAAGGCACAGGAGCCTTTTTTCGAATCCCGGGGAAAGAGACAGCTGACAGCTAGTCAATGCTTTAGGACTGGCAGTTTAGGGGCTCCGTGCACACATGGTCGACCAAGATAAGTCTCATCTGCATGGACGCCACGTCTCAGAGAATCCCCTCTCTCCAACTGCCTCCCTCCTCCTCCCTCCCTTCTCCCAGACTGTCTTTTACTCCCAGGTAACTTATTCAACAGTAAAAAAAAAGCAAAGAAAATGGAATATAAACACATTTAAAATCCCACCCACATCATTTTTTTTTTCTCTACTGCCCCTCGCCTTCTCTTTTTCGCTGCTGAAGTTGTCCACACAGCCGGGCGGCTCTACATTGCTGTGATGGACACGGGATAAATACAATTAAGCCCAGTGCATTTTCGAATTGAAACGAAAAAGCAAAAAGAGACATTACTGGGGGTTTAATGAGAATGAGGCGAGTTGTTTAATGCACATTAGCAAATGGATTTTGGCTTTATGCTTTCTGTCACTCAGGATTTGTAGAAATTGTAGCATTTTCCGCAACAGTATGTGTATTATAAGAAATAAACAATTAAAGGAGTGTTGCACGGTACTCAGTTCTCTTAAAGCAAAGAATCTCAGGGGAATTACAGTAAGATTTTAGGGCACAGCGTTGTAAGGATGTTTCTTTGTAGTATTTATAATTTAATTTCATACAGTGTGCATTTTCTCAAATTGCTCCACTCTTACAGAACAGATTTATAAAGATGTCGCACTACTTTCTATTTTTTTTTTTTTTTTACACCAACCATCTTGTTGGTGCGTCGCTCATGCGTTCGAATAAGAACAGGCTTGTGCCGGCTTCCACAAGAATTTGTTCAGTGCTCCATAAATAAGATTGATACAAGCTATTTATTGAAAACAGATTTTACAGTAATCATCGAATTAGGAAGTGTGTGATCGAGCCAAACGAAGAGCAGACAAACTTTTAGGCATTAACTTAACTTTGCCGGTTTAATTCTGCAAAGCATATGTTCTGTATGATCAGGCAACTTGGCAAAGAGGTGCCTCATCAGTGAGCAACAGTGGAGCGAAATCAGCAATGTCACAACAATTAAAGTCTGCTCGCTGCTCTCAAGCTTCCAAGCATCAGAAAAGCATGTATTCGAAAAAAAAAAAGGGCTCTGCCTATCCATCCCCACATCTGTAAACCGTGGAAGTAGCTGTCTTCAAATTCTGATGTCAAATCCCAAATCCCTTTTTATTCAAAGAACTCCAAATAAACAATAGATGCATTGCTTGCCAAAAGGCTTTGTTTAAGCTTGAGAAGGAAAAGAGGAAGTCCCTCATGTCCCCCTGGCTGAGAGCTACTCACTTGCTACAGCACAAAGGCTCCAATGTGTTTGTGCAGATGCGTTTATATGTCTGGCTAATGGAGTTCCATCAACACTCAAGCTGTGTGCCGTTTCTGAGAGTGTGCAAAAAGGGGCTCTCTAAGTCTTTATCTATCTGTTTTTGTCACATTCGCCACTTACTGCTTTATTTTTTCCCCTGCACTCTCCATAGGAGCAGCTCAATGGATATGCTTAATTAATAGCTTTGTGTGTATGTGGAGTTGTGGTTAATCCAATAAACCGGCGAAGGAGCCAGCACTTAACTAGCCATTTCAAAATGGCCTTTTGTTATTTAGAGCTGAACTGTACAGTGCAGCACGTCGTAAAGTTGCCAAACACGGCAGCTGATCAAGTCATTGTCTGTGATGTTGCTCTCATGTTCAGAGAACTGTAGTCGCTTTTTGAGAGACTTGTCCATGTAATGCTCTTAGGGGATAATTGTGTTTGTATGTGTATTTTCTTTTTAACAAATGTATACCACTAGAAATCATTTTGCCCCAGTAACAGTTGCATCATATAAAACATAAGTGAGAGGCAGAGTCACCTAACATGAAGTTGAAGGAACAGATGCTGGTAAAACTTACTGGCATCGTTCATTGTAGGTGAGTGTTAAGTCTGTTTTCAGAGCTTGACTCAGCATTTTAAAGAAGGTTTGCCTTTTTTTTTTTTTTTAAATACTTGTTTCTTTGCAAGCACCTGAGGCATGAAATTAAATAAGTAGTCTAACATGCTTGAGTAGGGATATATTTTTAAAGTAGTCAGGTCTTAATATGGTGGTACTGGCCTTCTGTAACATGAATATTTGGGGAATGGGAGGAGGAGGGTGGGAAGTACCAACGGGCGGCTTACCGTCGATGGCGGAGAGCAAGACTCTGGAGTGGTCGTAGGCAATCACGTTAGCATATCTGTTCTTTGGTTTGTTGACCTCCAGGTTAGAGTGCTCCCATGTGAATTGCTGGCCAGGGTCAATGGACTGTAAGAGAAGAAAATGTTTCATTATCACAAATTCAGTAATTGGAGCATTTTTTACAGCTTATAACCAAAATTGAATTCACCTATATCTTTTACTAAAATCTGACTTTAATCACAGCCTAAATTAATTAATTTAAATTGTTTGCATCATCCTGAAACTGGGCGTACAAAGTCAAGAATAGCTTTATCTCGAGGTCACATGATGTCAAATTGACGATAGACCATTTAAATCTGAATATTCTCACTAACAGAATAAAGAAAAACAAATTCACACAAAATGATGGCATAAACCTAAAACACGTAATTAAGTGTCTCATCTTTGTCAAACAAATCGGGACTTCACTTGCACATTTGTCATCAACGATATTAAAATAAACACTATTAAATGTAGTTTTTTACTTTGGTTTTGAGCATATGTACATATGTTTTTTGGTTTGTCTATATGTATATTGTAGTACACATACATAATTAGATTTACAAAGAAGGTCCATCTGAACTGGTCCCAAAGGAAAAGCTTGTTGCCTTTGCTCATTTGATTAGTGGGACTTTATGGCACATACTCGAACGCCACACACGAGACTAGTTTAACAGAAGTTGCTGCCCAGCTCCGTCAGCTTTGCAAGGCACAGTCTGATAACTGTCCCTTATCACCAATAAATGAACTATAAAATATAATATCACAAAGGGAAAATACAAGACATGAAAGATTGCATCCTATTGCATATTACTGGGAAAATATTGTGCCTGCTTCTTTAATGACCACAGAGCACTTTTAAAAGTTATTTTTTTGATTAATATCAGCCACAACTTGCCACTGACCTTTCCTGTTTACGAGATGTATTTCTACATTGTAATGCATGAGAATTATCTTTATTTCTGTGCCAAATTGTAGATTGCTCCTATGGCAGTGGAAGAAAATACATTAAGAGGTCTTTAAGAGCACATACGCTGAATGCGAATGCAACAATGTAGTTCGGCACTGACTTCTTTATCTGTACAAATCACTTAAAGCAGCCAAACAATATATATAAAAACAAGTTGAAACAGTGGGCTGCAACATTTCTCACAATGAAAAATCTGTATTCCATTGTGCTCGCAAAAATTGCTTTCCACTGCTCTCAAATAAGCTCTATGAAATTGGAATTCAGTGTACTTAAGCCGCAGTAATGATTGGGCAGCTTGGCGGGCAACCATATGGTGACCTCACTGGTTCTGGAGCCATTGCAGGCCCCACAGAAGAAGGGTGGTTGTTCCTATGTCATACAGTGCCCCTAAAAAAGACCTCTTGCAGGCATAGGTTTTCAAGGTCCATCATTGTTCAGTTTAACTAAAAAGGCCATGCCAGTTTGAAGGACTTTGCATTGTCTGTCTACTGTCAACAGGGTTTTTTTTTTCCCAGTTTGCTGCAGCTGTCTCAGTGCTATTTTTTCCACTGGGTTAGTCATATAGGTCTTTTTCACAGCAGATATTTTTGACTTGTCATAGCAGGAAAATCATTGATGTTACTAATAGCATTAATGATGGCCCGCTTTCCATTCAAGAATCACAGTAGGTCGTGTCAGTGAGCCAGCAGGCACAACAGCAGGGCACAAGCCATTATTTGTGTTATTAATTACACCTGTTTGTTTGCTGCTGTGATATGACAAAAATTCTCCCAGGGAAAAAATGCTGGCCTATTTTAAATGTCTGTGTTAGTCTGGTGACGATTTTTCTTCAGGAAACCGGTTCCTAACCCCCATTTTGGGCACCTATCCACCAAATGCAGCTGACAGACATGCTTAAACTGTTGTGTGGTTGGCGTGGGTATACAACGGTATGATTAAGGCTTCCAAGACAAAAAAAAAAAATCATCACCACCACTCTTAATATTAACCCAATTTGACACTGAGATGATTCTGACACTTGCCTCATATTCCTGTGAAAACTTGAGGTTATCGTTGGCTTTCAGGCGCTCCTGATGATCTGCCAGGTCCAGGATCGGGATTGGAGGGTGGCTTGCCATACCTGTCAATGAGACGGACTAGAGATCAGTAACTGGTCTTGTAGGCGGGAATCACCCAAACACAAGCCAACAGTGAATCATTAGATAAGCAGCATGTGTATTTATCAGGAGGAATGGAAGAGTGGATTCTTGTTAGGCTAGTTTGTTCACTCAAAGCAGTGGCCATGCTCATAAAGAGAATATGGACACAGAAGCCAATGAGAAGTCATCGAGCACACTTGCCCCACTGGGACTCTCCCTATTGAGAGAGAAGAGAGTTATTCACACAGAAAGCCGCGATGGGTCGTTAGCATGGAAGTAAGACACAGATACAAGCAACCATCCCCAAAAAAGAAACGAAAAGACGTTGAGAATGTTAGGCCAGATGTTTTGACATCTGCTTTGAGTGATGACATGTTTTCAGGCTGTCATTTCAAACTCCGCCTCCTGTGATGACACAGCATTGACACCAGATGGATTAGATGGGAATACAAGACTAGGCAGGAAAACGAATGAAACGAAGGGAATTAAGGCTAAGAAACGAAAAAACAAATCATGTCAAGTGCATAATCGAGAACAACTAACTTGACAAATGGAGGTTACTGGGGTGACTGGACGCACCTGAACCTGTGGAGGAAACGGCGGTGTAATTAAATACAGAGCAATGTGATGGCTATTTTCTTCACAAACAAAGGGTAGAAATTGAAACATGACAAGGAGTACTTGAATGATTATGTGTATTCTAAATGGGACATTCATTAGTAACACAGTCTAAATTATCATGCTAGAAGCTGGGCTAGGCCACGTTGCTTATTTCATAGAAATAAGAGAGCGCGCAGGAAAATACAATCCTAGCAGCACAAACCAAAGTCGAGCAACCGCAGGATATTGTTTGACATTCGTTTTAACCTGTGCATGCTGACGAGGTGAAATACTGCTTACATAGTCTGCAGCATGAAGTGTCAGCCTGCAGTTAAGTTCACTTGACTTTGACAATATAGAATTGACATTGTCGAATATGAGTGGTAGCTGATTTATACAGTGTGTGTCATCGGCGCATTTCAGAGCTCACATGTAGAGGAAGGATAAAAAGCAGAGAGTTCCAACAACGCCGATGTTCACCAAGACATCTTTGCAGTCAAACCTGTAGCCAAAAGTGACCTAAGTACTCAGGTGCTATTTTGACCCACCAGCTGGCTGATGGTCACCCTCTCCAACACTGGGGTGATGTTTCATTTTGGTTGCAGCCCACAAGTGCACAAGTGGGCATTAGCTAATTGAAGCTGTGCCTCGTTTTCCCACCCACTCTCACATCTCTCTGAAAGACAGCAAAGGGTGTTTCTATTGCAGCCTGCTACTTAAAATCCATTTCCGCCACTGGGGGACAATGAAAGTACCATTTCCAACACACTGTCACTCTAACATCAAGCATCCTTAAGATGAAAATGTCCATTGAGGGGTAAAGAGTTGAAAGGAAAGGGTAGATAGAGTAGGGCGGAGAGGTGGTCTAATGTAGAAGCGCTTCAGGACTTGACAGAAATTGGTCACATGGTAGGAACAAAATGTTGGGTTCTTTCTGTGCAGCGAGGGAGCCAAGAAAGAAATGGCTTGAGAGGTATGTGAAGTAGTAAGAGGATGGTTGAGATCACTCTGAGCCAAAAGGGAAAAAACACCCCTCTACCAGGATGAAACGGGCAGTAATGGTCCTAACATTACTGAAGAGCTTTCATAAATATGCATAATCTTTTTTTTCCAAAATGAGCCTGCAGGGGTAATTCATCCTCCTTTCATACTAGCTGACCTGAAAAATATTGCTTTGATATTACAATACTATTGGCAGACTCTGAACACCTGTCCCAAAGCAGTTGGTGCCAGAGGAACTCAAACAGCAGTTAAAGTGTGTCTCTCTCGGTCGGGACGGGTGCAGAGATGCATATCGTCTTTCCAGGTGATAAATGGACTGTGACTCCCGTCGGCCCCCCCCCCCAAGGCAAGAGACGATCACACGACTGAGCTAAGGCACGACTACTGACCACCACTTACCTCTGCGTTAAAGGTCAGAGCAAGTAAACACTAATGTTTACAGCCTGTCACCGTTGGCTCGAGTACAGTGTGAAACGCAGAGCCTCGCGACATAATGTATTTCCCTCACCTTCACCAAACCACCTAAGCAGGACTTTGCTCTTCTAAATAAGCACGACAGCTCTTAATGACCTGGACGACTCGAGTGCAGAGGAAGATGACAGCTGCCATGAAGCTGTCAAGCTTGCGCTTTCGCCTATTCTTTTTTGACCCGAGAGACGTCTCCAGGGACGACACTGTCAGCTTTGACCCTCTGCACCTACTCTAAACACCTGTCCACTGTCTTCCTACAAAAGGCTCACTTGTTTAGTGCCAGAGTTTCAGCAAATGAGAGAGAGACCTTTGAGGAAATTCCTGTATTAGGTTGAATAAAGAAACCATAGCATGTTTAGGTGTCAGCTCACAGTGCTTGGCATATACTGTACCGGGGTCAGTTTTAAATACTTACCAGGTGTTTGGAAGTTAAGACGCCTGAGCTCGACGGGGTCGGTGGGATGATGCAGCGGCATTTCCTTGCTGTTCGGCAGACTGCCCTTCCTAGCTTCAGATTCTGCTCTTTTTCTGCAGAACAGACAACAACTTGTAATTATTTTCGATAGATTTTTCTTTATTTGTTCTTGTGTGAACAAACCTCTCAACTCTTGCTGTACTGTACTCAAAAAGCTCGCCTTGTGGTCTAATGAATAATTAAAGCAGACGTGTAATTAAAGAGGTGACAGGACTGAATTTCTTACAGTGCAGGGGGCTACAGGGGGTGTACGAGATAACATCATTACTTCACAGTATAATGCAATCCAACACAATAGCCCTTAGCTATTAACCACTAGCTTCGTGAAGCCTGTAATGATCCGTTCTCACTGATGTGGATAGTGACAGTTTGGTGCTTAGACGGTACTATACTGTAAACTGGTGCAACTACTTTATAAAAAAGTCCAACTTGACATGTTTTGCAAAGGTTTTAGTACTAAATTAGGATTTAGTACAAGGCTACACAGTAGTACTGTACTGGATTTTATATTGCTGTACTGTTGTTTTTTCACTCCTTTATTAATTTTATATTTAAATTTGACATCTGCAGAGAGTCTGTGATGTTGCAACCCTATTTATTTATATATTTTCATGTATGAAACTGACATAAGGTGAGATGCTGTTTGAATCATGTGTCAGTTTCACATTAAGTGTCTTTATTCATGAGAATGAATACAAAATCACGTGACATGTAGTTATATTGCAAAATGAACTGCATTGTAGAATTGTGTGTTTTGCTTTTGCAACGTCTGCAGTCAACTGACTATTCTCGTTGCTGATGATAAGTAGAGCACAGAACATTATTTTACAATTTACTGTATACATTTGGATATGAGCTGTAGACTTTAGGGAGAAAAGGGTTTAGAGAGAATTGCTTTTTCCCTCTGCTTCGTTCTCACTCTTACCTGTCTGGTTTGCTGGTCCATCGGTCAGCAAGGAAAGAAATATCGACACAACATTAGATGATGAGACCGTTGTCTTTATATAACGGAAAATTTCAGAAACTTGAAACTAGTATAAGTGAAGAGAGACAAATCGCAATTCAGTTTTGCCTCGTGTGCAAGTTTAGTGATGCCTCACTTCAGGGATTATGCTCAATTACACAGCCCTGGGGCTCTTGGTTTCAAATACTGAAGCGTCCCACAGGTGCATCCGAGATTTGTACATTGCTACTTGTACTGTTTCAAGCAGGTTCAGCTGATTGCTTCTTGTTCAAGCATAAAAGTCATCTCTTGATTCCTAATTGCTGTGTCTTTTTTTCTGCAAATAAGCCACGATTGCATTTATTAAAATCACAAATTATGCATGTTTAGGATTTTATGGATGTGGTACAATAAGCAACATAAATTAGGCATCTAAGGCACTAAAATTCATTTTCAGTTTTTGGTTATATATATATAAAAAAAAGCTCAAAATCAGTTATTCTGTGTGTGGGTGTACAATTTACTCTGATTTACGTTTCTCTCAGATGAAACTGCACATTGTTATCCCTGTGTCCTTTTCCACAGCTCAACATAACATGGTCGTTGCCCTTTGTTTAGCACAAGGGGAGCGTTCTGTCACATAAAAATTGATCTTGACAAGAGAAATTTCTCCCAGTTATGTGCTGAATGTTCCCTAACATGGCGGTGACACTGACTTAGTACTTGCCACACACACACACACCATCTTTGTTCACTTTCATTTCACCTCTGTATTATCCAAACCTAAACTTGATATGAATTGATCCTGAACACAATAAGGTGTAATAGAGAGCCAGAATAAAGCAGTATGGCATAAGCCTCTTATATTACACTGACATATTGGATTTTTTTGTTTTGTTACTGATTACAGCTTGTGCTGACACTCAAAATGGCTTCTTAAGGACTATTGTGAAATTGTGCTCAAAGCTGGACTCGATTGAATGAGCTCTGAAGAACATTTCACTTTAGGTAAAAGGTAGAGTATATACAACATAGGAAAGGACAGAAAAATGTTCCCACAACAGCACAGAAGAGTAGAAGAGGAAGGGTTCGGGTTGGCTGGGATGCTGGCCCCTGCTATGCTTGACTAATGACAGCACGAGGTGTGGCTACCACTAGGGGCTGAAGGTGCATTACTGTAAGTGCCGTCTATAGTTTTACATCTTTTTAGTTAGTGTGTGTATGTGTGCGCCTGCAGAGGTTAGATGAATGTGTCTCATTGACTCCCACTCAACGCATGCCTCTGTGTGAAGGATTGTGGTCGTCCATATTTCATGGCTTGACAGTTTGGGAAGCTGTGTGCTTGGGTTTACTCATCTGATATTTATTGTGTGGCCACTGCTCACATTCAGGGCCATGAAAAGTGTGAAAGATCAAAAAGGTTTAAAGGTAAAATCTTACATTTAGCGTCTGCATTTGAAAGAGATAATTGAATTGAATTGTGCTAGTTTGATGTATGAATGTAGTGTATGAGTTGCACCATCTGCTCGTAGTGTGTGTGAATGTGTATCAATATTTTATGCACATGATGACAAGTGTTAAAGCAGTTGCCCCCACGTTTGGAAATCAATTCACCATTGTATCGTTTCATCTTCTTACCTTTTGTAGAGGAGGATCGCAATGACGATGCATATGATGAACACGACCGCTAGCACAGGGCCCACTACCCAGATGAGGCCTTCCTCCTCGTCGATGATTGGCTGGGGGTCAATGTCGGCTGAAACGACTGGGTCGGAGTACGGGCTGGTGGCGTACATGATCTGAGCCAGAGAAAAAGCAAACCAGGGGGCGATATATGTAAAATGGGCGTCACGAAAAACGTGAGTCAGGGCCACAGGTGAAAACTGTATTGAGACCAGCAACCATGATAAGAAACAGAAGATTACAAACTATAAAATGAGCCAATAAATGCACCTACTCATATTAAAAATGACCTCTATAAACAGAATAAGTTAACGTCAACTTCCAGAACTTTACCTGCGGAGGCTGAAATAAGTCCTCTTATTTGGGATATTAAAAGCACTACTGCCAAACTTCAATTAAAACCGTCCACACTACAGAGCATATCTAACAAGACTCCGACAAAGACAGAATGACCAACAATATAAATTGGCCAAGTTTTATTGTAATTTCTGCTAAGCTGCAGCTCCAATCAGAATTATCTTCAATATCTCACCTAAGCAGGAGCCTTGATTGAACTATTTCACATTCTAAGAGAAGATTAAAAAACGGTCTTGTGGGAAGAAAATATATGCTTCAGTGGGCAAATTAGAGATTTCCCTCAGTCCATCATTATCATTTTTGCTCTACCTGAACTCAGGGTTAATGGAGAGTGTGTGAGGCAGCACTATAGACCCTGCAGCTCATCAAGTCCATCATCTCGCCTGCGGTAGCACAATCAGGCAGCTTTCTCGTCGTTTGTCCAGACAGACACATGCGCGCATACACACAAGCTGCAGCGGCGTAGATAAGGTGGACTGCACGTGGGGGAAAATTAAAGAGGAGCTCTGTTATCAAAGTATTCTTGTGATCAGCTAAGATCTTAAAAGGTTTCTCTCCCTAAAGAAGCAAGGGTCAGCTTCTTCGGCCGGCTGCAGCTCTAAGTTTTCAAGTCAAAGCCTCACAAGGGGCTGAGAGTCTGACTAGAAGCAAACTCTGACCCTCCTCCAAGATTCAGTGTATATTAATGTGCGAAAAAAATATATGATGCCCCTAGAAGAAATGCACCACAGGTGAGCTTATCACAAGCTAAATGTGAGATATATGTGGAAAATACTGAGATAATATGTGTGTAAGAGAGGGCAGACTCACATTTTCAGACATCTCCAGAACAGCAAGCACAAAGAAGATGTACTCCTGGCCATTCTGGAGTTGCTTGTTTTCAAAGTCCCCGTAGATCTTGCCATCTCCCAGGGTGAACTCTTTAGGCAAGTCTTTGAAGTATGCAGCAATATAGGCTTTGGGTTCAGCCTGCCTCCGGAACCGAAGGCCTCTGCTAGTTCGGTTTATCTCCTTCAGCAGCTACAGTGAGGAGTAGGAAGCAGACAGTCGATAACACACACAGGGACACGTTCCAGCAGACACACACACACACACACACACACACACACACACACACACACACATGAAAACCAAATCTGTCTATCTAGATTTCTCTTCTTCTTTTTGTGATTGCTGAGCTGAAAACGCTGATTGCGAAAGGCAGAACATTACAGAAAAGATCAATGACTTATTTCATCTGTTTTTTTGCACTACAAAAGATTGCGAGATTAAAAGATTGTGTGGATTTCCAGCATATAAAAAAAAAAAAGATGGGGATTATCCAACAGCTTCAAACAGTGGAAAAAAAACAAAACACTGATTTAATTTAAAACTTGCATAGCTCAATTATTTTTTTTTCTTGTTGATACAATGCTTAAAGATGCAGACAAATAGAATCAAGGGACTTTTATTTTTTTATTGTTGGATTTGATTAGCGGTGTGTTTACTGTATTTTGTAATTCATTGTTTCATAAATATGAATGAACTATCTAAAGAGTTAAAGTAACCGACAATACATAACATTACTCCTATCATCAAATGGCTATGTTTTACAAAGTAAAGCAAAAGTATATTATCAAACTGAAAATATCGCATATTATTGTTGAAAATCACCCGACTGTCGTCACACAAAGCAAATAACGACACCTGTACTCCCCCTGTTAACAGGAATATTAATACCAAATAGCTGACAGAAACTCGGAAGCGTGTCCTTCAAACAAGTCTGTATCATCTGACTCTAAACTTAGAGTACAGAGTAAATCATAATTATGCTAATCAAGCCAGATGTTTGGGCATCTGATTTCCTATCTCTTAGATGTGTGCACAAATGAGCGCGCGTGCATGCATGCTCACGCTGCGTGCGACTGTCATTCATTTGATATGTGTGTGTGTGTTCTTGTGTGTGCTCTGTTTTGGCTGCGGGGCTGTTGGTGGTGGCCCGATAATGTCTTCAATCATCTCTCCTGTCAACACGGCTAAATCTAGCTGCCCTTGGGAAATGTTGTGAAAAGGTGAGTGCCAATATTGACAAACAAATAAATTCTAACAGAGGGGGTGACTTTAGGGCCATCGGTCAAGGCTACAGACACGGGCCTATGGGTACGAGGTGTAAAGACAGTGCCAGGTGGGAAGCCTGTGTGTGTGTGTTCTGACACTCCTTAACATATGATGTATTGTACGATTTATACAATACAAATTAAAACAAAGCTCATGGTGAAAAACTTTTTTTTTTTTAAGTTTCTATTTTTATTACAATTCTAGTAAAGAGATTGCTGCACAAAATGCATGGCACCGTTAATTTGCTGTGTTTCACGATGCATCTAAAGGTGCACATGTAATCACAGCTTACAATACACAGCTATTAAAAAAAAAAAAACCCTTCAGTTGCTTACATATTGAATCATGCATACCGTGAAGATGCTTGCAAGTTCATTCATTATCTGAACTGGTTAAATATAAAAGTTGTGAAGTGCTTTGTGCATATGCAGTAGCCTAGGTTTGCCTGGAATGAGTAGAGACACGAAGGCCTGATGCAGCTCTTCAGGTAATTACCACAGACACAAAGAGGAGGAGGTGGGGATGGGGGTTGAGTTTTCAGTGCACTTGATGGCTACTTCATGTTCTCATTTCCATATGAACAGTGCTCTCTGCAGCTATTTGCGTCAATCAGCAAGACTCATCTCCTGTTCCTCCTGGCCCCCCTTAACTGCCTCAACTTCCTTTTTTTTTCAGAAATAAAGAGACATGCTAGGTGTGGAGTTATGCAGCCTCTTTTAAGAAGCCATCCACAGCATCTCGGATCGTACACGGCATATTTGTAATATTCTTTTCCTGATAACTTGAGTCAATAATATGAGCGTATTCTTTAGACCTACCTCCTCCAAATTCATCTCATCAGGATTGTCCCAGGGCTTAAAAAACTTGCCAGTGCGCTGCTTCTTCAGAGGCACTACCACAATATAATATCCCCTAGAAAATAACATGAAAAGTACAGCATGTTAGAACAGAGAAGGTCAGAGATCACTGCTCGAACAAAAGAGTAAATAAAAGCAAGAAGAAAACATCACGTTACCCAGTGCCTGCAATGTCCGCTTGCATAACAGTGAGTGATTTGTTTACCAGATGCAATTGCAAAAATGCACAGCAATTATCAGCATGATTCTTTATCACTTCATTGGGACACATTTCTGATTGTTATTTTATTTAACTTAAGCATATTCAGTCAGGAGATACATGAACAGCTCACTCTGCCCTCCGTGGGCTCACTGGGAGACCTCTGCGGACCCGGAAAAGATACATAATTAGAGGGATTTTCATCCCTTCTTCAGTGTGGCAAAGAGATAACAGTTTCTGCCAGAGTTGGGTTTCCTGGTTGGGCGCTGCACTAGCTAGTGTTAGCCAGAAAGACAGTGTGGCAGGCTAATGGGAAACTAATTAGCTTAAGCTCTGGCATGGGAAACAGTGGACTAAGTGCATCCAGCAAGATCAAAAAATCCAAGATGGGCTTGAAGCGTCAGTCGGCAAACGGATGTGCTCCTTGGCCCTCTGACAACCCCGGGCTTTGTTGAAAGCCTATAGACTTTATAGGGCTTAGAGGAGTATGCTTACATGAGTCGGGCTACTTCAGCGGGTAATGACTGAGGTGAAGTGGATACTCCACTGAAATGTAGCAACGAATACTAATAACTGTGTTTTGGAAGATTCGTCCGACGGGGTCAGCAAGAACTTCATTTTGCTGTGCATCGAGAAAATAATGGTCTATTATGGACATTAGCAGAGAAACAGACAATGGCAAGTAGGGCGCTACTCAAACAACGAGTAGACCTTGAGACAAGACTTGTTAATGTTTACAACCTGCCACGCTCGTCTGCTGTATTACTCTGTAAGCCATCACACTGCTAATAAAAGTCCTGATTTGACTAACAAAGTATAAGATATTTTTTGGCAAGTCTCAGCTGGTAATTTGAATCATCCACACTTATGTGCAACCCTAATGTCAAGCAAATCCAAAGCATCTCTAGTCTGATCATCTCTACTCACCTCACTCTCTCGGATGTTTGCACAGACGGCAGCTCCACAGTCACCATGCCGTCTGAGTTGGTCTTTCCTATCAGGTAGGGTTTGGTGCGAAGGACGTCCGGTGCCGTCATTGTGGACACGCGGTGCTGCAGACCTCCAGCACTGTTGCCGCGGTTAGTGAGGAGGAATGAGTACTGTGTCTCGGGTTGAAGTCCAGTGATTAGCTTCTGTGTTAGTTTCCCATCCACTTCCACACTCTGACCATTATCGTAGAGGATCTGTGTATAAATGAGTTGATGTTTTATATAGAAGTCTTGTTTGTGGAAAAAAATATTTTTACCACAGCACACTTAAAGATGTCTTGATCTAGGCAAGGCTCACCGTGAAAGGTTGAGCTGGGTTGTAGGTGTCCGGGATTTCCCAGGTCAGCAACACTGATGACTTCATGGCAGCTTTCACATGAAAATTTTTTGCAAACACTGCTAAAAGAAAGGGGGAGCAGGTGATTTAGACACAAAACATCTGGTTTCATTTATTTTCACCATTGGTCCCACACCAGTGCTTACCTGAGAATGTCTTGCTCAAAACCAGGCTGAAATTAGTACTAAACTGAACTCAGCACTGTCCTCTTACCTTCTTACCAACACCAAATCTTAAATTAATGACTGACCTTTGCTTGACAAGACACAAAGACATACATACTTACTCCACATTAGTTTTATCTTAAATCATGCTTAGACTAGAGTGAGGCTAAGTGTGGGGCAGTATATTAGTATCAGAGTCCTGTGGATGATCCCATACTTTGTCAACTTCTGTCATATGGCATTTTTGGAAGAAGCTGCTGTTGTTGGAAAGAACTGCGCAGGGAAAGGTTGATTTTAAAGAGGAAAGGGCTACAAAGGTTCAGGGACTGGTCCTACCTTGATCCAAAGGCTGTGTCCTGAATTGGACACTTGGGCTATAGGGACCAGAGCCCTTGTTGGTGAAAGCACACATTTTAATATCATAAGTGGTATCTGCCTTAAGGCCATCCAGGATCACTGTTGATTCCGGGGCGGTGATAAACAGTTCTGAAGGACTGCGTGGGCTGTTGATGTCCTTATACTGCAGAGCATATTTCACTATTTGGCCGTTTCGCTCTGCCAGTAGAACAGGTTGCCAGCTGACCTGAATGGTGGAGGTGGTGGCACCCTCTGCTGTAATGCTCTGAGGGTATCCGCTCGGGACATCCTCATTTGTGGTGACTTCTTTGACAGTCTCTTCACCAAAGCCCACCTTATTGCGCGCTGAGAGGCGGAAAGTGTATGAGGCTCCCTTATGGATCTCTTTGGTAGTGTAGTGGTTTTCTCGCTCAGGGAATTCAATGACAGTCAAAGGATCCACGTCTTTGCGGCCAAAGCGGAGACGGTATCCTTGTAGGGGCCCGTGGGTTAATGCTGGGGGATGCCACTGGAGGAGAGCTGTGCCCATATTGGTGGTGCTGACCATAAGCCGAGGTTTATCAGGAACTAAGCACCAGGAGGAACAGACAACTTGTTATGGACATGGAGAACAAGCCTGACGTGCACTCATACTTCACAATGATATTAGTCATGTGCTTTTTAAAGGTCTATTGCTTTCCAAAGTATAAATGCAGTTTTACATAAAAAATATGGGCTATTATCAGAACCACTTTTTTTCAGTCAGCAGTGATTCCAGTTACTTTACCTGCGCCAGTGGTAGTGATCAGTTTGGGTTTGCTGCGTGCACCATCACCCTTGGTCGTATAGGCTGCCACAGTAACAGAATATGTGGTCTCAGCTTGCAGCTCTGTGATGATCATTTCCTGTAAAAGTTGCAGGACTTAAGTTGCAGGATATTCGCTTGCTTATTTGCAGATATAAGTAAGCAGAAAGATAAAAGTGAGATGGGATGTCAGCGTAATTATCACGGAGGAGATAGCAAACACATGCAAGCTTTAGTTAATAAATAACTGGGCAGTGCGGCTTTTGTGTGCAAGGCAACAGCATAACCAGCAAACACAAAATAAATTCAAATCTTTAAAGTCAACATTTGTTGTTAGTTCAATTTTGTTTGAGTTTCCCTCTGAATAAAATGCTTGTTAGGAGTTGCATCAGGAGTTTAATAATAAATAAATCTGAGAAAGGTTAAATCAGTCTGTTGAAAAATCAGGCCTTAAACTCAAAATTTCACAAAACACGTGCCATTCATGCAGAGGATGACAGTAGGGGGAAACAAGATGGAAAACTTCATCAAGTTTAGCTACTCACATGTTCAGTTGAATCATCATATTCCCACTGATTATGATCAGAGTATGGAGAGAAAAGAGACACAAAATAAAGCCAGGTACAGAAACTGATCACTGGTGAGAAAATAGACACACAGAGTTTGTCTGCAACCATCAAATGTATTTGTTGATTAAAAAGATAATTACAGCAAAACCGCTATTTAGGGTTCAGTTACTAATTTGTGATGTGTGATGAAAAGGAACTTTTTTCTTCTCCAAATGAAAGACTATTGTAGGGCATACAGGTGTGAGAGAGAAAGAAGTACTATGTTTTCGAGACAATGCAGTAGCTGGCTGAGGAGGGTGTTGTACCTGGGCATCATCAATCAGGATGTCCTTGATGACTGGCTGTCCTGTGGGCTCCCCATTAACCATCCTGACATAGTGCACCTGGTACCCTCGGATCTGACCGTGCTGCTTGGTGGGCATCGGTGAGCGCCAGATCACTTTAATTGATGAGGAGTTGACAGCCTCCACCTCAACTTTACGAGGTGGCCCACTAGGAACTGGAGGAACACCATGGGATAGAAGAAAAAAGGTCAAAATTATACAGAACCCCTTCACCCTCTTTTTAAATCTTGCCCAAAGCCGTAGTGCAAAATGCTGCAGTGACAAAAAAATCACAAAAGTGCAGTAACTGCAACAAGCACTGCATGACATCAATATTTCAACAATGGTAAGGGGGAAAAAAACAACAGCAAAAACAGGTCTGACGACTGACCTAATCTTGAAACATTAAAAATGGTTAGAGTGGATTTTAAAAACATGGAATAAAAATGTGTTTTGCCAAAATAGAAAAGTGGAGCCAAAGGAGTCTTCAAGTAGTTTATATGCTTGAAGCACACCAAGAATTTTGGCTATGGAGCAAGGAAAAAAAAATGACTATCGCATGAGGAGAGAAAAAATATTTTAAAAAAATGGCCTTCAAAAAAATCCTTCCACCTTTTGTTATCCCCACTGTCCAGAACTTGTCTTTTTGCCAAGTTCTTAGAAAAACAAAAAAAAAAGTGAGCTATATAAAAATCCTGCCATTCAAAAAGTCTGCAGAGAATATTTCAAAGTGTCAAAAATGACAGTTGGGACTGGAAGTTGGAGGCCTGCAGTTGAAAACACCATACCATGTGTTGAAATTGTGCAGCATAAGGAAAAAAAAAAAAGCCCAAAAAGGTGCTTTGAGAAAGTGAGTCAGTTTGTTTGGGTGGAAAAAGTTTATAGTCCACTATGGGGATCAAGTACCAAGTAGCGACATTCATATTAGAAGCAGGCAGTGAGGGTAGAAAAAGAAGAGGGATTTGTAGATAAAGACGAAGTTGTTAGTATTTGACAGGGGAAGAGGGGTAGGCTGGATTTGCAGCTGGCGCTTTGTTTAGCGAACACATACCATCCTCCTCCGTGCGGACGAGCAGTGGCGGGCTTTCCGGTCCTGCTCCGACATCTGTGTGAGCAGTAACCGTCACACGGTACTCTGTCCATTTTTCCAAGTTTTCCAAAAGATGGCGGGAACTTTCCGGAGGGATGTTGGAGATTTGATGAGTAGTAGTATCCTCCCCTTCAGTTGCGGCGTACTGCACGGTGTATTGCGTTATGATCCCATTTTGTAATTCCACAGGAGGTGGCCACCAACTTACCAGGATGCTGGTGGAGCTGGGGCTGTAGCACTTGACTTCCTGTGGTGGGCCTGAGGGTTCTGGTTGGTAGGTCACATTTGGAGCAAGTAGTTTTGTTTTGTTGTCGTTGGTGTTTAGTCAGGCCGTTCATTGAGTTGCGTTTAGGTAGTTTTAAAGTAGGTTCAGTTTTTGTTTTGATCAGGGTGATGATGGAGGAATTGACAGAACAAAGGGGAAAAACAAAGAAGAGGAAAATAAAATGATACAAAATGAGGAAAAACGCAACATCATGATAATAAATGAAAAAAGGATTATAAATAAATTAAATATCAGAAATCAAGACATAACAGAAGGCAATAAAACGGCACAAAATTGTACAAAGTGATGATGAATGGATGGTGCTGAGTGGAAACGGGACACCTTCACAATACGTGACCTACCTTTATCATGAAAAAAGTTATAAAAACAAAGGGGAAATAAATATCACATATCCTAATACAATATTCCTTAGATCAATCAATTCTGAAATTCACAAATGATTTAAGATCAATCATTCCAAAAAATAAAGGTAACAACTAAGACAAATTTGGCAAGCAGTTACCATCAATCCAAAAACATAAAGGTTGATGCTTTAACTGGGTTAAAATAGAAAAATGTTGTATTTGTCACCAACCTTTCCGAAGCCTGTTGGTTTGTGGTAAAAGCCTGATTGTACAACAGAGAACCTCCCAAGGAGACATGACTGATTTATTAGATTCTGATAACATTGGCATGCACTTTGTCTTTTTTTTAAATTAATTTCACCGTTTACCTCAGAACATACATCTAGGCAGAGTTTGAACTTTTGAGCTTTCATACCTACCGGATCTCTGCCCTTGTCTGTCAGAGACCTCAGATTTATGTTCCGGTTTTCAAAGTCAACTAGTTCAGTGGGTTTTTTCACTTATTATATGCTTTTGAGGGTGTTTCTTTGACTGCTAATCAAAACAAGCAATACTGCATTGCATTTATTTGAATTTTATAAGTAACAGTTGAATTAATTAGTGTTAAATAAATGTTTCATAAATCTGAGGTCTTTTGGGTGGAAATGTCCCTAACTAGAGACAAAACTTGCTTTGAGCTTTCTATGATATCCTTACTTCAAGATTTCCTTGATTCTAATTAGAGTTGGGCATTAATATCAATGCCCACGCCTTAAGTAAATGGAAAAGTTCCTTTAAAATCCAGAGAAACACCTCTTGGCAGGGTAGCTACATAGAAAGCTCGGTCTCTAAATGTTTCTATTCTTTTATTCTCGGCAAACATGCAATGTCAAGAGAAAAGGCTTCTTAAAAGCAGACTATGCCTTTTTTGACTTATAAAAACAGTTGGGCAATGCAAATATGGCCATTCATATAAATAATTCAATGATGTATTATTCATTTGAGTCAATAGTGTTTTTGCACAGCCTTGTCTCCTGACTTCACAGGAAAGCCTGGGTACGCTGCCCATGCAATCTTTTCAAAGTGGAAACTTCTGCATGGTCAGGTAGACCTCATAACATTGGTGTATTAGTTCAAGTGTTCACATCTTTGCTATTTTCAAATGCATCAACCTTTTTAAAGAAAAAAACTTCTGTTCTGTTTATCTCTCCCCAAGAGTTTCCTAACATTCTTGTCGCTTTATAGATTTTGCAGTATACGTAAAATTCTGAATGCATTTGAAAATGTATTCCTTCCCAAATAGTTTGAAACTCTTTCTGATAAGGAAGAAGACCTACGTGTCTGTGGAGTTTCTGCAGAGATTTCATTGGTGTAAGCTCCAACTCCATGTTTACTACGGGCAGCAAGCCGGAAAGTATATGTAGTGAAGGGCTTCAAATCCTTCAGTAGGTATGTTGTGGTCGGCTCAAAGCTGATATGTTTCTGTAGGGAAAAAAAAAAAAAAAAGGTTTCAAATGATAAAAAGGGCAATATAAACATACTGCTTTTTCAGAATTTGAGGGTACAGTAAGATAAACAGTGTAGTAGTGGTGGTATATATCATTCCCAGGAATGAAGCAAATTTGTTCAGAAGCCTTTGCTTAATAAGTAAGATTATTTTGCACAAACTTTCACTATAAAGTTAGTGTCTAAACAAAGTCAAAGTGCCCAAAATAATAGTTGTCACACAGCAAATGTGAATTTGCAATCAAATTGCTTCATTATTAAGCCACACATCTTGTTATGGCATAACAACAAACAAATGTCTCATAATGTTGTATACTGGTCAGATTTTATTATTATAAAAATGAGAACTATAATCTATATATGATCTATAATATCCAGTGTTATTTATTTAATTTAGTTACAAACTTTTCATAGTTTTGCCTTATGCAATTATTTATGATATTAGTATTATTGCAGTAAGTAAGCAAGAAATACATTTCCACATTGAATAACAAAATGGTGGCTGTCATAATATTGCACAGTGATTTTTATTGACCTTGGTAGTATTTCATATGCTGTTATGTTGTTGTCATATGATATTTAAACAATAACTGGTATTCAGAATGGCTAAAGTAAAAAAAAAGTAAAATTACCTCATCTTTGTCATCCCTCTTCCTGTAAACAAGTTCATATCCCGTGATCTGATTTTCCTGTCCAGTCTGTGCTGGGGCTATCCACGAAAGTAAAATGCTTGTTTCGGACTTGGCTTCTCCTTTGAAGTCGGTTGGTTGGGAGGGAACTGGAATTGGAAAGAAGAGATGAATCCAAAACGCTCTACGTGTTTTTTTTACAGTTTGTTATCATTACAGTCATATTCGCACAGATGCCACTTTGGGGTTTTAGTTTCCACTGCAAGAGCCAAATTGTATTTCAGAGGAACGCTGACACATTACAGCCAAGTTAGTCCACTGCAGACACATAGTATGCAGTTATTTCATGGTGACAAAAAAAAAAAATCGCAACAACAAAGCTGTTAAATCTCTTCTTGGTTAATGTTTGACATTTCTCCCACTTGAAGCCAGCTGAAGCGTTTGTTGGCAGCCTCAAGATATTTGTGTACTTGCAGCTCTGGTTAACAACCATAACCCACTAATGAGCATCACTGACTACAAAATGTTGCTGCAAAAATTTTTGTGACACTTTCTCCAGTTTCTCTGGTTTTATTAACTGTCCATTTGGTTCTTGCACAATAAAAACAAGCAATGCTCACCTCCTGTCTTAGCGATGATCTGCAAGTCTTGAGAAAGCGGTCCATCACCTACTGAGGTGTAGGCTAGAACCTTGATGTAGTAGGTTTTATTAGGGATGAGGCCCTGGATGGTGACAAAGTTATTCCCCCGAACAATCTGCTTGTCCCACAGGTTGACATGCTGGGTAGAATCCATGGTGTAGTAGACTCTGTAGCCCATGATCTGCCCATTAGCCTCCTCTGGTTCTTCCCAGTGGATGACAGCTGTGGTGGTGCTCAGCATGTGGCCTCTGACCTGCCTAGGTGCCGTGCTGGGTGCCTGCTCAGCTGTTTTGGCCTCAATGCTCTCGCTGGGTGGCCCTCGTCCAATGTTGTTGACCGCCACCACCCGAAACTCGTAGTCCGAGTACGGGCTGAGGCCACCCACGCTGTACCGAGTGGTGGCTACGCCATCGATCTCCTTATACGAGTCGTCTGAGTACTTGGATTTGTGTTGGATGATGTAGTAGGACACTGGTTCAGGATTGCCAGAGTCCCAAGTAAGTGTAATGCTGGTGGCTGTGCGCTCTGTCACCACAGGGATGCCAGGGGCTTTGGGTAATGCTGTGATGATAATTATTACATTAAAAAAAAACACAAAAAACATCACATAGTTATAGTTCCTCTGTTTTGGGACACTGAGAATTTACTTTAATTAGTTGTTGTTTGAATTATATTGATTAGACATTTGCCAGTTCATTGCAACTCATGTTGATGGAAAGAGAATCATACATAGTTTGCTTTCTGTGAGGGAGGGTGTGGATAGCCTATTCCTAAATCAGTTTTAATTAAAACTTTGTAGGATGTAAGGGTTGTACACCCTACGTTCAGGGAACGGCTTCACCATTAATCTACGATTTCCCAATGTTTGTCACTTCAATAATTTAGCAGGTAAATTTATTGCTTTAATTTCCCACACAGTGGCACATGGCAAAAGATATCGGGGCAATTGTCTTTATATGCCATCTGAAGTACACTTCTGGGGGAGCTTGCTGCCAGATTGTTATATTGTGACTAATATCTCTATGTTACGTCTAGCAAAAAACAAAGCTGTGTGTGCGTGTGTGTGCATGTGTGTGAGAGCGGCTGTCCCTCGTGTGCACGGGAACACAGCGACACTAGTCTGGGATATCTTTCTGGTTCTCTGCAGTGTTGATATGATTACACTCAGATAAGTACCGTGCCTACAGAGGACACCAAACAATGCTCGCTACGTTTTACACCCTGCTCGTGCCCCCTCCTCCCTACCTCTAACAGAAATGGTGAGCTTGTGGGCTCTGTTGCTCTCCAGCTGAGAGATAAGCACTTCGCTGTATTCTCAATCTGGCATCTAATACATTGAGGCTAGTGCCGCGGCTTGTCTTAAGCTTTAGGGAATCCTCTAGCAATGATTGTTGTAGTGAGAAGTGAATAACTTTCTCAAAAGCACTCCCAGTATTTTGTACTCGGATAGTCTGCTCCTAGCATATACAGTACTAGCTGCAAATTGAAATATGTATTTTAAGTACATGGATGAATCTTTTTGAGCCCTGGAATTTTTTTCTGCATGCTTTAATTATAAATAACAATAAGAAGCAGTCCTACCTTTGACTGTTATCTGTGCTACAGCCTCTATCACCCCCAGGGTGGACATTGCCACACAGGTGTAGTTGGCCGACTGCCGGACGTCTGTAAGCTCCAAGACGTTTCGTCCAATGGGCATATCGTCCTCCGGCGTGAGGTCTTCAGCACCCAGCATCCACTTGACGTATGGCATGGGAGAACCCACAGCCACACATGTAATATTGACACTACCGCCTGGCATGATTTCATTGTCTGTAGGTGGAATGGAGAATCGCGGTGGCACCCGTCGTACTGGAAAACACAAAGCATAGTGTGAAGAACGAGCAGAAAATGGAACAACCAAAGGCCTTTATAGAAAAATGTTCTTTATTCTTGCCAAACGCAAACAGACTGACGGTTTTAGCATTTGTATTTTCAGTAATACGGTCATTAGCAGAAGGCTCTTTTGTAGCACACATTACATCTGCTTCTACACACAGTAGATCATTTATGATTGTTTGATGAACGCTAAGGAAACACATTTTAACACATACAGTCCAAGGCTTAGAAATTCCGGTGGTGAATGGGTTAACACCAACACGATCACCATGCACAAGATACTGGTATCACCATCGGTACGGATATACAGAATTGCACAAAGTGCTGGATAGCCGACAGCACCCCACAGTTGTATGCAAAGAAACAACTTTTACAGGCTGCGCACTTCCAGCTGATGTGAGATGATGTGCCGCGTCACATTCTCACATCACACATAGACATAGGTAATACTCTTCAGAATTTGCACAATCAACAAAGGGGACTTTGTTTTTCAGGGGTTTTCAGGTTCAGTCCATAATACATAACAAAACAAACTAAAAAAAAAAAAGAAAAGCTAAAGCTGTCAAATGTTATGCATTCACACTTAGAGCGACAACACAATTACTCTTAAAATGTTTTCCTGCCGTTCCTTCTGAGCCTGCTGCAGTGATGCAGGCTTTGTGTGCACACTCATGCAAGAGTAAAAGCCTGTTGTGCTTTATGGTAGCCTACGTTTGATGTAAATTAGGCCATCACGACAGATAAAAGAAGGAAACTGGGAAAAAAGTAACTTTATACCAATCAGGGAATCAAAGGGAAGTTATATTTTGTTTATGCTGGTTAAATCAGTGCTGAATGAGACGTCTTTAACTCATCACAGAAGCATCAGTGTGTGTCGCCGTGCTACGTTCTGATAGTACGAACCGATCCATGCCTGTGAATGAATGAAAACAAAGAACATTCATTCATGCTAATTTCAAATTATTTCTGCAGGACCGCAGAAGTAGGATTCGAGATAAGGCTGAGAGAGGTCATTCTAGGAAAGCTATATAAGAAGGAGATATGATGCTCCAAGACAGACAGATCTGGAGAAAACATAGCTGATAAAAGTTTTTCAGCAAATCAAATTAATTTTGCGATTTATGCAAAGTTCACATAATGATAACGCTGCAGTATATTAGAAAAGAACAGAAAGCTGTTATTGAAGCCTTTAGGTTTTTGGAAAACTTCCTTTTTCTTAATGTAATCTTGGTTTTTAATATAAAATTTTTATTGCTTATCTGTGATTTGTACGTTTTGGCGATCAATTCTCAAGTATGAGTTTATATTCATCTGGATTTCTTTTTAAAAGCATCGCATTTGACAGCTCTAGTGTATAAACATTAAAATATGTTCTGAAAACCAAAAGGGCAAAGGCTAAACTGTCAAAAGAAAAGTCTACACTTTTAGGTGAACTTAAATATATAACATTCAATAGATAACGCACAGGAATGGCCTCAGGGCCTTTTAGAGGGAACAAAAGCCATCATGCATACAAGAACAATATGTGGGTTTGCAAGGCCACCATGTAAAGGAGTCAGGGGAAGAAGGCTCAGGGACAAAATAAGTAATAACGGGGGTCAGGAGGAACACGCAGTATCACACAGCTTAAAAGAAACAGCCTGACACTGTTACAGTGCTGCAAATGTGGCTAGAAACACTGGGAGAACAAGACTACACTGTGTTAGGACAAAGGATAAATGAAAGGACAGAAGAAGAATCCTCAGGATTTAATGGTAATGGTTTCAAAATAAATATAAATATATATTTGAGTACAGTTACTGCAACTAGGGGGTTCTGACATAAGGAAAACATAAAGGGACTAATTGGGACTGATATAGAACAGTAATTGAAGTACAAAGTAAAGTCAGTGTTACTGCTCATTTTGCTTGGAATAGATATTTACTTGGTTTTAGTCTTAAGATCCCTCAGTGAATCTTAAAGAAATCTGAATCAAAACAAACAACTGATAATTTGTATTTATCGATCGCCGAAGCGAACATGCCTGTAAATCCAAACTAGTTATTTGTGCTGGTATTTGCTGTGTGCGAATGCAGCATAGGCACGCGCTTTCCGCTGCCTGCTACTAATTCACAAAGCCCGTTCTGTTGAGCAGACTGCAGCTCTCCAGAGAGGAAATCTAGGGGAACTGCTTGCATTATTAAATACAACGTTTCTCTCACTCAATATTTAATTAATATCCAATTGGCTCACGCTCCCCACAGACACAATATTATCCTGCTCATTTGAATATCATTACATTTGTCAAGTCTTGCCTATAACACTCTAAATGCATCATTCTTTCATGACTTCCTGTACAGGAACATCCTCGTCAGAGGAAGTGTATTATCTCTGAGGGCAAGGCTGTTTTTACAGCTTGGCGCTTCGACTCTAGTGCCAATTACAACAAAGAATGGATTTCATTTTAACATATTTTTATATCTGTAAAACTTCAATTGGTGAAAGCACCATAGGGAAAATTTGATTATAATATCGCTTTAAATGGCTATATGGAAAGAATGAGTTAGGCACATATGAAGCAGGACTGTCTATATGGAGCAGCAGCTATTACCTCTAAGAGTACATAGAATTGAAGGACATTGTTAATGCCTTGCGTCATGTTTATTTATTTATTATTTCTTTTTCTTAAAAAAAAAAGGTGTCAGAGAAACCAAGCAGGAACACTGACATGGTAAGTGCTTAGGAAAGGGAGGGGGGGAGGACTAGCTCAAGCATTAACATGTGACCATGCAATTAGACCCTCAGACAGATGCAAATCATCCCTACCACCCCACTTCGAAGATGCAAACATGCACCACCTGTTGGACAGTCAAGCATTCTGACAAGGACTAGGGGCATTCTCGATGGGAACATGAACACTGAATGTGCGATAAAGATAGAAACAATACCAACAGAAGGCAAATGAAAATAAAGACTATGGAAATGCACCTGGGTTTTAATTTCATGGTCCTTAAGATGCTTTTTTTTTTGTGGCAAACAAATGAATTAATTTCTGTTTTGTGTTGTGTTCAAAAAGTAAAAACGCACCAACCTTCTCGCAGCTCTGAGGGATGTAGGGAATTTGATGCAGAACAAAATGAAATAAGGAAAGGAGAAAAAACAAGGGAAACACAGAGAGTAAAAAGACCATGTTTTAGGTGTTCAAGTGCTACTTAAACAATTCGAAGGACCTTCTGTCTCTGCAGGGCAAAGGGGCCCCTTATACCTCTCTGTCATCCAAGTTGACAGAGTTACAAAGTAAAAATCTGATGTGTCAAACATTTTAAATAAGAAAGAACATTTACTTTTATCACAGATTCTGCTCCAGCAATGTGGTTTGCTTATAATGGTGAAAGCCACTGCTTGTACTATATTATCTTGGCTGAAGTCTGTAAGCCAAATGTTCCCAACAATGTGTAGCAACCATAATCGTGATTGAATGTTTTTTACTCAGCTAATTTAATATACAGTATGAAGCAGGGTAATTGAATACCCTCTTGAATTAAAAAAATTCAATAAAAATCTGGTTGTCAGCAAGTAGTAAGATGACAGATGTCCTTCCAGTGTTGATCAATAGGGTCGGAAAAAAAGGGTTCCAGGATCTGTTCACTGCTGGGGAAAGAGTTAGGAATGATGGAGGATGGCCACCCACCCTTAGCCACCTCCGACAATCAGGTTTGAAAGGCAATTAGTAGATAAACACAGCAAGCAGTGTAGTCACTGGTGTTATGCTTAGGATAATCAACAGGAGAGGACCAGAAATAGCATAGCATAGTAGATACAGTACGTTCAATTCAGTGCAGGTAAGTAAAGTGCAAAAGAAAAAGCAGGAAAAAAAAAAGTCAAATGAAGCATACTTACAATAAGCACAGGCCTGCAGACTTTATTGACTGTATTTAAACCTACGTCATGAATTTTAAAGAGGATGTCCATATAATATTTGATAGAAACAAAACAGTGTTGTTGGCACGTGTTTCCTACCTCTGACATATAGATTGGCTGGAGCAGAGTAGCGTGTTCCATCGTTGTTGGTCGCCACGCATTCATACTTCCCCTGGTCAGACTCTTCGCTCTGCTCTATCTGGAGGGCTCCTGGTTGGGAATAGCAAATGGGGTAGTGGAGTGTGTTGGGTTAAAACAATGTTCGCATTGAGTTCACAAGCAAAAATGAAAAGAAAAGAAGTTGTTTGACCTTAGGGAGTCCAACATCACCCCCCTTCATTTTTTTAGTTTTGCTTTGTCCCTTCAAGCCTCAGTAGTTGAACAGTATGAGGAAAATTGTAATTAAACAATATCCAATCAACTGCAATACTGTATCTGTTACTGTAATCTCTACGGTTTTAAGCATGGTCCCCTGAGGTAAATGGAGTTATTCTACTATAAGTGAGGGATACATAGCTGCAAACTGTGATCATGCAAGACATTGCAATACAAATATATTGTTCATCTTATCAGGTCTAAAGTAACAACAAGAGAAAAGAAAATAACACATAGTCAACAAAATCCGAAAGGAAAAATAAAACAAGAGAAACACCTAAGTTATGTTTTGCCTATGATACATTTACCTTATTTGTATTTTCTTTAGTAGAAAAAAATGATTACCTATAAGGCTACATGGTCTAAAAAGACACTCATCCTAGCGCCAATGTCAAAAAATGTCATAATTGCACTTTGAAGAATCAGGGCAGGCCCTTCAATATACAACATGTCACTGGACTGGTCAATATGGGGATGAGTGATACTGCTTTAGGGAAACATGGATCAAACAAAAGAGGTTTACAGTATAAGAAAGCAGCATAACAAGGGAGGACAATTGAAAGAAAGAAATTTAGGTATGAATTTTAGCATATTCAATCACAGATCAAGTGTAATGTTCACCAACAGAATAATTTGAGACTTCATCTAGGTGAAGTTACTTTCAAAAAAATTTGCAGCGCATACAAAAAAATTAAAAAATGCTGCTCATGTGTGGAAAAATTTTAATTGATAAATCATGTAATGCAAAACCAACATATAACCCTCTGTAACAAAAGTTTTGACATGCAAATCTTAGCAAGAAATGTATGTCGGCACAACTTACAACCTTCTGACAACCCTTAGCTGAAAAATAAAATGCAATTGTATTAGAAGACAAAATTCAAAATATCGACCTGAGCCGACAAGAAGATAACCAATCACTGCTTTAGCTTGTGAAAGCTACAAAAGACACCCATAAAAATCCACCAATGGGATCAGCAGTGTGGTGTCACATGACCCAGGGAAAAATGGCTTTATGCATCAACAACTCTCCAGCTCCATATCATACGGCAAAAATGAGCCAATCAGGTCCTCGCCAGACTCTACTGTTTGCCTTCCCCAAACCCTGAAAAAAAAAATTCAAAAAGTAAAATAGTCTCCAAACCCAAGAAAAGTAAGAAAAATAGGTGAAAGAGAAAAAAAGCACCGTAGAAACTTTATCAAAAAAGTGGTTGTTGGGGCTTTTTTGTAGAGGTACAGGAGAGGAAAGCAAATAGAAGAAATGGAAAAAAAATAGTTTGCAAAGATAGAAAGAATTCTTTGGGAGGAAAAAAGCAGAGGAGAGGCAATGTTGTCTTCAGCATGCCTGCGTGATTCCACAGCATCTGCGCATATTTTTAGTGCTGAACAAGAACAGCTAAGGGGGAAAAATGCTTGGTTGTTTTAGTTGGACAAAAAGAGGGACACATGATTCGCTATGGCCAAAAAGAAAACAAAAAATGAACGGAAAAAATATAGTTTAAAAAAATAATTGTCATTGGATATGCTTATTTGAGCCAGGGCAAGCATATCACAACTGAGCTAAACAGGCTCTTGAAACCAGAGTACAAAGGAGTAAATAAAGCATAGACAAAAAAAATGGAATACAAATTTAGTCAACGAAACAGGACAAATAAGAAGGAAGGTCCGTATGAACGTAATGGGATTTGGTCTTGGTAAACAGGACAGAAATGGAGGTGATTCAAGTGAATGGATGGGTTGACAGCAAGAATGAATTTGTATTATTTTCATTCTGTGAACATCAGTTCAGCACTCTTACCTCTTATTGGTGTACCACCTGGGTGGATAATATGAATGCAAATAAGATTAGAAAGAAGAAGCATTAGTACGAGTAGATAGAGGCTGGGGGCTTTGGAAGAAGAATCAAATTAGATTTAACAGGGTACGTAAATAAAGGTACTAGAGGAAAGAGAAAGGAGAGAGAAAGAGAATAAGAACTTTTTTCTGTATTCTACTGGCAGAGAAAGACAGGATTCATCATAGAAAATTCATAGGTCAGAGAGAAGAACTTGTACATTGATGTACCACGGGGAGGTGCCATTTTGGAAGTGGCAATGACTTCTGAAGACCATCTACTGAAGGGAAAAACTTTAAGGACTTTGTGTATGAGACATATTTCCAAAACCTTAAGATCCCTTAGTTTGACCTGAGCTGTTCACCTCCCTGAAATTCTTGAATAGTCCATACCTATTGTGCTGGTGTTAAAAGATTAGATACGTGATTGAGTGGTTGGTGAGTGAGTCATTACCCAGGTCAGTATATGACAATGCTAAGCTAATGTCTTGTGATTATAACCTCTGGATTAAGGTGACACAATATCTGGCAGTGTTAGGACACTTGAACACTGTGGGGTGAAGGGAAGAGTGTGTGTTCCTCTAGTAGTAGCCCTGAATCTAAACTATCTGTTAGTAAAATGCATGCCATGCATTTTTAATAGTTGTTGGAAACATGGAAATTAGTGGGGAGTGATGTGTGCTTTAGAGCTAAGCACTTACCAAAGGATTCTGTAGATTTAAAAATATAGAGAGAAGAAAGACAGCATAAGAATATGATTATATTCTTTAGGTAAGTTTAGTTAACAGTGTTTTTGTTAATGCTTTATCAACTCTACGTGAATCAAGACGCACATTAGAAATAAGGGTTAATTCTACACAGTTCTGTAGAAAACAAGGCAGCAAATGAAGTAAGGTTAACAAGACGGTTTAACAAAGGACAGCTGTGAAATCTGTGAAGACAGGTGGTCAAACATACAAGACTTAAATTTTACAAGTGGTTTGTGCCGATAATTTACAAATAAAGCTGCAAACTGCAATTTATTTCACTTTTTCTCTTTTAGAAATTAGAATAATCTCTGTCTTGAAATATCGAAATCAAACATATTCAGGTGAGTGGGTGTATTAGGGTCATGTCACAGGCAAATAAAAACAGAGATGGCATTTACACATTAAAGCAGGGGCTGTAAATTCAAAGAATCAAGGGGTGAGGGGGGAGGAAGCTTTATGATGTTTTACGCACTACTGTGGCTAATTAGAGTCCAGAATTGGATGTTCCTCGTTAACCTGAATTAACTTGGTGTGCAAAGTAAATATTTATTCAAAAGGAGGCTTAAGGATCCTTCTTAAAAAAAAAAAATAAAGCTTCAACAAATGCACAAGAATTCAGATTAATTTGCTTTTTCTGCACGTTCCCTTAATTTAAAATCATGTGCACTCCTTTGCGGATTCTGAATGATGCCGAATGTTGAGTATTAATTGGGGAAAAAAAAAAGAGGAACAGAAAAACAGAACAAATGAAAAGAATGGATCCAAAAATACTGCACCAATGCAGTGGAAAAGGAAATCAACACAAAACGGCAAAAGAAGTTGTTGTAAAAAGTCACAGCAGTGAGCAATGAGGGTAGGAGTTGGGGCAGAAGCCAGCAAACAGAGAGGGGGCACAATCCCAACAGCCCATGACAATACTGGAAAAACAAAGGGAGACACGGGTACAGACAACACACACCGGGGCACGCACAGAGTAGAGCACAGGAAATAGTAGAAACAATGCCATTACCTACAAAATCAAAAGCCAAATGAGAAGTTAAATTATGGGAGGAAGAAGAGGATGAAAGAACAGAGGAGACATCAGGGGGAGCAGATCAGATAGAGGGAAAAAAAAAAAAACGAGAAAGAAAGCTCCCTGGTTTGTAATTAAGCTTTCAGCAGAGGAAACCTACCTGATCTGAGCTGTTTAATGCGTCCATTGTTGTTGGTGGTGTTGACAGGGAGGAAGTCTTTGAACCACGAGATGTCGGGGTCTGGGTTGCCACTGGCGGCACAGAGCATGGTGGCGGTGCGTGTTCGCTCCACCACTTTCAACTGTGGGCCCATGTCTATGGTGGGGAAACCAGGGGGCAGCTGGTCCTCTGGAAATAGATGAGAGACGTTGGAGACGTTGGAGCGAGCTAAGCAAGGCAGGGGTCCTCCTCGGACCCCGTGCTAGTGAGGAGGGAGAGTCAATAAGAGGTCAACAAAGATGTAAAATAGACAAAATGCATAAAGGGTAAAAAGACACTGCAATGGATGGTTTGAACATCTCCACATAAGTCAAAGACAAGCTTCAGGTGGACGCTAATATACTTACTTCCCCCCCCTTTTTTTTTGCAGAGATATATGACAAAATCAGACTGGGGATCTGGCTAACAGTTCTTTGCTCCAAACATGTTCTTTCAGCACAACAAAAGACAATGCAAGCCTAGAGCAGCTTTGTCTGAAGCTCACTGCTCTGAACAGGATGTATTTTCTGGCTTGCAGCTAGAGAAACGACCTGAGTGGAATATTCCATACACCATAAGGTCCCCATATGTAAAATTTGAGCCTCTCCGCAGTTCTAGCTGAGTGTTAATCTGGAAAACAAGGCCTGCTTATTTTGAATGCCAATGAGGTTTTATGTGCACCTTTAAGTTTGCCTTTCCCCACTGTGATATGTCTAATTAGTGTCTTCCGTTACTCCCGTAAACGGCACCTTTTTTGGAAGCACTTTCTTCATTAAATTTTCATGAGGAGACATCAGTCTGCAAACAGCTTTGAGATGCCGTGGCGTGCACACAGCCAAACGACAATCGTGGCCGCCTTCCAACAATGCTTTTGGGTATCTGGCATGAGAAGCCACCTCAATGGATAAATCTTCTCAGAAATAGACTGTATTACAAATGGGTGACTTCAGACTGAACTGCAAAACTTTCGGATGCAACTCTGTGTCCCTGCCTGAACTGACATGTCTCCGAAAGCGAGAGGGAGATGTTATTGTTTGATATATGTTTTTAATACAGATCGCGTCGCTTAAAGGTTTTTGCAAAATGTTTGAATGAATTCCACTATTATACAGAGCATACTATGAACACTGGTCACTTTCTTGGCAGTTGTGCACTGTAAGTTATACAGGAGCTCCTGGCTCGTGTATCCTTACGTCGTTGATCACTGTGAGTCCTTGACTTGCTGTACAATATATTGTGTATGGTTTCTTTATCCCTCTTAGTGGCCATTAACGTAATGAGAGACGCACAGGCTTTACTCTTGTTAAAAGTTAGTAGGTGCCGTATATTGGGGGCCACGCTTGCTTGTTCTCACGAAAGGAATGAGCTCCTCATTTGGCCATAACATATAATTATATGTTAAATTATAGTTAAGTATGGACATTATGTTACACATTCAGAAATCACCAAAATATTTTTTTTCGACTTGTAAAAGGGGAAGTTTAGGTGTTAAATAAAATATTACTTTAATCATTCACATCATCTGTGACACTCAGATACACAATATGACCTACACTTTTTTACCCTATAGTGATTTCATAAGAGAAACACTCTGAGACTCTGCCTGACGAACAGTAAAAGTACTAAAAGAAAAAAGGTCGGAACAACTTCTCATTTATTAAAGCGCCACGTTAACAGCTATCAAGGAAATGACGGCACTGTCTGCCGTGAAAAGCTGCACTTCCAAAGCTGCTCATTCAAATGGAGAAAGACAGGGAGGCGGGGGAAAGGAATTAATTGTACAAGGTAGCTCCTGTCCGAGCTCCCTTCAGCCTGTTCAAGGTCGAACAGACAATTAGTCGATTTTACAGTGAGTCAAAAGTATACCTGATCAAACACAATAGCCAGAAGCAAGCCTAGAAGCATGGATGCGTGTTGAATATAGTAATTGGATGTGACAATCCATGTGAACTAAATAGCAACTCCTGTCAAATAGCAAGTTCTGTGAAATTGCAGTGTACTCTAAAACAAAGTGCTCAAGAGATCATAATTTAGCTGTCCTTTAAGAAGTCTGAATTGTTCTCGCACTGCAGTACGTAATTCCCCCTGGATGTTCAGCTCTAAGGAGAAAACAAGAGGGTGTGGGACAACATTTATTTAACTGGTGCAGCCTGAGTCAACACGATAGCTTTTCAAAATAATGGTGGTTAAACCAGAGTATCTGTGTTTGATTTACACTAACTACAGTATGAGCTGCTCAAATAATTTCAAAAAAGTCACAAATCAGGCTGGGACAAGTCTACTCCCATCCATACAGTGTGTGTTACATTCTTAAAACCTGTAATGCCAATGTAGGAAACTAGTATGACCCCAGGCGGCACATTTAAAATTAATCAGCTGTTACACAAAGGTTTCTGGCCTTTCGAATCTTTTTTTTTTTTTTTTGCTCTGCTTAGAAATGTAATTTACAGCTGCTTTGTGCGCCGCTGCTCCCAAAGTCATGAGATCAACCATAAGATATTCAAAACTTTTCTTGCCCCAAAAATAAAAAAACTAAGAATAATAAACACAAGTACTTTGAAATGTGCAGCTCTCACGTATACCCTCATTAACTCCACAAGGTGAATTACAATTGTGATAATAAATAAAGGGGGAAATTGAACACGTTTGATAGCCTGTATTGTGATTAACAGCTCATGCGAACTAAGTTGCTGTAGCATTTCCTTAAAAGGCCAAGAGACTGAAATGAAATCACACAAACCACTGTGCAATTTGAGTTATGATACATTTGCTGGACATTTTGGAAGACGTTGGGTTACTGACAAACTGTTACATTACAAATGAAATAATTAATAACCAAGGCCCAAGCAGCTAGACGTTTTTCCAGGTGCTTGGTTCACAGTTAACTAACAGCCTGGCGGGGGGTTAATATACTCTATGATTTCAACTTACAGTGCCAAGTTACAATATATGAAAGTCAAAGCTAGAAAAGGGGAAAGAAAAAAAAAAGCGTTTTAGTGATTTTCCCTCACTTTCTTATTCTACTTCGCTGAGAACTGCAATCTCAAGGACAGTCTAAGACAAGGACATTTTCTGCTTTACAGGCCCATACTGTATATTCAACAATAGATCTACACACTAAATGAGATGGAAGGGAGAGGAATGCTGAAGTCACCTTCTACAGAAGTGCTGAGCATTGGTGCCTGATATAAAAAGACTCCCAATGACAATTTGCACACATTAGCCACTGCCAGGCTATCAGGCCGTATGAGTGTGCGGTGCCAAGTATGGGAGGAGTATAAAAAGGACACTGGCTCAAAAAGTACCTCAGTGTGCAGATTTTTACTGAAGACATAAGGCCGCTGGACATAAACTCAGCCCATTAGCAGATTATATCTATTGATCATCAAACAAAATATGAGCGCAGATAAAATCACACAACAGTGGCCATTTCGGTTTCTAAAATGTTGCTTGAGTGCAGCATAAATTCAGCACAATTGGTCGCCATACTGCAGTTGCTACCAATAGGCAGACACAGTCACACCCTGTGTTCTAAGTAAACTGTTGGAGTGACTTGAATGACAAACTCAACCAGTATCCCCCTTGTTTAGACCTGTTATCACTCACTGTTTACGTGTTTGTTCAGTCAGTGCTACATCCAAGGTATAAGGGGACCAATGGAGGTAGATCTATGGTGCAGAATTCATTAAAACATCGGGGAAGTCACTAATATTGAGGCCAAAGTGAGTTTTACCAATGTAGCATCGGCTTCCAACATCCAAATGAAAGGCCTGCTTGTTTTTACTGCATAGCACCTATGCAGGATCATCAGAAATATGCCTTTGTTACTACTCCCTCCTGTGTTTGATGAATAATAAACTATAAAGAGCACATGATTTCAACAAAGCAATCTGCAGCAAGGTTGCGTTGCCAGATATTGCTACTCATCTAATACTGTGCGTTACTCACGCTAACAGCTTTACAGCTTCAACTAGAGTGGGTTTGACACTTTGTGTAAAATTGTGTTGGGCTGTGGAGATATCAAAATAACATTAATCATGATAATGTAGCACAATGGTCAGGAAATCAACTGTAGATCTGATTCCAACGTCCCTGAAATCACATTTGGTTTTAAAATTACTCAATAAGCACAAAAGAACTTAAGAATAAATTAAGCTTTGGTTGCGCTGGACTTTCCGAGTGAAGCCATAAAAACATTAAGATTTCCGGTCACATTCTGGCTTCAGTTCTGCGGTTGCTGCACAAGGATTGGATTTGGTCCAACCCTTTTCTTCCCAAGCGGAACAACACTTTTCACCCCAAGGTTGAAGTTATTCTTCACGGAAAATCCCTGGAGACCCATAATAAGACATATTTGTTGGGCGTTTTTGAGTGGATACAATCTCTTCAAAGAGGCTGTCACAGGTCACTTGCTGTGGCAGCGCGGTGGAGAAAAGTGCGTGTCAAAATGTATTGTTGTTAGGGAATCCCTTCTGCAGCCAAAGATGCTGGATTATGGAAGTGTGGGAATTTGGGGCAGATGTCTTCAAGTATGACATTCTTTTACACCCATTTTTTTCCTCCCTCTGCCCTAAAGATTATATTGCCAATCAATTTGATTCTTGCTACCCCTCCTCAGATAAGATTTGAGCCAGCACAAAAAAAAAAGAGCCACAAAACATTATCTATGGAGTGTGACAGCAGTGCTTATTTTTCTCAGCAGCCTGAGCCAAAGCCATTTTTTTCCCACCACAGCAGAGCATATAATTTGAAGTTGAGGGACACTGATTAAAGCTCTTTCCACACTTAGAAACCCCCCCAAAAAAATAAAAAAAGTGCGAAAGGCATGGAGAATTTAGCAGGGTTAGGATACTAATCATGTTAATCACAAAGCACTCTTACTTCTCACGAGGGCACCATTTGGAATCATCTTGTTTCATGGCTTGCTAATGCATCCGCTGGCCTAAAGCAGGTTAGGTTTGAATGTTTTCTGAACTCTTGAAAGGTGAGTAACACGTAAAATAAAGTGGAAAATAATCCACACCGATTCAGTAAACTAGAATTTGGCCCTTATTTTGTGCAGAATTAGTTACCTTTCCTCTACGGTACGTTTTTTTTTTTTTTTTCTTTCTTTCCAAAATGAGGTTGTGGGTTTGGAGCACATACACACAGAAACATTGTCCAGTCTAATTAGTTTACAGTTCTCAAAAAAAAAAAAAAAGGTTTGGTAGTTAATACATCCGTTCACAGATGACCTGAATCCTCTTCAACAAAATGTTCTGTGCAGCTCTCGTTCAACTGATGTATTCAATTATTATTTTTTTTCCCTTTGGCATGGGAGAGAGAACTGTTAATTATGCTTTTGTTTTCACACAAACAAAATTACTCAACCAAACGTAAGAGCTCTTGATTAACAAAGGCAGGCAGCGACTCCATTTTGTGCCAATTCTGTGACGGCATCTGTTCTATTTTTCCTCTTTCCCCTCTGCATGTTCCATCTCTTTTACCCACATCATCGTTGATTCCTTTGCTCTACTTACAAGGCACATTTTACACCGGGTTAGAAAGAAACTGTACTTTTACTATCTAGTATCAAGTGATTGACAGGTTTGAAGTCTGAGCCCACACTTTGCTTTATCAGGTAGCTGCAGCTTGGTTAAACTATCTCTAACTTGGGCTCACAGTTGCTTTACTCAACGCTCCATCCATCATTCTGCCCATAAACTCTGGCAGCGGTGAAACTTGTCCCCACATTTGCCCAGGGTAGACTAGGGTGGTTTGATATTCTGTTTCGTTTCTTACATGTCAATGACAAACAGATATTTGATGATGTTTTAGTTTCCACTACTGCTTCACACAGTAGTTAAATGATCCTAAACATGAATTAGATACAAAACTTTTTGATAACTACTGTTAACACATCCCAGTCAGCATTAGTGGCAGCAGAAGGATGCCTAAGCACTGCCTTGGGGTAAAATTATAGGAATAATTCAGATGATGCTGTAAGTGATGACTTCAACATTAAGGGTATAGAATCAGTTTAAGTATCATTCGGGAGTGTCAGACAGGTACATTTATTTAGAAGGCAACCTGTCAGGCATAGTATAGGCAAAGTATAATTGTGCATCATTGCCTAGCAAAAGGAAGAAAAGCTGAATTGAGATGTCTACATTTTCCCTAAATGCCCTCGGAGAATCTAAAGCCTGTATTTATCTCATTGATACATCCCAGTGCTGTTTGGCACATATGTTGTCCAGTCTAAATAAGATTAGAGCTTCCTTTGTGCCAGATTTCTGAAATAAGCCTCCTGGCACCTGCAATGGGTAGATATTGCTTAAGTAATCCAATAATGGAAAACAAAATGCTCAGCACTTGCAGCTAATAAAGCACAGAGTAGCTTGTTGTAGGGGACAGTTCTGAAATTCACCTTCCCGAGTCGTTTTTAAAAGGTTCACAAGCGAGTGAACTCCGACTCACCCCTGCAATTGTTTTAAAACATGGCATGTATCAGGACAGATGTGAGCTTTTACTGATATTCCAGGCTGGAAAAGACTCTTGAGGGGCTAAAATGTGAGCGCACATCTCAATGACGTGCCTGGGGCCACAGCTATTTATGTTCCAAAACCTTAGACGAACTGATTTGAGAAAATGTTAAGTGGCAAGGCATGACTGCCTTTCAGTATCGGTCTACAGATGTCAGTGTCTGTGCAGGACTGTGCAGGTTAGAACTAATCCTATTGTATGTAGCAGAGTGCTAGAGTTTGCTTTTGCTGTGAAAGCCCTTGCTCCACTTATCCCATCTTCAATCTTCATAATGAGAACGATACACTGGGTATGTTGAGAGACTATTGTCAAAGAGAAAACAGACACTTACGAACATCTTTATAAATACAAAGTTGGGTGATTTTAGGTGAAAAAAATAAATTAAAAAACATCACTACACACTCCATGGTGGGGAATAAAAGGTACTTCAGTACAACAGAAATCAGCAGTAAGTAAAGAAGTAAGCATGTGCTTGACTGAGGAAAATATGCTTCAGTTTAGTTCATTAGTTGATTGCTAATGAATATTGCTTTAAATGTGCCACAGTTGGCTTAAACAGCTCATTTAAATTTACTGTAATAGAGCTTTAAGAGGAACAAGCGCACTCAACAAAGTCCTCCAACCTAAATGACTGTATAGGTCGCTTGTCTCTATAATCAAGAGCACAAATGAACTGGACCTACAGCCATTGTCATGGTTACGATAATAATGCTGCTGTTGAGTTTATGAAATGGTCACCGGATGGTTAGGTATACACAAAAACCCACTGGTTACATTCAGGGAATTATACGGGTTAGTTTCTATTATGTTTTCATTAAAATGATGGGATTGTATGGCAACAGTAAAACATCAATAACTTGTGCATTTATAAGGAAATGTAATCAGTTTAACAGGAAATGATTATTGTCAAAGTGTTGGGTTTTGTTGACCTATCCATCCACCCGCACCTTTGCCTATGGACAGTAGAGGTTGTACCAATAAAACCAAGCTATGGGTGTAATAAGCTACTTCAAGCTACTGCAAATTAATTGTAGGGTCTTTTTTTTAATGGGGGGCGTTGGAGCCCCTGTCAACAAAAACAGGCATCAAATCTCCTTAGCTTGGCACCTTTAAAAGGCAGTTCAGTTACTTGCTGAACAAATGTGGTCTCTTTGACAAAACTGCTAAAACCCTGGGGCTGACAACAAGGGACCGTCTAGTATCCACTAAAATTTTATTTTACTGTTGCTGCCTGAAGGAGTGGAATAGGAATGAATTGAGAAATACTATCCAGAGTGTTTCTAAAAACCCCTGTGATGATGAATGCTGGAACGAAATATGGGAGGAGGAAGGTGAAGGCGCTGAAAGCTTTCCTAACCCAAAGTTCATGGCACTGGCACTCCAACGGTCTCAATGAAAAATAGCTTCCTCTCCCCCTTTGCCCTGCACTGATTGTTTCTTCCATAAATCCCCTTTGAGATTGTATAATTAATTGAATGCTGCTTATTTGTCATTAAAAATCCTCGCCTAATGCCCGAGATTATGAGGAAACCATTGTAAAGTCAATCTATTAATCATCAGGCCTTTTCTCTCGCAGAAAAACCTTCACAGATGAACAATCAGAGCTGTTTTTCATTGTCAATGACATTGGAGATCTAGTTGCAAAACTCTTCGCTGACAAACTAGTGAACTTGTACAATGTTTTAAGACTTTTCTTTGTTTAGATTGTTAAATGAATAATAAATAGGCAGTCTGTACATTTTCATTAGTGGGTATTTCAGAAGTCAATGCCAAGAGAAATTGTGGGAAATCGATATCTTAGCATGAAAGACCAAATGCACACCTGCCATTTTCATTGTGTCGCTGGCAGTGAAGTAGCCATATCGTTGACATTCTTGAAATGTTTATTAGCTATGATACAAAGCGGTGATGAAACTGGATTCACATCATAAAAGACTGGAGTTATGCTTTAAAATGACCCCGCCCATTGTTCCTCCTCCAAGCCCGGCCGTCCCCCGTAGAAAGTTTTATGGCCGTCAACGCTGGGGCAGATTGGATCAGCCAAGCAGAGGGCACGCAACAGAGATGTACGCCACTTCTGGCAAGGCGCCCCAACTCTCCCTGGGCCCCCGTGTCATTCATAAACATGACGGATTAGCTGTGATATTCCTTCCATTTACAACATAAGCGAAGGGAGTGGGAGGAAAAGAATGAAAGCAGAGAGAGAGAGAGAGTGTTAGTGTCGGATGCCCCTTAGGGGTAGTGCTAAAATGGATGGGTAAAGAGGGAGATGAAAAGGAGAGATGAAGCAGGAAGGGCGGAGAGGGGGCCTTTCTCTGCAGGCCTGACTGGGCAGGCAGCAAGGCAGGCAGGAAGCCAGGCACAAAGCTCCATTTACGCTCAGATCCATCCTTCCCAGACTACACTTTAGCTCAGCCAGATGTACTGTATTGAGTAAAGATCACCTAGGGGAAAGGTGGAGAAGGCAAAAGCGATTTCAAAATATTTATTTTTTTGTTTCCCCCCATGCTGGCGTTGTCTTTTTTTACATTCACCTTAAACGCTAATTTCATCTGCCTTAACCTCGTCGCGGAGACTTTATACATTGCTAGATGTTAAAAAAACCTTCTCTCTCAATCTGTCTTTGTCTGCCCCCCCCCCCCCTGCCTTCTCACCCTTCTGTCCCTCACCCACCCCTTTTCACTTTGCATATTCCATTTGCTGGTTGTTACCCTGAGCAATGCTTTTATTTACTCCAGAAAACAGTGTCCCATTTATTTAGCTGAGAAAAGAAAAAAGAAAGGCTTGCTTTTGTCATCTTATCTGCCATCAGCATTTTTTCTGTTATTATTAGTAATATTCAAAGAAAGAATGGGGGGGGTACTATGTGACAATGCTTTGAGCTATTTGCCAAACACAAAGCTAAAATGGATGTCGCTTATTCTCTCTCAACTCCTCCAAGCTCACCCTAGGAAGCCTCTTCTTCTTCTGTTCAAGCTTTTTCCTAACAATCCATCAACTCTCGTTTGCTCCTCTTGAGCACATTAAGCATTCACAAATAATAAGGGACGTGGCGAGAACTGTGTAAACACTACACACTACCTTGTCCTCGGAGACACCTCCATTCTCACCGACGCTCTCGTCACTTTAAAGCATATAATGCCAGACATCTGTTCTGTTTTGATGTTTCACGCTTATTCTTTGCATATTTACCCTCTTACCGCCCACTGGGGATGACTACATGATGCTTAATGTATTAAAGTTTAATAAAGTATATGTTTGTGTACCACAGTGCATTGAATTGTCATTCTCAAGTAAAACTCAACTATTGACACTTATTCATTCGTTCTGACTGTGCAGGGGCAGCTGATAAAGGCCGAGGCCAGAAGCTGGAGCCAGCAGGGACTCAGACGAATATCAGCAACCCACGTGAGTATTCCTACCAGGCAGGAAAAAAAAAAAAAAGGACAGAAGGCAGAACTGTGAGATACTGAATTGCTTCATTAACCTTCATGTACAATACATTCGGAAACAAGCAGGTCAGTTTTAATCAGCTGGGCATTTTCAATATGTTGGTGTTTATTGTCATGTGCAGAAAAAAAGTCTGCATTTCCAGAAATCCGGTGTATGTTCTTGCTTGTGTATGTGTGTATTACTCGACTAGGAGGAAAGTATCCCATAAAATGTCAGAATGCTCCCATAAAATCCTCTCAACTTTAATAACTTCCGTGCATGACAGGACCAAATATCTTTATGGGTCATGGCTTGGGACACATTTGAACATGGTATCATCAGACTCAGACGAGTACCTAGGGAGACGTGCAGTATAGATGTCTGAGGAAACCGACTTGACATAAGCTCCCTTCTTCCTGAGAAAAGGAAACCTAGCACCAGCCGTTTCAATAATTTATATAGCTAAAAGCTTGCTACAGGAGAGGGGAGCGTAGAGATTTTTTATGCTTGCTAACATCCTGTAGAGAGGACCTCGTGGCTCTCAAAGAGCCCTAATGGAAACGGGTTAGGCCGGGCTCTTCAAATCCAGCAGACAGACAATCTCCCCGAAAAAGTGACTGTGGGAGATGATGGGTGTCACAGCAGGCAGTGGGTAGCATTATTTTAATATGGAAATTACTGTACTGAGCCCACATGTTTTGAGACTTGACAGTTGGGTTTAAAGCTGACGAAACTCGCCCTGAGAAGATGTAAGCTTTTGTCCCCCTCTCCCTTCACGCAGACATAAAACGACTAATTAGTCACCGCACTCATCCTTGCTGTACTGAATGTAATATTGTATAGACAACTAATTACACCCAAAAAAATCAATTCTTGCCACATCACTTTTTCTCAGTCCAAAAGTTGTTTGGTTGTAATTAACGAGCAGCCTTACCCAGTTTGAAAAGTTTCTCAAGATCATTAGATGCATTAAGGATGACCCTGCAGTACCCAATTAATCTAGTAGAAAATGACTTGAGTGCAGCTAAGATCAAAGCTACTAACATTAGCACCCCTCGACTACCTGGATCAGACTTGCACACTACTCGTGTATGACCTTGTGTGCAATCTAGTCAAGCCAGCAGAACATTCCTTAATAATGTCTCGTGTAGTATATCATGTAATGTGCAGACACACACACTCAGATAGTACTTCATCAAACTAAAATAAGATGCAAAAAGTGTTTGAACTTATGTATGTGTTAGAGTGCTGCATGTACCACTTCTTGTTTTAGTTTAGCATCCCCTTAATATCTTTAATATGGAAATACAAAATAATAGTTTTCTGTAGTTTCCTTTTAGCCTGCACATCTACATATACGTTTTTTACCAGCATGACATATATAAAGAGACAGCCTGACCTTTCATTATGATATTTTGATGTATTGTGTACATGCATATGATCCATGTGAGAAACACTTTGCATTTTAAAGCCACTGAATACAGATTTATACTAACAGTCCTATGAGATTCCTGTGGAGAATAGTGCCATCCAAGGTCAGCCAGGAGGAAAAAAAAAAAAAACCCACACACCTCATTTGTCTGAATCAATAATTATAACTTTAGGAGGCAGTGTTTACTTTAATAAATACAAATACAGATTTGCAGCATGTGAAGAGCTATCTATCATGTTCAGAGTGTAGTCCAAGCACCTGTGTGTCTCCAGCAGATGTTTTCTTTTTTTTCTCTTTCACACACTACGCGGACTGTAAAGTCTAACATTTATCTTGCTGGCAGCAGCTTTGTCTTAAATCATCCTGCATAGTATACAGATACTGATTGGCTCCCACGATTAACCAAGTGGGTGAGGGGCTGATTTATTTATTTTTTTCTGCAAAGAGATCAATTTCTATGTGGACAGTCAATTCCATCTCTTTAATTACAATAATGAATAACATGTCATCATCTGCTCCATTTTTGTGACATATGAGAGAATGAACTTGGGAATTGAGGGGATCCCAAGCAATAACTCTACCTATGGATATTTCATAAAACATCGAATGGATCTGAAGATAATTGATAGCCTGTGAAGTTGGGTGCGCATGTCCCAACATGCCGAGCTTTTCGAAAAGTTTGTTGGAAAATAGCAAAAAAAACTCTGTTTTTAAGAGAAATACTGCGTATTTGCTTGGAAACGGGAAGTGTGCTGCCACCAGTAACACACACACACACTATAAGAGGGTAAATCTGTATCAGTTAGGCTTCATAATGGACCAATGATTTTCATTATACAATTCCCCTTAAACCCAAAAATGCTGTTCGCAGACATTTCAAATATCTGTTTTGTATTTATGAAATGAGTTAAACTCCTGCAGTGAGTCAGCAGGTTTCCACAGCACCATTTTGTGGAGGAAAAAAAGAAATTATTTTTCTAACAGAATTGAGTGTTCCATGTGGCAGCCCTGGTCTTGCCATCTATAGAGCTCCTGCCAGTAAACCAGAGAGTTACTCCGGTAGCTGCTGGCCCCTTATTCTCTTTTTTTTTTTTTTTTTTTTTTTTTGCAAGCCAGTGATCACAAGCACAGTAATTTTACAATGGTCACTAGCTTCATCCCGACTGCATCCCTTGCTCTGACGGTCAGACACAGCTGACACAGCTTTTATCCTATGCAATTTCCTGTGCAATTTAAGCATGCAACCAGCTTTTGGTCATTTCTCACCCTGCACTTGATAGAAGGAAGCATTGTACACTGAGAAAATGGTGCACGTAAGCACATATGCTAAATGGGGACTAGGAATAAGCATTGTGACATCCTTTTTAAATTATTACAATCCGTCCCTCCTGCAGAATGCTGCTGTTTGGCCAGGCCAACATAAATAACCATATAATGACCAGCATCTTACACTTATCAGTTTTAACTTTGCTTAGTATATACTGCAAATAAATAGTTCATTAAGGTTCTGGTGTCTTTTGTGTTTCATCAACAATGACAAAGGGTCGAGTGCACACATTGTCTATGAATAATCACTGATCAGGTAGCGGGCTTTCATTGTATGTGGAAAGATCTGTCTGAGCTACACGGCTTTGACCGTGGCTCTGCACCATTCCATACAAATGGAAATGATGCATTCTGTTTTTCCGTCACAGAAGAGCGGCTTCCCATTTTCCGCTCCCACTGTCAAGTTGTGCACAGCTGCATAAGTTTGCACGCTTTTGTGTGGGGCACAGGAAATGACTGTTGACAGCATAATGGAAGTATGAGGATCCAATATAAATCCTTAATCATGCCCGAATCATGAACTGCAGCACTCAAATGCACACATCATTCTGCTGGAACTGCTGCTAGCAGAGAGTCGAGGCCCTGCCTGTTGTTTTGGTGGCACTGTTTACTTACAGTTAAAACTATTTTTTCAATAGTTTTTCCTATTAAACATACATGTACGTGTGAAAATGTCTCACAGAGACATACTAACAAATTAGATCAAGTCAATTTCCCAGTCAGGACACTGAAAATCTTCTTCTTGTCATTCTCAATTTCCACCCCCCCCAAAAAAATTCAAGACAACCATTAATTCAAAGACATGAGTTGCATATGAGTTGGGTCATCTCATACTTAATCAAAACAGAAGGCACCAAAAACTAAAATGAGAAAACCCATACCTCATGCTGGGGCCGGGAAAATTTGACTTGGAACATCATTACGTTTCAGGGGTCGCCTTTCATGCAAATCGCTTCTCTAAGCCTGGAAGTTCATTACTAATGGCGCTTCCCATCAAGTTGGAGGCCCGTACGAATACTAATATCCCCAGTACTTTGGGTTTGTCACCCCAAGTCCCCTCTCCTCATAGCATGGCAATTACAACAATGTGCTTTCCTTCATGGAATTAGGCACCACCCCCTGTGGCGAACTTCCCACAACAGATGCTTTGGAGTCGTTTCCACAGACCATTGGAGCCCAAATGAACTAAATGAACAGTCACTTTATATGTATTAGGCCGGGTGTAGGAGCACTTATCTTTGTTTTCTTATTTATTTATCTCGCCAATGCTAAATAACACAAGTGTGTGCAAGTTAAGTATTTCTCCGCTAAAAGGGGCCAAGAGAGAAGAGAAATCATTTTAGAAGTGCAGTAGCATTTTTTACACTGGGGTTTCTGTCATATGGAATGATGAGTAGCCAATCGGCAGTGCTGCATTTACTGTACTGTATGAAATATTTTTGGATAGAGGAAGCTTTTTGGTCTTCTAAATAATATATTATAACGCATCCTTTAGGTAACCTTGTGTTACTACAATCTGCTCATACAGTGTGCGCTGCCCTCAGAGTGGCCTCTGTCACCTTGCTCCCCAAAGTCATCCTTGCATTTCTGAATAAGGGCAGATGTTGGGTTTGGCTGTATTATGGGCATCAGCAACATATAGCTGAAGACCTGAAGTGTAAACTGAGATTTTTTCGAGTTAGTTCATCTTTAGTAATCCTTTATATCTTTGCCTGTGGCGAGGGACGCAGCCACAGACAGTATTACTTCTATTCCATTTCCATCTTGCCTTCTTTCAAGACTGCTTACTCTATGAATAATAAATCTTATATTTATTATTTGCTTTTGAAAGGCATTGCTGCCACTGTGTCCAACAACGTCTTTGGTAAAACCTAGACGTTAGACTGTCATTTCTACAATGCAAATGCCAATATTTTGGGGGTTTATGTGTATACACAAGAGGAGGAAGGGGAGAACAAGCTTTCCCCTATATTTGTACTGTGTACACAACTGTATACACACATACATACATATACACACACACACATAGGACTGTGATAGGCCCTACTCACCTTCAATACATTGATGGAAAAGGACAGTGAGCACAAGAGCAAAATGGAAATGGTAATAAACATGCTAATGCTAGGCTATGGAGCCGGGAAGAACAGCTTCCACCTCCTGTCTCTCCATCCATTGGTGTGTATGTGTGCATTTGTGTGAAGAGGAAAACAGAGCAGGAGCGACAGAGAGTAAATGTGCACAATATTGCACGTGAGAATGTGCACACACACACACACACACACACACACACACGGATGCACACACACTGTGCTAAACAGGAGAAAGCTGCATGTGAATGTGCCACCTTTCTCTTTCAATCTGCCTCTGGAGACAGTGCAAAGGACCTTTTGTTGGCTCATTGGTGAGATAAGAAGCAAAGGAGGAGGGCGGCTTCAGAGACTCACAGAGCCAGCTTTTTTTTTTTTTTTCCTCCATACGATGGAAGCACCCCTCTCAATAGGAACTCATTTGCCGTGTTGTGTAATTGTGGCACATAATGGAGCACACCTCATTCAGGCAGCCCAAGGCTTTTTTTTCTAAAGCCATTTTCTCCCATTCACAGCCAAAAAAGTCATGTTTTAGAGAGATATTACGCAGCCTTTTGAGCTCAGGGCCACCACATATTTGCTTTTGAATGGAATGTTGTGTGTAATCAAGATAAAATTTTGCTCAGTGCTTATTATAATAGAGGTACTGTCAACCAACTTGATATTTGTCATCTGACTTTTATTCCAGCAGCTCTATGGAAGTAAACAAAGTGGCTGACCTTTTCTGCCTGGATTGTTATACACTTGCTTTGTGGACTGCTGGGTATTAACAGCCACTGGTCAACTAATATACTACGACTGACAATATATAGCTGTTAGAGAATACACTATGCTTTTATTTTTACATGGTCAAATGAATATCAAAGCTGAAGTGCAGAGATGAAAAATGACTGATTTGAAAATTATTACTGAGCTTTTCCATTAAACTGCTGCAGGGTAGGAATAGATGGCTATTTGCATAATTTAACTGGCATCTTAATTATTGTGTCAGGAATCTGTATGCAAATGACTTAAGTCACTTAGAAACGGAAACTTACTTGGCTAAATGGCTAATGGACTAAATCTTATCAAGTTGGAATACACAACATGAGTGTAACCAAAGCCTAATTGGGTTTGACTGTGCAGCATGACAGCGAAAGGACAGAAGAAACAAGTTGGAAACTTACCTGGCTTAGCTGAGAGGAAAATGGGGGCTTGTTAGTTGTGTGTGTGTGTGTGTGTGTGTGTTTTTTTCTCTTTTGGGGTTGTGGAGAAAGACCTACCACGTAAAACAGTGAGTCTGGTGGTAGCGCTCGTCTCTCCAACACTGTTGGAGGCAACGCATTCATATATGGCTTCGTCTCGGGGCGTGCGCAATGGCTGAATTCTTAGCACTGAACCAGAGCCGTCGTCGAACTCAATCACCTGCAGGTGCGAGAGACAGGATATGTTAAAGGAGATTTTTTTGTTCACAATGGGTGAGGGACCTTCTGCAGAAAAAAAAAAAAAAAAAAGAAAGAAATACACATAACATAACATTTGGCTAACAACACTGATGGTGACTGACACAATGTGCTTCCTATTACAGATACGAAAGCTGCTTCTACTGCTACTTCACACTATGACCTGGTCCTTTTGTGTTTTTTTTTTTTTTGTTTATGAATGTTGTCATGTAAACTCTACAGAACTGTGGACATTTTTATACATTATATAATATGTAGGTGCTGAGCATATGGATTTTCTTTTTTATTTTGTTTGTTTGTAGGTTCGGCATGAACCAATTGTTGTGTGTTTGGACGTCTTCTGCTAAATGGACTAGATCTGATCTGACATTTGTGCACTATTGGGTAAAATAACTGATGTAGCTGACTAACTTTAAGAATGGGGAAGATTATCTTGGTCAGAATATTTTGCTTGCATACCGGGGAATAGAGCGAATTTAAATCGGAAAGTGTCCCACTCTTAAAGTTAATATACTATTGCTTGAAAAATGCATCACACTGAATTGTGTCGATGGGACAGAAACAAGCACAAACAGTTAAAGGTGGCTTGATAAACGGCTACGGACAGTTGTACCATGGGGTGAGGTAGTGGTACAAAAGACAGGACCGACTGTATTGGACGAACGACACATAAAATGCTCACAAACAGGTGTTTGTTGTAGCTTATTCAGCTATTTTTGCATGCTACATATCGTATACTCACTGATTTTAGAAAGCCCTGTTCATAACTCAATTCTCTTTTAAGCATAGAGGTAGATTTCAATAAACATAGGCCTGAGACCTTTGCTTCAAACACTCGCACACACACGCGCACACACACACACACACACACATACACACACAAATACACATCCTATGGACATTTTTAGAGCTCACAATATATCTGTGCATGTGTTAGTTAACTATACATCTTAGCATTTCATTGGCCAAGCTACAGCGATGTTGGCATTCAAGCTGACAGCAGGTGATGGTCAAAAAAAAAAAAAACTGCCTTTGATAGTCAAAGATGAAGAGTGAATTAATAAGGGAAGTTGTGACACTTCCAGGAGGAAATGAGGGGGTTTTGTTAGAAGACGTTGCGGCAGTTCATGATTGAATGGGCGTGGAATGGCAGCAGCCAGCAAAGGCCTGTGAGGCAGCGAAGGAATGAAAACTAGTGTGTTAGCATTCAGTGCAATGTGCGATGCAAACGCAATGAAGTCTGATAAGATTAGATTTCTGTGAGCGTGAGACGCAAATAAGAGGCGGGAGGAGGTCTACAAGCTCCGTTAAGCCATTTCTGCTGTGCAGTAGCAAGAAAATGTGGCATCTAGAGCAGAGGAGAAAAAAAAAACATGATATTGCCGAGGACTTGACACAGAAATTAATAGAAATCTTATCAGCGTTCTGCGATGATGTGTTATTTCTCATGGTCATTGAGCCGAAGTGCAGATTAAAGCTGACCAGAAACCAAAGCTTCATCCAAAATAAGCAGGGCAGGGCATGCATTTAGATAAAGTTGCCACAAAGCAAAAGGATATTTCGAAGGGAAAGCGCATGTTTCCCCTTTCACTTTGCATAAAGCTGGCAACTGTGGCGAGATGCTAATGTAGGTATCTGGGTCACACCACAAGTTGTTGTTTTTTTTTTTCTACTGTCAAATTGCTTTTTTTTTTTTTTTTCTTTAATTACAAATCTGTCCCCAGATCTTTTGTATACTTGCTCATTAATACGCATGCATGTTTCAAAGGCTGGCCAGCATGATTATTAGAGCTCGCTAATGCGTGGTGGCAAGTCGGGGCGAACAGCGAGTGAGCGAGGCTTGGCGCGATGGATTATGGGCAAGCAGAGCCAAAAGCAGTGCTGAAGCATTCCCATTTTGTCGAGCATTTTACATCAGAACAATAGACCTAATACCTCAAATCTCTGGTTGCTGACTTTCTTCCCCTTCTTGTTCCACACAATCTTCGGCCGTGGATCTCCTGTGGCTTGGCAGATAAAGGATGCCACGCCTCCTTGCACGCCAGTTTGGTCATTGGGGGTTCTTAAAAACTTTGGTGGTGCTGGAGGGAGACAGAAACAGAGTAAAATATAACAAAAACAGTTAGTGAGCATGCTAAGCATTCCAGACAGGGCAATTAATCTCTCTTATCACACTAGAAAGTAACACAGTCGCACATTCAGCATGTGGCTGGTAAGAGGATTGTCTCTGGAGGTCAAGACAAGAGATTGTACTGACTTTATTGTGCAAGCGGAAACAGATGATCAGCGGCTAAGATCAGAAGTAAAACAACACAGGTCTTAGGTGTTGAATGTACAAAGCATTTTATCTTGACCCCGGACGCCTTTGTAACTTGCTCAGAAGAATATCACAATAAATAGATCGACCTTTCGGACATATTTATAGGAGACAAAGACATGGATCACTTCATAAGAAATAAAAATAGATAAATATATCTATATCTATATATATATATACTTAGGTTAGATTATTCTTGAATAAAGAAAAATAAATATGTGCTAGGATGTCAGTTACTAAGACTAGAATTTAATACTTCAGTTTTGTGTGATGTTTATATCAAGCATGGTGCAAAAATGTCAGTGCTTGGAAGTCTATAATGAAAAAATCTAATTGTCACTATGTGATACCGTCCCAAAACAAAATCTAAATATGTCCTGGGATATAGAAAGTGTCCATTTATGAATCGCTTTGTCACATACTATAAAAAGTAAGGTCACTAGCAGACAATAATAATCTGTAGAAAACAACCAATGGTAATTGTGGTCATCCCCACACAAATGCGACACACACCTGATAAGGTTCTTGCAATGCTCTGATTGTTGAAGTGAGCGTTCAGTTGCTCCTAATTGGTGCATTAATTCAGCACAATAAGTCACGTGTAAAGGTACTGAGGATAAAAATGATTAAAAAAATTCAGGTAGAGGTGCGAGAACAGTGGAGTGGCACAGTGTTTGCTTGGCGTGGACAAGGCATGGACGCCCCCCAATACTGTGGTCATTTCACAAGGTGGTACAATAGCGTTTGTTCAGGTTGTAATCTCCATAACAGGAAAGAGAGCTGCAATCCTTGATTTAGAATGACAATTTGTAAACTTGTAAATTATTCCTAGATATAATTCAGGCCTTGTCAGTAATTACAACGATTCTCTATTTACTCTGAATTCCAACAACTGAGCACTGTTTTGCCTTTTTTTTTTTTCACCCTTTCAGTCAATCAGTTGCTGCTCACACATTGACGTTACTATTACAGCCACCTGAAAATCAAAGCATGTGAAAGTGATTAGTAATCAAAGGAACATGTCTCCCTCTGATTAGATTTTGATTGTTGTATGTACATTCTAACTTTATTCTAATGATCGCGTTTCTTATCATTTCTATAGCGCTGATGTCATAGTGCTAAATCAGACCCCTCGTATTTTTTCTTCGGAAGCCTCAGTGCCAGCTTCAGTGAGAGGTGTAGCTCCATCTGTCCCCCCGTGGTGCAACTGTTTGCCTTTTATCAATCACTTCAGCAGGCCATTAGGGGCCACACAGCTGCAGTAATGCCAACCATCTGAATCACCTCATCTGTGTGTGTGTGTGTGTGTGTGAGAATGCGTGATTGTGCCTGTTCGCGTGCCTGCTGGTGCACAGACTGATTTTTCCCTTCCCAGACTGTATTGCCCAGCAGCGGTGGCAGCAGCACTGTGAGCGCGGGAGGGAGGGGGGGGACAAATTAACCTGCAGGATTTGTGGAGAGGTAACATAAGATGTGTGGTCAGCAATCAAAAGGGCGAACAGATAAACAGGCAAGCAGCTGGGCTTCCACTGGGCAAATGAGTCTGGGAAATCACCTGATTGCTTCATGACATGCACACACACTTTGACAAACCCACCACACACACACACACACACACACACGCACTCAGATTCTCTCTCTCTCATTCGCTGGCTGACAGATCCGACAGGTGGGCAGCAGAGTTGACACTGTGTAATTTGTACACCGCAAAAAGCACCATTGTATCTGCATTTGCACCTTATCTCTTTGGCTTGGCTGGGGTGTGGTGCACATTGGCATCCAGCCAAGAGGGTGCTGATGGGTAATTGATATGCTGTTTGGGGTAGGGGGGGGTGGGTCGTTTTCACTCAGGGGGCCATCTATTACGGCTGGGTGCATCTGCCTAGGCCGGCTGTGATAGACTGCTACGACATGTACAGGAGATCAGCACTGGAGGTGATGGGGGGGGGGGTGTCGGCGAGGGGTGGGGCAGGAGGAGTCGTTGCACAATGAGGAGTGATTGAGGCGTGACATAGAGGTAATGGTGTTTTCACAGACATGGTCGCTGATATCACTATCATAACCCCATTTTAGGCTCACCAGGGACAAACATCCATTTTGGTAGACTCCTCGTACGGCTTTACGTAGACACACACCGACTGAAACTTCAGGCTACTCCAAACAATGCGACAACAACTAGCACCTTCCCAGCGAGCAAAAGTAAATGGCCTATGAATAAACATTATGAGCTGGCTGTGGCTCAGGAGGTAGAGCAGGGTTAGCTGTTAAATCCCCAGCTCATCCCGTGTCTCTGGGCAAGACACCGAACCCCAATTTGCTCCCGGTGTACATGTCAGCGCTTTGCATACCAGCTATGCCATCATCAGTGTGTCTGTGTGTGTGTGAATGGGTGATTGTGAGCAAACTGTGGCGCAGTTTGTCCATTAAGGTAGAAAAGTGCCAGATAAGTGCCACCCATTTACCACCGTGTTGACTCATTCAAAGAAACAAAGAAACCTTTCAACCAAAGATCTTTGACGTGCGAATGATGTCGTCATACTGGCAAATTTACAAAAGCCTACTTTGGCTTTTTCGTTGCTTCTTTAATTAAGAACTGTTTAGCCCCCGTGCTTGTTAGTTTTCTGGTTAATCAACGTGGAAAATGGAGCAGTGTTAACTTTGTTTTTCCTCACATCATATGAACTGAATCTAAAACGAAAGAACCGCCATCCAGTAAAAGCTCCTATTACCTGCGCTGCACGCTGGCATCTCCTTTGAGAGGTAACCATAATCTACACGCATTAATACCTTGGCTAGGAACCCGTTAATCCACTGCTAAGCTGTCACCAGCAAACAAATGAGAAATGTAAAGCCTGTCACAAGCTAAAAGGTGCGCCATGGGCCTGTGCCTGCTCTCCCTTGAGGTCATTATGTAACCTTGTTCACCTTCGCTGCCACTGGAAATGAAGAAGCTCTTTATAACATCCCAGTGCTCTATTTTTCATGGATCAACACCGTGTTAATAATTTGGTGGCTGACTGAAAACCTTACGCTGTTCTTAAGAACACCCATGTTCACAGGACTAAAGGGAGCAGACTATTTTGTGACTTCTATTCTTTATATCTGGCTTCTAGCATATACGTAGACTGCTTTGCTATCCCAGGATTCAGTTCAGTTGCTGTGGTAATGAAAGGCATGGGGGCAGACTATTATTTTAAAATATCAAACATACAGTAATAAAGGCTACTAAGGGATGCTTGACCTGAAATCAAAACACTTCGAAAAGGTTAATTATTCTGTAATAAAAATAATTAAGTAATTTAATTTAATAAACTGCAATGTAACTAAATTGAACTTGGACACCCTTGTTGTGCTTTTTGTTGGGTTTACATAGCTGTGAGTAACGAGGCTTCGCCCAACGTTCAGTGAAGTTCGAGCACCTGTTGCAGTCCAGTTAAGTGCATCAGTTCTGAGGATAATAATATTATTATTCTTCTATCATCATGCCGAACTCAGAAGATGCTTGCAAGCAGTGCATCTTGCAGATCTGGATTTATTACAAGTTGGTTTGACATCGGCTAAACTTGCAGTCAAACATCGCCTTTAAATACTGTTCTCAATTAGATGAGAGTCTGGGTTTCATTCATAATGGTCAAAACATTTCAAGTCATCAGGGCTCTGCCATAGTTTGATCTGCCAAGCCATTAAAAAGCATGAATCAAAGAGTGGAGAGAAGAACATTAATAAACCGACTTTCAGCTAGAACCTCTATGCACAGACACCAGTCCAAGACGGCTATGTTCACAATTATACTGACTGACATATTCAATTTCATTTGCATGAAAGGGGCCATTTCCTCTCTGAATCTTGCTGGTGAGGTGGGGTTGCGGAGGGCGATAATTAATCCTAACACATTGGGTGGCAGTCTGCAAATACCCCGCTCCACTTTGGACATACGGATGGAAGAAAGGAGCATTTAAAGATGCCATTAACCTCATTTGACTTCTTTAAGCCGCAGCATATCAGTTCTGTGATATTGATGAATTGTTACAATGGCAGCAAGTGGCACAAATTGGACTGAATAGGGGTGGCTAATGTTAGGAGAGGGCAAAAGTAATACATGGAGTATATGTATCTAAGATATTCAGCCCCACTTCAAGTGTTCTGAAATATCCATTGCGGCAATATTATAGCATTTAAATTAATGTGCAGAGACATTGTTTTGTTTGGTGAATGTTTTAGTGTATGTGTGGTTTACAAAGCAGCCCCCTCTCTATGGATTAATTAACTATCTATACAATATTCAGAAACACTGGATCCCCTTACAAAAAGAAACCCCACTAGTAATGCAGACACGTAAACATAGAGATAAACAACGCAAAGAAAAGGGAAAAAAGAGAGGGAAGCGAAACCACACATACTAATCAACGGAACAAACCCAAGCATAAACCGTTTTCTTGAGGCACTGCACAGCTCCCTATCTGCCGAATTATGAGAAAAAAAAAAACAAAACAAAAAACGTCTTTTGTAATGCTGAGGAAACAAACTCAACATTGTATGTGCTCACAAAGGGTCTAGACGGAAAGAAAAGGAACCGGAGCTTAATTAGAAGTGTTGGCTGATTTGCATTGCATGTTCATCTGTAATCTTGCCTTAAATGTTAACTGAAATTCTTATTGCAATTAGTGATTACTTGAAAAGGGATATGGCCCCGAATGATTGTTAATTACTGGATCAGGAATAGTACATTAATTCACTGCAGAGGTTTTAATGCAGTGCGATGATGGGGACCCGCTCTTCCATCAATATTGTGCTGCTTGTCACACATAATGAAGTTCATAATACAAGCCTTCTCCCACACTGCTCCCCCTTTTTCTAACTGCTTAAATGTGCTCTCTAAGCAAAATCCATAAGTCATTATGTAAAACTAATTCAATAGAATATACAAGAATGTGGCTTAATGACACATTAATATCGAGACTGCATATGGATGCTAGGGCTGCAGGTCTATTTCGTGATAGGGTCAGGTCTCTTATTTGGCTCATAAGATTCTGAAAGTCTCCCGTGAATAAATAAATGCACATCATCACTTAGACGACTGCTTAAGAGGCAGAAAAACTATAGCATGCACTATAATATAATACACAATTCACAAGCATATCCTCTTGGCTAAAAATTCAGCTAAAGATTGCAAAAATGATATTCCAATGAGGCTTTCTTAACCCCCGTCAGTGTGTTTAATCACGCTCAGTGGCACCGCAAGGTCTGAGCTTCTGGCTACAGCCCTGCAGGAGTTGGGGCATCTTTTCGCATAGACAACAGCAACAGCTTCAAAAAGAATGGCAAATGCTCTTGTCCCACATTCAGTGCACTGACAGATTCTCTGACAAGATGGGGGGGGAGGAAAGGGCTCCAAGCACCACCTATCATGCACACATGCACAGACACACTCTCATGGGTGTTCTTGCTGGATGCAGGGAACGTTGCCACTGGGAGAACGACATTAATAAATTCAGGAGTGTGGGACAATAGAAAGTTCTTGACGGTTCCATTAAATAAATATAAAGAGTTATTTATGGAATAGTGTGGAGCTACTTAGCCTGTGTTTCATGGGATAATATGGGAGCTGAAAGGCTCCCGTTTTCACTTATCATTGTAGATTCATAAAGGCAAAAGCCTTTCAGTTGTGCACTGACAGCTACATCAGCAATGCAGTCTCTTATGTGGTGTATTACAATGTTCACAAAGGTAAACTTGAATCCCCGCTACCTTCCTCCATCTTTACGTGGCTCTCAACCAGACACACATGCTACCACCGTCTCCCCCGGGGACACATTAGCGAGGCAGACGAATCCAGTGTGTCACTTAATAAAACGGCCCACTCAAACAGATTTGCTCAAATGGCCCCCACTGCTTTAAAAGCTGGAGCTGAATCACTGCTGTGGCAAATCAGACACGTGAAAGCCTACCTCCCTTTGCGGTGGGAGCCAAACAGAAGGAAGCATATAAATATTGAATTGCGCCACTGTTGGTGTGAGACCATCCACCAGAGACAGAGAGAGAAAAAAGGAAATGAAGAGGAAAGTTAGTCAATTGGAAAATGCTAGACCGATGCTTTTTGAAATTCTGAACATCTGGGCTGAGGTTGTCAGACGCATATGCAAAATGATCCAGAGGCTACACTTTCAATAAGATTTCATTTTCATCTCTCATCATTCATTACTTGTTCATTTGTATATGAATACACAAATCTGGAGCCAATTTGTGTGTGACCATTTGAGGAAAACAGCAGTTGAGCAAGAAGTATGAAATTTGAATTTGTTTGTCTTGTTTGTTTTTCCTCCAATGTCTGGGAAAAAAAAAAGAAGAAGAAGAAAAGAACGAACGCAGATAAGTAATTCTAATTGTGCAGGCTTACTCTGTTTGGTAGTCAATGCAGTCTATTTGCAAAAAGTTAATTATCTGATAGGATAGGCAGTGGCAGCCACTAACACAGAAAGCCATTCGTTCATTCTGTTATCCACTAGGCAATGGAACAATTCATTAAATGGGAGTGCTACAGCAAAATGGCCAATAGTTACCATGCTGGGGCTGCACAGGCTTGAAAATATGTTAAAAATGGCAAAAGTGATAAACATCCTTCTGTCATGTCGGCTTCCTGCCAATTTAATGGCATGTAGATAGTAAGAGAACATCCTTGAGGTGGCTTCTGATGCTTCTGCTACACACACGACGCGCATTTAATGCGAGCGTGATATGAAATTAGGGCCATGACAGCACATGCAAGATGATGATCTCCAAAACTGCTGGCAACGCCGCTGTGGCAGGAATCAAAAGATACAGATGAGGAAAGCCGAATGGTAAATCATATAAGCAGCACATTCAACTAGCTCCTCTCAAGAGAGAATTACACTACGCTTGTGCCTGTCCTATTTCTTTATAGCATAAACTTGACATAATTGTCTTTACGCTCAACCACAGAGCGGAAAAGCTTGCCTCATATCTGTCTCCGTAGGAGCAGCGATGGATTATGTAGCAAATCATTCCAGGGATTCAGCATTGTATATTTAAACAGACTCTAATTTTATGGATAAATAGTGCCAAACCATTTCCAATGGATGCCAGTTGTGAGGCCATAAGAAGTGACACATTCAATGACACATTCCCTGCACTGTGTTTTCTCAGGCGCTTACAGACAAACGAACTCATGCCCCAGCACTCTTGCTAAACGACAATTGGCTTCCATTCAGGTGCTCAGATTTGAATGTTCCTAAGTAAACCAGGTTTCATCAACCCTTTTGGAGGAAAAATTAGGCCTTTAATGTCTACTGTACATCCAGACATCATGTTCTACCATTTTCCATATTCTAAAATCTAGGAAATATTTGCCTAACATGTTGGGAATGAATATTATGAACACATAAAACTAAAATATTTTTTCTTTGAAACCAAATAAGACAAATCAGCATCCTCTAAAGCCAATCATAGTTAAGGCTAATATTAAGCCATAAGCTTATTACTGGGAAAACTAATATGCACTCACTCACTCGCCTTGCTTTTATGCAGCAGTAATGCAATATGGTATATAGATGAAAAAAAAAAAAAGAAAACCGACTACTGCTATATCAGAAAATAGTAGCATACCTAGATGCTTTTGAGAAAGTGTTAATGATATCGTTTCACCTAAGTGACTAATTGTAAGAACACTATTGTAAAGTTTCTTATACTTTACTCAAAGCTAATTTACTGTAATTTCATGTTATTATGTTTCTATACTACTAAACTGCAAACACAAATATGTTTTTCTTTCATGAAACATAATTATAACTGGATTATTATTATGCATTCTGCTGACATGAGAAAGTGTTGACTATTAGCATGAATGGCAGGTCGCAAATGTGTTGTTACTGAACACATCACTATAATATACTTGGCAACAGATTTCTTTCCTCCAAAACATCCAATCTACAAAATCCAGTTTTCTTATCAACTCAAATTTAGTGCAGCTTCCAGTTTTTATTATTACTATATTAAAGCACTTGGTTAAGTTCAGAGAAAGATTCTGGTCTGGCTTAACAGAAAAAAAAAATGCTTTCACTGATAACATTTCAACAAATCTGCAATTTTTCTCCAACCTTAACTAGAGCACCTAATTCACTCAAAACATATACTCTTTATCAGAACATAATCATGATATGATAACACTTAAATCTAACTGTTTGCAGGTAGGTTGCATAGAAACCTCGTTTTTAGGGACGGACTGAAGCAGTACATTCATTTATTTATGGCAAGGGAACTGGCTTCATAATGGCTTTTAATGTGAGTTTTATAAAGTTTTATAAAAGACTTAAAAACTCACACTTTGTTTAAAAAAGTTGTCTGCTGCTGAATTTTAAGGCTAATTGTCCCAATTAATTATATTTAAATAATTATTATTACAGCTGTGGTCTTTTCATTGCATTTTTAATTCTTGTCTTTTAAATCGCATGAGTGGCATGCAATACTGCTGGATGACACATTAACTGTATATTAGTGGCTTGTTTTTTGTCAGCTACACATTATTAATATGTCTCCAACTAAACCACATGCAGTAAATCTTAGTTGAGGTCTTTGAATTCTTAATTGCGAACCCCTGAAGAAAACAGTTCAGCTCGTGCGTGTGGCCACGTCTTTGAAGAGCTACAAATGGGAAACAAATGAGGTTGGGTGATATCAGGGTCAGACTGGTGGATGGGAGTTTTCTCTTGGAAGCATGCAGCCCAATGTCACCCTAGGAGAAAGAAAACAACAACCCCCAGGAGACATAATTAAAATAATCCAGTGAAATTAAGTGCTTCAGATCACTTTTGAAAGACTCTTTCTTGATGTGTGTGGGAATGAATCATCAGATGAGTAGGACCGTAAAGAGGATGTGTGTGTGTGTGTGTGTGTGTTTACAGTGTGTGAGCCATATTTTTAAGGTGTATTAATCTTAATTATATTCATCAACGTGTTGAAAAGGGAAATTCAGCACTGTATCACTCAGCTGGATCTAAAACGTTTTTACTCTTTTGAAAATAAGATTCCCCATTGAAGTCCTGCCTTTGTTTGGTGATTAGACAAAAAAATACAATTGCTTCAACCTTGGAAATGTCAGCGCCGCATCAGACGAGATTAAAATGAATGTGATGAGGGCAGTCAACTACAGTGCTTTGGTGAATGTGGCTGAGGATCTATCAAAACACGTAAAGAAAACAGCAGCTTGTTGAATAGCTCTTTGAGCAGCAACTGACAAAAAGAGTAACCAGACATAAAGAGAGATAAAAACTTAGCTTATTACAATACAAACTGTAATTACATAGTGTGTATACTATTTGTTTGCAACTGATTTAAGAGATTTAATGAAACACTATCATGTTTTCTAAGACTTGTTGATGAAAGGGGCAGATTTCTAAAGATGAGAAGCCTCCTTAGGGTACAAGGCTGTTGGGGACCAGGAAACGTGGCCTTTGGACTGATGGAGTTGGTTACGCTTCTCTTGTTAGTCCTTTTCACCCTTGGCCAAACTGAGCCTCAGCTGAGTGAGGGAGTACACAAAGGCACAAGCCTCAAGTGCAAATGTTTGCTAGCATTAATGGGCTCCAGTCACTTGTCAAGTGAATGGGCCTGGTTCTCATGTGTGTATTATGTGTGTGTACTTAAGTATATGAAATGTGGATAGAAATAGTGCTGAGGCAACATATTTCATTGTGGGTTTAGAAAATGTGCTTTTTGCTTTAATTAGCTGGTCGAGTTGAATAAAAAAAAAAAAAATACCTGCAAGAGTATAAAGATGTATCTCTCCAGGATTCCTTTTTCACAGTTATCTGGATTATTCTAACAGCACAGCTGTGAGTAATGACGGGGGCTATTGGCTTTAATGTGGAGCAGTGAAACAGCAAGGGATAGAGTAAAAAGCCAATGACATTGTCACAAAATGCCACAAGGTACTATGCTCTTCAGTAAGTAATGATTTTGTCCTTTTCCAACATAGATTAAAGGTTAAATAGTAAGATGGCATATTAACTCTGCAAAATAGTTCAATTCATGAATATTCTAGCACAGCTAGTGCACTTAAGCGCCTAAAGTGAACCCGGACTGATTTGTCAACTTGAAGAGGATCGAACTGAGGAGAGGTAGTTTGTCATGTTACTGAGCCCAAGTCAACAAATACGTGTTTTTTATATTAGCTTTTAATGCATAGAAATTAAAAGTAAGAGCAATTGAGGAAATTTCTATTGGTCATTAAAAGTCTTTCATGCTTCAGTCGTGTCTTTTTCTGGTTAATGCTTAAAAATAACTGTACAATATGAAGTACATATTACCTAAAGATGACAAGTAGCCAAATGCTTTCACTCAAATACTGTACTAACAATTTTTGGGTACTTTGCTTTCCATTTACTTTTACTCCACCATAGAGTAAATTATCTGACAGCTGTAGTTACTTTGCAGGTGCACATTACTAAAGCAAAATACCATGAACCAATCAATGCTGATGTCTTACTATGGATTAAGCATTTTATTAATTACTAGAAATGTTCTTTTCCCAATTATCACCAACAGCATCAGATTCAATACTGTTTGTTTTGTCAGTGGAGTACTTATACATTCGGTACTTTTGCTTGTAGTGGAGTCATTTGTAGGCCCATACTTGCACCTTTACTTGAGTATTGAGTTTATGTAGTTCTACAACCTCTGTTTTTACTGGGAAACATAATTTAGGAAGTTAAGATATGCTAAGAAAAAGCTTCTCTATATAGTTCAGTGAAAACCACAAAAATAATCCATAATGATTTTTGTTTAATATACAGGGACTCTAAAACCTGCATTTGTGTAATGTACCAGTAAGTAGAGATCTCGCTGGTGTGTTTCGCAGCCGATACTTTCGCTCTGCGGTGTGTACGGCGACCCTGCTGCCATTAATCATTCCACAGGTGCAGTAGCATTGTCAGAACCCATACGTCCCTTAGCCTTTTCAACCTGGGAGGAAAGTGGAATGGTATGAAGGGAAAGTGGGGGCTGAAAACATCCTTAAAACACAATTTCCCTTCCCCTTCTCCTTCACACTGAATTTGTCAGGAGGGGGAACCGAGTCCAGATTAATTAGATTCCATTTTGTGGTCATCTTCGTTTTTCCTCCTTTCTGTGACTCTTTTCTTTTTCTTTGTCTTGCCTACAGTCCTTACAGCCATCCTGGCACCATTTATCATGTTGCCATCTCGACAGTGCCTTCCCCCCTTCCTTGCTGGGAACCCATTAGAGCATCTCTGCATCGTGGCAGCCAGATTGCATTCTGGTCCCCACTCGCGACATTTATCATCTTTTGTCCTAACTTTTTATCTGGCCCTGCCCTGTGTGAAGCCCTATCTGCAATGCCCACTATAATGAAACGCTGGGAGGTGAAGCCCAAATAAATAACCTAATTAAACCTAGCAAACAGGGACAAAGGGGAAAAATGCACAAAAGGCCTTTGCGAGAATGCCAGAGGAGGAACACTCACAGATGGCAGTGAGGAAGTTGAAGCAGTGATGTGGCACAACGCCCATACCACCTTCTCATCTCAGTATTTATAGTACTCCTAGTGGTGCTGTTGTTCAGTCCAAATATGTCCACTTTATATGATTTGGAACAGCATAGTATGACAGTGTATCCTTATCCCGTCAAAGCACTGATTGCACATCATGAAATAAGCAATGTAAGACGCGAAATGCTCCTGTAAGAAGAAAAAAATATGTGTGTGACAAGGCTCAAATGTTGAATAATGGCTCCTAAGAGAAAATCTATCCTTCGCTCTCCCTCCCCTTTCACTGCTTTCTGATTTTTACGTAAAAGTTGAGCCAACTCTGATTGGTCTCATTAGGGACAAAATGAAGAATGCCAAGTGTGATAATTATCGGCGCACCGCTGCAAACAGTATCGAGTCGATATAGCAAAATGTCAGGAGGGCATTAGCGGGCAATTATTAATCCATATCAAGCTGGGGTGGACAATTTAATTATCACCTAATCAATACTTCCAGATCTTTTACAGATGTAGAGCAGTGGCTGGGGTGGACAGATCTGCTCTCTGAGAAGCCCTGTGTAAAAAGGGGTGGGGGGGGGTCCAGCTGGGAATATGTAGCAGGGCTGCAGTAGCAGCAGGGACTGGGCTTTTCTGCATGCATGACAGCTTCAAGAGATGGACACTGGCTCTGCTGTACCTGCATATGTAAGAGGAAAAAAAAAGCAGATAGTAGAAAAAAATTCCTCTCTCCTTGCAGTTTTATTTTTTTCAAGTTCCAAGTTTAAGTGTCACCATGTAGCCATTTTTTCTTTCCTCCTGTTTTAAAGTCATTAAAACAACCTGACCTTGATTAAAGATTAGACCCTGTTTGTCAGCACACCGCTACTCTGTCAGTTGCACGCAAAAGTTCAAACAGCCCATGTACGTTGCAGGAGTGATGCTATGAATCATAAAAAAAAAAAAAGAAAAAGATGTGGTTGTTTGTTTAGCTCTTATTAACAATTTGCCACGGGTGCTGGTGATACTGCTTACTTTCTGTTGGTACTCTCTGTTCTCGAATGCAGCCTGAATAATTACTCTCATTGTACCTGAAACAAACTATCTCAAATAATGTCAGTCAAGCCTTTGTGCGAGTGATGAAACAAAATGAATGCTGTGTAACAGGCCCTTGTGGATTTCAAAGACGCCACACAATGAGGCATGGCAAAACAAAAGTGGCTGTCTTCCATGAGATAGCAGTCATCTTGAGATAAGAATACCCTCTCATGGTTCTGTTTTGCCTTATTGTTTGCTATTATTGTGACTCCCATCTCCATCCTTGAATCGCTTTAGTCACTATGCATCCAATTGATTACTACTAAGTTGCCTGGACCTGGGTTATTTTCACTGCTTATTGCTTTCTGTAACTGCCTGTTTCAATGGATTACAATTAAACATAAGATAGCTCACTTTTTCTTATTCAATATATTCCCCTTTTTCTCAATAATATTCATAATAATTATTATATTATTATATATAATATAATAATAATTGTTATATATAATATAATAATGTGCCTACAAAAATCTCAATTCATGTTCTTGCAGTGTTGATTCCAGCTTTAATGGAAGTTAGTTGGCGCTAAACTAAATGGCTAATACTTAGATAAAAGACTTCTGTCATTGTGTGAGACTTGAAATAAGATCAAAATGTGACATTCAATCCTGGCTGTGGTATCTCTAATCTGTTTACCTTTGACTTTTAATACCAAATTTCAGATCCTTAAAAAATGTTGATCATTTATTAAGATGTCAGGAACGTAATCATATCTTAAGGATTAGAGTTGTAAGTTCCAGGATTACTTTTTGGGAAATTATCTTTGAAGTATGAAAAAAAAAAAAAGAGAGAGACTTGTGACTAAGCAGTGAAAAAAACATAAAAGAAATCCCTGTAACCCAAATTAGCTTCTCCTTTTTTATTCATTCCTATCACCTTATCTGGTTCAAACGCCTTTGAAAGTCAATCCAGTCATTCTTTTAGTTAATCTCTGTCCACACTCGTTTCATCTCGTGGTTTGATTTCTTCTCTAACTTCTCCTTATTCTCTCAGTATCATGGTACAATATGCTGAGATTTCTTGCGATTTAATGTCTTAGTACACTGATGGTTTGTCAATCTGACCCCTTCACGTCCCTTTATTATGAATTTATCAATTCATTGTTTAAGTTTTCTTACATAATATTGAGCCTGTCCTCTCTGGAAACATAGCTGTTTTGTTTTCATGCTGTGCTGTCGATTGTTTACGACAATTTATTTATCGTACGATTGTTTATTGGCAATTATAGAGATAGGCATGTTACAAATATATATATTGTCTACCTTGGTGACCATATATGTGTGTGTAGAAATATTGTATATGTGTGATGTACTGATCAGACTAGAGTACAAACTTCTAGTTGAGTAGCGTCTCCTGGGCATTCCCATTCTCCTCCCACTGAACTTGGCATAATTTGGGCAAAACAAACAAGAGTGTCCGTGCGGGACATAATGGCAAACTACAGTTTACCCTTTCTGTGGGCATGTCTCCTTGAACAATCGCAACGGGGGGGAAAGCACAGCCAATTAAATTGTGCCGTGTAATGAGTGCCAACAGATCATGTGGTGTGAAATTTCTGCCTTAACCAGGCGGGAGCACGAAAAGGAGAGTGACGGAGCGATATTCCACAAGACTCTTTGATAGTGTGTTTTATTTTTCCTGTCTTAAAGGGGCGTGAGTGGGAGAGTAGGAAAAAACGAATTTGGAAGGTGTACTTAAAGAAATCCATGTAGGCATTAATCCTGGCGCCATCAAGCCTGATCAACCTCTCCTCCCTCCTTCCTTCCAGTGGAAGTAATGAATAACTGCATGAGGACTGAAGAAGATCAACCTTAAGAGGATTCTCAGTTTGTGATGAAATACGTTCGACTGTGTATTCTCCTTCTGGGCGCAGTAAAGATTTGTAGCAAGGGAGGAAAACCAGATAAGGTCTTATCTCTCTAGGCAAATGACCATATATCTCTGTTGTACATTAATTATCTACACTTAACTTGAAATATCCTTCATCGCAACTCAACTGATGGAGGGTATTGTGGTAATTAATTAGTTGATCATGGAATGATGAATGACATGAAAGATGGCAACGTGGGGGCAATAAAGCTAAGGGGAAGCACAGTGCTCACAGTATGTTATGATGGATGCTATATAAACACCTCATAAATGCCCTGGGGGCCCTTTGGTATGTGTGTGTGTATGAGAGAATGCATATTGTGTATCCCATGTTCTGTGGTGTGATGGGATGGGCACTTAGAGTGCTGTGCCATTAGAAACGAGGGCTTGGCTCGGTTTCAGTTGGAAAGGCCTATGGGTCTAGCTGTGGCGTGAGAGCATTTTCACCTCTCAATGGAGGCTTTCACTCTCATTTGCCATAACTAATAAACCACACTAAAGCTGTGTGTCACAATAAATCTCGAGCTCCTCAAATGGCATGACTCACTTGGTGGTGCAGAGAAGCCCGAGAGAGAGAGAGAGAGAGAGAGCGAGAGCGAGCCTCACGTCGCAGAGTGTGCGTGAATAAATGGGAGAGAGAGAGCGAGTTAATGAGTGAGGAAGCAAGCAAACAAGCGAGAGGGTGGAGTGACAGAAAAGAGTGACAGATGTAGTGTGTGAAGGAGTATTAGGTGAGAAAGATGGCCCTCCAAAGACGGGCTTTGAGCACTCACTCCATCACTCCAACGAATGTAAATCAGCTGTGACAAGAGGAGCTTAGGGCATAAAGATTCCCAATAGGCGTCAAGCATTGGAGAGTGCTGTAGGTAAGAAGGTGGGGATGTAAGCTTTCTGGCTGGGACTGAGAGATTGCCCCAAGGCACTTCATGGAGATGAATGGTTTCAACCATTAACCCCACTGCAGAATCTCAACATACCCCACAGGCACACAAATGTGCTGCAGTGAGATCAGTGTAATGTGTCGCACTCCTAAGACCCCTGGTGTGAGACCAAAGCTCTGGCCTAGGGCCAGGTGTTACCCACACCCACACACACACCCGCACACACACACACACAGTCCAGATCCATTAGTTCAGACGAGCCAGACGATTCAAAAATCCTTTTTATGATACAACAGTTATGTACTATAAAAGTGCACAAAAACACAGTCCCTCACTCAGAGCACAGGGAGGCGAAGCATTCAGCAAAACCCAGGTGGCTCTAATGTTTTCAAGAAATCGATTAATGCATAGAATGACAAATAAGTCCTGGCATCAAGGTGGGCCTCTGTTTCTTGTAGAATTTGAAAAGTTGTATATTCATAAATGTCACAAACTTAGTAATTGCACTGAAATTGTAATTATCTGCCTGCCTTACTGGAGTAAAATTAATTTGAAAAATTCCTGAAACACTGCAAGACTGCACAAATGCATGAATAGTAACGACAACAGAGATTCCCCTCAACTTACGTTAGGTGCTGAGCACGATCCATATTCCTTTGAAGCTTTAGTCTGTGTTTTAGTATTGCTTCCCCCTTCATAGAACACACATTTGTAGATGATATGTTCCCCTTACTCTTCATTGTTCTGACTGCGCACCGCACTAAAACATCATCTGTGCAGCGAACAGTGATGTATTTCAGACTTGACTGGTCCAGTAATCCCATTGCCGCAGCTACAGCATCAATCTATTAATTGCACTGTCACTGTGGCAATGTCATGAAGCAACTGCATTGTTTTACAGTTCACTGGCACAGTGTACGAAGGGTGATCAGATTTAGTGCATATGCCAGCGAGGCATCATGCCCGAATCATGCCAAGTGTAAGCCTAGCAGATGCAAAACAGCTGGCATTGTGTTCGCCTCACCGGCTGATCCCAGCTTCAAAGGCATGCTACAAGGTACCCTTTGTGTGAGAGTGTGTGTGAGAGAGGGAGAGCGAGCGCTAGAGTATGTGTAAGAATAGTCTGAAGCACTGCATTAACATGGCCCTCTATTGTTTTTTTTGGCACCTTAAATGCTCAAAGGACACGTAAGGGGCTGCCAGGACAAATAAAATCCATACTGTTATCACATGACAGATCCATGTAGAGGTATTCAAATATTCAGACTTTTATAAAAGGGTGAATTCTGTGAATTTGTTAATTGCCACTCCACTGGATTTACAGTTTGGATTATGGCGCTTGTTATTCGGTCAATATTCCCACTCCGATGCATGAATGGTACAACACGGTTAAATTGCCTCCACCATTTTCAAGTCAATGTGTCTTGGAGACATGAATGCTTTTAGATATAGCATTAGCAGCTAGGAGGGCAGGGTAGCCTTTAATTACCTGCATCTGGGCCTGCACAACACCTCCATATTGTATGTGATTATCTGCTTTTTTTCTTGAGAGTGGGAGGGTCAGGAGTGTGGTGAAAATTGCTCGGCTTTTGTGTGATTCCGTGGTTTAAGTACGAGCCCAAATGACTGCAATCCATAGATGAGGCTAATGGCCCTAAATAATACACTTGGGTGTAGTTGCCAAAGAAACAGCATTCATGGAGTTAATAATGGGCCTCGTCCAACCTTTAAACATAATTGCACAGCACATTGTTGACAAAAGGTTGGTACAGACATTTTCATACAAAGAAAATGATAATGACGTTTTACTCATTTAGTTCAACCTGCGAGCATCTTGCATGGCATTGATAACATTGTTTCATCTCACACGTCGCAGTCTTGTCACAAGGTCTTCAGCCGAACAACTAGATGGTAATTTAGTGCTGGCACCTTCAGCCGGAGGTGTTTTTTATCACGTTCATTTGAAGTGTGAACATGATGCGTACTCTCTCCTCCCTATAGATGCTGATGTTGGCTTTAAAGAGCTACTCCACTAAGACGCATTTTGAAATGAACAAGTGGAGCCAACAATGAGATTTCCACTTGAGCAGTGTCCGGCAGAATGATAAACGAGGTGGCAGACTGGGGGGAATTGCAGTGATTTAGAGTTGGATCAAAACCTCTGCGAGTTCTGTTCTCCTCTTGATTTAATGCTGTTTTATGTGGATACACAAACATGTAAGCTGTGTATTCATTTGCATGGGTAATTCAGTGCGTGGAGGTGAGTGTAGGCTGCAGCTCTTATGAGCACCTACTGTGCATTCATACATGTGTATTTGCTTAAATTGCCCTGTGTGTGTGTGTGTGTGTGTGTGTGTGTGTACATGTGTGTCATTGCTGATTGCTAGCTCTCCCTTTTTATAAAAAAAAAAAAAAAAAAGAATTCAACAGCAACATCAACACTGATATGATCTCCAAAAAACCTGTTTTTATACAGCCTTAACACACACTAACAGAAAAACACCCTCTGCACAGTTGGTCAATAGGAGAGAAACACACAGTACAGTATATTAACCCCTCGTCCTTAATTGCCTTTGTCGCTTGCCTTTAAGCACTTTACTGTGCATGAAATACATCTATGTTATTTGATTTACACATTTTTGCAATAAATCCCCCTACGGTAAGTTACCAATCATTCTCCTAGCACTGACTCAGCAGGGACAGTAATAAAGTGTGCATTCAGTCTCAATACGCGACTCATCAGATCTAAATTCTAAAGTATACAACAGAATAATTAACACATTAATACCTGATACATCGGACCTAATATGTTCGTTTCCTACAGCGGTTTCTATGTTCGCTCTGTGTGGGTACGGGGTGTAAAAGCCAACGGAATAGACTCAATTTAAATCGAATTAGCATGCAGCGAAATTAAGCAGAGGGATTTAATTTGAGCTGTTGTAAAAATGCTAATTCCAGTACAGCCTGGAAGCTCATATGCAAATACAACACTATTTTACAATAATTCATATTAGGGCAGGCATGCATAAAACACACACACATTACAGCCCGATGTCATCTGGGGAGTAGAGTATCATTAGCTTTCAGCCTTGCTACAAGGTGGTCATGTTTAGGGAGGGTGTGTGTGCGTACATGCATGTATTTGCAACTTCCCCTCTCATTGGTATGTGCTGATAGTGTTTTTTTTTTGCCTCTTTCAATAACATTATTGTGTTCAAAAGTGGTGTGTCTCTTTATGTGTGGGTGCCTGCCTGCACACTGTCTGTTCCAACATGCATCTCACTGTTTTTAATGTGCACTAAGTGACATACAAATTGTAATTATGATCTGCTTTTCACCCTCAAAATACTAGATCAGATGCAGATGGTGTCTAGATTTTTAGTGCAAGCAAATGACTGTTTTCTATAGCGATACATGCGCTTGTCCCACAAATGTTTAACTTGCTTCTGCCTATCTTAAAATGAACATATGGCAAACTGGTTGCTTGAACAAAAATATTATGAGAATCAATTTTTTAAATGCCTGTAAGAGGAAATACAATCTTCTGTCATTCTGATAAATGAACAAACATTAGGACGTGACGATTTTTATGTTGTTTCTGCATTGCAACGTGAGTGATTTAGCCCAGAATCTACCCAGTGTTACTTTCAACACACTGCAGTGGCTCAAAAAAAAAAGAAGCATCAGTGGAAGATTTGCCTTTTTTTCATCCCATGTGGTTCACCTTTGAATGCAGGCTCCAAAGGACTGCACACGCGTTAGATGCCTGTGGATGCTGTGCAAGGGAGATATGTGCACATGTGCTGTGCACACACACACACCTGCCTGTAAATAAACTCAAGTGCGAGGGATGAGGTTTGGGTGTTAACAACTTAATGTTTAGAGAGCCTGGAGGGACCTGTCGATACTCATTTGACATGTTAAAGAGAACCGTGCCCGCCCCGCTGGCAGCCACCATGCCATCCACCAGCGATGGGAGGAATCAATTAAAACGCCATTAGGCCCAGGGTTTGACACGGTCTAACCCAGCATGAGGTATGGCAAGCTAGAATGTCTGCGGGTGTTTGGACTGTAAGCAAGTTTGCCCTACAGATGTAGCAGTTTTCTTTATAAGAATTTGTTCATTAGAGTAGGAACATGTCCTCTAACAAACAGCAATTTTCACTTTTGCTATCCATCCTCTTTTGTAGCTCAATCGAAAAAAACGGACCCTAGGGGTAAACCATCGTAATCACACACATTGTGCATACCCACAATGCTTCATATCAGTGTCAGCCTTGTGAAACAATCTATCAAGTTAATGAACAATCAACAAGTAATTTAATGCTGCTGCCAACAACAAAGTTTAAGCCTGCTTCATCCCTGCCCAGGTGGAGATGTTAAATGATTTCGGCGCTGCCCTCATCCTCTGACGCTTTCCCTTTTCGCGTTACTGTTCAGCAAAAGACACAGAGGAATTGTTTGTTGTCTCCCTGCTCTTCCCCTCTCTCTCGCGTCGTATTTGTCCCCTTGGCTCACAAGGGACAATTATGCCTCGCTGTAAAGCTATTGCCAAGCCCAATTTGCCACACAAATTAAATGGGCTGCATTTGAAGAGCGAGGGGCACAGGGTGAAGGAGAAAACGAGAGAGACCAATAGGGAGAGGAGGCCAAAGAGAAAACAATGACAAAACATGAGTAAAAGCAGCCTAATGGACCAAAGAGGGAAACACAGTTACACAGCCCACTAAGATTTTTTGAATCCATTATGTTCCTGCGAGCTACGTACAGGTCTCACTAGCAAACATTTACAGAAGGAACACATTTGGTAGCACTCCCATTAACACATTAACAGAAATGTGTGTTTATTAGGAGGCTGAATGGCATTTTTCTTGAGAGGGGGCTGCTGTGTCCACTGTGTGTGGGGCGGTGAGTAGGACTGGCTCGGAGAATCGTGCCATCTGTTGAGCAGGCCGACTCAGCCATTTTCTACTCTTGTGTGTCTCATATCCTCCACCGTGTCCACAGCCGGAGGCTAGCTCACACCCAAACGCATCCAGAGCACCAACAGAGGGCAGCTTTCTCTTTGGAAATGTAGCCGGATTTTGGTGCTGAGGAGTTTCGTCTGGCGCAGACTAAATTGAGTGGAGGTCTTTTTTTTTGGGGTCCTCGGTGCACGCCACAGATGGGGACAGAGTCCTGCAGTGTCCGGGCTGGTTTATTTCCACATACAGTGGCGCAGCTGAGGAAGTGAAGTAGCTTGCAAGTCACTGGAAGGGACTGTTGCAGAAGGTGGGAAGAGGAGAGAGGTGCGGGCAGAAAAAGCCATAAAAAGAAAAAGCCCAAATAAGAAATGAGGAGAAAATTGGCAAGAGGGCGATTAGGAAGAAAAACAATAGAGGGGAGTTGGGAAGGGGAGGAACAAACATGTGCTTGTGGGAGATCAGGCACTGCAGGAGCAGAAAAGAAACAAATATAAATCCCGAGGCTATTATATGCTGCATAAAGTGGTTCTGGCTACGAGCAGCCACTTGCTCCCCTACCTAGGTTGCAGACAGGACACACACCTCATCTCTGCGACCTCCCTGACTCCCACACACTCCCTCAGTCATTAGCAGACAGCCATTGTGGCTACCTCGTGATAAGTTTGTTTTGGCTTTGGAATGATGACCCAGCACAGCTGTCTAAGTAGGGTACGGGGCAGCAGCAGCTGCTAACAGCCAGACGGCTGAAGGAAGGAAATTAATGGAGGTTTTAGGGGGATGGTGAGCACAGAGGCGTCAAAACTTTGGGGGGCTGCTGACTGCACTTGTGCAGGTTTCTGTTACATCGGCGCTCACGTGGGACTCATGTTTAATCAAGACGGTTGTCTTAGAGAAGGTTTTGGCCTCAGAACCCTTTTTTTCTCATCAAGTGTTGTTATGTAAATTCGCACTAGACTGTGGAAGGTAGGAGTTTGTGATAAGATAGCTACTAAAGACCCTCTCAATGGTAACGTTTATTGACCATTAATGTCGTTTTGGGAAGGTCCCATAATTAAATTGTGTCAATAAATCTCAGAGCTGCACATAAAACGGAGAATAAACGAAGAATATATTTCTCCATTTGCCTCTACCCCGCTGTGAGACATATGTGGCGGGGAGGCAGCGAAGAAAAATAAAATACATTCGAACAGATTGCAGGGAACATTTCTCAAGCACAAAGTTGAAAATCTCAGCCATCAATTTCACTTTGCGTGGCTTCGTTGTATATGACCTTGCGTGAATGATTCTTTCATTTAGAGATATTCAGCTGAACTGAGGGGATTTCAGTCGGTGCAGAGGGAGCAATAAAACTTTTATTCATCCCTTTGTGACTCCAGTAGCTAATGATTCATGGATCTTGGTGTAAAAGAAGGAGAGGATGGTAGGTGAGGGGGGGGTGCTTTGGTGCAGGACCAGGGCTCAATGAGGTTTGAAAACTGTTGTCACACATCAATGGGCAGGTGTCTGATGTCAAGTAACTCAATTCCAATGACTCTTCATCATGAGATTCTTGGCTGAGGCCTGAGCATTTCAGGTTCACAATAGTTTTTGTGACAGGGGGGGGAAAAAAAAAGCAGTTGTGGACACAGGAACTTCATCAAGTGTGTTTGTGGGATGACAGTGGCCATGCTTTTGTCATAGCCGCGTCAACCGTTTAAAATGCTTAACAGTCACAGGTTAACCCCATGTTTTGACACATCTAAATGAAATTAAAAAACTTAAAACTTAAATAAACTCAAATTTAAGTGTAAGTTTGCTTAAATGTTCAGGTAAAGCAACAATAACAAACACATTTCTGAGAGTAGGCGGACTTAAAATTCCGTAACTAATACAGATTTAGTATTTGCACCGACAAATGCTCACAAAGTTGGGCTTAAGAAGTGATTAATTTACAAAATCCCTTTTTTTTTTTAAATTTTTGTTTGTTTGGATTGAATTTCTGTATTTGAATTTCTAATATTTGGATAAACATCTTGTGCATATTTGGTGAGAGACTTCATTTTATACTGGAAGTGCTAACGTCACCCCAATATATCCATAGTCTCACACCAGCATGTGTGTTTCATGCAGAAGTTTCAAAGATGTATTCAAGATGCATGTGTGTTCTATTTTTATGTTTCTGATGATATATATTTTTTTAAAAACAAGGGAACAAAACAAATTTCACCAAGCCCCAAACCAGTGGGACACAACACTTGAAGCCCACGTGAAAGCCAGCAGTCCACTTACTTTGAGCGTCGGCGAGGTGGAGGAGCAGACCCAGGACAAGCAGCAGCGGCAGCAGCAGCGTGGGTCTGGCTCTGGGCATGGTGGGACAGCTTGGCACCAGCATGCTTTGGCAGCCTCAGTGGTGCTGGCTCACAGAGCCCTGTGAGTCAGTCTGGTCTGATTTCTCAGATGCAGGGTATTCACAGCCTATGCAAGGGAAGGAGGCATAGGAAAAGGGAATGGGAAGGAGGAGGGAGAGAAAAAAAGAAAAAGGGAGAGAGAGACTGAATGAAACAAAGCTGTTTGGCTCCACGGGTTTTATCTATCCCTGCACATTTCTGACATACCCCCACACAGCCTCGGCTGGAGCTGACAGAGGATAGGAAGAGGCTGATGTGCTCACGGGGTATGTTCTGACAGTTCTCTAAATGGAATAGTCACTTCACACAATGCGTGTGCACATGTGCATGAGAGCGAGCGAGATAGAGAGAGCACGCGTGCGCGCGAGAGAGAGACGTAGAGGGAGAAACCCGCGCAGATGAAAGGGTGAACTAATAAGATTTTGTCTTCACAGCTTTTTTTTTTCCCGTCGCGAGCACCAATTAAACATGGCGCATAATAAAGAGTACATTTTAAGTCCTCCTCAGATCGGCGCTGATATCGGTTTCACATAAAGAACACCTCTGTTGCAAGTAGAGGTAGTCAAGAAATACAAGGAATAAATGCTGGAAAGTATCTCGTAGTGCATCAGCTGGGAGTTGAAGTAAATGTTATCAATTAGAGACGTCTGTCTCTAGCGCAGTACAACATATTAATGCTGTCCTCTTGTTACGTTATGACATACGCATCCAATAAACCACTTCCTCTGAAGCACATATTTGTACTTATTACACTGCCTTCAATCCATAGCAGATAGTTTAATGGCTCTAAATGTCCATACGGAGCAATGGAGTAGCTCAGCTTCAGCACACACACGCTCCCTCATCCAGGACTCGAACAACAAAATCTATAAGACAGAGTGGCCGAGTGTTGCCATTCATGTTTCAGCCCGTCGAAGGGCCACTGTACGGCTGGCTGTGGAAATCAATATGATACAGCGAGCTCGTATTAGTTGCAGACCGGCTCTCTCTCTCTCTCTCTCTTGTCATCCATTTGCTTAAGCCCGAGCTTGATCCTTAGTGATGGATGCTCTGCGGTAGTCTTCGGCTTGTAATACGGCTCCCAGCTAATCCAAGTGTGTGAGCTCTGATGACGTGCTCTACTGGTAGTTAGCATGTTAGAGGGGCTGTCGGTATTATTCTGCTGGATGCTGTTGTTTCAGTGGCGAAGGCGGACCAGTAGATGATTCGTGAACCGTGGCATTTTTAGACCCTCAGTTTAACATGATCCCACACACACACACACACACACACACACACTACAGATCTCTTCTGAAGTCTTGGGATTCTGCAGCTTTAGTAACTGTTAAGCAACTGTGCATATAAATGCTTTTGCTAGACATAAGAATTCATTGGGCTGTTTATCTGCAGATTTGACCCACCAAAATAAAAAAACAAAAAGGTGTGCAAGCCCCCCCACACCCCCATAACCCCCCTAAGCCCAATCAGCAGGCCCGATGATGACAAAGTACCTCATTTCCCTGTTACCAATCATCCTCTTTCTCGCTCCTGGCGCTCCCTCTTTCATTTCTGTGGGCTATAAATGGCAGAAAAGACGGGAAGATAGCGCACCTGTCACACTCGATTTGTGTTGGGGGGGGTGAGATAGACACGACTACCTGTCTCCAAGCGCCCGCGGGGCTAGCAGCAGCGCAAGAGCGGGGGACGTGTGGCGAAGGGAATCAATTTGAGGCAATCTCATCCCCCGCTCGAAACCGCCGCCACCACCAACACACAGGCTTACAAACACAAACGTATACATTCATTTGAGAACACCAGGCTGAATTTTCCCATGAGTAGCGTTTGTAGGGACTGTAAATTTGATTAGAATCAACTGGACTGAAAAACCCTGAGCAGGGCGTGAGGCTGCAGCGTGATTGATACGTGGCGCAGGTACAGCTGTCTGTCTCCCCACCCCCCCACCAGTTATTGTTTTTCTCATCTACTACCTCTCCAAAATCGAAGTGATAGCGTTTGAGTTAATTAATGATGTGTGAATTTCCATAATGACACGACATTAGGCAGCACACAACAAACAAGACTCAGCAGTACCCACCCCTCTGCATTCACGTGCACCACACACACACGCGCGCTGATAGAGGCAAACAGAACCATCTGTATGTTGTGTAACCACCAGTGTGACAACGGAGAGGCTGCGCCATGTGAGTAAATACAAGGAGAAGATAATGTAAGCGCAGCTAAAACACCCCCCCACCCAGAAATCTTGATTTACAACTGTAACATTTGGTGTTGATTTGTGGTGTTTTACAGCAAAACTGCTTTTTTTTTTTTTCCCTGAATGTGCTGAGGGGGCACAAGCCACCTGCCAGACCTGGCAGGAAGGCAGCAGTTTACCAACTGCATTGTTATCTGACAATGGATTTAGCCTAAATGCAGCATCATCTGACGCTGCGTTTGGGCCGGCGCGCGCGTGATTACGTGCGTGAGCGTGCGGACGAGCCCCAATGATCCAGTCTATTTAGAAAGAATACCACCTTTTTGCCCATTTCGTGGCGCACTCTTCGCCGCCGCACATTCGGAGGCACTGATGCTTTCCATTGAACATTTATTACAACAGCAAAAAAAAAAACAAAAAAACAAAACAATGTTGTCGTTCTTCCTGAACCCCCAGTGGTATTATTGTGTTTCCATTCAGTGGTGCTTCATTCAAAGGATTTTGCTGCTGATAGCAATCATGCATTATTAAACAAAGCCTGACAACATGCACAATGTTAATTAGAAAAAGGGGGGAGTGTGTGGCGAGAAAAAAGAAAGAGGCTGTCGAGCTGTCTACTCTCTCTCCTTTCCCTATGATCCTTATCAGAAATGTGAAAGAGAAGGAGGGAGGGATGTTTATATTCTCCATAATGGCTGGTCTCTGTTCTCATTTAAGCGGGGTGTGCTTGGTATTCTGTTCTGTTTAGACAAGCAATAGTGCTAAGAGGAAGGGGGGTGGGGCCAAGAATCAATAATATTTATCATATATTCCAGTCATACTGCAGAAAAAAAAGTTGTTATAGGAGAGAAAGAGCAAGCTGACTGGTTGCGAGCTGCACGAAGCAGCAGGTTCACAACATCAGCCCGACATGGCAGTTGTGTTTCTCCATGTTCTCCCAGTGTCGTAAGCGTTTGGCACCTGCACGCGGACCAGTGAGAAAACAAACGCTGACAGGAGAATGCTACTGGTGGTGCCACTTCCAGAGAAATTCGACATCGGTTTCGAGCACAGCAGTTGCACCACATTACGCTCATCCTTCGTGCAAAGCCGGCTAATTTCACTTTTGGCCGGCTCCGGGGGGATTTTTTTTTTTTTCAAACGGGGTGTTTTTAATTTCAGCCTCATGCGCACACTGAATTGAACTTCAAGGAAATAGCGGAGTTACGGTATGTCATCCTAACAGACCAGAGCAGCCACAAAAATGCCACAATATCTATTAAAACCAATCCCTCTGTAATTAGCCCAACACATGCAAGGACAAAGCACAACACAAACTACTGAGGATGTGCTCTATGCTACATAGTGTTATTAAAAGAAGAAAAAAGTTGGCTTGTATCGTGGCCAACCAGACAGAACAAATAAGAATTTGCTTCGTTTTATGAGGCAGGACTTCTCTTTCCTTATTTCCCTCAAGGACTAGCAGAGTTAAAGAACGCTGTAATTACCCCCCCCCTCCCCCTGCACGCACACTTTCAAAATGCAACTATATGCAGGGTTATGGCGGTGAGCACGCCGAGCATGCTGCTGTGTCAGTGCTGCAGTGATCTCCGCGAGCTCTCGTTTTTGACTTTGAGAGACAGACGGCTCCTGCTTCAGAAACAGCGTCTGGAGCCCGGCCCTTGTCGTGAAGCTCGGTAGCAGTGAGTCTGGCTGCGGCAGATAGCGATTCCACCTTCCATTCGCTATTGACATAACACTTCATTAAACTGTTCTCCAGCACAAACACCCTGATGAAGGCGTGATGGAACGCTTTTTTTGGAGAGTTATCTGACATCTTGTATTTTGATAAGCCTCACACCATGCTCTCTGTGTGCACATTATTGTCTACATGTAGTTGCATGTTATAATTCCTCATTTATGCCTTAATCATAATTCAATTTGCATTTTATCTATCAGGTATTAAATGAAAAATAACCTAGAATCACCTTTTAACGGTACTTCATTTTATAACAGACACTAATGTACGGACAGTATCCACTGAACAGCAACCGCAGTGCATTGTAGCATGTGTGTATTATTTTGCATATATTTAAGTGTTGTTGAATTGAAATGATCACACTCCTCTCCTTTTTTTTTTATTTGTGTAATACCAGTTTAGTGTCATTGACCTGCCCCCCTGTTTTGCCCCTTGCTTTGGTCTCTCATTGAGAACCCGAACAACCCCTTGACACGGCATCGACCTTTCACCGTCAGACTACTTCTATGGTAAAATATTTAGATGCTTAATGACTCAGTATCACTTCATTAAGGTGAAAACCCTGTGGGATGTCGGGACACGCAGCCCAGTCATATCAACCTCAAGATCAAAAGACACATACGAGGCACCAGGTTGCTATGCGCTAACATTTCCCCCCCCCTCCATCCTGGTACAGGCACCCACTCATGGTGCTTCCAGGGGTTTTTAAATATCATATGACCAGATTTATAAAATAAGCTCATCAAAGCCACAGTTCCCCCCCCCCCCCCCACACCCTCCCATGCATCTACATCCACACAGTTTCTTATTTAAATCCCCACTTCCTCATCAAGAGAGGGTTAAGTTTGGGTTAAGTCACAATGTGTTTTACATCCGAGCTGCAGCTTTTTCCTTTATCTATCTTTTCTCTGTTGCTCTTTGTTTAAAGCCACAGTCTCTCTTCACTGTGTAATACTCTTATTTTTTTCATAACCACTCTTCCCTTGTGTTTTTTCTCATTTCTTCCCCCCTCTCCCTCTCTCGCTACTTTCTTCTTCTGCCTACGATTGTGTGATTTAAGACCGAGTGACAAGGCTGTTTCTCACACATCGCTCCCGATCAGCCGACATGTGTAAAAACATCCCTCAAGCTAAGCTAAGCTATGCCCTCAAGTGCAGCCTCCACATGAAAGACCCTGACAACCGCACATCAGAGGAGTTTATTTGCTATACTTATTTATTTACCCTACCCCCCTCCCCTCCCTTCCCTTCGCTGACCTCCCTGAAACAAGCCTCCCACGGTCATAAACTATCCTTCGGGTGGCACCGCCTGACTTTTCTTTTTGAAAAAGTCAGGGTTTATAGTTCCTACAGCAGGCCTGACTAATTTTTGACAAGCAAATGCCGCCAAAGCTGGAGCTGATGTGTTTGGTTACATCTTGTTTTCTTATGAATGACTCACCCGACATGAAAGACCCAGCAGGAAGCTAATTGGGTCTGATGACATTTGTCTGTCAAATAATTGGTTTAAAATCACCTGCTGCGACAGTAGGACAAGGAAGCCATCACGATCCCATCTCAATTGTCTGCCCGTGGAAAATTGGCATCAGGAGATTTCAAAGCCGTTCCCCACTTATTGTCAGCAAAGCGATCTGGACTTTTAAAAGTCACACTGCAAATAGTGTAAAACAACAATTACTCATCAAGCTCGGGAACGCTGTTATTAATCGAATGATGTTGTAAGGCCCTGTTCTGTGATAACTTTCCCCTGCCACAGCAAATCCATGTTACACATCTTCACAGAGCACAAACCTTTGATAGAGACAACTTTTGCGAGAAAAGAAAAAAAAAAAAAGGTCAAGGAGAACGTGTTGCAATTTGAAAACTGTTCTATGTTTGGGGGCAAAGAGCAAGGCTGTGTCCTCATGAAAATTCAGCCTACTGATACTGACCTTGAGCATACACTTTAGTGACTATAATAACCACCAAGCATCCGCTTGCAAATACTCATCCTCCCACTCATGCTGTGTGTGCACTTCTTGACTTCTCCTTGACTTCTCCTTGCCTCTCCTCGACTTCTCGCTCTACTTGGGTCTACCTCGCCACTTTTCCTCTCTCTCTCCCTGTTTCCTTTCCCTTTACCCATCTTTCTCCAGTCCCAATCCTTGTGCCATGTTTCCCAGCAGCTGCTGGGTTCAGATGGATGGTCCCCACAGTGCAAGACCTTGACCTGCAGTCTAGTGACCGATTATTCCAGTGCCCTGTTGTGCTGCTCCCCGAGTGCATACCAAGACACAGTGCGCACATGGGTGCACACACAGCACACACGCACAAGGTTACAGAGCTATTGTGTAAGCATTAGGAACACTGGGGAGGTTAGAGGGTGGAAAAAAAAAGCAATGTATTTCATCTTTCTTTGTTTGGGCCTCCTCCTTTGACCTTGATGGCACCAGCAAACACAGCTCTTATTGAACTGGATGCTACAAATGTGTTTTCAATGGGCAACAGACAGAACCACAGCGGAGTATAATCAGGCAGTGGGTAAGCGTGTGAGCTGTGTAAACTATTCAAATGATTGCTGGCTTGTTGGGAGGCCTTCTCCTGTGCTATGTTTGCTTGTCACAGTGTGGGCAGCTTCTATAATACAAGCATGCGCCACTTGGGTCGTGCTTGACCTTGCGCATTAGCATTTAGTATAGGGAAATAACTTGTTGTCATGCAAACAGGCATATTTTTTGAGGAGTGCATTGTGTCGGGAGCAGAGAGTGTGGCAGGATAGGGGGGGGGAAATGAGAAAAATGGTAGACGCAGCAGCAGCAGCCAACCTGGAATGGCTGGGATTAAATTTACGCCGCATGAACAGGGGCGGGCTAAATCATGTTACATATTATGAACCAGAAAAAAGGAAGGGAAAGTGGGAGGGTGGGGGGAGGTGGAGCAGAGGGGTGGAAATATAATGGATAAGGGGAGCAACGAGGCAGAGAGGGAGAGAGGTTGTGGGAGAAAGGAGAGGAGGACAGGGGAAAAAATAATGTGAAGGGGAAAGGGGGAGTGAGAGGGAGAGCGCACTATAGGGTAGAAAACAGGAGAGATGGAGCGGAGGGGAGGGGAGCGAGGGAATGTGCCTCACTGCCAGCTTTTCTCACGCTCCGTCTGCGCTTATACCCCTTACAGAGGTAGCGCAAAGAGAAGAATGAGGGATAGAGAGAGGGAAGGCGGGCGCCGCTGAAGAGGAGATGATAGCTGCGAGGCCACTCTGGCAGTCTGAAGGTATTGTTTTCTGAAGGGGTAGGCACGGGTAAGATGACAACAGGTGAACACAATGAAAGAAGAAGAAACATGGCGCACGGAAACTGTTCTCCCCTTCAAAAAGCACCCTCTCAGGATCAGGGGTCCGCTCCAGTGGAATAAAATGCAAGCCTAAAAACACAAGAACTCCTACACACGCTCACAAACGTATACTGAGGAATTCATGCGCACAAACAGACACGTACAAGAGGAACACAGGCACGCATACCCTTTTGCACCACATGCTCTTGGCACTTTGACATCTACCCCCAGCACGGCAACGCTCTGTGGGAGGATGAATAATCTAACTTCCGTGAGGCAGAGAAAATGAGAGAGAGGAAGGAGAGGCTGAGAGGGAGGTCGTTCCCAGCCAGAGATCATGTCATTTTATGGAAAACACAGAGCCCTCGAACAGACAAAACAACGTTCCACTGCCACTCGCCGACATGGCAGAAAACATCAGAACAGAGCTCGATTGATGGTAACAGCGCTGGAGATGATGTAGCCCCCTAATACATATGGCACAAGCCAACAACAATATGCTTTCTTATCTTTTCAAAACAATTGAACACCAAGGTACATTGTCTGGTTGTGACATTTTAGTGACTTTTGTACACAAGCCAAGCCGTTTGGTATGTAAATGCTCTACTTAGGCGTACATGAAGGATGTAAGAAGGCGCTTGGGGCATACACGCTAGATTCATAGGGCAGCAAAATAATTAAAATGCCAAGTGGTTCCCATTATCTAAATGCTAATTTGCCTCAATATAGCCCGAGTTAAAATGTAACGCCATATTATGGTTGCTGTAGTGCACTACGGCAGTGGGTGAATCTCCCACAGTGTGTAGTGTTATTATTTACCTGAGGTGATGTGGCGGATGATTTCATAATTGCGCTCCTCATAAGGCTTTAGCGTCAATCCATGTGGATACCTTAAGTGGATCTTAAGCAGCTCTGCTTCATGAGCAGTTGATCATTCGATAGCTAATCTAAGGTAAATGAAAACATAAACTCGTTGCTGTTGGAGTGAATTTATGTATTGCCATAACAGGTTTATCAACACACTTCAAGTAATGCATAAATATACAGTCTCCCCCTTGATATTTTGCAGAGAAAAGTTGGTCAAAGCAGTGCCCACGAGGACACAGACAGCAACTGTTGTTTTTTTGTTTTTTTTCCCACTGTATTATTGGCACTGGTGTTTTTGCTGTGACAAAAATTCGATAAGAAAGCCTGAGTCAACGACCGAAAGAACAGACAGGCAGCATTAGAACCAGCAGCTTATCAACGATTTTTGCATGAAAACACATCAGCGCCAACACGGAGGGCAACAGGACAAAAAAATATTATCACAGATATGAGATGTTTTTGCTGAATACACAGATAGAGGTGAAATTGTGTTGTTTCTGCTTTTCCATCTATATCCCGATAAGACTGTCAAAGGACACGGTAGGTGGGGATGAACAGCATTTTAGTAAGCTGTTTCAATATTTCAGCGGTTCAAGTATCCTTGCTAAAGTTTACCGAGCACTTTGATGTGGTAACTGCTGATTAATAGATTTGAAAAGCTCAACTTTGTATTTTTTTTTTTTTGCCTTGGCCACCCTTGAAAGGTGTTTTAGCCAAACTATGCTATTATTCTCATGAAAGGCAGGGGCTGCTTGTGCAACTCAGCCGAAGGAAAGCAATGGTTCTCCCCAAGGCAAAAGCAACAATTCCCTCCCTGTCGTTTCACTAAGACAAATGCTTGCCATTGCAATGTTAGCAACCGTACAAGAGCAGTTTCCTGACAGTGATGCTATATTGTAGCGCTGGAACAAGACGTTTTATTATGCTGCTGAAAACAAATGAATAGATCCTTTTTCTCCAGCCACAATTTGGAGATTGAAATTCAAATCAAATGTCACCTTCAAACAAATGTCAGCACGGGAAATCAAACTTGTTCTGTCAATGCCTGGCATCAAGCAAAATGCTCTGACATTTGGAAATAATTTTCTCTCCCTCTGTCCTTGTTTCATATACAATTAAGACTGTAAATGTCTGCAAAAAAAAAAATCCTATAAGCCCACATCACACAAATAGTGTTTGCTGCTCTCGCTCTACATCAAACACCATCTTACGAACCTTTATACAAGCTCGCCCAGCCCAATACAATCCACCCCCGAACCCTCACAAACATGATTAAGACACTGTCAAGCCTGACATTGCCATCTCCCATGCTGTCAGTGGCCCTCACTGGGAGTCGCTGTTGACTGACTGCCTGGATGTGCCTTATCATTAACAGGGCTGCCTGTGCCACCACTGAGGGGCTTTGATGACAGAATCTAAGGCCCCAGCGCCTGCCCCTCCCATTTTGCCTGCCCAAGTGTCATCTAAATGAGATAGGGCCTAGGAGCTTGGGGATTAGGCACTGCATAATTACCTATTTAAAGACCCTAATTGAGCATTTCATTAAGAGACTGGCACTGAGATTTCGCCAAGGAGGGCACTACAGCAAGAGAGATGTATTTGTCTGTTGATGCATACATGTACTGTATGCATGTGTGTGTGGGTTAAGCGTTGATAGGAAAATGCGGGTGTGCATACAGTATGCCCGTGTGTGCATTTTTAAAAAAACGCAGCCGAATGTAACCTTGAATTCAAGGGTTGCCTTGTTAGCAGGGAGGCCTCTAGCTTGTTTTTCGTTTACATTGCACTTTGACACACGATTGTGCAAGTATATCCAATAGTTTAAAAATTCACCTTTAGAAATTGATTCACAGTTCTGAGTAAACATCTACAGAAGTGCGCTGTACTGTGCTCTTTCACACAGTCTTTATCTAAAGGAAGAAACATTTTAAGATAAAAGTGGCAATTTATAAAACCGGGTATGAATTTCTGGCTGAGTGCACTCAATGAACTGAAGAGTTTTGTGATCCCACCTGATTAAATGTGTGCTTTGCAGTTTAATTGAAACAAACTGATTAAACTTCTTATTCTCTAAGATACTTTTGATTTATTCTCTCTATTCACAGTATGAGTTAGCTGAGTGGACATTCCTCTACTGCCCAACAGAAATGTATTAGTTTGTCATTCTGTAATGCTGCTATTTCACATTTGAGTGTGTGCTTTTATCATCTTGCTGTTAGAGGCGACAAACTATCACCTGTAACAACAGACTATTTACCCGCTCCTTTAGCAAATGAGAACTTGTTGACGACATGCAGAATGTGCAGTTCTTGTCTTAATGTGATGCAGATTCTGCTCTAGTTGTTCCAACTTCTATTTTTGGGCGACACTGTCAATGCCAGACAAATAAAACTACAAACCAGAGGAGAACATCTGAGAGGATGGGGCTCTGTTACACGATAAAAGAATAAATAGAAGAAAATGAAAAACACACACACACACACACACACAACAAAGATAGAACATTTCCCATCTCTGTGAAGCTAATTAAATTACTGTAGAGCTTCCTGTAGCCCAGTGACAAAAGACAGCAAGGGAGTCAATGCCACTGTAATTGTCAGTCGTCAAACTTATGCTTTCATGACACCACACCATCAGCTTCTAGGTTTCCAGAGCCACATCTAAAGCAGTTTTGTTAGACCAGATATGAGATACAAAACTGATATGTATAATTTTATCTGTCTTGCATAAACTAGGATAATTCTATTATTCATTATAATATGTACCATAGAAACTGAATTTCTGATGTAGGTGCTTTTACTTAGAAGTTTGTCTTCAAAAGAGGATTTCCTTCTGTAGCCTTTAACATCTTCAAAGTTATCGTGGCAAAAAAGCATCACTACTACCGTGCAGAGAGACTGGTAGGAAGCATTTCCTTTCCCAACATTTTACATTTTTGGTTGGCCACAGATTCCTTTGCAATTCCAGAGAATGCCTGTCTTACTAATTCTTATCGCATGTACTTGCATGTTTCACTGTTGTGAAAGAAGTTTCAAATGAGATTATAACTCTAACTTACTCTGTCTCCAGAATCATGCAGTGGCTGAAATCAATAAACAGACATGAACTCTAGATGACATCAGGGGCCCCCTGATCTTTTGTCATTATAAACTTCTTCAACATCAAACATTACAGGACAATACTACACCCTGATACTTGACCAATTGGACTTGATTTCTATGACCCAGCAAGCCAAGACCATTCTTTTTTTCGCCTCATCACTATATCTGGTATGACCAGGGTCTTTGGCAAGTCACTGGCAGTTGCCTTGTGCATGATTGAGTTGTTTGTTAAATGGATAGAGTCTGAAGTGGCAACACTAGCTGGGGGCTATTGGAGTCTTTGGGGGAAGTCACCAGCTGCTAGCTGCTACACAAAAAACTGCCCTCTTGCTCTGGGGATTCATATGAGCAAGGTTCTGAGGTCTGGCCAAACATGACACTGAAACATCATGAGTCAGTCACTGTTGTTCTACCACCAGGCATATTATTATCCTTTGACATTATAGAGGTTAAATGGGTTCCTTAACATGCAGGGAACCAACTGTGGATCTGGAAATTAACCCCTGAACTATCAGTGATAAGAAATAAAAGGTGGCTCCAATGTCTGTTTTTGTGAAAGTTCTTACTTGAACTATTGAAAAGCTTTTGGGAGGTAACAACGTAGCACTGTGTTAAATCGTAGGTTGTCTTGAGTATCAGGCTACCTTGTGGCTTCTCAGGCAAAGGAGACAGAGATATGTTTTATGTAAGCATGGGTAGGTAAGTAGGTACAGTAGGTAAGATAGTTAATGCTTTATCCAAATCTTTCACATGAAAAATTATCGTCTAATGCCGTCTCTTCCTTTGTTGCATCACAATGGACTTGAACAATGAAGCGTGCAATAAGCTTCAGAGTCTGAAATACATTCACTCGCATAAATAGCAGCTTGGCAAAGGGTACACAAGAAAGCAAGACATAATCTCAGAGAGAAAACCTCTTTGTGCGAGAAAGCGTGCCCATGTCTGTTCTCCATTCCAACATAAAATTCCAGTGGCCTTGTCAGTGCTGTGAGAATATAAGCCTGTATGCTCTACACTTTGAATGCCTAAGATAGGGGATTCCTAGGAGTACAAAGACTGTCTCAAGACTAAGACTGCACCTTGTAAAGCATTGCAATTAGACATGGACTTACACATTTCATTATTGATGGTACCAGTATTTATTCAAATGTTCTATGTTGCCAGTAGCAAATCCCTTTATCTCCGTAACCACCGCTACATATGGTGCTTGTCTCATCTCAGTACACAGTCAGATGATTATGATTTAACCCCATATGCAAGGACACACACCTATGGACTTCACATACACTCTGCTGGCTTCCTTTTGATAACATAATGCAAGAAAGGCAAACTGTTACATAATTTAACATTTGTGTGTGGTCTTGTGGATGTCCAGGGATGGACAAACCACCTACTCATCCTGTGAGGTCCCCATCTGAAAACACCCACAGCAGTGCATCCTCTAAACCAACCATTTTCTTTTCCAAAGTTCTGTATCAGTAGTTCTGGCAGCCCCAGTGACAGTGGAGCCAATCTAACGGGATGCCCAATGTGGGCTCTATCAGATCTTGGCCTTGCGCATTCTTCTATCTCCCCATCTCTGTTGGCGAGACATCCATCTTGATTTCTGCTGAGTGTCAAAAAGTAGTAGTAGGAGAATGAGACGGAGAGATGGAGAAGAGCGCGAAAGAAGAGTGTTCACCTGATAAGGCGGCTGAGAATCAGAGAGGATCTCAGGGAGTATGGCCCGAGCTTGCTAGAAAGAGGAACTTCATCTTTATCTAATTACCACAGGGCTGTTTTGCCAGGGTAGATAGTGCAAGCATTTATGATGGCTGGTTGGTATCATAGTACTTTTATGCCTTGACAAGCACATGCATTCTTGGGCACAAACTCATACAGATATGATTAACATTCAAATAGACCTCTCTGATGCACAGAAATGCAAGCACACACACACACACACACACACACACACACACACACACACACACACACACACACACACATACGCATACATGAGGCCCAGGGCTGAGTGCCATAACAGCCCAATGAAATATATTCAGATTAGAAAGGTGTCGCATTACTCTCCAGCCGGATGATAAATACTCGGTTAGCACGATCATTAATCTTGTACCCCTCCCCACCTCCCACCTCCAGACGCAGAGATGTAAAGGGGTTGGGGAGCTAGTATGCACTGGATGGAGCTAGTGCCTCAGTAAGGGCTGCAGCAGTGTGGCTGGTGTATACAGTGCATGAAACAGCGGCATTGCCTCGTTCTGCTAGGTCTCACAAGCAGAAGAGGTCAGGGCAGTCTGACTCAATAGGCTCGCTTGTAATGTCACTGTACGGGAAGGTAGGTTGTAAGGTTGAACTGAGGTCTTGCTCATTCTTTATCCAGGGATTGTTGCAGTGAAACACTTATACCCTCCCTTGTCAGATGTTCTATTCACTGTCTCCTGTTCTCAAGTTGCCTGTAGTCTCTCCCTGTCATTCCCTATACATTTGCCTCTTTCCTTTGCTCCATGTCCCCCTGTCTTTCGAAGCACACAGCTTTCTGCTGCCACCCTCCCTTCTTTCATCCCAAGGGTTTGCTGACATATTGCCCTGAAAGGCATTTCATCCTAAGTGGCCATTGTCTGACTAATGAGCAGCATGCATAAAACACCAGAGGACTAAAAAGAAAATGACAGACACACACACACGCTGGGCACAAGGTTGGATTGACCACCAGTGGCTTAAGTAGTATATTTTTTCTGTGCAAACACCGCTATGTCCCTTTAGGGAGGCTTCAGAGATACAGTTCAGACAGTGGCACATATACAAATACAGCCCTAGGGAGAGGTCAGAGGTCAAGAGCAGAGGAAATTACATGTGATAAATTGGCAATGGTGCTGGTAGTGTTGTGTATATGTGAGTGGGGTCATCCTCCCTTTTCCCTTCACTGGTGTGTTTAATCAAGTGTATAGTGTATTACAGCCTGTGTCTCCAGCATGCTGGAAGTCAAAGTTCAAGTGGGATCCTCCCACCCATCCTTATTCAAGTGGTGCCTCTTGGGAAAAAATGAGGGGGAACACTCCATTGGATTTGGTCCAAAAAAAGATGACTACAAACAGCCAATATGCACTGAGTCACCGGATGCTAGAATAGGATTATACTTTGTTAACATCTGTAGTAAGATCTGCTCAGAGGTAAATGAACCATTCCAACAAGTGATGTTATTTTAGCTAAACAAAACACAGGTACAGGCTAGTTTATTTCTATCATACATTTTTCAACCAGTCCAACCCAGCGCCACATTGTGAATGGTGTCCCTGAAAGTTCTTTAAGTCTTAAAAATGTTTTGCTGATTCAGACATCTTGCACATAAAAGGTCCAGCTGACTGAAAATACATGGCTGACCTTACTTTCTAAGGGCAAAATGTTTGAGGGACGTTTTGTTATAGCCGTGAGAAACATCTGTTCACAGATCAGCTCACAGTTACCTAAGATATTCTGGACCTAATTTTTGTCTTCTTCAGTAATTATCAAGACAGCAACAGCGTGAGTGTCATTCTTACCAGGACCTTTGAGCTTAACAACAACCATACACTGGGACTATTGTGTGAGAAGGGCCAATATAAACTCTAGTGTTTCATTGCAAGATGGCTGATTAGCTCTTGAGGGGGTTGTAAAGACTTTGGTGCCTTTGTCTGGGGCTTCACTCATGAGGTGCTTGTTAAATTAGGTTGATGAAAACTATTGTGCACATGCACTGCATGCACAGATATATAAAATTATACTATAATCAAGCTCAAATTCCACAACGAAAAGTGTCACGCTCACACCATTACCTTGTTGGGCCAATTGCGTTACCACATTTTTATTGAATCTCTCAGTCGCCCCCCAATCACTCTGTGCTTCATAAAATGTTGGCAAGTGGATTGGGGCTTCTATAATGGTGGCTCTATGCAGAAATAAACGTGTTTTACTGCTGCAAACAAAGTGATGTGACCTGGAAAGGTTGTATTTTTGCTGAGATAATGACTGTATTTTAGAGTCAGGCCTCAGTGTGAACTCTAATTACTTGTCTGGGGCGTCTGAGCTACATTGGTCCCAAACACTTTGTAATGAAGTCCATATTGGTTCCATGTTTATTAAATACAACATGGTCAACAAGGTCTAGTGAAAATGTCATTCCTGAGTGCTCATGCTCGAAATTTACAGGTGAACTTAGTTTGTCATCCTGCAGATTTTGATGATAAAGCAAAAGTAATCCTGAAGCTTAAATCCCAAGTGTCGTTAACCACTTTTACTAGTTAGAAGTATACTGCATTGTGGATATATTTTTACTGTCCTATAACAATCATAGCAACCACTGAACCATATTTTAGCACGGATCACTGAATGTGTCCATCAAGCCAAAGTTCACCAACTCTGGCACAAAGTAAGAAAATGTCCTTTGACTTTCATATTTATATGATTTCATTATTCACACTCTGCAGAACTGGCTGCCAGTTAACTTAATCACTGTGACACCCATTTCTCATAAATATGCAAATACAATACAGACATCACAAGTACTTTGAGAGGAAAAGTGACTTAAGGGAAAGGCTTGCTGAAGACCTGTTTTCAAATCCAAAGTCGAGCCTTTTGAACACCTCACGTGTTTTTTTGTTTTTTTTCTTAGCTTGTGAATTTCCCGGGTTCCTACAGCAACATGTTTTACCAAAACATACCATGCTCACTTGTCACAGTAAATTTAATCATACAAAATGGGAGTACTCTGCGCCTCTCTCATCACCACCATGTTTTTTTTTTTGAGTGATTTTGTTTCCACTGTGGTTAGAGCTGAAGCACACAGAAGTGAGGCACAACAAAGACAGAATGAACCATTCCTGCAAACTTAATGAAAATAATACCATAAAAGTGGCACAATGGAGGTCTGGCGCTATAGCCATAACTATGGTTTTACATGCGGAGGGTCCTTTGTGTCCCTTTAGTCCACTGGCTCACTAGTAAAACTGTACTCCACAGACTGAAAGGCGGCATGAGTTTGTGAGATGGTAGGGAGGAATAAAAGGGACGTGAGGCAGGAGAAGGGGATTTGTAGGGGTGTTAAGGCATTGCACGCCTGCTGGCTTGTTCCTTATCCCGCACTACATTCCTGTGGTGCAGTGTGCAAAACTTTGAAATCCTAAGCCGACAAAAAAGCGTAAAAAAAACTCTTCAGTAGTTCGTGTGCAACTGTCACCTTTGAAGAGGACCATCTAAAGCCATTATCTGTCAGCTGCCTTGTCTCACCTCAGTGTATGTGCTTGCGTTCCCACTGATCTACTTAATCTCTGACGGCGGCAGCTGTGGACTAACAGCTGGGAAATCTGTGCCCCCTGCTGCCCTTGTGCTCCCCTCATCCTACCACCCACTCTTTCTCTCTCTCTCTCTCTCTCTCTCTCTCTCTCGCCGCCCTACCAGGCTGGCCTACTGACGGCTAATAAAAGAAGCGGCCCTTGACTGTGAACAGCTGGGTTCCTGTAATCTAACTCGGCAAGCGACTTGCCGGGACTTTGTGAGCAGAATAGTGAAACGTAGCAATGGCAACAATAGCACGGAAATTAGGGTGACAAATACAGTACGCGGAATTGGATAAATAGGACAAAAAAGGGGGAGTGTAAAAGAGAGAAAAGTGAGAGAACAGGCACATTAGCATTCAGTGGTAAGCCAGAAGAATGCAACTCAGTGGCTGTCTTGTCCCTGGCTTTTCATGGACTAACCAGCTAATCAATAGCACAGAGAAACACTGTTTCAGCTGCTCACTGAGCTTTCTGTACAGGAGAAATACTCAGCCTACCAACTCTTTTTTTTTTATTTTCTGCACAGCGTGCAGCACAGGAAGTGATGTATCTTGTGCATGGTGAGTGTGCACCTACGCATGAACCTGCGTTGGACATCACAGGCAATCCAGTGAGTGGGAGCAGTTGAAGTATGCCATTGATATTAACAAGAGAAAGCTCTGCTGTTTATATAGCTGTGACTGAAGTGCTTCAAGGGTTTTGGCAAATAGAGGAGGTGGTTTGAAAAAGAATTAAATAATCAAAACGCTGACCATAAAAAGCCAACCAAAAAGTCATCTCATCTAGCAGTAACACTCAAATAAACAAACACAAAGCATATTGATTGCAAGAGGCTTTGCAGATTATTTTAGATATCGACCCGACTTTGAACCTAAATTCTTTGGTCCCTGTGGGACAGCTTCGACGCGTCGTTGGGAGGTTAGAGACTGTTGGAAATGGGCAAGGCCCTCCCCCTGTATGCTGTTGGCATTCCAGGCTTGAGGGAGACATGAGAGTGGCACCATTACTCTAAAGCAAGGACCTCAGACAAGGACCTGGGTGGGGACTGTGACATGGGGGGAGGCTTAAAATATGGCAGACTTAAATAGCTACTGTATGTATATGACCCATCATGCCTGACCTATGCGCTCTTATCACACTGCTGTTCCATATATATCTTTTTTAATTTCGTCAGTGTGTGTGTGAGTGTGTGTGTGTGTGGACAAGTACGTCTGTAGTGGGGATGTTGGTGAGTATGAAAGACAACTCCAGATGCTCCCAGCTGGCTGTTGCCCAGTGAGGCTAATACACTTCTGCCTGCCTAATTAGAGTGCACAGCCGACCCCTCCTCACCACTCATGTCCTGCTGTTTCAATGGGTTTATGGTAGGAAGAACATATGCCCCCCCTGTGTTTTATACAGGACACACATGCAGACAGCTAAACAAACAACCAGAGGCTTAATTACCTCATAAGGGAGGCCATGGGTGAGGGCTGCTCATGAGTCACACCAGCATAATGTAAAAGGATGTGCAATGTAACATGGTGCAGCATGAGAGTCTGACTTTCTCTCTTAGTATTTCAGCGCACTTACAAGACCCTCTTGACTTGCTATAACATGCAGGCTTCGCGCTGGTTCTCGTAGGCAAAGAAGAGCATGAAATGATTAGCTTCTAATCTGTTAGACGCTCGACGTGTGTAAAAAAAACACAGACAACATATTTTTCTTGTCAACCGTAACACAAATTGATTCAGGATGCCGTATGGACATATGTGTGTCTGGATGTGCTTGACACTCTGACCCTTTCTTTAGGCTGTCGAACAGCCGCGCTGCACTCTGGCAGCAGCAGCACTCCCTCACAACACATCGTGTCAGACGTTTCCTGCCAGCCTGTCAACGCAAGGCTGTGTGTGGCAGCTTGTCTTTTTTTTTTTTTTTTTTTTTTTTTACCCCCCATTTATTTTTTTCTTTTGTCTTGTTGGCAGAAACACATTGAACAGCAAAATCAAACAAATAAAAAAAACACATACTATTATCAGTTAACCTATGGTTTGAATCATTTTAATAAACAGCCCACTTAATTTGTTTTACATGCCCAATATCTCAATTATGAGTAAAATAATTGTGTATTTGTGAAACATATTTCCACATAACTTATTTTTGTAGTGACTTATTAGAGAAGATGTGTTTAAAATAGAGATATTGTCTGCATCCCCTCAGTACTGTATGAAAGCGGGACTCTTGATAAGCTCTGGTGGTTGTTTGAACATCAGTTTGCAAGTCATGTCTGACCACAAAGCAAGGTCTAAAAGGGTAAATGATAGCCTCAAATCAACACACATGGAAGCAGAGCCAAATGAGGACATAGAAGGAGGGGGTGGGAGGTTTCAGCCAGTGGAGTAACAGAGAAAGAGATCCCAAGGTCAGCGTTCAGGGGCCTGCTACAGACGAGGGAAGAGAGATGGCATGGACAGATGTCAAAAGTGATAAGCATCAGGCCTGACAAGCTCCAGCTTGGCTATCAGTTACTACTCTGAGCCTGGGGTCGGGCCGGTGCCAAGACAATGCCAACGCCTCTCTGTGACGATCACTGCCTCCGGAGGTTGTGCAAAATGGCTGCCGCCATGCCAACGCATTATTACGAGTCACTGGCTCTGCAATTTTTTTTTTTTTTTTTTCTCAAAGGAAGTGCCATCTGTGAGTGACAGCGGGGCCTCGGCCATTTATTTTGAATGCAATAAACAAAGCTGCCATTTTTTTTTCGCATTTTGAGGGTCTAGATGCTTTCATATTACCACAGCAAGGCTGTTTGTTGTCATGGAAGATATTAAGCACGGTGTGATGTATATTCTTTCTCTATCTCCATCTATCTAGTTGAATCCATGCTCCTCTCATAGGCATCACTCACGCAGCAGGACAAAATAAATCCTCATTTTCGCATTTCAAAGCAGGCCGGACGAAAATCCAATACTCAGGAGAGTGCTTGGTCTGGCTTTAAGCATAACAGCTCATGAGAGGGGAAGGGGAGCATTGGGAAATAAATCAATATCAGGCCATTTACTATCATATTCTGTGGTCATCGATGATCTGTCAAACAATTTATTTCAGAGTCTGAAATGCACACCAAAATCATTTTCCAAAGAACTTTCTCTACATCCAAGACAAATAATGAATAACTCGCAAATCGATACTGTGTGCTTTACTGAGCTCACATGCTTGACTTGAGTCTGGCACATGGCCCGGTTGTTTTTCATTTGCCAGATATCCTCTCCTCTCTCCCGTCTTTGTTCTGCTTTTTATCAGCCTAAATAATAGCAAAAAGGGACAGACCTCTGTTTATGTGCGTATACAGTGTGTTTGACGTGCACCATAGTAGAAAGACTATATCGTTTTTAACGATAGCAAAGCTCCATTGCACCCTGCCAGCTCCTTTGAATCACACATTTCCAGAAATGAAAAACAAACCCAATTCTAGCAGACTGATTTGACTGTTGAATATACAGTGGCTCAGCAGTGTGAATCAAAAACATCCGGCACCCTTGATCTGCGCCTCTCAGTGGGCCTTCAGTTTCTCAATGGAATCAACATTGGCAGTGCCACATCGACCCGGGTCACACCCCACTGTTCTACTGAGTGGGGCTGAATAAAATCATCACAGGCAGGCTGAGAACTTGCCAGGGTAGGGTCAACTGCTCTGACCCCCACCGGGAGGGCCAGGCCCCATCTTCCTGAAAAAACACTACCAAAAAAAGCGCCTGTATCAGCAGGATGTTAACAGAATCGCTGGAAGAGAGGTTCTGCAAAAGGCATTTTGACTGACAGGCAAACTAGCATTCTGTGCAGAATTTGACACGGAAACTTACCCAACTCTTTCAGGAGGTCTACTTTGAAAGAGAGCTGGTCCCAAGCCGAGGGACCCAAGTCGGTTAGTGTGCTGTGCGTGTAGAATGCATTTAACATCTTTAAAAGAAATGAAGGACGGGAGAGTAAACAATTTCGGAAAGGAAGTTGCCTTATTTCAACTTAAGAGCAACATGTCATATCTCAGTTAACGGCGAAGAGCTGCAGCAGTGTACTGAGACTGCTCACCTAGGTGGAGCTGGGGAATTCCTATCTCTCTAAACATGAACAAACAACCACAAATCCTCAATGACCCACTCAACTCCACTGTCTACGGGGCCTCGCTTGGGTCACGGCCTCAGTGTCACATGCCAGTGGATGAGAAGGAGATATCGATTACCAATAAACTCATTAAGAACTCGGAGAAGGACTTTCAGCGCAGGCACAACAATTTGTTTCTGTCAAAACAAAAGCTTAGCAGTCGGAGTGCTTTCACCAGTTCGGTTTACTCTTTTGCCCTTTTGAACTCATTGTATTGCAAATGAGTTATGCCTCCATGATATGTCCATGATTTGAATATCAGTTGTCTCTAACAATAGTTATACTAAGACAAATGGGTAAATAATGAGCAGCAGGGGGTTATTTTTTTTCATCCATTTCTTATTGAAAAATTTCACCAACTAAATGGTTTCTACCTCAGGATGGGTGTTTTACAAGGAAATTCTAATTCAATTTCAAATTATGTCACCCAAGTAAGCTATGTAATGTCTACAGAAATCTGTGTGCTGTGTTTTGGATACAGGCTTCCACAGCCTATCAATGATAAATTGCCACGTTGTCTCCTCTTTGCACCCATTATGACGCCTTTGCTCTTCAGGCCTCGGAAAAGATGTGCCTGAAGATCGAGATACCGACTGAGGACGTAGACAACTACTGTTATCGCAGCTCTGCCATTAATAAGATCACCCGGTGACTTGTGTCCTGGGGTTTGCTAGTCTGTGTTATCATGCTTTGGGACAATCTAAAATGAAACGGGGGCTGGAAATATGGTGCCACTGTGACAGGGGGTAAAAATGGAAAGAAATGTGATGGGCTGTGGTGTCAGCGTGGTTAATCGAAAATAATGGCCAGCAATTTATAGTTGCCATCCTGACCAGCGCTGGATGTACTGATGCAGGAGATCGAATTTTAATGTGTACATTCCATCACTTCATAGAGGCCACTGATGTTTAGGGCCCAGGCCAAACAGCACATGAATCTATGGATGGAGGTTATCATAGAGAAGTAATAAACTGGGTAACACTCTAAAAACCAGCGCTGTGTTTGCTCTGTGTGCGTGCGTGTGTTTATGGATGTGCACGCGTTTTGCACGCGCGTGCACGCTGGAGCATTACAGAACACTGTTCAACATTAGGGTGGTTTGACAGTCATGTGATTTCCACCTGCGCCCATTGTAATAAATAAACGGCGAAGGGAGAGGGAGGAGGTGAGCTCGTGGGAGATGCAAATGAAGGCCACCTGCCGTGTTGTTGAGACCATGGGGAACTGTGAGACCAATCAGTATTTTTCCTCATTTGACAAGACTTCATCTAATCTCTCTTCCTCGCCTGCTCCTCTAACTGTGCTCCCCTGGTGTTAAACACTTGAAATGGATCCTGGGGAAAATATAAGCCCAGATGATGTACATTGGTGTTTTGCATTACTGTTTTTTGCTGTCGTTGGAGCCACTATGTCCTGAAATAGTGCGAGTATTTTATTTTTTTTTTGTGTGTTTTGGTCAAGACCAACAGAGCAATCACCTTTATAGTTTACCTTTATACTTTTTTTTAGAGACAAAAGATCTTTCAAATATTTATCCAATGCAGTTGCAATTTGGCAAGTGAGCAGCGTTGATACTGTTTTTAAACAGGGACCAATAATACAACTGGTTATGTGAATATTTAGAATAAAGGCTAACTACAAGGGTAATTTAAGTGACAAACAAAGCACTATAAACACCTTTGTGGACCTGCACACTGGCATGTAGTTAGTAATAACTAATTGATCAATGTACTGACCTAAATTGGCTCCCAATACATGCTTTGTTCCCTGAAGGAGGAAAAAAGTGGTTAATGAAAAGGAGAAGAGGTTGACGAGCATTTAACCATTACATTACAGAGCCTTTTTGTGACACTGCATACCTGGCCGGCCTTTAACAATGGCAGACGGAGACGACAAGCGGAAATAGGATGAATGGGTATTTTTTTGTAATGGTCTGGTCTGAATATGTGATCTGGTTTCTTTAGTGTAATGAAGAAGTTGGTGTAACACAGCTTGACTAATGGGGAAAGTGGTTTGCCATGAAAGTTATTTAAAAGTGGTACTGATCAGCAGGTCTACATTGAAATACTGAAATTATGGATCAGCTGTGCTTATTATTATATCTCATGCTCATCATGTTAGGTATTTTATTAAACTCATTAAGCTCAGACTGTATTGTCGGTTCCCTCGACTCGGAGCACAAACACGAAATAACCTCCTATAGAGCATAAGAGTTAGAAATCAGCTGCATACAATTTTCCTTTTACACAGTCATTTTCTGCATTTCAATCGTGACGTCAGAGCTCTTAATGAAGACAGCGTTGCTCACCGCTGCCGAGTTCTGCACAGCCAGTCTAAAGATTTTATTTCACTGCTTCCACAGCTTGCCTTATTTCACTATGGCTTAATGAGAGTCGTTTGGAATAATAGGCTTCCATTGAACTGAGGCATCTGCATCCACACAGCTCTAAATGAGTGAGCTAATTTCCAAAGATAATCACCTCTCCTGCTGTGTTTTTATGCAGAGATGCTGTAAATTTTTAGCCTTGGATTTAATGAAGTCAAAAATTGCTTCCAGTCCTCATGTAAGGTCTACGCGGAAGCTGAATGTGTCACTAGTACTTGGCTTTACATTTTAAATTAAAGGATGTTATTTTCACAAACATCACATGAGAATTAACAATTATTAATAAAGACGTAGGAAAAATTTAAAATTTGTTAAATATTCTGTGGTCCACAAACATATTTTAGCATTTAACATAACATGTATTTAACATACTCGCCTTTACAATTCTGACAAAATCAGCAGGTCACAAATCAGATATTGGTTAAAGGGTCTGCTCAGGTACGCCACCTAATCCGTTAGTTCAGCATATAATCATCAAAACTTTCTTACTGTAAAGAAATCATTGGCTTTACTGACTTCAAACGGGCCTCAATCTGTGCTACACAAGCGTTTCGACTAGCCCAACCGAAGCACTTCAAGCTTCTACAGCAGCCATAAAAAGAACAACAAACACTCTTTACATCTTTTCCAAGAGCAAACAAGTGAGATTTCTTAGGATGCCTGGGTAATGAAGTCCACTGGGACATTCAGAGACACAATTAAAGTATGAAATGAGCTCTCTTTTCCACTGTCTCCTTCTTTTCTCTTCCTTTTCCGCTCTCTCTTGTCTAGTCCCAGTGTGTGCATGAGCGTTGTCACTGATGACACAGAAGCTGTGGCGTCACGCAGTCACTGCAGATGGCGGTGAGAAAAAAAAAAAAAAAAAAAGGGGTGTGGGGGGGGGGGGGCAGGAAAGAAGGAATCGCTTACAAACGGCGTAGGCCATTTTGACAGAGAAACCCTGGCTTGTCAGAACAAATAGGAAAGGTCGCAAACTGTGACAATGTAGTAATGTCCCATTGAAAGAACTACACTCTCCTTTATTTAACTTTCACTTCAACTAACTTGTCTTTAAAAAATGTCATGCCCTTTTACTTCGGGAAAGGTTACACTAGAGGCAGCCACAAGCAAGGGAGTCTAAGCTGTTTATCACATTCACTGTGTATTTATGCAGCTGGGCTTGAGAGAAGCTGTCAGTAATTTGGCAATATTTACAGTACTTTTTACCCCGCGCTGCACTGCTGGAGCGGTGGAGTGGCCGTTGCAAAAATCTCGAAACAAATATGAAAAGAAACGGCAGCGAAGGTTAAATCTCTGGTGGTGGTGGAGCAAGACGAGAATATGGCTCGCAGCTAGCTGCGGACATCCTCCTCGCAGCTTTGTGTGTAGCTTATCACAATAGACAGTTGGGAAGGTTTCCAAATAACGGCAGAGGGTGGGAAGATGGGGAGAGAGAGGGAGAGCAGGAAGTAAGGGGAAAGGAAGGGATTGCATTGTAATGTGTTTTCATCAGTACCAAATGAACCTTTCTAGACTGTGACACAAAGAGCCTGGTACTGTAAAACACACACACACACACACACCTCTAGGACTGTCACAGGAATGAACATCAGCTAGGGCAATTTTCAAAGCTTATGGGCTGATAGTGAGCAAAAACATTTCAATTGCCATCTAGCTACACTTTTGTTTTTAATGTATATGTGCTATTTCTTTTCTGAGAAATAAAACCTGCTGTAACTGACACCTCTATCCTTGTCTAGGCCCGAGGCAAACCATCAAATTATGGATGGCACTTAAAGTTAGTATGCCATTTTACACTAAGTCTACATCTCAGTTTCAACTGCCGGCACAATGGTAAGGTTACAGTGGGAATTTGCTGCTTTCAAACCATTTGTGAATTCAAGTAACTTTGTAGATACTATTTTTGGTGTGTTTAAGTATAGAGAAATGCATCTTTTGTCTATTGGCTTGTACCTAACTATCATTTTCTCAACTCCAAGTCCTGCTATTCCCGTTTATTGCATAGGTACGTATGTGTGTATCCATTAGCATTCCTTTTCCATTCATCCCCCCACTGCCTCATTGTGCAAAATCAAACCTGTTCATATTCACACATGCCCAGGATGTTAGACTAAACCTCTTATCAGCCTTCGCTATCTAGTGACGCAGTCTAAGGCTCAATTGGTGCCTTACATCATGTAATCCAAGTAGCCAAGTTGCGTTGAACTCTCACAGACTGGAAAAAAGAGAAGGCCATACTTGAGTATTCCTGTTCCCACGTACAAACTCTCTGTTTCTCAGCATCAATCTCGCACACAAGGCACGGCAGTGTCTTGTTACGGTGACGCTAAAAACTCTCCAGGAATGTTTCTTTAGGGTAACACACATGCAAGGACAAGGTAGGGTAGGTGAGGATTAAATGTGGCAGCTAGGATTACTCTGCCTTATACCTGACATGGACTTCCCTTGAACAGCATGAGAACTTCAGATGAAAGTCTTTGTATCAGAGGTCACGGAAAATTCTAGTTTACTGTACTGTGAATTGGGGATTTAGTATGATGATATTCTCTCGAGCGTGTACCCGTGAAAAAATTCCATGTGTGTTGTGTGTTGCTGGAAACATTTGTCATTTGGAGGTAGACTACTTTAAATGTACACATTTTCTTGCTCTAACTCTTACGACTTGACGAGTTGAGCAGCTCCTTTCTTTGTCACACACAGGCGATTTCGGGCTGTAGAAAATCTTGGCATTAAATTGTCATGATGTAGATCCATGTTACACGGCGAGTCATGAATAAATTGGTGACTTCACGGGGCTTGGTATTCATGCTATGTGCTATTTGTGGTATCTTGAGCTATTCTGCATGAACTTCATTTCATGAGTAACCTAAGTCTACTAAATAGCTCTGGCTAAAACTGCCTTTCTATGTTTAACTGTTGCCATATCATCTGCCTGTAGGTTTGCGTATACACAGGTCCAAATATAGTTAATTGCCAAACAGGTTCACGAGGCTGTAAAAGTTGGTGGATCTTGACGTCTCATCGCCTTATTTGCAGTTTTCTGTGACTGATGCCAGACCAATATACTTCTCTAATGTCTAGATCCCCCAAGTACTTAAATATGGCTGTTTTAAAAACAGCGTTAGCAGCCTGTGATACCTAAGGAAATTTAAACACTGGTATTATTCTATAAATACATTGGTGGGTCACATGCATCATAGTTTTGTAGTCTGACTAAATATAAACAAGGCCAGTTTGCGCAGCGTTATCTAAAACAGTGTGATGCAATGCTCTGAAACCCCTCTGAAATAGTTCCTAAAATATACATGAAACGGGAACAGAAAGATATACCCGTTGTTCTGTGTTGGCTGTTTGAAGATACATGCACAACCTTCATCTGTCACCCCTAAAATATCACAGCGGAGGAAAGAAATGAAGGAATCAGGGGAAGGAAGGAAAGAGAAACACTAAATGAAAAAGACAAAGACGACTCATGCATCAAATGAAGTTGTCAGCATTGCTAACGCCACTGAAGCACATCTGTCTGAGCAACACTCTTATGCTAGTGCCATGGGGATAAAAAAAAATAGAATACCAAAAGATTTTCTTTCAGGTGTTGGCAGATTTGAAATAGGCAGGACAAGGAAATGCTGCAACTCACATTAATGCCTAATACTTGTTCATTTCTTTCCCACACAGAGCTCTGTATTCCCCCCGGGCTACCATTTGCTTTGCAAAATGCATGCATGAAATTCTTGAGACCAGCCTCCCCACGAAAGCCTAAATAATAGATTACCAACACAGCATCCAGTCTGTACTATAACTCCAGCGCCAACTGTCTGGCCTCATTAGGAAGGGAAGTGTAAAAGATAGCCAGCTGCTAGCCCAGGTGACAGCACTCAGCTTTGGCCTTTGGCAGTCGTGGCCAACCCTAAAGAGAATATATGGCGTCTCGCTCTGTGCGATTCATCTTGTAATCCGCCTTAAAGCTGCTAAGCTTCCGCTGATGGCAAATGAATGGAGACTAAAGGCTGGAAAGCTGGAGAACAGAGCAAGAAGAAGGTGAAAGTTTCAGCGAGCCGCACAAAGGCGGAAGAAAAGGATCAAAATCTGGTAGATTCATCTTTGAGAAACGGCAGAAGATATTTGCTTTGGCCGTGTGGTCAGAACCAGAGGTGACCTAAACCATTTTCATCCAGTGATTTCCCCCCCTTTCTCCTCCTTCTGCCCCTCCCTTTATCTCTTTTCACTCTCCTGTAGCTCTATCTCCCTCTCGCCCTCTCTCTCTCCATGTTGGCTTCCAAATGGCAGTCATTATACCGGACATGAAAAGTCATTTTAGTTCCGCCTGGCTTCTTCAAAGCAGCTAGCTATAATTGCAGATTGAGCAGGGAGAGAATGCTGGGGTTACATAGAATTTAAACATTGACTCCTAACCTTGCCGTAATGCAGGAATTTATATTCCACAACAGGAAGGGATAAAAGAGGAATAATGGAAAATAAATATTGGGTCATGTATGTGTTATGTCAATTTGTCTAAATGTGCCTTTCATGTCCTGTATTTCTCAGTTTCAATGTATGTTTAAATTTCCCTGTGTGGACATGTGGCTACCAGACTCTGAGCAGACTGGAGGCACTGGATCCCATTTCAACATGTGTCACTTCAAGAATTACAGCACAAATATAGGAAACACTTCCAAATTATGAACAATACATCTACTATTAATTACATTCCTCATTTGTGAAGTTGCCCTGTAGCAATGTCACTTCACCTTTTCCATGGACTGTTCTACTGTTTGCCTTTTTCACTGGGAGTCCAGGGAAATCTCAATGGACAACAAATGCAAGTGTATAAGCTTACTTTAAGATAAAAGTTAAGTTTATTTTAGCTCTTTGTTTATTCTTAGCATTACGTTTATCATATTTATACAGTCTTTTACATCCACGTGTGTGCCTGCACGCGCCTAACATGTGTGTCTGTGCACAAGTGCTTGTGAGCTTGCCTATGTTACACATTCAGCCCCGAAACAGTTTACAATCCCTGAGGGTCCTATATACGTTGCGCTTTTCCAGTTTACGAGCTAGCCACCAGTCTGAGTTGAGCACCTCTCCCCTGCACTTATCTCTTGCACCCTTCTATTTGGCACAGCAGGTTATGTGATTGTTCTTAGAAAAAGCCTATCAACTAAAGGCTCTATTTTTGACTTCTCCTCGCAAAGACCTTTATCATAACATCCCATTTTTGCCCGGCCCCAGGCTCTAACTGCAGAGTGCCTCCAAACAAAAAGTGTTTCAGCTAAGTCATTCCCTTTTTGACGGAAGATGGGGAGTAAGTGTGGAGGTGGTTGTTAGAGAATATAGACTGGAAAATATGTCTTCTAGACCCTCCTCGCTGTCCACTCCCTTACTCTCCCACCCCCCTAGTCCATGAAATCCAACCTACACTAACTCTCGTGCAAGCAGAAACAAATTCTAAAACTGTCATACTTTAATTGAAATTCCATCACTTGTGTGGCTGCCATTGTGGAATAATTTGATAAAGCTGTGTGACATGAATGCACAGAGCTGCCTGCCACTTCCATTTCTTCCCCAAGCTTTTATTTCCTCATTCCGCCGGTTATTCAAATGAACCTCAGTGGATTCTGCTTTGAGCTTTTCCAAAAATTAAGATAAGACAAAATGAGACAATGGGAAGGGCATAATAAGTAAAATTGTTTTGGGTTGCAACACAATCAAAATGAAGTCCTTAAAATGTCACCAAGCTACCTTTTTACGCCCCATCACTTTCATTCTTGCTAGATTTGAAACCAGCATTACTGCATTTCAGTCTTTAGTTTTCTTCTAATTGGTCCTAACTCTCTCTTAGTGCTAACACTGACAGCCTGTTAGTTGGTGGATGGGACATGATCCAATATGGAGGTCAAGGGCAGAATTCAAATCCTCTGCCAGTGCCACTGACCCTGATCCAAATCCATACCAGCAAACTCTCTCCCTTCTATGTCTTCACAACTGGTTACAGGCGTTTGGCATCCATCATATCCCCTGAAACCCAATCTGCGAGCAAAGGACAGCTGCGGCAGAAAAGTCATCCTCTCTGTTTCTGACACATCGGTACTCCCCCTGTATACAAAGCCTGCAGGCAGAGCCTCAAGGCGTAGCATTCCACGTTGTACCAACACTGAGCTGGAACATGTTGGAAGTGACACTGTTTGTGCTGTGTATTGGTGTACAAGCAAGTCAATTTCCCTGAGGGAGATACAGTACATGTTAGTCAAATCAGGATGAATTGATGGAGAGGGCAGGGGACTTTGTTTGTCATGCTACGGCACTTTGATGAGGCTCATGTAAGACACAAAGAGGAGCATCAGAAAGGACAGTCACAGTAAACGAGTGACAGGAAGAGCGAATAGGAGTAAACAGGAAAGAACAAGCTCAGCTGCAGCGCTCTGCTCCCTCCACTGCAAAATAATATTTATGCCTCAGCTTTCTTCCTTGACAGGGTGATGGACAGTAGAGGTGATTTTGCCTGGGCGTGAAAACTAGGGGTTTTATTATTCCAACCCAGTGGCAACGTGAATATCAATAAAAAGTGCTAGCGCTCCCCTATGTGTAAAACCAATGCCCCATAGCGGTGGTTTTTATCAAGCAACCCACCCTTGACGCTAGTTACGCAGTACTAGAGGTTACGGCAGGAAATGCTTGCCAAGTAAATAAGTGAGTGAAGCGATTGAATAGAGGGGGAAAAACACAATGGGACTGGGGCCAAAGTGAACCAAGGGTAAAGTCATGATCACTTCATTATGCTAGGGTGCAGCTCAGTGTTGTGCGAAATCAAACTGCTTTCTCATTTGTCACAATACATCAAGCTGGCCTCTGTGACGGGGCTTCGTAGTTGGCTAGAGGCCCCCCCCCCACCCTCGACACACGGCGCTCAGGCACACATAGGCACGAGGATGCTAAACTGCAAAAGCATGCACATATATTCGGGTACGGTGTACAGCACGCATACCGCCACAGATATGACACATACACCTCACTACACTGCACCACACCCCTCCTCACGCCCCACCCCAATATGACCTGTACCAGTCAAACTTCTCCTGCCGCCGCCAACCACCCACCCTGCTAGCCAGCCAGCCGGGCTGCCAGTCAGTGGGTAGTTGTTAAGGGCCATTGCTGCCATAAAATAAGGTAGAATACACCCACTGGATTACAGAGGGCAGGCAGCGAGGGGGTGATTGCTAACAGACCTATTGCCACTCCATCTCCTCCAGGTCCAACACCATGGCGCCTGATAATTGTGGCCTCTACGTTTACGTATCCATTTTTGTAATGTAAGTGTTGATTTCTCATTCCACACTTGTAATAGGGGCCCTGGCCTTGGAATTCCTGAAGTGGTGCTCACATAGGCACAAGTGTACACACACACACACACAAACTTTTTTTATTTCTTTTTTTTTTTCTGCTTTTGAAAACAAACTGGTGAGTCAGAGCTACTTGGCTGTGCTAAGACAATGGGACTGAGACGTGCAGGCACACTTGTTTGTAAGATGGCCTGGCTTTTTTGCTGAACAGGGACTAAATATTCGAAAGCTTCCGCAGTTCTTTAGGGCGCCTCTGTTACATTAAATGCTTTACATTAAAAGGGTTTAACAGGTGAACGACTTGTTCAGCAACGGTTGCAAAAATATCATAACCAGGTAAATGCGCATTTGGAAAAGTAATACAAACATAAAAAGGCCATCTCTCTAACAGTCTTTTGTCTTGACAATTCGTCCTCGGTCACTTAAAGACACTGTCAAAAATGTAGGATATGATTTCAGAATGTGCTTGAGGCACAAAAAGTGGTGAAATAGGTATAATACAGCAGACTGAGTCCCTTATAGGCACTTTCTAAGCCCTTATATTATTTTTCAATTTAATGACTTGCATGCAATGAAGTGTACTCTTCACACACACTCACACACCTACACTGTGAGCTTGTCTCCTTCCCCTTTTAGCTCCTTTGCGCTACAGTTACTTGCTCATAAATGACGTGAAAAATCTTGTATTGTTTTGGATTTGTTGAAGGATGAGGAGGAGGGAAGATGGCCGCATCAGCAGCGCTTTTTCCCCCCGTGACTGAGACACTTTGCTCTATTCAGCGACTTTAGATAGCAGCACTTAAACCGAGCATCACCTTGGTGCACATCCATTTTGTCTCCTCTTTTGAGAGCTGCTGTCGCAACAGCACAATTGGAAATCGAATGGGTAGTGACAGTGTTAATTGCACTATGTCAAAATTGGGCAAGTGCTAATTGTTTGAGTCGGGAACTGTAAAACATAAAAGACACTGGAGGTGCTGGGTAGTGCTTTTCCCCTCGGTGCTTACTGGCTATAAACTGGGAATTGCTTGAGCAAACAAACAGACACACTGATTCGCACACACAGGCACACGTTGACCTTTCCGAATAACTCACGAGCCTTCTCCACGTTCACTCACCGTCTTTTCGTTTGGCTCAGACAGAAACATATTACAATGGTCAGAGGTAACCTTTTTAAAGGCTCCACATGGGAACTACTTTGATTACTTTTTTTAGATATGCCGATCCCTCAATATGTTTCTCAAAGTCAAAGTTTTTGTCTTTGTCTCCCAGTAAAAGTGGGGTGGGGGTCTTGGCATGGTACTTAAAATCCCTATTTCATCCTGTAGCCCGTCTCTACTGCATTTTCATCACTGGCTGGAGAGAATGAGTCCCCTAGTGGCCCAACTGGCACACTGAGCACAGGTGGTGTGCACAGCTCTACTGGAAATAAAGGTTCACTTTCACCTGATTGACAGAACGGCTGCGTGACTGACTGACAGACTGATTGACTGACTGATATTTTGCTGCTTTTCTAACCACCCATCCTCTTTAAATAGCACAGTCTCCTTTAAACCTCGCAAAAATACAAAAATCGTGTGCTAAAAATAAGGCGGATAAAAACGCCAGGATCTCTGGAGAGTTGCAGGAATGCACTTTGAAAATTCTTCACAATCGACTCAGTGGAAAGGCTTCCACATCTCCAAAAGGCTGCACTAATGAACTGTATTTACATGACAGTGCAGCTTAAAGTGGTCCTAAAATAACAGGGTGTTGTTATGTTTGAGATGTGGGGGGGGGGGGGGGGGCAAATAAACAGTAGCTCATTTAGCAAATGTTACAGTGATAAAAAAAAAAATGATATGACAATGCGTGGTAATAAATTGCAAATTGAAACACAGGAAGAAAAAACCAATCCACCTGCACATTTACGCGTAGGTACTTATATATCCCACATACGAATCCAACTGTCAGTGAAGGCGCTTTCGTGTCATCTGTGGCATTGTTCGGCTGTTATGTGGCGCTGAAAGCCCTACTGTATCAATCCAAGGTTGTGCGCAATCATAATCCAAAACTACGCGTAAAAAACAAAACAAAACGGTGGCACATGAGTAATACGGTCAGATGACTGAACAACACCGGTTCAGCACACCGAGCTTTGGGAAGTATTTCTCTAACACCCAGCTCCAGCTCCAGTGGAGGCTCTGCTAATCTATTCTGATGAACTTCACGGGGGCTCTGCGCGCACCTGAAATCACTGCGGCAGCGACTTCGTTTCCCGGCTGTCACCAGCTCCAAACTCCCAGCCTCCTCAAGCACTACTTACCTTCTCATCATTTCTGCGGCCACTTCGGAACTCAGTCTCTTGTGTTTTTCTCTCTTTTTCGAGGCAGGTCGTGAGTTGCGCTCGATCTTCTTATTTCTCCCCCCTTCTCTCTCTCCCGCTCTCTCTCTCTCTCTGTTATTATTATTATTGTTATTATTATTACATCCAGTAGCGACAGTCGAAGTCCTGGAGGAAGTCAAATAACGTGGAAGCAAAGAAATCCGTCCTCGGGTTGTTCTTCTCCTCCTCTTGGTCTTTCCCCCCCCCCCGTGTGCTCGCTCTTATGTCGCTTCTCTCCCGGAGTTGTCCGTCATCGACCCGTTCGCGATCTCAGGGGGGGACGACAGGGCGAACAGCACGCACCGTGGAGCGCCTGGAATATATTCTCCGCTTTTTCTGGGGGGTGTCTTGTGTGTGTTGTGCTCGTTAGATCTTAATTGAATTGTACGTGGCGAGACCGGGTTGTGTTTGGAGAGTGCGCTGTGACTGGGACGCACAGCCCCTCTCTCTCTCTCCCTCCCTCTCCCTCTCTCTCTCTCTCTCTCTCTCTCTCTCTCTCTCTCTCTCTGTGTGTGTGCGTCTGGTAGTTTCTTTCTCTCTTTTTGATGAGACCAGAGCGCGGACTAAAACCCCCGGCAGAGAAAAACGAGAAAATGAGAGAGTGACAGAGACAAACACACACACACACACACACACACACGCAGAGAGAGAGAGAGGGGTGTGTGGAGGGAGGTGACGTCACTCAGCGAGGTACCACTCTCCCAACTCCCCTGGATCAACACCCTCCCTCCCCCTTACCCCCCACCCAACACACCCAAGTCCGCTGCAGGAATGTGCACTTGGACGAAGCTATTTTAGAGGAACATTTGTGTTAAAGAGAGCTGTGGGAGCACCCGTGCGTGCGTGTGCGTGCGCGTGCGTGTGTGCTCGGTAATTATTTTCAGATGGTAAATTGTGAGAACATGAGTGCATGGCTGAGACCACATGTGTCTATTAGTCTACACGTGTAGTTGTATTATTAAATAAAATAATAATAATAAAAAAAGATAACTCGACATGAATAATAAAAAAAAAAGCTTCTACTAAACAAATTAATAAATAAAATAAATTGGATTGAAAATGAAGGCTAGTGTTGAAAACATCCCCATTAGTGGAGCAAGAATGTTTTAAATTGGCAAGTAAAAAAATCTGCCTTTCCAAATGTTAGTCAAGTGACATTATAAGTAGAGGAGAGTAAATATAAATAAATATTCGCTGAAGATGATTGAAAGCACTGATCGTGCAGGCGAAGTTTGTGCGTGCCAGTCTTATAATGTCACAAATAAGTTACAGCAAGTAGTGTTGAAGTTATGAACTAACTAATGGGGAATTTACTTAAATAAAAGCAGCAATGCAACATGTAAACAAATGCCCCTTTAAATAAAAAAAAAAAGCCCGGCAATAATATGTTTACCGGAGTAAAATCATTGACAAAGAACTAGCAACGCAGTGTACTTAATATCAAACTTTGAATTACTCATTGTGCAACGTCTCCAGCTTTTAACAGTGCTTTTAAAGTCGTAGCAGGTCAAAGTGCAGCTGACACTTAGTTCCTTAGAAGTAGGCCTACCTCGCAACTTGAGTGAGTGAAAGTACTCGGTAACTGTTCGCCAGCCAGGCCTGGCGTGCGTAAAATACATCTCGGTTTGGGTAAACGTCAGCACAAACTCCATAAAAACTGCCATCGTGAACAATGGGGGGTCACTATAAACTCATCACTAAGAGCCGCAGACACACTATAAAGCCCTGTAGGGATGTTATATTGATTTTGTTGTCAGGCCGACTTGAATGCGTGTGAATACATGTCTTCTGGGGAGGCATATCATCTACCATTTTGTGTTTGTTTGTTTTTTTTATCAAAGCCATTGCTCCTGCACGTAGAAAAGCTCCCTTGCAGTACTGCATTATGCACTCCAAGGTCAGTCTGTCAGAGCAGCCAAAGTTGAGCCATGACCTCCATAATCCATGTGTAATGGCCGCGCATTTCTTGTAATGATTCCAACGACATGATTCATTCACGTCCACGTCACTTAATAGGCATTAGGTGGGACAACATTGCATCAGGAGGTAATGTTGCACCTGATAAAACAGTCAAGAGCAGAGTCCTCTGATGTAGAGCTACAGAGAAATAACAGTATTGGCCCAGGGAGGCTGATGACTATGACCAATTGTGTTTTGAGAAAAGTTGCTTTTGTGGCAGCAACCCAAACCTTCTGATGAACAACCCAGCCCTGCAGACACAAACATCTAGCATCCAACAACAGTACTCCGAAAAGACAGAGAGAGACAGACTACTGCAGTCAGCAGATCCGTTTCCTTACCTGCACTCAGACAAGCCATGTGTCTGATTGAGTAACCGCGACGGTGATTTATACGTGCAAATTACACCAAGCTCTTATTTTCCAAGGGCGGAATTCGATGCAGCCTCCGCATGTAGATTTCAGAGGCCAAAATAAAGTGTTGGTTTTTGTGACAATGAACAATGGGAAAAACTTGATGAAATTACTGTTAGGTGAACTCTTGCCCTCGACTGCTGGCTGTGAGAAAGCATCGTGGGAGTGATCGTTGTGTCTAGAGGCACAATGTACTCACAAATGTCTGATTATGTGATTTTCACCACAGCAATTATTTGGAAAAATATTCTTATTTATCGGGAGTATAGGCTGAAGGTTGGAACACTGTTTTGGTTCCGATGAAAATACGCCATTCCCAGCACATCCAAACACTGAATATTTTGGCTGTCATGGCCTGTTCACTCTCTCATATGATGCATGACTACAGGGGGGGATTTTGAGTTTTTCTTTTCCCTCCCATCCATGATCATATTTGTGATCTTTGAATGTGATGGGATGACTTGTTATTAGATTTACGGTTCTGCTCTGCATCTATCCTTGTGCGTTTATATTCTTGGCAGCAGCTATTGCAGTAATACCACAGCACTTACTGATAAATGAGGGCAAGGGCAGGATTTGTCAAGAGCTTGCCTTGCTGGCCTATCATGACTGAACTTCGTCGCCTAACAGGACACAGCAGTCTATAAACCAACAATAAGAAAGACTAAAGGCAGAGTTTGCCTTAAATATTGCATAAACACATGCTGCAATTTTGCTTATCAATAACTGTGGTAGTAAGAGGGTCATTATGAGTGTCATATAATGTTTTTTCCTTTGTTGTAGGATTATGACATCACTATTATGTGAGCCAGTAGTGCTTGATATACTGCCCTGGGCATGTTTACATTCTTCCATGAGCAGGGTCATGCAAAGTGTAGCACAGATTGGCATTTACTATGTAAATATAATGCAAATGCAGCTAAGTGTGTGCTAAAGGTTGTACTATATCAATATGCATTTGCTTCGGATGAATCATGTAAGGAAATGTTTGAAGTACTGTATGTGTTTGTCTGTGTACCTGCCTGAGTCTGTGGGGACTATTATCTATTAACAAAGCTAATTCAAATTTCATTTGAATAATTTATTTTGAAACGTCAAATGCACCTTTTTTCGTTTGTCTTGAACAATGGTTTTAGGTTGTTATAAGATGAGTTAAATGTCTAATGACAAATGTATTTAGGGTTTGTACGCATATTTAAATACAGTGCTGTTCAAGATTGTATGAAGTATAATCGTAATTATTTGCGGCCAATAATAATGGAAATCTGTTGGATAGATTGCCAAAACAATCCTTTGATTCCCAGAGGAGGAAGTCTGACTTTTTGTCTAGCAGCACAAGTAGATTAACTGTTTTAACTTACCGTGTACAGTACCTCTACCTGTTGGAAGGATTTGCCCAGCTGTCAACAATTACCAGTGGATGAATCCCATCGACTTTGCCGATCCTCATAACTTTTAAACGTTTGGGATAAATCCAAAAATATCCAATTAATCTTTATTAAACTTCCATTTTTGAGTGCTTTGATTCATTTAAACATTTAATTTAAAGTAGCACTGTGCCTTAGTGCAGGCTCACAAAGCTGCTAGCATGGCTACAGAATCTGAGTGTGGAAATATTGTGTTTTTAACGCTGTACCAGCTCAGTCCTTGACAGTTCTTTTGTGTCGAAGTGGCTGTGTTAGTGAATCCTTTGTACTTATATGATACATTTTCTCTCAACATTTCTTGTTGTCTAGTGGTGACCTTGTGGGCTATACGGCTTACTGCGGAAAGCGAATCAGTTTATGGATTTGGTAGAATTCCTTTTTACACGGTGCGGTTTTTATCTGTGCGGTGATAGAAGCCCTTCTTAAAATGGCTGTGTGTCGTAGTATCTGTTTAACCGATTCAGAAACAGACAGGCAACACAGTTAGAAAATCAATCATCTTATTCTGTAAGAATAAAGAGTAGAGGTTTTGCTTTTAATCTGGTAAAAGCAGTTCTCAGCGCTGCTTGACAGATGCATTTGGACTATGGACTAGGCTCAGACTGGATTTTGTTGCTCAGCAGGCTAAGGTCAGTCCCATTGTAACTCCATCCAGTAGCTGCTTTATCACTTTAACACTTGAGTTTTGCGTGGGCTGACAGCTATTTCATGATTTCCCTCCTAAATGGACAGCATTTCAGTTGTGGGTATGTAGCACTGCACTTGTGATCATACTGCCTATTTCTAATAATGTCAATTTCACATCTAAAGTTAGACAAAGAAATGTGAACGTAGTATATGGCTTTCATGTCAGTTTTTGGTGCAAGCCGTTTTCAACCCTGACAAGTTGCTGGTGCTTTAAAAACGACTGTCTGTCAAGTCATTACTCTCGTTTGTGCGACCCAAAGACAACACCATGTATAATACTGCAAAGAAGGGAGACAACTTGTCTGAATCAAAAACAAGGACTGTGGTTTTCAGCATTTCACACCTCACAGTTGATATATTTATACCCCCCTTCCATGCCCCCCCCACAACCCTGATCAAGTAAACCAGTCATTGTAAAATTAATTTCCCCATCAAGCGAGACTCATGCTCTTTGGGATAACAATCTATCTTAAGCGGATAAATCTAATCCAATGTGTTGAGACGGCTAGAGATTGACTTGTTTATGGCCGCTGCCCAAGCAGTCAGGAGAGGGAGAGAAGGGTTTGGTGGGGGGGGAGGCAGGCTTAGAGCGACAAATGCCAAGGTGATATTATACACACCTCCAAGGCACGAAAAATGTAAACCAACACCCAACTCCAGTCCTTGGCAGAGACATCTAATACTTCTCTCCTTCTTAGAACCTGTCAAACATGATGAATGGCTAGGCATACAGTCACGCGTTCATGAGCAATTAACATTTCGTTGAAACTGGAAGATGTAATAGTTTCAGAGTTCATTGCAGACAAAACACGAAACATTCTGATGTGGTTAAAATGATTGGTGAAAGTCTGAGAGTGGGACTACTTGAAGTAATTATGGACATAGTTGTGAACTGGTCAATGTATAGGTCAGATGTTAAGAAGTTCTATATGAAACCTTAGACGGTCAGTGACACCATCTATATAATTAATTTGGTGATATATTGACAACCAAACAATCTGAAAATCTCCTGAAGCCAGATTACTCCAATCTATTTCCCTACATCCCTGCCCTATAGATTTAACTACAAGCATTGTCTAAGCAACAATTAAAGGTAAACTTTGGGGTAAATCACTTAGTTAAAAACTTCAATTTAAGCTTTTCTACTTAAGGACAACTCCAACACTGGCAGTACATTTTGTGTTCACATGCGACTCACCCATAGTAGAAAGCTAGGTTGCCAGGGTCTGTGTTTCACCATCCAACATTGGAGTTTTGGACAAGGACAGATAAGCTTGGACTGAGTCTTGGAGTAATACATTAGCTTTTACAGAGGCCAACACTTTGACATCAGATATTAACTATATTTGGTGCAGCTGTCTGCAGCCTGGTTCACAATACCTACATGGCAGACTGCACGTCGTCTTAAGCTCTGGTGAAGTTGAATATGTTTAGTCTAGTGTGGCATTGTTTCACATTAAAGGAGCTGACTCAAGGATTATGTTACATGCTTGATCGGCATTTATTAGCTTTTTACTAGTGTACTCAATCTGGCACATGGGAAGTAGAGACCACAGGAGGGGGGCCAAAGAAGCAGGAATTATTTCAGATTGTGCTGGGGTGGGGCCTTGTATCACTGTTTACAACAATGCATAATATATTGGCGGTCATAAGCATATTGTCAAGGAGAACACAATTGCTCGCACTCCCAAAGAGAGCAATTTGAACTCCTGTGTGACCTGAACAGCTTTGCCTGTCTTGGGGCATGTCATGACAAGAGGCGCGCACGCTTACTCATCTGTTCTGGGACTGCTGAGTCATGAGTAGTCAATATCACCTTATTATGATGTCAAGCGGAATCAGATTTGCGATGAGGCTCGCGGAGGGGACCTCGGTTTGATGTAGTTTAGTGTTGGCATGGGGCGCAATGAGCTGAAAAGCAATTAGGTCCATTAAGAGATCAACCGAGATGGCGGTGTGAGCAGCCATGGTGTGCATCGCCCCGCGCGGAGAGACTTAGTGAGAGATATAGGCAGCAGGGGAAAGAGGTTTAGACAGATTGAGTCAACTCCTGGCTGACAGAGTCACTCTGTGGAACCTCAGCTCAGGACATCTGTCCAGTAAAACAGTGCAAAGATAAGTACCTAACAGGTTGGCACTGATACTGCGATCCACACATTTAACATGGAGGAGAGACAGGGGGCTGTGCTAAAGAAAGGCGCGTTTATGCAGAAGGGCACGCTATGACTTCACTACCGATTATCAATCCGCGTTGTGATGTCACATTTGCAGCTGTGCAGGGTGTACATAAGCAGGTAAACTGTGCGAATCACTCTCTACTCTCCTCCCCTAAGCCAGAAACAACCATCGCTATCTGTCACCATGGATACCGCTAAATGCATTAGTCACTCCGCTTCTATGTTATGTGCCGTTTTCCATGCAAATGCAGCACATTTCTAAACAATGAACACGTGTCCTTTGCACTCTATGTGTAAACAGCTCCTAAGCTAGCACTGAAAGGTTTAGGTGATTAATCTTTATTATGTCATTGTCAATTGCATGTATTTGGGGTTTTGAACTGTCAGACGGCACAAGCAATTACGTCAGGCTGTGGAAAATTGTGATTGACATTTTTCTTACATTTTATTGACAAAATGATTCATTGTTAAGTCACAGAAACAGATGACTTGATAATACAACCGGTTGTTTCAGCACTATCTAACTAAAGAGGTCCGTTTAGGGACAAAGCGATGCCCCCTCCTTTTCTATACTCCACCTCTGCGCCACTCCACAGGATGGACAGAACAGATGATTGAAAAGATGCTAAGTGCTGCACTGTAGTGGTAATGTGACTATATTAGGCTTTTGTTTGTTTCCCTTTCTGAATTTTTCCTTCTTGAATCAAATCGGAGCCATTGAAAGAACTCGTGCTTTGCGGCTGTTGCACATTAGCTCACTCAACTCTCCTTCATTGTCTTTTCATGTAAGTCTTCCCTACTCTGAAGGACTTTTACCTTCCCCTACCATCTTATCCCAATTGTTCATTTATTTGCCCCCTTTACCACCCTACTCCCTAGATCCCCTCATTTCTCTCTGTCACTCTGTGACTTTCCTTCCCCAAACCAATAGTGAAACATACCTCATCGCTCTCTGTGTCTCTTTTCCTCTCTCCATCCCTCTCTTTTCCCTCTGTCTTTCAACGACTGTGGACTGCCATCGGGCTTTTACGAGAAACCTCTCACCACAGGCGATTGATCACGGCCATTGTTTGCACTGGGTCCTCCATTTTACAGTTCAGTGTTCATGAAAAGGAGATTTTTGCCAGGCCTGTCACACCCTCCCACCCCAAATATACTCTCTCTCTCTCTCTCTCTCTCTCTCTCTCTCTCTATGGCCACTGATGCCCCACTGACATTTTCACAAGCGCACCTTCATCAATTTCACACCTCTGATGCCCTTCTATGCCAGCCTGGAAGGTAGGTGAATTGATGGGCGAGTGCTGACAAAGCAAACTTGAATTCGAAGTCAGGAAGTGACAAAATTCTTTAAGTGGAGGGGGAAGATAGGACATAGAGGGGCCATCACTAAGTGTGTCATCAAAGCCAAACAAATAGAGGAACTACATGACATCGAACAGACGGGCCAAAGCACTGTTTCATGATGCTGGCATAAACTGTACAGTGGATCTGCCTCTCAGTTTACCATTTGCTGCCCCCTGTAGACGTGTCATTCTCATTTATTCCACCAAAGATGAGTCACACAACTTAGCGCTATAAATCCAATAATGTAATAAAAGGGTGTGATGGAAAAAGCCATCCAGAAGGTAAACATCCTCTATGCTCACTTCCTCCTTTTAGTCTTGGAAAATTAGGCCATTCTATCATCAGCCAACTGGCGCGTTTATGAGCTGCTAAAGTAATTGGCGGTAGCGGCAAGATCTCGGCCGAGGTAAAGGTAGCGCGTTCACCTCAACAGAGCCTTAAGTTAAACGCTTCAGTGAAATAACAGAGGTGGATGTAGGAGAGAGGAGCTGAAGAGAGTAGCGAGGTGCCTCATTCACTGGCTCAGGGGTTTATGGGATTGCTCCCAGCTGTCACTCCGTGCAGTGAATCTGCAGCACCGTAATATCTTAATTGTTCCAAATTAAATGCTCATAAAATGGCAAAGGAAATTAGTTTTTCTCTCTGGCTAATCCAAAGCAGCCCCTTGACTTACATCTGGGCCCCGCTTTAAGTGAGAGGAGGTTTAAAAGGTGAAGTGGCTCCCAAATGAGATGGCTAAGGATAGGCTGGTGAGTAATGATTTTTTTATAGATAGTGAACTTCTACTGTGCACATGTGGCTCCCATGTCTCATAACATGTCCTTTTCTCTCTTATGTTTTAACCCCCTTGTCATTGTTCCTATCTTTATTTTTCCTTTCTGTCATTCTTCATTTACGTGCGTGCTTTACGAGTTTATGAATTCGCTCCTGTATGTTTATGTGGAGGATGTGTGTGCACAGAGGCTTATCGTACTAAACAGTCTAAATATCCTGTGGGGGGTTCACACATTTAGTCTCCCCCGTATCTCCCTCTGGCTCTTCGGAGACTCCGCTCATTCCACAGCGCACATTCAAATCGTTCAAGCGACTAAAGCATCCTAAATGACACCAGACTTTTCAGCCCTGTCAAACACTTACACACTGCGCACACCCAATGTGTGCATTAATGCACATGCATAACTATCATAGATACAGACTTATATAAGGCCCTTCCCTTCACTGGATGTCAGAGTTAGCCTCTGTTAACTTCCATTCTTGTACAAATACCACCTCGAAATAAAGCCCCCTAACAGACGAATCCAGTAGACAATTATGTGTCATTACATGCAAAGTGGTTTAGTGGTGGTGGGGGGGTGCTGGTAGGTGGCGATGGCGAAGTTGATTATGAAACACCAACTGAGAAGGGCTGACACCTTTCCACTTGGAACCACAGACTGACTGAAAAAAAAAGTACCATGAGCATCATTACTGCTTCGCCACGCAGGATGCAAACGCACTTCTTCTCATCGGATTGCAGTGTCGTGGTAGAAGTTCAACTGGCAAGCGCTTGAAAACTTTCTGACACTGCTGCCATCAATAGTTCCATCTGTTGTTGGTAATATCTAGAGGAAAACAACACGCCGGGCGTTCGTCAAGACGGCTCCAGTTTAAAAAAAAAAAAAAAATCATCATCTCTTAGCTCGTGTTAATGAAGATGGGTTGAGTTTTTCAGCTTGTTTCTGATGCCCCCCGGATGTGACCTTGGCATTTCTGTTGCATAGAAACAGATGATGGCAGAAGTTAACGACAATTCGAGTAAGCTAGAGGAAATCAGTCCTAAGGCTTTGGTGGTTAGAAAAAAAATAGATGATGCCAAAATATCTCTAGACCTTCAGCTATGCACGCCCCACTGCCCTTCACCGAACCTACTGTGTATTTGCGTTTTCTCTGCCGTGCTATACTTTTAACGTCCATTTCCCCACCTCTCACCGTTTCTTCTGCTACGCCACTGTGCTGCGTTTGTCCTAATGCACTGCCGAGTGTGTTCTCCATCGTTTCCTCTAACGCTTAACATCCCATCTCTCCTCTCTAATCTCTCCTCTTGATTCTTTCATTTCCATTCCACTCCGCTCCTCCTCTAACCGCTCTCCCCCTTCGCAGTCTGTTTTTTTTTTTTTTTTTCCCTTTTCCTCTTCCCCTTCTCGTGTCTCTCATCAGCTCCACTCCTCACATCCGTTTCACCTGCATACTACAGAAACTCTCTTCACAGCTCCCTCGTGTGCTGCTGGATACTCTCCCACATCTTTACCTTTATTATTATCTTCTGTGTCCTGTCTGATTATCTTGTTGCCACTGCTGTAGAGCCAATCCATTTTTCTTATCCTTAAATGTTCCCTTTCAACATCCCCGCATTGTCAATTTGACTTCTTTCTTTTCCAGACTTAACCAGCCTTTATTTGTCTTTTTCCCTCCTCTCTCTGTTTTTTTTTTTACATATCCACCATTAGTTGTTCCTATGCTTTATGCCACACTATTTTTCTGCCAGTCTTACACTCTGTCTCACTCTCTCTCCTCTTCTCCTCTCTCTGCCATGTTTGTGGCCTTTCGCTCTGTGCACATCTAATGGCTAGGGTGTAATCCACTGGCTAATCTGCTGACAGCCTGTGTGACAAGGCATTAGCTTTGTGTCACTGCCTACCATGCTGCTTCTCAGCGTGTGTGTCAGAGGAGAGAGTCGTGGGGGAAAAAAAAAGAGGAGTCTGTATGCATATGAAATATGTTTGCAAAACTTTGTGTGTACATGCCAGCACCTCTGATAGGCTGGAAGCAATGGCATATGTTTTTGATGCTCTGTGTCAGCTGGATGCCCAAGCATAACATTGATACTGGAGCTCATCATGCTTGTGCGACCTTTAACCTTTGCATCCTTTCCACTATTTATGTCCACTACTTTTCTTTTTTTTCTATAGTTGATAGCAATTTTTAATAAGATACCAGGTCACTGCTAGCTGATGCTGTAAGAGTCACACAGGGCAAGATGGGCTAAAATAGCCAGCCAGTGTATCTCGCTGCTCTGTCAGCCATCCAGCCATGTCAAATAGGGCTCAGTTTGTAACCAAATATTGGATTTTCTATTATTTCCACTATAATAGTCAGGATATAATTGTGTTTCTTTGAGCAGAAGCTTTTATTATTGGCACCAATCCCTGTTCTCACGCAGCTCAGGCTGCAGTGATTATTTTCATTATTGATGAATCTGTTGGTTATTTTCTCAATCATTTGATCAATTGTTTAGTTTATATATATATATACTATATATATTATCTGAAAAATAGTTTCACAAGCTCCGTTTCTAAGAGCCTAAGGTGATGTTGAAATTTTGCTTCAGCTTGAGCCATTCCAAAACAAAAGATATTGAGTTTAGCAATGTAAAATACTTAAAGTAGGGAACTGTTCAGTAGAGATGCTGCGACCAGCAAATGTTTGGCTGCTAATGACTTAAACAGTTAATTTTCAGAACTGTGTTGATTGGCTAAACTTTTCAACACGAGTTACTTTCCTTGAAAATGCATGTGACTCTGCTTTGTGCACGCTGCGATGAACCCGTGTGGGCAAGTAATGACCCTCACGACCCCGTGCTTTGCAAATGCTGCACAAAAATCTTCCTCCTCATGTGAAATTCCAGCTCCACTGCATCCAAACTCGCCTTGCCCACATTTGTTTTGTTTTTTTTTTGTTTTGTTTTTTTTCTGTAGTCTTTTTCTGTAGCAGTCCCCGTCCTCTGTCTCCACCTGAGCGATCCTGTTATCAGAGCTGACCCCTCGCTGGATCTGTCGACAGCCAAAGAGATTACACCAAAGGCCGTGGAACACATTGCTGGCTCCCTGTTTGAAGTGGGGTGGGGAGAGATTGCCTGATCTCCTGATGTTGATAAACTGGCTCAGGCTTTGGGGATTCAAGAAGGTCCCGTCGAGAATGTGGTAGGGTGAGGTTTGGAGGGGGGGGGGCTATAGTCACTTTAAGTCTACTTCTAATCACTTCGCTTTTCAGGAGGGATAAAGGGAAGAAAGGGAGCTCGGTTTGGATTGGAATTAGGGCCCCGATGGAGCCCAGGATATGGTTGTTGAGCTTTGATTTGATTAATGTTTACTTGAAAGCTTGTGAGTAGCATTTCTGATGGAATCCATACTGCGCCTGTAACATGTTGGCCCAGCCTAGGTGAAACACAATGATAGAGCGAAAAACCCCAACACCCTCGTAATCCCTAAAGGGGATTTCTTTCCTTTACCTTCCATACCCCACTGGGTCAGCTACAGCCAGAGCAGCATGTATATTAATTGCTTTGCACAACTCTCTTTTGAATCCATGTCAACAGCAGGGCATGTGTCATGCACAGGCGTCACCTCGTTTTCCATTGGTGCTCGGAATATACTGTACATTAAATTAACTGTATTGGCATTCTGTGAGGAACATTTTCCAACTAATGAATCATAATCCCAGGGGAGCTGTGAGTCATTTCATTCATGCTAATATCTGTATATGTCTTGATCCCACCCCCCACCTAAAAAAAAAAAAAAAAAAAACTCGCCTTTTTTGACTAGCGCTGCTGCATGGGAGATACTTCTGCCACTCAAGTGAGAACACAGTACAATTATCATTGATTCATGCACCACACAAGCGGAGCAGAGTGCGACAGACTCTTATGAAATGTGGCTTGCCAAAATACTGTCATAGACGGAGGTTTGATGGCTCACTCATCCATGGCCTGCGCATCATGTTGTCTTCACCAGCTGTTGTTTGACAGAAAGAGATTCTTCCTGCAGTGTGCAAAGACACAGCTATCAACTTAAGAGGCTTGACAGCAACACGCTATGGGGTCGTTCTTCTCTTTTATTATAATAGGTATTACTGGTGGAGCATCTGCAGATGGTGGAAGACAAAACAGCAGCCAAAAAATTATAAAGAGGGAAAATCTCTATCTCTAGCTCTAGTGGATTTTTCTCTTACATAGATTAGTAGTACTTCATGATTTTTGATTGATATTACGAATGTTTTCTGCTCTACATTTTTATTTTTTTTTGTAAAACAAACCATAAAGATTTCTTTTTTTATGGTGCTATGTCATAACTTTCTATGACTGCACTGGAATCCGAACCCAGAAAAGTGCAACGGCCAACGCTCTCTCAGGAAGCAGCGAGAGACACTGCCTTTTATTGATCTGTCCTAATTACGGGGGTCAATAAAATTTATGGCTGCCAGGCTTGCCAGAAGCCACTTATATGGCACACTGAGTTGAGCAATCGTTTCTAATGACAAGTGATCAAATCTTATACTGCTGCGCCGAACAAAAACAGAACGGAACAAACATGGAGGGGCATAAAATCCAGTCTGGAGCCACGGTGCCGAACGAGACTGTATGAGCCGAGCGGTTGTTGTTTTTTTATACTCTGTAGGAACAACAACTGATAGCAAATCATGACATAAACCACTAGCTGCTACTTTGTGTGTGGCCTCCCAGAGGTCAACACAGAGGTGTTGATCTTTTTACCAATTTCCTAGTGTTTACATGTCCTTTCTGCATTTAGTCAACTTTAACCATGTCAGCAAAAATGTTTAAAGTCCCTGTAACTGCATTCTTCACCAGCATCTTCAAATCAAATCAGCAGAGCTGAGAGTCCGGACTGTCAAAACCAACACTATATTTAGATTTTATACATACTAAAAATCAGTATATGATCCGATGCATTCCCGTGGGCTTGTTGATACTGATCAGGGCCAAGCCTCCAACACTTAGTAGATCATCATAATTAAAACATAAATTGGAGGGATCGAGCTGCGTGCAGTCGCCAGCGCAGGCTCGAGGGAAGCATTGATTCATGCCTGCACTTGGAAACAATTGCTCTGAGTAAAATATAGAAGCCTTGTAAATAAAATCAATAGCAAACAAGCTGCCTGGGCTCTAGAAATAGTAGAAGGTGAATTACAATCAAGCAAATACTGCTAGAGGTATGAGCAGCACATGGGAGACATGCGTGGTTTGAATTCAGGATAAGATATGGTAGATTTAAGAAATGCATATGTAGAGACATCTCATAAGAACAATGATTCATTGAGTGATTATCGTCTTATTGTATTGTAGTATTGTCTGGCGGACAAACCAGGCGCCGGCTGTGCAAAGTTATGCCAGGATTTGCTCATAGACGAGTCTAATTTGAGTTGAGACAGTTACACATAAACATGCACTGCACCTTTCAAGCACAAAGAGCTCTGCTAACCTCCCCCCCAACCCACCCACCCACCCACCCTACACACACACTGTTGCAGCACACGTGTTTTGTTCTGTGTTTCAGTGTTAAGAATCAATCACACCTGCTGACAACTAACACAAAAGAGGGGACGCATGAACCATAATTTGCCACACATTTGTGGAGAAGCAAAGACACGGGAAAGAGTTTTTTAGACGCCATGGTAACCTCATGAAAAGGCATGTTTTGTCTGAAATGTATTCTCTAAATATTACATTTAAAATGTCCTTGTAGCTGTCAAATTCTTGTTTTTATTTTTTATTTTTTTTGTTTTGTTTTGTTGGAGAGAACAGAGCTGGGCAGCGCAGAGCTTTATCTCAGTCAGCCATATTTGTTAGTTTGAAAGCAGTCCTAATTTCCCCCTGAATACACAGAAAATTAGACTTACTTAAGATAGTCGAGAACAAGAAAGCTTTGCGAGACACTTTGACTTTGATGTGTATCTGAAGTCTGAATAAGCTGTACTCAGAGTGTGTCCTCTGATGATGGGTAATGGAAGGGATAAAGGTCTACAGCAATAACAACACAACCTTGATGCAATCTTTATTACACGGCAGTTACGTTCATAATGAACAAAAGCAAATATTCTGTTAGATCAGCGTTTTTTTTTTTTTGTTTTGTTTTTTGTATAACGTAACTGATGATATATTCTGCACAACTGCTGCAGTGCCCACCTGGGAAGAGTTGTAGGAGTACCCATTAAGTAAATCACATAGTGTTAAATCAAGAGAGTTGTTTTCTTTTTCACTTTTCCCCCTGCCTGTTTACTTTATCTAGGATAAAAGTGGCACATAGAGTTTGCTCAGGAGGTTACCTGAGCAATAATCCAACCACGCAGAGTTGTAAAAATTCTAGTTATTCTGAGTTTAATTCAAGTTCAAGGTTTTATTTTATTTTATTTTTTTTTGTTCTTTCTTTGTAAAGCTAACATAGCGTGATGCAAGAACAGAAGCACAAGGGTTGCAATCTGCAGAGGTGCCATGTGCTGTGGCTGAAGGAATATTCCCTAAAATGGCTTTAGGCACACACCTGAACCCCCCGTGCTCCACATTTAGAAATGAACATCGCCAAACCGAGTTGCGGATACAAAGTGCAGTTAAATGTGAAGTGAATTTTATGTCAGGAATTTTGATTAACACATGAATGATGCACAGGACGTGGGCTTGAATTATTGTCTGCGTAATTCCTGATTCTTAAGGGGTGTTTATTAGGCTAATCATCCTGCTTTGGGCAGTGTCCTTCACTACTGCCGGCCTTGCACAGGGAAAAGAGAGAGGTCTGGAGTGGAAAAAAGGGTAAAAAAAAGCGGGAGGAGAGGGAGAAGAGCAGTTACATGTGAGCAGAAGCATGAAAACAGCTCTGGCAGAGAACAGAGGCGAACAGAGAAAGAGTGGGCTGGATGTATAGGGAAAATTGGATATGGAAACAACAGAGGGAGGGGAAAGGCAGGCACAGGGAGATAGCAAGGGGTAGAGTGGCAGGAGAATGAGAAGGGTAGAAAGGCAGAAGGAGAAGAAAAAAGAAAGGGGGAAAACTGGAGAGAAGCAAAGGAAGGTGGAGGAAGATGCTGTTTTTTTTTTTTTTTTTCTCTGCTAGCTATATGCTGTATCCTCAAAGTGGCTTTCATTCTCACATCAACGGCCGAGGTTGAGAAACACGTCCCCAAATGTCACACACACACATATACACACACAAACACACACACACCATCACCATCATCGTCATCATCATCATGCCAAAAAGCATCCTTTGACAGTAATCACCAGTCTGCCTTTTGGCATCATACAAAACCTGTTTTATGCATTTTGCTGCAAAAGGGAACTGCTAAAAAAAAAAAAAAAAAAAAACACAAACAGAAAACCTAAAAAGGGTTTCCTTTATATTATAGCCAAAATCTGTCTGATGAGCCAGTTGAATATTGAGGCCTTTCTAGCTTTCAAGACTAAGTCGCATTTTCAATGATTTCTTCTTCTTCTGTTCTAGAGGAATTCAAAGGGGCACTCGCAAAAAGGTATCTTAAATACGGACAGAAAAGACAAAACGTAAGTGCAACCTTCCATCCTGATAAATCTTTCTTTCTTTTACTGCCATAATGGTATTATACAGGGTCAAATAACATGTTACTAGATGCATTAAGTATGCACATGCACAGCAATGCCTGAGTAAAGATACACACTTACATGCACACGGCTTTAAATAAGTGCTATGAGCAGGGAGGAGACAAAGGAATTAAAGCGAGCCTGACTAACAGAGTATGACATGTCCAAGGCCTATCACTAATTATGCCCCCACTGCTACAAACTGTTCCCTTGCTATGATCCGCTGGAACAGGAGACAGGGGAAAAGCAGCGGCAATTACTGCAGAAACCACCCTAATAAGTAAAGTGTGTGTTAGTCATAAGGAGGTGTCAGTACGCGGGAATAATTATTTCTTAATACAAACACTTTGTTTGGTAATGCTTCAGTCTGAGATGGTCATGAAATACTTAAAACCTGAGAAGTTATAGTTTGTTTCAGAAAGAAAAGCCCCGCCGTACTCATTCGCCTTAGACAGACACAAGTTAATCAGCTAAAGGAAATACTGTATGTTTGTAATGAAATGCCTATTAGCCCAGTTGTAGTTCTTTTAAAGTTGCACTATATAAACTGTTCTCTATAGTACACTTCCTTGTTTGGAGTGGAAACTGATTAAATTCAGCCTGATGAGTTTGAGGGTCGTTTTTTTTTTTTTTTCTTGGGCCCAACACTTGCATTCAGATGATTTATTATCATGTGATGTTTTACTGGAACCCCCCAGCGACCAATAACAGCACCAAATGTCTAAAAATAACTTTTCACTTAGTCAAATTGGACAAGACCTATGTAATCCTACTTGAAGACTGTTTGACAACAAGCTCTGTTCCAACTTTCCTGTGTGATCTAAACTTGAGTGATTCGTCATTTTTCAAACAGAACACGTGTTTGGCAGACAAGCTCCCCCCCCCCCCAACAACTATAATTATCTCGGTCGTTTAGTGGTGTTGCACATGTGCTGCAGGTTTCCTGTGCAGGGAAGAACAGTGTGCTCACGTGATTTGATCAGACGATGCTTGGGTAGGTACATGACCAAGACTAACTAACTAAGTACTTACTGCAATCTCTCTGACAGTCCCTTTTTTTTTGCAAAGATAGACAGCAGATCTCTTTTAATCAATTTCCCAGTTCCTAAATGTTTCCTCCGGTCAGCTGCAGGCTGTAATTTTTCAACCAGCATTTGGCTCATGATCACTACTTAAAACTATTATAAATGTTCCAGCTGTTGACCAAACTCAGCCCCAGAATCTCATTTGGGTGAAATAGTGCATCTTAATTTGGAGGCATGGTCCACTCTGCGTTGGTTCTGTCTGATAAGAGGATGTACTTCTATGTTAAAAAGAAAAAAAAAAGAAGAAGAAAATCCACAGTGCACCTATTGGGTCTCGTCAAGATTGTGAATATGTGCTCAGCAAACACATATCCACACATACAGAGCAAACATAAGCTTATCTGGTTCATTTTGTAAACCCAATGTACACACAAACGCACCGAAAACACCCACACAGATTTATGTTGTTATTGAATGACCCACACGCCCGTTTAGATTTGTGGCACCCCCTCTAGTCTCCCCACAATGCACTGTCGCATTGGTAGCATAGATGATGGGCAAGGCTGAGGGGCTGCGGCACGCCATTTATCTCTGTCAGACGTAGTGGAACACAAGTTCTTATTGGCTGGGCAGGATTCGTGACTGCTAAAGTGGCACCCCCAGTCTCCGAGACCGTGCTAATTAAACAGTGGGGAGAAAAGAGCAAGAGGCCTTCACACTCTACCCTCTGAGACGCCATTCTGCTACAACCAGCATTAATGCAGCCCTCAGACATGAGCAGAAATGGAAACCCATCTTATAAAATGCTCTGTCCGAACTTCGTTGTCGACTCTACAGTGATTGTTGGGTCAGAGTTAATTGCAAAAAACCTACCTTTTAGCACTCAAGCAACCGCCCAAACAGTTTAAGAGCTGCAAGACAACAGAAAACACACATTAGATTACTGTATATTCATCTCTTCACAAAAGCTGTTATCACAAGAAGCTGATGTCATTTGTGGGAAAGAGTTCAAGAGGCACGGATGGAGATAGCAGGTTTGCTTATTTGGAAACACTTTTAATCACAGCTGCAACAACATAGTGATCTGAGCAGTTATTCAGCACTGCCATTGCTTTTTATAGTGTAAAGGGCAAACATTTATTACCCACTGATTACATTTGGCTGGCATATGTGTCTGACGCCTAAGCCCTTGTAATTTTCCAACTCGTTACAAAAGCCTCTTCTTTACCACTGGTATTCAGTGAGTACTTGAATGTGGTATATCCGCCGTAGATTTCATTGGGGTACAAAAAAGGAGTTTTGAGAACAAAGGGAAAATGGCTCGGTTGGCACCGAGCAGCTTTTTAGTTTAGTACTAATTAAAACGTGGGTGTCACTCAAAAGGTCAGAGATTGACCAAAAAAAAAAAAAAGGGCAGAAAAGGGCCACATCACTGCAGATTGTGTGCATAAGGCGCTCAAGGTCTTGCAGATTAATACCAAGTTCACTTTCAAAAGGAGAATCAAGAGATGGGAAAGAGAATTAGCTGCGTGACTGATAAACAGCATATCTCCATGCTCTCTTCCCTTTCCCCCCCCCCTTTTTTTTTTTTCCTGCTGGAGATAAAATTCAAGCTTGGCAATGGTTGCCAGCACAATTGATTCTGGCAGAGGAATATAACTGCAGAGTATGAGGGCTAAGTATCTGAATAGCTGCTGTCAAAATGCTGAAGGGGAATTTATTTCTAGTTTATATGCAAGCTATGTCATGGAGTTACTGAGACTAAATGGCTACAGTTTGAAGTACAGTATGCTGCCACTTCACTGGCATATAATCACTGAGATGTTCTAGGCACAGGCTTATGCGTGCTGTGCTTGGTTTTAGTGAATGCAATAAAAGCATACAGTCGTTTGCTCGGATATGCACAAATCCTTTACATTTCCACATATACAATCATCTTTGAACCACTGTTGTAATTACCACAAACTTAATATTGCTCTCCATGTTAACTGTAGTGTGTGTAAATTGACATTATGCAAATCTGATATGCCCGACCTTATAAAAAAATAAAAACAAACCATTCTGGATTAATATTTTATCTTAAGATGATGCTCAGTACCTTGGAACAGCGAGACCAAAATGTGAATATAAACTGGGAGAAAGCGAATGAGAGAGCAGAACACAAGATGAAGAGAAAATTGGTAGCCCCATTGTGTCTGATCCATCCCTCTACTAAAAAAAAAGGTTTCTTGACTAGTGGGGAATACAGAAAAGGATTAATAGGTGCACTCCAGCAATCAGCAGGCAATAAGAGAGCCACCTGTCAGAGGTCCTACCACCCTTCTGCGATTTATGGCTAATAATTGGCCATGAATGTAGGCACTTGGGTACTATCAGACTCTCGCAGGACCAGTTGGTTGGAGGTGCAGCACAAACAGAAGGGAAGGTCTGTTTGTTTTCATGGAGATGCAGTAAATAAAGTACTACTGAAAATGCTTGAGCTTGGAAGAAAGAGACAGGATTGCTATGTTCCTAAATATAGACCAAGAGTCTCCATCTATTGGTACCCGAACCCGCCTTCACATTAGTATGTAACATATTTAGACGGCAGCCCTTACTGCTAGTCATTTTACTGTATGCTGTAAGATAGTACAAGCACTGACCGAATAGGTTATTCAAATTATATACCAGCGTACCATCACTACATTTCAATCTTGAACACCCCACACAGCCTAAGCACCCTGTCTATTCGGCTGCAGTTTGACAACAGCCTGACAGGTTTTCAGATTATGTCTTAAATATCCTCAAATAATGGAACTACCATGTGTAACAATTGGGGGAAAATAGACACGATGACCTTCTTAAAACACCATCTGTTGCACAGCCAGCGAGGCTGAAAGAGTCACATTATGACACCCACAGTGCTCCACTGTACTGACAATGGCAAAACACAGTCTTTCCACATTGCTTTGTATAAAATAAAAGTCAGTGTGATTTTATTCAAAGGCTAGTGGAAACTTAGCTATTGATATTAATAGAAGATTATGACCATCGCAGAGTACTATGAATAGCAGACTGAGAGCACTGTTGGTGTTTGACAGTTCCATTTGTACCTGTCACAGGTGAGGTCTTATCAAGCTATATGTATGTAAACTTAGTCTGAACATATCAATTCTGACGAACATGATGAATGTGATGATGGGCTGCTACCTAGAAGAAGCCTTAGTGCCCCCTTTATTCCAGCATTTATTCCAATATTTATTTATTTATTTTCTGGGATTTGAGACACCCCTTCCGCCAACCCCCCCCCCCTTCCTCCTCAACATGTCTTTCTTTCCCTTTAGAAATACTCTGTCCATTGGCCTCCTGACAGCCACCCATCAACCTGGGTGCAATTTAAAAAGCCCTTCAACAGCTGCCATTCCACAGGGCTGGCTATCAGTCCAGCTGCCAAAGCCCAGACAGGGACTCTGCTTTAGCAAGCAACTTTGAACGTCAGGTTGGTCCCCCCCCCCCATCACCCCCCAATTCCAAATGGACTGAAGGTGAAAGACTCTATTTCTCAAAGATTGGTTCAGCTGGAGGAAGGGTCGCCGAGGTGGAGGCAGGATTACGTCCGTTCTGACATGTTACAGCCAATATCTGCATGCATTATAGTGTTCTGGAGACACATTGCTTGACTCCATGTAGGCTGATGAATATTATTTAATCAGACCAGCACAAAGCACTGCGGTGAATTATATTTGTACACAGTAAATTATATTTGAAAAGGCTCTTGGGAGAGTTCTGCTAAGGGGAAATACAGTATTTGTGGTTCTGCAGAGATTTATCGCTTGCCTTTGTGTGCGTGTGTGTTTTGTGCTGTGTGTGTGTGTGTGAGCTAAAGCCGTGTGTGTGTGTGTGTGTGTGTGTGCCTGCCTGCCTGGCCCGCATGTGTACATTGCATACATTGCTTGTCTAAATGTGCATGTTGCCTGAAACAATCAAGTGAACGGCTCAGGCTTGAGGCTAGGCAGCCTTCTGCTGTGCACTTCTCTCCACCATATGTCTTTGTCAAAAATATTTGCTGTGCACTGAATGAGGGATGAAATCAATCCAAGTGCTATTTCCCCAGTTGCTCCTGCTTGAAGGCAGCAAAAAATTGTACTGATACTTGCCAGATCAGCCCACATTGTCAAATGTAACAACTGGCCACCAGTGACATTCGCAGACAGACCATCTGGTCTCCAGTGTCCAATAGTCATTTAGGGAAAGAATGGAATGGCTGAAGCCTTTTCTCCTGTCTCAATTAGCAACTGGAAGAGATGGATGTGAGAACTGCTCTGGCGTTATGGCCCAATCAAAGATGTGTGCTATGTGCCGGTTGGGAAATGTGTCGAGGTGCTCCATGAGCACCCTTGGAGTAAAGTTTGTCATGAATGATGGCCGAACAGATCTACTTGTTAGCCTTAAATGCCTTTCATTTCAGCCACTCAGCTGGACTTCTGCTGCAATTAACAGAACAGTGAGGCTGCGTCAAATCATTTGGTAATTCGAATTTGATCCAGTAACTCATCGTCATTTTAAGTATCGAGCTCTTCAAAAGGCTTGTTTGTCATATATAACAAGATTTAATGCAACTATTTAATAGCTGCTGCTGATGCAAAGGGTTATTTAGCAAAAGGTAATTCCACCTGGCTGGTGTAAGTGCTGCATAGAGCTAAAGGAGTGAAGCTATTTTCAAAACTGCTTCTGCACCAGCTACAGACATTGTATTTGGGCCTCTTGCTGTCTGCCAGTGCTTTTAGTCTGTTATGTAGCAGCATTACTTTTGCCCATAGCCACAAGACTACACGAACAAAAGTTCCAGTTGGCTGGGTCACACTGCAATGTGTACCTGGGGGTTGTACGCATGTTTTGCATGGACTAGGGTCCATTAACATAAGAGAGGGTTGCTGAAAAATTGCCTTAAGCGAATGGGCATTATGAGGAGGCATCTTCCCCGATCCCATTCAGCAAAGAAAATCTAATGGAGTTGAAGTGGGTTGTCTGGAGTTAAAGTGAATCTGCGGCCAATGGAAAAGCTTTGATGTAGCAAAGATTAAGCAATTGTTGTAATTTTACATGTAAACCTGGAGCACCATCAGCCTCAGAGAGGCCTCCATTTTTCTTAGTCCATCAGTGGATGCTTAATGCTGTTGATAACAGCTTGCAGTGTAATAGTAACTGTTTAATATTTTACATGTAGGAAGGAAATATGTTGAGTTTGCCTTTTTCAATATGGACCATTCCTGTCTTTATGTTATAATGTAGACATTATAACATGCCACACCATCCAAATCAAATGTATTTATGAAAAAAAAAAGAACCAGCATGTTGGTAAGACTGATTATGTCAAATAGTAATTACATTAACGTTTCTAATGATAGAGATGAAGTGGTCCAGTTCCACATTTTTGAAACGGAAACCTTTCTGAATTTGTAAATGCCTTTTATTTTTAATTTTCAGGAATACTGTTGAGCATTAATAAGGTTGTGTTTATCAGATATATATTTTTTCCACATTTCTCTTTAAAGCTCTAATAGCTTTCTCTCATGTCAAGTGTGGGAGTCATGGATCTCTAGTGGGACATATCAGTAAATGGTAAAAGTGTCCTTCCAGTGCCCTTCTGTAATAAGCAAGCATCATTAGTGACAGGGTTAAGAGAAGGTCCAACCATCCATATGTTTCAGTAATTACCTTGCACTTCTGTCGAGGTACGTACAGAAACACTGAGCTTACATTCACAGCACCACAGAGAAACTAAAAGATTAGAGAAAGGTCTAAATGGAACTCTTTTACCATCAGGTCCCAATTTAGTGTTTTATATTTCCTGTAAGGATATTTAAAGGAGCCAAATGTGAAGGTTACAAATGCTCAGCTTTGATACGATGAAAGAAGCTGTGGGCTTTCAGTGTTGGATGCAGAGGCAGCAGCATCTGCACTGTGAGTGGCACATTATTTCTGTGTAACCCACGACATTCGCATCCTAAGTCCCCCAAATCACAACCAATCTATTTTCTGCCCGGCTAGTCTTGTAAAACCGCATATATTCTGTCAGATTACTCCCATCATATTCCCGTACTGTTTAGTTCTCGGGTGTTTGAGGAGCATATTTGGAAATTAAGGCCAAGGCAACACAGAATATGTGAGCTGATCAGAGTCTCGCTGCACCTCCGAGATTTAACGATGGACCTTTTTGTGCTTAAAAAATTGAATTCATGGTTTTCTGATCCTGTGATGTGGTGAATATATTTGGTATTAGGTTTAAGGTCTCAGTGGCACATTATTACATCTGAGTAATATTATTATGGTAATGTGCACTTTTAAAAATTTTTTGCAAGATGTCTCCCCTTTATATACAGTAGTAGGACATATAGTGCAACTGGGGTTGAGAACAAATGGATGCATTTTTATTCATTTAATTAGATGTTTATAAAAGCTATCTTGTCATACTTTTTATATTTTTTTAATGGCACACCATCAGTGTCAGCAAAAACAATGAGAAAATTAAATTAATATTTGACTTGAATACAGCAGTAGGGTATAATTTACTATTAATACGATCTTACATTAACTTCATGCGCTACAACAAATTACAGACATGCTGGGGAATTACCTGTTTAAACACAATTAGAATTTTTTGGCGAAAAGCTATTTAGGTGTTCAAACAGGACAAAATAAGCATCATGCATCACTACAACCGAGCAGCGCCAAAAAGAAGCATCGTTCTATTTTGTAAAAGACACAATCCTGTTGATTAGGCCCAAAGATGATGGTGCACTGTAACAGTGAAGTTGCAGGCCATAAAAGCAGTTGAGCACTCTGCATTATATGTAGTCACCTAATAACTGTTAATATAAAAATACTGAACACATGCAGCTTTAAATCTTCATTGCACGTAGCTCCAATGTTTGAGTTTCACCACTCCTTTCCAATGTCAAACAATTTTCTATTTGTATCCTGCTTATAGATATCCTAAAAGGGAATGCTCTTATTATCGTATTACAAGGTGAAATTTGTGAATGTGTTGTAGTGTAGTTTCTCCTGCACTACCTGGAAAAGCAAAGAGATTCATTATACTCTTTTAAATCTAACACTAACATAAGCTTCACTGTTCCAGTACTGCTGAAAATTAGGGACCTTTACTCAAAGATCACTGGAGCATAAATGTGAAAATCACAAATGCATTGGCTCACAGTCAGTATGCTGCTCGGTGTCTATGGAGCAACTATGGTGTTTGCAGTCATATGAGTAAACCATGATGGCTACTGCAGTAACGTGGGTTCCTTCAATGCAGAGATATTAAAATTAACTGCATTAGCTTAATGGCTTCTACTGTAATGTGAATTTGAATGAGATTTCCTGCTACACTGGTTAATGCTGATTGATGCATTTGCTATCTCTGTGCTGATGACCATTAAGCCAATTCATTGACGTGTCTTGAATTGAAGCTTCGTTCACAATCAAAGGGAGCAGAGATGACAGTTGAACATGGAGGAAGTTTTGAGCACACAGTGGACTCTAGTTTTTCATAACACATCATGTAAAGGAAGTGAAATCAATACATTTGATTTCAAAGTGCTGCTGTCTTCTCTCCCTTAGATAACAATATCAAAAACGATTCATTAGTGTCAAACTTAGTAGTTTGGTCTAAAACACATCCAATTAATTGCTCCTCAACCCGTTTTAAAGAGTTCGCAAAATGTAATCCTTAAACACTTGGCAGTTTGGCTCTTATTCAAAGCTGCAATAATTTCTTGCTTACCTGATCTTGCAGACAGAAATGATGTAATTGGTTATCATCATCATCACCGTCGGTGTACTCCAAATGCAAACAGTATTCGCTGTGCCAAGCCATAAAAGATTGGATATGGAATGCATCTGTTTACTCGTGTAAGAGTGCTCATATCTCCCTTTGCTCTAAATGCAGTACACAACCTGTTTCTTGATGCATTCATTCAATCCCTGTCCTGTCTACTCTACCGTGAATGCAAATCTCCCACTAGCATGCCACAAAGAAGTTGCTAAGCCATTTGGATCAAGAATCTTCCCCAGGCAAATCAGCAATTAGAGTCTAAGCTGCCTTGTAAAATCAATTAGGAGGTTGTAGTATGTGTTACAGGTACAAAACTGGCTGGCACCTCCGTAAATGGACCAGGAGCAGTGGTTTAATTTGGCCACGCAAGAGACGGTAATCTCTAGCACTTAGTCAAAACTTCCCCCTTCTGTTAGGAGACACTATTTACTGTTGGTTTACTGCAGTTTGAAAAGAAACTTTAGATAGATGGATAGATGGATGGATTGATAGATCTAAGCTTTTTGAATTTAGTAAGTATTAACAAAACGATTTCCACTGAGTATCATTTTGCTTTGTAAGCACTGAACTCGAAAACAGAACCATTCATTTCCCATCGCAGCTACTTCTTCAACTTTCGCTGTGATAATTAATGAGATTGACATTTTCAATTATCTGTTTCCTTCCTTTATTTGGCTGTTCGAGAGCACAGCAGAAGAACAGCTGGTAGTGTAGACAGGGTAGGAAGACCGGTGACAGAGAACAAAGGAGGGCAGCATCTGCCTCTTTGAAACACAGTATGTTATTTGGCCTTTTTTTTTTTTCCATCAATATCTTTGCATGGAGTTGCACAAGTAGAACACACTTCCACCCTGTGTTTCCAATCTGCCATGATTGTTTTAACTTGTAGAAACAGAGTTTTGGTCTGTTTAATGATACATCCCGATACAGTAGAGGCATCTTGATGCTGTGCAATTCCTTTACGCTGCCATATATCAACATAACCATAAATAAGCTGTGTATTGGTGCTCTCGCTGGGGTGTGTGACAGATGTAAAGTACTATCTCAGTGCAGTCCACAAGCAGCTTCCCGGCCACACTTGCTCATGTAGTAACTGCTGGCAAACACGGTCATTCACAGCAGCCTTTCAAAGTTGTTTAATGTCTAACAAAGATATTTTAGTGACAAAATGGGTCATGTAGAGGCATGGGGCCTTTTTTTTTTTACTTTCACCAAGGTCAGTAGGTCTCTGTTGGCTTATGGCCTATTCAGCTGGGAGCTGCAATTAGACTGTGAAACCATGTATCATACTGAGTTAGTCACCAGCTTCAGTTGCCCACTAGTACGATACATCACCCTCAGTTGCACCACATAGAGTATTTGGAAGGCCACAGTTAGCCCACAGGGGAATCATTAGTTCATATGTAAATATGACAAATGGATGCAGATTTCACCTTGCCTGCATGGATTGAGAGCATAGTGGCTTAGGAATGACAAACAAGGGTCATACATATAGTCTAGCCACTGCAAATGCCTTTGGTTAGTGTTGTTGGTATGATCCTGCATGATAATTGGGGAATAGAAAACAGTGGTGATAAGGAGACTAGCATGAATATTCGCACGCAAACACATTTAAATAAACAGCATTAACAAAGAAGGCTTGGAATCGCAACACGCTTACTCAAAATAAATGAAAAAAAAAATCACGCAGGGAATCGTTTGCCTCGACTTTAATTTATTTTATTACATTTCAACGTGTTCCAGTGAAAGCCTGAGCCCCATTTCCCGGTAGTTTTGCATTTGTATGTGAAGGCAAACCCCGCCGTGGTGAAATAGTTCCATGCTGAGATCAGTGGAGCGCATGTAGTTCAGTGAATGCTGTTGTACATTCTCACTTTTGCACATCACAGGAGATGCAACAGCCCATTCTCCCTCACTGGGCAACAGTAAGTCAAAGATGCAAATGTGGGCATTCAAGCATTGAAACCCTGACCTCAGTAGGCAATTCTGAAATTACAGCCGACACTAAAAGAACGTGAAAATGTACTCGCTTATTATTTTTAATTATTTGTTTTGGTTTGTTTTATAGTAAGAAACACAGACTAGGCTTTCTTTTTTTTTCTTTTTTTTTTTTTTTTTAACAATTTCAGACAAGATCAGATCTGACACATTGAAGTCAGGATATTTTACAGTCTAGTCAAACCCCAGTACTTACTTCCAGCAGAAAAAATAATACCAATTCAGATTCCAGCTGTAACATTGGTATACAGGTGCGCTTACAAAGTACAGACCCATTTCAAATCATAGACAACAAAGGTTCCAGTTAGCTTGTATGAGAATCTGAGGGGAATGTGAAAAATGTATAGCCAGAAAATTCAGCATGACAAGCGGTACAATGACACACTTCGTTTTGACTGCATTGCTGTTCTGCCTCCGTGTCAGTATATGCTATTGTCTACAGCAATTACTTGTGGCATCACTGTGCACTTTGTGAATAATAGAAGTTCTGTGTACATATTTTGTGAGTCTTATAGCATGGTGGGAGCTGTAGTGTACAAAGTGGAATACAAATCACCCTCAACATGCAATATAAACAATCATTTGACTTATATATATATATATATATATATATATATATATGAATATACCTGAATATCAGTGCTGTGAAAGCAGCTCTGCAGGACTTTCGCTCTGCACAAATTGTGTTTGTCTACAAAGCAAAGAGCAAGAAAATGCTCCATCAGATCTCATAAGCATTTGAAAACAGTCAAAGTGTTAAGGAACCAATGTGTCACACAGCTGGGCAGATATTCAGTGGCCTTTGTGCTGGGTGCTTCTGGAGTAAGGAAAAAAACTGGGCTGAGTTTGTGCGGCCACCCAAGTGGAACGTGCCGAAAAATAATTAGCACAATAACGTGGCGAAAAAAGAAATCGCAACTTGAGGAAATCAACTGTTAAGGAACATCTGAGGCCACAACAAGCTGCGCCTAAACATATGCTCCTCCGGTGTTTTCAACAATGCTCAATCTTCAGTCCCTGCAGGACAAAAAAGCCTCTATTTATAGAGCGGACCCAGCTACTCAACTTTAACGGCTCCTCAAGAAGGACTGTGGTTTTGCTGTTTCAGTCAAACCTAATAACATTTGTAGAAGTGTATGCACGTTCGACTTCTAAAGTGTAGCAGGGTTTCATATACTACAGGGAAAGGGGGGAAAAAAGGGGTTAATTTTTAATGTTGTCAGGCAAATTAAAATCTGGAAACTTCACAGACGAGTCTCACTTAGTTGAAAACATGTGCCCACAAAGTCCTCAAAAAACCTCACTTATAAAGAAGAAAGTCTCCAAAAAACAAATTCTGGTTGATTAAGAGTTTCCAAAACATCAAAGATCTACTGTAACATGTAAGCACATTTAAGAGTATGACATGACTTTCTATATAACCTGGAATCATATATGTTTAGCTATATTATAAATGAATTTACTTAAATTCATTCAACTGGACTGGCCCCGCTAAATCTTCAAGCTAAACAGACACCGTCATGGCCATGTGCGAAGCACCATTTGGTCCACATGGCACCTCTGTCAAAACCGTGTTATCCTATAATCTATCACCCTGGCGAAGTTCATTCAGCAGTATTCAAAACCAGCATCCTGGCCACCACCTCACATAATCAGGAGTCTATAACAGTGAGTTGTAATTTTCTGTACCTATACAGTCCTCCCACTCAGTCTGTTCTATTGGGGCTTATTGCAGCAGCTCATATGAATTGGGGGCATTTATACATAAAATTAAGGTGTAATTAAAATTGGTCTGGTGCTAAAGGGGCTGAAGGTGATTATGCTCATTTGCATAATTCTTTTTTGAATGCTGCCTCCACAATTACAACAGTTTCTAACACATTTTAGACAGCCATCATTTTTCAGTCTTTCAAACAATCACCCAAACTCTGGGATGATTAGGAAAAGTGTTTACGGACGATAATGCTTTGAATTTTTAGTGTATGTCCAAACTTTTGTGGCTTTTTTGTTCTGCTGAGTGAGTTATCACCATGTTCGAGACAAGATTAGGGAAACGTAAGCAGTGAAACTAGATTCTGGTGAGAATCTGATCAGGAATCACTGAAACTGGACTTCTGAAATTAAACATTAGTATTCAGCTCATTTTTCTACAGGCACAACATTATCTAATTTGCTCCGCTGGGCTTGTTTTGAAGCAAATGGGGGGCTATTATATGGGCTGTAGACCAAGGAGAAACTCATTACTTCTCACATTATCACTGGAAATGCAAGGAGGAAAAACTGAGCTCTGCCGCCTCAGCCTGGTTGCAGGCTAGAGTCTCGGCGTCGGGTCCAGGTTGTAAATGCACCCCTCTTGGCTGATACGCCACTGCGTCCTAAGCCATCCCTGATATTTGGTGAAGGGATGTCATGACTGCTCCAGCTGTCACAGGCATAGCTGTTCACTTTCCCCTTGAGTGAGCAGAGCTGCCTTTGCCCTGCGGCTTGATGGCGTGTGTATGTACAGGCGAGAGTGTGTCCAAGTGCAAGCATGCAGGGATACTGACAAGGTGCACTAGCAGCACAGCTTATTTCAAGATACATAAACAACTGTACACAAGTAAATTGACAGCCGCAAGCTAGAGGGATGTATCACTACATGGTTTCCAACTATGGACTAAAATGATTAATCTACTGATGATTTCATTGTGCTTTTGGTAGACACTGGACACTCTGACATGATTACACACACGTACACTGTTCATGAGAGTGTTTATGACTGTCGTGCTGTACCCTTTGCTTCTTGTATAAAGACGCTTTCAAAAGAACCTGAGGAAAAAAATGCTGCTGATTTCTGCACTGGTACGTGATGGATGTTTCTCCCCTTTGGCCTGGGCAACCATTTACTTTATCATAACACTCTTCCCACCATGACTGTGTACCTCTTGAGGTCTAGGTGTCCGAAGTACTAAAAGGGCCATATTGATTGCATACTGAAAGAGTCAGTTATGATGAATGGACACTCGCTAAATCAAATTCGGAGATTAATCGGCCAGCGGCTCTGTCATTAGGCCTTTGTGATGGGTGAATTAATATGGTGATTAAATAAGAGGTTGCTACTATGTCAAGATGTCAGCCCTGACAAGCTGACCCCAGATCGTCTGGCAATGGAGTAAAAGACACTTCATCATCTTGCACCTATAGAGTGTCTCTGACCTTTGGCGTTTATATTTATCATCTAGGGTTAGTCTTCACTTGTGCAATGGAATAGGTCATCAGTCACATGAATTGGAGCAGTTGCATTGGCTTGGCAATTTTGGATTTGAACTTTAATGGGAAAACGGAATCCCTGCATAAACAGAGAAGCACCATTGTGTTAGGTCCAACACAGCAGAATGGGAAAAGAATGAACTGTTTTCTGCATCTATATTGGTAGAGCTAATAAAAGTGTTCTTGGCTGGCGGGAAAATGCAAATGCTGACAAAAATCAATGCACCCCGCTGCCAAATCCACAGACACTGGCAGATTTGGCTCATTTTGCAAACAGGACGATACATATACACACGCACATGTATACGCACACTGTAGCACACAGCGACAAATCTGTGATACACAGTGTCCCTGTGACCCTTATGCTCCATATGGTCAAGAAGAGGGCAGAGAAAATAAGCACACAGCTCTGTGGGTGACTGCAGCTTGGCAGTCAGCAAAGCCCCGAGGTCTGCGGTGTTGAAGCAACATAACCATGGTTGGTACAGCCCTCTTTTCCGTACCAATGCTCCCGTCCTGCTTCATATACTGTAGTGTAGTGTATAAACATGGTGGTTGTGGAAAAACAGTGGACTCTTTCTAATGGGCAGAACATCAGCTCTTAACTGAACTAGATTTGCTGCATCATAAAAACAAACGGGAATGTATGAAAAGGATTCATATGTAAATCATGTATGTGCACATACACATCTCACACAGCTCCTCACTGATGATCTTAGTGGGATTTGGGGGTTATGTAAATGTTTCACAAATGGGCTTTACAAAGGTTTGCTTTATAAAGGTGTTTTCTATCTGTTTTATATATTCTCTAATGAACTTAGTTGGTTTTATTTGTCCCATTTAAATTTTCTGCTGCCAGCTCATTACTGTGGTAGTAAAAATAAATTCAATTGTTGGCTACAGACCTTGCTGTAAAAATTTAAGTTGAATTACTTACTGAAACATATAAAAAATAATACAAAATCTAAGTTGTACAACAACATGTTGCACAACATGTCTCCAATCATTGAATGCTGTTCATGTTATCAGTGATGTGTTGCTGAGCTCCCAAACAGCGAGTTCTAAATTGCATGAGCAATCTTGAAAATTGTGTGTTTCATTGGTGGCCGTTTTGCTGGTGATCTATTAAGAAAAATTGAGTGATTCTCGAGAGTGGGGATGATCATATTTAGGGTTTTTGTATGTTTCACTGGTGTCTACCGAAGACAGAGACACGAGGATGCTTCTTCTAATGTTGCAGATGCAGAGACGTTTTAGCATGGCTTCTTCTTCTGACTGTAACTTATCCAAACGCTCCAAACTGGGATCGCAAGACAAACAACATGGTTGTGCTATTTTTCATTTTATTTTTCCAAATGTATTACTATGTGTAAAAAACATTCTCAAAGCATTCTTTAATTTCTCCTATGTTTCTTCACCACCAGAATAACAGCAGCCATACGAGCACGAAGAGGTTGTTCCTGCTTTTCAAACGTACATACAGGCTCAGTCACAGCCACCTAAATTGCTTTGAGGCTTGATAGATCACATTGTTTGTGTTTAATTTATGTACTTGGATGTTTCCTCCCTGTGTTTTGCACATTTGGGGCAAAATTGCCACACTGCATGTTTATGAAGACAAAGGAGACAATGTGCAAAATCAACAGCATGCATTTTGCTAATTTCAAAGTGAGGTGCCTTGTGCCGTTCAAGTTTACACATTTTTGAACGCACAAACCTAGTATATCATAAAATCATACTGCGTGAACCAGAAGCAAAGTCATGGCTATTTTTATTATCATCATGGCTGCTAAAACAAAAACTTGACAAATTGTACGCATTGCACATTGATTTTTTTACCACATGGAAATCAGTCTCTTTGATCGCCCAAGGTGCTCAGATTGCGTGTAAATTCAAACTGCGACTACCACATTACCATCACATCCAAGGCACTGCAAATGGCTCCCTCTTCGCTGTGAATAACTAAATAGATAACTAAATAATAAATAAACATCCATTGAAGACCTGTCATGTCAGAGCTACCAGATACTGTAGTTATACTGGATGTTGCAGCATCCTACCCTCACCCCTGTTGCTTTATCCAGCGGGATGATGATGGGTGATGGGTGTTTGGGGGGCTTTTAAATTTCTCTCAGTCAAGCTGAAAGCACTCTCTCTCCATTATCAATGGGGAAAAAATATGTGCCAATCCTGCTTTTGTCAGAATGCATGCAGCTGGTAGCAAAAGCTTTTATGTCTTTATGTAATTTGTGCCACTGACAGTGGCCCCAAAACATTTTAGTGTTACTGTACAGTTTTGCTGCTGGTGAGCATACAATGCACTTAGCTTGAAGTACTTTAGTATATGTGGGTCTGCCCCCACAAAAACCTCTGGATGTTTTGATGTGTGAAATAATGTTATTGTGGGACAATATTCATTGAGTGTCATTGGCCGTTCACATGCAGCCATATCTTCCAAATGGTTTCCTAATTTGAGTGGACAGGTCCACCATTGGATGATCAGCCAGTACAGTCATGCATTTGACCAGGAATAAAGCTGAAATCAATTTCCCCTGGTCTCTCTGTGGGGCCTTTTGAATGGCCTTGTGTTTGTGCCTGAAGGTGCACTTAGTCCACTTTTGCTGACCTCTTTGTCCTTTTCCCCCCATGAGCATATCGCTCCCATTGAAATGATAACTGCTTTTCAATCTATGGTCATAAAACATCTAGGCACACTTTTCAAAACCCCAATGTCTTTCAAAGCACTTAACCACAGCTACCAGAGAAATGAATTAGGCTGTTATCAATATGGGTCTGGCAGCGGCAATTGTCAGAAATCAACCTGCATTTGCCCGAGGACTATTTTATATGACCTCTACTTTTGTTGGCCACCCGTGTGTTTACCATATAGTGATTTACAAAGTTTAGTAGCACACAACAGACATATGCCATTATAAATTTTCATGTATCAGTACATGTAGCATTCAGTTTGCTTTAGGGCTCAACTTGGGATGAAGATGTTCACCGTGTGCAAAGTTGAGCTCAGTATGTAACACAGAAAGAACAAATGGAAAACTTTGTGTCATACGCGATTGTAATTCAATTATTATACCACCAAGGAGGTCTGGAATCTGTTGCAGAATGGCTTGTTACGACTCACTGCTTTGGGTAATGGTGTTTTCTTTGCACAGGAAATGAAATATAATATCATTAAATAGAGATATGCAGAATGAAGTGTCGACAGATCCATCTTTGGATGCCTGCTCAGTGTGTTTGTGGGTGCTGAGTGGTTCCCCAATGACAGATCCAGCTCATCATTGAAACATCTTGCATGTGGAAATCTGGGGATTTGGTTCATCCGACATTTTAGAGATTTATGGTTGTAAATATGTTGAGGAAGGAACAAAGACAGACAATTAAGTCCCCCATCTTGAAGAATGCTGAACAGTCTGCTGTTAATGATTTGTTGTTAAGATGCTAAACCTTTTTGAAGGCCATAGATTCACAGGTCAGGCTACAGATTGCCTGGTAGTCCATGTGCACGCTGATTCACTTGTTCGAGGATAAACTCATCAACTCAAGGATAAAATCTTCCTTCAATATGGTTGTCAGTCGTGACAAAAACCACTGACAAGCTAGGATTTTCAAAATTTGCTCTAGCGCCACAGATAAAATTTGCAATGGTACCACTGCTTTTAGCTCCAGATAGCAGCTTAGGGAGGGTGAGTAGGGGAAAAGTGAAGAGGAGAGGCAATAAAGAAAAGCTTTGATGTTGTCATGCATGATTGTACAGAGGCATCCTCAGGCTTGTGTCGAGTGTGTTGATTTAGTGAGTGCTGCAGAAATGAGAATACAGATGGCTATTGGTGGTATTTGAGGCTGGGCTCTGAGAATTACAAACCTCTCCAACATCCTTTATCTTGGGTGACACTTCAAATACTTCAAACATGAATGTCAGATTTTGTCCACAGCTGAGGCACTGTGCCCACTTAATTAATTTACTTTGGTGGTGGGCTGACTGCCATTAGGAAAACTGTGAAAAGGGGCATGGGTGCAATTAAGAGCTTTTACAACACTGACAATGCTGACTAGCAAGTATTAGCCTTATGTCAAACACTGATATATTGACATAGTATATTTATAACTTTGTGTATCAGGGATTTTCTACAATAATTCAATTTCAAAGAAAAGTAGCCTACAATATGATCAACCCTAAGCCATGTAGTAAGTTGGCAATCACTGCTAGTTGTGGTGGCACACATGATGTCTGCAGGTGTTGGGACTTGCCTCCCTCTATTGCAACAGCAGGGCCGTCCAAATGCCTAACAGGATTCTGCACCTGAGCTCGACACCGGAGTGCCAGACAATATGGGGGGGTGTTTTATTCTAAAACATAGTCCATGGATCATGCAGGCAGGCAAAAGGTGACAGATGTTTCCCTATACCAGGGCTAAGAAATAAATAAATAACAGCAACAGCAAAGTGCAACAAATGAGTTGTGTCCAATCCATAAGGTGGACATCTGTGCTGCAGACTGCCTCTAGTTGAGGTCCCTTTGTTTTAGTATCAAGGAAGAATTTTATAGCTGCCCTTTAAAAGAGGGAAATGTTTAGTTGGTGAGTTAAAATAAAATCTTTGTCAACTAGTAACCTAGGTCTTGTGTGTGCATTTGTGAAACTAAATTACAGGGTCGTGCAACTGTAACCTGCAAGAATATGTATTTTCAAATTAGAATGTAGAAGTTTGACTAGGCTTATTTATGTTATCGGGTTGAGACCAATCAACGGATACATTACTTTGAAACCCTAGAATTTACTACAGGACCATAAGTTACAATACTGATAATGCAGAAATAATTACAACAATGTATAGTCACTCCATAGGAGTCTGGCATGATGTATAAGTGACAAATTCAACTTAAAGCAAGCCATCTGCATGTAAATAGTCCAACGAAGGGGACTGCTATCTTCTGCTTCATTTCTTTTTTTTTTTTTCTTTCTTTCTTTCTTTCCCAATGTGGCACACTTGCGGCAGCCTATTGTACATTACACTTGCAAGTCATGCACATTTGGCTAAACACAACTCAGAGGCATAGTGTAATCAGGGAAGCCATATTCTTGTCGCACAGAATACCCAGCATTTTGGAAAATGGGATTCAGCTCATTCTCATCAAACCCCTGGAATGAAATATGAAACATTTTTATAGCCGTGGTATTTGCTAGAATAATATGCTCGCCAGGTGAATAATCACACTGGCTGAAAGTGACAAACCAGTGTGCTGTGCCATAAATAAGATGGGAATGAGACAGAGGGAAATTATTATTATCCCTTTAGGAGAGTGTTCTGCTGTTACGATTCTAAAATATAAGGATGGTGCTTATACATATAAATTCTAACTATGGCTATTTGGCACTATCCAGTGCCTCAACACTCAAAGGGGCTTTAGATAAATCACAGCTCTGATGACATGCATCCCCAAACAGTTAAGCCACTCTTTGATGAATGCGATCCACTAAATACAGTGAATGTGGAATATAGTTGGCAGAGGTCGGCTGACAAGAGAATTCTGGTGGAGTAAGCCACAAAATACCGTGTAAATGCAACAGTTTCCTTTCTACTAAAAGCAAGAAAACATGTGTAACCGTTTCTACTGCCAACATTATCAGCAGCATTCAGACAAGGCTAAAAGTCTACAGGCATGTTCCACGAGGCGGGCACAACAGAGCTAAATGCTAATATCCGATGCTAACACTCTGGTTACAGCGTGAACATGTGAATGTTAAAACATGATTGCATTTGAACTTGTTGCAATGCATAAGTGAGCAGAAGTCATTTGCAATAAATTAGTATTAGCTCAAAAAATTAGAAGAAGAACCCAAAGTATAATTTATGCAGAATGGCTCATTTCACATCGGTGAATATGATATCATTGGATCATAATTATTATCACTTTATTCTTGCAGCTGGCAATGATTGAGCTTACTTTAACAACTTATACACTTTTGATGTTCATATGGTTGAATCTAATAAGAATTTAATGACTTTACATGCTGCTGGGTAGCTTGTGAAATTTACACCTTGGATTAATGAAGTTTTGATAACTACACTGTGTTTTGTTTTATTAAGCCGATTCTGAAAAGTAACTACAGTAATTAAATAGAGGTATTGGAGTAAAAGTACAATAAACACAATATTTGCTTTTGAAATGTAGGGAAGTTGAACAGAAAATAGAAAAAAAAAAACATAATGTAGTAAGTAAATTATTTAGTTCACACAATTGGACATAGTTCCTAAAAACCTGATGAACACACATACATAGATAGGTCTGAATAACACTCAGTCACTGCTTGTTTATCATTCTGCTCATGTAATGGATGTTACTCCAGTAATTAGAAATTCAACTCCCCGTAATACCAGAGGCTATGTCAAAGCATTTACACCTTGGTTTGCAAATACAGATAAGAGCAGATATATAAAGATAGTGAACTCACCTCTGACTGTTATTCATAGATAGTCGTGTCTTAAAAAGGTCATGACCTTCAAAGTCACAGCTTCATAATGGGATGAAACCAGTTAGCTTGAATTAGTGAACCGCATCCATAGGTTCAATAATGGACTCGCACCATCCTGTTACTTTGTCAAGACAACGGATTGATAGCTAAGCTATACTGGTTCACATCTTTGAAATGTCACAAAGGGGCAGCTTGAAATAGGATGGATTACGTCCTCTTTCAAACTTGTGATTCCACACCACTAACCTGAGTCTTAAACTGGGGGAGGATCTGATATCTCCCTTTCAAAATAAAAAAAAAAAGGGCAGCTCTGTCACACCAAAGAGGTCAAATAAATCAAGTGAATCCAAAAGGAGCAGTAATGCTTTTGGTGGGGTCTATTTCTTAAACTAGATAAAGTGTATCGTGGGAGTAAAAAGAAAAGCCTTGTTTCTAATTTTCCGGAGGTTCCATTCAGCTATGTCGGCCTTATCTTCCATCCACAGCCAACTGTATGGTCCAACACCGCCTTGATACGACAAGTGTAAGATAAACTTGACAGATCAACTTTTTCGATAGTCACAGAGCCCATAAACAACTGGGGCCTCTAATCTGATAATCCACCAATGAAAGATTAGGCGCAGGGAGTATTATTGTGTTGTCACTCTTGCTTACAGGGTCACATGAGCTTTAGCTGCCAGTGTTAGACATCCCTCGGCAAATCCCAGCAAGGTGTCACATCTCAGCAGGTGACGTGCAGCGATAAGACGAACCGGGAGATCTTAAATGGACAAACTGCAATTATCGCAATCATTGAGAAACTAAAAAAGGAGAAAATAAAAAGAAATAAGCAACAGAAGAGTGTCGGGGTGGCTTTGTGATTAGAGACAGGTTCTGTATCTGAAAGGTCACAGATTAGTTTTGATCCCAGAAATCGTCAATGTGTGTCTATTTGTGCTGTGAAGTGTCCTCAAGCAAGAAGCCGAACTCAAGCTTGTTCAGTTTTCGTTCTTGCTTTGTAAAAACCTAAATTACAGAAAATGTTTAATATGAAAAATTCTTCTATGAATCATATTAATACTGCCCATATTGTCTACTCTTTTCAGTTTGTAAATGCTCGCCTCTGTGCATTTCTGAACCTGATATTAACCATCCAGGCAGCTCCTGCATATGCTCACTGCTATCTCACAAGGAGAGCCGGAGAGTTGGAGTAATTCAAACATTCTTCAAACTGCAATTTATTTTCCCCGAGTTGTAATTATGGTCTATTAAAATGCAAATGATGTCAATGGCAGAGCAGCGCTAATCACTCAATGTCTGTTTATGGGCAGTACAGCCACATTAGAGAGAGGCTCACACTGTGGAGACAGAGATGAACCGAGATCCTCGATCTGGGAAGGATCCAATAAATAAGATCCCTTTCTCAGTTGACAGTATGCATTTTCGCACGGGTTATGAAGGTTATCTTGGCACAAAATTCTATTCATGTTAAGGATATGATTTTATGCAGTACCCTATATTCAAAGAACCCTGCAAAATCGTATCTGATTAATGTTTGTTTGGACAGAACATTTTCAACTACAAAAGTGCTGATTTATCTAGAAAGGCTTTTATTTTTTTGTGGCAGGCTTAGCCCTTGTAGGTTAAACCATCTTGCAGGTGATGTGATTTAGACTAAATATAAATATATTAAACACATATAATCTTCTTATGTACAATGCTGTTTTTCGTTGCTCCCCCCCTACTATCCATGGGGAGTATGAGACACTGCAGCCCAGTTCTGTTCTGTTTAGTCCGTCTACTAGTGGTGGCTATTTGCCGATTATCTGATGAAGAAACCACTGCTAATAAATCAGAAGGCAGAAAAAGAGCACACATATGTTCAACATTTATGTGAAAATGAGTCGTCCACAGCTGTGTGCGTTATGAATTTTAAAGCCCCACAAGGCAAATCTGAGGTTTGTGACAGGGTTAACTAGATAATTGGACACATTTATCTATTATTTATCACAGCTTTCCACAGATAAATAATATACTGTAGAACAAAATGAACAGTATCATAGTCATATTTTATTATGCTAAATGTACATAGCTTTGGTTTAGTCCAAATACCATTAGCCTTCTACTCTTTACTCTCAGCTCAGATAATTGACAAATGTTGATCTTGTCATTATTAATAAATGTGGATTCCATAACTGAGTTACATGTGTTGCAGTAAACTTTATATGATTTCAGCCCACAAACTTAACTATAGTTGACTTTCGCCTGTAACACATCGTGCAAAGCCCATAGGAAACGCTTGAGATATTGATGTTTTGCATATCATATGAATATAAACTAATTTACAGCAACAAATTAATGTAAATTGATGTGCTCACTATGATTGGATAATATAAATAGCCTTCAGCATTTAGTAACACTGCTAATCAACGATGCAAAATACACAAATATTGCTGATTAATTAAATAAACTATATAGAACTGCTGCCTTGAATTAGAAGCACTGTTTTTGTTGTTCTTGTGTTTCAGATCACATTGAAGTGAGCATGCACATTTCAAACTCAAACTATAAAGAAGTCTGGTGATATGGAGTGTGTAAACATAAGAATTGAATGAATTGTTGTAAGCAACCTATTGCTTGTTCTCCTTGCTTTGTGTAATTCCAGTACACGCTACTATTTTACTCTGTGGCTAATGTTTACACATGTGTATGTTCTGTGCTAACATCACTTTTGCTATGCATTACATCGCGCCTGGGGGATTAAAGCTTATCTATAGTACTGTTAACCATGTGCCGTGACAACAACCTCGTGTCCCTCTTATCAGAGTTAGCTGCTGACAAGGCATGCTGTTATTAATGATCAAAAAGCTCAGGATGGTTCGTGAGGATGCGGACCAGCAATGCAGAACTTATACAAAACAAACTACATCGCAAGAGCTACGTGAAAAAATGTTATACTCGGTTATGCTTAGACATTAGTCCAGAAAGAGACACCAATTTGCCACTTGAGATATGCTGCACATCAATGGAGAATGTTTTGCACAGAGTCTGATAGGACGTGCTGTTGAGTGGGCAGACCAGGACACAGCAACACTGCGTGCACGTGAGGCCGGCAAACTTTCAACCCCTACACTTAACAAACTGAGAATGTGCTGGCCGAAATAGTGGAGTGCTTTTGTAATCACTGGTGAGAGGATTTGTGAGAATATAAATAGCACTTTCATTAGATCAATACTGTCATCCCTCCTCCGTCGGCTCGCATTAAGAGCACAAGCTGGGTAATAATGGAGGACCGGTTGGACACACTCTGTAGCATTCTGTTTGATCATAAGGGGTGGTGTCCCCTAGGGCACAGTCTCCAGCCTGCTGATAAATTCATCTTTCTGACTGTCCCCGTGGGAGCATGCCAATGAGTGAGAAACATTGACTTTTCATTAAGGAGATCACTACATTGGAAATTGAATTTATTTTGGGCTTAAAAACATAAGAGAGCTGTTTGTGAGCCAGGCCCGAAGGCCCACTGAAAAATGCCAATACAGAGAAAGCTGATGGAATGTTTTGGTTGAGTAATAACGCTCCCCGGTTCCCTCTAGTAAAATACATACAGGTGTCAAGAAATAGCATACAAAGTTTAGGACTCTGCTAATATTATTGGATAGAGTGTGCCATGGCTGTTGTTGACTGCATGATGCACTTAGCTTAATGTGAAATTATGATGGCGGCCTTGGGCGTACAAAACATGCACTGCTCTATAGTAAGGTTTAGTGCATTTGGGAGGTGCTACAGTAGGTCAGGAAACATATACAGAAGCTTTAACTAAATGTTAAATGTTGTTTAGGAAAATAAAAAAAGGTATATTGATTTAATAGGCCCCTTACATTTACAGTATTAAACTCATACAGTTTCATTGCAAGGAAGTCAGTCTTATTTATAGACTCCATTTTCCCAACTAAACTCAAGCGGCTTCAGCAAAATATCAAGGGTCGCGCTCCATACTGTACCTTCCACCTATGCAAAGCTTTTACACTTGCTGTAAATTTCATCAAGGTGAGCTAAAATGTTTACCCCATTAATTTATTTCAGCTAAAGCCAGAGCGCTGACCCATAAAATGAGCTAAGATAATACTGACCTTAACATGGACTTCTGCACATGGAGGTAATTGCTAAGGCTCCAGATCAATCAATATTGACTTGCCAGTTTTTCTTTTTCTTTTTTTTTTTTTTCCACCTTCCCCACCTACAATTACTTGAGCTGAATGTGTAAATTTGGCTTTAGATGGATGGAGAACATATCCCTGATAGTTTAACCTTTATCTCGCTAACATGTTCACTTATCTATACAATTATAGATTTTGCCAGTCAAGCTGTTTCTCAGAAAATCAGTGGGATAGTTACAGCAAGTCTAATTATGGCCTGTGTGTTTCAGTTAATTCCAATTAAAATGAGTAAAAAAGGAAAAAAAAAAAAAAGACATAAACCTAAAATGAGGTCCTTACTGTAGCATGTGTAAATTATCACTTCATGGAGAACATATTTTGGAATCTATCACGCCAAAAAATGAAATAGTTGATAAGAAGTAATAACGTTTAAACAAAAAAATTACTGATAAAACAAGTAAGCAGTAAGCACACACACACACACACACACACACACACACACACACACACACACACACACACACACAAATCCACCTTTACATCACAACCCGTTGTGCACTCTAAGGCATTTGATTTGTCTTTAAATTTTCAAGGTAGGGGCACAGACTTAGCAGGCATTTCCATCTTGACTTGATAAATCTCACAATCTTCTTTTCCTTGCCACACTGAAGTAATTTATTTTCTATCTCTCCGAGCTATATTTTCCAGTTAATATTTCATTTTTTTTTTTCATACGACCTGACAAAAGATGCCACGAGGGATGATAAGAATTCTGAAACCTTTGCACTCCTGCTCTAGATACAGGATTTACCTTGAGAAATAAGACTTCTAAAATAAACCAAGACATTTAAAACAACAACTGCATGTTTCCTTTTTAAATCCGAATACAAGCTGTATTTTTTAATAGCTAATTCTCAAACACACACAGTCATTAGTTTATTATAAGTTTAAGCTCATAGATACTACTACTAACTGCACAGTCACCACCCGACTGATGTAAACAACAAAACAAAAAGGCACATGATACAATGGGTTTCTGTGCAGGTTAAGATCACAAAGACTGTCTGACTAGAGGCCTCATTTATAGGGTTTTTCAAGCAGAAAATCCTGATTGTGTCACTCGGCCCTATTTTCATACCCAGCAGCTAAACATTCATCAGTCATACACCACAAATTCAAAGTATTACCGTTATTGCATGAAAACTATGATCCTGGTGATTTGCAGAGCAGCCTTGTATTCTTTGCAGCAGAACCAAATTACATGTTCCTTGAGTGATGGGTAGCATTATCCTTCTGGCTGTTCAACTCACCCTTAATTTGAATTTGATAAGATTTCTTTTTGAGACATTGTTAAGCTAATGTAAATTTAGAGGAAGGACCAGAGCCTACCGCTGGCTTAACTTTGATGAGGTGTTAATATCTAATATCAAAAGCAGATAAAACCCTTATTAGCCCCAGTGGTCTTGCTAGAGTGGGAACTTATTACACAGAGGAGATGAGACGAAAGCAGATGAAGTAATAAGACTGCCAGGGGCTTTGTTACGTGTCCTTAAGCTTTCTGACGGGGTCAACTTAATTTTGTGACTTAAATGCTGAGGGTTTACAAATGTAGACAAGCCAACATTGTTTGAGAGATCTAATTCAGACTCTCATATTTCATAGACTGAAACATCTGGGGGATTACAGTGTCTCGAGCCAGAGGCAGTTTGATAATCGGTTGTCATTTTAGGAGTTGTATGCCCTTCCCAGCTTTGCCGGTTTTTAAAGGTCTTTGGTTCAATCAAATGTTTGTGAGATTAGTTGTCTGCACTCCTTTCAAGAACTATTTCCATTTGGGCTGGGTTTAAATGTTCGCCTTTAGGCTTTCATGGTAAAACGCTCTGCAGACAGATAATTTTGGAAGTTATTTTGAGAAGAAGCGTGTCCGTGCTCTGCCACCTTTTTTTATGGTCAACAGGAAATAATACACATTGTAAACTCAAGCCAGCTGCGAAATGTAATAGTAACTGAATAGGTGGCGTGAAATGAATTAGCAAAAAGGTATTCCCAAGTGAACTGAATACAGGTGGGAATGCATTATTTACTGCATTTGTTGGTCTAATAGTGCCTAATAATAAATGATGTTGACAATAGTTTAGCTTCTTTAAATATAAATGCAGCTTTACATACTCTACTAATTTGGAAAGTCATTGCAAACTACCTTTCTAGACCTCTACAGAAAGCACAAAGTAAGCACACTGTTTGTACGCCACCAATCAATGCTTTGGACCAAGAGGAATGAGCTTGTGACTCAATGACTGAGGGACGGCATCAATACAAAACGCTCACCCTAAACAAGTCGGAAAACACCTTGGGTTCCAGCACTATGTCCCATTGATTTCTGTTGAGCTCAACGCGGATTCTGCACCATTTAGACATTTAATTCCCTTTCAAGCAAAGTCATTACACAGCCAAGCATTTAATTAAGCAATCACGGCGGTGCAATCTGAATGATTCACTGTCTAAATGAGGGCCAAGTTGGCAGTATCTAAATGTGGGCCAAGTTGGCATCATTGCGCCTTTGTGGTTCCTATTGAAGCTGCTCCTAAAATTTCATATTTAAGGAAAAACGACATTTCTGAATATGGCATGTTCTTCCCTAACATGGGAATTGTGCAGCCCCTCAAGAACACGTTTCAAGCTCACAATAACAAGTCAACATTTTTCAATTCGCACTCGATGTATCCACCTGGTTACACTCTTAATTAAGTGTGTTAAAGGATTTTTTGAGATGGAAGGATCCAGGTATTCACGGCTGACCTATTTCCTTCTCAAAAGAAACATAATTTTAGGGGCATGGGCACAGATGTGTCTGAGGATGTACTGAGGAGGTGTTCTCACCTCTCCACGCCTCTGTGAACAGGGCAACAGTTTATTATGTCTGGATGTGACCTCTGTGTGCTTGGTTTGCCTTTTCCCAAATGAGCTCAGCTGACATTGAATTCCATAAAAAATGTTCACAGTCAGTCAGTCAGCGCGCCGCTTGTTGTGGATTCCACAATGAACTCTGCAATACTGCAAATCCAGTACTTTTACACGTTTTAATTCTTGCAAATCATCTGAATCATCGAGTCTTTTCTTAACAACATTGATTGCCTTACCACACTGTATCAGCATTGTTTATCTAAAAACAATTAGCCAGGAAAATAGGAAAACAATATTTTGCACTTAGCGTTTCATTCATTAAACAATGCTATCAGAAAGTGGCAGAACTCCTGCAGCTGATAGAAAATAGACAATTGAATTCATTTCCTGCTGAAGCAGTGTGAATCCGCAATGTGGATGAGTTTATGGTCTCAAATTATTAATAGCTTGTGCATTTAAGTCTCTGGTAAAAGGAGAATTAATTTCATGGCAGGTTTGCCACTGACAGTGCAGAAAAAACCTTATTCAATACTACTGCGGTGTGGTTTATGTAGTAGAGACAACCTCCACTGGTCGGGTGTGATTCTGGATCACTCTCCATCTTCTGTTTGCAGTGGGCAGGTGTGCAGATGGCATCAGCACCTGCAGCTGCACCTGTGTAGTTTTTGTCACAGTATGTTGGTCTCTCTGAGCTGTTTGTTCCCAGTCATGCTAAGGTGCGTGCTACCACCTTAAATTAGTATCCTTCATAATTTGATAACAGCAAAAGACAAAATGACAAAAATATGTGATTTTATTTAAATAGAACTGCCTTGTTTGGGATTTTAACCGAATAGTTTGACATGCTTTTTTGCTTATGATGAGTCGCACCACTTTCATGTCTCTGTGTTAAATATGTAGCTGGAGACTGCAGCTTGTTAGCTTAAAGGCATACAGAGAAGCAATTGTCACTTTGAAAGAGTTAAAGCAAATTATCACCTTGCATCATTTGTATAGCTAAATAACCCCAAATCGCCAATTTACAGAGCTTAGCTGTGAGCTGTCTCGCAACAGACGCACCAGCCAGTTCCACTTGTGTTTTTGTTCTAATTAAACAATTAATCAGCCTTAAAGATGCTCAAAGAAAGATACTGTTACTTCCCTGCAGAGCCAAGCTAACTGTTCCTCTTGTTTTTAAATACATTTAAACATTTATGATGTTTAGTATTACTGGGATTTCTCCATTTTTCCACATCAAATTTATACACAGATGTAAAGACCAAATGCTTGAGCCCCAGAGACTGTGGAATAAAATGTCTTGCTTTATACAGTAATTGAACCTTGTGCATTTGCATTTTTAAAAACTACATTTTTCCCAGAACTTGAACTTTGACATTCTAAACTTCGACTACAGATGTTAATCAAAGTCAAAACTTAATCCAGGCCTGATAAGATGCTCTATTTAACAGGCTCGTTTTAGCGGGGGGCTCGATCAGGTGAAATGAAGAGGAACTGATTGCTTGTGGTGATTGTGCTGATTACATTTTAAATTTAAAACTTTCGTCCTAGTACATGGTCCTGAACAGTTGCGCAGACAATGACATAGCAGATTTAGTAAATGCCAAGGTCTCGGCAATCTCACAGACAAGTAGGGGAAATTCACAGTTTCCTCTTTACTTTAGTGGTGATGACATTATAGAACTGGAGCTGTGTGGACATTGCAAATGCAAAAGGGAAGAGAAATCTCCTCAGGAGCATTTCTGTGTTGATAGCAGTAAGTTACAGCTACAGTTTGTGCAGATGTAGCATACTATACTTTTCCTACTTAACCAACCCCTTCCTGCTATTACTGGAAAAAAAAATATAAGAGTAAATTATCAACATCGGATTCAAAAGCTGGGAGTGCTGCTTTTTTTTTTTGTGAGGCGAAAGCACTTTTCATGTTACCCAGTTTATATATTGCTACAGCAGCATTAATCATCAACATGTTTTCAAAGTTTAATAACAGTCATGTTCTGCAGGAGCCAGAGTTCAGCCTTCCTGACCTCTTCAGTCAGACTGTGGACAGAATTCAAAATGGCTGAGATCCGTGTCGCAACCCCCCCCCCCCCCCAGTCAAAACATTATGGATGCTTATGCTGTGGCTGTCATATTAATGACATTTGAAAATGTATGTTGAAAGGTATTTGCCTGAAATATGACATGAAATGGCATTAGCTAATGGAGAGAAGATATTTACAATTGTGTCCAGGTCCTCTCATTCAAATGATGGATCGTGTCATGTATATGTATGTGTAAAAACCTACATAAGCTTCCTAAAATTGATTTTAAAAAGAAAGATTTTGTGTGTTGGGGGCAAAATTTTAAAATTTTAAAGTGTTTACATGTACACAGTACTTATTGCAGGTATAGTAGACCTTCAGTCTAATCACTGTTTGCAAGCATGAATACCCTTGTGCTAATGCAAGCTCACAAGAGGGCCGAGATTAATCTGTGCTATCAAGCCAATGTGAAACCTCTTTCAGTGACAAACGTGGGAGATGCACAAATTATTTTAAAAATCACATGAACTTTTCTGAACTGTTGCATCCCATTGGGTTTAATATCATGGCAGAGGTAATCATTTGAGCCCAGAAAATCGTGATCATTTTTAGATCTTTTCCAATCTGTTTTCCAAAGATTTGTGTGTTGGCGTGACACCACAGATTAAGGAGCTGACTGCAAACTCATTTGTCTGACTGCACCGTGTGCTGGAGTTCAAGTGAAAAGTTAACTGTGAGCAGAAATATTTTGATGTCAACTGTACGTTCTTGTACCATTAAAACAGGGGTCACGATAAACACTATCGCCTGCTGGATCTACTATATTTGCTAATCTCCTGTGACCAGCTGTTTAGAAATCATTTCATCTATGTTATTAGACAGGAAAGTCAATAAACAGCACGGATATACATATATACAGTATGTGCAGCTTATAGGTAAAAAAAAAAGGTTGTGTTTGTGCATCACTGCAGCAGATTATCTGTATCACATGGATGATTTTTAAATAAATGGTTATCTTAATAGCATACATAGCCACCTGCACATATTTCTGTTTGCTAGTGGAATGTTGTATGTGCCTAGGTAAAGATGTCAAGGGCTGTTAGTTGCTGTATTTGTTGCAGTTATGACTTGTGTTTTGTTTTACGCTCACTGTAATACATTTGACAAGATGTAAGGACCTATTCACTGAATGTGAACAACAGAGCACCAGTCCTACAGTAAACATCAATCAGTTCATAATGAAAATGTGGCATGTTTGATTAATATTAAGTTAGATGGGAACTGCTGCCCTGCATTAGGAGCCCTACTATACTGTACTTGCACAGTATATATTTTTTTCATTGTTTGACTATAGCAGATGTAGTCAAGCAGGGAGATAGTGGATCCAGAAGGAGGCAGCTTAGCAGGATTGATCAGACATGAGGTGATTCCAGTGCAGGTACAGCGCAGATGTAAGGATTTTGGTCTATACACAATGCAGCCTGTTTGGAGCTTAACAACTGGAGCTAAAAAGGGGGAAGCTGATTGTAGAACAGCTTCAGAGGCAAGTAGCTAGATATGCAGTGGTAGATTCTCAGGCATATCAAAGCCAGTGGATGAGATGAGAAAGTGTAGATAATTAAAATTAAGCTGGAGAAAAGGGATGGGGAATGAAAGCTATACTTTATATTTATATAGGTTTAGCTTTTCTTTTTTTTCTTTTTTTTTGAGCCCAGAAAATCAGCAAATCATACTTTGTTAAGTATAAAACAAAGTATAAACATACTTTGTTTTATACTTAACAAAAACAAAAAAAACAAAAAAACAATTGCTAGGAAGCAACATATCCTTTGTGTTCAGGTGTAGTTTTAACACATTCATTCAGGAAGTCTGACTATAGGACAATATACATGCAGACATAATCACATGAAGAAATGTCTACCACTAGCCATTAAGAGCAAGTCAGTAGAGGCAACTGAATCTGTTCTGATCTGGTGGTTCTTCTACATTGAGTTTTTTTTGTCTTTGCAACATGTACACAATTTCAGACCTACTTGGAAGCAAGCTTATTCCCAGGTTCAATCAAAATAACATTTAATTTTACTGGTGTTAAAACTGGCAGTCATTATAGCAACTCATAATGTGATTCAAAAGTGTGTATGGATGGCCGCCGCGTTCTTGTATGCACCAGAGTAAGGTCTTACTGGTCCCCCTGAGACTTTCATGTTGGTACTTTACTGAGGTCCGGATACTGTAGCTAGGTCATGGAGGCCTGTGAAGCACCAGACCATCACTAACCCACCACCAAACTGGCCAAGCTTGATAATGTTATAGGCAGCATAATATTCACCACGACATCTGCAGACTATTTCACATCTGCCATATGTGCTCAATGTAAACCTGCTCTATTCTGTGAATAGAACGGGGCACAAGTGGTGTATCTGTCATTTCTGGTGTTGTCTGGTGAATGCCAGGCATGGCTGAGAGCACAGGTTGTAAGGTATGAGGTATGTTGATCCCTCGTGCAACTTTCATGGAGTTTCTTTTTGACAGTTTGGCCTGAAACATGCACATCAGTAGCATACTGGAGGTCATATTAAAAATTCCCTCTCAGTGCTTCTTCAGCTCATCCTTGCACTAAGGAGCACATACCACTTATGCTGCTGTGTTGTTGCCCTTTTATAGCCCTGTCCTGCTCTCCTGGTGAAATGGCCAATCTGGACCAACAATCTGGTCTCCAACATGTTCTTAAAACTGTTCTGGGAAACAAGGTGACATTTCCTCCCACTGCATGTGTGGATCAGGCAGGTGATGTTGCCGCTTAAGCCAGTGAGGCTTAATTCAGTAGCTTAGCCTTAGCAGGATACAAAGTTACTGTGTATTTCCTCTTTGCTTGGGTAAGGGTTAAAAGTAGCTAAACATGTTAAGATAAGTCTGTTAAGGCTAGTAAAAGATGTCACCTATCATAAGGGACTAAGGGGGGACTAAGTCAAACCCCATTTAACATGTATACTGAGCATCCACAGGCATACTCATTCGGTTTTGAGTATTCAGTGGTTATTTTGCACATAAGTTTGCATGTGATGAAAAGCAAAAATTGAGCATATTAGAAGGGAAAAAATAAGTAAAAACATAGATGATTCATGTCTTCATAACCCTTGAATATTAAAAAGAAATCCTTCACATGTCACCCATCTTAACTTACCTGTCCTCATCACCTCAGCCAATTTTCAAAATAGAGTTATGATATCCATTTTAAAACCATACAGGTATAAAGACAAACCACAGAGAGAAGAGTAAAATCCTTAGAGAGGCCTACCTTGAGGTCGAAGGTGTGAAAGTCATGGAACATTCTCTCTCCTGAGACCTGTGACAGAGCAGGGAGGATGAGACGTCAGTCATGATTAGGCCACAGTGCAATTACAGAGTGGCTCCTCTGACAGTGATTGATCTATGAGGAACTTTCTTAATGAAGACAAGGACTCAGGGGCTCCCAGGAGCAAATTGGCAAAAGTAAGTAGTGGGAATAGAGTCCCAGATTGCTAAGGCGCTCAGAGGATCATCCCTGCAACGGCACTTCGGTAATGGCAGAAATACAGTATGCAGGTGGATGTCTGATTTCATACAGTTAGAATGGGAGCCAAAATAAAGTAATACCAAAACTATCAAAAGTTAGAGGTCGGTTTTTGTCCATCATTCCTGATTGTATTCTGCTACATATAATGATTCTAAAGAAGAACTAAAATCTTTAGCTATTTTGTAGTATTGTAGTAGTATTCCAGTATTACTGGGTAATAGTGGTACTAATGCAGTTTATTTAATGGGTTACGCAAAAAATTATGTTTAAACATTTACACTAAAATGTTGCTTTAACATGTTTTGAGTCTGATCATTTGAGGGCATCTCAACCTTGAGTTTCTTTGTAAAGTTACTACTTAGACTTTGTATAGAGACAAGATAAAAGGGGCTTATTTTGTGGGAGACAAATATGTGGCTCCATTTATTGCGCTAGCACTGTACTAGCAATACAAAACTATATATAAGAAAAACACCAAGATGAGCTCCAAGCTGATCCTCTATGATGCTTTTAACTTGCGTTGCACAAAAACAGGCTGAACTCAAGGGCCACTTAAACACGACTGTCTCGGCTGGACTGTCAAGTACAGCCTCATTGTTAAAACACCAGAGAATGAGGAAATTAGGCCCTTGAGGCAAAAGCATCATATGCCACTGTGTTGAAATTCAGTTTTTGATTTAGCCCTGTAATAAACTGCCCCCCTCAAAGAAAAAAAAAAAAAATCTGGGTTACCTTAAAGTCTGACCTACCATAAGGAGGGACACATTTGCTTTCTGTTCTATTCATGCCATGTACACAAGTGAAGCAGGTGCTTGCCAAAGCCCACGGCCCTTTGAGGGAGACGGCTGCTTCAACTTTTTTTTTTTTTTTTTTCCTTATCTCCTCCACACTTTAGTACACACAGTTGCCCACATGCACAACAATGAATACAAAGACACAGCGATGTACAGGTTCCTGAAATGAGTGTAAAGAATTACACTCATTTTTATTGGTAAAGAAATGGAAGTCTTTACAGAAGGTTTGCCTGCATGACTCATAGCAGTGGGAAACTGAATGGTGTACAGAGTGGGAATTTGGCACCATGTTTCACTGGAGTTACTAATTAATAAGCAGCACACACAGTGCCACATGCTGCTTAATAATAAGTGCAGGTGCATTTCACATAATCTTTTAGTCAGTCACTGTGCTGGTAGGCTGCACTATCCAAGGGCTGACAGTTCATCAAATCAATCATCTGCACTTTGTAATAATCGCTTTCCAAATGACCCCACAAATAAAACGGCATGCACACGCCCACACGCCCATACACACACATAAAGACTCTTGCAAAACAGAAAGAAGAAAACACTGTTCTTTGTGTATTTCGTTTATTCATTTAAACGTCGATTGTCACCAGATGCAAGTTCTGAATTGAAAATATATAAACGAATCCAAAGTAATGCCTATGTAGACGTATTACATCTCAGCAATTTGAAGCTCAAAGTGCAGCTGTAATTTATACAGTCCCCAACAAAGACTAGTTGAAACACGATGAACTCCCCACCTACTATCTTTGTACTTGCTTTGAACAATAAGATTACATAGCTCGAATCAAAAAGGTGTTTCTTTTAAACACCTCTTCTACCTTAGAGTCTCTTACCGTTCATTCTTGTCTCTCTCAATGCTATTCATTAGTCTAGATTTCCTTTAATTTTTTTGTCATACTACTAATCCTCAAGACAACCATATCCAGCCACTCAATAGTCGCCAGGCATGTTAATAGATTCTACTGTATAAGCCACCTCCATTGGGCATCTTTGCAAGTAAACAGTACTTATGCTACTGTGTATTATGCAGTGCATAATGGGCCTTCCAGATATGTAAGTAGAGAAGCACAGCATGAATGGAAATCCAAAAAGTGCATATTTCATTGGGTAACTCCAAACACACAACTTGTCTGGGAAATTACTGTACACCACTTCCACAATTTAAATTACAAGCATACATCATAACCATTTTCCTGCAGAAGAAGGAAGATAATTGTGGACAGTTGTTTTGCACCCTGAGGTGGCATGCATCAGATGCAGGAGCTCTCCTCGAGCACCAAATACACTCAGTGTACTGAGAAAACCAGCTGAACTTGTAGTGGCTTGAGGTGGATAATACAGTGGCTGAACTCTGAAGATGCTTGTGTACATCAAGGTTGTCGAAATAAGATATCATACATGGACCTGAATGTGCACACTCATTTGCTGAGCACAAAAACTTAAACTCGTCAAAGCCATTCAAAAGTGTGCCGGTTTATTCTTAGTGTGGGTGCATTCATACAAGTCAAATGTCTGATGATCAGAAATTTCCAGACACCACCAAAGATGCAATTACATTTTTAATACAGCAGAATAATCTCAAGCCCTATGCTTTGACAGTGAGACATTAGCCAAATCATATTTTATTGATCCCCTCCTTTATGAACTAAAATTGCACTGAGTAATTTGCATTTGTGGTTGACAAGATGGAATTAAGACCAGAGAGAACTGCCACCTTTGATATGATTTATTTCCATATTATTAATGTGGCCTATTTAGCCTTTTTTTTTTCTTTCTCGTTTACCTCTACCTCTCTATAACTCTCTCCATTAACTTAAGTGGCTTAATATGGAGTGAATTTAATGATTTGATGTATAATATTGGAATGGGAATAGGTGTTGAAAAGAGCAACCATTTGACTGGCGAGAGAGCTCGCCTCTTCGCTTAGGGGAACGTGTGGAAATGTTTGGCTTTCACCAGGAATGGGGGGGGGGGGGGGGGGGGGGGGGGTTCTGAGGATGGTTTTGGTGGAGGGATTTGTGTGGTTGTGCATCACATTAATGAGTCATGTCACTTGTTTTCCGTGGATCGCATCCGTTATCGTGATGCAGCATTTATTATTACTTAAGGTTATAGCAGCCCGGCTCATTGCAGCTTTACTACATTTCTGGGAGACAGAAATATACTGAATCAACTCCAGTAACTTGACAAAAGTAAATTGACAAATTTGATTTGGGGAAAGTAACTGTCTCTAGTTGCTTTGTTTGTGTACAAAACTGCTGCTCCATGAGTTGTAGCTCCACAATCTACAGAGAAACTGCCTCGGTATACTAGTCAAGTACAAAGTTAAATCCAACAGTCCTGCAAACTTTTATAATGTTATGATACTAATATCACAAGCTTCCTCTCACGCTTGGGCTGCCTCGTGAAAACTCCAGCACAGACAGGGTTTAAATTGGAGTGTAAGGTTATTGGAACTATACCACTTTTTTTTTTTCTTTGCCTAGGAAATCTGAATCTGTGATATTACCATTTCAGGGGTGAATGGATTTAAAGCACGATGGACTGATAAATCTCAGGACAGGGTGAAATAGATGAATCTCGAGTTATTTACCCTTTTTAATTGGAAATGTCTGTCACAGGGCAGCAAGCAGAGTTCCCTTCCAAGCCATTATCTGTCTGCTTTGATCATTTGCAGGTATTTTATGGCGAGTGATGTGCTGAGTGTCAACGGTAGCTATTGAATTTATCCCTGTTGGATTTTTACAGGCTTAAAAATACAAATGCTGAGGAGCGAAAAAAGCCCGCAGAAGGTCAACTTGTTAATCACATCCATTTACTGTTTTACAGATTCACCATGACGACTGACAAGATTTTACTGACAGAGAAGCTAAATAGTTTCATTTACTTTTTAGTCTAAACTCTTAAGTTTGACAGCCCTGTAGTGTTTATTTGATTAATCTGTCTCCAGTTGAGCTTTAAACTTCCTCTGTGAATAGCTAACTAGTGAGAGCTGTTATCCCGTAACAGGAGTCTGAGCTGTGTTTTTTAATAGACTTAAACAAGCCATAGTTTCCTTTGAGAAAGCTCTTGGGCTTCACTCATTATTGCTCCCCAGGGCCCTGTCAATAGTTTCTGGCTGCTCTTGAGTTCCCATTCCTGGCTTGTCAGCCTTGCTGCGCTGCCTGTCTTGGTCCCCCAGTGACACAGTAGCATCATAGCGTGAGCTCTGTTGAAGGATATCTCTGGCTCCAAAGGAGGACACCATTGGGACACTGCCAGCCCAGTTGATGATGTCACACTATGACAGCAGCGACTACTTCAGCTCCAAAGTGCTGTGGTCTGCCCAGAGAGTGTCCGCGTACCACTGTGTACGCACATAACTATGTACATATAAAATGCTCACTTAAATAAGATCTAAATGCATATCCAGAGGAACTGCCGAGCACTGTGACTGTTTTGCTGTAAGCACAGACACATTTTTGGATGACACTTTGAATACATTGAGATTCCTCACACACACACACACACAAAAAAATCTGAATGTGCATTTTGTAGCAACAAACAATTCACTGATCTCATTTTATATTCATTCAGCACTATGAATGTTGACAGCTCTAACGCCTCAGTATGTGCTACGCAAAATATATAAAATAATGACAACAGCCGAGTCACTCTAGTCTGCATCTGTCACAGCAAAAAAAAGACAAGAGCAGACAAAACCCTGATTTAAATACTAGTAGTAACGATAATGGTATCCATCTCTGAAGCAGTCACTGACGTGTTTGACTCTGACAATATCAAAAGCAACGCTTCTGTTCTGTTTCAGTCTTCTTTCCCGTAGAATCAGGGGTCTCTTGTGATTCCACATTGGCTGCCTATCCACAATGTCTAGCAGAAGCATATAAAGGCTCATTTGCACCATCTGCCAGAGGAGGTGACAGGGACAACTCAAGTGCCAGAGGGCTATTGGAAAAAAAAAAAAAAAAACCCAAAATAGTACAGCTGCTACAATCTACCTGCTCCTCTGCTTCGCCCCCTGCGGGACATTTCTTGGTTAAGTTGGTGTTTTGGTGGCTTTTGAAGGCCATTGGTGATGAAAGACTGGGACACTGTGTGCTTGCACATTGTCACAGCAGGGATTAGGAATTGTTAGCTAATGTGAGCTGTTTGAGGTGAGAGCAAGTTATGGGAAAAGGACTGCTTCACTTAAAGTGTGACTGAATTTGAGTGTTATACTGTAATTTGGAGCTTTTCAGGAGAAATCGTTTTCATGCTAGCAGTGTGGATCCAATATAATGACTTCTGCATCAATCATGTCTCCCCAAAATGACTGTAAAACGCAGATGCACATGCGTTTTTTAATGTAATTGCTATCACGTTATGCTGTCAGGTAATATTGAGAAATTAGGGAGATGGCAAGCTGCAAATATGATGATACTGAACATTGAGGTTAGGAAAAAATAGTGGCTTCCACATCAAACATGTTTATAAAGCTTTAAACAAAAGCAACAACATTTGCCTAATCTTAACTAACTGCTTTTAATGTCTAAACCTAACCACGTGGCAGTAACCTGGGGCCAAAGTCAGACCTGTGGTGTGACAGTGCTGTGCAGTGTCATCTCCTTATAACTCTGATTCTTTTATTAAATGCAAAGCTTCACTCATTAAAAAAATAACGTTGCATTTGCCCATGATACATCCACAGGGTTGACTGACTGACTTCGCTCATCTCCTTACTTTGTCTCTGTTCACTGTACCTAGCATTAGTACACCCGCCTCAAATACCTGCACAGCTGGGACATCTGTTCTGGTTAATACAGAACTTCCAACAGCTTGCAGTCCAAAAAAACCTTTCAGCATTTTTCTGACACCAGTAAAATGCATCAATACTCAAAGCAGGTGGCTGTCAATTAGAAACTTCCTCACTTTTGTATTGGCTGTATGTTAGCTATGCAGCAGATACAGCAGCTTACACTGTTTGACGTTCAGCTATGGGCGCGTGTTAAGCAAGCCTCCAACATAGTTAGGGTCAAAACTGTTAGCCCCTGTTAGTAATTATGAAACATTTCCCTAGAATTTTGTAACTGAATTCAATATTTTATTTATTATTAATAATATAATTTAGCATTTTGCAAATGTAGTTAACACTTATGTGGTAAAATTATCATGTTATTTTTCCCCTTTTCTATGTAAGATACACCTGAGTATTCAATCATAATTCATCTTAACTTAAGGGACTCAGTGAATAGGGCTAGTAGCAATTGAACTCTTGTTAGAGATGGATAACATAATTTCATCAAGACAAAAAATGAAGAAATCAGCTTAGAACTCAAGCGGAAGATAGTGGATGCTCATCTTAAGGCGCCTTCCTGTCATTTCCAAGCCTCTCACAGTTTGTAGAACAGCTGTATGTTATTTTATTGCAAAGCACAAGGAGACCTTTTTTTTTCTTTTCTTAGAAACAAAAACCTGTGCATGGTTAAAAGTGCACCATATCAAAAACTTTAAAAAGGAAAATAATAAAAAAAATAGTTTGTCTGCTGGTTTGTCAATGGGAGGGAGAGGTACTTTCAATTGCTAATTTTCATTGAACTAATAACATTGGCCATGTCAATTTAGTCAGTGCATGAGTAAAAAATCTGAATCAAACTTAGTGCAGATTATGTCTTTGTTTTTGGAAACTAACAGTTTTATAAATATAATATTATAATAAACAGTTTTGGTTGTGGTCAGTTTTCAACACAATTGTCACATATTTAATTCATTTGAACACAGATTGTCAGTATCAAAGCCGAGAAGAACATTTTGCTAAACTTCCATCTGTACAACTAGACAGTGGTAGAGAAATATTGGTGTGCCAACCCTCCTTTGCAAACTGCTGATGAAGTGTGGGATTCCACTTTGATGGTAATTTGAGCATAGACAGTCTTAGACAAGAATATTTCATGAGGGTTGAATCTGTCCCTTCACATCTCTCTCAGAACTTCCCACTTCCAGAAACTTCCTAACACAGTCAGTTATCGTTGGCACCATGTGTCATGCTTCTGACGGTTTGATTGTTTCTGTGTTTTTACATCGAGAGAAGTGAAGAGAAAAAGAGAGCTTCATGTGTTGCTCAAGGTCCTTTTAGATACTCCCCATCCCACATCTCCCTGCACAATTAATTTTATCTTTGGGGTATTATCAAGAGGGAGCCTGGCAAAGCAGCATGACAGAAAAACGGTCCAGAACCCCGAGGCCCAGGGTGGGAATTAATCTGTTTGACAAGATCTCTCACAAACGATTTGCCTGGCTTTCCTTCAGTTGGATGTTGCTACTACCCTACATATCTGAGGGAGTGAAGAATAAGCATGTTTCAAACATAATGCAGACCATACTGGCTCAAAACATTGAAGTGAGCAATAACAGGGCGCTGATGATGTGTTGGAAAACAAGGAAATAATGCACCCTTGACACGTGTTGCAACAACCTTAGGTGCATGTATGTTAAATGAGCATGATAAAGTAATGATAATGAATTTCCGTCACGACCAGCTGACATTGGCATTGCTTTCTTCAAAAGGCACAATTTAGTCCTGAATCAAGCTCCCAAAAATAGTTAGCCTTGTTCAGTTCACGCTTTCAAAACTATTGACATAAAGCAGACGTTTGATGGGATGCAGAAAATTAATCAAAGTAATGATTGAATAATTATCTCAAGTGCAATTAATTAAACATGCCAATGAACTCATCTTGAACAGCTGTCCTAGCTTCACCACTTAATCACTTGTGAGAATTACCAAACACAAATGGAGGACACCAAGTGCATGCAATAATCTCTGCAAAGTGCATTGTTTACAAATAGTAATTAATATCACACCATGTATTAGCAGCCTAAGTGACTGCAGAGCACTTCCATAATTGTACCACAGAGAGTTGGGTTTCTTCCGCCTTCTTTGCTCAGACACCTTCTTGTTAAGACAGAGGACCGATTATAAAATCGAGTGCTGGAGTTACGGGCTGCATTCCTAAAATTCACACAGATTTACAGTGTATTTTTATTCAGTATTTTGTGGGTGCCATGGTACCTTATTAAAATGTCAAAAACACACCATACTTCGTTGCAAAATGTATGATTTAACCTACTGAATGTCCTGGACACCATTAACCTGATAATTCATGCTCAATCCAATTTCTACCCACGTAGTGTAAAATGGATTTATTTTATGTTTCTGCCTGAGAATGTGAAATAGTTCCCACTATACGTGTTGGCAAAGAACTGCCCAAAAGTGTCAGTGAGCTCCCTTAGTGTCTCTTGAAGGGATAGTTGTGGCCAATGTGCCAATGCAGGAGTCTGTGGCATTTCTAGGATGAGGTAATTTTGGGCATCACGTATACAGCTTTCATGGTTGGTGAAGCCTAACAGTCAGAGCGAACTCCTGGAAATGGTCTGTGTGGTTCTGACATATGAGGGATCTATCTTAGGCGGACTGGGGTCTGGAAACAGATGAATGAAGATTGACACTGAGTGGCAGCAGACAGCAGCCAACCTAAAAAGTGTTGAAGAACAGTCACTAACACTTCAAGCGGGGTCATTTATGAGTTAAAGTTATGGTTTAGAGATTGCAGTAATACTGTAGAACTGTACTAGTTCAACACATTTGACTACTGTAATATGACACACTCATTACTATAATATCAGTAATTACATGCACTTACAGTATTATACTGTAGCTCACATAAAATGGTGGTATTGTCATATGAATTTAAAACCATTGTAAAGGGTTGAACATAAAAAAAGGATAATTAGCATATTCATTATAATTTTAATATCTTCCCTAGTACTGTGTATTTCATTCAAGACCACAAGAACGAGATACTACAGTAATTAAATTGGCTTAGTGCTATGCAACGTTGCTTTTTTTTCCTTCTTCTTCGAAATTTGCATGTATAATGAAAATAAAAAAAAAGAAATGTCTCAGAGGTAAGGTGAGAGATGATAAAATACAGCAGGGGTGTGTATTTTAATGTCATAGGATCAGACAAATGTCCGTTTAATTAGTACAAAGTTGTGTATTTTCAGTGTGTATAAAGTGTACAGATGGGGTATGTGAATAAAAAACGGTGCTCCGCTCCCTTATGTGTTAACAAGCAACTAAAAAAGACCTGAATTAAAACGCCATAATTCTAGTTAATGTCTGCTGAGATTCTTATGAGACTATTTAAAGTTATTGGTAAGACGAGATTCCAAATAAACTTTTTAGTGCTGTGTTATTCTGTCGTGCTGCAGTTCGAGGTGTTCTTCGAAATGTGTGACAAACAGCTCATGACTTGGACACATCTGGCGCCAGTTTCCCTGAATAACATGTCACAAACTTCACCAATTTGTGTTGAAAGAAATCATCTTGACTCATGTCTTTGTTAGAACTCTTTGGACTGGAAGGAATGCAATAAGCCCCTTAATTGTCCTTGTGTTCTTGCAATAAAATTGTTGGAGCCATGGCACTTTCATGTGTTCCTCTTTGTGTTTTGCTTCTGTCTTTGTAGTCGTGTATTCCACCTCCAGTAGCAGTCCTTAGGCAAGACCTCTTCATGCTTACCCTGCCTTTGCATTGTACCTTGTAAGTTCCTGTGGATAAAAGCATCTGCCAAATGACTAAAAATGTGTTTATGTCACACTCGACAATTTTCTTAACAGCTTTAAGAAAGACAGTTTTTGACTGGGTAAAAAAAAAAAAAAAAAACAGTTTAAAGTACAAACTAATTTTGCAGCTTGTCGCAAACAAAACATCCAGTCACTTCCAGTCGTTTTATTGTTTGCCCTTACGCGGTGCTTTGTTGGAATCGATTTCCTTTGCAGTATAATTGGTGTCATGCCTGCATTGGCTAAATAAGCCATTACAACCGAAGATACTATGGCAAACTGTAGGGGCATTTCCCACACTTTGCTTAAAAATATGCTGAGCAGTTACAGATGGAAGTTGGTATTTTTGGCCATTAATTGCAGAAAGCTTAGAAGAATCTACTATAGCATTTACAGGAATTACTACAGTAGCTTTTCCAGTTGACTACGGTTCATATATCTTTCAAATATTGAATGTCACTAGTATTTAAATGCTGCTACAGTATATATCACCATGCTTTAACTTGTGTTTTTAGCAGACTTCTACTGTATTTGAAGCACACTACCACAACATAAGTTCACCTCTGATCATTCAGTCATCCTCGGTGAACGTCTGGAAAATCCCAATTCACTGTCAGCTTTCCAGAGGAGCTTAATGTATTTTTGTTAACAGAAAAGTACGAGGCTAAAAGGTTAATATCAGGGAGTGACTACAATTCTCTATGCTATTGTAGCGGCACATCTCCTCTCTCACTCTCATTCTCTTTCTCTTGCTCATTCGCTCTTCCACAACCGTGTTATTGTGTGAGTGCACACATCCAGATGTGCGCACACACACACACACGCACACACACACACACTCACACTCCTGTGGTGCTCGCTCTTGTCCTCAGTGTACACGTTGCAGCAGAGCCATCCATCCAAACCTGTCGACCATGAAATTAGGTTAAGACGTAAGGCTGTGAATGACACAGGTGTGGATACAAATGAGAACATCCGTATGAAGAAGTGCAGATCCAGGACGGCTGATACTGTAGTCGTTATAGGCATTCAGAATTATATTTCGCAGCTTCCTCTTTCATTTTATTTAGACCACTTTTCCTGTCGTATGTTAGTGGTCAGGACAGGGCATTAGCGTACATGCTAGGAAACTGCACCTAAGGATGTTAGGAGCTGTGTCATATTGTAAATCTAATTTCCTATAGTAAAGTTTAAAGTCGCTCAAGCTTCTCTACACTCGTCTGCTCCCTTGCATTTATCAGAATATTTACTTTTTAAAATACATTCAGAACTATTTTTAACTACTAACATTAAAAACTGTATAATTTATTTTCAAATTAATTGAAAGGTTTGCAAATTGGTTATGGTTTCATAATATAGTACAGTGGTGATCATTTTCAAAGGCTCCCAGTTATGGATTTCTTTTATCATATGTTATATTTCTGCAATAGCAAAAAAGAAATGTGCATGGTCATTGTCAGCTGACTGCAGCACTAGATTACCATCCAACTAGAAAGACATATGCATACTATCAACACATTTCAGGACAAAATGTGTTATCTGTAGGTGAGATTTGTAACATACCTACTGTATCTACATCTAAATTCAATGTGAATTGAATGTGAAGGTGAGAATGTGACAGTGCCATGGGATTTCTTTTGAACATGGGGGCGATGGCGACAATTTGCTGCGGCGTCATATGAACTGCAGGTGGAAAACGTAGCCCGGATTTTGTTGATGCGGGTGGTGTCAGAGAACTGTACGATGTGACAGAGAAGTCAGGCACAGTAAAGACGATTATGTATGGATATGAGGTTTCGGAAGCGTTCTTTAAAAGGGTGGTAGTGATTTGGCAAACCTGAGCTCTATGTTCAGGCGTTTTCAAAAAGCACTGATGGCCCCTCGTCGATTCAAAATTGCTTTTACTTCCCCCCGTACGCTAAATGTCCAATGTTTTTCACTTTCCTTCACATAACACAGCAAGACAAAGAGAAGCTGACAGGACGAAACAATTACTTTGCGGTTAAACCATCAGATTTGTCATCGCCGTTTGGCTGTAGAAAGGGTCCCAGCTTTTGAAAAGCAACTACACATGCAGCTGGTAATATGAGAGCGCCATACTGGCTATTGCTTTTTACTGTAATAGCTATCGACCTCTGCATAAGCAAGGATCTGCTTATATCTGCAGTCCTTCAAACCCCACTGAGTTCAAACATTATAAAAAGTTTCAAGTCCAATCACCTCAGGTTCACACTGATACAAAAGACTGCTGAACATTTAAAAGGGAATAAAATATGTGCTATAGTGAATATGATATCAGTTGAAGCTGATTTTGATTGATAGGGCCCTTGGGGCCATGTGGGCTGCATGAAAGAAAAAGTCAAGAATGAATTTGCCAGCTAATGATCCTTTCCGTTCTTGAATTATGTTTAACCTAGGTATACCAGATACCATGAAGTCAAAAAAAGGAAGGGTTGAAGTGTGAGTGGAATTGAAATGTGAATCAAGCAAAACAAAGCCTGCACACTGCAGTGTTTGTATGAATTGAATAGACGTACGTGCGTAAATCACCTCATTTAACGTGTCGACTGTGCCTGCTTGCACACCACCACCACACACACACACACACACACACACACACACACACACACACACGCACACACTTGTGAGATGCCAAGGGTCAAGTGGTTTTCAGTGTGTGCTATGAAAAGTCCTGACGTTAGCTAATATTTCCTGATGTGTTCTATTTTTATTTGCATACTGGCTGCTGCCTCAGCCAGCTCCTATTGTCAGAGCTTTCCATTTGAATGTCAACACTATTATTACAGCAGGTGATGCAACAGCAGGTGTCTCTCTGCCTGTCTGTTTTGTCTCCCCTGCCTTTCTGTGTCTTTGTGCTCTCTCTCTGAGCCTCTCCTGCTTCTCCTTCCACCGGTTTTGTTTAACAGCTATCATTATGTGTCTGCCAAATGGAATCCACTTGGAATCAACTTTTTCTACCCTTTGCAAGCATCTCCATTTTTCTAGGTTTGACATTCTACCACTCTTTCCCCACTCACTCTGACTGTAATGGGTGAAAGGGAGAAAGCTCCTTGTTGCTGTCTTGCCTCTCTTTTCTTGTTGTTTATAGCCAAAGCCTTGACAGTGTTGCTTCTGACTTAGCTTGGGAGAAATGGATGCTTTTACATTTCGCCCTACTGGAAAGTGGCAGCGCATGGTAATACTAGTAAACACAGTTCATTACAGCTTTGACAGCTGATGACCAAGGCTCAACCCTCCTGCACCTGCCTCTGTAAAGAATGCACACAAACGGGACTTTCTATCTTCAAGATGTTTCGAGTGATCAAAACTGAGGTGCCGTTCTTTTTTTATTTTTGTATCCTGTGCTCTTCTGTCTCTTTGTCCTCACTTTCAACCATGTAATCAAGTGCACTTTATTGCTGTCATGTCTGCTTAGGGTCAGACTGTATTTCCAACTTTGGCATCACTGATGTTGAGAGACTTGGGACTGTGGGAAGAAACCTTTAGGTGATTTGGGATGATAGTGTGCCCTGAAATGCTGCAATAAAGGTAAAAACCAATTTATCTGATAAGTTTGTTCACTTATTCAATACAACATTACACCACAAAGTCCTTGTTGTATCCCCTTCTTGGCCAGCAGACTCTAATGCATCTCAGTTATCACCCCTTGAATATTTAAGAGGTAAATGTAGGTACAGGATTTTGACTTATTCATTTTAATTTGACCCTTTAGTGGGGTGCATCACTGTTTGCTGTGCTCGTAGTGAAATAATAATCCACAAGCAAGGGTCTCACCATCAGATTGGTTTGCTATGTCTCTATGACACATATTATAGAAAAAGACAAATGAAGACAATAATAAGACAGAAATAATAAAGAAATTGTAAATAAATATGTAGATATATATTTTAGGTTCCAGACTTATACTAATAGAGAGTTAGGAATTGAACATATAAACATCCAAACCCAAAGTGTCATCACTGTAAAGAAAATGAATGTATATGAAAAAGTGAATGACCCAGTATATTGCCTTGTGGTTCTCCTCTACCAGATCATACTTGAGAGTAAAGTTAAGCTTAGTTATGACATCCCATAAATACTGTAATGTAAAAATAGGGGTCATCTTAGGGAAGATCACTAAATAGCCACTACTCCAGAACTATTACAATAGTAGACTTTTGATTTTTTTTCATTCAGAAAAAAATGTGTGTTTTGATTTAATGGATTTTGCAAATAATTCCAACAGTAGTGTAATGGACCAAGCTTTAACATTACATATACCATAATAGGCCTAAAAATATATAGGCAATATAAAATATATGTAATATATGTATACACATGCATATACACTTCATGTCAGAGTCAATTTGTTCCACTATGTTGGCTACACTACAGTATTAATCTGATGTCTGATTAGATGAGCAGCTCAAAGATATTTCCTTGAAGTCACAATGTATTAATTAAATGAACAGCAAAATGAGTGTTAATCATGCAAATGATTAGATTTATGGGTGTGTTTTGAGGTTTGAAAAACAGATTTGACAATGAATAACTTGATTCTCATGCTGCCTCAAACCAATGATGCGCCAAATAACCAATCACTGAAGGGCACAGTTGAAATCAGTTTTTGAAAGTTAATTCAGTCCCTGCATGTACATAATGTGTGGATTTTGTGAATTGTTAACCCCTGAAATAGTACATATATATATACTATATAGTATATACTATATATACTATTTAGGGATTATTAGTATCCAACGTGTACTTCTTTAGAATAAGTACATAAAATATGCTGTCGTTTTGTCTTTGGTGACACTGGCTGGGCTTACACCAGCCTTCACAGCATACTGATTTATTACATTCTGTGTCATCATAAATGCAGGTACGAAAAAGAAAAAGGCTTATAGGCGAATATTCAAAGTGCATGCGCAGTACAAAAACAAAATCCACAGGTTATAGACAGCGTTTGAACACTTGGCGTAGAATTAGCCTAGATTATGTGGATTTCATCTGACAGCTTTACCCTTAAACCCATATGTCCAACACAATGCCGTATGTATGCTATAAATGTCTGACATGAGTTTCATTACTGTAGAGATGTGGAATTCATTTTGGCACAACTAAGCATTTTAATATGATTGCCACTAATATCATTCATATTGGCAAAATTTCCAGTTCAGCGACTGAATATTCTCATATCCGGTGGGAGTGGGAACGGCACTTTTTCTCTCCCAAAGAGGCAGCAGCAATATTGCACGTCTTTTGAGTTTATGCAAAGCATCTCCCATTTTCCTCCAACAGCACTCACTCAGAGCAGCCATGGCAAATATCATTAAATGCCCTGTTAACACTCCTCTACACACACACACACACACACACAGACACGCACACAAACAAACACACACATAAAACCGCATCTCCCTTCTCTCTACCCGTACTCGTCCCCCCCCCCGTCTTTTTCTTCCTGACTATCACTCAGTGGCAGTGCACGAGAGATAGAGAGTACATTGATCTGCCAAAGTGAGCAGCCATTTCACAGGGCGAGTCTGTGCGGTGCTCCTGTCCCTGAATGGGAATTGCTCATTTCACCTGGCAGACTAGTGGAAAGCCCCACTGGAGAGGGACAGAGGGAGGGAGCGAGCACAGGAGTCAGGGCCCTGGTCAGGGTTTGGCAGGCGGCAGATAAGAGCTCCTCGTGCCGCTCCTGGATGCACTTACTACTGCTGCTGGAGCTCAGCCCCTTTCTCTGTCTTTCACACACTCACCTACACACACGCGCACAGCTTTGCTAAACACATGTGAGGCACTAATAATAACGTTGGCGTTCGGGTGAGTCAGCCGTCTTTCCTCAGGCAAGGATAAAAGTAAAACATGGTGCCTTTATTGAGTCTGAAATCACTAACTGTGGAATTCCCAGAACAGGGCTTTAGCTCAGGCTGTATTCCTTTCATTGCCAAGATGCCATGTGTCCACAAGATCTAATATTTTGTCCAAAGCAGGCAGCCACTGATAGACTGATAAATAAGCTAGTAAATTATTTATGACGTCCGTACAGACAACACACAGTGTATGGAATATGTAGTTGTGTAGATCAAAAGAGTTGTAGCTGAATAACTTGGGTCATCAGTACAAACTATGCATTTTTAAATTAAGCCTTCATCTAGGTGAGAAAACCAAACGTCCCTTGTGACTTGACAGTGCCAAGTTTTGCTTTTTTACACCCAACATAGGATATTTCATATATCAATCTTACATTTTTTAACAATACCTATAACAAAATTACTTTTTAATTCGTTTTTTGCCAAATTCCCTCTGATGGAAATAACAATATCTGCACGGCTTATATTTAGTACTAGTGTTTTCTCTACTGAAGGATGCTTGAGCTTTTGGAAAATGCAATTTGTGGTATCGTGAGTGTTTCTATAATTTTGTTGAGCTCATTCATAAAAATGAGGCTACGCTATACAACACAAATACCTCTGACAGCGGCACAAACACGGCCTCCAGTATGGCAAAAAGAGCTGAATCAGCACTTCTGTTGTATTAAACAGAGTTAGGTTTAGCTTGGTATATCTAACAAGCCGTCAGCTGACTGTAAACACAGTGTCCTCGGTCACCCTGAGATTAACCGAGTGCTTCGAGTGGTTGAACATAAAAATATAAATCATGCTACAGTGCGCTAACTTTTACTTGGCAGATTCATCATTAAAAATATTTCTCTGCTGTGCAATGATAAAAATGTAATTCAGGCAGCTACGCGTCTCTCTCAAAGCTTGTCTTATGTTTTAAATTCATAGCAAGCTAGACGGTGAATTCGCCACGAGAAGAATTTAGTTTGAAAATCATCCTTGCGCTCTTTACGGTATTGAGAATATTCAAAATGCTCCTTTTCTGGAATTCAGCTTAGCTTAAATATTACGATTTTTCTCATTTTAGATTCTAAAATGTTACGCTTATAGGTTTTAAAAAAGGATCACATGCACTAAATCTGCATCAGTCTTGACTTGCATATGAGCAGGGGCCTTCAGCCTCCCCGGCATCCGACTCACCTCTGTGGCAGTGCCCCCTGTCCCCTCCATCTCCACCTTCCCATCCCTCATACGTCTGAAACACATTCCATCCAGCCACTTCATTCCCCCCACTTCATCCTTCACGTGTTCTCAAATTTATTTCTCTCTATCTCACTCCTCTGGTCAGCCGGCTTTCCCTCCCGCCATCTAGCCCTATCTCTCGGCTGCTCTCCTTGCTCGGTGACAGTCTCATCACACTCTATCAATCAGGCTTGTGAGGCCCGGGCGCAGTGCAGCACAGCATAGCATCTCGCAGTCCCGGTCTAGTCCCATCAGTGCCAGTCAGTCTCCCTCACTCTCTCAGTCACTTTAAAAAGGTTTAGGTTGCCAGATATAGTCTGTTTCCTCCCACCCCATTGCAGGTCAGGAAATGGGAGGGATTGAGCTGCAATCGAGATTTAGCTTAGTTCTTGATCTGACATCACTTGACGTACTCTGACCTATCTCGGCTCTCAAATCATGCAACTCTTAGACGGATATGCACACGATCAGCTTGAACACAAATTCCAAAACAAAGAAAACGTGGCACGCGAGCCAACGATGCACAACAGAGGTCAGACACATGCTTGTCGTTTGCCTCGTCCGCCATTCCTTTGCGTCTCTTACCTGCCGCAGGCCTCATCCTGTGGTTGACGTCTCAGGAAAGAGAACTGCATAAACGAGAACAAGCAAAGAGAAACAAGATAGGGATGAATAGCTTAATCGAGCTGTCCGTGTGAAGTAAAGCCCTGCATTTCTGCACATTTTATTACAAACAACAAGGAGCGCTTAATAAAAAAGTGTACTGTACAGTAGTCTTTTTTGTTCCGCTGCTCATTTAATTAGTCCATTTACTCAGCAGCACCATGTACAAAAGATACAGTAAAAAGGCACACAAAATACTTGTTGTGCAACCAAATTTCAGTTGAAGGAACGGAAAATTGCATGTGCAGTCAAGACAGACTTAACCACAGTTATCGATTGGCTTTGTGAATTATAATGAAAAGTGTAATTACATTTTCCTTTAAGTAGCACAACAAATTAGGCTTGTGAGTTATTCTGGAAGCGAATGAGGGGGGAACAGAAAAAAAAAAAAAGGGAAGAAGCTTGCATTTAATGTGCTCGGAAGATTTTCTCAGGCTATTTTCTTGCTAAATGCATTAGCAGATGCTGCTGTGCCCATACAAGCCTGTGGACTAATATTCTTGTAAATGATTAGCTACTTATTTAACCAACAGGGAGAAATATGCTCAGGGTGGTTACAACAAAAATTAGTTGGGGATAAACATTTTTAGCTACACTCCGTGAGCTTTAATTTGACTCATTATCTCTTAAAACATTATTGTAGGGCTTTATGGCAGTCAAATGAGACGATTAGCAATGATGATTATGAATGTCATGATTGCAGTCGTCTCTCTCTGCCCAAAACTTCGGCTTTGTGTTAATTCAGAGGCAATTTTCTGTGTGAATGAGGTTTCGTGTGGAAGACGTGTGTGTGTGTGTGTGTAAAAGCAGGAATGGGAGCCAGCAACCTTAACGTTTCAAATTAAAAGGTCTCCGAGGACATCAAAATTGCAGGGTCTTAACGTGTAAATGACGGAGAACATGTTATAGTCCCCTGTGGGTACATGAGGGTAGAACTGGTTTCTAGCCCCCCCCCCTTCAGCCTAACTTCATCAACAGTGTGTTTTTGCTGAGTTCTTTGTTATCAGGGGTTCTCTCTGTGCACCCTGTTCATGCTAATGAATCCACAAATTAAATTGTAGAACAGAGGAATATTAGGGCGCCTGTCGTTTTGATGCGGTGAGGAATACTCAATTAGGCCGGATTTGGTCCCCGTAATTATTACATTATAGCTAAAGATAAGTGTTCAATGGCGACAAATGCTTTGATGGACTCTATTCTGTGACAAAGGCAATGGGTGAGTAAAGATGAAAATGCCCGAACAGAAGAGTGAAAGGGTGAAAAATAAAATATATATATATATATATATATATATATATATATATATATATATATATATATATATATATATAAATATATAAAAGCAAGTGAGAGAGTGACAAGAAAGCTATCGCACAGGAGCCCCTGTCTGCAGCAGCCATATTTCATTACACAGCACCAACGCTTAGGAGGCAATCAAGCATATTTAGCCATCCTCGTCTCCCCCCACCCTCCCCAATCCCCCCCCACCCCAAAGCAATTATTACTCCCCAGTTTTTTACTGTGCTTTGCCATGGGGAAAATGAACCGCAGTACTTATCAGCTCAATGCATACACAAGTGACGAGGAGGACATACTGTATAGGTGAGCACAACGCGTGTGCCAGCGAGGGGGGCACGCGCAGGGGAGGGGATGGAGGCTGAGCTGACCACTGGCGAGAGCACATTTAAGAGCAGCAGGCGGAGCAAGGGGAGATACAGAGATAACCGTAAACATGTCACCCAAAAAAAAACCCCGCTGTTATTTGCATTCATATTGGAAAGAGCCAAATTGATGTGGGGTCAAACAGGGAAGGTGAGGGTTTATGACCTGTACATAGCCCTGCTGTCAGCAGCTCTGATCTATCGGCCCGGCCAGCCTTGTCAGACTTTTTACGCCTGATTATATTATCATGGCTGACGATCAATGCGAGTGAGTGATCGTTCATCTGCAAAGTAGAGGAGAATGAATACAGCGGAAACGCGAGGAAATTCTTTAGTAATACAGTGAATGGGGGAAAAAAAAAAAGCATTTCCCATCCTGAAGTCATCTGGTTAAGTGATGCACGGCCTTGCCAGTGCAGCACACAAACTACTTTTAAGCACACCGTTGCTGTGTCTTGCTCCTTTGCTCAGTGTGTGTGTTTTTTTTTTCTCAATTGCTATATTGAGGTAATAGAGAGAAACTGCGGAGCTGTGAAATAAACAACAACAACAGCAACAGCAAAAATCATATTTCAATATTCTGTGGGGTTTGAGCAGCTAATGTGCACTCATTTGGGTGGCACAGCCGCCAACTGCAGCATTAGTCCCCATCTGGGGGACTTGTGTTTTGGTGAAAGTGCTTCTCCATTTGCGAGACTCTTCAGTTCTGGGCATCCTCCCCAAACCCATAACTCAGCGTGCCTCTATCACTCCCATGCGACTGACTGTCATAATCATCAGCATTATGCTACCTCAATGGACCTGATTTACAAGTCTGGACATGGCACCAGCTTCGCGCAAAAAGGGGGGGAGAAACATGGGGCTGTTTGCTGCCGCCAAGCCTATTTCTTCCGAACGCATTTAATGGGGAGGGGAGACTGATAATGAGGGCAGAAAAGTAGCTTTTCAGGCCTTTGATTTGTATACGAGACGGCAAATAAAGCTCTCAAATAAGGTCTTGAATGTTGTTCACAATTTCAAATAGAAGCTTTAATTTTTGCAGTTCAATATTTTCAACATAGAACAATGTAATGCATTCGCTGGAGTCACTGGATAAAACATATAAGGCAGCAGAGGATACAGAAAACAAGCCGGGGGTATGTTATATCGGCACGTCATGATCACCTGATTGACAGACATCAATAACACTTGCTCTAATAAACTTATCATTCCCGTGCATCCACCCATCCATCTTGTCATTATCTAAACTGATTTGGCTTGTGATTACATTTCCAATTCGGCGTGACACGTTCGGGGCCCTGTTCAATAAATTGTGGCAGTGATCATGGCGTCTTTATCAAAATGCGCTTTGAAATAAATACGCTGATTTCTTTCGTCGTGCGGCGATAACACGCCTCATTATACGTCTCTGGACTTTGATCATATTTGTTCACCTGGAGGCACCACCTGGCCCTTTCCTCAACCCTCTCATTTATTTATTTCATAAAAATCACATTAGCTTATATTCATCCACACACACACACACACACACACTGCGCCTGCCATCTGATAGGGTCACATAAATCAATTTTTTTTTTTTAAATACATGAACACGCCAACAGTTATATGTGGCTCCCAAACTGCCTGCTGATAGCTAGCTGCCATTTCTTATCACTGCAGCCGAATATAGCTCCGTCATGAAGGCACTTTTGCTTGCTGTCTAAATGGAGGAGACTGAGCGAGAGGAAATGCATTTATGTTCAAATTACTTAAGCTGCCTGCGAAAGCTCTTTGTTGAGCTGCACGGTTATGAAAATCGACTGGGGAAAAAAAAAAATCTTATAAAGTGGAAAAAAACAGTCTTGATGACAGAAAATCACCTGTATTCCTATAGACTTTTCTATTTGTCTGTAACATACAGTGATTCCTGTGTGTGTGTGTGTGTATTTTATTTTATATATACAATCCACTTGTGTTGTTGACTATAATCAGGAGGCATGCAGAGCAATCTGCTTCTTTACAGCTTCAGAGAGAGTTAACAGCATCAAATAATATAGCGGAGATCTCACTCGGTCACAGGACAACGTGAATAGACGCCATCCGCCTGTTGTTGTTGTTTTATATTTCTGCCATTTGCAGTATTAATTTGCTAAGCCGAATACATAAACTAATCAGGCGTGTTTATTTCTTGCTGTTGTCGAGCCGTGGGCTCCAGCGTTTGCAGCTCGTACCCCCGGAGTTAATGAACAAAGCTGAAATGAGCTTTCGTAACTGTGAAAGAAATGGCTGGAAAAATAACGCGGAGCCCATATCCTCCTCTGTCTTTTTTTTTTTTTTTTTTTGCACACGCGGTTCCAGCTGGAAAGAATTTGATTTCTCTCCAAATGGCAGTGTAGGTGTTACAATAGTAGGGAGAGCCCATTGGCGGACAGCGTGATGTTGTGAGACCATTTGATAGACAGCGGCACAGCAGGAGGAAAGACGAGAAAGGAAGTGGGACTCGGGACTACAGAGCCAAGAGACTCCTTTCTCTTTCACTCTCCTGCTCCCAACTGCTCCCAGTGCCAGAGACACGGGCCGCTGCACAGACAGATGGTGAGGAGTTGTGTGTGTGTGTGTGTGTGTGTCTGAGAAGCTAGGTGTGTGTGTGTGTGTGTGTGTGTGTGTGGTGGGTGGTGACGCCATTCGCCTTTGTACAAGTGTGAGAGAGACGGAGAGCCAGAGATATAAGGGGAGAAAATTAAAGAGGGAAAAACACTGCAGAGGTGTTGACGTGAGAGGAAGAGAGAGAGAGAGAGAGAGAGTGGTGACTCTATCACGCAGGCACTAATCCACCTACTATTTTTTTTTTTCTCTTTATTATTTTTATTTTTTAATTATTCCACATCCAAATAGCTTGTGTACTTCATTACCGGTGCAATAAAAGTTCATTTGCGCTGTCACTTTGCGTTCAGCCGTTCACACCGTGCACAGGGAAGACACAGCACGTAAGGGACCTCTCCTGATGACAAGAGGCACACCTACTAGAAGAGCAGTGGGTGTGTGGCGAGCGAGGGTGGAAAGATTGTGTATTGAGACACTGCCATCTACTGGATTTTGTTATAATTTCAATATCACCATGACTATTATTACATATACAGTGTGCATGCATGAATTTCTCCTCCCCTCTCACCACTGATTGGAATTCACTGTAATAAGTCACCATAATAAAAAAAAAAAAAAAAAAACTGCACAACTCTCTCAACAGCTAATTTGTGCTGGATGTATATATGTTTACAGCTCTCCTTTCTGAAGGGGGGCTGTAGAAAATAGACAAAAGAACTCTTCTAGTGCGTGGACATGGTTATTAAATGAGCCAGGGGGATTCAGAAGAGAACTGAAATCCAACCTATCCCAAACTAGATAGGTAGAAAACGAAACTGAACCAGACGCTACTGATGAAGACTCACTGCTCATTCGTTTCTTGATTCTGTTGCATGTACGTTTGTGTCTATGAAAGTGCATGATGTCACGTCCAAAGCAAACGGGAGGTCGCTCTGTTGAGACCTGAGGGTGGGTGGGTGGGGGTTTGGGGGCGAATGGTGATGCACAGCACCATCTGGTGGCTGTATCACAAAAATAGTCAATCACATGTGGTGCGTAAGGACGTCTTTTGAGTTTTGTAGTGGGATTAAATGCAAACAGGTTTTAATTGAATGGCTCATAACACGCGCGATAAGTGCTCATTAGAGTTTTTGCGTTCACTGGGTTTATTTTTTGTTTAATTTCATTGTATTGCTTGTGCTGTCTGTTTGTATTTGTGCGCTCGAGAGTGAGATGCACCTGGGCCCCTTTCTAATGAGCAGCCTGTGTGTGTGTGTGCAGCAACTGGCATGAAATACGACTTTAAATACTTCTTCCATGATACCTGGAGATGAATCTACTAATCACAGCAGCAACGGCAATGTTAAACAATCATCACCACACTACACCAAGGCTTTAAAGCTGAATCCAATGCCCAGTCGTCTGAATGATCCCCCTGATTCATCTGGATACGTACTTCATTTAAGTAAGTCATTTCGAGGTTATCGTAAGTTGTCATTAATTATTTCACATTGTCTTTTTATTTTTTATTTTCTTGATCTACTGTGGCCAGTATTTCAATCTCTAATCCAGTCTGTTTATGGGTTCGTAAAGATTCACCCTGGGAAACCGCAAGCTGCTATCTGACGTGAAACAGATTTGATCCATTTTCCAGAGCGTATCTGTCTTTCTCAGACAGCCGCTTTTCAAAAGAAATATGTCAGCAGTCGGGGGATTATGCTTTTTTTTTTTTTTTTGCCTAATCACCAAAAGACCTAACCTGCCTGACATTTCTTTGGTTCAACAATGCGGCGTGCCAAGCCGAAGTCGTTTTCCTATTTAGATGCTTATTTTGATCGCCTTTTGTTCTCATTGTGTTGCCACAATCGTGTGTATTAACCATTAGCGTCATGCTCCACAGAGTTACGCGATAATCTTGCTGCAAATTAAAGGTGATTTAGGCAGAAGAAGAAGTGATCGAATGAAAAAATAAGGCTGAAGATGGACTCGTTTCACAACCTTGTTCTGCTGGTGTTGAGTGGAATAGACTCATCATCGTCCATCCTCATTTTCTCTCCTAAGAGGCACAGTTTGCTCTATTGGTGGGGGGGGGGCAAAGCATCTATCAAAGCATCCTGGAGGTGACTATTCAGGTAAACATTCTCACTCTCAGCCCTGCCTCCAGCTATGTGCAGAACATATGCAGTGCACATGCTCAGTGATGAACTTCCACGATGTAGCGTGTGTTGTTTTTTTCCTAGCCTGCATGTAACGTAGTACACGTGTTTGTCATTCTTCCCCCCTCCTTCATCTCAGGCACATCTCACAGGCAATTCTTAGTGTGTGCGTGCGTGCTTTGCTAACCGGTGGTTGTTAGGTGCACTCAAGTGTAAGCACACAACATGTGGGATGAGTGTGATGGATTCCCGGTATCGTCGATAGTTATTTGTGGCATGCCCACAACCACAATTCTCCAGCCACAGCTTATTGCATGGGGCGAAGCTGAGCGAGATACACTCTGAGGCTGGCATAAAGCCACTGGACTTTGTAATAATTCATCAGCCAAAAAGCCCTCCATGTACTCACCCTGCAATATTTATACCCAGCTGAATGTATTTTCTCAGCTACATCACTGCACAGGGCCCAGGGCAGAGATTTTCTCTTCGGAGAAACAGCTTTTTGTATCTCTAACCTTATTTAAATCTGAGAAACAATTCTCGTGAGCTAGCCCCATGATCACATTCTGTGCGTTTAGGACGGACTATGTGCTGCACTTCCTGTGGCTGCTGTTCGTTGGTACGTCTCAGCCCGCGTGTGCATTTTCCATTATCGTGTTTATGCAGCAAAAAATAAATTACAGCGATGATAATTGTATGATTTTAAACGTGCTGACAACACTAATTTCAGTGTCCAAAATGAGCTCTAGTTTGCAGTAATTATTTATTCAAACATAGACATTAAGCTGTCTGAGTCTGGTATTTTCTATTACTCTATCTGCACTATCCCACACAAATCCAGCGTGAACTCTCAGCGGACTATTTCTTTTGTTTATTTATTTATATTCTCTTCGTCTCCTCCCGTTTCTTCCTCATTTTCTTTGGTGTTGTTGTTCCTATTACTAATTTATGTTCCCTTTCGCTCAGAGAGGGACATGAAACGTCAACGCTTCAAAAATGTGGCAGTAAAGAGGCTTTTCTAAAGCGGCGAATGGAGAAGAAGAGTCGACAGTGATGCTGTCCTCTTAGAGGCGCAGGCCGTCCAAATGAAATGCAAATGTGAAATGCTACAGCTCTACAACAGCTAATCATACAACATGGAAGCCTTGATTAATATAACTTTGTTTTTAATATGTTTCCCTTATTAATAATAAAATATGTTTTCTCAGTGAATCACAGAGGTTACAAATTCTCACTTGTCCCTCAGAAACATCCAGAAATGAGAGCTGAGCGATTTGATCCATGATTACATGACTTTTTTTTTTTTTCTAAAAGTTGTAAGATGGAGTTCATTTTTCTATGTTGATTAACATTAAATGCAGCACTTTGTTCTCCCCATTAAAATAAATCAGTTCTCTGCTCTGGTAAATTAATTATTCGTTTCTTTAGGCCTCCCCTAATACACTATTTTCACGCTGCATTAAACTCATTAATAATACTGACTCTCCATCTATGCTGATGACGCCCACCTGTTGACCTTTGACCTCTGCTTTGTGTTTGATTCAGATGTAGTAGGGGTTAAAAAAAAACATATATTATTCTCAAGCTTTGAAAAAATATACTAAAATCATTATTATTATTCTGTTTATTTAAGACAGATTTACACTTCTCTTAGTATCATTACTCCAGTTTTTCATTTTGACAAAATGAATGTTCACGCTTGTCTTGTGAAAGAGCCGGAGTCCATTTAAAAACAAAGACTATGGTTTGGTTGAGAAAAGGCTCTGCTACCTGTTCTTTCATTTGTTTGTGCTATTTCACTTTACGTTAAAAGCAGCTTCTCTCAAATGAACAGAGGGAAATGGCGCTTCCTAATTTCTACAGAACAAATGAGATGCAGGCAACACCTTGTCTGAGGAAAACAGCTGCCCACTGCATTATGCGGGTTGCTGAATTTGAAAGAATTCCTGTTCAACTCACCAACGAATGAGGCTCCTCTTTCGGGGTTCATGCAGGTGCCAACATGCTGCCCGATGCTGCAGTTTTACCTCGCCGACACACCACCTGAAATGAATGCCCCCTTTATGCCCCCACCTACAGTAGGAGATGAGAAAAAAAAAAAAAGTCAGTGGGATTTTGATCTGGTGTAACTGAACAGAAAATGTCAGAGCAAGACAAAGAAAAAAAGAAAAAACACATGTTGAGAAGGCAAATAGCAAAAAAACTGAAACACAGCCTCATGAGTTTGAACCATTTTGTAAATAACCTGCCTCAAAATCACCCCAACCTCAGCACCCTGCTTGCATGAGAGGCTTAGTGCATCATCTAAAGGAATCAGTGGATATTATTTAGAAATGCATTTCTAATATTAGCGTGTTTTTGTTTGCGGTGAACTCTTATGAACATGCACAAGGTAGAAAGGGACGATGGCCTGAGGAAAGAACAAATATGCCAGATTTTAAATGTTCAGTTTATTTTATTTCCCCCTTTGTTTGTGTGTGTTTCATATGAAATAAATGATTGCATAAAAATTACACATACAGCACTGTGCATGCAACACTTTGGGTGAACCCTAGCTGAAAATAATCACTTCAGGTCATTCTTAAAGACTCCACTTTGCATCTTGGTGGCATCTCTCTAGTGTAACTAGGATAAATATATATATATATATATATATATATATATTTATCCTTCACGTTTTTCGACTCACAAGACTGTATTTGCATAGAATTAACCTCTCGAAAGACATATTAAAGACAGGACTAAATCTGACGTGCCTTTGGAATAGCTTATGTGCATTTGCATAACGTCTGCCTCCTGTGCAGGTGATAAAGCAGCATTAAGCCCGGATTACAGTATTTGACTTTGTGTGTGTGTGTGTGGGTGTGTGCGCACGTGAGCACAATAAATATACTGTACACTTACGTGTGTACCTGGAAATGTGTGCAAACGGGAAACTGTTTTAGCTGTGTTTTTTTTGTTTTTTTTTGGCATGCCTCCCTATCGCCGGCAGGGCCGAAGAGAACAGCGTGCTGCGCCTGACTGCCACGTTACTCATGTGACTTCATGAGGGTACTAGTCCCTTCAAGCAGTATAATAAATCATCACAGCCAGCGTTGGCCCACAATACATGCTTAGATGCACACACACTTTTTTTTTTTTTTCTTTTTCCAAGCCATAACACAATATATCAAAGTTGTGAAGTATGGAAACGCTATCGTATCAGGCACCCTGACCCTTCAAGGTTGGACGGGATAGAGTGCGGTCAGTTGGATCACACCACACATACTAATGGGTTTACTTGTAACCACACATATTATCATATCTGAGTGAAGTATTATAACCCCCACCCTACTTGGGCGCTCACGTCTTAGCCACAAAATACCACCTTCACCAAAGTATTAACGCACCACAATACATTTTTCTCCATTACCACTTCTCTTTCTTGTAGAAGAACAGCGTCTTCCCCCATTGGTCTCTTCTCATTTACTGTAAGCCATTTTAGGAAGTAGACTTTGGAAAGTTTCTTTTCTTTTTTTGGTCCTGGACTCACTGCTATTCTAAACCAGGTCACCCGCTACTGCTGTGAATGCTGCTTTATATAACACCATCAACTCCATCTGACAGGTGTAGGGCCACCTATGCACCCGCTTGTTCTCGCCACGGCAGCATTTAACAAGTATCTTTAAAGGCCTTCTCTCTGAGAAGAAACAGCGGATTCAATTTAAATTTAATGTCTTAATGGTTTCGGAACAAGACATACAAATGGCCACCGCCGCGCTCGGCGATGGTGACAATTTTGCTGCTGTCATTTACAATACTTCAGGCGCAAAGTTAAGTCCAACTTGCTTGTCTTTACTTAACGGTTTTTTGGCTTGCCTTTTCACTGAAGCTACATTTGTTCCTGTCATCTTTAATTTAAGTCACTTTGCCACCTGAGCCTGAACACATTTTCACAGTAATTGCCACAAAGGACAGAAGACATCATGTATATGAAATGCTGTGAGGGGAAAAAGCATCATTGCTTCCTTGCATCACCTATTTTGAGCCCCTTATGGGATATATTTGAGGCTGCTGGTAAGAACTGGAAATAACAGCAAAGCCCATGTCCTAATAACAAGAATGGGTTGGAACAACTCAGGCATAATATGATCTCCAAACGGCAAACTGCTAAACTTTCTCCACAAACATACACTTGATAAGTTCACTGGAAACGCTGTGGACACGTGGAGGAATGTTCTGCTGTACTCTGGCCTCTGCCCAAAGAACAGTAACTGGCAGCAACACAAATGCTCCAATTACAGCTGAACCCGCAGGTCCTCAGGGTGAACCACAGCACTACTCATCGATCGGGAAGACAAAAAAAAATGGAAACAAACGTACTGTGATAGAGAGGAAGTTCACTCTGATTGCAGAGGACATGGACTACGTTATTACATTATCCTAACTAGAGCATTATGATGATAACGATGCTGTACAAGTAATTTATTTAATGTGGCACGTGTTGAATTACTGCACCACAGCCAAGCATTTGTGGCCATGTGATTGTAGTATCTATCTATCTATCTATCTATCTATCTATCTATCTATCTATCTATCTATCTATATATGTATTTGTGTATAAATTCCTGCAAGTCATTCAATGTCACCTACTGTATTGTAACTAAGTTATAGCTGTTTTTGTTTTTTCTTTCCTGAGGTAGTGCTGTTGTCCCCTCTGTGATGTCTAAAAGCACCTGTCAGTCCTCTACTGTATGTACAAGCTTCAGGAACTGCCGGTGGGGGCGTCCTCTGCACAGTGCTAATGTGAAGACAGGTTTTTTTTTTTTCCTAAAACACTAACCCAGCAGCAGTAGACATTTTTGTACTCCAGAGGGCACCATCAGCACGCTTTATGTGTCAACAAGCCCTAAGTAGTAATACCAAACACCTTTCTAGTGTGAAATATCTTAACAATTTAGCACAACTGGACACACAGAGGGTCAAACAACAGGATGACCAGTACTGATTTATAACAGGTTGAGAAAAAGGACACTGTACTGTATAAAATCTAGTAAGGTACGGCATCTATTGTGGAAAAACAATTTAATAAAACAATTTCATTTGTTTGCCAGACTCAGGTATATATCAAATAATATGATTCAGCCAGTGAAGAAACAATAGATCATGTGCAGACATTTATTCTTTTAACACAGTCATCCATACTAACTGCATTTAGTTGTTTGACCCTTGATGTGATTTCTGCGGGCTGATGTTATTATCTTGTTGATATTACTAGGCACATTGACATTTGAACGGTGAAAAACAGGATTCTGGTCACCGCTGAATGTCAAAGATGGAGTGCTTTATTAAATAATACAATTTTATTTTTCCTCCCCATAACAAAATGTGCATCTTACCTGTTTGGAATATTCAATTGCGATTGCTGCCTCGGACCTGAGTGATGGAAAGAAAGAGAACTCCTCTGAATCTCCCTGGAAGCAAAGAGAGAAGAGGGGAGGTCAGGGTGTGACATGCTTTAGTGGATTGCATCATTGTCCATTTGCAATGCTTTACATGTTGAGATGTATGGCGACAAGTATGAACTATAATGCACAGTAGCTTCTGTGCATTGCTGTGGTATTAGCGCCGTGTTGCCCCATTAGGTTCACAAACATGCTTCTTGTACTCTGAGGAGGTCGACTTTGCACCGTGCATATTGAGATCAGCTATAAATAGACTCGCGCACGAACACTTACAATGTCTCCAACGCGTACAGGACTGAAGACAGGATGGCAGGATGTTTGGTTATGTGTGACATTCCTTGACGGTGACTATGTGTCATATACCTTTAGCTGTGTGCAAGAAAAGCATGAATGTGCACCAGACTTACAAGCGCAGGAATCCATACCGTGCACATATTATGGGACTGCAATTAATTTTGTCTACTGCTGGGTTCGGATTGGAAACTAATAGGCTGGTAAGGGAGGCTTGCTAGCACAGAAGGAGCATAGAAGCCCTCCTTCTGGAAAACACACTGGCAGACTTTGACAAAAACACACTAGCATTAAGAAACTACAAGCCAGCCTCTTTAACAGAGGTTCAGCACATGCATGAAAGCTCCTGACTCTCTTCGAATGTTAAAGTGGCACTAGTCATTCACAGATCCCTATCTGTTTTTTTTTTCTGGGTAGAAATAACAACAGCACTGATAAATGAGCACTGAACACTGTGACACACACTATTGCTCCTATCTACTGTCGCCATGCAATAGTCTGCACCTTTAAAAGCACCACAAATGGCAATCTAGCTTGACTTTTCGCAGCTGTTATCATTTTTTCTTTATCACTTGATATGCAAAAGTGTATGTTTACGTTTGAGATCAAAGTTCCTTTTCCGCACCGTGCTTTTTCCATTTTCCCCACCTAAAAAAATGGACTCCTTTGATTATGCAGGGCCCAACAAAGAGCAGCCTGCTCTCGCAGCCCATTGAAAGCATACTGATTAATTAGCTTGTATAATTAGCTTAATGATTTAGAGAAACATGGCCATGGCCACCCAAGAAGCTATGCTAATGGACCCCTGTCTATAGCAATTAAAATACCCATAACTTAACAGTGGTGGCTTAGAAGTCCAGATAACTGCTGGAAAAAACTGTGTGGTGCATGTAATCGATGTAGCAGCATATTAGCTGTTGTATTTATCACAATGAGAGATATTGTTGCGAGTCACGTGTTTGCATTTATTAATATTCTCCAGAAAGGCTGACACCACCAGAAGACCAACAGCTGACGATGTGCTCTAATTTCTCCCTATGACGACAAACTCTAGAGCCTGCAGCATGCTTGGTGCACTTAAACCTCAAATTAAAACTCCAAATGTGATGTAAGACGCTGAAAGTGTGAACCCAGTTGTTTTTTTACTGTCACAAGGAGCAAATTTTATCACCTGTCTATCTTAGTGCATCATATCATTCTGCCTGTCTTATTCCATTTATGTTAACTCCGTCTCCGCGCGGGCACATGCTGTAAAGGACATGAGTTACGGTGTGAAGTTGTAGATTTTACAGTTTCCATTAAATGTTAGTCAAGCCGGGCAGCATCTCTGCTCCCTGACAGTAGCATTGCCATTCCTGGCTGCACATCAGACATAAATCGCCCGTTTATGACCCCCCTCCTCCCACCGAACAGTAACCAAAGCAGACACCAGCTCGACCCATAAAACCAACAGAATACTGAGGTGGAGGTGAGAATATAACTTAGCCCTACATGACTTTTTAAATGGCTGTCAAGTGGGAGCAGTTAGAAATGTAAAAAAAAAAAAAGACAAAATCTAATTTGCTTATTTCTTTTAATGCTCTGATTGACTGCTGCTGAGATCACATTCAGCCATAGTCTGGTAATTTACAGCACACTTTAGTGCTGACAAAGCACAGGAATTATGGTGCCGTCGGACTTGTGCGGGTAGGACAGGAAATGGACTGTACTGCGGAGGGTTGCTTCAGTGTTTATTGCGAGCCCACTGCGAAAGCAGCCTTAAATCCTAAAAGGTAAAAAGTGGCTGTTTGATACTTTTGCAATGTCGACTAAAAATACTGCCCAGTGACATAGATCCTGAGATTGTATATTGTCAGATTATACATGGAACCAAAATCCTGCTGCCATTAATCATACATCAACTGTTGTTTTGTTTGCTATTTGGGGCCAGCAGAAATAAGCTGTATGTTTCTGACCACTAATAGCAGCAATACCAGTATAGCTAAGTATGGATGTATATCGGGTAGTTACAGCTACTGAATTCATAGAAATGATGAGAATCTCTTCTATCCTGAAACTAAACAGCATTGTACCCGCTTTACATTCCACACACTAGCTCCCTGAAAGTCTGTTTGATGCAACAATGTAAGGCAAATGTGTCATTAGGATTTGCAGGGCTCCCAAACACACTAATTGCCACACAGGCTTGATAACAGCCTGTTTGCGTCTGTGTCTGCGTGATGCCAGCAGGTGCGATGCTATTCACTTGTGTGAGCTTGAACATTGCAGTCCCGGAGTTTGACACCATTGTGTCAAAAACTCTGTGCTCAGCTCGTCAGCTCTGGTGCGCTGTGCCCAAACAAGCCAGCTAAAAATGAGCATTTGGGAAGTGATCTGCCTTTCACTTCCCCCTCTCTCTCTCTCTCTCTCTCTCTGTACCAACAGCTGCTTCAGTGGCACAGGGTAGCGTCACTGTCAGACGTAGATGGAATTAGTTATGTGGTACATCATATGTCTATTTAGAATTGGCGTCATGCAAGCAACAAAAAAAAAAAAAAAAGAAGATGCACTTTGGGTGGGAGGATGTGTTTGATATTTTAGACACATTTGCATAGCTTCGCAATAGTCAAGCTGATGTTGACGGGATATCACATTTGCAATGTGAGCAGTCACAGTGAGAAATGTTCCCATCCGAACTAGAAGATACAGATGCTACAAATCACTTTAAGAAGCAGAAACTTTTACTCTTTGCTCATGAGTTATGAGTGGTTTATTGCTAAAACTGGCCACTGGCGTCATTCCGCTCCTTAATGTAATTGTCTTTGTTTATCTTCAGTGAAGTTGTGCACAGATACTACTGACAATTAAGAAGCAAAACCGAATATTGGCCACCCTCGTCCTAGAATGAAGAATGTGCTGTTGTGGTGGTAAAGAATACGTGAGCACAGACCCTTTTCTGCAGTCAGAGCCCTCTTATCAGCAGAGTTTTCTATCTAAACTTTCCATCATGTTAAAACTGCTCCTCCCCAAAGGCTATCATAATCTGCTCAGCATGCACAATGTTAATCGTTCAAATATCTCACCACCACAACAGGATAAGCGTGCTGTCAGAGTGAAAGAAGGGGAGTGAGTAAGATAGCTCCTCAGAAAGCGAGGAGGTGTACAATAGGATAGAAGATGTAGGGCGCTAGGAGGGGGAAAGACGAACAGGGTAAAGGGTGAGAGATCATATGGGCTGATGAAATTGAGTAAGGAACAGGAAGATGCAGCGCTGAAGGATGGGAAGCAGGAAAACACATTAGGACTAAAGTGAGAGAATTAGATCAAGAGAAGGAGAGGGGAAGGGAACGGAAAAGGAGGGTAGCGCCGCGTGCCTTCGGCCCTCTCAGGAAACTCTACGCCGCTGTATTCTTTCCCGTTTTCCAGTCAACTTTGGGGAAGATGATAGCGCTGATCATCTCTTTAAAAGTCTTCCTTTTCCTGTCACAGTATCACCTTCGCGTCATCAAGATGACTGGCTGAGTTGCCTTAAAAAAAAAAAAAAAAAGGTTTCTCTTATGTCTGGCGAAGGCTGCAAGCTGTTAGATTGCCTTCCACGTTGCCTGCCTGCCTTAATTCATCTGCTGCCAAACATATGAATGCTTGTGTCCATCATATTGACTTTCAGGGATCATTTCTGGTTTCAGATCAGCAGAATATACTGAATTGTGAACAAACCAAAGCCTCAAACCTCCAAAAATAAGTAATATCATCCCATTTGTTGCCTTCATGATAGATATCCCCTTCCTATTGTCCTGATGCATTACTTCTTTGATGCCCACACCTCCGCGTTTACCTACAGTAAGTAGCGCCTATCTGAAACCTCATGAGTACAGGAAGGATGAATACAGTAAACAGATTTTGTTCTCGCCCCGATCGCTTACATTTCCTCTCCTATAAATCCACTCGTCGCCGCATAAATCTTTGAGAAGCTTGGGCCGCCTTGCGCCTCTGCTTATTAGCCAACCTGAGATCAATTTATCACCTTTGAGGACAAAGAATGGAGGCGTCGAGGGATTCTCTCTATCCCTTTGATTTATGGAGTCGGAGGAGAGGTAGGGCCTTTTTGGGTCATGCAAATTCTCCTCGGCACAAGTGCCTGCCCCTCCTACCTCCTTTTTGTGTTGAATAAATTTTTCTGGCAGTGAGAGAGAGAGAGAGAGAGAGAGAGAGAGAGAGGAATCTAAGTAAATCAGCTGGTTGGAGTATGTATTAGAGGGTTATGCTTCGTTAAGTAAGTGGTAATGATGGAGCTGCGTAAAGCACTGACCACGCAACAAAGGGGATTATCAGCTTTCGGTAATGGCTGAAATCATAGCCGTTGAATTTGAATGCACATTTCTCTCCTGTATGTACAGCACAAGCAGCAGCTGTAACTTCAGTTTCATGAGTTCATGCAATTCTCAGCACTCACCACTAGTCTGTGCTATTGGTCCAGCAAATCCTTCCTCTGCACTTGTGACCCATTTTTCTTTTTTTTTTTTTCTTTTTTTTTTTTGCCGTGTAAGAAGCTGCAGGAATGTGACCGCCCCACCTCACCTGCGCTAAGTGGCTACCTCGTCTTGTCAAAGGAAACCACGGTGCCGGGCTGCTGCTCTACAACTCTCTCATTTGTAATTGTCCTCATGTAAATGATGGGCTGGGAGATGGAGGCTTGTGGGAAATGTATTTTTTTATTTTTTATTTTGTGAAATAGAAACCACTCCAGTGCAGTTGATGGAGTGTTGCTGGTTTTACATAGTGGTTACAAGGCAGGTTTGAAACGTTGCATCATGTATTGTTTGGTGTGCAAGTGTGAATCCAGTGTGATTCAACCTCTTATCATCAGACGCTAGAAGAAAAAAAAAAAAAAAAAACTAAAACCTGGGAGTGGGAAAAGTAGGCTTTGTTTTGAGGTTACAAAGTGCACTTTTATGTCAGGGCACCCTATGCTTTCCTTAACTTTATATGAGTTTATGAGTGTATGTTTTGTTTGAACAGTCGATAGACTGACAACACACATCCCCATGTCACTCTGTGTTTGGCTTTATCAGATTTTGAAAGTAAGATTTCACAATACCTCCTGTGTCACATGCATTTCAAATCAATCCAACATCCATCTCTTTTCCTTTTGTGTGTGTGTCTTAAGTACAAGCTTTGTACAGGCACCACTTCAAAACTCACTTGCCCTCTGTCTTGGCTCTCGTCCACACTCATCCCTCCTCCTAACAAACGAGCCCGCATCGGCCAGCAGATTTCCCCCAACGCCTACCAGTCCCGCCACACCTTTGTCATCTTATCCTTCTTGCACCCTACGTCTTGCTCTGGCTTCGCCTCCCTTTTTTCATTCCTTTTCTACCTTGTTTAGACACTCTCTCTCTCTCTATAGCCTTTCTTGTGGCAGAGAAGAGCACAAGACTCGCCGTTTGCTGAGTGGGCAGCGGGAAGCGGAGGAGGAAAGCAGAGAAATAGAAAGAAAGATGCACAAGGAGGAGGGAGGAAGAGAGTTATCTAACAGGATTAAAGGAGAACAACGGAATGGAGAGCACTTAAAATACTTATGACATGAGCCCTCTTGCAAAAACGAGAGGATGAGTAACAATGGCTGAATCACTCTTGAGGCTTTCTGTCTCTACACAATATGCTTTCTCTCTCCATCTTCCTCTCTCTCTCTCTAATGCTACCTATGTCTCTCTTTCACTCTGCTTCCATCTCCCCCTTTCGGCCTCATTTTCACTTACGGGCCAGAGGATTTGATGGATCTCCGAGGAGTCATGATAATAATGTGTGAGTGAGAGAGGGTGGCTTTAATTAACCAATGAAAGAAAAGGTATTCACCATAGCTATATTGTAGTCCACCGGGTGGACATAGTTTAATTGAGAGTGAGAAAATCGGGAGGGGGAGAGAAAAAGGGAGTTGAGGACGAGGGCATGGGATGGAGAAGAGTATCAAACGATCATGAGGTGCAAAGAGTGAAAGGAATAGGGTGCTGGTCAAGAACATTTTGAATAAAGCAATAATGAATGATGATAAATAGAAAAATCAGGCAAAAGGTAGAAGAATTTATAGCTAAAGGCGGGCGTTAAATAATTGTTTGGGCCACTTCTGTCCCAAACCACAGCAAGAAAGAGCAGATTCATAGCAAGGCCAAACAAATCTCTCACTTTTACCGGTCTGCTACACTAATGTCTGTGTATTGATACCTGTATGTTGGCAGCAAATGAGAACAAATACCCTTCACCTCAACCCCCCCCCACACACCACCACGCAGGAATCAGAAAGGTGGAACAACATGACAAATTTACTCGGGGCGGACTGAACTTCCGGGAGAGAATAGCACTTCAAACGATCCGCGTGCCTCGCCAGCTTCCCTGCCCGTCTGACACGGGAAGATAGCAGCCGTCTGGCAGCTCGGTCGAAAAACACGCACACACTCACACACACACACACACGCACACACACAGACACAGGTACACAGGTGTGAGAGCACACTGGATTTAGCATAAGTACACACAAACCCTCTCCTTCCACACTCCCAAACATCCTGTCTTTCACCCAAATTGCAAATACACTCAGAGACGCATCACACACCTATTTAGAAATAAAGATGTGGCATATCGTTTTTCCAATGCCTGACAACTGCCTAGATTTGGATAAGATTTTAATGCACGAGCTAATGTGTTTACGTTTGCTATGAAAAGATTTTGCTTGGCACATAATATCTGCGGATGAGGTCTCTGGAATCGGTGGCGCTTCTCTGTTTGTGCCACATAACAAATGGCAGTGGGAAAGAAAACTATTCCAGCCTTTATAAATAGGGCATCATTTCATTCCACTTACTTATTAAGCATCTATTCCTTTTGAATCATTGATTCTTCTAGTATGAAAACATGCATACATATGTTTTCAACATATAAATGAATAAAACCACCACCAATTGCATAGGTGTGTGTGTGTACTGTATATTCAGTCTGTCTTCTCAGCAAGAGATGTTGCATTCTTGATGGTTGTGTAATTTTAATGACATGATCATGACACTAGGTGCAACATAATAATGTTGCTGCCTAGCAAGTGTCAGAGAGAGTTGAGTTTCAGTGCTAACTCTCCAAAGACAGGACTTAAACAGCTTCTGGGGTTTGAAAGTTGTAAGATAAAGTCTCGAGTCCCTTGAATCATTAGGCTAAACAAAAAAACAAAAAAAAAACAACATAAAGACGTAATCAGTTTTTCACAATGGCAGGGGAGGGTGGATGGGAAGAGCAGAGATGGAAAGGAACCTTCACACATGAAGGATAGCTCAAAAAGTAAAAGAGGAATAAAAAAAAAAGAAAGAAAGACTGACCAGACGGCGCACTGACATATTCCGAATCCTCGCTGACACACTTCTGATGTGTGACAGCGAGGGACAGATGGGAAAAGCAGAGAAGTGAATGTACAGACGAGGGGAGAAGGAGGATCTAAAAAGAGAGGAACTGTACAGTAGGAAGGACGTAGGAAGAAGAAGACGGTGGAAGAAGAAAGCGGACACAGAATGTCCAAATGGCCTGAGAACTGAGTTTAGTCATGTGCCCTTTAGCAAGGCAGCTAAAAATCGCTCCAGTGAAGCCGCTCCGTGGTAAACAGCACAACACAGGGGCAGCTCCCAGGTGTGAACGTGTGAGTATGACCCTTTCTCTTTCTGAAACTACTCCCCAAGGCCGTTCCTGTAAATAAGAATGTGTTCTTAGTCAACACGCCTGGTCCGATAAAGGATTAGAGGGAGCAGAGAGGGAAGGAGAGCAACGGAGTGATGATACAACAGGAAATTAAATCACTTAAACAATGAAGAAATAGACTAACAAACTGCGTGAGCTTGTTTTAGCTTGAAACACAGAGAGCTACATGTTTACATCGGAGGGAACACTAGTGTCAAGGACACCGTGCCTTTCACGACTGCAGCCGGTCTGAGTAGATGATCGGCAACCACTTAGGGATGACTGGCAGAGTGCTAAAGCGAAAGCCGCGTCACTGGAAGGAGGGACGAGGCGAACGTGGAAGGGATGGAAGAAGAGGAAAAGGTGTCAAGAGGCGGCGCGAGGATGGACAGAATATTAAAGCGCGTGGTGTAACCTGAAAGCGGTACAGCGAGATGGAAACACAGCCAGGGGAAGGAGAGGCAGACAAGAAGAAGAAGAAGGGAAACCGTGTGAATGAATATTAGGCAGAGGGGCTATTCACACTGTGTTGATATGGATGAAGGCGGGAAGGAGGGAGGAAAGGGACGTGGGGAGGGAGGAGACAGACTTAAAGTGTGCAAAAGAGAGATAGGAGTTCTTACTCTCCTCTGGGAGGAGCTGCAAAAAAAAAAAAAAAAACAGGTGAGATAGAGAGAGAGAGTGAATAGGTGAGAATGACGAGGAGGCTACGCAGAAATGTGGGATGAAAGAGAAGGAAAGTGCACAAGACAAATTTCTGGAAGGAGAGCAGAGATAAAAATAGGAGGAGGAGACAGAAGGAGAGACATTCTGAGCGAGTCCGAGCTAACGCGCCACAACACACTTATCTACAAAAAGTGCAGACAGTACATTATCACCGCTGGCACTAAAAACAGTCTGAATCATCAATAAATAAAATCGCGGCACAGGTAAACACAATGCAGTGGTATTCGAGCACAGAGGTATAAGAGCTGGTGTGGTGGTGGTGGTGGTGGTGGTGGGGCGGGGGGGGTGCGATGGCGAGAGGATACGGCTGTGCAGACGGTTTCTCATTATCTGCTGTGCGTCAGTTATTAACACGGTGTCCATTCGAACATCTAATTAATGCAGATAGCCAAATGCCAAACCTGATGAAATACCATGATGAGGGATTAGCTGGAATAACAACTGCTCTGACGGGCATAACTTGTCTCCCTGATTAGACGGCAGAGGGAGAACGGGAAAAGCATTTCTGGATTACTGAAGTATCTCTTCCTCTCCCTCCCCTCCTCTTTTCCTCCTACCTCCACTTCTGTGTCCTTAATGAAGACCTTTTCCCCTTCTGCCTCGTGCCCCCATTCTCCCAGCTTTCCCTCCCCTTAGTCGCTGAGTGCTGTCCTAATTCCATTCTGATAGATGGAGAGGGGGAAGAGGCTCATTAAAAATGGCTTTGCTGATTGTGCTGCTGCTGTTTTTATCAGTCAAGAGGGTTTGTGCGTGTGCGTGCGTGTGCGTGCGTGTGTGTGTGATGTCTGGTCAAGTTTTTTTGGGGATTTTTATTTTTGCAGGTGCTGTCAGGGGGAAACAGTGGGGTGATTCAGCATGTGGTACAAGAGAAGTCGTTATTTCGAACATTTTACTGCAAGGTTTTTGCACCGGGGCTTTGTCCCACATAAATCCGACATTATATTTCATGAAAGGAGAACAGGCCTTAGAACAACAGGTGCAGGCAGGTATCCTCGGACTAAATTCGACCAAAACTAAAATAAGTGCCCCTGCTCGTGGCGGAGAAGTGTTTTTCAACGAAGAGCAGCCTGTACAGAGGGAGCTGGGGTGTTAACGGCCATCTGGGACTTTTAAGTCGCGTCTGTAGAGTAGCAAGTAGCATCTTGAAGGGATATATCGACATTTTGGGAAATGCACTTAGGTGCTCTCTGTCAAAGAGCTAGATGAGAAGATCTATAGCCTACCACTCTCATGTCTGTGCATTAAATATAAAGCTGGAGGCAGCAAGATATTAGCTTAGCTTCGTATAAAAATAACAAAGCAGAGGCAAACAGTTTTTCATATTTTGGCTTATATGTGTGTTACATCTATGTGAGGGAGCTTTTGAGGTTCCAACCAGGCTAGCTGTTTCCTCCTCCATCCGGCCTAACCCAAGCCAGTCGACATCAGACTTCAGCTCTTACGGTAATGCACGGGAGATGGCTCACGTCTAACTCCCCAACAACTCCATAAAAATATAAAGCTATTTTACTATTATATCCTGCAAGGTAATAAGTTTCTGTTTATTTTACGCTCTGAACTTTGCAAACCTTTCCCTTGGATGATTTGAGTGCAGGAGTACTAAGTAAATGGACTGCAAATACCACAGCACCTGGGAACCATCAATATGCAAAGGACCCAAACAGTCATTCTGTTTGAACCATTAACTGCAAAGCAGGTCACGAATTCATGAAGATTTAATCTGAGATGCTGTGTAGATTTCACAAACAGGGAAACAGTTATGTAGCGTCACATGTAATGTTAGCTGTTCTACATTACAAGTACGGTCCTCAAAAGTATTGGAACGGTAAGGAAAGCTCATTCCTTTTCACTACTCATAAGGTTAGGGGTTAGGTAACCCTACCCCTTAAATGTTTGGTATGAGACAGGTATGTTCAGAAAAGGTTTTAGTGTGTAGCACCTTTTCTGCCAGTGAGCAAAAGTATTGGAACATGTAACTGACAGGTGTGTCCTGCGAGATTGATGGATCAAACATTAAATAGGTCCAAATGACAACTCTAGCTTTTAGCCTTGGGTTTTACCTGTGATGACTAGATTAGTTGTTCGAACATCTAACAGACCAAGGCACAAACCCTAGGCATACTGAAAATGAAAGAAACCACTGGTGTACTGAGCAACACAATGAAATGAGAGGTGGCCAAGTAAAACAGCAATTGTGAAAACTGTGAAGAAGAACCTGAAAACAACAGTCAGTGACCTCACCAACAACCTCGACAGAGCAGGGGTGAAGGCACCCATTCGAATCTGAGGCCACAAGATACAAATTCGTCATCAGCAGTTGATATTTGCAGAAAAGTACAAATAATTTGGAAGTTTTATGGGCTGATGAGACCAAGATTAACCTCCTATCAAAATGATGAAACAATCAAGATACGAGGGAAAGACAGGATCTGCTCGTTATCCAAACCACACAAGCCCACCTGTTTGGCTCGGTGAAGGCCATATCGCGGTTTGAGCTTGTACGGCGGATTCTGGAACAGGCTTACTAATATTTACAGATGATTTAACTCGTGATGAAAGCAGTAGGATGAGTTATTCCTTCCAATTTGAAAAAAAAAATGCATTACAAACTAACTGGGAGGAGCTTCACTGTGCAGAAAGACAATGATCCAAAACACATTTCCAACAACGTAGAACTTCATCAGAGGGGTAAAAGTGGGATGTTTTCGGATTAATCAAGTCTATCACCAGATCCTAACCCAACTGAACATTCATATCATCAGCTGAAGGGACGATTAAAGGGAAGAAAACCCAAAAAACACTTCAAAAGAAGGAACCAATTTGGAACCAAAATGGATAGTTCTGCCTCTTTATATCTTTCCAGTGTACAAATGAATCCACCTTCACGTTCCATTATTTTTGTACATTACTGTATAAGTGACATAGTGAAAATAAAGTTAAATAGCTCTGTCTAGTAAAAGCCTAATGCTCAAACTTGTGTGAAAACCCACACTTGAACTCACAGGGGAGTTCAGTGTTTCTCTAAAACCATCTGTATTTGAAAAGCTTGTGACAAGTACAATTTTTGCTTTGATTACTGACATTTAGTAATTGCCAAATAACAGTGTCACTGTTTATGAGCAAAATGACAGGCATGGCTCTAATCGATACTGGCACAGTAAACGGGTTTGAGAAAATGTAAGAGTGGGGCCTAATTTTTTCTATCACAGCAAAAAAGACACGTTAGATGGATGTATCTAAAGGACAACTCATCAACTGCATATATCTACTATTACAATTAAACTCACTCTAATAAAATTGATTTATTGCAACCCCCCAAAAATGTTGTGCCTTAAACCCAACCATAAAAAAAGTTTAATATTGCTGTAGTCAAAGAAATCGCATGTTATACTGCTAGGTATAAACCCAGTAACTTGTCTGAATGGTTGTGGAGTGACATGTAGGTTAATCGGCTCTCATTTCTTACCGAGTCTCACTTTTCTACACAATCATAATCTCCAAATGCCTGAATTTGCTTATTCAAATGACTTTGAGAGTTTTTTGCTTCACATATTATATAAATAAACCCTGGATTTCACGAGGCGGTATCACTTCGCTCAGTCTTACATACAGCATATCATCTTCTGCACCTTATTCGCAGGTCTAATCTGTATAAATAGCCTCAGTGCCCTCCCACATGAGATTCCAACACGCATAATACTCTTACACTTAAGGGCTCTGCAGCACAGACGTAATCTCGCACATATCACTGCTGGGGACGAGCATCCCTTTATGAAATCAACAGGCCGTGAGTTCCATGCATCTATTTAAACATATAAATGCGTGTAATCTGCACAAATGTATGAATGCTCAGTCACTGACTATACAATCTATGTACATTGAACATGTTTCCAAAGACGTTTAGCTTAATGGTCTATTTCAAATATCCGTATACTAGTTTCGCATATCATCACTTTGTTGCTAAAATTACCATCCTTTTGTTGATGAAATTGATCCAGTGCACCATTAAAAGCTTTGCATCACTAAATTAAAACAAAAAAATGTAAGAGGAGACCAAGGGGAATTGCCTATTTAGTGTCTGCATGTCTAACCCAGAGTTGGATTCACTCTTCTTCTCTGAAAATGACTGTTTCCTTGTTACAGGGCCTTGTCATGTGCACAATTCTGCCAATTAGTTAATGGCTGACATTAAAGCTAGAATCCAGCCTATTTGCTAAGCGCCTAACAATTCAAGGCTGCAAAGTACGATCGGAAAGCGCTTAACAAGCTTGCCGCATATGGTAGCCGTGTGATGTATGACAGGTATGCGACTGTGACAGGTAGCATAGCTGCAGTGCAGGCTGCATATGCTTACCCTAACACCCATACGTTTGCACAGAAACTTAAAAGCAGACATGTGCCTGCACTTCCCAGCTAAAGCAATACTGTGAATATGAATATAGCTGCCTATAGCAGTATGTAAATTCAGGTATGCTCTGATGCCTTTATGGACTTCAATATTCAGACACATGGCATTTCTCCTTGTTTACATTTTTGTAAACGCACTCATTTATACGTAGATGTCGACCGTTGTAATTACAGCGGTATCAAGGTGCAAAGCTGCTCTACTGTATTTGACAAGTGACGGTTTCATGAAGGCTGTGTGCTTCTGAGTAAAGTACACATATATGGCAGGCTTTGAAGGGCTACAGGGTGAGTGGGGTCGTGCAGTGATGAAGTGCTCAGAATGCATAGAGCATTACACATACATCAAACCTTCCCCAGCAGCTTTTTACTTCATAGCTTTTGTCATGCCCAGTCCACAGATTTATCGACGACCCCTAATAAAAGTGTAACATTTGATAAATTTGCTGAGTGGGAGTGATCAGGGTGATAAATAAAGCAGCTAGTACATTACAGTGCCACTATATTGTGTACACTGTAATTGTAACAGTAGTGGTGTAAGTCTGTGTGCGGACGGGGGCAAACTGAGCTTGCAAAGTGAACTGCATGCTTATTGCCTGGATGGGAGCCCTAGTTAACGGCGGTAATGTATTCTCAGGCATCAAAGGCTCAAAGTTGAGAGTTTTAAAGGCGCTCGTCACTATTGATTTGCACGAAGAGTAGCTTCCCAGGTTCATTATATGGGAGCTCTCAGCCCTTACTTTAGGCAGCGAGGATGTTGCACAAACAACAGGGAGCTTGGGGTGAGCGCTTTGTTGTTTGGAACAAAAATTTGTTCAAATCATTTGCTGTTTTGCATTCGCTGGCTATAAAGTATAAGCCATGGCTAATGAATAGTATCCGAATGACTAAAGTCCCTGGGGCTTTTTCACAATTAATACACATTTTAATTGAGCACAGAAAAATGGGACCATTTGGTGCTTAGCAATAAGAAAAAAAAAAAAAAAAAAAGGAGGATGGGGGGCTAAGATGTAATTGCTGAGGCTTTTCTCAGGCTTGTCTCTCAAGGAGAGACTGTTTTTCTGCTTGTAGCCTTTGAATCTTCAGCACTGTCAAAACAGCTAGAAATCGTTCACTTTCATTTGTTGTGTTTGGTTGCTGTTTGCGCTGTGCACACGGAGTGTCACAGTTAGTTGTGGGAGTACGAAACGGTGGAGTCAACGGTAAAAACAATGCATATTCATTTAGTTATTTTAGTTTGTTTGGGTCCACATTGTATGTAGGGGGAGTACATAAAAGTATATAAAATTCATTAAATTATGTGTGTGAGTTGTACCGACTGCAGTACATATCAAAACCTTTAGTTAATTCATTCAGACATCAGGCCTATCTATCTGCACAGCGGAGCTCTGAATGTGCTTGAACAGATGGCCAATTGTTTATGGTGGACTTGGAGAGTATCAGACAGGCAAAAGTGTAAACATCAGTATGGGCAATCAATATCTCATTAGGGTGCCTGCTTTAGTTCATGTTTTGTCGCTTTGCATTCTCCACACACACTTTATCGGCTCGGTAACTACAGCCATTTGCTGGGAAGGGCAGTGTAGTACATGGCACAAGATGCTGGCAAATGGACCTGGACTGATCTTCACATGCTCTCCGCACGCTTGATCCAAGTCCATCATTCTGTGATATGACGGGCAGTGCAGCTCATTCCTAGCAATGCCATCGTGCTTTTTTTTAGCATGTTTTTAGACAGAGGGAATGGGGGACACAAGATAGCTAGTGGTGCTGCTATGCTGGAAGATAATGCAGGATGAGCCTCAGGCATAGGAGGCCTGGAAAATTCCTTGTCACTTCAGATAAGAGAAAGGAGATGGCAGTGGTTGCTGAGGGACTTGCTAAGTGCTTGTTGGTGTCCCTTTAGCTTTCCAGCAGCAGGACTGTATAGTGCATCTGGACAGGCAGATGTCCATCTTGCCACAATCGGTTGTGCATGGGATTCATTCCCAAATGGGTCATTGAGGAGCAAGGTTGATGAAAGTGGGTGTAAAGTTTGCAACTGAATGACGCTTGAACTGTCAAACTTTGGGAAATGTTATTCCATGGAAGTGGCAGGGCGGAATAGTGTTTAGAAAGACTGTCCATCAACCAGAACGGCCAAATGTGAGCCCATATGTCAGCATATCCCTGCCCTGCTAAAACGTCTTTGAACGCCACACTCGGTGCGTTAGAGGTTTTCTCTTTGTCAAAGCGGTCTGCACAATTATCCAAGTTTAGATCTACGGTGATGTCATCACACTTGTCTCTGCCTGGTTTCTTTTTCAAACTGAAGTGTGGGATAAAGGGGCCCAATCTAGCAGCCAAGATGCTACTCAGTTGCATTATGGGACATTTGGAGCGTCTATTTTGTATGGATGGATCCCAGTTCCTTTAATTGCATCCATGTTGCCCTCGTTTGCTTTTTCTTGCATCCCAGTCCCTCCCGCTAAATAAACATGGAGAGATATTGTGAAAAGATGCGTGGAGACAGGCACTGTGGGATGTGAAATGTGTTTTTAGAGACATAAGACGTCGTCTCATATGAGCTGTCATCTGCCGCAACGTCTGTTTCTGATGACGTCGGCTCAGCTGTGGCTTTGTGATTAGGATGCACAGTTACCACCAGCTACACATTTATTTATTATTCACATTACATTTATTGATATTGTCTCTACATTCATTATTCATGAATCCAGATTATGATTATATGGATTTGTAGAGGTGCATTATTATGCATTACATTTATACCCGTGTTCAGATTTTATGTTCATAGTAGATAATTACAGATGTTGAAGAGAAAGCCTGTTTCTAGCGTATAAAGACAGTTGCTCTTGGGTGTGTTGCTATTTCAGTGATCTCAGTGCACTTTAGTTCAAAATTGCGCTGCTGTTGTGACGTCATCCACCCTATGTCTGCCTCTGTTGCTGCGATTTTGAATGTTCTTCTTTAATCCGTCTCTTGTGAGTCCCCGACAGACATCACAGTGCAGTAATAAATTGTTGTAGTACTTGTTTAATAATTTAAACATTAGCACTGACAACATTCAACTGACACCTTTTACATTTACTAACTGCCAACCCACACAAATAAGCACTTGCTTTACTTTTTGGCCCCTATGATAATGTGATTGCGTACTAATAGTCCATTTCAATCTTCTCTTTGTGCATTATTGATTGTGCTTGCTGGCATTTATAGCGCTCTTGTTTTTAGGAATGCAAAGAAAATGCAGTACAGAGGCATGACATGTATTAAGAACAATTTGGAATACTTGAATGGGGAAGCGATGTTCCTGCCTTGCCGTTCTCGATTGGTTTAATCTTTAAAAGCAGTATTTGCAGCCCAGTCTGCTTTGCCATATGGCAAAGACAAGACCCAGGTCAGACAGCACTGTAATCACTGTTAGTAAGCAAACAATCCTATCTGCTGTAATTGCTGCTGCTAATATCTACACTGATTACAGTGCATTGCAATGATTCATTATTCAATTTGACATATGTGATCTCACCACATCAATGTCCTTTTAACAGCGGAAATACATTTCCCAGAGGGGATTTAGTTGCACAATGTTATTGTGAAATGGACGGAAAGGATTCCTCCCTGCGTCAGAAATGAAATTCATTAGGAAGTAAGAAGTGGCAGGCAGGTGGAATTGCCCCAAGTGTGTTTAAACCTTTGGGAAATGCTTTAGAGGAGCAGAAGCTTCATTACCAACAGACCTGGCCCCCCTCTATTTATTATAGCTTATGTCCAACACCTTGCTCAGATTATGTTTAAGGATATGTTTTGTTTATGGTGCATCTTGATTGATGAACAGCACTGACGCAGGCATGTACGAGGACGCGAGCATCCCACCCACCTATCTTCCTTCATTGGAAGGTCAGCCGTTCTCCGAAATGTGTTTATTTTGAGGGTAATTGCATCAGATTGAACAGTGAAATACCGTCACCTCCTGTCGGTCCCTGGGAAGATTAGCACCAAGGCCATCAGCAGGATCAATCAATGTGCGGGCCGGTGACTGCTTGAGGGATGGGAAGGTCAGCGACTGTGATATTACTCACACTGGGGAAGATCTGGTGTCAGAGGCTTTAATTTTGAAGGGGCTAAATAATAGGGATAGTTTATGGACAAGGATGGGGTAGATCGAAGTCGGCGATAAGACGACACGAGCACAAGAGATCGAGTGCCATCAATTTTCAACTGCGCAGTAACTCTCCAGTAGCTAAACTCTCTGATAAACGTATGCAGGAGTTTATCATTAATTTCTCCATGCGCCATATGCTATGCAGTGATATTTTCACAAACAGGTGTGCATGATCCTTAGCCACTATCTCTCTCATCAAGCACCTTTCGATGAAAGCCGTGCACATTTGTTGCCTTCGGTGCAGTTATTTTTTTTTTTTCTTACTGCAGAGAGCACATCATCTGGCGGACTCCGATCATCTGAGAGAAGGAGCTGACTAATCTCAAACCTTAAATTTATTCATGTTCAATAAAAGCTATTCATCAGCTTAAAACCGCCTGTAAGTTCAAACTAAATTTAAACCACCTGGGAGGCGGTGTGCTTAAGCAGCCCGGGTGGAGGGAATGTGAAAGGAGGGTAAGGAGAAGAACGGCAAGAGAGAGAGAGCCAAGTGGCCCCTCGACTGGGATGCTCTGCAGAGACGGACGAGGAGAGGGGGGAATCTGTGAGTGCTTGTGTGTGTGCTGATCAAGGCTTGGCTATTGTCCAGTCAGTGTAAACTGTATTATAGGTGAGTTGCCTTTGGCGGAAGATGCATCCTGATTATTGATTTTTTTGGCAAAACAATGTATCATGATGATAACGTTTTTCATGTCAAGATAATCATAACTATCACAATGAAGCCATTTTTATCTACATAAATAGGCCTCCACCTCTTTGATTAAAGTTAACTTCATTTATTTATTTATCTGTAGGTTGTAATAGTAGAAAACTGTCACACTACTCTTCACACTGGGTTTATACTCTTCTCAATCCTCTGCTCATCCCAGAGATTAAGTGGACTTTGCTGGCGTTTGTGACGTTGAGCACTTGTATGTTCTGATTGATGGCACTAGACGGAGCACAACAGCTGAACAATTATTATTTATTTTTTTTAAGCTATTGAAAAGAGCAATAGTGTCAAACAGAGTGAGCTGCAATTGAACTTGTAAGTTGATTAATTAGCGGTGCGTTAGAAAGGAAAGATTATTTGATTGATTTGATTAGATTTACTGATTATCTGATTTTATTGTGTACTAAAGGGTGATCATAACTGTCACCAACAAACAAATTCTCTTTAATTAACACTAATTTCATCAGACATCCAAACAACGAAAGAGAAATCCTGCAGGTGGAAATTTTTATCTAGAAGCAAATACATATGTTTATATAGTGTGATAAGTTTAACAGCATTCATATGTCTATACTCCCCAAACTAGAGCCGTAGGAACCTAAGTGCACTTTAAATCTTATTTGCACATACTGGTCAGAATAGTTCCCTATTATTTTTCACAAAACAGTCGGGCCGGCATCGAGCAAAATCAAGAACACAAACAGAAGGATAGATGAAAGCATAAAGGCTCACTCTGGAGACTGTACTGTGTCTGATGCGCAGTGGACCATGAGAGTGCACTCTGGACCTCAGTCACACCCTGCTGTTCCTCTCAGGTAAACACGCAAACCAAACCCAGTGGATGAAATGAGAAAACACCCCCTCCCCCCCTCGCACAAACAGAAATACGAGTAGCAGGTTAGATGTGGCGATGGAAACATATTGGGGAAAATGCACTTGTTTCTTTTTTAGCTTGTGGTTAAAATACAAGGGTCTGCAGTGAGCTTTTAAGAGCTCCTCAAAAGAGTCCAGATTGAAGAGTGATAATTGCTTTCGGCATCTGCGGCTTCACCTCGTGACCCCTCCGGCTGCAGAGTGTGGGTTGGGTGGGTCTGCCTTTTTTCGTTTTGCCTTTTTCCCCTACTGCCTCCATCCCTTCTTGTATTGCAGGCAAATGGGAAATCATCAAACATCAATTATTCCAGTAAACAAGTTTGGCCATGTAGAACATTCAATTATACATGAAACATTAATAGCTGGGGCTTATTTCACACATCCATTAGATTGTGTTAAACATGGATACTCAATCTTATTAATAGAGCTTGAGTGACTTGAGTGTTTTTTTTTTTTTTCTGACTAAGAATTTAATCAGGGAATAATAATGCTGTGATTGTGTCGCATTTTGTTATAGAGAAGACTTGTGTTAGAATCACAGTGTAAGGAGGCACAGAAGTATATAATGGACAAAATAACCAATCAAAGTATGATAAGAGACTGTAAGGAAAATGTTCTGTAAGACAGCCTAAGCACAGGGTGTTAGGGGGAGTATGAGGGTAAGTGCTAGGAACAGGAGAGAACACTTCACCATGAGTACACACCTTTTAAAATGAGAGTTGGAGGAGGGCTGTGGTAGTAAGCCCAGTTTCTTTGTGAATAATATACCTCTGAGGCGCCACAGTAAGATCTTCACAAGCATTAGAAATACAGTGCACAGGCACTCAACATCCAGCGGTGGCTGAGCAAAAGCACAGCTTGGCGGTCCAGTTGTTTGCTTTCACCATCTACAGTGTGTTAACAAAGTTATTAAGAGGGTAATGGCTTTGATTAAAATTTGTTGGCACCTTGCTCAGTATAATAGTATCCATTACTCAAAGTTACACAGGCTATCATGCTTTTAACCGATGAGGGCTATTCAATAAAAAAAAGAAAAACCTCCGTACATTTATAATAAAGTGTATTCTTCTAATTTGACATTAGAGCGTTGCTGACGAGATTAAAACATTAACAGTAGATTAGGGACAAAATTGCAGACTGTTGATTGAAAAACAAATAGGCACTAGAAGTATAGGTTTTGCATTAACAGAATGAAACTGACAATTGTTTGGAGATGAAATTTTTTATCATCTTGTACCATTAAAAAACGGTGCCATCAAGTAATTCTAGCGCTTACATCCAACTTAAATGAATGAGGTACGGTATATGTTATAGTCGCTCTTGTAAAACGTGTTTTTTTTTCTCAGTTAGGCTGATGTCTGATGCACTATTAAGATAATTTAACCAGAGTTGAAAGAGCTTTGTCAGAGGGCTACCAAAGTCCTTAGACTTTAGATTTTTTTTTTTACAGTTTGTAGATGATCTGATTGGCCTTGAGGCTGTATCTATGCAAGTCTTGAGTGATCAACATTTCTATATCCACTTGTGTGATTATCAACCTGCCAATCTCCAAATACTGTTTTAATCTATTTTACTAGATATAGAGGATTTATTCAGGAAAATTATTCAAAACCCCCAAAACAATTTATTGTCAGTGCAGTTACCCACAGTATCTTCACAACTAAAGTATATTTGCAAATGTGTTTTTTGGGAACATTACAAAGTTGCAAATATAATAATACATAATATAATAATATATATATAACACAATAATATAACAATAATAGACTATATAATAGACTAAAAATGTCAGTGACAGAACCATCACCACTGGTTCGTAACTGTCCAATGGAAGAAGGTCTGATGAGTCCAGAATTATCCTGTTCCAGAGTGATGGGATCATCAAGGTAAGAAGAGAGGTGGGTTAAGTGATGCACCCTTCATGCCTAGTGTCTACCGTAAAAGCCTGTGGGGGCAGTGCTATGAACTGGGGTTTCTGCAGTTGGTCAGGTCTATGTTCAGCAACGTTACTACCTGAATATACTGAATGACCAGGTTAAACTTATCAAAACGATGCCACAGTGAATGTGTGCTGTAATCAAAGCTAACGGGCAGTGTATTTTAATTCTATATTAAAATATTATATAGCTGTAAATTTTGTGGTCATAAATGTGCCAAATGTCATTTTGGTACTGGCTCCTTGTCCAGTCCAGTTTTAGCACTTGTCTTGTCTTCACACATCCCTATGACACTTTGTTTGAAAGGCTGCAAGAATGCAGTGAAATAAAACATCATATTGACCAAGTTCGATGCCTTGCTTTGCGGTAGCCGCTATGGATACGTCAAACACATCAGGCAAGTGTAGACAGGATGTCCAGTACTCGGAGCAAAAAGTTCACTTCTTTATCTTCTAAAGTACAGGTGGCAAACACTGACTGGCCAATAAATCCTTACCTTAATATGTTCTAGAAACACAATCAAAAGTCATTCATACATACTAAACAGTTCGACCAGTCACCTCACACTAAAGAAGCTCATCTGCAGAGGATCTCCACTTTAATGAGGAATGAATCAAACGTCAAGACAACAATGTTGAATAAAGTTTGAGAAAAATCAGATGACTTATCTGGAAACTCACAGAGATGTGAGTGTGGGGATAAACAAGGGGTTTATGCTTTGAGAGGGTGTCTTATGAGAGAAAAAAAAAAAAACACAACTCTTTTTTTCAGTACTCCACTCCACCCGCCGCCGCAGCAGCAGCAGCAACAAGGGGATGCAATGTGCAAAGAGGCAGGAGACTAGTGTTTTCTCAAGCTGAAAGGTTGTTAATTAGTGTTCATCACACGTTCAGGGGGCGTCATTTGCCATTCTAAATTTAAAGATGTTGCCGTCGCTATTCTTGCGGATGTGTTAGCAAAGTATTTCTCGACAACAAAAGTGGGAGAGGAAAAAAGTTATCTCCATATGTCGTGTGATTCTCCTATATGTTCTGGTCTCCCATATGTAATGTATTATTCAGTATATCACTGGCACCGCGAGTGTGCGTCATCCCTACGGCAAATTTTGCACCTCGTGTTGTTATGTTGACAGCTGTATTATGTTGTAGCTTGTTTTGTTTTTTTTTCCCTTCTTTGGATGCGAGACAAAGTGGCATGACACGGCAACTATGTCACATCGTTTGAGACAGCCGCCGTGGAAGTGTTTGACCGGATCACATAAACTTCTTAACAAACTTTGAAGAAAGCTTCATTACCATGTAATGTCTTTAAAGATATTAATGCGGAAAGTGAAACAATGAAGAGAACATTTTACAACACCTCCTGGGCAAACAGTAAATTCAGTGTTGCGAGTTATTGGTTTGGGCTTTGGTTCCTGTCTGTGCCCTTCTAACTTTACTAATTACTGACTCTGTGATTTAGTAGTCTGTGGCGTCACCTCAAGGTGCTGGACGTCTACAGCATGTCGGTGGGACAGAGATGCATGGAGACTTGGTTTCCAAACCAGCTCTTTCCTCTGTCAGTGCCCAAGAATTAAATGGTGGCAGTAAACCAAAGAAAGGGCGGTAGAGAGTTGGCTCCTTACAGTAACAGCTGGCCCTTGTCTGAGGGATCACATTGGATGATGTCACTGATCTGACACTAATCGTGTGTGTGGCTTATCTGCTGGCACTCTAGTCATCACATCCAGTTGCCCCCAGCAACGTGTCACTTCTGTGTCTGTTGATTGTTTCACAACTCAAGGATGGACTCTTCTTCTTTATTACTTAATACAATAAAGACGACAACATGGAGAGAAAAAAGACAGCAGCTAGGCGAGACTGTCACTTGTGTATTTTAATGTAATAAGTCACACACAAGTATACTATTTGGTATAAAGGTAGCACTTGAATAATTAACCAACTGACTCACAGCAGAAGTTACGACACTAAAGTCACAGTGAAGCTGCAGGTGAACTAGGAAAGCAGGGAGTTTAGGCAACATGCTAAAATTGTTTTCTATTATTTTGCACAAAAGAGTTGACAATATCTGTAGGTGGAGTATCTTTATGTAACTGTTCAATGTAGAGTTTGTTTATTTCACACCTCACAATTCAACGGTTACAGCTAAGTGGAAACATAATGTTTGATAAATACCTATGTGAAAACTAATCAGTTCCTTCCTTGGCCCATGGCCCCACTTTCCACAAAATCTTGTTAAAATCTGATGTTGATTCTGAGATATAAACAAACAGAAGTAATAAAAGTGGCATCAAGTAATCTGTGATTTCTATCATAGAAACCTCTACGGTGCCTTTTGGGTAATGTGATGTTTCACCGCCTCAGAGTGGAAGGAAAGAGTAAAGGGAATATAAAGTTTCCAGAAGTTAACTAGTCGACTGCAAATTGATGATGCGGTGACTTCACAGGTTAGAATAAACAGGAAGTCCACAGCTTTCATCGCCAGGATGATGCACCGGATCCTTTGCGTAGCTGCGGCGCAAAGCATGTCGCCAGTTTGGAACAGCTTGAGAAATGGATGGCTTCGTGTCTCGTCTGTGAAATGAATCCCCACAGTCGAGGAAGCGCCTTTGATGAGAAGAAAACACTCTGGTCGTGACAGCTTTAAGAAGAATTTCTTCACAAAGACGAGTATTGATTGGACATTCTTGAGTTTGATAGCCAACCTTTGCCTCTTCAAGTCTCAGGCAGATGCACACCTGTCAGCTTGAAGGGGTGGGGTGCAAGGCTGCAGTGCCTTGACAACAATATCAAAGTGAAGCAGCAATTCGACAAAAATCCCCATTGATGAGATCATATATCGTGATAATGTAATAATAATACTGATTTGTTTTTTTTAATCTGTTCTGCATTGTGTACAATAGGAATAATTGGGAGGAAATTAGCCGCATCTTAAAATGAAAATGAGTGGAGAGTGCAGGCCACAACACGAGCCTTACAGAAACCTGTGGCCCTCGCTGCCCTAGTTATAGTGTGGTCGTTTTGTATTAGGGTAACTACTTTAGCCTAGTTATCTCCTCTGTTTTCTTTTTTTTTTTTAATAATAAGTATACAATTCTAATCTCCAATAAAGTCAAGCAGCTGCTTCCAAAAGGCGGCGTGAAAGGGTCCTGCACCGCACAGTGTTGCAGGTCATCTGGGTTCCTTCCATTTTCCCCCGCTGCTGTATCTCCTGGCAGTGTAGCACTCGGCACTAACACAGACCTTCACTGGCAGCCGAGTGTGCAGCCTGGGCTTGTGTGAACTCAACCCTGACTGTCCCTCACACACCCTGGGGGCTTTGTGAAAAATGAGACCACGGAGAATGAGATAATAACATTGTGGAATGGGAGTGTGTGAATTTGCGGCGGACACGTGCACGTGTGCGCGCGCGCTCTTGGATGTGTGTGGCTAGCATGTGCGGGAACATAATTGTGTCCTCTCATGTGTAAAAACTATCAATCAGGTTCGCTTAATATCGTTTCATTATGGGTAAATTAAAATTGCAGAGTGATCGATAGGGTATCGACTGTCATATTATGTGTGTGCATAATGAATAATGCTTTTTAACTCGTTTCTTTCCCAATTTATCGTGGATATTGAGTTTTTGTTTGTGTGTCCAATGGGAAGCAACCAGATGGGCAGACTTTCAATATTTCTGAAAGCATGGCCAGATTACAAAAATGGAAATGAGTTTACTGTTCACACCTGAATTAGCATTGTGTGTGTTGTCAGATCCCTAATAAGACAGTGAATGGTTCCCCCTGGACTGCTGTCTATGTCTCTACAACTTATTCACACATGCCAGAACTGCTGAAGGTACCTTTTTTTGCAACCGAGGCAGATAATGTTCACAAGTCAGTGTAAATGAGAAGATGTTATGATAAACTATTGGCTATGAGGACAGAGCAGAGCAACACAAACAAGGCTATATCATGTAATTACACCGCCGCACTGAATACATCCAGTTCAAAACCTTTCTTAAGTAAACTGCATACTGTATGAATAATGTAGTACACTAATTTTAAGCCCTGCTTGTGCATTTCTGGTTTTACTATAAATCAATGCCAATTGTTTTTTGTTTTTTTTTTATAGTTATGAGTCACTTCTCTTTTCCTTTCATGCGTCAATAGCATAAATCAGTTCTAAATGCAAATCTTCACTTTGCAGGCTCTGCTTTATCATTTCCGACATGGCAACACAGAAAAGCCAAATCACGGAGTATCAGCTGGGTCTCCATTCCATACAGTTTCCCAAGAGCCTTATGATGATGTGTTTGAAAAATCCTTCTGGCTTTATTACACAGTGCTATTCATTTGAGAGAGGTAGACACACACAGACAGCAAGTTAAAATTTGTATTCCTGAATGTGTTTGTGTGTGTGTCGGTTTCGGCGTAATTGTACGCGTGACGGCGGGTTGTGTGAGTGAAACTGAGTGAGGTAGACAGATAATCTCTACCTGCCGCTCAGCCTGTGCGCTTCCTTGTAAGTGCTTCTTTATTTCTCATTAGGACTTGAGCATGAGAGGAATTAGCGACTGTGAACGAAAGCCGTGCCTGTTTTAATAACGCTGCTGATCTAATAAAAAGACCAGATTATGTTAATGTAATCGTAACGTGCACCAGCTCAACCTGGCCTCACTGAGTCTCTCGCCTATAAATTACCTGTCCTAACTCAGTCATTACCGGGGTTCAGACAGTGGTGATGATTCTGTCACGGATGGTTCATCAACATTTATGTAACATGTACGCTATACAACTTCATAGCACGTTGCACTGGCGAAAGTGAGTTGAGTGATTTAACGACACGTGTACCGTAGATTTGTGCAAATCTTTGCACTACAATGGCCCCCTCGCCTCCCTCGCTGCATATGATTGATGATGTCTGTTGCATAGGCGAAAGGTTATTCACTATGGAACAAAGTGTGTACTGTAACTGTGTGCAACAAATAGACAGAGTCTGTGAGTGAACATCACAACATTAGTACCCACTGGAAATGAATGAGACAATAAAAACTAAAGAGCAAACACGATTCTGGTGACGAAAAAGCAGGAAAGAATCAAGATAAAAATAGACAACGGACTGTGTTTATGGTGGAAATCTAGGGGGAGGAATAAAATGCGGGATAGATTATTCACTGCCGTTGACAGTGCGGAGTCAGCTTGTTATTCTTGCATGCAGCATCTTAATTTCTTTTCTTTCGCTTACCTTCTTTCAAGTGAGGTGATTATCATGCCAAGTTACACAGGAAAGTTTGAAGAGAGAGAGAGCATAAAAGGAGCGAGAGGTGGTTGTGTGGTTAACAAGATAGCAAATTAATGATGGGGTGTAAAGCTGCACTGACATATGACAGCGTCTTCACATCTCAAAAAACACTGAATTAATACAACCTGGTGTTGAACGACTTGAATCCAAACAGTCACATAATGCTATTTATGTAGATGTGTGTGAAAGAAAGAAATGCACATTCAATGATTTACATTAAAACTGCATATAGCAGCAGCAGCACTGACCCAAGTGTCATTTTTGACAATTTAAGAGTATATTATAAGCATATAGGACTAATTCAGATAGAGCACAGGAAGTTTCCTTAAAGGTCATGTGTTCTGGCTCATTTTGAACAAAGTACGCCCTTGTTTTTTTGCCCTTGAAATTCACACTATAATGCATAATTTCAGAGCAAGAAAAACAAGAAACAAACAATAAGCAAAGCAAAAAGCCCTGCACTATCTGGTGCTTTATATATTTGATGGTCAGTCCAACATTATTTGGTTATTCATGGTGGTCGTTTATTTTAGATGTAGGTTTGCAAAGTGCCTAGATTGTGTTTGGTGTGATGTTCAGTATGAGTAGTGTTAATCTTAGTAACCCTGAAGAAGGACCTGAGGAAGTACAAACCCTACAGTAATATCCCTTTTTTGATCTAAAAGGATATCAATGCTCATGTCAGAGAAAAAAAAAAGCTGGTTCCAATTCCCCTGCAGCTTCAGGCCTTAATCCGTAACAAGGGACAGTGGAGGACACATCTCCTGTATTTACAAACCTGGATTCTTTGTATGGTAGCCCACAAAGGACTAATTAACAAGAGTTTCTATTTTGGTGTAGGTCAAGAAAGTGAGGATAGTATTGTACTGGGACATGTTGGAGCTGCTTTTTTTTGGTACATAGAGCTCTGCAGGGTAAATACTGCATGGTGCAGCCCCATGCTTTGCTGTCCCTAACCATGGTGCTATTACTGTACGTGTAATTAAAAAGAAAATTCTGCTATTCTGAATGATGACGTTGATGCAGTTGGCAAAATGTGGGACCATGACTCTAAAGTGTGAGGTTCCCTCCTGTTCCTGATCGAATCTGATCCAAACTGCCTCTTTGAAAGAGGAATCTGGCACTTAAATGACAAGTTTAAAGGTTTTTAACCCAATCGCAGGCCGCACTGCATCCAGTTGGAAGCTCAGTTAACCCTCCACACCAGATGATGCACTCCTGCGCTGACCAGTGATTCCTCTCACCGTTCGTTTTAACCCCGGCTAGTCTGGTTCTTAACAGATTTATAACAGTGACATTCGGGTTAAATGTTTTCTGTCACACAAAAAAAGAGGAAATGAAAGGTACGTTAAATTTAGAGCTAGGTTAAACCTTCAACCTCCGCTTTGTGTTAATTTGGCCACAAGCTACTTTAAAACATTTTCATAGTATTCTTGACAACTGCTAAGCATATGGCTTTGCATTAGACACCTCTACAAATCTTAATAGCCCACAAAAAACAAATAATTACCATCACTTCGCATCTGTCAAACGATGTTAATCAAACCAGTGACAATGACATAATCTGTTGGCATGCTATGCTGTGATGTAGTGAGATGTACTAGTATGCATCTGAACAGGCTATGAACACAGCCTGTCTCTGCCTAGACACCCACGAAACATGCAATTCTGTTACTAACATCCAGTCTGTACTGTATGTGGCAGTGCCAGACCGGCAGATGGGTTGGCGACCCAACGACCTCTGACATTCAACCTTCAGAGAAGCGAGGCCGTGGATCCTGTCCAGTGGTCTTCATCATTCTCAAATGTTCTGCCAAAATGGATGCAGGACGCTCGAGCCAACTTGAGCCAGATGCTGCCTCGAAGGAGACCATATGACTTCAGCTGAAATCCCAACAGATTTACTCGGTAATGCAAGAAATTTTCAGCTTGACACTGCTGAAACTGTTTTGGGCTTAAAACCCAGCGGCACGATGGGAGCACGCTCTCTGCAGATGCACAGAAAATAGCAGCATGTGCACCTGCAAAGGCTGCATCTTAAAGTCAAAAGTTTAACATCTTCGATTTTAGTTTTTTTTGTTTTTTTGCAGGCTTAAAAAACATGTTCTTAGCACAAATCAGCCAGTCAACATAACAGGATGATGTCGAATCGAGTAGATTTCCTGACTGTTTCGCCGCCAAGTTTTGTTATGGCTGCACCCCTAATCAGCTGAGCCTATTGTGTCAGTCGTTTGACTGCCTTTGTTCATTTAATGACCAAACCCTGGAGACACAATAGAAAATTATATTTTTGAAGAGCAGGCTAATTAACGCTGCTTATTAGAAAGACGTCAACACGGGAATAACAATAGAAACGGGGAAGGCTACAGGGGTTTGGGTGGAATGCATGCTGTGACATATCAGAGGTTTCGTACATGAATTGAAAGTTAGCATAAAAGGCTTGTCAAAACTGCAAGAAAGCGAGAAAGAATAACTTTAAAAAGCACTGGAGGTGATTATTACACCATATTAAGTCCTTGCTGAAAACAATGACTATAAAATAAGAGCAAATGTAGCCAATATGAGGAAATGACATGGGCCTTGAGGCAAGGTGTCGCCAGTCCTGAGGAGTTTACGCTATTAGGCTCTTATTATAAGCACGGGGCTCTCGCTCAGAAACAAGACGCCATTGTTAATGACACATACCCATATGTAACAATTTGTGTATGCCTCAGGAGAGGGAGCTTTTTAATTGTGAACAATTCTGCTGCTGCTCTACAAGGTCCCAATCTAATTTTTGTGTGTGTGTGTGTGTGTCCAACAGCATCCTGTCATGTTGTTCTGCGGAAGACTGAGTCACTTGTCCAAGCAACCGAGGTTTTGATTGACACTCAGCTTAATGTAGGAATGTAACACATGGAGGATCTGGTAAACACGCTTTCCTTCCAATGTTGGAATGAAATGCCTCGCTGGGGTGGTTAGGTTGAGATGGCGATGGAGTTTGTTATTAGTGGGAGAGAGAGGAAAAACAACACCTTGTTGACACTGATGTAGTTGCTGATAGTGCCTCGTGCTTTTCTATCCAAATGAATAGAGAAATATTTTTCGACATGTCTGGCAACAACTATTTTAACTCTTAACATCTTAAAAATACCAACATCCAAAAAAAAACAAAAAAAAAACAGGAAATAGAAATAAAGGTAGGTAGGCTGAACATTACAGGCTGTACGATAAATAATTGAAGGCAGAGCTTTGAAAACACAAAAAATACATTAAACAGGAAGCACAAGCTCTCAAATTAAGAGCCGACTGGCCCCTCAGCGCATGCACACGCTCTCAAAGGCCAGTCCTGTGAAGTGAGCTTCTGATACTTGGCTGCAGAGCAAGTCATCGAATAGGAAGGCAGAGAAACAGAGAGGACACCTTAATGTGCCTTCACCATATGCTGTTAGCTACTGACGGATGCCGCTCTCCCCAGGCGCTGGAGCGACTTATAGCGCGTGTGGGTGACACTGCCACCGTTGATAAAGTTAAAGATAAGCCATCTGTTCGCAACAGCAGCCCAGCTTCCCTTGGAAAGACAGGGTTGTCCAAGTGTGTACAAATCCAAGTGATGTGTCCGGTTGAATTACTATTGCGCAACATCCCTACAGCATCTGTACGTGCTCGGTATGGATAGTCACACGTGCGATCATCTGTTATGATGAGTGATTATTATGGAAATATTGAACGTTGCCTATCCCAATGTAGAGGGAGGGAATGGCATGCTCTGCTAACATAATGCACTGTAAGCAGGTTTTTGCAGAGGAGCTGTAAAAGTGAACACTTGGTGAATCTGTCACTCAAGTCTAATTGCTGCAGAACGTATGCAAAGCCACGCTAACAAGCTATCAGTCACTTTTCTTATTAACAACCCACCCAGCCATAGTTGGTCTTGAGCGAGGAGACGGAAAGAAAAAAAAAAAAAAAGTCGACATACAGAAACTTTAAGCCCCCTTAAGAGCTTTTGATAATGCCAGCAGTTTGCTTGACACGTGCTTGACAAAGTCACCATTAGTGAAGTGGCCCATTACCCAAAGGGCGCAGCTAAAAGAAAGAAAGTGCTAACATTTAGACCAAGCAAAGAAACAAGCTATAGTTGATCTTTAATGGGTTGAGGTTACGACTGCCTGCTTGCTCTCGATACAAGGATTCATATGAGGGATGTGAAGCTGTGACTTCATTGCTGAAACATATGCTCTGTTACACACTAGTCTGACTTTCAGGCGGACACCAACCCCCTATAAAGAAAACCAAATAATAGATAATGTATTGCAAATGAGCAAATAAACATATGATTTTAATTAAGCTTTTTTCTCTTTTCTTGATATTTTAAACAGTAAGTAACACAGCAGTTTTCCAGGGCGTGAGAAGCGCAGATGGACACTTGAAAGTGTCCCATAATCCATGAATAGCATTGTTCCTATCGTCTAAGAGATTAATAAATAAACCAAAACCATTTCAGAAGAATTGACTCCTGAGTATTACAAAGCCACCAGTGCTTTGGATACTGTCCACGCTGGCCTTTTATGATTTTTTTTACCAAGCACAGATCTACTTTTAGACTTCAACAGCGTAGTGGTACTTGCTTAACTGAGCAGCCAGAAATCACTCTCTTCTCTGCCAGTGTCATATCACTGATCAAGTGTGGCTCACTTCCTGTCTGAGAGGAGGGCTGCCAGACATAATGCAATAAGAACTGGTACACAGCTTGTCTAAAAGAAACCAAGGTCCTATTTCACTGCTGATGATACTGGGATGAACTCTTTGTGCTCTTTCTACCCCCATTCTCCTTCTCTTTACCAGCTCTGAAAGCCCTTGAACTACCAAAAGCATAATGAGCCAATTGTAATTCCTCGCCTATAGCTTTGTATTGAAGAGTGTAGGAGGAAAAAAATAAAAATACTGGACATTTCTACTCGAAGTCAAAAGACCGGGCTTCAAGAATTCTCCAAGGCAGAAACATGCTTTTGAGTTATTATTCTGTGACGGGGACAAAAACAACTGACTGTACCAAAATTTAAATAGCACATAAGAGAAGCTTGCAGAAGGGAGGTATCTGAAAGTTCACACATAAGTTGAGACAAAACCGTAGATCTTTTTATCGCCTTCCTCACATCTGCAGCGCAGCCTGTCTGCAAATTTAGTGAAGTGTTAATTAATACAAACTCAAAATAGGAATAGTGTTTGAGTTAAATGGAAAAATGCTACTCCACAGCACTTAGTGACTGCATCTGCAATGGCTACACCTATCATATGAGAAATATCTTTAAAGCTTCCATTATCTAGACATTGTTTAAAGCTTTTCCCTGTAACAGTTGGCTTTAATGTAATGCGAATTGCTGACCTTGAAAGAAGGCAAATGCATCAACTGGATGTGAATTTAAAAAATCTAACAGCCTTACAGTCTCAACAAAGAGCACTCCTCTTATCTGGCATAGTGGACATGAACCTGCACTGCTCCCCCACAGATGCCTAGTGTGATGTTTGACAGATTTCTCCCTCTCCAGCTAGGCTCACAGTAAATGTCCATCTGGCAGCTTCCCATGGGTACTTATTATTCTCAGCTAGCTGGGGGTTTTCTGTTTCCGAGCAGTCAGCCAGCGCTTGCCTCAAAGAGTTGAGAGCCGGACCAGAACTGCTTGCAGATGCTCTGCCTGGTAGCCAAACTGTGCTACTGTAGTGGCGTGGCACTGGGTTTTCAATTACACAATGAGGTGGCGGTCTCTCAAAATTGTCCGAGTACGAAAAGTCAAGTGCACTGAGACAAACTATTTATCACCAGAAACATCAAGTGTAACATCAAGCAACATCTCATATGTTCGATACACTTGCTCCACCTCGCAGATGATGAAGATGACTGATTTTCCCCCTCATGGACAGATGCTCACAGCCGCGGGTAGCACTGAAAGATCCTGCTGTCCTGGTCTGAGGCCCTGCTATGGTGGATTCACTCATGCAGTTGACCTCTATCGCATTCCTGCAGCCTGCTCCTGTCTCTAGAAACTCTCAGAGCAGAGTATGCTATAGTTGGCTTGGCATTCAATAGCTGTGGTCATTTTCACAGCGGGTTTGTTTAGATTCAACTAGAGATGAAACAAATGTTCGATTTTTCCCAGTGCTCTCTGCCTTGTTTGCTTCTGATGCAATCCATGATTTGCTTGCAGAATACTTTCTTGTTTAGCACCATTATGAAGAAAAGTGATTAGTGTCATTTAAACATCAATACGCAGGAGACACAGTGCATACAAGACTGAAAGTAATAAATAGTACAGTACATAGTATAGTTAAAGTAGTATTAAATCCGTATTGAATTTCATATGATGTTTGGACATCTGTGAACCTAATCAACTGATCTCAGTACAACTTGTTAGGTGGACTAAGATACAGTTACACCTATGTTCAGAAGTGTTTTGAGAAATAAAATGTCAGTGACTTATGTCACTTGAGTCTGCCTCATACAGTAAGAGTGACCTTGTAGTGTAAGGTAAGGTACCAATTAACCGTGGAGTATATTGATCGGGGACATTTGTTTGGGACACATAGAGAAAAGCAACAACAGAGAGACAGGGGTGAATGGAGGGATGAGGAAGTGTCAGGTTTGCTGGGCACTTATAAGGAAGCTTCTGTCCAAATAACTATATGTTGTTGATAGGCAGATAACAGGGCATCCAGGGCTGTGCCACCATATGGACACTGCCTGTGTTAATAATATCAGGGGGTTTCATGTTGACAGGAGGAGCTGGGAGTAGTTTGCAGCTTAACATATAAGATATTTCTATACACCCACCACAGTGTGGAAACAGACGCCATCCGCGTTGTGCTTGTTTAAGTCAACACTTCCGGCGTACTCTTTGAACAATCTGGGCCATTTGATTCTCATTTGAATAAAATTCAAATGGAAGGCACAGAGCACACAATCCGCTTGCCAGAAAAAAAAAAAAAAAAAGGCTACTAGTGTGTATTTTCATGCACATGTGGGAAAATGGGATGGTTGAGAATTGCAGAGCATTGCATACCTTACTGAGCAAACAGCGGCATCTTGGTGCCGCTTCAGCTCCCCCCACCCCCCCCATCCTATCTAACCCTCTTCCATATTTATGCATCCCCATCACTCCCAAAGACACATGACAACTCAAACATGACTCCCACTCTTGAGAACAGTGCTATGAAAAATGAACTGAGTCCTTACCTACTGTGGAATAGTTGGTCACATCTGTAAGCAGGCCATGGGGGAAAAGAAGATGCAGGGGAAGGGAAGGGATGGGGGGGCGGGTGGAGAAAGAGAGAAAAGAAACGTCAGCAAATTACAACGTACAGCAAGCTAAACTTCTATGCAGGCTGAGGCTGTCACTAGCTCCCCTGAAAAATGATGGTGGCCCAGCATTGTACAGTCTGGTAGTTAAGAATAGTCCCTGTCAAGAGGGGGACATCATTTATTAATCGGGGGACATGAAACGTCTGAGATAGTCTCCCGCGAGGATTCAGAGTTTGCACAACTTGCATTAATATTTGTCAGCGTTTCAAGATTTGCGGGGTGGAAGCAGCGAGAATATAAGCAGAAACCTAATCTATTACCCACAAGTCCTGGCCTTTATATTATTTATTTATGTATTTCTTTCTTTATTTTTGCACCAGTGTAGCGTAACCACACACCAAACAAATGTGCTCAAGCAAACATACATACTGAGACATACTGTACACTACGACGTTTCCCTTCCCTTGATGCGTGTCTCTGAGGTAATTTACTAGCCCTCAGATATCTCTCACCCCGTGTGCTTCGACCTTTGCTACATTTCCTCAAGCTTGTTAGTTTGACAAGGTTCCAGTGGCACAGTACTGTGGCAGTCCTCCACAACCCCGCAAAGACCTTAGGGTGGCTCACACACAATCAGTGAACCAGTGTGCTAAAATAACCGTCATTTAGCCACATCTTCACAGTCTTCCTGCTACCTGACAATCATATCTCTAAAGATTGATAAGCTTGGATATTACGTTAGAAACCTGTGTTGCTATACCAACTCCCAGGCATCCTGACAAATATACACCAGATTTCCATTACAGCACTTTTTTTTTTAATGTTGGAAGTGGTCCCTCAGCGAATGTACTCCTTTAAGGTTGTTTTCTTGTAAATGTGCAATAAAACAAGGAAATTGAGTGTACTGGCAATATCTGGCTGTAGCGTGAAGGAAATAAACTCGGGCCTACGTCTGAGTTACCATTGCTTACTGTGCAGTCTAGTTGTGCTGCTGAGCAGGATGTGCCAGTAACATGATTTATCACCAATGATGTCTATCCTCCTACATTCATTTACATTTTTTGGTGCACATGCAACAAATCTCCAAGGGGATCAACGATGGAAGAATGGGATTACAATATCTGTTTTGCACGTGAGAACAAATCTGTTTTCTCAGAGAGTGGTAGAGACTGGGGTTTCAATCTGTGGGATGCTCATTACCATTCTGCCTGACACAAATTCACACTCACTGCAACTAAACAGAGAGCTCAGCTGAGAACCTTGAAGCTTCATGCCGGGAAAATTGGACCCAGGGGAGGGCGGGGGGGTGGTGGTGCTAGGGACTGATGTCTTCAAGGGATTTCAAGAACCTCTAGAAGCACCTGTGGTTTCACTGACATTAGCATTAGTTATGTTTGGTAGAGAGACTGAGAGACCAAGACACTTGAAGGGACAGTTATAAGACAGCAATACAAATGGAAAAGAGACATTTTAAATGTAATGCATTCTGACATAAGAGGAATTACCAGAGGATGTAAATACCTACAACTGTGCTTAACCGCTCATACCAAAAAAGAGAGGTGAATAACCAAAGTACGGCAGCCATTCGATGTTTCTCTTCGTCTGTTCAAATTTTGAGTTTTTAATAGGAGTTTTTTTTGCAGTGCAGTGAAGATTATTGATTTTCTTGAGTCGAGCAGTGGAAATTTGGGAGTCTGGCCAATCAAAAGCAGCGGAGGTAGCATGGGCCTAAGTGGATTAGACTGGCAGAATAGAGGAGAAGGAATCTAGCGGGAGAAACCAAAGCTCTGGTGACTTCAATAAACCCACTCTCTGAACCAGGAAAAAGATGGAAGACATAGACACTTTTTACACCCTCTCTCACCCTCCTGTTTTAAGCAGATAAGCTGCTTCCAGAGTCTTAGTTATGCTGTGTAGAACCCACAACACGATATGGAAACTTTTGACAAGGCAAAGAAAAGCTGAGAAGTCTGTTCTTCGTGCTGTCTTTCCTCTATTGACAAGAGGGATTTGGGGATGTTTGGAGTGGTCAGTGTTGGGGGGAATTACAAAAAGCCTCTGTGATGGTACATAGAGAGCATGACACTGCACACACATGGGTTTTAGTGAAGGCATGGACTCAAGTCTGCTTTTTTCTTTAACTAGCCATTGAAATGAGGCGGACAGGGCTATGCCACAATGGGTAACTGGCACCCACACCATGAAATCCTGGTAGTCCACTTCCAGAATGATGTTTCTAAGTTTTCTGTGCTGTAAGTGTCAGTAGTACTCATTGTATTACTTTCTGTCAGCTCATCGTATCAGATTTAAATCTGTGTCATGAAATGAAAACATTTAAACGTGCCCAAAAGAGACAAGGTGTGCGTGCGCCCAGCAAATCAATATAACATTAAAAGGGAGCTAAATGGAGCAAGGGCTCTTGCATCCTACTATTTGAACAATGCTATTAACATTTGAAGCTGTCATGTTGCCGTCTGCAGCTCGTCTCGGTAAATGTATTAACGCATGTACACAATAACTCTTCATAATATAGATGTTCAAGTGCGAAGAAAACGTAGCAACAAAAACTCCAGTGCTTTTGTGTTAAACTTAAAGAGACATCATCTGCCCTTGGTGGGATATTTGGGGTCCTGTGTATGCTCAGTCCTCTGACTCTATGCGGCTCTTGAACAAGGACATCAGTTTCCTCGGGGGAGAATCTTCTTGACACAGCCGGTCTTGACTTTCCTCATTCATCACATAACAGTCAGTGCACCACGACAGGGACACTGCTGCATTTTAAGGGAATAAGAGGAGCTGGTTTTGTTTGGTCAGAGGCAGCCAACCACAACAATACCTTGATCACTCATAATTAAGGCATTTGCACTGCGGCTGTGTTAGCTTTTACTTTTTATTTACAGTATGCAATCATGTGTGTGCAAGCAACAGTATGATCGTTGTACTACTACACTGTAATGCTTTAAAGATGTTACATCAGTGTCTGATAATGAAACCAATATTCATAATTTGCAAGTTTTCTACTCAACCATCATGAAACTGATACAACTCAGAGGAGTACCCTAGACATAATCAACATCCAGGTTTACATGTCCATTAATGGCTTGGACTATGTCTCTAAGAGTCTGATCAGGTTGTAAATTATATTGTTATATTATTATATTCTATTCAAAAGAAAGGCAAGCCTAATTTTTGTTTACCAATCACTAGTAATAATGTCCAAACCTTTGTCCCTCACCCATCTCCTCAGTGATGGAGAATTGAAGGTAGCAGTGAATTTGGCCCAGAGGTCAATTAAGGAATAAAAAACTGTATTATCCAGAATTTGATAAGTAATAATCTTTTTGCTAGGGACACTTTTCTCTTTCAATAAGTAAAACATGTATGGTCCAGAATTAAGCATGAAGCAACAATCATTGTCTGTATTGTACATCTACTCTAATTTATTAACTGCAACTGTCTTCTCTTCTTCTTTTCTATACAGATTATAAGAGACCCAGTGATAGTCAATCAGTGGGATTTTGGAAATTGTTAGGTCTTTTCTTCTCAGTGGAAAAGTGTCAATGATCCACACACACACACACACACACACACACACAGTGAGCAAGAGCGAGAGCCCTGTCTCTAAAACGGCTGCAGGACTGAGTGGCCACTAATTGGAAATCAAAAGCAATGGAGCTGGAAGGCAGCCGAGAAGAAACAGTGGAACCTCCAGTGGCTGTTGTCGGTCAATTTAGACCATGACAAAAAAAAAAAAAAAAAAAAAAAAAAAAAAAGCCGTGTTCCTTGTGTCGCCATTTAACCTATTCACCAGGGTGGAATGGGAGCAGCTGTTTTTGTACAGTACCCACATAATAAGATAAAATGGCTCTGGCTGGCCGAGCTCCAGCTAGCTGCAAAAAAGGCCTCAACGCAGATAGAAAAAGGCAGAAGGTGCGAAACAGACAGCGCAGAAGCGAGAACAGTTCCGCCATGTTATCAGTGATGCCGAGAGAGCTTGCACCCTTCCATCTGAGCCGATATAAACATTACTTTATTTTTCGGTTGCAACAAAGAATCAGAGAAGCACTGACAGAGACTCCAGATGGCCTGGGCTCACGCAGACTGCAGAAGTATCTAGAAGTTTACACAAGTCGTATGAAGAGCCAGATCGGCTCCGAAACTAAGGCTGTACTTTGAGGGGGGAAAAAAATATATATACGTGTGTGTGTGTGTGTGTGTGTATTGCTCATTTGTTTTTAAATCTCTCTTCAAGTCGAGGTGTGAATAAGTACTTTGTGGGTGACAAGCATGATGAGCACGGTTATAGAAACTTCCAACTTCACCAGGCACGGGTTGTCAGAATTAGCGCCGTCCAGTTTAAAGGCCAGTCAGGCACGGCAGTATGGGGGGATGAGGAATGCTTATGTTAGCACTGCAGCAGATGTTCTGCTCTTGTTGCAGCTGTCTCCTGGTTTGAAAACCAGAAGCGCTGTGCCACCGCTCTGTATATCTCAATCCCCCAGATCCTCAGTACGTTTCCCCCCTCCTCCCTTCTCCTCCACCCCCCGGGTCAGACAAGAGTCAAATGAGATGATCACATACAAGTTAATAACTTAATGATTTCACATATAAAAACCATTTAGAATTTTTTACCCAAGTAATTGCGAACTTTTGTTTATCATGCAGAGATAATATTTTATACCCGAATACCATCTGCAATACTCTAAGAGTGTGGAATAAAAATAAAAAATAAAAATGAAATGAAAGAACAGAGCTAAATCAAATGCAGCTATGGTCTGATGTATCTTCCCGGGGGCCTTGCACACACTCTTGTGATTTAAAAAAAAAAAGTACTAAGGGGATTTAAGGGACCTTTTCAAATGCAGCTTTTTAAAGAATTGTGCCTGGCAGACCTTGATGAGTGATCAGAAGTTGGGGAGATCAGAGGCCTGTGGGCTTTATGCTGAGTTCTGACCCTGGGTTCAGCTGCACCGAGGTGGGATAAAGACTGTCTTGCCTGGGGAGAAGTAGATGGAAGGACAGAATAGAAAGGAAGAAATAAAAAAAAAAAGAGGGAAAAGCAATAGCTTTGATGCCTCTAGCAGCGCAGCACTGGCTCGGCCCTTTATATCAGCCGCTTGTAAAGATGGGGGGGGAACCCTACAGGCAGCCGTATGTTGACTGGAGCGATCAAGGCCAGCTAAAGAGTCCTGGATTGGAGGAGTTCCTTCAGGCTCTCGTGTGAGTGGGAGAAGCAAAAAAACAAAAAACAAAAAAAAAAAACTGAGCTGTAATGATGTTTGACACTTTACTTTCAACTCACAAATCATGCTCTTAAACACTGGCCTCACGCAAAAGAAGAAAACCATTAACGCAGGTCAAAAGGACATCTGACTGCACTACCAACTCAAAATCATCAGGTCCAAGATCACAGTCATTCATGGCCTCGCTGCACCTTTAACACTCATGCTGTCTGTCTGTACAAAGGTTTTTTTTAATGCTACAACAGGAAATCTCTGGCTCAAATAGATAATTAGACATAATGAATAAACAATGTGGCCACAAGATGCAAGGCGCGCTTATTGCTTTTTAATTGTTTCCCTGTGTGCGCACCGAGCCAGCGAGCTCCGAGAGCTCGGGGTACCTGCGCGCGTTCGCCCATGCGAGGCCAGGTGCAGTCATTACCACGGGACAGATGGATCAGCAGAAGCGGCGCTCGTTTTCACTTGCGAGGCAACTCGCTTGCTGCCATATGTAGGGCTCATCATTAAAATTGACCTTTGACCTGCAACGGGTGTCTGTCATTCTAATGGATTTAATTAAGAAATGTCTGCCATTGTGTAGGATGTGACGTCTCTTCCCTCTGAGTTTGTGGACGGTATTGGTTTGGGAAGAAAGTAAAATGGGTGTGTGTGTGTGTGTGTGTGAACTGCTTTATACGTCGGCATCCCTTCACGGTTATTATAAAGAGGGGATGCTTGTGCCTCAGTGTGTGTCCACGCTGCGGCCGTGCGCATGTGTGTGACTCCGGTGTGAGACGTGTTTAAGTTCGGGAGCTCCTTTTAATATTGCCAATGCAGGTCCTTTGAAAATTCATTAAAGTGCTTCGACCCCTCTGCCATCTGCGAGAGGGAGAGAGGGAGAGAGGCAGCTGGGGAGAACAGGAAGATGAAAATTCTGACACGGGCAAAAGCATGTGGGCAAGCCCCCTGGACAAAGACTGAATAGCCACGGATATATGCCAGCTTTGAGGCTGCTATTTATTCCTGGATCTTAGCTAATGTTTGGTTCAAATTTAGATTCAGAGATAAATGCTGCTGAGATCAAATCCTGCTCTGGAAAGAAAATTGAAAGACAATAATGTTAATGAAAGAGGAAAAAAAAAACAGGTCCTTAGACGTCTGTTACACTCATTGTTTAGTGCTAAAATGTAATTAAGTCCACGGTTACGTACAGTATAGTACAAGAGTCGAGCTCCTCTATGTTATACTAATTATTCTCAGGTCCCGGGCGTGAATCGCATAAATAAAGCTGAGCCAGATCAGAAATGTAATGACTTACTGTAACACACATTTGGAACCTTTGTGCAGCCACATCCTACACTTAACCTCATGTCGGCTTAATTCTCTCGTTATCCACGCGACTCCTCCTCCTCCTGCAGCAGGGCTCGTGATTAGCATTGTTGCTGGCACTAACCTTTTTTTTTTTTTGTGGGGGGGTGGACTATCGTCAGCTGCTGTCATCTTCGTGCCAGTTACTTCTCACCGTCTAGCAATATCAGTCGCAATGTTTGTGCCATGTAATCACTTTCTCCTTCACCTGATCTCGTCTTCATAAACTCAGCGCGGCAACATTATTGCTGTTACAGTCAGAAATATGGAGCTATGTATTATGCATTAACGATGATCTCCCGAAGGGAAGGCACACATGCTTTGAAGCCAAGACACACACACACATACATGCACTCACACTCAAATATATCATAGTGTGTGTGTGTGTGTGTGAGTGTGTGTGTTGGCACACCCACAGTTTCCTTATTTCTGGTGTTTTGTTTTTTTTTCCTTTTCCTCACATTTGTGCACACACATCAGCAAACACACACACTTTAGCACATGCCTCAAAGCATCGCGGTATAATAGAGGCTGCCTGCACTTTGCCTTGTCTCTCCCTCTCTGACACTAATCAACACCTCTTCTGCTATTAAAAATTCCTCTCCATACCTTTTGATCTGCTAACTATCTCATTTACATGACTGGCACTCAGCAACCGGGCTTGGTGTTGGCGAGGTGTTAGGAGCTAAGGTGGAGCAGGAAAGGAGGGGGGGGGGGGGGTGAAAAGAAGGAGAGGAGTGGAGCGAAACGGCACAGAAAGAAGAAGATCATTCGAGCAAAAGAGTACGAGGCTCATGCCCATTTGGGTGCATGTGTTGATTTTTAATTTTTAGAAAATGCTAAGCAACGATCCAAAATCGTTTGGCAGAAACCCTCTGGTATTTTTCACATAAATGTGTGATGGGCTAAAAATAACCCAGTTAAAAGGAGAGCAAGATTTCAAGTTGGTGAGAGAATAACGCCAGCCCCCTTTGCCTCCACCTTTCTTCTCCCCGTATGCCTCTCTCTCTCTCTCTCCTCTTTTCCTCCTCTTGGCTGACTTTGTGCAGCACCGTGGGGCTTCCAGTGAGCCTGAGCCTCTTTGGCAAGAGCTGTGAGCCTGGATGGCATTGAAGAGACTGCGATGATGCATCCAGACGATGGGCGTAGTTGGGCAGGAACACAGGAATGGGGAGGGGAGGGTTAAGAGAAAGAAGTAGTCAGTGAATAAAGAAAAACGTAAAAAAGAGAGAGGGAAGTTGTGGGAACCACTGTAGGTGGGTTCAATCATCGTGATGCCATCTGTTTCACTCCATTTTACGAACTGACGGTGGATATTTTCCCCGGTGAGATGAGAGGAGCCTGTGTGCAAGTGTGTGTTTGACAATGGGAGATGGTGAAGGACAGATCACTACGGGTAGAAAGCACAATGCATTTAACTTACATGAACCTGCTGCACGTCTGTACTACACAACCCAGGTATCTGACTGTAGAGGTTAGCAACTAATCATTATTTGAGGTTTTTCGTTTTGAGGACTGACTAGACTCCTTTGTGACTTTAAGTTTAGGCAAGAAAAGCTTTTTTTTCTTAAGAGTTAAAGTAAGACTGTGTTTCCCTGACCTTAACTTAGTGCTCATAGACACCTGAGAAAGTATAAAGCATAAAATAAAAATGACTTTTAGAAGTGAATATATCTGCACTGCTGGCAGCACCGTCCAAAAGAGACCGAACTGGCATTAGAGAATTTGAAAACTATTTTTTTATTAAGTTATTTAAAAAAAAAATGTGTGTAATTTTCTGACGTTCCCTAAAAACAAAATCGTACCAGTGTGCGCTCATGTGTCGTGTGCACTCTGAAGTGTTATTCTGCTTCACCTGGTGTCACCTCTCTGTCTCCGTGCTGGCGTCCGCATGCTCTGGACATTTCTCAACTCGTGTTACCGCTCTGCTTAAACATGCATGAAGTTATTACAGTGCTCCCCCTCCACCTCCCAGCCCATTCAGCTTAATATTTCTGTGTCGCTCTCTGCCTTTGTCTCTTTAGGAGCTCAGCCCAACTTTTTTTTTTTTTCCTCTATCCCCTCCTCTCCTCCTCCTCTTCCTCCTTGACTTTGCCCCTTCATTACCTATCCCCATCCTATTATACATCTCTGTTGCTCCCTCATAGATAAAAGCTAGCACTGAAAACCCCCTTTTTCGTGTCACTCCGGTTGCTTATATAAAAATCCGACTCTTCAAGATAAAAGGCTACTGAAAATAATACCAGCATTAGGGTTTCCTATTTCACAGCGTTTCAGCTCGGAGGGGTCAGTGAATCTGCGTGATGCGGAATATTGAATATGAAGATGGGCAAGCGCCATAGTGGTTTTTCAGCATGTTTGCTCAGTAAACACAGTGTTATTGGATCTACAAGGCTGCTATAGTGGTTCAGGGAAAAGGCCACCATTGGCTTATGCTGCACATCATAAAAAAGAAGCAAAGAAGCAGAAGAAGCAAAATTCTGGGGATTGTAAAGAGAGCGTTGACAGAAGAGGGACGCTTGAAAAACATAATGCTGACATTACATTGGGGGCATTCGTCACAATCATGCCAATATGAATACAGATTAGAGTTTTTAAGCATTTTATTGTTACTATTTTCATTTTATTTTCTGTTTTCCATGCGACAACTAGCCTGGCTATAGCCTGGACCAATGTGGTGGATGCTCTAAAATCTACCTAAAGACATAACCAACCGTCTCCAACACCGAGTTAGCCTGTACAGTACTTGCATGTGTGAAATCTAACCAAACAGGCAGCCTTGGCATCCGTAGTTCTAACACTCCCAACATGCTGCACTTTCAGCAATCAGGAAGGTAAACAACAAGGCTGCTCAAGGCTTGGAAGTAGTCTGCTGGGACCCAATCCCACCTAATAGTCTAATTAAAGCCATTGATTGCTTATATAAGCACACATAAGCAGTGGACATTCCCCACTAACAACGCCCCACAGGACCAGTAATTAGCACGGATTCTGAGGTATGCTTAACTCAGTCACAATTTCTACCATCTCATCAATACTCTCTGCTTGCGTGACCTTTTCTATGTTGCTCCTATCGCGCCGCATGCACTGTTACTATCCTGTGAGCATCACTATCCCTCCCGAGCATCTGTGTTCATTAATCAGCATTCAAATCTCTGACTGTATTTTTCTTTTTTTAACCGCCACAAAGGCTCAGATGATTTGGGAGGACTACTTGGGATACCGGGGGTTTGCTGAATACCTTTGTGGGAGCTGTCTGGATTTGACGGCTGATGTGAGAGCCATTGTCAAGATCACAAAAAGTCAGACGTCTTACCTCTTCAGGCTCTACGAGACGTGATTTTATACCCTGCTGTTTGCGAGTTTTCGCTCTTAACTTACCGAAGGGGAACAGTATTTAATGAATGCTGGTTCTCCCAAGAAGGCAGGGTGGTGTTTTTATTTTAAGTGAATTAAATGTATGTGTCATGCTCTGATAGAAGACAGCATCTGTCTTGTGACAATAGAGTATAATGCACATTTTCCTTTTTAGAATAGATACATAATGAGCATAATGAGAATAAATTACTCGTGTTTTAGAAAGTGTTCCGGTTAAATAGACAGGTTTAAGTACAGTTTATTTGTTATTTATCTACTTAGACAATTGCAAATGAAAGCAAACAAGATTAGCTGAGGTCAAGGGGGAAAATAGTATTATCTAGCAATAATCCAGGAATAATAGCCCAGGGTATGTGCTAGTGGATGAACCAGTCAGCTACTGTATCTCAGCAAAGAGAAAGGCAGATGCAGAAAATGAATCCTAACAAGTTAAAAATTTAAACTTGATCACAGACTATGAAATTGTGTGTTACAGGTCAAGAGCATTGTTTCGAAGTAAAAATGTTGGATGAGCGCTGCTGTAAAAATACACCAGCAAGGATATGTCAGATGAAAAAAAAAAAAGATGCATTAGTACAAAGAGAATAGTGCAAGGACTACTACATTATATTCGAAAGACTTCACAAAATATTGTGGTTTGATTCAATAAAAGAAGACAATATTACAGAAAATGGACATTATGGAGATGCTTTGACAGTTTTAAAAACTATTTCTTTTACTTCAAATGTCCAGGTGATGCCACAAATTGTACCGCCTGACCCTGTTACCAAATTGCGCCACAATAGAAACAGCATGTTCCCTACATTTCACACAAGAGGAGGAGACAAGAACACATCTCTGTCCATGTTGCACAAAAGAGTCATCCGCAGGAAAACATTGTGTGCGATGCATTATTGATAATTTCGCCTAATTTTGTAGAAAGTCCCTGTTAGGTAGAGTATCACCTGCTGTGTATTGCACAATGCATCATTTGGCAGCTGCCATTACTTTCAGCTGGCCTCCGGACAGGTTGAACACTGAATGCGGTTTGATTTTGCAAAAGTGTTACCTACTGTACACCAACAGTGAGCCTACACAATGCCTAATCACTTGTGTGCACCATATGAGGGAGAGGAAGGAGGTTTGTATATACTGGCAGAAAAAAAGACTTGTATTACGGCTGAGCCCGGCGCTAAGCTGCGTCCAGGTGTTCGCCTCTTTCCAGGTGGCCGTGTAATACTCTTGCCGACCCAGATCATGGCAATCATGGAGCTGGTAGGGATGGCTCACTGCCGACACCAGTGTAGTGCCCGGGTAAAATGCCAAGTTGGCAGCGACATGCCTGAAAAGCAGGCGGGCAAACAGGCAGAGAGTCTCTGATGCTCCTGGAGTGGAAAGATGGTGGAGAACCTTTCATTTTCTTTTCAGAATTCATGAAAATGGCACAGAGTGATACCAGAGCCTGTGTGATTTCTCTGACTTGTCAGTTTTTAGCAGCGGCGGTGGCGGTTCATCACGCCCTGAGATGATAGGTGTTCCATCATTAGACTTACTGTAACAAAATAATCTGCCTCCATTACTTCATTATGTTCATTATGTTATTTTTTATTCTGCTTTGTCATCGGATCTTTCAGCGACCTGCACCTCAGCCCCCTACAAGCCATCTCATGTCAAGGATTTTCCACGTTGTGTATCATGTTCACTTAAAAATTCTCAGTCGGAGAGATGATCTTTATTAGCTCAGGAAGCTCAGAGTCACATGCAGCCTGACTCTGGCCTGTAGTGTCTGGGTGCTGGGTGCTCCACAGTGTAAGTAGCTTGGCTGGCAGGCAGCCACAGACAAGCGCTGTGTTTCTGCTTGCCATCCTCTCATTTGACTTCATGGTAATTACCGTCTCAATGCGGTAAGAAAAAAAGCAGCTTTTGGTAGAGGGATTGAGAGAGGAAAATGGGAAAAAAATGCGAGGGGGTGTGCGGCTTAGCAGCTTAATGAACATGTCAGATGTATTTAAACAAATGGATTACCACATCTGCGCACACTCGGCTGCACCGCGCTTGCTCCATCACGCTCACTAGTATCTGGTGGCACGGCGGAATGAAAGTGACATATTCCAGGAGATATCCCGTAAAATGTGGTAGCACATACAAAACTTGTGCATTAGTGCGCATAAAGGGAATCGGGGGGCCGTGCCAACCGAATCAATTCTGGGTGTCACTCAAGTCAGTTGCTATGGCATCTGCTGTGTGTGCCATGCTATATGTAATTTCCTGCTCTTAAGTGGGTGCTCAAATGCCATACATTTTTATTGACATCGGGGACATTGAAATATCAACGACACAGCCTGTATTTCCATAACCACGTTAAACTAAATTCATGCCTATGAGTAATAACAGAGATTTTTTTCCTCTTGAAACTTTTTTGCCTCTGTGTGTAACAGTGTTGTTCCCACTTCTTCTACTTTTTTTTTTTTTTTTTTTGTCGTGACCTTACCTCAGTGCTCACCAGAGCTGTCCATGTCAAAGCACTGACTAAATAATAGATGCTGTTTTGTGGTCCCTTAGTATCAAAGCATCTTTTCAGCTTTGGAAGCTCACATGCTAGCGAAATTTGGGAAATCTTTTTGCTTTTTGTTGTTTGTGTCATGTTGACTTTTTTTTTCCCATATCTTGTTGCTTGATGATCCCGTCGAGAGCGTAGTTCTCGAAAGCTCTAATCATTTGACCTTTTTTGCCTGTCAACGCAGATGCAGGGGATGAAAACCCACCTTGTAAGCTGCACAGTTTAACATGGAGTGTGTTCACGTACATCCCGGATCCACTTCTATTTGCAAAGCAGTGTGCAGGGTGAAGATAACCTAAGAGTTATATCGGCACACCTGACAGTTGCTCATGAAACCTCTCTTAGGCCGTAGGCTTGTGTCTCCAGATTTGTTTGTAGCCTCCAGCGACGTTTGTAAAGACACATTATTGCCAGTCAGCTGTCTAAAAATAATCCCTTCTCTGCTAGTTAGGAAACTGTGTAAACTCCCAGCAACCAAACACTGTGTGGCGAGCTCAAGAGCCAGTTTTGTTTCCTTCACGCTGATGTGTTATCTTTGTGGAAGTGAAAGCTGCTGTTTCGCTGCAAGACTTCAAAATGAATGAACGTATGATCCAACGCTGACGTCTGTCCACGTGCGTTTGTGTGTGGTTTCCAGTGTAACTCGTCGCGATGACTCCAATGGACGTGACTCACTCGTGTTAGAAGCTTTCACTTGTGACGCATTTGGAGCAAGATGGTCTTATCACTGCATCATGGAGCAGCAGTGCAGTGCCAGCGCAGTGGACAGGTGATGGTACCCTTTACCCCCCCCCCAAAAAAAAGACAGCCCAGTTCAACTGACCAACTGCAATTGACTGAGCATTGTTATCTACCTGAAGTGGAGGTTAGAAAATGCCACTTCTAGTTATTGCCCATTTAGGACAATGCAAGACTCATTGCTTTTGCAGTCATTACTAAGTAAAATGTCAATACCTTATTAGAGAGAGAGAGATAGACGTGGTAAGAGGGACGGATCGAGGAGGTAGGGAACAAAAGAGGAAAGAAGGAAGCGTGAATAAAACCCAAACTAGAAGGCAGAATATCAAACGCAACAGAACAAACATTAAAAGCAGGTCAAAGCTTAGAGCTTCAGTATACATGTGACAACAGTGGATGCTCGGCTCCAGGTATGCGCCGTCAGTTGTATTTAATGAGTTGATAATGTGACAACACCCACATCTCGCTGAGCTTTTTCTACTTTCATTTCTTCCCTCTAACTAACTCAGGCAGTCAACTGAAAAGCTGTCAAAAATCTCATGAAAGATCTTTCTCCAGTCAAGTTGTATGAACATTAAGAAACATCACGTACCGTGGACTGAAATGAGTAACTCTGCTTCATCTGCTCTCTCACTCTCTCTCTTTCCTTTCTTTCTTTCTTTCTTTCTTTTCCCGCACTCTTTTCCTTCGCTCTCGCTCTTTTGCTCCTCTGTCTGTTTCCCTCTCAGCATTGTACAAATGTTTCTCTTGTCTAAGGAACCGTTCCATATGTTTGCAATCACTCTGGCTCCCTTGCCTGCACAGATCATTTAGCAGGCTCCCTCATACATTTCAATTAGGCCCACCTAGCGGAGCCACAGACATCGGAAAGCAATATTGATTTCTTGATATCCTGTGCGTGGGTCGGACCAAATTAACGCTTGTACTGGGGGGATATGATAGATCCATAACAATTCACTTGTGTTTGTTACCATATGTGTGATGTGCCGCGTTTCTTAGTGCAGCCAGAAATGTCAAGTATTTAACGAATTAGAAGCCATATGAATGACAGCTGTCCCCACTGCATCCTCAGTATGGCTAAATTACATGTCTTAATAATAAGAATGAAATGACGTAAATTCAAATCATGGCTCCCTACCAAAAATGAGTTAAAATAAATTGGCTTTGAGTGGAAGAAAGGGCCTGGCACAACATAGCCGGGACCCCTTTATGTGTCAAAGCATTGTGGGCGTTCGCCAAACACCGGCTGCATCCTAAAAGTGCACTTATTATTCAATTACTGACAGCTTTTAAAGACAGGCGGGCGGCGGTGCGGTTGCAGTGGGGAGCAGCCACTGCCTGCTAGCTGTCAGTCACTCTCGACCACCTCATCCATTCTGCTGACACTTTGCTGGGGCCCGGAGAGAGTGATCAGTCAAAGCTCGGGAGACAGGGACGCTACCTATCAAAAGGGGTGATGAGACTGTGGATTTGCGGGACGCTGCGCGCAGATGAATTCGGCATGATCCTTAACTCGTCACGGTTTTAAAGACCAAACTCTCCAAAAACGGAGTAAGATTGCTGGACACTGCTAATCGAACTGGGAGTAAGGCTCGTGCTTTATTATGCATAGTAGTGAAAAGTTACCCGTGCACTGTCCTAGAGTGCTACTGCACAGTTTCACTTTAGATTACACTTGTCTATATTCACTGTAGTTTTCCTATATATGCCCTCTCACTCTCCTTATCTTCTTCAGACCTGGTAGCATACACATACATGCCCTTAATTGCCAGTTAAACATCGGGAACATTAAACAAATGTCCGATCCTTTTTCAAAAATCGCCCGTTCCTCAGCTGGGTAGTGACCCATATACGGCTGTCTGGCCGTTCCTATTGCCAATTTATATTCTAATTCATTTTAATGTCTGCAATATCTAAAGACATCCACCCCAGAATACCCTCCAGGTTTCATCACATAAAAGCCTGGCCTCCCTGTACTCAGTTTGCATACAGATAATATCAAGTAAGTTGTACTATAAGAGCATATAACGAATATAAAACTCATATGATCATTTGCATATTTTCCTCCTACAATGTTGCCATTTTAGGGAAACTACACATTACTCAATAAACAGAGTCATTTTCCTTTTAGTAAGCCACTTCATTAATTCTTCCATTTCCATTCTTTTACTTAGTAACTGGAATTGCTCCATAAAAGTTCAATAAGGATGATTTAGAGCAACTCACCAAGTCATTTAATTCTGTTATGGAGGCCATCTGTGGCTAATACTGACTAATTGTACCAGTCAAGTAGATGCCACGGCTTTTTCCCCTTATAAAGATACATGTCCAGCCTTGTGGTTTATCACTATTCATGGGTCAGGTCTTGGGGTGGGGGAGCACACATAGAGTCTGACATTTCTAGTAATTATCTTTATGAAGATGGGACTCCTCTCAATTAGAGTGGCGCTTGATTAAAACTAATGACTCTCCCTCCCGGACCAGTGAGCCGGCTGACAGGGCGGCATCAAGATCTCCTTTAGCCAGCGTGGGACACTGGATAAACGTCAATAAGTAGAAGTAGTAGTAGTTTCTTCAATGCCACAGTATGGAAACATATTTTTCTAATATTTTCTAAAGTTGAAATATGCTTCAAAAGAAAGCTTAATGTGAAGAACTCCCATCAACATCTTATACATACAATTGCACCTGACAAGAATGGCGAAGGGCTAAAAAGAGGTGGGAGGAGATGCTTTCAAGTCTTATTCTGGCGCTTGCTTATTTTTCACAACTTGCCTATTGTGACTTCAACTCCATGAAAAATCATACTGTTATTTTTACTTCTTCGGTGTGAAGCAAAGGTGCAGATGGAAATATCTGGCCTTTGCGGCATGCTACAGTAGAAACCTTAAATCATAAATGTAAATGCAAGGACGTTATCGTATCTGCCACAGCAATAATTCTAAAAAAAACTAAAAACTTTCACATATACACACAAGACGTGCTCACTCGGAGGTTGTGTTGTGCCTCCCTGTGTAATGACAGTCTTAATGGAAAACAAAACTGGCTCTCTGGGGAGTGTGATGGTCAGGCTGACCATTACCGACCCACTCAATAGCAGCTGATTGACTCGCTCTCCTGCTCCGTTATAAGCCTGTTAAGCTGCGACTCAGCGTCAAAGCACTGCTCTGGGCACTCGCGCTATCACCGGTCCTTGCTTTATAGGCCACTGGATGAAGTGCTTGCCCTGATTTAGTACAACTAAATAGCTGAATACCTCATTTGTGATTGGTTGGGATATATGTTTAATCAGAAAGGAGCAAGCGCATCAACTTCAAGGAGCAGTGAGAAACTCAGACAGGGTTCAGATCACCATTGTAAAAAGTGAGTCCCATCTTAAAAAGAGGTTGGTGCCAATAGCTGACAGTGGTATTGCAGACTATTTCAACCCTAATGCAGAGTAACTGTTGTACTGCCTTTTCACCTTTTATCCCTGTATCTAAATTGTTACCACTAGTACCTTAGAAAAAGCACTAAAGCTCATTACTGTGCAGGTAGTTTCATGGCTATTACACATACATCTAGATAAAACCATGGCTAATACCAAACCATTACATGGCTTTAACTAGGCTATGATGAGTGCATTACCATGTTGGAAGCACACTAGCTTTCAAACCATGGAGGGACATCATACAGTATTAGCTTAAGAGCCCGTAGTTGCACTTTTACATCAGCATGTACCAGACAAAATGGTTCAAGTTCATGATGACTGCATGAACTTGAGGCAGGCTAAAACCTGTTTTGATATTTGTGTACCAGTATAATATTCGGCCTCTGTAAGACACCCCTGTTAAAACTGAGCAAATGCCCACTGTTGCTGCCGCGCTGTGCTGGTCTTATCATGCTTGTGCTTTTACTGTTATTTTAAGTGATTCTGACTGATTTCTCCTCTCCTGACAAATCTGTGTGACAAGTTGTTTTTTAACCCACACAAAACCTGCTGACAGCATTTTTTTTTAATTACGTCACCCTCTGCAAACTCTTGACACAACAGAATAATGGGTGGATATCTGTCTTTGTCACAATCACAGCTCCTAAGGTTACATATCTTGGTCATGCTACTATTTATTTGAATAGCAACTGAATTTCACTTTTGACTTAGATTTTCTTGTAAGTTGCTTTGCATAAAATCTCCTGCTAAATGTAACTGTACCAAGCACACACTCATACACACTGTATGCCTTGTATGTGACCTCCTGCCCCATACAAGCACGTGCACTAATATAAAAGCCTTTTCAAATGCGATTTAGTGAAACGTAATAGCCCTAATGTGCACCCACAAAGACATAAACATGTACAGTAGACCCACAGCTGGAGAGACAAACTGGCACACGCATTCGATCATGCCTTTCTCCATTTCCCCTGCTCCTTCTACCTCAGGGAATCTGATCACCTCCTGATGTGAGGCTCAGAAACAGTAATGCAATAGACAGTCAACTTATATTTCCCCAGCGAGACAGCCACAGCTAAAGCTTCATATTCTTCAGCGACCACACGGTTCAGGGAGGAGATGGCTGCGGGACATCAAGGGAAAGAGTCGGGGAGATGGATGGATGGGTACATAAATGGATATATACGTAGACGTATATGCATTCCATTCTTCAGTATTTCAGGTTGAGCAGACTAGCCGAAGTCATGGTATGATGATTTAATTCGAGGAGTGAAATGAGGCCAAATTGAGGCAATCAATACCATGAACCTCCCTCACTCGCTGTAAGTTGGACAGTTGGGCCAGCCCGACAGGCTAAGGCAGCTAATGATACCTAATCATATCAGCGGGAGGAAATTCCAACCACTGAGCTTAGCCCTAAGATGGAGTATCACAGTCCTTCTGGTGGGGAGAAAGTGCAAAAGTATAAAAGTAAAGAGAGAAAGATAAGAAGCGAGAGAAACTCAGAGACAAGAAACTTTCGCTAAAGCGTTTGAGAACAGATGAAAGAAGCAGACAAACACAGCGGCTGTGTATACATGCACACAGTCAAACCAAAAAAAAAAAAAAAAAGGACACACAGAGGCACAGATTTGACACAGCCTACACACTCCAGCAGGATTACACTAGTGAGTAAATGATCATAATTCAGTGTGGTTTCTGCAGACGATGCCTCCTAATGTCCACTTAATTGTTAGTCAGTGAATGAATGAATGATTTAAAAAAGCTAATGTCATCGTTAGTGTGCGTTAGTGATGTCTGACTGAAGTCATTCGCGACACCAAAGTGTCATCTTGTAAGGTAAAAAATGAATAATAATAGTTAATCAAAGTCCCAGAGATCCATATTTTGAATTGCAAAGCACATTACAGAGAACAGAGTGAGTCACATCCTACATTCAGCTACACTTCCTGAGAGTCTGCTGAGTGGTTTTATTGGTTGAAGCCTCTCTAGGTGCGGAGTTATTTGAACTCAGTACCTTGATGCTACTTCATCATTTCTGGACTCACTCAATTCGTCAAAGACACACACACACACACACACACACACACACACAAAAAGAGTCCATACGCACACAAGTAAGTCCTGTCCGTGCTCATATAGGCAGTAAAAAAAAAAAAAAAGATGAATGTGAGGGTGCATGCAAGGACTTTATTAAATAAAAAGAAACTAATACACAAACGCCAAACTGGCAGGAACACAAACTGAAACACGAACACCTTCACTGTTTTCCTCGGACTGACGGCCGTGACAAAGAGAATTACATTCATTGGGGAGGGGGGGCAGAGAAACTAAATAAAAGACCTCAGATCATCGGATAAGAAAAACACAAGAGTGTACGCACACGAAAGCGCGCGCATGCGCGTGAGCTTCAACAAAGCCTGGTAGTGAGAACGAGAAGAGAGAAAACGCCATCTGAGCCAGAAGCGTGGGAGGCAAGGCATCACATAATGCATCGGCAACAAAGAGGAACCAGGTGTAATACGCTCATGAATAAATATGCTGAGGGTTAGAATTGATCATTAGTGCCGTCTGGGGGAGGTAAAAATAAATAAATAAATAAATAAAACAAGGATAAATAGAGGCCCTGTGATTTTGATGAGTGGTATTGAAGCACGGAAAGATCCTTGAAAGACGCTTTTCTATTGTTAGTCATGACAGCTTGCTAGTTTTTGCCTGTATCATCTAATTACTTCCTTTTATTGCTCGACTAAGTAATATTTCCCAAAAAAAAACTATTCCACACAACTCTTTTTACCTTACAAAAAGACTCGTAAAAGACTTTTACGAGTTGTAATGGGATTTTTATGCATTGTTTTGTTTATCTCTTTTATTCCCTACCTTAGATTTGACAAGTGTGAGACAGGCTGAGGACACAAATCCCAAAAAGCAAACCATCGTTTCTACAGAGTGCAGCAAATGTACTTTGTTTCTTGCTGTACTAAAACTGAGGTGGACATACATGCTCCTGGGCGCTCGTCTTATAGAGTGTGATGTAAGGCTAGTGAACAAAAGGTTGTCTTCCCCGCCTCGGCTGAGGAGTGAAGCAGCATGGTTCTTAATTGGTGCTCTGATCAGAGAGAGAGAGAGATCTGGGCTGAACGTCCCGCAGCTCCCAGCAACACCATCACCTCGGGAATGCTAGGGTGTTGCTCCTGTCCGTCTTGATTAATGACCTCTCCCTTTGACCCCCCTCCCCATGAGCCCTGACAGGCGCCTGGCTACAGCAAGCGCAAGCACAAATACAAAAAAAAGTGCATAGCCTCACAAGAGCATGCAGACACGAGCGTGCACGTTTATATGTGCGAGTACACGTACATACAGTTGTGTGGCAAAGCTCAATGAGTAGGATTCTAAAGAAGAAGAAGATGCAGGGCAGCGGCTTTAAGTTAATCAAAAGGTACAGCCACCTCACGTGCACAGGCACGTGCACACTCCGGTTTGCGTTCATCGCGCCGCAGCGGCTGCTCAGATGAAATATAAATGACCTGGAGTGCACCTGTTGTTAGACATTTGTGGGAAAGGGAAACAAGCACGGCACTGTATATCCCCCGTGCAGCCTTATTTTGTCGTTGGTCAGCACCATTCCTTGTTTGCTGTTATTTAATCTCAGGCTCCAGTAATAAATCTGATTCCCTCACGCTGATGTTCTATACTCGTAGATTGGGTGCCGGCGAGCATCAAGCAAAATGTGAATCAGAAAGTCAGAGCTCTCTCTCTGGGGCAATCAAGGGACTCACGATGGAAAGTGAAAGCGGTAATTGCACTGCAGGCGTCCCATTGACATTCAGTACACTTCTAGTCTTCATGGTATCCCCAGATTCTCCAGGGAATCTTAATGTTTTATTTTATATCCTCCTTACCTTAAATGATACTGTCAGTGTACTGTATAATTCATACGGGGCCATTAGTCTACTGTATGTTTACTCCAGCATGTGCCTATGTGAATTGTGCTGTGAGAGGATGTGGGTTTCCATGCTGTGCACATCATATGAAGTTTACTTTAACCTCATCACATGCCTATAACTCTTTGAATATGACGAATTATAACAATTATTGGAAAGACATTACTGGATTATATCTAATGGTGCAATGTTTCAACAAAGCAGCTAGCTTACACTTTTAATATCATGTAAGAAAAACTGTTCAAATGCTGCCATAACGGGAGCAGACACACGACTGTTATATGAGTATCTGGCTAATGTGTGAGCCATTGTGTTTGTCTCGAGAGACCTGCATCACATACACCTATTAAACACACCCTCCATCAGGGTAAAGGCAAAGAGCCTTCATCTATAACGGTGTATGTCAGCTCCTCCACCTCCTTCTTCTATCCCCTCATTGCTAATTATCCAGAAGATGGATTACATCATGGGATCTAATAGAGAGAAGCACCATTACACAAACCACCCCCAAACACACACACATACACACACACACACACACACGCTAGCCGTGACAAAATCATTCAGCTGATGTGCCCATTTAGTTCCACGTTCTTATTAACAAAATAAGGAGGAGTCATCACTCAAAAATATGAACAATATTAGTCAGGCATCCAAATTGTCATGATAGATGATGATAAAAGACAGTAATGCCCATAGTTTCATGACCTTTTAAGCATGCACTGGATTTGGACTGCTGTGTATGTACAGTAAATACCGTAAAACATTATTATTTCACACAGGTACAACATAACTCATCTGCACAGTTCTTTAAAAGATACCTGCATTAAAAAATTCAACAGCTCGATTCAATGCAAGAAACTACATTAAAAGTTATTACCAACAGGTCTCTTGACTCCGAATGACAGTAAAATCAAACAAGCGGATTAAAATGTGCCCCGGTGTCTTTGTTGCTTCAGGGGAAGAGAAATCGCCAGGCCGCTCTTGTTGGCACCGCTCCTGCCACTTCAATACAGCTCTTCACACTAATCTGGTTTATATAAAAAATCACCAGAAAACTGCTAAAAAAAAAAAAGGGGGTGTTGAAAGGAATAAAACACTTACTTTGCAAAATAAAATGAAAGAGACAAAAAAAAAAAAAAAAAACGAAGGTGCAAAGGGATCTAAGAAGTTGTCTGTGAATGTTGGCAACTCTTAAAAAGCTTTCTTTACCAAATCCTCAACTCTTGTTGCCACGGCAACTGAGGACGTGCGAGGGGATAAAAATCAACTCACAAAGACCTCATTTGAAACCGTGATGTTGGAAAAAGTCGCCACTTTTGAACCCGAGAATGACGTTGCCTCTTTTTTTTTTTTTTTTTTTCCCTTCCCTGTCCCGGGGCCTAAATGACATGCATGACGACTTGTGCGTGACGACTGGTTTATCACTTGGGAGGCAAAGCAGCATATATAATTTATCGTGTTTGCTCTGTTAGGTTGTTAATTCGTGCTGCAACTAGCTCTCAACAAAAAAAGAATCCTCTCACAGGAAGGCAGTCAAAGCTAAGCTGTTTGCTAGGAGTCTGCTCCATTGAAGATACAGGCTGTGTGAGGAAGCACTCGCTGCAATCAATTCACCGTCTCTTTGCACTTCACTGTGTCTTGCATCCTCTCGCTCATCTGTTATCTTTGACTTTCTCTCTGTCTTTGTGTCGCCACTTTTATTTCTCTCTCCTCTTCGCTCCCCTTTGCTGCCCCTTCCGTCCTCTCTATCCCTCTAATCCCGTCATACCTCTCTCCTCCCAGATGATGTGGTCTGGCCATGGCCTGGCTATTCCATTCCCTTCTAATCTCTGTCCCTCCCCCTTCCCCCCGTCGCCTGATTTGCACACTTCATGAACCGGAACGTCTCGATGGCTGGTGTTCCCCTCAGCATTCGCCCGGCGCACCGTCCCCGAGCTGTCTTGCCACCTTGAACGTATCATCAGCCCCAGTGACCATGAAGACAGGAGGCATATGCACGTGTGCGCACACTCGAAAAATGATATTCACGTGCTTGCCTTGGTCGCTCGCCACACTTTCTCTCTCGCACAGTCTGACTCACAAAAGAGTGATCACAGGCTAGCTGTCGAAGTTGCTACAAGCTCTTTCTCACTCGCACATGCGTGTACATGCTGTCTGGAGACTAGACGTAAGTTTGAAGCTTGATGTGATGATGATCATCAGAACAGTCAGAGACATCTACCTATGGTTTGGGAGAACCAAAGCTGCCACTGCCTGTGTGTAAAAATCTTTTGGATGGTGATAGACATTTATTCCCACTCGTAAGAATCCTGACAGCAATACCGTGGCTATTATACACATGTCAAATTGAATTCTTAAGAGCAAACTCATATGAGTTAAACTGAAAGTTATATAGCATTGCATACTTTAGAGCCTCAAATGTGTACCTCTCCACAATCTCTCACTGTGCACCTCAACCAGTGACCTCTGCCGCAAAATCACCAGTAAGCCATTCACCAAGGGCAGCGTTCCCCAGTGGGCTTACTGCAGGAGGTTTGCTTGCGTTCTCGTCACATTGGGGAGGTCTGACTCATTGTTCAGTTGGCCTAAGCCTTGCTTTGGCCCGGGAGAAGTGGGGTGATAGGATGCACTGAAGAATGCCGTCCGCCTCGTGATCCAAGGGCTGGCCTAATTTGTAATTACCTTCTGCAGTGTTCTGGAAGACTGCAGCTTGCTCTTGTCCAGGATGTGGATTATCTAGTGTACTGAGATGGCACATCCACACACAAACACACACTCCCTAAGCAAGACACTGATGAGTTTCCACAGCCCAGCACTTGATTGACTGAGGCAGCCATGTTGTTAATTCGATTTTCCTGTCATGGTATTGTTAAATTTTTAATCAAACCTCCGTGTGCTACCTGCATTCCCGACACTGGATTACATTTAATTGTGTTAATTGAATTTGGAGCCAAGAACAAGTGAAAAGTAATCTTAGATCCAAGCTAGTTTACCAACTCGGCTGTTCTCTTCGATTCTAGTTGACAAGTTGCTTACAGTTTTCCTGTCTTGTTAAAAGATATACATTAACAGAAAGGTCAGTCACGTTTAGACCAGTGTAGTATGGTTATGAGTAAGTGTGTTACACTCATCTTGAGTGAGATTCAGCTCCTGCCACCTAATTGTTAACAGTTTTAGATGGCCGACTGCCTCGCAGGTGGCTAGGAATGGAAAGGCACTTACTTTGCAGCCCCAGGTGGCCTCACGCTAGTAGAAACATTACTAGGGAGAACAAAATACACTTCTTGGTGCGTTTGACTTCGCACATATGAAGGCTCATGCTGCTTTTCTGCACCTGACCCACACTGTGGCAGTGCCAGGTTTGACCCAATAACAATATATATGTATACTAGATGTGACATGAAGACACCTAAGGTCTCTCACTGAGTGAGGTTTGTGACTTAAACTAGCAGAACAACCCACTGTGACGCTGTAAATAATTGGAGGAAGAAACAAAATGAAAATTAAGGAATTAAGGAAAAAATGAAAAAGCATGGAAACATGTTGAAGTATTGTTTTTACGAGCAACATAAGCGTTTGAGTGTAGACTTGTTTTCGAGTATCTGTTAACAAGGGCAACATTTGATGCACTGAAGTAATTCGGTTTCCCATCTGGTTTTTCACATTTTCTAATGAGTAAAACCTGACTGAGCATGGTGTTGAAAGCTTTGATAAAGTGCGCTCTACTAATACAATCTGTTGCTTTAATGTCCACAATAAAATTACACAGGAGTGAGCGTAACTTGCGGTTTACTGGTTGTGTTTGCGGGACAGAAATCCAGAATCCTCTTAAAGTCCGTAACGTGCACGATTGATGGTGCTGGAGAATAAATGAATTGTGCAACCAGTTAGCCAGGATGAGCTGGTGGCTCTTTGATTCATAGTTTCATTAAACTGAATACTCTTCTGTGTGGAACAACTTCAAACCGAGCCCTGGCTACCACTTGAGACACGTTGTGGGACTGATGTTCAGAGTGCAAGACGTGCAGAGCGACGCTCTTGTGCTTCAATCAATAACAAAAGAGGCCGAGATTTCCTTGCGTTCATAGAAAAGGAAACAAATCCCGCAATATTGGCATGCTTCTGCAATGCATTGAACTCATAAACATCCAAATGTATCATTCATTGTCTTTATTCACATGTTAATTAAACCCGGCTGGTCATTCAATCATTCCTGCGAACAAGCCTTAATGAATATAAATGTTTGGATCCCTCAGCAACTGCTAATAATGCCACTCAAGGGCATAATTCAATTGGATGGCGTAATTGGCACTCGGAGAACATAGACACTGGGGAGCAGGCTCCCTACGGTCCATCCTGGAATGATAGTGTGACAGAGCTGGCAGCGCGCTGGCCTTTAGCTGAAGCATTTTGCCAAGATTCTGTCTAAGCTACGTGGACCCCGATGACACTACTGTCACTACAGGGCCGGGTACGCTGTATTTTAAAAATATTAAATTGGCTCAAAAGCTACAATTTCTGTGGGACTAACACATTTAAAAATAAGACAAAACAAAGTCAGGTTAGCAGTCTGAGTGGAGGGAAAAAACAAAACAAAAAAAAAACCCACCATCTAGAGCCCTGGCTTGGCATTCACAATGGCTCATTTTGCCAGAGCTAGACATGCAATTATACAATGTAATCTTTTTCAGACGGCACAGCCATGGCATTAGGATTAATTCGCAGTAGACAATGCAGGGGTGTGCGCCTATTGAACAACAGTGAAATGATGTCAGTTTCAGCGCTATCCAGTCTGTTGGCATCCTCTCCTAACCTCACAATTATGTTAAGGTTGCTCGTGCCTCTCAAGAGCACAGAGGTGACTTTGGACACAGGGAGGTTACAATGAGAGGTAATTGCCAAAATCCAAGGCGGAATAGCGCGATCTCTCTCTCTGACACCGATGGGAGGGAAAAGACAAAGAGCCTTATGAATATTTAAATTGCAATTTTCCTCATTTTCTTCAATTGACCCTTTTTTTTTTTTGCTGCACAGAAGGGAAGCGCTGGGTAGACAAGGATGTCAAAACTAGAGCACATGGCTCAAGGCGGAAACCAGATCAAACAGCAACAGAAGCAGGGATTTACAATGTGTAAACAGGATTAGGTCTTGATGCAGCAGGTGAAACTCGACAAATGCTCAGTTTTTTTGTTTTAGCTCATTCAGTCAGCATTCATTCAGAGCTAATACTGTTGTAATTATTGGTTTTAAATGTTATTTACACACTGATAATGACAACAACATGAACAAACAACAAGAGTTTGAGAATTACATTGCTGTGCCGAAGACATTGCCCGTGGTGATGTGAATAAAATAACGTAACTTCAAAAAACAAGCAGCGCTTGCAGTTTGAAACATGGTTGACTTTTTCAGAAGTTGGTTTCCCAGTTCTAAGAAATATGAGCTGCTCTGAAGAGTAACTTCAAAAGGCTTTATGATTGTTTTGCCTAAAGATGTCTGTTTTATTGGGTAATCTAGAGGCTCCAATGAATGAACTATTGATTCTGTCTACACTACACTTGCCTTTGAATGTCAGATTTTCACAGTCAATTACACACACATTAGAATTGCACAAATCAAGCGCTAATTACAAGAATGTAGGAACAAATCAAATCGAACATATTGAAATTTGTACATTTACATGTACATGTCCATAGAGACCAATAAAAAATGATATGTAAAAGTAGAGTTTGAGGTGAACTTTAACAGAATAAGGAGTAAAAGTGTCCTGCATAGCCTTAAAACCTTGAACATCTTCAGTTCTTCATTTGTTATTTCTCAAGACAGTTGCATCAGTCAATCCTTCATTCGTGAGACTCCATTTCCTTTAAAGTTAATTTTTTAAGACAAAAGTACAGAATAAAGCAAAATCAGAAACTAGTCCAGCATAATATCTTTGCTGTAGCTGTAATACTTGTGGTGGTAGTGTTTGTTTTTTTACCATAGAAATCCAATGCACTACAACTGAAAACCAGTGAAACACATCAAGCAAACCGTACAGCTTGCAGAGATTTGGCATGCCCCCTGCTGATTGTGATGGTCAACCTGTCAGACAGTTCCTTCGCCTTTGGTACGTGGTGTTTGTTTGACCTAACATGAGTCACAAACAGGCCCAGCATGGCCTTTCGTGGTGAGAAACACAAGCCCTTTGTCTCAATGACACGGCTGCCTTGCTCACTTACCGACCTGAGGCAATCCTGCATGCTACCACCAAGAAACGATCAAGTCGGGCCATTCTAATACGCTTTATCTCCGGCTCTGCACATCTCGGTTTATTTAGATCCGAGAAACAAGCTCATTTGCAAATGTGTTTGAATCCTTGCACGCTACAGAGAGGGCTTCGCCCCAGGCTGCATTTACTGATCGGCAGCCCAGGCAGAATAGATAAGGAGGAGTTTCATTCACAAAATCCAAACTCACCCAGGGGAGAGTCCTTGTACCACTGTGTTATAAGCACGTTGGCATGGCCCGGCAACCCCCTGTTCATTTCCATGAGCATTCTGCTAAATCCCTCTCCTCCCGCCCGCATTTCTGCGCGTCAGCCATGAATACAAACGAAGAGTAACAGGCGTTATATGAGCATCTCATAAATGAAACATAGGTTGGAGAAATAAACTCTTATTTAGTTTGTATTAAGCCCTCCCCCCAGAAACACCTCCCGCCCCCACATGCTGTGATAACACGGTATTGTTATTCACCTTAAGACAACAATTTGCCTTCCACAGCTATTTTGTGGGATTGTATTGCCAATAATCCTCTGAGGCGTATGTGAGGCCTCCCTGTGCCGTTAACCCTGCACAGCCTCGCATACGGCTAAAAGTAATAATGTATTCATGCATTCTCCTCCGTAGCCCCACCCCAGCCCCCTCACCTCATTACAGACTGAGATCTGACACCAAAAAAAAACATCCCTAAGTATCTGATATCAGTGTCAATAAGCAGTATAAATAATTGCTCCTTTTTTTTTTTGTTCACCTTACAGTTATGATATCTGATCATACTGAGAATAGACCGTCTTGTACTTCCTTGTAAGTGGATGAATGAAGGTTGAATCCAGGCTAAAGGGTCATTATCACAATGACACTCAGGAATAATCATATTTCGTAGGAAGGTGCTTCGCTCCTGAGCGCTCTCTTTCTTTTCTTTTGTTTTCATCCCAGATTGTTGTTTGCATTAGCGGGCCTTCTCCGTCTCAGCAATCGCAGAGTGAGATTTTGCATTTTAAGCGTGCTGTTTTGATCATGCCACTGAGCTCATCATTGAGGCATCTTGGCATCTTTGATGTATTGCATACTGATGGAGCGCATGCATTTTTTTTCCCCCTGCAGGTTTTAACAATCTCACAGACTTCCAACTGCTTTTTCAACATGCCAATGAATCATCTACCAGAATGTGCATGCAGGGAATAAATCTGGGCGTCGATGAAGGCGACTTGGAAGAGAGGGTGTCATTAGAAGCACTGCGACTGTGGCTAAACAATGGACATCATACAACTATTACAATGATTCTGGCTTTAATTAGATGGTGATGGGAGAAAAACCACTATAAGGTCTGTCACGTGCTTAGCACATGCAGCTGTGTTCCAGTGAATTTGGGGCTAATACTTAGGCAAATCAGTAGAATCAACATAATTCATTACGCAATTTCAAAGGACAAGAGTCGCATCATGACAAGGTGCAGCAGTACTGGAAATGGGGCTGGTGGTTTATAATGCAGGAATCCTTATTGATCCAGATTGGTGTAGAGGAAGGGGATCGATAAAGCTGATCCCTCTCAGTTGATCTTAAGAGAGCTGAGGTGCCAGGTGAAAAATGATCCATTAGAGGGATGTGAAGCAGCCTCGGTGGAGTGCATTAAGTCATCGTTCAAGGCCTTACTGCTGTGCAGTACAGCTGCGGGTGCTTAGACGCTCTGCAGCCATTGCAACCCTCACTTAGAAAGGAAGAACAACAAAGTGTAATAAGGATGGATTACTAGTTACAACTGATTCCTAATGTTTATTAAAAACCTTAATTAATACTTACATTCAGGTTTTATTAGTTACTCTATAAATGATACAGGTTTTGTGACTAAGTATCTTGAGAAACCCCTGAACCCCTAATTATACAAGAGTACTGCACATCAGTATGCACCAAGCTAATATAAAGACAAATGTATTTAGAGCATGTAACTGCTAATCAAAAATGATTATACAGTGAAATTAAGTTTTGTATTAAATCAGTTTCAGTCATTCTGCATATGATAGCTGATAAAAATGATTTTGTCACCATAAATCATTTCAGCCAGTCTCACCTAAATCAACCATAAATGAAAGAAAATAAAAATCTGCTGCCTCAAAAACCTTCTTCAGAAAAATTCAATACTTCACCACTGAAAATGTGAGTATTCATTTCCACAACTTTTACTTCAGGAGTATCTCATAGCAAGACTGGAAATGAATCGAGCTACATGAATCCAAATCAAACCGGTGAAGAGAAATATCTATTGCTCCATGTTCTCCACAAAAAAAAACAATCTTAAAAAGCAGATTAAATATCTGAGAGCTTATGAAAAGGCAGAAAAGTCTTTTGTCTTTGACGAGGCAACTTCCTGACATTGCTCCCTTGGGTGAACAGATCTGAAAAAAAAAAAACACCCGAGAACGTGAGCAGTCATTCATATATCTGCTCGCTCCAGCGCAACACACGACTTTAACGCGCTGCAGCATCTGCCCTAGTGTGCAATCACCTCATAAGGACATTTCCCTGGACAGTAATCTGAGATTACAGTCAAACACAGCAGCAGGACGAGCGGGGATTACTGTCTGCTCATGTCATGCCTGTTTGGCTGAAACATGGTATGATCACACCTCGGGTATTATCATCATTCTCGCCCACTGTACCGCATCCCTGCGGGTGCCGCGGATATGCTGTAGGTAGCTTTGAAAAAAAAGGTGAGCGCTATTGTGACAACTGCAAATGATATATTACATAGCCGACGTCATTTTTTATCTCTCTTCAAATTTGCAGCCTTGAATTTAATAGCATCAGTATCAAACTGTGGTATTAATTCTCTGATCTATGTTTTCATTATATAAAATACCTTTAACTGAGCTCATGATCAGTTTTCTTAGATATTTTGCAACAGCATTGCATTGTAAAACTTTCTAGCACGCTGAAGTTAGACTTCTAATTTGTGTTTTTACCTTATAATTTCGCAGCACCTCATTTTGTCTATAGAGGCGACGTGGAAGTGCTACATGGCCTGAATTGTCAAGGGAAACAAACTAGCTAATGATGCCTCATTATGTTACTGATTTCGTACGTAAGAGCAGACTGTATCATTTAACAGCACGATATCAGACAAAAAACAAAAGATGAATGAAAACAAGCGTGCAGTTTCCTGAAAGCGCACTCAAGAGCTGGTGTCTGGCTCTCTGCAGATTGGCAGCTTGGCGAGGAGAATGGGGAAAGGAAAAACACACACACACACACATGTGAAAGTGTTTTTTTGTTTGTTTTTTTTTTTTCTAACACAATGAAGCCAATATTGAAGGATTAACAAAGACACAAATCAGCCCAAAGTAAACACCGACACATTTGTTCCAACAAATTGCATCCATTGTTTTTCACGACGTTGTTTCACCATCTAGTATTCTTAAGAACACTGATGCTTCCGTAGAATAAAAATGAAATCTTCCACTACTGTATTATAGGCTTTTGTTATGTACGTTGTCAAGAGATCGTGAGACCACTGTCACAAAATATGTAGCCCAGTCTCGTGCGTAAGTGAAGATGTGTCGTTGGCTGCTAATCTTGAAGTCCAACATCCAGTTCCTGTGACTACTGCATTATTGAAGTTGGTATAGATTTGTGGTTACTCCAGTGACTTCAGAGAGACTTTACCTTTAAACCACACACTTTCTCTAACCTTAACTAATTCACTAAAACCAGTGTCGAGGACTTCACTCAAAAAAAGGCAATGCCTTACTTATTGTTATTACTTCCTGCAGAAAGTAACTTGCTACTCTACTAGTTACATTACTTGACTTTTATTATGATCTCTAATAAATGACGTAAACAACTTACAGCACTGTATAAAAGAAGCTGACCTTGCTAACACCGCCTAGTACAATTATACTCTAAGTTACCTTACAAGACCTACAAGACTGTTAGATGAAAACACATTTAAATTGCATGAGGAGGAGTCTCTCAAATCGTTTGTCAGACAACCTGTTCCTCCTCAGAGTATTAGACAGCCCAGACTGAAGAGCCTCTCCACAGGCGCACTAGACAGCATCATTGTGTTGAATTTCACGGATATAGTATTTATTGTGGGGAAAAAGGAAAATAATCTTTACAACTCGCACTTCAAATATTCAGTTAATTCAGTACCAGCTTCCCTCATCATCTAAAGCTAAGGACTCATTCTTACTGCTGCTGGATGGGGGGGTCTGCTGCTCATGTGAGTGCAGCGGTCAGTGGTCAGCGAAGTCCTCGGGGCGTCTCTCCTCCCAGCCACTGCCACCGGTAGTCATGTAATGCACATAACTGCAATGTGATTATTAAATTAAGGACAGTAATGCATTACATTACTGCATCACGGTCAAATGTAATGTGATTACAGTGTGTTACACACTGTGTATCGCCCACCGCTACTTGGCCTTCTTCAAACTGTGCGTCCTTTGTAGATCGAGCAAAGCTTGTGTAGGGCAATGTTTTAGAAAGAAAATGTGAGAGAGTATCGATTGGACCTGTTATTGAATGTGCGCCGGGGTGGGAAAGTGGCTACATCACAGTCTGCTACCCCCCCACCCCCTCCCCCCCGTATGAGCCTTCTCTCTATTTCTGTTTGAACGCTTTTTAAAAACAGGAAATGACTCGAAAGACAAGAGATGTGCGCTTTCACCTCAATAATCTTGACACAGAGCGAGGTGAGTAAATACTTAATGAACAACTGAATGCAGGTAATAGCAAGGCTTCAGTCACCGGGTATTGTAAAAAGCAAATGTGCTTCTTAACTCACAAGTGGCATCGTTGGCGCGACTGTTACACCACACAATGACATAGTTGCTGTTCTTGTAATCATTTGAGTGCTTGCTGAATGAATGCACAATGACGCCGCGTGCTGTATCCCACTTGAAAAGCGGGATGATTTCAGTGAGTCATCTAGGATGTGATAAAAAAAAAAATAAAAAATGGCATTTGGATTGAGGCTTAATTTTGAAATTTTATAAATAACAAAAATTGCTCTTGAATTGCTGCCATTTAGTTTTTTTTTTTTTTTTTTTTTTACTTCCTGTGAAGTGCTCTGAAATAATGACAGGCAGCATTTAGGAGTTAGAAATAAAGGGGATAAAACCAGTACTGACAACATGTGTCGCAAACATTTAGCTCTAGACTAATAGCTATGATTTAAATATATGTTACATTTTAAGGAATTGATAGAAAAATATTTAAGAACAAAGAAAACACCACCTCACACAAAATTCATTGATGTATTCTTGTGCGTTTTGATTCATATAATCAATCAGCAGCCACGTTTGCGTCTGACTTAACCAAAGTTAATCTCCAGGGAAATACTACTACAGTGCACACGCACACACACACACATCATCACACTCACATCCTTGACATTAAGCCTCTGAGTTGGCAAGAAGGGCACCCTCTCTTGAAATATGCGCTCGTTGCTCGGGAGCCGCCTGGCTGTCAGGGAGAAGGGCACTCACTGTATAACTGCATATAAACATAACACAAACTGCCAAGTGTGATAAGAACGGGAAGGAGGCTTCAACACCAATTTCGACAGAAGACAAATGACTGCTGGTGGACTTATCATTGTTGATTCGTGTAGCTGGAAGAAGCTTTGCTTTTGTTTTGTTTTTGTTTTTTTTTCCCTCCTTCTGCGAGACTGCTATTTATAGTTTGGGCCGCGCGCGGTCTCGTTTTATTCCTCTTCCAAAAAAGCTGAGTGAGGGAGGGAAAGTGAAACATTTTTTTTAATGTGAACGTCATTAAACGTTAATGAGAAAACGTTCCCAGGTGGCTGCAGCCCATGAATACACAATATGTTGGGTTCAAATAAAATGCACCCCCCCCTCCCCACACACTCTTTTTCTGTCCTCCTTTGCTATTATTCACACATTTGGCGTTTACTGTGGAGGAATTCCTGACTCTTTACTTACAGATCAGTAGCTGAAAATGTGGAAACAGGGTGGTAACAAGTCATTTTAGAGTTTTTATTTCTCTTTAGTTTTTCAATTAATATGACAAATAAAGGACAATCACATAAAAAGAATACTTCATACTCTATGACTAGTCTAACACTCAGCAGTTCTGGCCTGTGAGATTACACAATGCTTTTTTTTTTTTTTTACTCTCTAGCCTTTGTGCTTTGTCTGCCCGGCCTGTCAACACCATGCGGTTTATGTGGTGACGTAAGTACATCGCGAGCGAGCCCCCCCCCCCCGAGGCTGCTGTCCTCTCTGCCACTTGAGTTCCCCTTGTTTGCGGACTCAGCATGTTCAACAAGCTCCCCGAGTTGCTCCGTTCCTACGACACACTAGGTGGTTAGTATGTATGAGCGTGTGTGTATTTTATGAGGTCAGTGGTTGCCACAGGCTGGCAGCCTCAGAGACAAGCAAGGTTCCCAGTGGCCACCTGCAGCGCGATCCCCTGCTCTACGTGTTGTCACATGTTATCACTGCAAAGACAGGGTGATGGGGAAAAAAACAAAACAGCAAACGAGGAGGGAGTAGCAACCAGAATGTGCAGAGGTCATGTTTCACATAAATGATGTAACAGTTTTAATCTATGTTTACTGGGTTATGTTGCAACACACGGCCACGGGGTGCCTGTCACAGTCGCAGTGAAGAAATTAAACTGGTAATTTTCTATACAACTAGTGCACTGTGATTATGGCGGCTTCATTTAGCAGTGCCACAGGATGTGTAATTTACATTGTTTTATCATCTGGAGCCGGAAAAAAATACAAATGCGTCGAATATTCGGCACTGTAGCATATAAGAACCGCTTTTATTCTGAAAAGCACCTCCCGTATCTCAAAGAACTACAGTAATGAACTGTGTAACATTATGCATGCGATTAGAGTTTTGTTGAACAAGCCATTTGAGTGCGAGACATAATAGCTCCCAATTTTATGGCTAGATTTACAGGCAGTAATCATCTCAGAGTCCCCTCGCCAAATCTCATTCTGTGTGACTGGTGTTCAAGAGCGATTATTTTTTGTTAATACTCCTGTAATTAAATGCATGCTTAGACTCTGAGTGATTACAGTTCCTGACGAGTAATTGCTCTGTGGCTCAGATCATTGCGGGAATGATAATGAAATATGCAGAGTTTTGTCCACGTGTCCTGAGAACAACTGAACGCCAGTCAGTCACTGTTCTGGCGACGAGAACAAGAGGATCCTTTACAGCACTCGCTGTATTGACTGAGGTCGACTATTAGGGGTAATATACACAGAATAACAGGCAAAATACATTACATAACGTTTACAGGAGTGAAAGTGAATACTTAAGCTGCAGTCCTGATATCCACACCTATGTCCCGCCGTGGCTCCAAGCGAGAAACAGGCCGCCTGCTTGATAGCAGCAAACACCTTATGGATATATCACCCCCTTATATCTGAATGTATATGCTTTCAACATGTTGAAGTGTCTGTTGGCTTTCACAGAAGCTTTACTTTAATTTTTACTTAAACGACACTAATGAGCACATCAGTAGCTCCATGGGATAAATTGGGATGTACGACATCTTGACTAGCTGCCACAAAAACAGCAACAAAAGCCCTAAGACAAAATCGACTGTTAAGGATGAACCGAAAGTGATTGTGGCTGATTAAACACTGGTCCCTTTGGTAAATCCCCACTGTTTTTTTTTTTGGCTGTGACATTTTTCAGTAACCTGGAAATAATTGCAATTCTCAGCTGTCAGTGCGGCTCTGTCACTGCGCTGCTTATAAGCGGTGGTTTGAACTGAATACACCAGGGCCTAGTAACTAGACGTCACCTTGATGGTCCTTGATGTCTCACAGTTTTATCAGCTCTGCAAAGGCTCAGATGGACATAGTGTAAGACAGGAAAGGGGACCCCGAGTATGTAGCTGTGACAAAAAAAAAAAAAAAAAAACACAAATGGGCTGTAACAGACAAAAAAAAATGATAATAGGAAGAAAGAAATGAAGCTTTTAATCTTGGCAATGTCGCTTGTGTCAGGGATAAAATTTGTGAGTGTGATCAGATTGCAGATGGAATAACATAATAATGATGTGCTTGTTAGAGGAGCAAATTTGCTAATATTGTGTTGCAACAGCAAATTGCTCTGTTGATTTGCCAGAGCATAAAGCAGCAATTAGCATGTGATTCACTGAGAAATTTATGAAATCATCCCATCACACGAAGCACCTCGTTGATTCTTCCTAATGGCTACAAATCTGAAGCGGAATCGGGAGCGAGCGTGACGGCGTCGGGTGCAAATTGAGAGATAGCAGACAGCTTCGAATTGGAGGTAAAAGACACATGAAGGAATTTATCTTTGACAGATCTGTGTGAAGTTTGCACTGAAAGACAAAAGAAATTTGGGAAACACACTAATATGCCTTCTTGCTGATGGTTAAACGTGAGTTTGCCACTTTAGTCAGGGTGTCAAACTCTCTAAGGCCAGATTACTTACTGGATGCTGCACTGGTTGGCTTTTGTCGCCATTTGACACAGCCAGGAAGGGTCCTCGCCACGCTAACTGGCTGCTTCATTGGAGCAGCGTGGATCTTCTCGTCTAACTGCATCCTTTAGTGAATGAAATGCTAATTTCTCATTCTGTGGTTTACAAAACAGTAAAAACGTTTTGCAATAAAAAAAACACCCAAGCAAGTGTATTCTAATCCTACTGGGTACATACTGTGCTGAGTGCAACACACTTAGTGTATCTTGACTTCCAATTGCTTAGACTGTCTTTTCCTGCTCTATAGTGTCACTGGGTAGCTCTTCAGCCTATAAAGGCCTGGCTTTGGTGAACAAGGCCTTGTGTTCTCTCCCATCTTCAGGCATCCCCAGGGTCCAAGCCCCATCTCTTTGACCTGTTTCTCTCTGTGTATATATTTTTTTCCATCAAGGCTCACTCAGCTGTATCTGTCTTATTTCAGCTCGCAGACCCTCTGGGAAACTCTCATTCCCATTGCTCAGGCTACCTTTGATATTGTTGATACCTCCCCTGCACACAGGGTTGGAGATAAATTTTTTACCACGGGCGAATAGTAGAACATTTCATAACTATATCTACACATTTGAATGTGAGAATCTGCTGTTAAACACTAGACCTCCTCCTGGCTGCATGTAATGAAGAGCCAGCATGAAAAATACATTTCCTCCCACAATAAATTAAAGCGATTTCACGTTTAGATAAATTGTGCCGCTCCAGTTTTACGCATGAATGTTGCACATTGTGATGTATTACAGTGTGAACATCTAAACTGTTCATTCATTTCAGGAAACTCAGATAGAAATTGTCAGCTAAAAGGCTGCGTGTACAACCCAGAATTATTTGTATGTTAACCAGGGATGTCTGTGCCTATTACTTACGAGCCTGTAGCCTATAGGACATGCCATGTTGCCAAAACGTGCAGCGGATTCTAAATACTTTGAAAAGTGTCTGTCACTTTAATGCGACTCTACATCAACCCTTTTTTTTTTTTTTTTGGAGCATGATGACTGCCAGGTTAAACTCCAGGTAAGACCTATGCAGCAGTGACACGGCGACACCTGGCAAGAGATGTCCACTGACCACAGTTTTACATATCCAAACCCTTTTTTTAGTTGTCAGAATGTAATGGACGCGATATCTGGGGTGTGAGCAGCAGTAGCAGTGCATCATGATTAAACGCTTGCGTGGGCAGGAGCGAATGATCTCTGCATTTGTCACCAGAACAGAGCTTAGCGTCCATCAGAGCTGCCAGCGGAGGTGCGTCTGCCACTGAGTGGGAACAGAACAGGCCAGATTGTGTGAGGAGGGAGGCCTTGGCACGTGATCAGGTGCATCTGAAGCCTCCTCTGATCCTCCAATGTGCTGTTGAGCTGCTCTATTCCCCCGACACAACGCCAAACACCTGCTTGGCCCGATTGTTAGACTGAAAGCTCCGATATTGGCGTGGGCCGTCCAAATGGTGAGGCACACTGCTTTCATCACCGAGTGTGGAGCATGGGAGATAGGCGGCTTCTCGTGTCAGAGAAGGTTTCGAGAAGATGGAGACTTCACACGGTCAAGACATTGCTTGAAATTGTCCAATCACCAGGTGCAAGCCGAACCACACACATGGGCTATATTGGACTTCCAATTTATTAATCCTTAGTTTTATGTCACTGTCACCTTGAAGCAACATGCGCTATGAAGTGAAAGATGCCTTTGTAAATACTGTCCATGCTAATTAATTGGGCTTTAAATGTAAGGGGTGTAAATTATCATCAAAAGTGATGCACAGCCACAATGTTGTCAATGAGTTGTCTGTGATGGAATAGAAATGCATTTGACTAATGAGAAATTCTGAAGGGAGGCATCTGTCAGAGAGCTAATGCCTGATTCCCTCTCATGACTGGGGGATAGCAATATGACATGCTAATTGAAGGCATATTTCAGATGACAACAACTATATGCACTTGAGGGACCCATAGGTATATTTTGCACCATGTTAGAGAACAGCACCAGGGATATAAATGAGTAACAGGGTTTTTATGTTATGCCTACAAGTAAGTTATTAAATGACAGGACCCCCGATGACATCCAAAGACGTGAAGCCGTTGGAGTGTAGGGAGAGTAGCCGATCGCGGCATTTGGCAGTGAAGTCATTGATGGAATAAAAACAAAAGTGACGGGAGTTGTTTCAGCTCAGCGGCGACGGCGAAGGCGTGTTAGACAAAGATGTCTGGAGTGGAAGCGGGTTGGTGAGTAGGAGGGGTGGTGACAGATAAATGAGGCCATTGCTAGCTGAGGGAGGAGGAGGGAGGAGAGAGTTGCTTGCGAGCTCCCTCGCGATCTGTACCTGCCAAGTCCCTACCCCGAACAGCTGCTAGCAACTCTGAGGATGTGCAGCAGCTCACTCCCTCGCAACATCCATCTTCTCTAATCCAACTGCATTGAGATCTGTTCAAGGTGTTTGATGCAGCATTTTACTTTAACACAACTGCCTTAACTCAAAAAAAAAAGTCTTCCGTTTGTATCTTTTGAGTGGATAACAAAACAGTTAAACCTGCCAGACAAAGAGTGCATGGTAGGACAAAACCAGTTTCATTCTGAGCTGTTCTCTCACATTTCATGCTCACGCCCTGCCAAAATGGTGTTTTGACAGACTCGCACCTGCCTTGCGCCGCCATAAATAGCCCGACTATTATTATCATGTCTGATTTGGGCTTTCGGCGTGCATGGCAATGTGCAACACTCCTCAACTGTCATGTCTGTGAAGCACCCTGACCCACTTCTAAATTGATGGTCACTTACAAGCCGCCGCCTGCCATTCATTTGCGCTCTCTATGAGTTGCACCTGCAGCGCGCGGTGGGGGGGTGTGTGTTATGTAACAGGCCAGCTCGGAGAGAGAGAGAGAGACGCTCAACATGCCCCGCATTTGCAATGATGCTCTGCCGTTAAAGACATTTCTGTCATGCAGGGCACATGGGTGTTCTCTTATTCATAAACTCGAAAGAGTTTCAATTAAGGCATTTGTGGCTGGCTTCCCGGCGATTTGCGCGTTTAAATGAGAAGCCGCTGTGGGAAAGACGATGGCGGAGTTCTCTTCTAAACTGGTCAGAGCATAGCAAGCAAAGAGGTGATGAATTATAGCTTCATATTTACAGTAATTTTTCTCCAGTGAAAATTAGAGCAATGCAGAATGTTTTGCATTTTTATACCTTTGGTAACACGTGTGCGTGTGAATATTAAGCTTGACTGCTAAACAAATGTAATCAATTTCACGGTGGCTTATCTTAGTTTCGGTGAAAGCCAAACATCTCGATTTGAAGTATTTAAGTTAAGGATTCCTCCAGGTGCTGTAATTCGAACAGAAACCAAACTCTACAGGAAGAGATAATGAAAACTAAGCATACGATGCCCCCGCTCGCCAATTAAATCACACTACAAAGGGAGTGGAGTGCTGTCATGAATGTGACCCAGAAGTGAGCACAAAATATATATTTATATAAAGATTGAGGAGATGAAAAAAGCAAAGGGGGGAAATACTCAAGACAAGGCCTTTTACTGTGGTGCTCGCCTGCATTTAGCCCTCAGTTCACACCATTTCTAGCACCCAGCTCCTTAGTAGATCCACGGGGCACTTGAAGCGAGGCTGTATTAAGTGGGATCAGGTCATCACTCTGACTGTGATTGCAGCACACATCTGACCTGAATCGAGAGTGCTGACGAGTCCTTTGTTGCGTGGAAAGTAAGAAACAATGTTTTTTGGCGTTGACGTCAATAACTTGAAGATGAAGAAAAAGATGAGGTTTGACGAAATGTTGCATCCCTCTGTACATTTGCTTCAATAGAAGGAAAATGTTTCTGATTTTGTTATGAGCCTAACATTGCAGACGGGGGGGAGAGGGAGAAGGGTCACAAGCGATGACTAAACCATTCTGCTCTTAAACTGAAAAGCGATGCATCAGCTGAGCAAAGAAATTGTTCTCAAGAATGTGGCTGTCCTTGAACGAGCTGACCCTCGTGGAAGGAGAGAAAAAGCTAAGAAAGTTCTGGCATCTGGCTGCTTCTTTTTTTTCTATTCCTCATCCTCCAATTCACGGCGTTGCAAGTACAGTTTGCTGCTGATTGTGGTTAATATGCAGAAGTTGTTGGAATTGTTTTTTGTCGAGGGAGCGAGAGAGAGAGTTGTGTGCTTTGACACAGGGGGGCCTTCTTTTTAGCATCTACTGACCTGCTTCAACTTGACAGTCTAGAAAATTAATACAAATTACAGGTCAGAACCCTGATTTAAAAGAGATACCCAGGAAACTGTTTATTTAATTCAATAAAGAGTCCGTGTGTGGTTGAAGGTGAACTTAATCTGCATAATCGGCAAGATTTTCATGAAATAACAGGTGTGTTTAGGATCTTTAGTGTTTAAGAAATCTACTTCTACCTTTGAAAGGAGCCCATCGTAAAACACGCTGCCATTAATTCCCACAGTGGCATGTTCTCTATCACATAGCAGTGGTTGATCTGTAGCAAATAGGTTTGGTAGATTCAAAAGAGAACATGATGTTTCCTAGACCTTCATACTGTCATAGCATCACTGTAATGTACAATAGGTACTGGCATCTTACAGACGCGCTCGAGCAGAGTCTTAGACGGCACTCCTTTATTCACGGCTGTAATGTGATAGAACTCTAAACCATCAGTGCATCTGCATTTAGATCTGCCACAAACAACCCTATATCTGTATCCCGCCGACCGATTTGCATAATTGGGGATTGTGGCTCTGCGGTTGTTATTCATTGACATGACACTGCAGAGAGGCAGATGGAGAGATGTACTGAACTGACTGTTCCAGTTTCTGTCGGGGCAGGGACGGCTACGTCTCGGCAATAAGCACCTGAAGAAAACAGGCCTTTTTTAAAATGTATTTATGCAAGTTAATATGCGGACCAGTGTCTACAAAGCACCAGTAAAAACAGCCCTGTAAACAGCTGGAAAACAACTAAGCAAAATGAGCTCGGCTCTGCTCTCCCCAGATAAATTCGAGACAAGCCGTGTGCGCTTTACTGGCCAGCAGGCCTCTAAATAACCTGAAGTACACCGAGCATCTGACTGAGATGAGACAGCGCTGACTGACTGACACATCCATCTCCCCTGCTATCTGTCTGACTGAGGGAGGAGAGCGATCACGAGTCCCTCATGCATGAAGAAGAGAGCACCACTTATTAGTGAGAGGAGAGACATAGAGGGAGATAAAGGATGGGGAGGGAGGGGAGAAGTGGGAACGAAGGGGAAAAAGAGAGAGATTGGATCGTCTCAATTTCGATTTGATGAAGGACACAGTGTCTCCTCAGGATGAGCACAAATCTGTGTCACGTTGGCATGGTTAGGACTTGAAAAAGCGTACACTGAATATGCGTTGTGACTTCAAATGGTCTGCACATGCAGTTCCACGGTGATGCAGAGCCGGGGCATCTTATCGTAGAGAGCTCCTATATCCCTGTTTATGATGGAATGCAAATCCAGCGTTATGTCAGCAAATTGGGGTTGACCTGTTTAGATATTACCTATACAAAAAGTTTTGATTATATACTTTTCAGGGACTTTTTGATAATCGTATTTCTTCACACTTTATTTCAGGCTGTCCGTAATATAAGTAATACATTGGCTGTTAAAGATAAAAAGCTGAATACAGTTCGAGAGTACAGGAATTTGGGATGTTTGCAAACTTTAATTTGTTCTACACCAAGATTCAAAATTTTGAATTATTTGAAAATTATTCAACTTTATTTTCTTTCATATTTCCAGCTAAATGTTTAAACGTCCTTGTTCCAGGTTTTCAAATGTGACTAAAAGCGCCACAATAAAACCTTAGAGGAGAGTTACACTATAATGCTTTTGAGTTTCCATCCTGGAAACTTTCAGGGTCCGGCTGTACATGTGTATGTTTCAAACTTTAAATGCTATTTCCCGGGAACGCCCTCAGGATGTGTCTTTCCTTTTTGGCACAAATGTCCACGATGGACATGGCTTCAAAGCTGAAAAGATTCGATTTTGGTGGTTAAAAGTCAAAGTCAGTGTGACCCCCATGTCCACGTCTTCTCAATGCATTAACTCAGATGCTATTATCCAAAGCGACTTATAATTTAGGTACATGGGAAAAGGTAGATTGAGCATATTGTGGTCTGATGGCTCCTACTACAGGTGGGCCGCAACCGGGATTTACTCACTACTACACTGTCACAGCCAAAAACTGCAACTGCAACTGCAACTTGACTAGTTGGCAGATACTTTACTTATTACTCGTGACCCTGTGCAATAACAACATACCCCGGTGTGACTGGAGAGATGACACAACGGCATGCAGTCTGAGCATATATCATAATTCTGGCACAGTCATTTGGCTGCAGATGCACTTGCTAATTGCAATAACATACAATAGAGAAACCTACATTTTCATGTGTTTGCTTCATACGTGGACATAACGTTTCACAGTGAGCCCTTCTAAAGTGTGTGTTTATGAATAGATCAATCCATACATCTGACCTATTACCTGCAAAGGCTTGTCATGAGTACTTTTTCAGGTTTACAGGCTTTCAGGCATTACAGCTCTATTGATTGCTTGCCTTCAGGAACATTTCTGGTGTAAGGACATGAGAGCTTTTTAATGTTTGTTTTATCTTTGTCAGTGAAATAGTAGTATTTACAAAATTAAATAACTTGAAATTAATTCAAAACAATACGACATACAGCTGTATGTCGTATTGTTATAGAAGATAAGGTTTCAAATGTCTCTCCAAAAACAAAAGACTTCCATTTACAGTATGCAGTTGGACGGTTTGGATACAGTGTGCCAATCAATGGAAACATGAAAACAAACAAACAAACAAACAAAAAAAGTCCTTCTCTGTGGTTCAGAATAAAAGATAGTATCCTTACTGTCCATGAACATGCTATTTCACAGTGGCTGTGAACATGAAGCTGTGCACCCTCAGAACAAATGTTGTTTTGTCTCTCCCTGGGATGGAGGCGTTTTGATGAAATCAGGCCCAGTATGTCTGAAGCGTCACGGTCAGAGGGATGCCTACCTATCCAGCGAAACACTGAGCAGTTGTGTGCTGTCTGGCTTGACAAACCATGTTATTCTTCAGATCGCTGATTCCCACGGATAAGCATTTTGTGTTTGAAGATCCGAGACTCTAAAAATCAAAAAACACAAAGACAGCAACACAGCAGCAGTGCACTGTGGCACATTAGGATTGTTGTTTTTAGTGCTGCAGCCTATCGAGCTCCACTTATGCTATAGAAGTAAGCTACCTGACATTTGCAGAGATGGAAACTGCAGTTTGTTGCAGTCTGTTCTATACTGTATTTAGTTTAGTGGCAAATGGTTGGGATGCTAAACACCACACAAACTGAAGAACTGCTGAGCTCAGTCAGACTCACAGCCTGGCTCTTTGGGCTTAGAGGCAAAAAAAAAATGATGTGCATACAGGATATCAATGAAGAGATAACATGAAAAAAAAGCCAATAACAATCAACATCATTGTTGTGTCCTTGATCAAAATACACGCCACAGTTGTCAGCTATCACTTTCATTTTCAATGCACTGCAGAAATAAACATCACAGGCATCAGCCACAAACAAGTTCAAAAGAGATTCTTCAAGGGGTCTTTCAAGTCAAATGGATGGATGAGGGAAATTAGTCTCTGACTCAGGAGGAAAGGGGAGAGGTTTCTCTAAACAAGTGGTACTACCGCACATTTGCTGAAACATATTTATATTTGCAGGTATTTACTTTTTCCCTCAGACGTACCTTTTACATTTTGTGCATCCACTGTTTAACAGTTTAGAAAAAAACTGTGAATGCATAGTTTCTGTTCTGTTATACGATATATGATTCAGTAGCTCACAGTTTACACACAAATAATTGATTATAATAATAATGATTTGCTTATTCAAACAAATCAAACTTAGAAATGTTGGTATTTACAGTGTAAAAATTAGCAAACATCTGGAAATCAATATCATATAAGAGGTTTAGTTACAATAACTCAAATTTATTTTAATCTTTCATACTAATAAAATCCTTGGGATTTGTCCAGTGTCTAAGTAACTATGGTCTGCCTATGAAACTATAGCTTCAATCTATAACTTCCCAAAATGCATTTTTATAACAACTGAAAGCAGCAGCTGATTGCACCAATTCAATTCAATTCAATTCGATTCAATTCAATTCAATTCAATGTTAATTGCATCGACCAGTACACTATGAACCAGCTGCAATAAGTTGCAATTGCAAAATTACATTTATATGCAACAACACTGCAAACATGATTACATTTTTGTAGTGAACGTGATCATGGTTATATTTTAAAGAATTGTGTATATTTTGAATGAATGAATTGAAAGATCTAGTGATGGAAAGTAGGTCCATCACTAGATCAACTTAGCAGATCCAATGTGTGGTTAGGCACTCATGTCTTAGAGAAATGACATCTCATCATTTATTAAAGCAGAAAACAATTTTTCTCTAACCCTAACCACATAGTTGAGAGCCTAAACTCAATATTAACATAATTTAAGGAGGATTGTGTGATATAGATAGAGACCTACTAAAAGAGCTTTAAGTGAGATGTTGTTGTTTGTTTTTACAAATGTAGATTGTTAAAAAATTATTGAAAAATTGAGTTCTCAATTCCCCAAAGTCAACCAAGCACAAAGCCACTTGCAAGCCAATGAGTGTTTTAGCATTTTGTTTTTAGCATTTCTAACTTTTAAATTAAATTTGGAGCACAGATTAGGAGAATATCGCATTTCTACAAGTAGCAAGTAGCAGTTGTTTTTATTCTTCCATTATCTCAATTGGATCACCTATGCATTTATATCATCTTGTTAAGGTTGTTACAACTTCTATTATTCTGGTCAAAAGTTATTCTCACACCGTCACCGTGTTCACAAAATGACTCTTTCAGCATTTCTCCACCACTTAAAAGTTGAATTGAGTGTATCCCCTGTGTGCCCTTATGTAGTTTTCCATCTTCTGTCTGTATGAAGAAAAGCTATGTTGTGGGGCTGTCTTCACGCTTCGCTTTTTCCTTTCAAATGTACCACAACAAATAGGTTTCGGTCCCAGTTTAATTGGTGTAGTGTGTTTATTTTCTGAAGCACAGAAACAGAAAGAAGACTTTAAGGATTTAATTTCACTGAAGAAAGGAGCCGTACTTGTGAAGTTATGCCTTCAGTGAGAATATTCCTCATCTCTGTGCAAGACAACTCCAAAACATTTTAATCATGGCTATAATTGATAGGGAGGACCGTCTCTGTGAATTAATGAATCCAAAAGGGGCCCTTTGAAGTACGCGGGACTGTGACATTCAGATTTGTGCTTGACTGAGTCTGAACCAGATAGCTTCTCAGAAATAGCTGACTTTGGCATTGGTCGGCCATCATCCATCATTTGATATCAGACTGAGAACAGGTAGATTAATATCCCTCATACAGATTTGAGGGAGATCCAACAGTGGAAGTATGTCTTCACTTCAGGCCACACCATGGTTTGTAGTTTTAATTAAATCTAAATGCAGAATGACTTTCAGTGGGTAAACAACAATTAAACATCTGATAGTGGTGGTTTTCAATAGTTGTTCACTTGGTACAGTATGCTCCTTTCTTTTGTCTAGTTGGACTTGTAAAGTAATTCACTAACCATGTGATTTTATCTATTATTGTTCTACCAAAGAGAAATTCACACACCCTGCAGTTTTTGGACCACTAAAGTTCAGCACTGGGCAAAATCTGGCAACGTATTTAGGGGGCAGGAGGAAGTAAAATAGTCCCTCTATACTGTGTGTCAACTCAGAGTAATGCCTGCGTCTTGAACCGCTGCCCCGCTGTAATGGCCGGGAATCGCACGAGGCCTAGCTTCAGGCAGCTAACGGGCAGCAGATCTAGTAGCCACTGCCTGGCACTTCTGTGTCTTGTCGACACTCCTTGGCCTTTCCGACCTATTGTGTAGCCCCATGTTGACATGGGGAATTCACATAGGTGGAATGAAGGTTCAGAGTCATTGGCCAAGTTACAGTATGCCTGTGAACCTTCCAGGAACTTCCCATACCCTTAATTTAGCCCTATAAATCACAGCTGTTTCCATTAGATGATGTACAGTATTTACTTAACTGAGAAATCAATGTCTTCAGATTTCCTTCTGTTAATAAATTGTAGTAAAAGATAAATAGAGAGATTTGCTGTTCCCCAGTATGATAAAATTAGCTGTTGGTCCAGGCAAATATTAATTACAGCAGTTGCTGGCTGCACTTGATCTCCTTAATAAGGTTCAGGTAGTGGACTCAAGGATTACTCCTGATGCAGCTAAAGACAGATGGTAATAGGACATGACCTCAATAACTGCTGAAACCTGAGGGTGTTCTGACTGCAAAAGAGATCATCTAACACTGGAGAGAATGCTGCAGCCAATGGAGAAATCAACATAAATTAGTTGAGTAGAAAAGCATATTCTTGCACATGTTAAACACGGACACGTGCACAACCACTTCATCAACGGCCACAGAGATGAACCTGCCAGGCTGCTGGAGCAGATCAGAACAGATTCGCTTAGCAAACATTGCTCTTAAGGTGGAATTACATCATTAGCTGGATGAGGCTTCACGGTTTTAGACACGGTGGACCTCAAGGCAGAGTGCAGTTTGGCACATTTCGGAGAGCTTGGCAGCTCGGTGTACTGTAGAGCCATTGGGAAAAATCACATGTTCCAGACAACGTGGACTTGAATGTGTGCTAAGATGGACCTCTGCTCCCTTATTGGCGGAGATTCATGTTCAAAGTCAGTCAAGTGGGGAAGAAAGGTGACCTTCACACCCCGAGCCTCCCACAAAACAGTCATCTTGAACATTTAAAAAAGCACTAAGCATGCTCAACACATTGTTGCTCAAGTCAGGCAGAGCATATTTTATCTCCATCAGAGATGATTTTAGCATATATCTCATTTCAGCTGCAAAGGAACACTTTACTCTCGCCAAGATAAATCATTCATCCAGTGATTGACCTCTTGGTTGGTGCCGTGATTCTTAAGGGATCCTGACCTGTCAAACTCGATCTGTTTCAAATGTCAACAGGGCCACAAAGGTGCCCAGACTCGAACTCTCTGTGATGAGAGACGTTAGCAAAAAAAAAAAAAAAAAAAGGGAGAGATTTACCACCAGAGATGGAATTTAGTAGTTCAGCATAAACTCAATTTATCATCAGCGCATTATCCTGCCCTCTCCTTAAAGAGCAGAGGAAAAAAGAGCCGCGGTGCCTCTTCGATTAATGACCTTTCCCAAGTGCTTCCAAAACATAGGCAAAGACATAAAAAATGTGTTTTTTCCCTCTCTGCATGCTTCTCTTGCAAACATGTAATAAAACAACGCAACCTCTTCTATTTTAGGTGATGTATAGTTTGCTAAAATGGTATCACCACAAATTAATTTTCTTTACTACAGTGCAGTACAGCATAAGAGCAAGGAAACCCCCAGATTTCCACTGTGGAAAATGAAGTTAGTCAATGTTCACCTGAACGAGAAATACAGCCCGTTGGACTGTATGGTTCAATCAAAGACCCGCTAGCAGACCTGGAAGATACAGTCATTCATCTACAAAACTCGCTGCACTTTGTCAAGTGTCAGATTAAACACCAGCAGAAAAAAAAAATCCATCCTAAGCCGTGCAAAAAAAAAAAAAAGCGGAATGATCTTTTACTATGAAATCAATTTTTTAACCATGTGAAGAATGAGAATTGTTGGAGCAAGGGTTGGTAAATTAATTTGTGATATTTCCCAAGATCTATATCCTGGGATGTCTGTGTATACTATACGTGAAACTGCACACAAAAAAACAGCCTCAGAGATCAAGCAGTAATAAATAAATACTGAAGGCTGCTACCTGCAAGCAGTAGATGGGTGTTTTTCCCAACCCTGGATTGATGTTTTTATCTAGTCCTTTGTAAAGCACTCTAATATGTGCAGCTATATAATTAAAAAAACACTAAACAAAATGTTCTGTAAAAAGCTGTTTAATACATTTCTGCATAATGCTAATGTGTAGAGAAGCTTGAGTCCTTGTAAAAAAAATAAAATAAAAATAAAAAGAAGATTCACTGTTCTTCCTGTAATTGAGTTTATAACTAGATTTCACTGTGTGAGCTCACTGAAAGGAAAAAAGACAAAGAGCACACGCCTAAGATGTCTGTGAAAATGAAAAGCAAAGGGAAAAATCTTTCAGGTCCCAGCAGAATTTTTAAAGGCCTTGATGATCCTTCTCAGCTAAACTTAGGATTATTTCCGCAGTTGGCAGTTCATCACGCTTGCATGCGGGAGGTGCTGGGGGGCAAGAGACTTGTCAGGAAGGCATTCTGCTGCCAATTAGTATCAATCGGGAGGAAAATAAGGGCTGCACTGTTGCATTTTTTACAGCTCCACTCCTCCCCACATTAGAACCACTTTCACCCCTTTATCTCAGTGATCAAACCTCTGAGCCACGACGGTATCCGCGGCACTGTGCGCCTGATCAAGCTGCTTTTGTGTGAACTGATTTGAATGATCACTTATTTGCTGTATTAGAAAGGAATCAGCATCACAGAAAATTTAAACAAAAGGCTTAAAATGGGATGGACTTGTATTTTATAAACTGCTTGATGCTTAACGGTCTCACGTAAGTTTACAGTGAAGTAATAGTAAGGTTGAAGGTCAAACCTTGTAGTCCTCAGATAAATCTAACCTGCCTCAATAAAATGCAGTATCATCATTTAATTAAGGCTTTTCTAAACCTTTATTTATTTTTTTTTGTGAGGGCCAAGTTGAGTTCAACTGCTCTACACTACTACTTCAGTCGAGAACTCTGCTTTAGCTCTCATCTCTTAATCAGTTAAGAGAACTGGTGGCCAATCATAGTTCACAGTGCAACATAACAACATCCTACTCAGCTTGGAGTCGACAAAAGAAACGCACGACTCAGGTGGTTCAGAAAACCCACCTGCCCACTCAGATTCATCTTCCTCGCTCTTGTGCAGACTTTGTGTCTCGGCGACCGAGGTTTTAATTTTAAAGAGATTTTGGAAGTGCCTCCACTCACGAAACCAAAAATGATGCGGGCAGCGTGGGAGGGAGGCTACGCTAACACTGGTTCAAGCACGCTGTCATTTGTTGACACAGATAAACATTGTGCTGTTCACCCTGTTGCTACCCACCATTAAATATTGTGTCGGACCTCGTTACACTTGCTTGAGAGCCTTGAGCATTCGGCTCCGGGGACACCCGAGGTGCAAGCACATGCCAGAAAGCAAAGGAATAAACAGCTCCAACTATATGGATGGATGCTTCACCCTCATCTCTCCAGTGTGTTCAGTGAATGCATCCTCCCTGTTTGCTGTACGTCCGTGTGTGCGTGCGTGCGTGTGTGTGTGTGTGTGTGTGTGGTCGGTGGGTGGGGGGCGTCTGTAAAGAGAGCATTGTGTAGGATTTGGAAGCATCTCTCTCTGTTTCTGCTAATGTGCTTAACATTTCGTGCTGTAATGCCGCTGCAGGCCACACAGAGATGATGACAGCTTGTGTAACAGACAGCTGTATTTACATTGACGTACAGTCCAAAGAGTGCACGCAGGCGTTCATCTGGCAGGTGTTTGATCTGCAAAGAGTTATCTTCATTATAAATATGCACTTATTATGTGATTATGCTTATTTTTTTAGCTTAGCGTAGCATAAAAACTGGAATGGCCATTGATTTTTTCATCTAACACTCAGGAGGGGAACTGTAAAAGTATTTCTGAAACCCATCCATTAAAGTTCCCTAATTTCCACAGAGCCTTTTACAAGCGGACTGTTTGATAAGGCTGTCACAGCAGCAGTTTACCAATAACCAATGCACCAATAGCTCTGTAAGTAATGTAACTGAGCTCCGTTAAACCGCTCCATCCATAACACCCGGCAAATGAAAGGAACATCGGAGCGATCCATCGCTGAGGCTGAAGCAATCTTTATCGCACAAGATCAGCTCGACGTAATCCAGCACCAACAGACTCATCTGTACATGGAGAAGTCCACGTAATCCAGCACGTACAGCATGTTTTTTTCCCTAAGTGTGCACTCCGTTTTTCAGCTGAGCCACTGAGATGGCAGAGGAGGTCATAAAGAATCATTCTTTTCATGGTAGTAGGAGCTGACAGGTCACTTGCCCCGAGTAGAGCACCGACTTCTTTATTCTGAGCTCATAAAATATGCAGCTCACTTGGAGACAAAGGAAGTGCACCGGTGACATCGACCGACACGAGCTGCTCCCCGTGGCTCTACTTGCGAGACGCAACGCGGGACTGCACCTGGCAACCTTTTGAGCCATGCGACGACCCTCACTGCCACTTTAAAACGGGGTCGTTCCCATAACAGAGTATGTGACTGATCACTCAGTTTAAAAAAAGAAAAAGATTATTAACTCCTGTGCTGTAACACTTGTGGACCGCCTGGTGACTAGTGAGATGATTATTCTGGGCAAAGGTCATTTATCTTGTTGTAGTGGAGGCACAGGATTTATTCCACTAAGAGATTCAGACAGGTAACTAGTTTTTCCACTGTAGGGCAGGTTGGATCAAAATAAAGACACTGTATGTGTGAGAGCACAAATTGTTATGTAGATCAGCCGAGTGGATGTGTCACACAGAAAGCCACCACGCGATCCGTCAGCAGTTGCAGGCGGCGCGTAATTTGCAGATGTCTTGTTCCTATCAGTTCAATATCATGACTTCCTTTTTTCTAATACCCACACTGACAAGAAAATATAACATCTTTCATTGTGTCACATTCTTAAGCAGAGCTGCCATCTCGCAGCCTAAAAGCTAAATCCGTCGGCGGTGTCACTCAAACGCTGCACTTTTTTATTTATTTATTATTTTTTTTTTGGAGGGAGGAGGAGGAGGAGGAGGCAGCCACAGCTTCAGATCGCTCCTTGAGTTTAAAGCTTGTGATGTATGCAGCCAGTGTTTTGGCCCAGACTGTTTGTATTCCGAGACTGCTTCGGCGCCTCAAATTGTCCTTTGCTTAAAAGAAGAAAAGTAGAGCGCTTAAACTGTTTTGTGGCCCTAAAAAAAAAAAAACTATTGTGTTGCCTCAGAAGGAGTCAACAACAGAGAGAAAGAGAAGGAATTGATTTGTCTTTCACTGTAACTCAACAGTAATTGACTGTGGTTGGGTACTTAAAAGACATTTCCATCTGCAGAACTCATCGGGGGTATGGGAGTTAGTAGCAGTGGGTTGCCGTTGTATTTCAATGTGTGTTGAATGAACAAGCTTCAAGATAAGTATAGCATTAATAGCTGATGGTTTAAATGCGTTTGCCAGCAGGTTTGTCTTTGCACAGTACATTAACCCCAATTTCAGATGCTCCAACTTTAGATAGCAGACTGACTCATTCATCTATTTCTAAGTTTCTAAATGTATTTATCTGCTAACGTGCGCTTGAAAGCTTTATTTTTATCCTGTCAAACAGCAGTTTGAGGGTGTTAAGACACTGAAACCTTATAGTAGTCTCATCATACTGAGCTGTCCGCTAACAAAGATGTTTTAAATACTGTTCATAAAGAAAACTGTTTTTTAAACTTGTCACTTGTCAGGAAACAATATGTAATTTGCTGATGTTTTACATTTAGTTACTTGGCAGATGCTTTTATCCAAAGCTGCTCCATTCATTAGTGCTGTACGTCAGTGATGTTATCCCAGAAAGGAAACAGTAAAAAGAAGAGTATGGAATATGGAAGCTCTCAAATTTAGGAAATGATAAAACGCACGAGCCCGGATAGTTCCCCTAATTGTGCCTGTTAACGTTTTTTTGTTGTTTCAGCACTCCTGTGAAAAACTTGTGCAATTAAAAGATCCAAAAAACAGATAGCTCTGATAAGATGTCCTTGGCAGCGACAATGACCATCTTTGATCTTAGGCGCGCTGCTCTCTTAGTGGAACAACTGGAAGTAGCTTGTTAATTCTCCAGCCCTGTGCTTTCTCCAGTGATTCATCTCTCTGCTTCCACGGATACAGCCCTTAAAAACTTCGCTTCGCCCGCTGTGCCCTTTTTCCATGGGGCCAATAGCGAGCTGGCCTGTCTGGCGATGTTTATCATTAGTTCATTAGGGCCCAAAATGGCTGCCGTTTCCCCCTACGAGCCACTTCCTGACTCTGTTTCATTCATTGTCTAAAAAGGCTTTAACTTACTGCCTTCCCTGCAACACAAAGTGATACAACACTACTTTCCTTTAGGATTTCAGCTTGTTTTTTTTCTTTTTCCCATCCTGTCTTGCATATTTTGACAGTTTTCACATTCTGACTGTGACAAAGTAGATGCATATATTACAGATACAAAATAAAAACTCCATCTTGCTTATTACTTTGAATGCTGGGGCTGAATTGTTGCTCTTGTCAAGCAAGGTGATCAAAGAGACGTTTGAAATGAAGAGGACTTGTGTATGGGATTTAAATCTGCCAGTGTCTAATTGTGCTGTTTAGAGAGAGAGCTTCAGACAAAAAAAAAAAAAATCGGTGGCATTCGTTTTGTTGTTATTCACTCACTCGTTACAGTAGGATGTAGCCTGACAAAATATTTATGCACCGGGTAACATCAACATCATTTGTATTGCACCTATTATGCAGGGATGATATTTGTAGTGCTCATTTTCCATCGTTCCACAGCCAGATACTGTGCTGTGTACTGGTGATTTGCTTCAAGTATGTTGATATCATTTCTGTTTATTTTTGCATGGGTGGAAAACGACAGACTCCCTTCAGCGTGGACATGCTGTATAACTCTTGCAGCGTAAAACAAAAAGAGAATTGGAAACATTTTTCCCATAAATATTACATTGTATTGTCAAAAAGAAAAGGCAATGATGCCCAATAATGTTTTATCTTAATTCTTCCAGTCTCCCTACCAAAGCCACAAATCGCTATTTCATAAAATAGTGATGCACCTTTGCTTCTGGAGGTGGATGAAAGATGTAAGAAAAATAAAAGTTTCTATTTTAACAAAAAAAAAAAAAAAAAAACAGCTTTCCAACAATTCCTCAGGCCTGTCTAGCGCTTTGAAAGATTCCTTGTTGTTTGAACATGGCTTTTTCCACTGCTATCGTCCTTCAGAGATAACACAATGTGCTGCTTTGTCTTGGGGCCTGAGTCTTCTGCAGATAAAATGCCAGATGCTAAGAACCCAGGTATAACAAGAAAAGTGGAGCTGGACCTCTCGCTCAGGTTCAGACGGAACCAATATCCCTGAGCATTCGGCAGAGGAGCTGGCATAAATAAAAATGCTGGAGTGGAAATGTGTTTTTCCAAAGGCCCACGGACGTGGAGAGAGGGAGGGGAGTGCTACACACACACACCATCATCATGGCTTGCTCGCTACCTGTCGCTCGAGCCCGTCACAACAAAGTAAAAGGCCTTTCCACGCTCGACTCCCATTGTCTTGTGAGTCATTGCGTTCTGCCCGACATGACACCGCTGCCTGTCATGGCTGGTCTCTCTCCACAGGGACCCAGGCCTTCACACGCAGTAATGTATGTGAATGTATATATGTTTGTGTGTGTGTGTTTGTGAATGCAGCATGCGTGTGTCCATGAACATGTCAGCGATGGACAATATATAAAAGATGCATTTATGGCACTTTCGGAATCATCCACTAGAGGCTACAGAGCAATGTTGGACTTAATTTAACCGTTTCCATAGATTCGCCATGATATTGCTGGGCATGACCGTTTGGGTGACCTATTGAGTGGCATGAGGCTGCAGGAATGCTAACCTGCGGGCTCTTTACATGTGGATGTGTGCAACAATTAATCCATTATGCATGAACTTCCTCTCGGGATGGCTAAGAGGAGCTTGGCCTGAATACCAACATTGCATAGCAGTTTTCTCGCCCACTGTACAGAGAAACCACTGAGACAGAGTCAGAGTCTCGCCACATCATGACAAGACAAACAAAATGGATGTAAAGGTAGCGCTAAAGCGCTGGCGTGTGCCGTAACGAGCGCGAGACTGCAACAAATGAGGCTGGGTGATGCAAATGTTATGATCTTCCTGTCATTATGACGGGCAGCCTGAGAAATTGCCTGCAAACGTGTTCAGCTTCATTTGCACTCTGACAGCACTTGAAGAGTTTCATTTCGTAACGAGATACAGAGTGTTTGACAAAGGAGAGGAGAAAAACCCATGCTCACCAAGTGATAGATAGCCTCAAAATAAAACAAAACATTGCACTTTTTATGGGTTAGTAGGTCACTGAAGTCCTCTTTTGACAAATGGGCAACACTGACAGGCCGTTTATACCATCAAACTCAACGATAAGCTTGTGATTTCTTTTCCATTGGTTTTGATTGCATGTTAAAGGATCATGTGTTTGCAAGCTTTACCCTATAAAACACATATGATTTTACTGTTTTGTTGACCACAATATTATAGTTGAACTTATTACAATAGGGTAACTTCATCAAAATCAAACAGTTGTATCAGTTGAAGAGCATATACTGGTGATAGCAAGAGAACTTCTCAATAAACTATAGTATTGCGGTCACAAGAATACGATTGCTGACGCAGACAGGAAAAGCACTCAGATTTGAAAGCCCCCTGAGAAGCTGTATAGGTATTTTCTAAAACCTACTGTAAGTATTTGCATATTCAACAGCAACAGCACAGGGGATATGCAGGAAATAAATCCCAATCGCCACGCTATTTTTGCAAAGGTATTGTTGAACAACATGGGAGATGAGCTTTCACTATTACAAAGATGACTTTTCCTTTTGTGCTCTAACAGTACCAATGCCCGTAAGGTGTACTGTGTTCCAGAGGAGCCAAGGGGCATCATTAAAAAGTTGAGAATTATCTATGGATCACAATAAAAATTGTCTCCGCTTCGTTTCGTTCTGCACAGCACATCTGGACATGTTTAACCTATTCCACCGAGCGCAGAGTGGAATCCGTGGGGCGTCTAAAAATGAACTTCAAAGAGGGCTATTTCTAAAAAAAAAAAAAAAAAAAAAAAAAAAAAACCTTAAAAAAAGTACACAGCAGTGTGAATCAGACACCCATTCAGAGCAGGGAGGAAAGCACAAGGGGGGGATAGCATGCGGTTTGTGTGACTCACAGAAATTTGGAGATGGTGCTCGTGCAGACAGAGGTAACTAAGAGTTCTATAAATGGACGACAATACCCACAATTAACCACAGCTAAATATACATATAAAGCAATAGTTTAGCAATAACTGACCATTCGGTGTCAAATTTATTTGTGATGCAAGTCAAACCTGCTTACATCTGTGGAGCCTCACTTGCAGGGAGGGAAACCAGTGTAACTTCTATTTATTGGCCCTGATGCATAGAAATAGACTCTCTCTCAGTTATATGCGGCCATGTCTGTTAAGCAACAGTACAGCCTATAGCACTATACAATATAGCTACTGTAGCTAATTACACAGTCTTTGGCTTTGGGAGGAAAGTTTAGTTGCTGCTCTTTTAGTAGTTCACTAGTAATTCTCTTGTTTGCATCTTGTATCGCGCTATATAAAAACGACCATCGTAGAGAAAGAGTCACCACCCCGTGTCGAGGTGACGTCGTGTCAGTGTTTCCTATAGCTACATGTTTTCCTTTCGAGTAAAGGAATTGGAAAAGATGCCTCGACTTGTGAAATCCAATGCCAGATATTCCAGATAAGCTTCAGGTGATGCAACACAAGGCTGACAAGGACACTGCAGCGCTGTCTCTGAATGTCTGAGTGCTTTCTGAGGGATAAGCACTCACAAATCATTCAACGCTATTGAATACAGGAGCTCCACTAACCTTATTTTCGCTTCTATTATCCTACGCTGCGTTTGCGGTGATTCCATTTTCACGTGGACGGCTTATGCGCTTGTGTGAGACTGACTCAGAGCAGCGTTGCATTCAGTCAGACGCTCTGTCTTTTTACGCCCCTGTTAGTCTTTTTTTTTTTTTTCGCTTCACTTGCTAGTTTATTTACATTTGTGTACATTCAATTTGCAGAGAGGCGTCCGTCCCAGCAGGGAGGGAGCAGAGAGGAGCGCAGGGGGGGAAAGTGGCTGGAGCGAGGGTGGATGCGGTTGCAGTGCAGAGGTACAGAGAAGAATTATTGTTGGCCTCGCAGTGTCAGCTGTGACAGTGGAGAGGCCAAAACAGCTGCGGTCTACCCACCCTCACCACACTCACCCTCTTCATCCCCTCCTCCTTCCCTTCCCTCTACCCAACATCAAAGGGAGCCTGTGGCACGGCCTCGGCTGAGCTGGACGGTCGGCTGGAGCTGCGGCACATAGGGCCATCTATAGTTTAATACTGTATGAGCATCTCACAGTGAAGCTAGAAAAAAAGCCACCAACTTTTGTTCTCTTTCATTTTAGTCCTGTCGTCTTCCATGCGGCTCCCTCTCTCTCGCTCTCTCTGCCACACGCCGGCCTACCACCGGTCGCTCTGTCTCTGTCTCTCAGAGATCACGGCACTTACAGATTGTGTAACAGCCACTTGCTGGCATGGCCGGCCGTTGCAGGCTGAAGGACGGGGGATGCAGGCGAAACCTGCCATAGCAAATGTTGCCCCGGAGCTTCCTCTGATCTGCACTATGGGGTTCTTGTAAGTGAATGGCTCTGTGACTCAACGTGCCCATCGGGTCCGGCCACGCATCCAGCTTCGAGAAGGGCTAAGTCGACCGTGTAATCCCTATACCTGGGTACGTATTGTTGCGCGAGTGTTTGCTGCAGCGGCAACAAGGCAAATTTCTTTAAAGGCCAACTTTTAGGAGAAGTTGTACTTTCTCTGCTGATGATGTGTTAAAGTTCTGTCGCTATGCGGTTCACATTGTTCTAGCCTTTCAGCTTAAGGGGGAGGCAGGTCGCTTCATTACACTGTGAGAGACACAGTGTTTCTCTGAGGGAGGCACCAGTGCACTTGGCCAGTCAGGCACCTGCTGAGAGGAGGCGAGCACACCTGGGGTTCGAATCCGGCATGTGTGTGTGTGTGTGTGTGTGAGGACAGAGAAGCCTTGTATTGAAAAGTATCTCAGCAACTTCTTCACACTTTTGTCCCTCAATCCAGTTTGCACTCTTCACTGAATTCTAACAATAAACGCCACCTGAGCATATATTCATCAAACTTCTCAGAATCACCCCTAGGAATTGCACTGAATACCAAAAAAAAAATATTTCCACACAGGGCTTGAGATTAATTTATGACGCTCTCTCTCTGCTTTATTTCCAAAGAGAGAAACAAAATTATGATGATGTATTACATTTTGCTGCAGTTTGATATACTAGAGCGTAAAATAGAGCAGAAAATAGAACTAGAACTTCATGTGTTTAGGATAAATACAGCAATTCTGAACATAAATATAAAATATTACACTCAAATAGTAGATGTGAACATTGTCTAGTCCTTGTTTAATCACCTCTCTGTGTTTTTATGTATCATTCCAGGAAAACAAAACATTTATTTTATCGTCAATTATTCAGTGATAAGAATATAAACACACATTGCATTTATATTTGTTGCTGCTGAAGTTTTTTCTTTGTGACCAACTCAAGCCATAGCTGGCCGAGATTGGAGCACTTTTCCCCACAGCGAATTAAGAAAGTTCATAAAAATGTTAAACCAAAAGTAAAAGTAGGACAAACATGTGTCACTCTGAGAATTTGGACCCAGTTAGGTCTGATTTCGTACTTTGAAAAACATGATAAATATGGGCCCTGGAGTAAGTAGATGCATAATTCCCAACCCTTTCCTGTAAGCTGCGGAGTGTCGCCCATGTTGATCTCATTCGATGAAGGCAGAGCGCACAGAGAAACTTAAGGAAAGCAAGCAGACTCTGTAAATGTTGTTTTTTAATGAGGAATCCGTGGAGAAATTGCCGAATAGTGTTCATCGGCAGAAAATGGGGACTTTAACTCTGTGTGACTGATCTTTTTTTACACTGATAGAGAGACTATGAGGCTTGGAGATAGGAGAACCTGGCTGTCAACTCTTCTGACACTGCTAGGGATGATCGATGGTAAGGTGTAAGCTTAGCAGCTGAAAAGACAGGTACTATAGGCTAGACAAGGGCTAGACGTGTTCGGGGTGGGGGTGTGGGGGGGACACTGCTCTGCCAAAACGAGATCTCTTTCTTTTTCTCTGCGAGCGTCAGAAATGTGTCAGAGTAATGGAGTCGCTCTAGCCTTTCATTAATTAAATTTCAACACCTACATAATTAAGCAGCTACTTTAATGAAATCTCTCACGCTTGGAGCTGTGAAGGAAGGAGAAGAGGAGACAGCATCTATGCAGTGATAATGAGGAAGAAGATGTTAATCTATAGGCAAAATCTCGAAAAAGGTGTTAAAATACGCGCTCTTCATTTTCACTTAGGGAGTACATGAAAGGTTCCCACAGCTTTTGGAAAGTAATTCCATTACGAGAGTCGTGTCTGCTTTCCTCCAGTCTGACTGATCCAACCAATGTCAAAAATGGACTTTTCTGGAAAAAAAAAAAAAGAAAAAAAAGAAGAAGTTTAAATCATGTCAAGCTAATTAATCGCGGCGAGGAGAGTTCTGCTTCTTCCTAGGCGGCTCGCACCACAACCACGAGCGATGGCGATGTTTTCAAGAGCTTTAATCCATGCATCAGTATTTTCTTCACCACATCATAACGACTTAATTTCATTCGCTGAGAAATCCTTGGGCAAATCAGCATTTGTGTCCCACAGCAGCTGGTGTAGTTGTGTTATTTCACAGACAAACAGATTTTTCGCTCAATTCAGTGATATGTACAATCCTATGATACCTCAGTGTCTTCCAGGAATAACCGTGAACCAAACAACAACAACAAACAATAAGATAAGATGCATGGTGGGGTGTCCATACGTTGTTATATGCCTGTGCATGCAGATCTTCAAAAAAAAAAAATCCCTGAGGCTTGCTTATTATCGCTGACTAGAATATACTTGACGCTGTCATTACTTACAGTTTAATGCATAATACACTGTGTTTGGTACATGGGGGAGGGTATAGTGAGCATAAAGACAGTGCAGAGGGGGGAAAATGTATAACCTTGCACAATTTCCTTCCTTTTCCCCATTTTCAGATGAGCCTGCTTGCAGCTTCCCTGTTACACACACACACACACACACACACACATACCTAATCCTTGGAGGGGATTGTGAAGAGTCCTATGCATAATGAAGGGGGATATATCTCGTCACGTAAGTAGGCTTGGCGATGTGAATTGTAGCAACGTGTTGTAGTTAGTGCACCTTACGCGGCGGCACAAATAAAACGTTTGATATCAAGCGTGAGCGCGGAGATGGGGAGAAACGTTGGGAAGTAGCACATGAAGCAGCGTGAGAGGATTACAGGGTTAGGCTTAGTGCCCATTCAGCACATCGCTGAGAGGTAAACCTCAGGAGAACTACAAGAGCAACAGCAGTAGACGGCTGATGATGTTTTCGGACAATGGCTTCCATTCAAATCCGTGAAATGAGTCCAACACTGATAGCAGTCTCCACGTGTACATACACTCAACACCAAATGAAGGTGAGCGAGGTGACCCATGCCATTTGCAAATGGCGCACAAGGTTTCCATGTCAGTGGCCAGAGTGCCATTCTGAAAAAGCAATTTAAAATAAAAAAAAACAAATGAATGAAGCTGAAGTCCCACTGACACATCAGGTTTGGGTCCATGGCAACCATAAGCATTTTAAAACTCACACACCCGTTCACTGTTATCATCCTTAAACATGATTTGATGTTTTTATTTCACTCTGTGACTGTAAACCTAAGAAACTGCTCCAATACTGCTTTGACCCGTTGCTAGTGAATCCTGGTGGTAGTTCATTAAGTGCGTATTATCTCAGCGGGACTCGGTGGGAAACGGAAGTTTCAGCGGCACGGACAGAGACACGAGTCGGAAATCCCTGCCACAGCGATTCAACACATTCGCAGCACTTTTCCTAAACTCGGGCTCTTCGCTTCACATCACCGTCAACTTAAGAGAAAGCAACATTGGCCACTGATGAGCGCGGCACAGCTGGATTGCATGTCAGCAGGCTGGTAATTGTTCCGTCCACTGTGGAAATTATACTTAAGAGGTGTTTTAAGGTGAAGCTTTAAAGAGTTAGTCTAAATGCGTTTACCCTTTAGCAATTTTTAGCAACAGCAATGCATTACCTCTGCAACAATTAGCATTTTCATTCACGCGGTAATGTATGACAAGGATGGTTCACAGTTATTTAGCTACATAGTAGGAGGACAAACAGAAAATAAGTTTTGATCACAGCATGTGTTTGATTTAAATGTACAGTGACTGATTGCTTCACAGTTTCTAAATACTAATATTATTATAACATCCATAAGGAAAAGTTTATTTACTGTTTTGTACGGACCTAAGTGATCAATGCATAAATATACTATTAATTTAATAACGCACACTTGGCCCGGTTCAATTAGTACATTGATGCATTTTATAGCTGTGATGATTTCAGTGCATCAGATCTGCTGTACTCACATTCTTTCAGTGAAACGCGTGCGTGTGTGTGTGTGTGTGTGTGTTAGTTCAAGGCTGTTCACACTGTGTATCCTCACTGAACCTTCCTCTGGAAAGCCTTCTTTCCCCTCAGTCCTCATTAGAGAGCTGAGATGTTCTTTATGGTGACGGACCTGATTGATTTGCGGGTCATACGAGGATGGAGGAGATATGAAGCAAGAACATTTAGACGACCCTCTGAATAAGAGTGTGTGTACTCAGCTGAACTGTGCTGTGAAGGATGAGCTTCAGCACCATGGTCAGCTCCACAGTCTCTAATATCGTATGAAGTGTACAAGTGAAACACTCTTAGCCGGAGCATAGAGCTCATTAATGCTGCTCAGTTTCGAGCCATTCGACATATTTAGTAATGATAACTAAAGGTATTGTTCATTGTCCCTATTTTCTTAAAGACTGCTGGCCCGGTTTGACCCTAGCCCTATATCAATATTAAGCTGATTATCATGTTAATTCAGATTGCTGAAACTTCGACTTCCTTGAATGAATCACTGGTGCTGATCCACCGTGAATGTAAAAATAGCCTGTGGTATCAGCTTCATTGTTGGTGCCCTGCGAGGGAGCTTCAAGTTGTTTTGAATGACTTTGATTACGATGGTAACATGCTAGTACGACTGTTTTCCTGTCAAAAGCTATTCACAGTCTTGGAAGTGTGATTGGCTATTTTAAACATACATTCAGAACCTTTTATATCGGGGCAAACCGAGAAATAAAGAGGGGGCTGTCAAACAGAGAGGCCATGGGAAACAGTGGATGAAAAAGACATGTTACAAAGAGAACGTGACAGAACCAGGACTCAAGTGCCGAAAGAAAGACGGAAAATAGGGGAACAGGCAACAACACATGTAATAATAGAGAGTATGGTTTTTGAAAATATGGCAAACAAAAGAAGGAAAACTGAGAGGAAAGAGGAGGTAAGTGGTGGAGAAGTCAGTGTGGATTTGTATGCAGCAGCTGAATGGGCCCTTTGAGCTTTCCTATTGAGGACTCCCTTCCCTCCAGGTGCCCCGTGCTTCAACAAGGTAGCGAGCCGTTAATTGTCCCAGAAATGAAGAATCAGCTGCTAATGTGCATACATACAGTATAAACCTATGTGCACGGCGTCGTTAATTATGCATGAGATCCGTAATTATTATTCCAAAGTGGCACGATGAGTTTGACAAGTGTCACTATCTATTAAACGAGAAGTTTTTTTTTTTTTTTTTAGTTTGAGTCATACTGCCAAATTTAAATAAATTCTTTTTGGGAAGTTTATTTACAGAAAATACACAATACTGTATCTTTCCAATATATGTGCAGCTAGCACCTTGTTACCTTATGTTAGCACAAAATCTGGAAACAGGGAAACAATTAGCTTGGTTGAGTCCAAAACCTGCATCACCTAGATCCTCATGTCATCTGGTAATCTACTGTTACCTACAGTTTATAAAGACAGCTCCACAGATCTAATTATTATTGCTGCCACTATCTGCTGTTTTTGCTGCTAATTACTATTTACTGCCCAGTGGCCATGGTTGGGTGGTGATGCAAGCTGAAAATGCGCCAATATGTTATTAGGACAGTTAAACTGTCTTTGGAGTACAGAATCGGTCCTTGGTTAAATTCTGCATAGATGCAAAATGGAGGTGAAACACCGAGTATATCAGTAGATATGGTTTTAGGGTGTGATGTGTAGAAACACTTCAGACAGGCTGAATGAGGATTTATTCAGTGGGAAGTCGGACAAATGCTTGACAAAAAGCGGTGGTACCCACAATATCAGGCACACTCAATCATCAGTGTGCCACAGTTATTTTTTGATCAATGGGAAGAAACTCATTTATGGAAATAGAAATAAAACTTCTGAATTTCTGAAGTAGCTGAGTAAGTAAAGTAAACTAAACTGTGCTGAGGGAAATGAGGGAAAGATAAACGCTTTGCTTGTCTTTTATTTCTGTGCATTGGCAAACATTACATCATATTCATCATAATCACTATTCTATAGCAGAGTAAGACAACATTTCTGACTGACACTGGTTTTGTGAACTAAATATTTATTAACCCCAAAAGTATCACAAAAGCTCTCAGCAACAGAGCCTTAATGGCACAATGTGCAGCTCAGTCCTGTTGTTTATTGCATCCCCAAAACCGCCCCGGGGCGTCTTCCTGAAGTGGCTGATCTTTTCGTGTGATTGTCACCTGTGTTGATAATGTTAAGTGGCTTTGTTTTGGTTCACTGCAGACACAACACAAAAAGGGAAATGCCTCCTGCAGACACGCCATGATTCGCTGAGGTTCCTTGACAAACCCGGGAAAGGAAGGAAACGGCTGCGGTCTTTCTGGGGTGTGAGCGCTGTCAGAGATTTGACTGCGGCGCAGTCACAGGTTCAACGTTGTTTCTGGGTAATTAGCATTTGGGTTTGAGATTTAATTAGGTACATTCATACAACACATTCATTAGGCCTTGGAAGTGTGAGGTGTCCCGGTAAAAAGTTTTCACTGATAAGTGAGTATGATTGTCAGACACATGGAGGACGGGCAGGGGCTTAAATTGTATTATTAATGTAATGATCACTATCCCTCTGCAGAGCAATTTGTTAATTTCCTTGTTTTGTGACAATGTGTACTCTTATTGTAGACGTACTGTGAGGGTGGCGACATTTGAAATCATTAGTGCGTACTGATTATTAAGTTGAGCGGTGATATTAGTACATTAGCCCACATTTCCACCAAAGTAAAACTTGTCAGGTGAAGTGGAAAAGTAACATTTTAATTTATGTTTTCAATCATTTACAGTATAAGCAGTAATCATCGCATTCTGGAAATAAACACGACTTAAGGCTATAAATTACTAATTCATTCACAAAAATGACTGAATGCCTCGTAGCACGCTGGCTGCAGTGAGGGGGGGGGGGAACTACGCCAAGTCAAAATCCTTCATTTAAATACTATGACGACGAGGGAAATGGACAATAGAGATGCAATAAAAAAACCTGATGATATCAGTGCTCTGGGCAAAAGAAGCTCATAAAGAGAGCAGTGACTTAAAATGTGGGTCATTGTGTGTGTGTGTGCGTGTGTGTGTGTGTTTTTTCTTTCTGAAGTAATGAGAGCTGTAATATAGCTGATGAAATCAGGACCCCGTGGGCTGGAATTCAAGAGAAAGAAAGAGAAGGCATAAAAGCATTCGATTACAGTGCCACCGGCTTCCCTCATAATGCAATAACCTTAAATGCCAGTGAAATCAGGTGGATTGTATTTTTACACTGTCATTCCTGCAAGACGGGGGTCACGCAAACTCAAACCGTTAGGAAGCTCAAAATTAAAAATCAATGTGGGGTTTGTCTTATTTGTATGCCACCGTCATAACTGCGTGCACCCATTCTATTTTCCTCGCCATAAAAACCCTATTGAGTAAAGCCAGTCACAGGCTGGAGTAGTGAGAGAGAGGAGGCAGAGAGGATTGTCTTCTATCCCACACACGGTGGCCCAGCCGCTACACCAAATTAGACGAGGAATGAGATGTTTTGTTGGTGTTATTATGCTCACATTACGCGGATTGCTAGATCTTCCCCACTGGGCCCCGTGGGCTTAGTGTCGGGGAGAAGGAAGGGAGGAGGTGTGGGGGGGGGGGGGGGGAGGAGAGAATGGAGGAGGAGGTAAGAAAACCTGCCAAAAATAAATAAATAAATAAGATGTCTGGCAAAATGACAGAGTCTCCGGGTTTATTTAGACTGGGGAAGGAGGGGAAGTAGCAGGATTCGGCATGGAGATGGAAGAAAATTGGAGTAATCAGGTCCTAATGTGTTTGGGCTCGCGAGCATCCCTGGACCTATTAAACTGAAAAGAAAAAAAAACAAAAAACAAAAACAAAATGTCAAGCTCTCACTACTTCTCCCTAAAACATTAAGATGATTAAGCCTCTCCAGTGGTGGAGGAAAAAAAAAAAAAAAACACAATGGCACTTGAAATAATCGGTGGCAGTTGAGCCATGGTCTTGGAATATTAATTGCAGCTTGAGCGGCCAGGGTTTCGGCTTCGTAGGCACACAGCTGTGAAGCTTTATTTGTTTATTTATTTCCTCATTTGCTCGCTCGGCTGTTGTCTTTTAGTGATTAATTCTGGTCGGCGTTGTTTTCTGTTAAAGCCAGTTTGTTTTAATAGCTATAACATGTAATATTTGCATATATGCAAATAGTCTCACGAGGAGATACTCGCAGGGCTTTAAGTCGTCGCCGTTGTTGATGTTAATCAGCCAATCAGAGATTCGGATTGGCTAGCTGGGAAAGGTGGCGTTAGGGTTAGTGAGCACAAATGCGAGTTTAGAGCATGACTGCGCGTTGGGGTGGAGGTGGAGGTGGGGGAGTGGGAGACGACACTGACTGGCACAGAGGTGGTGTCTAACATAATGAACTTGATTCAATACAGCATCTCTCATGTCACTCAATATTTAATCAACGCCGGCTTCAAATAATGACTTTGTCATGCAGCACAGAAACAGCAAATGGGATTTGTGCTCAGCAGGGACAATCACATTTAGTATTATTCCTTCCACCCAGTGACTTTGCAGGAAATAGTACCCCCGTCTAGGTGAGACTGGTTATGAGTCAGATTACTCCTGAGCAATCACATCTCAAGCAACAGACTGTGCATTTATAATGGGGCGGTCCATAGAACCGGGCTAGACAATTATTTTTTTTATGATTATACTGTCACGGAGGTTGTGAATGATAATGGCCGTTAAAGGTGAAATAGTTGTTTTTTGAAAAATGAAAACTACAGAGCCTGTCGCTGAGTAGTCACTTCTCACCGAAAACACCTCACTTGTGACATAGATACCAAAAAAAAAAAAAAAAAAAGCAACCTCCTCTCTTCTTATAGCTCCAGCGCTCGACAACATTTAATGCCTGTTCCTAATAGTTCAATGCTACCAGCTGACAGATACTTCGGGAGGGAGGGAGGCTGTGGCAGGTTGGCATTGAATCTTTTAGTTAATTGGAAGCTGTGCAGCCGCGCTCGTAACTTAGCTAAGAATCCCAATGACAGAGGGATACTTCACCGGGGTGGGGGGGCAGGGGAGGCGTCCGGATGCCCCGATCGATGACTGCCATCTTTTACGCCGCAGGAGGGCAGGGCCCCATAGTGACCAAGACCGTGAGAGTGAAATTATAGCTATTTGCACACAAGAGAGCAATGGCAGGAGGAGTAGGAGGGTGGAGAGGGGTGTTGATAGCTAGAGAGAGAGAGAGAGAGAGAGAGAGAGAGGCCCCTTCTGGAAAAATCAATGCTAATGACTGGTGAGTGCTGGCACACACGGTCATACACAGACTGAGTGCACGTGCTAATATGCACAAACGCGCATAAAAGCAAAAACATTAAGTAATTACACACACATCCCCATAGTTAGCGCTCGTCTTTCTTATATAGGTATAACCACGTCTAAAGGGGCTGTGGTAGCAGCAGTGTAAATGACTGACGCCCAATTAAAACACTGTTAAGGAAGATGTAGTGATTACTGTCTCTGGAGCTCATCGATTGCTGGTGGGCACAGCTGTCTCATTACGCTCTCAACTACCTGCGCCTATTTTTATTTATCCATTTCTTTATTTATCATCCCCCTCCTACGAGCGCCATAGCTAATGGCGTAGCACTGACCTTTTCATCGCGGAACCTCCCACCCCTGACTCCCCGCTCTCACTCTAAGGTGGCGGCACAGGGACAGAGAGTGGAGAACAGCTCAAGGTGCAAGTGGAAACCGTGGCCCACCTCCTCAGCTGGCACTTCGTTTGGTCGGTAGAGTCGCTGTGTTGATGAATTCAGAGGAGTCGGATTCGAGAGCTGATGCATGCTCGTGTGGCAGAGAGGCAGAGCGCAGTGACGTCACGAGAAAAGAAGGCAGATGAGAGAGAAGAACTTATTTAGCACTTCGTCCCATATGGGCGAAAATTACAGATGGAGAGAATAGAAAATCCGACTTCCTTCAAGCATTCATAAATTTAATGAGTAGCTCCCGAAAAAATGAACTTGTGCAGAGAGATTGCCAGCAGGTGGTATATACAAAATCTGCAGAGCTCCAAAGAAAGTCTTTAATCTTTAGGAGTCTCTAAAACTCGACCATAACATCATCGTTAATGTTGAAGTAAAGGTACGTGCAGTCCAACTGTAAAATTAACTAGGCTTTGTATAGCGAATGTTGAATTCCTGTTTGGAGAGCGTTCGTGTGTCTATGTGTGTGTGCGTTTCACTTTTTAGTCTCTCTTAGTCCTCTTTCTCCCTGCTTCTCTTTATTCAACCATTGGCCTAGTTTCTCTACTTTGCCAGATGATTGGGAGGAATCAGCTGCTTTTCTCCCTGTTCTGCACTTATTACCTCGACGCAAGCAGCTCTGCAGACGACCAGCCGCTTGCAACTAGTGAAGCCCATACAGTATTTGCACGTACGGGCACCCGTGCACCAACGTGCATATAGAAAGAGGACAGGGGTAGAGGCAAGATGATGGAAATACGTACGGTGTGAGGCGCAATTTTCTTGCAGTGGTGCAAATGCGGCTGCAATTTTCATCAGCAACAAGCCCCGAGAAGCAGCAGCTACAGGGCTGATTGGTGCAGCAGCGTTACTTTTAAGCGTGAAAATGAAATGTGCGCCCAGATATGAGCAGATGGAAATGATGGCATTGGATTATACTTTAAGTTATTATGGTTGTGACCTACATAAAGCTTTACAGACTGGATGTTTCTGGTCATGTACTGTAATTACAACAATGACCTGGAGCAGACACTGCACGTCATGTACTGTATGTTTGTCATTAAAGAGATCACTTTTGTCTCAGGTGAAAAACCATCCTGGAGTCTCTTCTTGGCCCAGGAGGCTTTTTTAAAGGGGATGAAACTGAAATCTCGCTGAAGCTCTGCCTGAGAGTGTATACCTCATACATACAACGCCTTCATTAGCCCTAAAACACGCCGCGCATGCTAAAGTAGCACCGCCATCATTACTCTGCTATTTATCGTTACATTAAAAGGAGACCCGCTGTTGACCTTCCAAAGTCAATTTTCACGTCTTCATCTCTCCGACTTTAATGAATGTGATTTTAGCGAGTATGTGCAAACACATTTGCAGGCACACAGACATGCACAGGATGCCTCTGCTAACACGCCGCTCCTCTCTGCTGGCACAGCTCTTGCAGGGCAAACACAGGCTCACAGCGGAGGGGGCCAACACAAAAGCCTGCTGGATGCAACAGTGGAGAGACGGGGGCTTTGTGGCAGAGTGATTTTTCTTGTTCCCCTATTGTTTCTGATATTGATAAAATGTATGTTACTATGTGTGAATAATACTTAAGTTGAGTTGTGCTGTGATCCGGATAAGATTCTAATGCAAACAGATGATTTTTATCATTGTCCAGCATTTTATATGTTAATTAAAATTCAAAGTTTTTATAAGTTGCCTGATTACTGAACTACTTTTTTTAGGTTGTCTGTTTGTTTTGAGGTCAAGAGTCACAGGTGCTCCAGTTCAATTGTACAATTACAAAAAAAAAAAAACGAATAAATAAAACAAGATGCAACACCACCAATAACGTGGCTGCATACTCGCCTTGGTGATGTCTGAATAATTCATGCCCACAGAAATATATTCCTTCCTCTTTCTTGTCTCTTGTTTGTTCCGTCTTCTCCCCTCATGCATCTTTCTTTTGTTCTTAATTTCCCCTCCACCCTTGGCTTCACGTCTATCTGCATGAGCCCAGGTACTGTCCTGGTGGCTGTCTTGGACGCCGCCGCTATTAGTCAAGCACGGGCACATGATAATAATGCAGCGGGAAGCGCACAATTACACAACCGCTTATTTCAGTATTAGCGCTCGTCACACTCAGAACTCCGGCGTTGACATTCTTGGCATAAGTGAATGAATATTTCATCAATTCGCTGGCAGTGAGTGAAACCACGGGAAGGAAAGTGTTTGAGCCCTTGTTATGAGCGTGTTGCAGAGAATGGACAGAGAGGGGAAAAACAAAGAATGCATATGTAATTAGAGGTAGGGGTTGCCAAGGTTGGCTTCGTGGGGGAGAATGCAGCAGCAGGTTGAGGCATTAACGTAGACATTGTCATTGGCAGGCTTTTATCGATCGGTGAGCTGACCCCGTCTAACCGAACCAGCGGTGGAATCTAGTGACGTGGCGTTATCTTTACCTAATATTTGCTGTATTGACGTCCTAACTGAACACCTTCTTACGTGCACCTTAATCTAATTATACCCTACGTATGTTTACACGTCTTTGAAATGACAAAGCTTCACAATTGGCAAGTGGAAAGAAAAAAAATAACTGCACAGTAAATGACATCAGCAGCTAGCAATCGTGCAGAACTGGCTGCAGACAGTCGGTTTGCCAATGATGCAATATAGTGACGGTTATATTAGAAATACTTGTCTCAGAAATGCAGGGAATTGCATTCACTCATTAGAAGTCGGCTCTGTACGCCACAAACTGTTTTTAATCCCAGCTCCGGGCTTTGTTGTTGCTGTTAGCCAGCAGCAGCTGTGAAAAAAACTTTCCAGCCTCAGCAGCTTAGCCGTTTCTCCTTCCAGCTGTTTTTTTTTTCCCTCCCAGCACTCCTCTGGACCACATCTTGCATTTTGCATGATTGATTATTTAAAGTTTAACTACTAGTTATGTGATCCCACGTGATAAGGGCCAAAAAAAAACAAAAACAAAAAAAAAGCGCTGACTATCTTAAGAGTTTGCAAGTAATAATTAAAAAAACAACAGATGTGCTGTTGGTTTTTTGACGTCTAGGTGGGCACACACTTAATATTTAACACAGGTGAGTTGATTCAAGGCATGAGAGCGTTAAATCAAGCTGTTACACGTATACTGTCGCTTACAGCCAATGAGTTATTCCCAAAGCAAAGGTGTTTAACCTTGATAGCGTAAGAGTAAAACTAAGCTTTTCTAAGGGGATCATTCACTCAGAAATAAAGCTGGTAGTTAGCTTATTGCTTCCATTATATATAAAAAAACTTTTTCTTGTATATTATTCATCTGAACATATGGTAATGAACACTGTCAGATCTGTATTTACATACAGTACGGGGAAGATGGCAGGGCTCTTGCTTCCTTGCAATGCTCTCCCCATACACACCCATGCGCCTGCAGCACCTCAAAGTGGGGGACACAGCAGTGCAAACTAAAGGTATTTTAAGCTTTACAGTATATCACAATCCTCTCTACAATTTTCACAATAGCTTTCCAATTTTACCCCACTGTTAGCCACCGATACCTTAGGACACATGACAGATTGCACCCTTAGAATACCAGCTCTTTTCCCAATACTGGCAATAGCAGGGCTATTAAAAATAAAAGCCATTCAATTTATATCACAGTAGTATTAACGCTAATGAGTGTATTAGTTTCGGGCTGTCACTGGGAATAAGAGGCAACATTGATCTCTTGTCATCATGCTCATAATAGATTTTTTCATTCCTTCCTCTCCTGCATATATTATCGTGCTGCTCTGCCATGAGTTCCTATGGGAGTTGCTTTCACATTTTAATCTTTCCACTTTTAGAAAAAGGCTGTTGTGGTGGTTCTAATGTATTTTTAGTTGGATGCAAATTGGTATGCAGCGCAACCTTTGAATTATTGTTTGGATTTCCATATATTTCTTCTCGGCTAAGCGTTATCTCTAGAAAACGCTGCTTTTTCGCCAAACAAACAGGATGAGATCATATTGAAACTCAAATCCCCAAATAAGACAAGGCAATTTTATTACATTTATTGTCTCGGCAAGACCTTACAACCCGATGCACTGCCTGGACATTTCTTCACAATTGCTGATATTAAAACTGAGTTGGACTCATACTCCCAAGTGATTAAATGACCTGAAAAATCTATGAGCCATGGATTACTATGGGCCGTGTGCTTATAGCGGACAGAGTCCTGCTTTGATGTTATTGCTTTTATTAGTTCCCATTATTAAAATACACATGAGCGCTTAATATATCTTCAGTTCGAATGCAATTTTTGCGTATCTGTAAATCGGATTAGTCTACATTTATTTTGGTTGCTCGTTTGTTTCTTTAACCAGTGAAGGTAGGTATTAGTGTCCAGAACTCCATTTAATAACAGCAGGTCAAAATTCGGATTTGTTGGAGGATATTCACAAAATTAAGCAACATCAGAATGATTATCGCTGATTGGGCTTTAATTTGCGAAGGATGATCTCTTTGTGCGGAAACAACCCTGCCCCCTATTACCTCGCTACACGCACTCAGTGTATTCTCCATGAATAATCATTTTATGAACATCACCATCAGTGCAGCCATCCACTTAGCCCAGTCCTTGATTACAGAGTCTATTTGACAGACTGTAGAGGACAGTGAGAGTTTTGGCCTTACCCAGGGGACACACTTGGCCCTTCCAGTAAAAAGAGGCCACTAATGGAAGCGGAGGCCCTTGTCTCCACTCTGCATTTTTATGCAGGCAATCCAGGCATTTATGGTAATCATAAAGCAGGGCCAAATGGATGGCGGGGTCAGCTCTGAGCGCAGGAAAACAGAGCGATGCTGGCTTGTTTACAGCTGCAAGTGCTGCCACCTCCCTGTAGGTTCAGCCACAGCAGGTGTCCGTGCATGCTCAATGCACGGACACATCTTGCATTGAGCCCTAAAATCGGACCCCCCTTCCCCTGTCTATGTCACTCGGTCTTTCTTACTCTCTCTCTCTCTCTCAGCGTTTATGAACCTCTAGGGGCAGTTTATGAAAAATTCATTGGCTCAGTGGGGCGAGTAGCAAACTTAATGTTGAATGTTGGGCCTGCCCCCCCCCCCCCTCATGCCATGACACCACCTGTTTCTCATGTGTTTCAGCAAATGGGTTGCTCCAGAGGGCGCAGAGGTGGCGGAAAAAAAAAAAAGGGAAAGTATGTCTGGTGACTCATTACTAATCATTACACTTTATTAATATGCAAGCTTAAATGCGGATGCTACTGTTTCTCTGTGGAGATGCTCCACCATGATTGTGGCACAGCCTGAAGCGGAATGCTAATTTATTTTCTCATTTTCCCTTGGCTTGAAAATCATTATAGCTGGTGGCGCACACAGACTTGCCAGAAACCACAAGAAGCTACAAAACAGTTGTCCGTGCTGTACCACCACGGGTGAAAGAGGTAAACACTGATAATCCCAAAAAAAAATGAAACCAAATTATTGCACAAGTTTAAGTGTTTTGCTAGACGCAGCCAGGGGGTGCAGATTTCCCAGCCTATGACTGAAATTGCCTCTGCTGAGTGCAGATGCTTGGAATGCACGCGGCGCACAATGTTTCTTAATGTAACTGTCAAGAAAAGTGGGAGAAAATGCTTTTAGTGTTTGCTCGAAATGTGTAATGCCTAACAAGTCATTAAAGAATATAATTTTTAATAATGAGGGGGAAATAAAATCACTTTATGTGTGGATTAGATAAAAGACTAGCGAGGATTTCACAGTGCAGGGAGCATTAAAGGGAAATTACGCTATGATACAATAATCTGATGTCATGCAGTACAAAAACCGAAGGAGGACGGAGGGTAAGCACATCCTAGGCCCCTGAGGGTAGTCTGTTTGATTGGCAGAGGGAGATGTTCTGCTTGATGTTACATCACTGTGTGAGTTGTTCATTTACAAACCAATGCACCAAGAGAAACAGGGGAAGACGACAAATTAGACTAAATCACTTTCCAACCAATCGTCGCTAACTATACTTGTGAAATTCAATCTGAGACGCAGCCCTTTTTGTAGATGAACAGGATTGCACGAGCTCCACTTCATATTGCCTTGCACAACAGACTGACAAGGGCTGTAATAATGTGGTTTGTTACAGCAGACTCTTATCAGCTGAATTTAATCTTAGTCCACTGGAATTACATTCAGAGACAATTCAAACACACTGTTTGACAATGTAATCCATATCCATAGCCTTACAAATCCCTCAGTGCATTAATTCATCCCATACAGTCCACAAGATTAATAGTAGGCCGGGGCAAGATGTGATAAAGCCAGCAGAATACATTGTCCCACTGGCCACCAGCATTGAGACTAATTTGTATGGCGCTCAATAGGAGTGCACAATGGTTATTGTTAAGTCTGATCAAATTTCTTGGACGCTAGTGCTATGATTAGTTTGAGGAGCAAGTGTGTTATACTCATATAAAGCCAGGAAGAGCACTTGTGCTTAGATTTAAGAAAAAAATGGGTGAAATCCACGTTAATCTGTAGTCAGTCGACAGAAGTGCCATCACCCCGCATGTGCACAGGCTACATATGTAATAGGGGTGTGTTCAATTCTGGGTTCATACAGTTCTGTCTGTGAATGTGAATTTACTAACTTGAAAAAAAAAAAACATTTTATATATACTTTATTGTAAGATCATGTGTATAGGAACTGTAGGAAACAGCTAGACTGCAGCTACCAATACATTTCAATGTTCCAAATAAATATGGACAGAGCCAGTCTGGTATTTTGGCTCTACCTCCAATCATATGCAAACCTAACTCGCCACCTGATTGCTTCATCTTTACAGACACCAAAACTGCCATTGTCCTCAATCCACCTATGCTGATAAATATATTTTCCTTCTCCCTAGTTGCTTTTCTACATTAAATATATTTACATTTAGGTTATTCGTAAGTTTGCATTTCCATTATCATACAGTATGCAGGCTACTTAGCACATTACCCCATGTCACAAATAGCAGCGTCCTTGCAGAGATGCTAGTCCCAATTTCTGCTAGGGGTTGTTTCCATCAGTACAGATACCGGATGTAATAAACCCCCACTGGAAACAATGTGAAACAAGAATTCTCAATAATATGTTTTTATTTTATAGAACTATTCAAAGTGTAGGTTTACAAGGACAGGTTGCTTTAAATTATTTTATTCCTCTTGCTGATGGTGGTGTTTGTGTCAGCATACTCTTCGACATTATGTTCTTTTGGGTCATGCCAGTGTTTTCTTGTGTTTAACCCTTTGCCCTAAGCAGGGATGAGTTAATGGTCTCCCTTGAGACACAATATCTCTCTCTCTCTCTTACTTACACAAGTACACACTCTCTCTGACTCTGAAGCGTTCAAAACACACTCGCACACAGACGCGTTGGCATATCTAAAGGTTTTTCGTAGATTAAGTTGGAGGACACTCCCGGAGCACTGTTATTGAATCATTTTTTATCAGCGAGGTTTACAACACATGTCACATACAGGACATACAGTAGTGTATGTAGGTAGAAGCTTAGGGTGTGAGATGTTGCTTTGCTGTACATGTGCGGTCATGTAAATTACATGACTCCAGTGATGTGTTACAATGACATGGAAAGGGAAGATAACATAGAGATGCTGCATATAATTTCCTCAGATTCAAGACCAAGCAGATGTGTTGAAATGCCACGATGCCAGATGCGACTTCTGGTGTTTCAGCCATGCACAACAGCAGCTCTGCAATATCATTCGTAAAGCATGAACATGTGTACGTACACATGCATGCATTCTCAGTTTGAGATAAAAAGAAAATGTCCCCTTAAGGAAAAAAAAACTAGCAGATGAACTGTTTGTGAGGTGGTTCAAAGGCAAAAACAATCCTATATTCAGACCACGCGACATAGTGGGGGAGAAAAAAAAATGCATTCAAGTTGGAGGAGAAAAGGAAGAAAAAAGATCTGCTGTAAAGCCATAAAATACAATTCATCTTGTCGCGGTCCCTGCGAGGAGCGTGTAATCACAATGACACACTGGTGTAATCCATTTAAAACACTTTGGCTCGGGCCTAAGCTGCTTCCTCTGCAGCCTCGCACCATCATCTTCATTTCAGATAAGTTTCACTGACTGCCCGCAATTAGCAAATACGTGTAAGCTGCCATGTCGTCCACCTGCTCGAGTTGCAGGGCGAGCATCTCGTCCTGGATGCTTTACATGACTGGCAAGAGTGTGCAAAAGACAAAAACAAAAGATAATAACCCGCTTGTCTCAGGCAGGGGTTGGAGTGTAAGCCCGCTCGCTCGTCCGCAGACGTGTAATCTGTCTTGAGAGGCGCTCTCTGTTGGCGCACTCCGCGTTTCGACTTTCTGAGGCAGGGCAGACCCACCCAACCTGACTAGGCAATGAGCTTAGAGTAATGGTGTCACCGGAGCGCTGAATCTCATTCAGAGTTGCTTGAGCAAACATTATCTCACGCTGAACCGTCGCAACAGTGTCTTGAGGGAGGTCTCTGGTGAGTTATTACACAGTGAGTTTTAATCTTACAGGAGGAAATACACTGTTACCTTAATGTAGGCAAACCCGGAGTGCAACCCAGGGTCCATGCTGCATGTGATTCTCTGTGCAGGATTGAGGCTAATTGAACTAATTACACACTCAAGAGGGACCAAATTAAACATCGCGTTGGCATTAAACTGTGGATGATTTATGCTCACCTATAAACTTTGCCCAGGACTGCTGCCCACCTCTAGTGTGTTTATGCATCGTTGGTTTAATTATGACTATTTGTTAATGGGCATTCTAAGAGGTCGGGAGTGTTGGTTAAAAATATTCTGCTACTCTGGGTGACGAGGAAGGGGAGGAATGATAAATAGTGGTTTCAATGAAGCAGCGTTTCTCATGAAACGCTATTATTACACTATTAATGGGCTTCCAAAACGGCTGCACATCACACTAGTTGTTGTTATTACGACTGTCATATCACTACTTTCCCTAGTGTCCGAAATGATGAAGTTTAAAAGTTTCTTGTTTTAAACCTTTGAGAACAAAATACTGAATGTAAAAACAATTCATACTATATTGTCTACTGTAGGCTGTGATGTTTTTAGCCTGGAATATGCAACCAATTCGATATATTAATAGTTAATAGTACTGTAATACTTGCAACCCGCTTTGTCCCCAGCCTCTCATACAGCAGGCATCACCTGTTTGGGAATTCGGTTTAGACCAATTGGTTATGCTGAGTCCCAAAATTAATCTATTTAGGTTAAGTTAAAATGAATGAATGAAAAGTCTGTCTTGTCCCTATGAAACTTTCTGCCAACATGATCACACGGTAGGCAAAAGTTTAGCAACACAATCAAAATACAACGTCCAACTGCAACGTGTCTCTGTTGGTCGCTTTAAGCTGTTAGTACACAGAGGACAGTCTCTCACAAATCTACAGACGGCACTAATATCCAAAGAAATGCAGCAATGCATCAACAAATACAATCCAAACACAAATGCTGGTTTTAAATATTTCAAATGTTTCAAGGGAAATCAAATATATTCGATTTGCTTGTTAGGCAACCAGGACCAAGTGCAAAAAAAAATCATTATCTGAAGATACTATCACTGTTTAATTAACCAGTGCATGAAACAACTGCACTTGCAATAATTGCAACTGAATTAAATGAGAGGGGTCGTGTGTGAGGACCGCATTAGCTCCACACCTATCAGAGCACAGACAACGTCAGACTTGAGTTATAGAAAAGAGGAGCTGCCAATCACTCTTGAGTCTTACACTAAAACGTATCCTGTTTTCGTATCCAAGAAAGGTCGTTCAGTCAAGCCTAGTTGGAAATATCAGTTACAAGCCTGGTAGTCAGATAGCTTTAATATGTCAGGTCTTCCCAAAGAATCGCTCTTATCTTGCAGGCAATAATGTAAACTCTTTTTCTCCCTCAGCATATCGCATTCCCCAAGTCAACAGTTCAATCTCACCTTTCTCGCCCACTTCTCTCAGAGCAGCAGATGCCATAATTTTTCTTGCTCCCCCCCCTCCTCCACACACACACACCTCTTTTTCTCCTCACCTACCTTCATTCTGGGCCCAGTAGATGGATCAGCTCTCCCTCAATCCATGCCTCCACTGCGCCTCCTCAGACTGCAAGATTGATTTGTCTACAGGACGCCTCTGACCTTTGATATGATCTGATAAGGGATGCGTGGCCCTAACCAAATTAGACAATCAAAGGGGGGGGAGGCACATTAGGCCTGAGATGAGGGTGTTTCCCTTTCCCTCATAGCATACCTCTGCCTTTTTTTCCATGATGGTTAGATTCGCCGTCCATCTCCTGCCCTGCCCCTATCAGACGCCCAGGGGAAAATAAAAGATGTGTTTTCAAATTGCACTTTGCCTAAAGGCTCTTTGGCCCAAATTTAATTTTCACCTTACATCGATTTTCCCCTCACTCCCAACTCAATGGATCCTAATGTTATCTATAGTGTATTTTGGTGCTGTGCAAGAATAAAGGGAGCCCATGCTCTGGACTAGCGCATGTCTGAAGACACTGTATGCACTATAATATGTCTTCCTTGAAGTGTCTGGGGAAAAAAAGCGATTGAGAAACTGCCCTTTAGTACCTTTCATATCTTTTATCATCTGGGATACTTCCAAAATTTACTTTCCACAGCATGTATTGACTTGACTCCATCCTCAGTCAGGCTTTTGAGTAGATGTGTGACAAAGATTTTTATTTATTTATTTATTTATTCAAGAGCGGATTTATTTATCCGCTCTTGATTTTTCTTTTTTTTTTGTCCTTCCAACTAATTAAGTCCAGATGTAGCTGATTAAAACAGCAGACTTGAAGGCCTTCTGGTGTTAAATCTAAACAGCACACGCACAGTGTGCTTTGTGACACCTTTACTTCTGAAGATACACCTAGCACCAAGGGACTAGGGGTTTCATCTTATCACTAGCCGGTAGCAAATTATGTTGACATGATGTTTGATGAACCCTGACCTGAGTTGGATTGGCAGTTTTGAGTGGTTCAGGTTAAAATGAAGAAGCTGATTGATTGCTATGATGTTTCTGTTTGTTTGTTTTGTATTGTACTTAATCGAATAACTATTAAAAACACGCACAGGAGAGAGGTAACAAATGGGTTAAGTAGATCTTACTCCATTAATAATTATGGCACCATAAGTTCCTCAGCTATGCCTATCGTCTAACTGCACCACCATACAAAAACAGGAAATGCTCCACACAGCATTGTATCATCCTTAAAGACAACACTTCAGCCCTACCTGTTTTGACATTTTAAGAACCACTGGGGTGTCAGGGCTGACTGAATTTCTACGGCATGCCACCTTAAAAAAAAAAAAAAGTTGACAAGGCAGACAGAAGAAAGGATGGATTTTGACAGACCCGAGTCTTCTTTCATTGGAACATATAAAAAAGGGAAACAAAGGCAGGAAGAGGAGGATAAGGGAAGGAGGCGGGGAGGGGGGAGGCTTCAAAGTGGGTGATGGCGCTGCAGAGCCAACAAATGGTGTGAAAACACACATCAACTTAGACTGATACACTTGAGAGTCGGTATCACAAGCCACGACACATAACCAGGGTTGGGTATGAAAAGAGGGAGGTGTTTTTTTTTTTTTTTGTGTGTGTGTGCGAAGGGAGAATGACGCAGCGGGGGCAAGCATGAAGAGATGCAATCCCACCCTTTGGCATGCCAGTACGCCTTGGTACCATTTGTTTGTCTTCTTGAACTCGCGGAAAGCTCAAGAAGCCAGGGTCTTACATAAACCCTACCCAGTATGGCTCTGTGCTGAGGAACTGATCCTTCCCAAAACCCTCATTGTTATTCTCTCATGATGCCGAGGGATCTGCCGAGCACCCACAGCCAAACCTACAGCAGGGCTGAGTGGGAGGCGGAGGGGGGGAGGGCTGTGTTTACGTGTGTGCTCTGTCAGGGGACTGAGCTAACTGTACACACAGGATTACAGTTAAAACCCAACTTTCGAGGTTTGTGCGGTTGAAATATCTATTGATCATCTGTTTGTTTCCTATTTTAAATTCGGCTTTATGTTCACATCACTGCCACGTCACTCTCCATCCATTGTAGATTAGCTACACAGACAAAAAAAGGCTTGCATTCCTTTTTCTTAATACTTGCAGGTCTGTTACACTGCAGATTTTATATGATCGTAACTATTTAAAAGACTCCGTGAGAGTCAAATTGAATTTCCACTCTATAGAATAACTCCCCTATCGCTCCTTAGATTTTCATCACAGAAAAGAATGAAAAAAAAAGATTTTAAAATCCGCAGCGTAATAGATTCTGGGATACTTCCAGGGGTGTCCACTTTCTCCTACCTGTGTATGTGTGGAGATTACACCCTCTCTCCCAGCCTTAAAGCAGCAGAGCGGCTCTTTTGGGGCGTGATTTAAATGCCCACGGTAGAGCCTGATCAAAAAGTGTCTTCTCTCAGTCTGATCAAAGATGATGAGCCCTCGGGGTCCTGCGAAGTCCATGCCTCGCACTCTCAACCTCGCTATTTACAGTATAAAGCTCAGCTCCGTTCAATTAAATATGCATAAAGCATCAATTGCCTTATCTCTTTCAATCATCTCCAGCAGTTATGCAAAATCATTTTCTCGTGACCTTTGGGAAATCCGCATATAGATTTAAACGCCTATTTAGTCAACTTTGTAAGTAACGTTCAGAGGACGTCTACATTTACTGTGGCACTGCACACATTTTTACATCACAGTAAGGTCTACTTTTGCTGGCTATAAAACACGATTAATAAATGATATGCTGTGGATTCTAGCCTCACTAATCCTACAACAATACTTGGACTATTTCATATTTAATATAAAGAATCTTTTTTTTTTTTCTACTTGTGGGACCACAGAGAGTTTTTTGCTATAAAACTAAATATAGTTTTCTTAAACTAAGTCCTATTTAGATTACATTCATGTTCATACTCGAACAGTGCAACTTGTTTTCTTTTTCTTTTCCACAAAACAAGACTGCCATGCCCATCACGGTGTGGACATGAAATGTTGTTCACGGTGACCTCCAAGTGACTGCTGGAATGGCTCTAAGGTATGAATATAAACATCTAATAGTGTGACTCTAAGGCTGCTGGGACCGAGGAGGTTGCTGCATCTGCCAGTAAAACTATGCTATGGCTTCATCAAAAATCTTCTTCTCCTTTTTTTTTTTTTTTTTTTTTGTGCCAGCCTTTCTTTTTTTTTTTCTCATTACTGACCTGAGGAGAAGGTAAGAGAGAAAGCTTTGCATCACTGCTGAAAAAGAGATGGGAGAGTGTCTGGAATTTTAAGCATGCCATGAATGAAAACAGAGAATGAATGTTATCTTGAGGTCAGAGGCGCCTGATCTGACAAAGACTACAACAAACTGCCACTCGAGTTCACTTTCCTCCTCTGCTACTTTCTCTGTTTTTTTTTTTTCTTTCTTTCTTTCAAAATGCTTTGATTCGCTCTACCCTTTCCCATAGTGGAAGTCCCTTGGATAGCAACCGAGTAGGCCTAATTGATTTCTCTTGTTCGTGTCAGTTAGAGGCAGCATCGAGCTGTGCAGAGTACCCTGGCTCCAGCTTGCCTGCATTATTCCTTTCTGTTTTCTCCTTTGCCTCCGTATCCCAGTAGACTACATCACCAATACTCAATATGCCAGTGCCCTCTGAAATCTTTCACGGCGGCAGATATCGGAGGAATGCCACAGCAATAGCATGTGTGGAGATAAAATATCCCGACCGTGGTGCGGTACATGTGGCTTGCGAAAAGGTCAGATGTAAGATCACATTGGCATTTGCTCTTTAGAAACCACACCGAGTGATTATCTAAGCTAACACCTATGGCACCAAAAGAACAGCTCAGTAATGCTAACATACAAGGAATGCAGATGATCATGAATGCCTATATAACCTACTGCAACCTAATACGGTATCCCTGCAATAAATAGGTGTGTTTTAGTCCAGTGTTGTTTGCTGTGGCCTGCATTGTGGTAGTAGTGGATGCCATTATACTACACAAATGCCCATGATATTGTGTCCAGCCTGGTGTATATAGTTATTAGTGCAGGCAGAGATTCTGACTCAGGCAGGAACATCCATTACATTCCTCTATTGTCTTCGACTTTTGTCAGTATCCATCAGTTTGTGAGGTCCTGTCACATCAGAGCAGAGAGAAAGCAGTGTGTTTTTTTTTTATTTTTTCCAAGTTCAACTGCACAAAACAGACGCAGGTTTTTCTTTAGGCAATAACAATACAGTCGAGCAGAGAAGGAAACATCCACACAGCCTTCACTGCTGAGATGAATTTCAAATCATGCATGGTTGAACTTGGGTTAGAACTCCTGCTACTATAAGAGAGAAGTTAGGTTATGGGAAATAATAGCACACTATTGAACTCTTCATACTGAGTCGCCACTGAGTCGTGAGTTTAGTGTTAAAACCAAACACAAATAAACCCAGAGCACTAATAAAATAACAGTTATTCCACTGAATCAACTTCAACCATTAACATCCATTCAAACGTGCAACACAATCGGCTAGAGCTACAGCACAGTAGACCCTACATCTTATAATTCATTCAAATGCCATAGCAACATACCGTTTATCTATACAGCAGGTCAATAAATATTGCATTTTCCCTGAAGTATTGCTTTAAATACTCTCCAGCATTAGAAGCTGGCGCCAGTGCAAACCGCTCAATTGCTAATCATGGAATATTATCACACTAGCTCACAGCTGAGTTTTCTCTTGTGCATTATAGGGACGGACAGGAAACCTTGTGGACACCCAGTGAATCAAGACACTCCAGATCAAATGATATGATCGAACTAACACCGTACTAGCTGTCAGACCTTAATTGCACTGTAACACAACAACTAGAGTCTGGCTTTATCTGAGATGTTCACTACTTTATGAAGACATTAGTATTCTGTCTTCTTCTTGTGAGCTTTAGCTCCTTCTTGAAAAATTAAATCGTTTTTTTTTTTTTTTTTTACGCTTTTCAGTGTGCTAATGTTGGGCTATGTTTTAGCACGTACTGGTGTCCTGTTACTGCCACTTGTCAGTGCTCATGGTCTCCTTGTAAATTGTTAACAGAAAGAAAGAATGTTATTGGCAAAGCCACTCCAGATATGTGCAGATCAAGGAGAACAATTTCAAATGTTCTAAGCTCTCAGCGGCGATACGACGTGATTGTGACTGTGGCTAAAATAAGACTAAATGAATTCATATGTAGAGCATGCAATCTCAACACAACTGGATGCCACTGTGTATTCTGCAGTAGGAGTTAAAAAAATGAGTAAAAAGCTCTTAATTGTTCAAGATAAGCAGCCTGCACTAGTCCACCTTAGAACTGTATCGCACATATCACGTTTAATAGCACCGATGTCTACACAGGGAAGGCAAAAGTTTTTGTTTAACAACTTAATGAGTGTCTGATTTACGACTGGAGCAAGTGCCTGATAAACAAACACACACACACACACACACACAGGTGAGTGGGTTTTCATCTTTTGCAGCATTTTCTAATCAACAGATTTTAAAAATGGTGTTTCTGTGCATGCTTGTCTAAAAATGTGTTGATGGTGAAGTGAAGTTCAGTTAGTTTGCTATATAAAGTGCATGCATGAAGTGACTGATTTAGTCACGTGTACGTGTATCACAAGTGAAAATCTCCACATAGTGAATGTCTGTATTGAAGCACAAAAGGAAAAAGCACATCTAAATATAATAAAAGTATCTGCAGACGCATTTAAGGTTATGTGATGAACACGTCTGCATTGTCATAGCCCCCGTTTTTAGAATCCGAATGAGATGGGATCTCGTGCAAGGCAGCCAAGAGAGCCTGTAAATTTAGCAGCGTCAGAACATCCAGTCTCGGAGATGTCCACAGAGGGACACTGGCACCCTTATGAGTGAGCTGCTCACTCCGCGAGAGATGAGAAACTTTGGCAGCTAATGCATCAGCTAGCACAAAATGAAGCCCGCCTCATCCAAGAGCATTAAGATGTGGATAAATAAATAAAACATTGCCACCATGAGAAGAGAGGCAATGTGACAGCGGGATTTTTATTTATTTATTTAATTTTTTTTTTTCTTTCATGTTGGCAGGCACAGACATTTATTTTTGGGATGAATCAAAATTTCCTGAAAACGCCTGCGCCAGGTGTATCTAATTATCTGACAGCGTATCCTCATTATAAAACGGCCCCTGGGAGTCAGCTACTCAACTTGTCGAGCCTTGGACCACAATCAAGGTGTTCTCGCAGTAAAAAAATAAAAAAAAAAGGGATAATATAGCCACTAGGTTTTCATTAGTGTACCATTTTCACCTTTTTTTTCTGAGGCGTGGGCAATATATGTTTGATTATATATAGTGGCTATAGATTTAGACTAAAACATGTACCTATACCGTCTCTCTAAGAAATATGCAATGCAAAGAAAACAAGAACACAAATTTATTAGCAGATGTTATGACAGCAGCTTTGTTATCTCAGCAATGCCCCGATTATGTCACCTGGATGAAGTTTATAAACCATAATTACAGCTTACTCTGGTTTCTCTCCAAGTAGGAGGAGCAGCTTGGAGAAAAGTGAGCGGCTTGTCAACACGCTCACACCGGTGCAACCTATATTAAGGCCTAATTAACGAGAGGAAAAGAGTTGCAGCGAATGCAGCCATCTTCACCTGCCGGTGCATGTGTGTGGCTCTTCGAGGTCACCGTGAAGGAGCTTGTGCAACTGTGAGCAAGCAGACCTGTCTTCCCTGCTTACTACTTCAAGCTGTTACTCAAATCCCATCCAACAGTGATTGATGCGGGCCTGGCGAGTAGGTTTGGGAGTATCACTCAAAGGGAAGACGAAGGAAAATTGCAGAATGTTGCCAGTTTATAAAATGGGAGTGCTGCTGGGTAAAGGATGGCGGGGGGACATTCTTACCTGGGAATAATCCTTGAAAGCTTTGCAAGAAATTCACTGCCTGACAGCAGATGATTTAAATCCACTTCTTTATTTATTTATTTATTTTTTGGCTCAAAACTGTCTTTACACACGGGGATAAGTGGCGTAAAGGAGTGGTGTATTTCAACATTTCGTTGTGTTGCAATTTGTTGTGCAAGCAGTAGAGAAGCAGGGATGGGTATTTGTCTTCTGCTGGAACTCATCTGATGCTCCGGTTGGATTGTCACTGTCTCCTATAGTCACAATCCAAGACTAGATAGATAGATAGATAGATAGATAGATGCTCTGCACCAGCCAATCTGCAGAACCTCAGGATGACATCATGAAGCGATGCTCAACCCAGCCTTAATGATGGTCTAAAAAAAAAAAAAAAAAAAAAAAAAGGGCGCCCTCCATCTCTGTGCTGCTATTAAGACACTAATTATCACAACAGACTAGCTCAAGCTAGTGTATTATTAAGCCAAGTCAGGGTGTTCTTAAGTGATAAATTGTAAGTGCCATCATGTCACAGTTTCCTGTCCTGCTCGCGTCCCCATTAAGTTCTTTTTGAAATGCAACAGCAGCCTATCTCTGGCCCTGCCTTATGACTGGCAGACCGTAATGCTATTACCTCCCCTCAATGGTCATGCTCACTTAGCCCTCTGTCACTCTACACTAGCCGGGGGAAGACACATCCCTGGCTGTGTGAGCTGTCCTTACCCTCATTTGCGATTGCTTCTGCTTGGCTACAAAATACGGAGGCACACAAACTTTTTGGTTCATTATCTTGCCTTTTAGAGGCTTTCCACTTTTTTTTTTTATGGGGCAGCAAAGTATGACTGCAAATCACTGGTAATTGGTTATATATGAATCACTTGTCAGTAGTAGTCTGAGAAATACTTTTTAACAAAGAGGCAGGGTTGTATCATTTATGGATTTTGGTAACTTCCAAATAGATCATGTGGTGATGGAGGAGGGGGGGTGGGGGGTGGGGGGTGGCATGGGCCTGTGCTAACACAGCACTGCGCATGACCCACTGTCAATCACCTTTCAAATCTGGCATCAAACGCTGTCACAGATAACAGCAGCAAAAACGGGCACAACTGGGTGAGGCACAGCCCACACCCACCGTCCACATCACCCGAGTCAGGAGCCCGCGTTCACGCACGCACACATACATCCAAACGCACTCAGTTGCTTGGATCATAAAACATTCAACCAAACTTTTTTTTTTTTTTTTTCTCCTCAACACGTCCCACAAGCAGCACCTAGGTTACATTGCACAGCCGAACACTGTCTGTGGCGCGTTATGTATCCGCCGTGCGCGCAGAGGGGCGGTTCGTCGTTTGGGGGCTAAGATGGCTCAGGCTTTTGAGCACAGCGTGTTATAAGTGATAACGATATAGAGAATATAAATAAATAAACTGGAAATATCTCGCCAGCCATCTGGACTGTGTGTGTGTGTGTGTGTGTGTGTGTGTGTGTGACGGCGAGCAGCAGACCGCTGCACGTTGCGCGCCACATTATCCATAACGCAGATATGCAAAAATATGCGCCCCCTTGGGCACCTACTTACATCGCAGCACGACACAGAACTTGGGAGCAGAAACCAAAACCAGCCACTTCATTTGAGACATTACAACAACAAAACAAGACAAGCTGCTTAAGCTGCAATTCACACATGTAAGAAGGTGGAGAAAGGGGAAAAAAAAAAAGTCTGTGCACTTACTATGTAGCCCGGCGGTAGAAATCAAAGCCCCGGTAACTGTAATTAAAATGGAAGAATGGCAAAATGAAGGATACGCTTACTGGATGTTTCCTTAACACACAAACTCACTGGGATAAACAAACGCTTTTACATCCCAAAAATGTGCACTCACCGGAGCTGGTCCGAATTTCTTTTAAAAAAGAAAAACCTTAGGAAATTCCAGAGGAGTCCCCTTCTTCCTTCTCTCAAAGTCAGAAAACAGCAATGCTTTTTTTTTGTTTCTTATTCCAAAAACAGGCCCCCCCCCTTTTTTTTGTTGAACTGAAAGAGAGAAGAGACCAAAACAGCCACAACAAAAAAATTCCATTAGAAACCGGGAGTCCCCCCCCCCCAAACCACCAACAACACCAACCAACACCACCCAAAAAAAAACAAAAACAAAAAAAGTGTTGACATAACATCTGTGAAGAGCAGCAAACAAGAAGAAGAAAAAATAAAAGGCAACTGGTAATAAATTGGCGGAATGGACAGATGGTACCTGCTCTCTCTTTATCACTGTCGGCTAAGACAATAAGAGCGGCAACAAGACGAGCAGAAAAACTGAGAGAGCTGAGATTCTCTTCGGAAACGCAGCCCCGGCGTGCTGGCACATTACACCAGCGCGCACACGCACACACACGCACACGCACGCACGCACACTCTCTCTGTTTCTTTCTTTCTCTGTTCCCGGCGACGGCTGGAGAGAGAGAGAGATAGATAGAGAGAGAGAAGAGAGAGAGAGAGAGAGGGAGAGGAGACATGGGATGCTGCGCTCAGAGATGCGCTTCTCAGTCTGGCCGCTTGATGGCCTGAAAGAGGAGCAGCTCACGCCCGGGGTGCCAAAAATTCAACAGCCAAATTGTCCTTCACTAAGATGCTGAAAGCTGACACAGCTCCTAGTCGTTGTAATAATGATAGTAATGATAATAATAATAATAATAAGCAAAATCTTAAGTACTAAGGTTAAATATAATGCAGCTTATTATGATTACAGTTGTTTCTATTGTCATCATTTATTGTTGGCAGCATCTGGCAGCTTGCAGCTCAATTATAGCCTCAATCCTTGGAAATGTGACTGTGTACACAATTGGTGTACTTAAGCTTGAGGTACTTTATGCCTTTTATTTGACTATTTTGCGTTCAGAGGTAGTATGGTATCTTGTATATAGATGAAATCAAACTATTACTATTAATATTATTATTTTGTGTATAAGGTTTCACTGTAACGCTCTGAGAGATGCTGAACAACGTCTATAGCTCATTCTGTCTCACTGTTCATCATTTTCATGATAATAGCAATTACAAAAGAGGCAACATCATTTATGGTGGCTTTGCAAGAAAAATGCGGGCTTTATAGTTTTTGCAAAAAAACAAAAACAAATGCGATACACGTACAGACGTGACATATGGTAATCTCTTTTCCTATGAAATCATGAGCATCTTGTGAGTTCTGCTAGGTGTGGACTAGTATTCCATCTAGTATATGGCGATCTCAACAGCAAAACATCCCATAAAACTGCTCCACTATTTCACAGTTTAGAGGCTTGACATACTTTTTCCAGGGTATTAGGACATTTCAGCTCCTCAGACTGAAGATTGGGGATTAGATAATATTAATATGCTCACTGAAGAAAAGAAAAAAACTTCAGTTACTATAGGTGGTAAACTCCTGCCTGTGTTTGGGATAAGTTATAATGATGATGAATGATTTTAAGTTCCTTCGGAGAGAGATGTATTGATGACTATGGTGTGAGTTCTGTGTAGCAGGGCAGAAAGTTGGGTACATGTACTGGCAGGGGGACATGCTGACTATTTTAATTCAACTTTTTACTCAAATTTAGGCTGTCCAGGCTAATGTTTGCCTGTTAAAGTCAATTAAATGACTATTTCTTAAGCAAATGCATGATGGAGCTTCATGGTTACAGCACATATAGACTTAAGACACCAACTCACAGTTCCTACGGAGATTAATACCAAGACTTTGTACGGTGGTCAGGCGCCCAGTAGGCTGTGTGTTTTGTAGAGCTTATAGTTTTTTATGATGTGGATGTAGCTTTGATGCATGTATACTTACAGTAGTTTGCAAGGCTAGGAAAGGGCATGGTTGGAGGAGTTTGGCCAGTGGAAGTTGAAGGGTGGAGCCTGAAGCTGGTAAAGCAGTCAAAAACATGGCTGAAAGTGCCTGGCCCCTTGAATGTCAGTGGATTAGAAGACAGATCTGTGACTCTGGCAAATGCAGGTAAGTGCAGGTAAGTGTGTGTTAACCTTCACAGTAGCAAAAGGCGATGAACTGGTTTGTTTGCTGCATTATCAAAACGGCGAACGTTAATTCACGTAGAGCTAGGTTGGGTATGCGAGTGCTGGTAAAGTGTGGGGCAATTCTGCAAAGCTGCAAAGCAATAGTAAGGTTAACTCTTCCCACCAACTATCTGCTCTTTGTCTTTTCTTTTTCTTAGGATATGACTCAGTAATGTTTAAATGTTCACTAGAGCAAAGACTGGTATTTTTCTGTGAACACATTTGTTTGATATGACTAGTTTCTCTTAGGACTAGCAAAGCCTACTAAGCATAAATAATAGTGGGGCTATAGACCAGTCTGTAATAGTCAGGCTAGGCTGCTGCTTAGGATACAGATACATGAATGAAGCTAGGTCGAAGTACTGTAGCTGTACAAAACACCATGCACTGTAAATTGTAATTAGTGACCCTTACCTAAGATTATCTTTACCTTACTCTCAAAACTGCTTATGTATAAAAACAAACAAACAAACAAACAAAAAAGATGCAAACTGATTAACTAAGTGTAGATTAGTGTAGAGTTATTGTGTCAAACCACCAAGTCTTTTCATGTGAAATGTTCTGTGTGAATTCTTCTAATGATTTTTTCTAAATTAGACTAACTCTCTGGGAACTCTGGGGATTTCTAAGTTGCATTTACTTAGAAATTTGAATTTACTCTACAGCAGTTAGATTTATTTGTTACAACCATGCAAACGGATTGCCTTGGAACAACCTAATAATCAGAACTTGTAAAACGTAAGGGCTTTCAACTGTCTTTAAATGACTTTGACTATGACTTTCTGTTTCATTCACAATCCCTTTATTCATGGATTTAGTACCCACGTTCTCCCATATTACATAATAGTTAGTGGTGCACTGGCCAAAATATTTATCCTCCTTCTCTCATTGTCAAGTGCCAGCAAAGGGTGTCCGCACAGGTTGCCATAGGAAGGTCGGCGTTTTTGGCTTTTTAGCTGCATTGGTTTGGTGAGGCACCGGGTCCGAATTGTGCCAGGTTGCTTCAACTCTGCTCATAATGGTGTGGGCAAGTTTCTGGTTTAGGCACAGTTTCTTGCATTACTGACTCCTTGTTTCCTTAATTTGTTGCCATTTACTTGATTGTTTTAGGGTCACTCAAAAAGATAGAGTTAGTTGTTAGAGTTTACTCATCCTTCAATTAACTCTAACTTGATAAAGCGTTGTAAAAAGTAAATATTGTTGTTAGCCAAGTTGAACGATGCATAATTGACTAATTGTAACTAACGTTATTGGTTTCCAAATAAAACTGAACACAGCAGAAACTGTTTGCACAGAATAAAAGAACCCCACTGGTTCATCACAGCTCATGTAAAATGCAGAGTGTTATAATTAAGTCGTACCCATTTTGCTTCAGCAATTTGGTGACAGGTACGCTGTTGAGGTGTGAGTGAGCCAGGTTTTCTTTAATCTCGGTTGTCTTGCACGCTGTCTTTCCTTCCATCAACCTGTGACCTGTAAACAGATGATAGCTGAGTCAACTTACAGCGGAGTAATTAACTGTGTACGCATTTTTGGAGTCAAGCTGTTTGACCAAGTAACCAAGCCAAAAGGTATGAGGCTACTTGCATACTACAGGTTGCAATAGGTTCTTGATGAGGGTAAAGGGTTATGTCTTTACTTTGCCTGACCAAATATGCACACACCGAATAAAAATCGTATTTGTTAGTACTATATTTTATTTATTTTCCATTGTATCCCTCTATGTCTAGAAAACGTATCCAATACATTTTTAACATACGTGCACACATTTTATCCTCTAATCTTTTATACAATAAAAAAAAAATGCATATAATTAAAAGACTAATAAAGCGAGGTTTGTGTTCACCATTTGTCACAGATCATCCATTTGTTTACAGCAGTTAACCTTTGTTCGGATCATTCAAGACTGTGCTCCCCGTATGAGGAAGGTCGCATCCCAAAACTGCTCTTGACCTTTTGCGGATGTGTGGTGACTTGTGAACGTCCCATTATCTGAGCTTACACGAAGATTAAAGACTGCTTTGCATTCACTGAATGAGCTTGAATCAACGTAAGTGCTTGCTTATATTTACTTTTGTATTACATAAGTAAATACTTTATTGGAGATGAATACATAAACATTGCTTCATCTTTTTTTGTATAATGTGAAAATGCATTAGGTATTTTTTTCACAATTCGATTTCATTTCAATGTTAGTGCCTAAACATAAATAATAGATAATGCTCATCATTATCCACAACTGTACAACCATGAAGTGACACTGAAGGCATGACATTGAAACACAAGTGAAATATACCCTGGGCAGGACAAAATGGGATTCCACAATTCAGGTCTTAGTTTGACTCAATATTAGATCAGGCAAAAATATATAGAGATGGAATTCTGCCAACTATGCAATATAAATAAAAGTTGAGTGGGTGAAGCTATGGTTGGTGCTTTGTATCAGATATTCACTTTGGTTCACACAGAAGTAAGGTGATATTTATGAGTCACTGTATTATTCTGGGAGACAGGAATAATTTGGAACATTCTTTTGCTCATACCTGTTTCAAGAGGTGCAGTTCTGCGGCTCTACAACTCTTTAGTACTTCTTGTGATCACTACTGGATTATAGGGCAAAGCAGATTTGCATATTTTCCCAGCCCCATGCACTTCTGTGACCATTTTCAATATATAGCAAAGTGTACAGTGCGCTTTGATTTGCACTCTGCGTTTTCAAATGTTTGCTGATGTAAACACATTATGGGATGAATTAGTTGATGTACAATAAAAACGGACTGGTTGGGATGAAAGAAGAAATGGGGGAGTATACTCACCCCTGTGATGCTATCATTAGCTCTCTTTAGATTAGAGAGCTAACCTCACGCTGGCCTTGCCTGAGGTAAGAATGATGAGAGAAGCTGAGAGATCGGTTGGCAGTGTGCCACGTTGAAGCAGTAGCACAAATCCCTCTATTTTCTCTGTTTTTGCAAACAACATGTTCATTCCAACAAAAAATTTCACGCTGACAGTTGAGCTTGGGGGGCAAGCACCAATGTGAACTCGCCTGTCACAAACAATTATATTGGACTAATGTTCTCTTGTCCTTAGAGATCACATCTCCTGAGGCTCAGATTGAAAGTGATGGAGAACAGTGACAAAATCATTCAAAAGCCCAGGTCCCCAAGCTTGAACATCAGCTTCCTGTTGGCCTAATCAGAGCTATGAAGGCCCCCGGGCAACCATACAATAGTTACAGCTTAGAAAGGCAGTGTGTACCTTTAAGTTATGCTTCTAGGTAGTTTGAACATGTAGGTATGTTGGTGAATTTGAAATATTCCTCACATAAAACATAAAGATCCAAGGCAGTTGTAAAGAAACGGCTGGTGCTGAATTTATAACACAAGATGGCAAATATAATGTGGCACTATAATCATTTTATCCTGATTGCCTTGTTTTCATAAACGTTGGAAGCCAAAATCATAACTGAAAATAACATTTGATTAATCACACCCTCCCCTAGCAGACATTCCTCATAAATGTCTGCTAATGCTGCAGTTTTGCTTTGTTTATGTTCTCACAATTGGGATTTGTTTAAAATATGAGATGGATCCCAACCCATTTTATATTACATACAAATATATATATTGCCATTTATTCTTTGCCAGGCCTTGGAGGTCATTGGCAAGAATTGCACACAACAGTCAGAACTGTGATTGATTCTAATTGGACTGATATTTTGGGGTCAGTCATCTTAGGATCTCTAATGGTTCCCCGAAGAACTTCTACTCCAGGACACTGTACACCAGTCAGAATACTCTTAGCAAACACAGTAAGACTCACTGGGGGGCCTTGTGATATTGACATCCTAAAGACATTGTCAGTTTAAAGGCAAATTAAGCAAAGTTTCACTGGAGGGATACACATATCTAAACCAATTAGATAACCCACGTCTGGGTTGCTGTCACACGTTGGAGTTTAGTCCCTACTGCAGAGTTCATTCTGTCTTTTTGACTCATTAAGGCATTCTTGATCCCATTTGGATAACATGTCTACCATTATATGAACTCACAGAGAAAGCAGTTTTCCAGCCCAGTTGTTTTTTTTTTTTTTTTTCATTCATTTGCACATCGAGACCTCACAGTTGACCGAATATTAATAGTGGCTTAATAAAATGCGATTACTCATATGCCTCACCACAAAATGTTTACATGCTGTGTAATCTGTCATGCTGCACCGTACAAGGAATTCCCAAACCCAATGCCATGGTCAGCCAACAGCACAGTTGTGTTTTTTTTGTTGTGAGGTTGAATCACTTTATGTACTTTGCATCAACATAACAAATACTCACTCATGTGCACAGTGGATCAGGGTTACTGTGTTTTATCATATGAGGTGTACGCCTGTTAAGAGTTTCCCATGTCCCATTCACTATACACTTTTGTTCAGTGACAGAATAACAACAGAAAACAGCTAATTATGTCCTGACGCAGCCACATTGCAGCTTACTTTTTTCTTAGCCCTGCCTTGGCTGCCAGTGTCAGCCCACACCAGCAGTGCCTCATCTGGTTTGGCATCAAGCACTCCAATATTGGCTTCTAAGACAGCCAGACTCCACTGACTATCCCATCCCCTATTTTCCCCTTTGTGATATTGCATTGTGAAGACGGTGAGTCATAGTTTGGTGGTGGTGCTTGAAAGAACTGCTTCTTTTTTTTTCTCTGTCTAGACAAACTGCTGCCATTTAGCCCTCTGTAGGCCAGCAATAATTCTGTGTTGTTCCGCAGTGAACATGATACCACGGCTCCATTGTTCACCGAGGTGGTGTCAGTCCCCTCCATTGTGTCAAAATGGAGTCATAACTCTGTGCACTAGAGGAACTCTCCTCCCACTGAATGGTGTTTTGGCTGTCCACTTCAACTTTGGCTACACTAGCTGGTCTGGGAGTGGAAATGCTTCCACATACAAGAAAACCCTGTAGCATGCTTCTTACCAAGATCCTGGCAGCCCTGCTAGCTAAAATGATCAACAGCCAAGCTCTGTGTATGTCAAGGGAGAACGAGTCCTTACATCTTGCTGACTGGGACAGATAAAAACTTGAATCTTAATACGTGTAAGTTTTGGCATGGCCCGCATCATGGCCCCAGCTCTCTTTGATTAAGCATGGCTGTCCTCATATGACAGGAAAGAGAAGATTTTTTATGGAGGAAGAACAAACACAGATGAAGGATCATCTGCTGATTTGAGGATACAGCACATTTCAGGATCCAAAAGGAAAGTTAGTCCACTGCCTTTTTATTTAGGCTTATGCACTCCCTTCTGGTGCCTTGTATACCACTGCAGGCCAATGTCAATACACTGCCCTGCTTAACACTTGTCTTGCATGACAATTAACGCTGTTACGCCTGAAGATCAAATGAACTGTGATGCTTTACTTAGGTCATCATAAAAGTACCTCAAACAACCTTAGTGAAGGGACCTGTGCATCTGTTTTCAAAAGCTATATCGAGGATGACATTAGCACTGCATCAAAATAACTCAGCCTGCTTAATTATTTAAATGTGACAATTATGTTGAAGCAAGCACACAGGGGGTCCTGACGCAAAAGTTGAACCTGACTCAACTTTTGCAGGCATTGCAATACAACGTCATCTGGAAAACACATTTCAGAAACTGTACATCACTCTGCAGCAGCTCACGCCTATTGTTGATTTTTGTAATATCTATTAAAAAACACTATGAAATTGTCACAATCCTCACTGTGCTAAACAACTGTGCTATGTTGTGGCCTCAGGATGGTTTTCTGTCATTCTACCTGTAATAACAGACCAACAAAGAGCTAGTTTCAGTCTGACATATCCACTCAAAGTGTTGTATCTAAAGTTGAGTGGCTTCTCCACCAGAACCATATCCTATGGTTTTAACTGTGGATATAGATCCCTACAATATATATATATATATATATATATATATATATATATATATATATTACTGTATACACACCCCTGGAACAGGCTACGTTGAGACTGCAGGCAAAATTGGCCCAAATCAGTGTTTTGCCCATATCCGATCTTTTTTATGGCAGTCTGAACAGGCCAAAAGACATGGAATAAGATGTTTTTTGGCCCAGTTACACCTGGGCCACTCTCACATGTGGTCATAAATCAGAAACCTAGTGGATGTTTCCGATGCTACCTCAGTCTAAACAGTCAGATCCCATTCTATCCATCTTTGACATCATTGCTGTGAGACAGACGTAATAACGCTGTGTTGACGGGATCTTGGATAACAAGCTGCATCCATGTTTACTTCTGGGTACACAACATACTGCATATGACATCATGTTATTGTTCTTCTGTGCATACGGGTCATTTTAAGGCTGTGGCCAGTTCACATTGAAGTCTGATGTATGTTGCATTTTACCAAAAATGTGAACAGACACACAAAAAGATTGCATCTCAGTAAGAAATGTCAGTAATTAAGTTAGCACATTTAGTTTGAACCCACCCATATTCTTATAAGAGCAAAAGTATGTGACTGACAGGTGTGTTTTGTTGCCCAGGTGTGTCTTGGTGTCTTATTACATTGATTATTCAAACAATAAATAGCACTGAATGTCTATGCTCACTTTCAAATTTGGGTTTTGCCTGTTTAGACTGCATTCATGTTTCCAGATGTAAACATCTGGGGGGAAAGAAAGCTGAAATGTTGATCTTTTGTCTCATATTTATGTTTTGATGTCAAACCCAATTTTCAGTCTACAGCAAAAGTAAAGGGACTGGCCTCACTTTTCCCATATGTTTGGAGGGGAGCATAGGTCAAGATATTGCGAGGTTGTCTTGCGAGTTGTCAAACAAAAAGTAGAAACACGAGACATTCCTAGAAATCTTCCCCAGTTAATAGACTATAGAAAATTATAAAGGTTAAATTGGTGGTAAAGCCAAAAATGAACACTAAAAACCAATATTTGTGACTCACACCGTTGATGGCATACATTACAGAAATGACATACAGCCTGAATAAAAAGTAGCTTAGACTGAATTAAATAGCAACTTAGGCTTATTTCACTTCATGTTTCTAAATGAAGTTTCATGAAGTTCATATTCTATCCATTATCTGTCCACTTAATCTAAAATTATCTAATGTCTGACAGTAAATGCTCAGAAGTTGCAATCCTTTCTACTCTGTGTGTACTGTGAATACAGAATGAGCACCTGTGTAGCCTGAGCTGCATTAGGAATCCTCATGCACCTCCCGAAAAATAAAAAAAGGGAGATTATCAGACGATCACGTGCCAGTCGTCTGTGGACATGCAAATGAAGTCAAGCTTGGTTGTATCTACAAATGATTAGCAGTTTTTTCAAAGCCATGTTTCCTTTCCTGCAACTTTTATTGAGGATATAATGTATTTTATCCCCTCTTGCAATCAGACTAGTGCCTAAAGTGTTAGAGAGAGATAAGAAGATCTGCGTATTGAATCTTTTCCAGCCCTCTTTATCCTCTTTGAAACTGCTAGTTATCGGGCATTTCACCTGTTGAGACCAGTTTAAAGAAGCATTTGCATTTTACGTCTTGACGATTTAACAGCTGTAAGTACCGAGTCGTTTCTGTAAATAAATTTGTTCAAGTTGAAGTTAATTCATACGCAAAGGGGGACGTTTTTAAAAGGAGATCTCAATTACTGATCAATAATTAACAATTACTGCAGGCAGACAATCACCAGAGAGAATGTTATTTGAGTTAAAAGCATATGACAAGCAACTCTTTGGAAAATACATCAGAGCAACAGCATGGCTGGGTGAGTCCAGACATAATCAGAGCTACTTCAGTCTGCGAGATAAACGAACCAGAATGGGGTAACAATTAGTCAGATGCGGTAGAAATGGAGTATTTGCTCTGCCCTGTCTTGCAACGTTGCACTTCAGCACATAATAAATAGCATTTAACAGAAGTATACTGTATAAAATGGCTGCAGAACTGGTGAAAGTGCAGTGTTGGTGTTTTGAGAATAGCTCTCTCACACAGCCTGAACCATCCTGTTTAATGATATTTTGGCACTGGTACTGGATGATTTGGCATCTTATTTCATAATTATACTTTTGAGCGATGGTTTTTAAGTGTTGCTCGCCCTTTCTAGTGCATCACCAGATGTTTCAGTGTGCTCACAACTGATTTTCATCCAAAACAAGAACTGTTGCTCCACTGACATTATCAACTACGTTCCTCCCAGTGTATATGGACAAATATTGATATTATTATAAATTCAAAGAGAGATTTGCACAATCTAGTGGGTGGACATTTGTTTGCCTTTGTAAATTTAAAAGTCACTGTTCTTTCATAAGCAGTATGTGTGCATGACAGAACATCTCAGTCACTCCATAACACAGCCCATTCAACACCTTGGCTTGCCTCAATATGTGGTTATACACACAATCTGCTTTAATGTTTATTATCAGCTGAAATCATTTAGGCATGTAGAGTGGAGTATGAGGTAGAGCTACTGTTGGCTAGAAATGCATAACATAACAGTTTACTGTGAGAGGTTTTTGGTATCAAAATGAACACTTCCTTCTGACTTATTGTCGCAAGAAAAAGTCTGTGAACCTGTTGGAAATGTCACGATTTTCTGAATTAATTTGTCATAAAATGTGATCTGATTATCATCTAAGTCTAGAGTATTAACAAATATAATGTGCCTAAAGGTAATAACACAAAAAAATTCTGATCTTTTATTTCTTTATTGAGAACAACCATTAAAACCGTACGGTGATAGTGGAAAAAGTATGTGAACCCTTGGAATTAATAACTGGTTGAGGTTCAACAGTGTTCTTTTTAATAAACAGCAGCTGGTGTCCTGCTCAATGTTTAATGATTTATGTACCGTAGACTCATGAACTCAGAAGTTACCCACTTCAAATGATGCCTTCCAATCTTTGGCTGTCACTCCGGGCCGGCTTCTTTGCCTCATTAATGCGTGTTTGTTCTTCTGGCGCGGAGCACATAAAAAAAAAGTTTGCGTGTTTTTTGTCAGTCGGAGTAGCTCTAGTCCACACCCTGAAAATAACTAACGCCTGACTCCAATTAGCGTTTTGGAGGTCATTATTCTAAATGGTTCACATATTTTTTCCACTATAAGGTTTTTATGGTTGTTCTCAAAAAAGACAAAAATTGTGTTATTGTTTTATGCACATTATATTTTCAATACTCTTGACTTAGATGAAGATCAGGTCAGATTTTATGACGATCTTGTCTGTAGTGTTCTAGCTTCACAGCTTTGACCAGTGCTTCAGTTAACCTAACTTGTGGCTCCTCTAACTTTGGACTATTGTTACCATCTGATGCAGTCATGTCATGTAGCTCAGCAAGTGTCTCCTTTCTTTTATTGGCAAAAGGATAAGAACCAATAGTGTCACCCTAGCATTTACTGTTTAAGCAGTAAACACATACCTAAATCAAAGTGATCACAAAATAAGGTAGATATACTGCTATATATTTTATAGTGTTTGGCAGGAAAAACCTCAGATCTGTGCAATCACATCAACTCAAATGCGGCCAGTAGCCTTGTATCTCACCTACTCCCACAAACTCCTTGAATAAACTTGAATAATGCTCCTATCTGCACAGAGAGTGAGAAGCAGGGTTGTTTTTGATCCTACACATAAGCTAAGGGAAATTATTTAAGAGGATTACTTGCCGTGGATAGCTAGATGATGCCCTATAGTGCTTGAGTTGCCTGAATTGCCTGGACTCTGTAAGACTGGCTGCGACTGGTCAGAGCCTTTACACGTCTTTATCATGCAGCAGAGAACACGCATCCATAAACTACGACAAGGTTCACTTTTCAAAAGTCTAGCAGCTGCTCAGCACAACACCTCTTCATTACAGATGGCTCATGTCTCCTAGCTGTGTGTGCATAAATCCAGCCGCAGTGCTGAACTGTCTCAAGATCTCTCCAGTGCAATCAGTCTCACACCAATGGCCAAAGTTCCTCTGCAGATCTGAAGTTGATGGACTTCTACCAACCACAGTCCATAACCAAGCACTGACATTTATACCTGGCACATGGATAAATCTAATGTGGGTGCCACAGAGCTTCAGTTTATTCACTAGATCCTCGACATCATTGATGTATTGAACATTCTTGTACTTTGCTGTACCGGCTGTCAGCTTGCATGGGGTGGACACTCGGATACATATTATAGGATTACTGTCTCTGTAACCAGACTCAACCCTTATTCAGACCAGCAGCAGACAATTAAATGCTACAAGTTACCATCTGGGCCATTTGTCAGGAAAATACTCCATAAGCTATCCAGCTTTCCTCAAGTTATCACCGCAACAAATGATCAAGAATGTGAAGGAGATGGTTCAGGTTTCAGAATCAGTGCACATCCCAAGAGTGAAGCATTAAATCATTCTGTTCCTGGTATTAAACACAACCTTGGAACTGATATTAGATGATTATTTTTTTGTCTTTTTTGGATTCATTGCCAGAAAATGCATTGAAATCTCAAAACTCTGTATATGATATGAAATTAGACATGCAGCTAACTTGGCAGACAAAAGTGACTTTTTTTTTTTATTTGATCTAATTTAGATAGAAATTTGCATATCATACTTATTAGATATAAAAGATAGAACATAACCAAAGCATGTTTGCCACCTTCTAACAGGACCCAAAAACTTTCTATTTAAACCCGTGGGGGTTGAAAGATTCACTTGGATGTGCAACAATAAAAAATCCAGCTAGATAATTTGTTTCTGTTCAGTCCAGTTAAAGAAAATGCCAGACAAACTGGTGTCATCAAAGCGACATATGCCACCGAGGTTGCCCACCACAGCTAGAGGCTCTCTTATTAATTGCCTGTCAGATGTGGTTCTCAGGTGCAGGCGTGGCAGATGGCCCACAAGCCTAACTGAAGTGGCTCCTTGCCTCACGCTGTGGCATCTTTCGGTTACATAGAGATAATTATTTTTTAAAAATTCAAACTGCATCTGGATGCACAGAAATCTGTAATTAAAGACGTCTAGTTTAAACTAAAAAAAAGTTTCAGATTTAACTCTTTCAGGTTTTCAAACTCCAGCACAAGAAATCGAAACACACTAATTTATACTAAATGGTGCTAACGCACTACACTAACTTTGGACTCTTCGAGTTGTAGATGTGCTGAAACGTCAGAGTAAAAAGAAAAAAAAGTTTCCACTAAAGGCAGCAAATTTATCAGTGTCTTCAGCTCTTTTATCTTTTAAATATTAAATGTCTGCACATTTTTTGGATTGTTCTCTAGCCTTAGTATCGTGAAGGAGAACTTCAGGCCATCAATCTTTGAGTTGAAGCCCACACACGGCTAAGCTTTTCAGCAAGACGATAATCAAAATCATAAGTGAAAGTCGACCTCGGAATTACTGAAAAGGAATTAAATGTAAGTTTTGGAGTGGCCTAGTCAAAGTCTGGACCTGAATGAACTGACTTTTTCACACTGATGATTTAGTCACTGGATAACGATTCTGCTTTTAAGTATTTGTCATTTAAGGCTTGCATTTGTTTTATGTTAGGGTGTTAGGATTTAGTTTGAAGATGTGAAACCATATGTATGAGATACACACTTAAAAGCAAGAAATCAACCCATAAAGCACTGTACAATGTTGATGGGTATATATTGTACTGTATATGGTATGTTTCACAAGATTTCCTGGCAATGTGTTGATGAGTATCATCAAATCATTTGAAAGACTTACAGTGTGCTGATAATGTCTGTTAGAGAGGACAGATCAATTCAAAGGAAAGACAGTGAAACACAATACATAAATGACTCTGTACATCAATAGAAATGTACAGTTTTAAGACTGAATAATTCAAGAGTTTTTCAGCTGATAATACAGAATGGATTCCAGGAATAGGCTTTTTTTTTAAAGTTGATATCTGATCTTAACTCAGGTGCAGTAATCACTATTTGGCATTTGTGTTTATATGGAAAATAAATATAATTAAATTCAAATAATATAAGATACAATATATTTAGCATTTGTACCAATCATATAGATGAAATCTGCTCATGCTAATGTCACTTCATGAAAATGGTGGACTGCTATATCAGGTCATTCGGCTGTTTGAGAGAAAAGGCTGGGTTTCACATGGCTTAGTTTCTCCCTTATAGGCAGTGTGAGGATTTACTTTATAATAGGAATTTATTGCCTTTAGTAATGCATGTTATTATTCTCCGAAGCTAGGACCACATCACACGACCAAAGGCAAACAGCCCATGAAAATGGCTAAAACGCTGTTTCTGTAAGAATCACGTCTGGTTTGTGCATAACAAAGACGAGCAACGAGCAATCCATCTTCCAACACACTGATTCCACTGAGTCCTTGTCGCCGAACGGATCACTGAGTGATTCTGGGCAAAAATGATTCAAGGACGGTGAGCTTAGAAGTTTAAAGGAGCAATTTAAATAAAGTTATGTGACTACAAAGAAATAACATCATCTTTCTGATAAAGCCTAAGATGATCACACATCACTGGCAATGACTAAGCTATGTGTGGTTTGTGTGTGTGTGTCTATGTGTAAAACCAATTATATCTAAACCTAGTGTCGCTTAATATTAACTTATTTCACAAAAATGAAGCCAGAAACATAGTTTCTATAAGTGTGTAAGTTGCTTCCAATCATGATCATCAGCAGATTTTCACACCCTCCTATAACAACAGATGTTTTGTTTGCTGGTCTAGAACATTCAGGTGTATATTAATACAAAGCCAAGAGGGAAAGACAAGGCAATGGTTCTATAGAGGCTATTGTTGCTGCACATCAATCTGAAAACGGTCATCAAACCATCCTCCATCATTTTTGTACAATGATAAAGCTTATTCAGAAGTGGAAAGCCTTGAAGACAGTTGCCAGTCTTCCCTGGAGCCGACGTCCCAGCGTTCAACCCAAGGGTCAAGCAATGCTCAGAAGTACAAACAAAAAAAAAAAGCTCTACATCTCAGACTCTACTGGTCACACTCAGTATGTTAAATGTGTGTGTTTGGAATGGTTGCCAGGAGAAAATCTCAAAATGAATATTGAACAAACCACCAAGACTTCTGAGATATTGTCAGATGACAGATGAGACCAGTGTATTTGTTTGCCTTAGTGCCCAACTCCATATTTAGTGAAAACCAAAACCATAGTATTTTACCACCATATCCACTGGCAAGCACAGCAGTGGAAGGGGTGGTGATTGTTCTGGGCACCTTGCAGTCACTGAGTCGACCATGAACCCCTCTCTAAAGCACGGTATTCTAAAGGCTAATGTGAGTCCATCTGTCCGACAGTTAAAGCTTGGTTAAAATCTGGTCATACAAAAGGACAGTGATCCAAAGCATGCCAGTAAATCTAGATCAGAACGGCTGAAATAACAGAATCGAGGTTTTGGGAACGGCCTAGTCCAGTTCTCAACATAAAAGACATTAGAGTGTATCCTTAATTATGTTTATTTCCATAATTATTGCTGATCTAAAACAACTAACACTTACTATAATACTTGTCTGTGTAGTATTATCAAACAAATCTTCTGATTCTCAAGTATTATGTGGGAGTTTAATTTCTGTCCTGTTTCATTTATTTATTTTTTTAAATGCTTCACATTAACTGTCTTGCATGAATTTCTCTGCCGACAGAAAGTACCGCTCCACCCCCGGCACGTCTCTGGGTGTTCTCCGCTTTGTCTCCAATCCGAGCGTGATCTGTCTGTCTCACACATGACAAGATTGTGCGAAAGAGCCTTTCATGTTCCCTGTCAAAATAACCAGAGCCGTCTGAAATCCCATGTGACAGATATTACCAGGATTAAGGTTATTACTCAGTGATATTGGAGAAGTGGTTAGATAGAGAAGAAAAAAAGTTGTTTATTAAATTGAGCGCTCACCTAATTCGTGAGTGAAATGTGGCAGTGTGCATCACCAGCCATTCAGCTAATGCAGAAGTGAGTCAACAGCACACAGTGAAAAGCAACGGACGTTCAGTTACCTGAGAAGCACTTTTTTTCATTAGAAACGAAAACCCTGCAAATGTCTGCTCAAGGTCAGACGCGCCCTGCCATGACTGATCGTGACATTGATTCCCTATAAACACCCTCGTACACCAGTGGCATCACTGAGACCCACTGAGTGTCACCAGATTTCAAAATCGACCATTTCCCACTGAAAACAGACGCTTTATTCACTTGGCTAAGTGAAGCATCTGTTAGTTTAGAAAGAGCTGCATAGAATGAAAAGGTAAAGTGTTTGTGTGAATCAGGTTTTAAGTGTCTCACTCCCCCAGCCATTTTTGATATTTTTTTTCCCCCTCTCTCCCTCTGTCAACAAGCGAGGTAATAGATGTTGTGTTTTCCTGCCTTTGTTCATTCTTCCTCTACCGCTCTTCAAAGGGAGTGATTTCTCCCCATGTTTAATATCTGATGATATTGGCCTGTGTTGTCTAGTGTTGGTGGAAAAACTCTTGAGCAATATCTTTTCCAGCCCGCCCTCCACCCCCGTCAGAAATTCGATAAAATCCCACTAAGTTGGATCTTTGAAGTGACTATATCAACTGGCAGAAGCTTGAGGAAGAAGTTGGATGATGCGGTGGGGCTTATACAGTTTCCTCTATAAGCAATTATATCAAAGAGAAGTGTCAAATATCATGTCAGAAGATCAAGCGTTGAACTCTTCTCCGGGCCTAATGCTATAACTTGTCAAACTGTTGTCGACGTTAAGAGTTTATTCTTGCTCCTTGTTTAGTGCTAGATTTTATTTTTATATTATTTCTTAGTTTGCAATCCGCTCAACTTTTTTTTTGTTTTGTTATATGAATATCAAAACGAAAAAGTAATATATTGTTATGCACATACGGTTCATTATTCAAGGTTGTGTTTTGTTCCGGGGACTTTACTGCGCCACTAGCAGTGTGATCGGCCGAGGCATAGGAAATTAAATCCTCCTTTTTTTTTTTTCCCCAACTCTCATTCCCTTTAGTTGTTCTCTCCCTCTGTGTGTATGTGTCTCTCCGTCTCTCACCAAACATTTACTCTGCTGGGCACACTTTCTGAAGTGTGAACTGAATTATAGATTTCTAATTTCATCTAAACTTGAGGCCAGTAGGCCTTTGGTGAATAGCATGGATATTTTATCACAAATGAAAAAGTAAATAAAAATACAATAGCCTAAGGGCCTGATGGAAAACCATACTTTTTTGAGAGGATAAATGAAGGGAATTTTGACAGTAACAAAGTTTCAGTCATTTCCTCTGGGTTCAGACCAGAAATAATACAAGCAGGAAGGTGCCACATTTGGTTATGATGTACAAACATCAGGTTGTGGCTTTGACTTTGTTACTAAAGGCTTTAACCACTCCGTGCCACACAAACTTCCACACCAGAGCAAAGGAAATGTTGCTGAATTTCCTGTACAACAAGAAGCCAAATCTGGCTTGGATAAAACTGATGCATGACTAATTCACTTACCTGTAATCCCATTAGGAGGGTGGCTTACGGCAGTTCGGCGGCAGCCAATCAGGCAGGGCTTTGTTTTTAACATAAGTGTGAAGTCTGTGTGGAAAAGGTTAGAACGTCTCCACGCTCAGCAGCCGTGTTTATGGATTGTTATACTCGTTTCTTTGCCTACTGAGAACGCTTTATGGGTTGTTAGCTGGCCTGTGTCACACCACCAGCCTTAATTAGAGCAGCACACAAAAACATGCATTAGCATACAAATATTTGTAGATGATATGGTCGAGTGTGCATAATGATAATTGTAAAGGGCTTTTTTTACGGTGAAACAAAAAGACAGGAGAGTGGAGAGAGGCGACGGAGTGACAGAAATGACAAGTAGATTTAAAGCAGGTGTCTGATCATCCTAACGGTGAAGCAATCTGGATTAAATTTCTGATTGGGATGCATCTGCAAACCCTGGATTCAATAAAATGAAAGCTTATTTTCAGGAATTCGTACCAAATGGATGGGATTTCATAGAAAAATCCAAAATGTGTGACTGCATAGCAGGAGTTACTTTGCATTAGAGTATTGTGATCACTTGCTATTTTGACAGATCCCAGTAAATAAACCAGTAAGACATAATGACCAATTACAGGCACGTCTTTATGTGTCAATATGCTGGTCATTTATCATGTTGGTAATTTATACTGGTGTCATCATGTCTGAATAACCTGAGTCACTAGGTCAGGCCAAACAGCATTGCTCTAACCTTATCAACATGGAATTACATGACACGGCATTAACATAAAGGTGAAGCTACACGTTTATTTCCTAGAATACAGGGCTTGAACACTGAAGATCCACAATCGCCACATGGTTTTCTGTACTGTCTAAATACAGGTGGAGAGACCAATAGTGTTTGCAGTAAGGACGAGTGATAAGGGAGACTGCGCCGACGTGCTGTGCCCCCGTCGATCCAAAAAAAGCACAACACAGAGGGCACTGTATTTCGTGTGCTACAAACTGCAGATAAAGACGCCAGCGGTGACTGCGTCGCATTGTACTGCAACTAATATCAGGGAAGAAAATCATCTCTCTGCTGTGTGATTGTGTTGCAAAGGGATGTCTGTGAAGCCCTTTCTCTTTTACTCTGAAAGGCTGACACCCAAACCCGACAATCATAGTTGACGTTTTCAATAGATGAATGCAACAATTTCCTGCTATCAAGGTCTGTAGTATTTTTAGACATTAAAAAACCTGGTTGTGACTTTGTGCTGTGTACATTTCACTACATACCTGTGGAGAAAATCACTCCACATGTTAGAATGGACTCAATATGCACAACAGTTTTATTTGTTTAGATAATGGCAGATTGACCATCTATGTCTACTAAAACTAAACTGCAACCGCAAATACAATTAGGGAAATTCTACTGCAACTGGTTCACGTTTGCAATTTATGTAACATGATGTCAGTTTATGTAAATGACGAGTCACAAATATATGAGCACTAAACAAATCAGTAACTAAGTAATAGTGTAGTCCTTTTGTGGGTTCAAAATAAGGAGTCTGGAAAAATGTTCATAATATATTTCTAAACTTATACAAATGTCAAGTTCTAGCAACTTATTGCAATGGTAAATATTCCCACCAGGGCACCTAAATCTGACCATTTAAAGTCTATTCAAATGCATTCTCCCATGCTTTCATTGGCCTGTATGCATTGTACAGTATCTGTATCTGTGCTTCCGTCACCTGCTGCCTCCTAATGTTTTATTCCTCCATTTTTATCCACATTTCGGCAACTCCCAGACTGAGGACCTTTTGGCTACACACTTAGCAATGAAATGTAATTGCATAATGAAACTGCCCCCCCCCCCCCCCCCCCCCCACCCATATCTCAAGATTACTGTTGCTTCTTGCTTGTGTTACAGATCATTTTATCACCCGTAGCTTTCTTTGGGAGTCCCGATCAAGCCGCTGTTGAGCATCCCTTGGGGGTTTTCAGGGATCTGAGTGTCTCACGCAGAAATACAGTGAACACAATAGGTTCAGTTAGATGCTAGCCAAGGTAAAATGAGTTCAGCGGCGCAGTAGTGCTGCAAAGTTGCATAACAATGAGCTTCGTTCCGTTTTCAGTCCCCTAAGAATGAAAGAAGTGTATAATTTCAATGAGGACAAAAACATTTTCCAGGGTCGTTGTGCTCTCAAAGGCCGGAGAGTCCGACAGAAATAACTTTACATGACAAGTGCAACAATAGCATGTTCTATCTACTGTATCTCGTTAATTTTTTCATGTAGAGGTGAACCCAAATTTGAGCGGCATGCTGCAAAATGCATGTTTTTACTGCTGACTCACATAAATGGCAAATGCTCACTGTTTTGCAGTGATTACTCTGCACAAGGTGTCCACCCACCATTTGCCATGATCAATACCCCGGGGGAATCCTGAATGCTAGACAGCTCCCTGCCCTGCCCCAGTTCTACATCAACGTACAAGTGCATCTATTTTAATGCTTCTCCATATTATTGATTAAGTAATCCACTGGAAAGCCTGGTTCTCCTTTTCCCTGGCTCACTCAGTACCACAACTTAATAGATCCCTTCGGGAATAGGACGCACTGAACTGTGAGACAAAATGTCAGGCTGCGATTGGCCCTGTGAAGACCTGCGAAAATGAGAGGAGCATACGCGCTTTTTTTGTAAAGGAAGGTAGGAGGTGGAAAAAGAGGCTGAAGAGGACGAAAGAGGGAGAATGATTAGGCAGGGAAAGTAAGTCAAAGGAGGAGAGATTTTAGAGGTTGATGAGACACAACCTTTACTGAGCTTGGAAGAGCTGAGCCCGGAGCAATAAGCTGTGATTAGACATAGCTGTTCAACCATTTGAATTTCGACCTCCCACTGTCTCTTTTTTAGTTATTTATTTATTTATTTTTCCCCACTCTGACTCTCTCCCACCACCATCTGAAGGACTCCTGACGAGCTCGAATTCTACTGTACACTGCTAAAAAGGAGAGTGCATTTAGAAAAGCCTGTGAAAATGCAGCCCTCCCATGCCGAATCCTTTTGTTTACTTGTGCTGAGGGTAATTGACTTTCCAATGTTCCAATTTTATTTATTTATTTTTTTGTTTGTTTGTTTTTGTTCAACAACCATGGCACCTTCTGGTAAAATCATTTGCAAGTTTTTATGAAGCTGCTGCCTACAGTAGATGCTTAGAAATATTGTCCATGACATTACCAGCAACTTGCACATGGACATTCATTTTATTCAACTAGCTGTTACAACCACTAGACAAGCAGGAAAAAAAAGAAAACATCTTCCACCAAATCCTCTTCTTTTTTTAAATTGCTTCTTTGGTGAAAATCCAAGGTCACAAAAACCATTTGAAAATCTAAAAGCTTTTTATTTATTTATTTTTATTTTTTTATGCAGTTCCCGGTCAGGCAGTTGACATTTGAGGGACGTATTCATTGGAAAGTGCCATTGAGTTCTGTGACTAGGATTTGGACAGCAACAGTTACGCACAGCTTAGTGAAGTCTCTCTGCTTGATACATAGTGTTATATTGTCTAATGACATGAAACAGGTGGAGCTGTTACTTGCTTTGATTAAATTCAATTGGTAATTCCAAAAGTGCTATTTAATGGCAACTAGTCTTGACTTGCTTCAGTCTCCTAAACACGTTTCACTTGCAGCCGGCTCAGGACTCCCCACCTATCAGTGGGATCTGAGTCTCCCACACCCTCACCAGAACTGGTGCTTTACACTTTGGGTTAATAATAAATATGTTCATCTTCTTTATTTAGGGTGGCAGTGGCAACAGGGCAGACCACATGTCATTTTCTCTTACTGGCTTCTCCAACTTCTGTAGCCCACCTCCCACAAGGTAACATATGAAACGTGTAAAACTGGAAATGGGTTTAAAAGGAACTCACTGCCCTAAACCTCTTGGGGTGAAGGAAAGATGCATAGAGACAGAGGGCCTCCAAAAAAAATCTCACATACATAACAAGGTTTTGCAGCACGTTTATGCAACTAGTAAAAATAACAATATAACTATAGTCATACACCTTCATGCTTCCTCAGTATTTTTACAATGGTAATATTTGAAATTCATTAACAGGAACCAAATACAGTATAAATGCATTACACTGTCGAATACAAGAAGACATTCACCTCACGTTGCCCTATTTTTCATGCTAGCTAGACCTTACACTTTTCATACTTTCCCTTAGAAAGAAGATTAGAAAGTGCCTTGTGGCAACAGTGAACCTGGCACCAAAATGAGTTTTATCTGTGACTCCACTCCGTAAGTGTATCTTGGCTCTCGAGGTAAAAAAACGGAGAGCTGTGGATCTCTCAGGTTTCTGTGCTAATTAAACGTCTCGGTTTACGAGAGCTGTTTGTCGGTTTATAAGGCAAAAACACAGACATGGGCCTCGGTGGTCAATGGCCAGATTTTATACTGTGTGTATGTGTGTGTGCAGCTGAGTATTAAAGTATCCAAGTATTAAAACAAACCTACAATAGTTTGTACACAAGTGCTGTGAATTCATTCTGTTTATTGAAATGAACACTTCACATTGGTGTCGGGTTATGTGGGGACAGACTGAGGAAACTGGATAAAAGCTCCACTGTTGTCAAACTAGGGGAACATGCACCGCCTTCACACGTAAAGCTGAACTTGTCATTATCATGGACCAAAAACCAAACCATATTATTTTTCTCAGTGTTACAATTCTTTTTTTGAAGTGGAGCATCCACCGTTGCGTCGCATCACAATGAATCTCTCTTGTGCCGCTGAGATGAAGTTGCTCATAGCTTAGGTAAACACTTTATTTGCTGTCTCACGTAGGTATCAGTTAAATAGTCATCTGACGAGATGATGGCAGTTTAGACTGTGTGGACTGCGGTGCTGTGCACTTACTCAATATCTCGTTTTATTTGGCATCATAAACTCTTTGTATTCCTCTTCCTTTCCCTCTTTCTTCTTTCCCTGACTTTGTTTATTTGTGCTATATTCTAATATTTTAATAGCAGTGGTTGGCTGTACATTATACATCTACCGTCTGAACACAATTTATGCACAGCTGCAAGCACAACATCTTTATGAATTCCTGACGCAGAAAGAAATGGTAATGCTTTACTATTTGAGTTTAATATAAATGATTCTGCTGCTTGAAAGAAAAAAAATGGTTTACTGTGCAGAATGAATAAAGTGGAAATTATTTCTGTAATAACTTTTTATTTGTTTATTTATGGAAACTATGCATCCTAATGGGGACCAAACTGAGCTAAGTGAATATGTAAATCAATCAGGAGTTTTGTTGGGATGGAGTTCCTCTAGGGTTAATTTTTAACCACACTAGCTGTGTGGCCGTAGGGATGAGTGGTATGTCAGTAGGTCAGTCCTTTATCCAAAATAAAATATCTCGGTGACTATTAGAAGCATTGTCATGAAATGCCCAGCAAACATTCATAGACCCCAGAGGATGAATCCTACTTACTTTGGTGATCCCCTGACCTTATCTTCTAGCACCACCATGACGTTGACATTTCTGGTTCAGAGTGAAGTAACTTACCAGATATTATTATAGTGGATGGATATTGGATGGATTGCTGTGACATTTAGAAGATCCATTTTAATAATATTGATGCTCCTCCAACTTTTCCTCTAGTGGCCGGCAGGTGAAAGTTTCCGCATATTCAGCTGACTATTGACTAGAAGGTCTGGCAGAAAATTCATACATTCATGGTTCCCAGGGGCTGAATTTTAATGACTGTTGGTTCTCCTACTCCTTTAGCGCACGTCCGCGTTAGCAAGCCAATGTTAACATTCAGCTCAAGTACAGCCGTACCTTAAGTCTAAGTAGAGCTGCATGCTGTCGACTCTTAGTCGTGTAAAGTCCTATGTTATGGAGGATGCATTATTTGAATCTTTACAGCATCGTCGGGCTGTACCGGTGTCCACAGACCTAGACATTCAGAGTGTCTGCCTTTACTGAACTGTAACACAAAGACTTAAAAGCACAACATCAGGTACAGCAGCCTTGAGTGCAACATAAACACTTAAAGTAATAGTCCAAATAAAGCAGGTACAATGCTGTGTCCTGAAAATGATGGTCTCATGAAACTGAACTACAACCCCATTACATTTTTGTACTGAACATAATCACTGGATGGACTACTTCATGTTCCAATTCATTGTGTTTTGTGTGAATGAAGCACTTGTTCTAAGTATTGTTATTTTTGAACAGCAACAGTAACAAAGAGGTGGTTGAGGTTGTATCGGGCAAAGCGGGCTAGACACCCACATCCCATGTGTAATTTAGGTGTAGTTTAACACAACAAAAGCTGTTTGGATTAGGTCAGGAAAACATGGATTTTGTTTAAAAGTATATGATTTAGTTTTCTCTATTAAGATTTAATCTAGTTCTAATTGTGTTGGAAAACATGAAAAACAAATTTGGAGTTTAAGGAGGCGGGCGAGCAAAGACCAAGTAGATAAACTGGTGGGGGACAAAGGAAATGGACTTATGTATGTATGGGCTTATGAAGACATGAAAGGAGTGGCAGGAAATCTACTGCAGATGCAGAGACAAATCAAATTTATGAATAACTGACTGATCCGCGGCAGTACTGTATAAGCAGCATTTGAAGTGTTCATTTAAATATAGTTGCATTATTAGTAATTTTTGCATAATGTTATTATGTTGGACGCCTACTCTATTGCTTCCTATTTATATTTGATTTGGAGTCTTGCCGTTACGTGGCCACAAAAAAAAAAAAAAAAAAAAAGTCGACTTGGAAATATGTGTCTGAAAATACACCTCACTAAGTGTGGCAGCTCAACCAGTGTCTCACTTTGTCCTTGTTGACTTGATGCAATCAGGAGAAACTCTGCCTACGGTTTTTCACCTGCAGTAGTTGATTCAAATGACAGGTGTTGATTTCCCCCACGGTTTTGACAGTTTTGTTAAAGTATAGCTTCAGATTATTTTATTTCATTATTTTTATTTCTTTAGCTCAGTACAGAATGCACTTGCTCATAGTCTGTATGTACACGATGTGTCTCAGGTCCTCTCCTCCACAAAGACCAACAATTTATGGTAAGAACTGACCACAGCATTTATTGTAGTTCCGTCAAGAGCAGGGCAATAAATAGTGCCCACGCTGCAAAGCAAGAGGTCATAGTTCAGGGATTTCTTAGACACAAGTAAACAATAACTAAAAACTTGCTGCCTTACAGACGTAGACCTCCCCATCATCTAATCTATTTGTCCTGTGCCTCCTTTAGGTAGAGATAGATTGGTGTTTGTTGTTTTTTTTTATTACGTCTTTCTTCTGTTTTGTTTTTATTTCTTTTTGCCAGTTTCAGATGTGAAGTGCAACTACGAGAGAGAAAGATCTGGCAATTTAATGACTAGGCAGAATCTCTTGGTGGCTTTGGGGGTGGTGGGGGTAAGCTTGCATACTTCTCCTCTTGCACCATGTGGATTTTGTGTGAAATCTGTGCCAAACTAGGCAGCACAAACCCCAGAATGGAGTCAGACGCAGCAGGTGTGCAACACCACAAAGACAAACAGACAGCACACAGCAATACTGCACCACTATCAGTGCAGGCTGAGAATATATTTGTCTGAACAAAGGTACTTTATGTATTTCTGGGGTGTATGTCATGGTGTGGTTTTGGTTTGAGTTAAGTAGGAGAAAACTTGTGTGCTCAGCTTGTGGCTATTTTTAACAGCAGCTCCCCCGCCAGTGTAAAGTTAGATAGGAGCCTGCACTCTCTGCCTCTACCTTAGCTTTGTTCTTTTCGAGGATGTAGCAGGCACACATCTAAACGCATACAGACTAGTGCTGCTGACATTAAGAGCAAATGAATCAGCCAGTGAGCCATTTATACTTTATATAATTAATTGTAACTACTCTTCTAGCACTAACCATCAATTCTGATCAGTGTTTTGCTAAATTATATTTTGACATGGAGGAGCACAGGATCAAGCTCCCCAACCAGCTTGAGCCAGCTACCAGTCTTTGAGAATTTTCTATATAGCTCCTTAATGTTTTGCAATATTGCAGACTTTATTTATGAATATGTTACATTAATATCCAGTGATGAGATATTTTAGCGTTTCCTGATCTTGTGGTGTATTTGTGTACGACAGGATGAGGTGAACTCAATGGAAGGTGCAAGATACATGTATAGCACAGTGAAGCATTGATGCAATGGAGATGCACCATGTCTTCAAATCACATATAAGATGTTATTGATCTGTGTGTTTGTGTCTTAAAGGTTATAAACTTGGGATTGTGCTCTAGTATGAACTTTAGCATAAACCTAAAGCAATGAGGCAGAAGGGAGTGTCAATAGCAGCCTTCTTATTAGATGCTACCAAATGCTCAGGCATTGTTAAAGGTGACATGCACATTTTTATATAGCGCCGTCCAAAACATTACTATAAATATGTTTGATCGAATAAAAACCCATTTCATATGACTCCTGTTGTCACAATCGATTCATACATTTACAATCCAGAATGCTTTGTGACACGAGGACATTTGAGACATGAAATACTATAAAAGTAACATGATTTATAAAGAGATCTGTCAGTGTGTTTGGGAGTATTGACGCTTCTGAGATAAATGTATGGTGGTAATCAAATCCTGCTGTAGGTTGTTTGGTCTTTCTGATCCCTGGGTCAGCGTTCAAGCTGTCCGGCTGTCTCTGAATGGGGAAATTGGATTAGGTTTACTGTTGCTATGTGACCTCTCTTACTGGCTCCTTTTGACCTTAAACTCCAGACAGTTGATGTAAATCATGCACTGATATGACTGCGAGTCCACAATTTATCATATAGTGGTGTTTTTCTTTGTGAGAATTAAGTACAGGAAATAATTAATTAAAATTTGTGAAGACCTGTTTGTCTACATTTCCAAGTCAAACACAATAAGCTTGAGACTGATGTAAAATGCATGAAAAACTGCTTAACGTATCAATTTAGCTAAAAGAAACTCTACATTTTGGCCAGATTTTTTAAAATAGACCAACTAACGGGTCCAAAGGTGATCAGATCTAATGAGAGAGTGATTAAGTTGGCAACAGTGGTGGCAATACAAGCAGACAGCCTGGCAAAGACCGTGCCTCTGTCAGCCAAGAAAGTCCAAATGTGTTTTGTGGTGTTTTTTTTTTTTTTTGTTTGTTTGTTTGTTTGTTGGCAGATATTTCTGTAAAAGTGCATGAATTTTCCTCAAATTGGAATAAAATAAATCCAGATTGGGAATACTGGGAAATTATTTATAACATTTTATCACTAAATAAGATTTTACTTACAAAAAAACCCAAAAAAAAAAAACACACTGAAATGGTAGTTTAGTTAGTAGAGTGTCTGCGTCGCCATTTGTCAAACACCTCATACCTCTTCTTCCCACTGTGGTTTAGAGTATTATCAAAACAAGGACTAACAACCTCAGCCTAGTAAGCTTGTGAATTATTCACAAGTCTATGGGCATTTATTTGGTTCTCCCCTAGTGTGCACCAGCACAGTCTCACTCACACATACACAGACCGATCTCATCTTCTGCTCTTTTTTTTTTTTAACATTTCAGAGCCTGAAAATAGAAATCCCTCTGTGTGGTTAAAGTTTGACTGATATTCTTTAATGAATTAATAAAAAAAACATAGTTTTTGTTCCTGCTGGCGTCACATATTAGACTTGTCCTAAATATAACTAAGCTTTACGCCACTTCAAGATGGGTGTCTTGGACGTCTCATGTTCCTAAATGCTGTTGTCCAATAGCAGGAAAGGAAGAAAAGGAAAAAAATCCAGGATGAAATAATGAGCATGGATTTTGTATAATTCAACACAATGCGTGTAGGTTTTAATTTAATCAAATTTTCTTCTAGCGAGCAAAACCTCCTCTATTCACGATTATGAGATATGATACAGATTTGAGACCTAAGATTTAAAAGGATGCCCTTCTTGGTCCCAATTTGACTGATTAGTACGATATTACACACAGTAGATACTGGCATACATGTTTCATCCTGCATACATGTAACAGCAACTTAAAAACAGACCAACAGTGTATTTAAAGTTATGGTCATTTATGGAACACACAAAATGACAGTTCTTCTCTTTCTGTGCCTCAAATTCATGAATTATGTATGTTAATAAATATGTGTGCAGCTTGCTGAGCCCCAATACAGGTTGACTCCAGAATGAAATGGAAGACACAACGTTGGTTATTCTACAGCCTTTCTGTGTTTGAGAAACATATAATCAGATAGCACTCCTCAGTTCCTGGTGCTTATCAGAGTCTAAAGAGAAGCTTGACTTTCTCATTTTTATCATGTTATATTGCCCAACAAGCAAATCTGCCCATTGGCCAACCAAACCTGGCAATCAAATGCAATGTATTCAATTCTTCATAATGACTGTGGCACAAAAGCCAAATGCTGGAGGTTCTTTTAAAGCTGAAAAAGGTGAATGAACACTTCACACTTCACTGGCTCGAGGGGGTTATTACAATAAGGATCATCTCTGTTTAATTTCATAGTTCAAAGATGTAGATCTCTTTTATTAAATGGCAATGAAAATGTAACCCTAACTCCTGACCCCTTACACTAATCCTAGCCGAACCTGAATCCCTAACCCTAACCACAACCTAAAACCCTCTCTTTCCAGTGTAAGTGGGTGATATTACATACTGTACAGCATTTCAGTTCCTTCCAGCTGAAGTCCTCTAAACTTTCTTACCAACATGTATCTACGCGCAATTTGTTTCTGCACCAGAATATACTAAATATATTTTAATGCACTTATTATACAGGCACAGTACAACCAGTACAATTAAAGACTTAGGCATAGTGTGGCTGTTACAGCGCAACTATAAATACTTCCAGCAAGGGAAATGGCTCACTCATTAATGCACAAAAAAACAACATAGTTATTCAGTGCCCTACATAGAAATATCGGGAAGATTTTGTAATGTAAACCACTGAATGTTATCCGAAAAAAGGCTTCTTGTCTTGGTAATCCCACTGAGAATCAACAGTCCAGTCTGCAGCCCCACGTTTTTTGTTCTCATTGTTTTCGTTGGATAAAGGATGCTGGTATAGGAATTTAGACATTGGTTTCATGAAACAAAGCTAAAGACTAGTACCTGGAGAGATGAAACGCGAGCTAAAATACTGTTAATGACTCCACCAATAATGATGCATTTTCACAAATTGCAGCATTCACAGTTTTTCAGATGCCCTCCTAAAGCGTATGACCTTTGTTTCAGTTCCAGTATTTGTGTAAAAAAAGTGTGTGTGCGTGCACGTATCTCCCTCCTGCAGGGAAATAAAATCTCTGAAAACAATGAAATATAAGCAACAAAACAGTTTAAAAGTTTCGGCAGCAAGAAAATATTTAAGTGAGAAAATGACTGGTTTCTCCTTCCTTAATTGCAGCCCTGCTGTGTTGTTGTGAACATATAGACAGCCACTTTATTCTGCACTGCCAACAGTTACATTTCAAGGCTGAAGGGTTAGAAAAAATAACCCGTAGCAAGCTCTGCATAGTGGTTTCTTTTTTCTGTTTGCATGTATATTATTGCACGCCAGAAACGTAGCAGCTATTCATGCTACGACATAGGAAGAGGGCAGTTTGCATTTTGTTCTGCGTCATGCTGAGCATCACATCCTTCTGCGGCATTGGTTTATAATACTAAATTTAGCCGACAGAAGGTTTAGTGTTTTGCTGTGAGGCCTCAACCTGGTGGTTTCACAGAAATAAAGATAGGATGTCATGCTGGAAGTCAAACACAACAATTTCGCTGATAGTGAGAAGCCAGTGAGGCGTTTTTGAAGCACTACACCTCCTGAAAGGGGATATGACCCACAAATGGTCTGGTTACCTTGCAAAATGGTTTCCACTACTGTGTGCCACTCACCCGTGAAAACGCTCTCCCTCCTCTGTGTGTCAATACACCGGCTGTTGACAGGTGAAATGAGTTGTGGTAGCTGCACCTTGTCTGCTGTGATAACTTGGACATCCGACTTAAATTCAACTTAAATTCTAACTCTTAAGAAGAAGACGGCTCCTTTTCCCTGGATGAATGTTTCCTCCGCCCCCCCCCAACCATCATGCATCCCATCAAAAGACCTATTATGTGTAGAAGTGTCTTGGGTAAAAGTGACAATTGTTTGGCTCTAGGGAACTTGCAGAAGTGATGGTGTGAAAAGGATGAGACTGGCAGGAATGGGACAGCAATTATGCACGTTTTGTGTGTGAGTGAGTGTGTGTCCATTAATGTTCAGAGGAAAGTAATGAGAGAATGTCAGCCACAAAGGGCAGGAAGAGGAAGGTAGTATATAACAATTTACTATCAATGTAATACAGTGAAAGCATTTCTATAGCTGGATTTCATGTGTGTGTGTGTGTGTACTTTTTCTGAAAGCTACAACCAAGCAAGATCACAGATTCATTGAAGTAGGGATGCATCGTATGGAACATAACTCTCTGCCTAATGATCAGTGGTGCGGCCCAGACAGGTAAGTTGGTTTCATTATAAGTCACAGTGTGGAATAAAGTTTTGGAATATCATTAGAGGAAGTAACTCCAACAACAGTAGCGTTGATTCTTCTCATCAAGGTGAACGGCTCGGTGCTGCTGTGTTAATCAAAAACCAACCTTGCTAAGAACAAACAGCAGCGACGCTGGGAAGTTGTAGGTTGTGGAGTCCTAATCCTGCCGAAAAACAAGCTTTCATCCAATAATCAAACAGAGGCTCAATCGATGGTGGCAGAGATCAACATGTCAACAACGAGCCTCTCCGATACCCCGACCGCTGGTTCAACACTGAAATTGACTGATGCTGCCCTCAGGTTGTCAGTATCAGGTGGTGGAGAGCGGGAGTTGGTGTGAGAAAAGCAAACAGTTGTTTGAGGACTAATGGAACTTAAAACAATGCAACGTAAGCAAAATCTAAAAGTGTATACGCAGCTATGAAGGAGCACCAATTTGTCCTTGCTTTTGCTCTGCGGGGAGATGCCATTTGCTTGTTTTCCCACAAACTAGAGACCAGAAGCATTTATTCTGACCATTCTCTCATACAGCTTCAAGTGACATAAAAAAAAACATCATTCATTATTGTCTCATTACACTAAAATGTTTACGAGTAAGCAGCAACTCCTACTTCCTGTTGCGATCCTATTTGATATTGAATTCGTACCAGCATGCGGCAGCTGCAGGTGCAGCACACACACAATATTCTTAGACGTTCCACATTCTCATAAACAGACATCACGGCCCGGTAGCATTTTTTAGAACCAGAAGAAGAAGAATGCTATTTTTGTCCCATCGGGCTGAAGTGGTAGCCAGACAGTCCAGGAACAAATAATCACTATCAGCGAATGGCACGGGAAACCGGCCCCTTCCGATGTCACCGATCCAAAGATGTGTGGGATCGCTTGGGGTCATTATATCCCACTGGAAAGTTAATCTCACACCAATTAGTTCCAGCCCAGGAGCTACCACCGAGCACTGTGCTATGAAATGGTGGTATCCTTTGGGAACCCTCCTCCCACCTTTTCTCTTTCCACAGATCGACTTCTACACAATGAACCACGGCGTTGTTCTCTCTCTCTCTCGCTCTCTGTTACACACACACTCTTTCCCTCTAAGGTTTTCCGTATTGATCCAGCCATCATTCTATTTTAGCTCTGCATTTACGTCCAGTGATATTACCGGGGATGTTACATGACTCTTCTAATTGGCGTGTCAATATGACGTCAGGGCTCTTGCTGCTCTGTGATTTGAACTAGTAGTTAAGTGCAACTGATGTAGGCTTTTAATTCTTCAAATAGTCACTTATTCCATGTTTTTTGTAAGTGAAGAACAAGCTTGTGTTTTGTTTTTTTGTTTTTTTAATGACTAGCATACAGTCACTTTAGAACATGTTCAGGCCTATTTGCTTTTTGGACATTATAGTGTTATAAATTGAATTAGGAATAGATGAAGCTACTGAGCTTGCTATGTTTAATAATGCATAATAAAACAATGAAAACACATCTTTTTACATGTGTGCCAATTTATTTAAAAAAATATTGCAAAAATATTCACAGCCTTTGCTGCCCATCGGGGGCATCCTGTTGGCTTTTAATTTCTCATGAGGTGTGTCTAGATCATGTGGCAAACTGAACTTGATTTGCCAAATTGTAGGTGGGCGCACACCTTTTTGTAAATGAAGCGCCACAATTTGCAATGCATATCAGCGCAAAAACTGAGCCAGCCAACACTCAGTAGGCCTCCAGACTTAAAAAGCATTCAAACATTCAAAACTTAATAAACTCTTGGACGTGCACAATCAATTTTTTTTGGCCTCAGCTAATTTAACAGTGTTCATTATTATTATTATTGTATATAACTATGTAAATTACATTTAAGATGGTGAAGTTTGGATGCTTTAAATAGGAACCGTGTGCAACATCTACCAATCCATTTGATGATTTCCTTTACTTGCTTCCCATTTTCTCTCCACTCTCCTTCCTTGCTTTCGCTTCTCTGACTTCTTTATTTTTTTTCCTCTTGTTTATCCCACTTCATCATTGCTTGATTTCTCTCTTCCAGGCTTCTGTTCCCTCCTCCTTCTCCTTTTTTTTTTCTGCTTTTCTCTCAACTGCTTTCACACGTCTTCCTGACATGACCGCGGGGCCTGTAAACAGTGAGAGTGTGACAGATGCAGATGAGCGTGTGACAGGGAGTAGTTCAGGACTGCTCTTTTTCCACATTGCTCTCCAACTTGCAGGTTTGTCATGTACTTAGCACTGATATCATTGTGCTAGGACATTTTGACTTTGAATCTCTGTGCTAATCCAAAGAGGAAATAACACAGACTATGATTCACTGCTTTGTCACCTCCTGAACTGTGTGTGTAAAGTACTTTCTCATGTGAATGACTTTCCATCAGCTGGTACTATATAGAGCCGTGCTGACTAATGTATGCTCTGTAACTTAAGCTTAACTAGCATGGGCTGCAGCATCCACTACAGCGTTCCTGCACTGGGTGAGGTACCCACAGGTGGGTAATGGGTGGCACAGGGAGAGATTTACCAGTGCACTCTGCTCCACCATTTCTCTGCTGCATTCAGTCCATGGCCACGCTCTGCCACGTTATACCCAGTGTTTCAAGTAATCGTTAAGAAATGATAACAAAACGAGAACGCTCCGAAACTACAGCAACTCAAGTAGCGAAAATTCAAACCTGTGCTTGGTCAGAAATGTTACTAAAAAAGCTTTAGAAACTAAAATCCCCGCATTGCTATCAGTCTGGTTTGGTGATCCTGAGTCACGGGAGGCTTTTGATGGCACCTCTCCATATTAAGATTAGTTACAGCGTGTATTTATAGTAAAGAAGAAGGAAGTAAGGCTGCTGCACACTTTGTTCTTATTTATTTAATACGCATCGGGAGTCCCCATTTTGCCCCATAGTGCTAATAATTGTAATAAATAATTACAATATAAATGAGGGAGTGACTCTGCTGTGCCAAATACAGATGATTACATATTTTGTTAATTATATCTGCACTATCTTTACCCGTCTAGCACAGATATGTAGTTACTTTAAGAATCGCATCACAATTATATGCTAAATGTTCACTGAAATGTGAAATAAATTACCACTGACTGTGAGCTCATTCCCTGAAATTTATGAGACATCGTTGTCCAATATCAACATTCAACATTTTTTTGTTTTTTTCCTCTGGAGGTAAAATGGCCTCAGCTAATTTAACAGTAAGTGCTTACAGAAGTAGGGCTGCATCTATCAGCCTAGAAACAAACGTGTGATGAATGGTCCTAAATATATAGGCTGCCTTTATTCCCCAACTTTCCTCTTTACAAGGCTTTTTTAACATCTCCATTTTCTCTATTTCTATCTGCTTCTTCAGCCTAATTTTTTTGGACTGATTGCTGCTGGCTGCTTTTGCTCTGAGGACATTGGACTTTGGTTTGGACCCTCTCTGGACACATGTGCTTGTGTAGAGAATTGCTCACAGTTCACTTGAGAATTTGTGTGTCTTTGCAAGCCAAGCCTCCTCATGGCAGATTTATCTGCTCACTTATTGTGTCTAATTCCTTTTGCTGGCTAAGAAGCCGCCCAGCCTGCTTTGAGACCCCCCTAAAGAGCCAGACTTAGCAGGTTTCCCTCAAGACCTAGATGATGGTATTGTCATGTATGAGGCTACTTCTTTTGCCACTGAGAGAGAGTGAGAGAGGCACTTGCAGCTATTACCCTATTTTTTTTTTTTTTATCTTGTTATATCATTGCCAGATGGATGTGTGGGAACATGTCTGACACAACCAAGATACTTACAGTCAAATTTCACTGTCAAAAGTGGTCTTATGCGACAATCGCTATAGCCGTCATGTATTCATAAATATGCCATGAGAAGCTGGTGCAATTTTTAGAAACTACAGGGAGAATGACGTACGTCCCCTTAATAAACTGCAGTGCAAGACAAAACAAGTTCTATTACTTTAAAAAAAAACAAAAAAAACTTGAGTTTCTTGTCATATACAACAACTCTCGTGTTGGCAGAGAGGTACAAGTAAATGGGAATGAGTCAGAAATGTAAAAATAACCTGCTTTCTCACTAATAGCTTCTCTCCTCATGCTGACTCTCACACATTCACACTCACAGTTTGTTCTTTCGTGTACCCATAACATTTCAATGTGACATACAGTTACAGTGAATACCTTAACTAAACTATCATTTAAAAGCTTAAAAAGTCCACTATTTAAGAAGCTAGAGGACATAACTTATATTAACTTGTAATAATGTTCAAGTTCAAGGTAATCAAGTGAGTTAGCATTACATTGTCCAAAAATTCCAAGGTTTATGGTGGCAAATTGGAAATTCATGAAGATACTTCAAACACAATCCATGATAAATGAATACATTACAAAATGAGTTCCCACCATTTATTTGGACTTGTAAGAAACGGCTGCCTGTCGCTTGGTGTGAACTCTATTTCAACCTCATCCTTAGGAGAGCTCTCCTGTAATTGAAGCAGGCCTAGTGTCTCAAAGCCCGGGCACCATCACCTCATCCTCTATATACAAATGGATTGTTAAATGGACAGCCAGCAAATGTTTGAGTTGATTTTTGTCGCCCACAATCTGTCAGGGTGAACATTCGTCAGCGGACATATTGATTTAGCAATATGGGTGAGATTGGCCGGGAGTTAGGAAGCAGTACATCAAACCACAAATCAAGAGTTCAGCGAACGCTCGGGAACAGATAGTGCCGCACCGAATCGTGACTGAAAATGTAAGACTCTGTTAGTAAGTTAGACATTGTGACTGGAACAGTTTAAGAAGAGGTAGAGGAAGGGGAAACTCTCCAAGTAAATCTCCAAGTAAATGACCATTTTAAGCCTTTTTAAAATTAGATTAATACTGCTCTAGTTATCCAAACGTTTGTGCTAGGGACGCATTCCTATTGCTATAATGTTCACTCTTTGTTCCCACTTTATTTGTTAACAGCAGTGCTGTTTAGTCACTCGTAGAATAGTTCGAACAGACGAGAGACCTACTGTGAACTTTAAAAGCAACATGAGACGCTAGCAGAGCCTCAATCAGGCCAACTCATCTGTACCCAAACTGCAGGTACGTTGGTCATAAAACTGCTAAATTAATTAAAATGTCAAAGCAAACAGTCTGGAAAATTACACTAAGTTGACATTTTCACTAATTCCATGTGTGCAAGAACATGAATGAAACGGTGGTCTCAACGCAGATGAACTGACTTCGCTTGCACAGGTTTCTTAAGGACAGTAAATCATTTTACAGAAAGTTTGTAGACTTTTTGATTCACTTTTTCGAACACGTGAAAACAGTCTTTGCAGTCTTTTGAATAGTCTTTAGGCTGGTGAGTGCATTAGCTTTGTCCACATCACAGTCCACCCACAGATATTCACAGACCGTAAGATCATTTCCGATATCACTTGTTCACTCGCAACTTATAAAGTCGAATTATCCGAGTTTTCTTGTCTCCTGTTATTTGAGCAGTATAGGAATAATGTGCTTTTGTATTATGTAGCTGCATCTACTTGTACTCATGGGTTTTAAATGAGAATAGCATTTTCTGGTCCTAATTGGGTCGATTTGCTTTTGAACCTGTCACTGTGCTGCAGGCGGCGCCTTTTTGGATATATTTAAATCAAAGAAGACACCTACAAAGTGCAGGCACACACCTACGCAGGGAGCAAAAACTCATACACAAACACGCTCATGCGCACAGGGTATAAGACATATTCACATTCATTTCGCGCTTGTTATGCGCGCGCACTCACGCACACAGGCAGTCGCTCATCTAAGGAGTTTGACTCTTGCAGATTGTCAGCCTTTGCAGACAGAGACGTGTCAACATCACAGAACTCTCTCCCCCCACCACCTCCCGTGACAGGCGGCTCCATGGCACCCCTCAGATCACTGTGGCGCCACCACGGCAGCTCCTTACGTTTCAATCTCCCCTCACTCCTTCCCCCCACATCTCGAGCACAAGGGTCTGGAAACATGTTTCAGAACAGACAGGGCTTTGCCCACACACACACACACACACACACACACACACCTCTACAGTGCTCCCTTACAAACTTTGAGAGGAAAAAAAAGAACAACATTTTACTGCATCCATGCAGTGTTAAAATGGGACACAGCCAGGACAGGAGTTCATTTAGAATCAGCGCGAGTATCATTACCTCATACTGGGTCACTCCAGCACAGTGCATACTGCTGACAGGCAAAACCACTGTTTTTATCTCTTTTCCCTGTGGTAAGGAGCAGTATACACAGTTGGCATTTTTAAATTGAGCATTTAATTACTGAAGTACACTGCAATATGTTTATTACTAGAATAAAAAAACTGTAATTGGTATCTAGATACTACAGGTACTTGATCTATTCGACCAGATTCTCATTGCACCGCACAGTTCAAAGGCATACAGCATGAAGTAGTTGGCTCAAATCCTCTAAATGGCCCACAGGTATGAATAAGTGTGACTGATGGATCTAATCCCAATGTCCGCCCTCACAGAGTCAGACACTTTGATGCTTACTTCCGATAACTCCACAAGGACTCAGGGCTGCCTGGCTCCGGAATTGGCAAGTGTGTGACGTCTCTTCAGAAAGACTTTTATGCACACTTTCTGTAAGATGTATGATGTGACTCTTGAAGCGAATTGCCAAAGAGAAATTTACATTTGATACGCATAATGCCGTTCCAGCACCGTGTGTGGTCGTTCACGTAGCACGGAACGATACCAGCATCCTGTGATGCTTCATGTGGCTCCAACAACTTTGGACAACAGCACACAGTGAGCCTAAGGTCTCTAAAGTAAACACGAATGAAGCCTGCTTCATGTTTTCTCATTATATTGTTGTTATCACATGACAAAAAAAAAAAAAAAAAAAAAGCATGAAAGAGAGTAAATTGTGGCGACCTGAGGAAAATATTAGTACTGATTTTAGATTGCACTTAGTCACGAGTGGCTGGTGCATCAGCATTACTGCCAGGGTTGTTGTTCTTTCACTTAAGGTCTGTTTAGGTTGACTCCACTTTGGACCAGGTTTTAATATTCATGAGTCTATTTGGTTCATGTCTGACTGTGGATGGGATGTTTTTGCGTAAGATCCCTTCGTGCCTATTAAGTTTTCTATGGATCTATTTCTGATAGCCTCCGAATGAATTTAACTTGAAGACCTAAAGAAGGAGAAACATAATGTGGATGCACTAATTGGACTATTGACTATTATTGCTAGCCTTGACATGTAACATGTACAAACAAAACAAAATTCGGACTAACTTTGTCAGAACTAACAGTCCAACTAGCCTAGCATTAGAGTCCTTGTGAAAAGGAGCGATTCCTATACTTTGCGGTTTATTATTGTTAGCTTACTCAAAATCTGAAGAAGCATCAGTGAGCTGTGATATTTGTTCTGTTAGCATTCTTGAAAAATAATCTTATGTAACAATTTCCATTGCTATGTAAGTGATCATCTCTGCTCTATTTCAAATGATGTTGACACTATTTTCTACATGAGAAATAACTCTTGATCAAATAAAGACCAAGAGGTAAGTTCGAACGATACACGATCATTTTGTATTCATTGCAGTGTAGTAAACGCGTGGCATCATCCCCACCTCTCTCGAGGTTTAAAAACATATTATTGATTTTACTGTTGCTATTCCATGCAGGACGGTAGTGGCAGATTTCTGTGAAGGCCATTGACATGGCCCCTTGTGTTTGTGGGAAATGAACCCAACTAGTAATCTGAAGAGCGCCAGTTTGAAATCCCCAGAGGGTCTAAACTCATATGTTGTGACCTTGAGCCCATTGCATTCATACCTGCCTTGGTAAATATCACAGTAAATATCACACACAGTAGGTGTTTGTGTAATCATTTTGTTTCAAATCGGTTTGATGGGATTTGAGGTTAGTTCAGTATCATGTACTACACACATCATGGATTTATTAGAAATAAAGCGTGGAGGATTTACTGCACTGACTGACCCGGTTTTCTAGTCATTTTAAACCAGGAAAGCACACTTCTGCACACCTCATTTGCAGAGTTTTAATAATTTCAGGCTGTAAAATTCCTGATCTTACTTTCCATGCATTTAGTTTCTATATACATATTGTCACAGTTTAGAAAACACTGGAATCAACCGCAGAGATGCCACGAAAAACTGTTCATCTTTATTCAAAGATGAAGGCAGGTAAGCGAGAAACGGCGTGGGCCAGAGCCAGCAGGCAGATGTACTTCAAGTAACAGGCAGGAAAGAACACCAGGCAAACAAGGCAAAAGAGGTGCAGGCACAAGCTGTCCAAAAACGTGCAGGAGGCAAGATGATAAAATGGCAACAGGATAGATTCGGGGATACTAACAACAGTATGGTGTCACTTAAAAATGTGAGGTCTGTTCTCAAACAGGCAATTCAGGCAATGTGTTTACACATTCTGGTCAAGAATGAGTAAGTGCAGGATGCATCTTCTTAGGTGTGTAGTTGTCTGTGTGTGTGTTTGTTGGTGTGTTTACACAGCTCATAATGCAGCTGATCTGTCCCTCAGAGTAATTAAGAGCTTACCCCATGATCCACTCAGGCAGCACAGGGAATTGGCTCCACTCAATACATCCAGGCCTCTACGACAGGCAAACAAGGAGCCAAAACATTACTTAAAGAACTGTGTTCGTGGACGGGAGCATCAGGTGTGATCTGTTGTCGAGTTTTACCTCACAACTCTGAATGCTACATTTACATTATTAACCAAAAAGCAACTTCGACTCCAGAGCCCCATGTGTTGTAGAAGGATGAGGCGCCTGTTGTCTCGTCCTGTTTCGGCTTAATGGGTTTTATTCTCGTTTTTCGAATGCATTTCTTTCCAATTGCAAAGCACATTGAATTGCTTCTGTGTTTGACTTGTGCTATTCTAGTATACCTGTGAATAAAGCTGCCTTCAATTTTTGGTTATGGAAAACCACCCTGGTTAAGCTGAAGAAGAACAGTGGTTTTGTTGTGCGTGTGCCACAAGTGACTGTCAAAATGATTCTGCTGTAGAGCATTTTAGCCACAAACCAGAAGAAAATCTTTGGTTCCTGCAGGTGCCATAACGGTACGCTCCATTAGATATATAGCTGCCTTACTACACGCTTTTAAAGTAATTTGATGCTGTCTGTACGTGCAGGATGTCGAAGGATTTCTCTGCTGTATCTTATAGGATATTATTTAGTGCTCTGTGGAGAGCAGACACGAATCTGAGTTGGTAGACACATTTTATAAAAGAAAAAACTTGTGGCGGTTAAGAGAAGCATACATTCTTACTACAGTAAATGTTAGAGGTTAGGGCGAAACACCATTGGGTGCCAATGTCATGGTATAAAGCCTCACACTGTGTTTTGTTTATGTTGGCCTTCTAATTTTTAGAGGTGAAGGTTTTCGGTTAGATTGCTAGGGGAAGGCTTTAACACACAAGCACAGAAGCCACTGTGCTCCTTGTTGTTGAAAATGACTAGAGTGACGGTTCAATCATCGTCTTTGCCTTTTAAGTCTATGAGTGGTATTGGAGGATAAAGCTAATACTAAGTCAACTTTAACATCATCTGTACACACATGGTGGAGGGTCACTTCTTAGAGGCCAACTCGGATTGATTCAGTTTCAAGTCAAGTCTCAGAGAAAGTCCAATACCAATTCTAGCGTCTGAAATCAAAGCCTGTGGATTGTTGGTTAATAATGACTGTCGTAAAGATGGATGGATCTTCAGGTGTTATCCCTACATGACATCAGCCCTTGTTATCAACAACAACGAGGTGGGCATGAACACGCTTATGGCTGGTGTGTGTGTGAGTGTGTACAGACACACACACACACACACACACACATATCCAAACTGTCCCTTGAGCTCACACCAATTTGAAACAGGCAAGGTTATTCATAAAGAGATGGATGTTGCTTTTTGTTCCTGCTGTCATTCGACAATCCATCTTAATGCATGATAATGTTGGGTTTTTCCCTGTGCCAGGCTCTGCACGAATGCACCCAGTTTGTCTGTTACAGAGGAGTGATGATAAAGACAAATTACAGTTCATAGGTGGCTTACTGTACTTTCCAGTGGCCAGAGAGGTGAAAAGAGACCTTAATATGTTATACAGGGTGGTGCTACATGTGAGATTTTCAGAACAAAGCACAATTGAGCTATTGAATCTGTGTATTTTTAATGGTACTAACTCTGTAAATGCATGTAGCAGATATAGCAGAGGCACAAGATTAATTTAGGCAAACATCCCCCTTTTTTTTTTTTTTTTACTTAAAAATGAATTTAATAGGCCACATTTATATATCAGGTGGATTAATTTTGTCGTACCATCGATTGTAGTGCACATATCTGCTTTTTGCACAGTAAAACAAGAGGATATATGAGGAACAACGTAATAGAAAGTTTATTGCTATTCCATTCTGAGCCATTGCTTGTCGTCCCCCACCATTTAGCAGGGACAATATACGAGACACTAATGGAAAAGGCGAGTGCGGCATGTTAAATATCTCGCAACCTATCAACGCCGGGTGTGACATGGTGGTATATGGTGAAGCATTACAGTGTTTCCCCCCTTGATATCAAATCAATACGTTTGCATGTGTAACAGAACATGCTCTGACCGTAATGCCCTCTTAATTAAATGTGACGCCGTATCTGCTGAAATTGCAGTTGTGCTGTGTTCACGGCAGCTTTGCTTGGCCAATGAAAATATTGATAAGCTATCTATAGCATCTCTCACCAGGAGACAGGACATTGCTAGTATATTGTGTGTGACTTTCAACAGGACTGTTGACAAGGACAAATGATTTACGAGATGGGAGCGCTGTATACCTTCGATCTTTGCTACACTTCTATAAGGAAGATAAATATATAGATGTGACCCCTACAAATAAAAGGGTCAGATTGTTTACTATTTCACTGCAGAAAAATCCCCTTTGGCAGTGAAGTGTTTTTCCCATGGTATGCTATAAAAACAACTTTATAATCTACATGTGCATTTGTAATCCCGCCTGTGACCAATTTTTACAGGCGTACGAAAATGCCATGCACTGTGAAACCCTCCCTATCCTGTCCCAGGTTTCATTACACAAGCAGGCAGTTGTGCTGATGCCATACGTAAAGTTGGATATTTTCCCCTTTGCTAATGAGTGACATATTAGTGGAGGCTTGTAAAACTTGCATTGTCATAATAGGCAGACATGTCCTTGTTCCATGTACTGTATCGTCAGCACAGAATGTGCTTGTTGCCAGGGGATGGTATTATTCTGTCTGACTGTCATGTTCACTGCAGCAGAAACACAGAATTAAGCATGCTCAAATGGAGCTAATTCAATAATGGACTGTCCCCCAAAAGCAAAATTTGCAGTGCTGTGACGTACATGGATAATTGTTTGACATGACTAATTGTTAAGCCAATATTACTCAGCGTGAACACTGGAGGCTCTGCATTACAATCATGCCCACTGCTCAGCATGGCTTTGATAGCATGTTCGAGCAACCAAAATGAGGTATCAGAGCAGTATAAAAGGAACCATGGCTATTTTTGCTCTTTTAAAATGGATTGTGAGGATATGAGCACAAGTAATTATGACCTTTTCTTATTTTTTTGCCATTGCAGCTTATGGCTTCCCTTAATGGTTACGTCTCCAAACCTTTACATTGCTTGTTGACTGATGGTCCCATCACCCACCCTCCATCCGAACCTCTCTTTTTAAATCTGCGCTCGTACATGTCAGGTCATCAACCTGCATGTCTTCCCTCCCTTATTTCTCGACTTATGGATAAATATTTGGGGTTCATCACAACATAGAATAGATTTGAGAAGAGTAAACCACTATGAATTTAAGCAAAACTGTATTTATTTTCAACTGTGTCCGTTGAATAAAGTTGGCACTAAATTAATCATTATTACATGTGAGAAGTAGCTTTATTTGGAGAGCATCCATTTTCTGAAATAAAGCATTTGCAACACATGCAACTGTAAATAATTTGCACCTGATCCAGTTCAGATAGGCTCCTTCCCTGCTGAAACTTAGCTTGTTATGAATCAAGTCACACCACAAAACAGTCAAAACCAACCTTACATTTACTTGATAGAGCAATAGCTTAGAGTGAAAGATGGAGAAATTGACCCCCTTGGGTAGTTGCTCAATGTCAAGGTCAGTGGCAAGTTGTCAGACACTACAAGGAAAAATCCATTAACAAGGCAAGGGAAAGGTGTGATATTTGTCATTCTCAAATGAACAGCAGCTATATCCTGCCCGTGGGTTAGGTGTGCAGCCTTTGGGAGTTTGATCTGAGAATGGCAAACTTAATGGCCTTCCTGTTTTAGGGAATCAGGTGGTCTTGTGGTAGTCCTGATCTTTGATTTCATATTTTGCATGTGAACGGAGCCTTCGGGGCATATGGATGGAGAAGTAGAATTCCAACTAATCATCCGAAAACAAAGTTCTGCAGTGTCTGAGATGCGTAAAATGTCCTTTAATTTGTTATGACTATGTTATTAAGTGAAATAAAAACATTAGCAAATGAGTGTGAAACAAGTGTTTGTCAAACAAGTAACCCCGCTGCTCTGCGGCACCCAGTTGACTTGATTAATTGATTTTGAAAATGACTATTTTACTGCCACTGTAGGTTAAATGGCCTGTTAATATTCAGATTATGTGTGGACCACATAATATTAAAAACTCCACTGTCAAGCAAAAATTGTCTCAAAATAAAAATTAAAAGAATTTAGTGAACAGTTCGTGACCCCCTTTTTTTTTATCACAATCCTATTGTGTAATGAGATGAAATGATTGCACAAGAGAGACATTTAAAACTGGGTTACTCTGACAGTTCCCTCTGAGAACCGCTTTGACAAACATTCAAAATTTAATCTGTTTATATTTAGCTCCTTCATGATTGAATAATGCACCCCTTTTACATGCAAAAACAACTGCAGGGTGTCAGCGATAATGAAAAATGGATACGTTCAACTTAGTTCCACACACACACACAAAAAAAAGTTCTCTTCTGCATTTCTCTTTTGCAAACTCCACCAACCAAATCCATCATTAACAACATTAAATCCATAAAACATCAACCAACCTGAGGAGAAATGAAGGGAAAAGCCAGCAGAATAGCTTACGATTAATTCCATCACTAGCTAAATCCATTTGTAAAGATTTATGGATTTGTAATTAGCATAAACATGAAGGAGATCAATAACAATGACATTATCTGTGCTGAACTAATCGGTTTATTCACACATCAAAACAAGCTGGAGTAAATCTTTTGTTTGAAGATGCATCATCCCTACACTTTATTTGGGTGTTAAGATACTTTGACAATAATGGCATGAGCCCACCGAGATTTGGGATGCTTGCATTCTGGCATTAGGGTGATCTAGTGTAAAATCAAGACATCAGTCTCGCACAAATGTTTTTTCAGAATTAAAGGACAGTGCTTCATAACTTGAGACTGTATGTTTTCTGGAAAACACGTGTAACCATAACAGCCACAAGTCCCACAAAGCAAACCCTTCAAAACGCATCGTAAAGGTGCGATTATTGTGCCACGTTCAAGCCCTAGCTAAAATTGTGAGGAAGCATTGTGCCATCTTGTGGATTGCATCATTGTGCTGCGACTGCTTTAGAGCAAAACGCTGCACCGCCTCTTGATTGACACGGTGTCATCTCGTCAAGCACAGGAATTGGAGCTCAAGGGTCGGATTCCCTGACGGCTCGGAGCCTGCGGAGAAATGCCAAGGAGCCAGCAGGCACTTGTGTTTTTAATAGAAACTGGTAAAAAAAGATCTGTCATTTCCTCATTCACTATTTGGGTGACTTCTGGAGGCCATTAAGAGCAACTTTTTCCCTCCCTTAACACGCTACCACAAAAACTATCCAAGGCATCCACTGACAGGACTCGGAGCACCTGCTTTGCAGGAGAGCTCAATTTTCCGATAGTTATTAATTTTAAGGAATGAGTTGCAAATGTTATGCAAGAGCATCTGTCTGCATTTACATATCACAGTGTGCATGACTTTGTGTACATGTAGATGCATGTAGCACACAGGCTGTGCAAGGGACCAGATAAATTATGTCTGTGGACTCTTGATTAATGAGCAAACCGTGCTGTAGTTGTTTCTCCTCGTTTTCATAAATTTGTATAAGCTATAGGATGAGGAGCACAAAGGAAAGATGCAGCAGCTGTGTGTGTGTGTGTGTGTGTGTGTGTAGGAATGAGGTTGTATAGACAGACGGAGTGAGAGGAAGACATAAGTGGGTGAGGGAGTGATAGAAATTGAGACCTTTGATCATCAAGTACAGTACAGTATATGCAGGTACAGTATTTCATCCTGAAATGAGAGCCACTCCATCTCTTCCTGTGCTGCATAATAGTCTCTTTCACTACATAATGTTTGCAATTAGGTCTTAGCCATGAATAATGTTTAATTTATTATTACAACAGCTGCCTGTGTTTGAACAAGAAACGGCTCTGTTTGTCAAAGAGCTGATGTCGAGGGAACAACACGTCTTGGTTCAATGGTGGTTCCTGAGTTATTGTTCTAATACCATGTAATTAACAGACAAGTTAAAAAGATGATGACGTGGTGAAAACTGTCACAAAAATGGACTGTTTTGTGTCTATTTGGCACCTTTCGAGACACGTAAAAGACACTTTACAGAGACAAAGTTGGTGTAGTCGTTGCTTAACATTGAATCCTGCACCATTGAGTAACACGGCGGAAATCCTGCAGGTTGTCGGCAGCTGTTTGATGTAGATATTTAATTAAATTTTTGGGGCCTTGAGTACTTGACATCCATCCTACCTGAGTAGGTGAACCCTGAACATGTCACAATGGTGTTCTTGAACTGATTTTATGTTTTCTGGGTAACAGGATTAAGGAAAGGGCTTAGAAATGTGACAACTGTGCGCATACCCATTAGCTTTAACGTCTGTGCTTCTTAGTATTCTAATCTTTAGGAATTAAAAACTGAAAACCATTTGACTTTTTCTATAAACTCTACTGTTCTTGCAGTTGGATATGCAGTTGCATATCCTCTCGCAAGCTAAGAGGATATGCTGCAAAAGCAAAATCGGCCTCTTCCTCCATGACGATCCCTCAACTTGTTGGAGAGAGGACGACTCACAGAGGAAATGGCAAGCTGTGGTGGCCGCCTAGGAACTTGACTGTGTTTGCTGACTCAGAAGAGGACATTAGCATACAGCTGCCATTTGCCCGGCTGCAGCTGCTATGGATGTCTTACTTAGTTTGCTAAAAGGAAGAAATACTACGTCGAGCTAAGTCGTCGGTGTGACAGTTCTATAAGGCATGCACTCACAGTCCACTGAGACTTTTGCAAGAACCTTTCTCTCCATCCTCATGACTGATGTCGTGTTGTTTTTGTGAAACAAAAACTTAGGAAGGGTGGATTTTTATGAATGACATCATATATGGCACAAAGAAAGTGTGAATCCTCTTATGTAAATATAGAAACACCTCCTGGCTCGCACACTCATGCAGACAAAAACATAAATTTTCAGATTTCTTTCCGCAGAGAACTGAGGTCTCAGCAAATAATTTCCTTTAACAGTGCCCTTTGAATTGATTTCCGCTTGTTCCCAATCCACTCTGAGAGCACCATCTTTTCATGTCTAGTTGGAGCTGAATCACATTCTGTCAGGGTTGAGGTGTCTTCGCAGGCAGATTGCTTATCCGTCAGGATCACGGCAGACACAAACAGGTTGCTGATGCTGCTGCTTAAACCTGTCTCAGTCAGGCCTCAATCATCAAATCTATCCCTGTCTCCCGTGATATATTGGCAGCATTGCATTTGTCTCCCACTTCCCTTCCAAGCTGAATTCCTGACTAATCCTGTGCCGGGTTATTGGGCCATCATAAAGAATGTATGACAGGACCTTAGCGCAGTGAGGGATGGCTTCGGTGAAGCCAGCAGGGCTGGTGAAGATGGAATAACGCAGGTGGGCAGCACGAGGCGGCTTGACTTACGGCCTTGACTCCCTTCACAACCACCTTGAAATCTCCGGCGGTGGATACTGTTTGAGAAGTTTGCTGAAATGAACATGAAATAGAAACTTTTGTGATGCGGTGTTTGTTAAAGATGAAGAGGTAAGGCCAGGTTCAGATTCGGTTTCACACCTGCACCATTATCATGCAGGGTTTACACATAAACTCTCTCTGCCCTCATGAACATTTACTACTGAGATCTAGTTTTAATGTTGTAAACAAATCTCTACCACCAGGGATGGGTAACATACAACTCACCCATTTACCAGAGAGGTAAACCGTTGATTGGTCATGGTCAGACCCTCAAACTGCGTCTTTACAAATTGTGATCTCGAGAGATAAACCTCAGTCCTAGATCAATACAATCGTCCGGGTGGTGACGTCAAAACTAATTAAGATTGCCTTTGTGGCACAATGGTACCAATCTGTGCTGGGTGGGCCCAGTGTCAGTATGGGCCAGAGGAAGGTTGTTTTTCTTCCATTGTTTGAGGCTTAGAGACACCTCCAGAGGGAAACCTGCAGCCAAGACACTATTATCTGGCTACGGTGTGGGACAATCACACTGTCCCTCTCTCATTTCTTGTAAAGGTCCCTCTTCAATTAATCTCAGACCCAAATCTTTTTATGCTCTTCTGTATGTGCCTTGTGAAAATGGACTTTTTCAGAGACGCTTGTGAACAGGTTGGCTTTCTGTGTTGAAAGAGAACAAAGGGGGATTATGTCACATAGAGTAAACAGTGGCAGGGAAAATGTAGCTGGGTGACTCTGATTATGTCCAGATAATGTATTGCTGTCACACCTGACAGAAAATGGTGAACAGTCCCAGGCTGATCTTTATATTTCAGTTTAGTCTAATGAATCAGTTTAACAAATGAGAAATATCACTTCAATGTTCAGGAAACATGCATTATGAGACAATTGTTTATGGTTAGATTAAATTATTAAAGATATTCGACTGATTACTAAAAAGAAATTGAATTATCATTGGCTGCTTCTCTACAAAATCCATGCAAGCTTGGCCTGTCTTAATTTGTATTACCAAATTGCAAATATGTGTTCTCCAGCCCCATATGACAGGATTAGAAGGGACAACAAACAGATTGTCAGATGTTCAATTAGTGCAGATACAAATAGTTTCATTGAGGTCAGAGTAGTAAATCCAAACACATTAAAGGATAATTTGCCTTAATACAGAATGGATTTTATTTCTGCAAGTTTATCCATTGGTTCATTTGGTTGTAAGAACAACAAGTTAAATGCAACTGGGCAATTGGTTAATATGATTCTAGATATTTACAAGTTTATTTGAAGGTAAGCAGTAACATTATGACCAAAACTGGTGTAAACGTCCATCACAGTTCAACAGGGGTCACATTTAGTTTTACCTCCAAATAAAATGGTTTTGTTGATGTGTGTTACAACGATGACCACGGCCTTGAAGTTTTAGATCAAAGTTGAAATAACCCACAAATACCGTAAGTAGCCAAGTTACAGCAGGCACACTGGCGTAACCCCAGAACTGCAATTAAATTTGTGTCTATCCACAGACTGATAAAATGTATGCCACTGATATTATATTAACAGTACTTGTTATTTCAAAAAGTTAGATGTAGCCATCATGCAGAAAGACGCCAAACCACATTTGCAAATTGAAACTAAATTGTACTCTTTATTGGCTGTATTGCAAACTGAAAATGCCCCCGTTCAAGCGGCTGCACACAACAAAACAAACTAAACAGCTTGTGTTTATTCGTTACTAACAGCAAATATCCTCTCCTTAACCAACCTTGCTCACATGTAATCAGGACAACAGAACCTTGAAAACTGCAAATAAGGCAATTGTGTTGGAGTGATTAATTCATTTCTGAATCGCTGTGCCTGGCTGCAAGTGGAACACAGTAAGATTAATTTTGTGAATGTATGTATTTTGCAAAAGTGCTTTTGGAGTGCAAAGATTAATATTTATTTGGATGTAGAAGCCAAGATATGATGTTACTCTCTCTCCCTCTCACTAAAGCAGTGTATGGTGCTACACACACACATACACACACACACATAGTCAAAGTTGTTTTAAAGTCAAATGGATTGTAATAGGATCCCAAGATGCACTCTGTTCCTTACTCCGAGGATTAGGTAATGTGTAGAACAAAAGAGATATGAATAATTAATTGGCCACTGCATGGATTGCGGTCATGCACATACAAGTGTTAGTTTCCGAGTCAGAGTGTGAAACTCTAAACATGTTCATGAAGGACACTTTTAGGGTTTGTACAACTTGAAAAGAGTTAAAGTGCATGCAAGACGTAACGCTGGATTAATTTGTCATGCACACCCTCCACTTATTTACCTTCTCTTAACCTGTCCAGTCGTTCCACCTGTCCAGTGTTCCAACTCGACCAGTCAGAACTGATCATTCTACAAATGGACGTCTTCACATTCTTCTAGAAATTGATTGAACATAAAACACGTGCAAACGTAGAAGAACGTCCCTCTGACCTATTGTCTTTTGTCAGAAGTTTCGGATTTTAGCTTCTGAAGCTTCTGCCGGTTGCATCATCATAACCACTGCTCCATTAAACAATTCCTAAACCACTTTCTATTACTTCTCCATTGAGACATATGAATGAAAAATGCAACTGTCCCCACTTGCAACGACTCAGAGATGCTGAGCAGAAGAAAACATTCGGGTGTTTTTAGTGATACTTTTTTTTTTTCAGTTGATTTGACAAAAGCTACATTATGACATGACTGTAGCTCCCCGGGCCACATTGAGAGCTTTTTTTTCTCCCTTGAAGAAGCGCTGTAATGGGGACTTCATCTTTTATTTTTTTCTTTTGGGGCTATTCTATAAAAAGGTGCTAGTGTCTGTGGTCCCAATGGTACCTATTACAGCAGCCTAGTAGTCATTAATCACGGACGAGTAAGCATTTCAACGCTGCGTCCACCTCAGAGTTTCCAATAGCCATTCATTAACAGTTTCCACCACCATTTCTTTTCTTAGCATCTGCCCCCTCCTCTGTAACGTTCCTACCTGGACTCTACGGAGTTGGTCTTATTCCTGCTGACATACCTGCTTTTCATTTCCTGTGTTATGTAGAAGCTGTAGAAGATGGTGTGTTCACTGTCTAAGGCTTTTATAAAAGTGTGGAAAAGATCTTAAGCCAACCTTTGCACACATTTCCATTTTTTTTTTCCCTCAAGTTTCAAGTTTGTTAGAAAGCTTGTTACTGCCGGTGTTTAGAACAGTACGACTGGCTGCTGGAAACTGACAACATGCTGTCTTTAATTGCATTCATCTATCTTGGATTGTAACCAGGTCTACATGCAGCAGTGAGTCAGACGTTTGTTCCTTCTGAATTAAAGACATTAAAAACTTTGAAGCTGTTTTTTTTAGCATCAGCAAATTGGTATCATTCTGAAACAAATCACGAGTTAGTTGAATACAATGATAGGGTGTTGCTACTTCCCATCTGTAAAAACTTTTTGTGATCATACTGCTTCTGTTTCATTTTGCTCGACATGGGAAAATAATCTGTCAAACATCATGCGATAGAGTGGCCAGTGGGGAAATTATACCCATTATTAATGGTCTTCTACATCTCTCAGGAGCTTTCCATTATAATTATTGACTTTTTTCCCTTCTTGTCTCACACAATGTTTTTTTTTTTTTTTTTTTTTTTAAATATATATATTAAATTAGAGCAGGGTCAGCATCTAGTGAAGTAGCTACAAAATAGAACACAAAGCATAAATAAATAATAAACTTTATTTGTGAGAATTTGTACTATATAATATAATTAGATCATCAAAGTTTTCCAGGGCCTTCAAACTGTTGGCTTCTGACCAAAAAAAAAAAAAAAAAAGCCTTGTTAGTTATCGTAAACAAACTAAACTGGGCCATTTAAAGAAAAGTAGGAAAAGACTGGTCTAAATTTAGAGCCGTTTGCTTCAGCACGGAAGAGCAACCAGTGTTTTAAATGACCTGTTTGATTACCCAAGAGGATGATTGTAGTCCCTCTACTCACTGAGAAGAACAATCTCCCACCAATTTTAGGTGGCGGTGGGACAAAACACAGCTTTCAGGTAAAAACTTTGACCTTTAAAAGTGGTTTCATGTTGACTTTAAATCCTGATTTATCTCCATCATACAGAGACATTATGAACTCCTGTTAGCTTAATTTTATCAATTATATTAATATAGAAAACTTTGACTTACATGGCAGCTGCACTGCACTGCAGTATGTTCTTTTTTCCTTCCACAAGAAATGGGAGCATCGAGCATGTTTTAGATGGCCAAAAACCTAACACAAGCCAGAGCGATTTGGCTTGCAGCACTAAGTGATTATGTAGAGCTCTCAGCTTACTCATTGATATGCGTCACAGAATGGAGTAACTTTCTTCTCAAAATAATTTGTCTACAATTACAGTGAACCTCCCACTTTGGCAGCACCTTACTTAATATCAATCACCTGAAGAGGGATAACCCAAAGTGCTGATCAGCAAATAAGCAGGGAGATCCCTCCTCTGCAGCTTACCTCGTGTCATATAGGACATTAACCCCGAGAGTTAGATTTCCCTCGGCTGCAGCCTAAACAAAATGATTGCTAATCATTTGTCGTCTGAGCCCCAGAAGACTGTGGGTGCAAGCCCGCATTGATTAAATGGCAAGAGAGAGTGAGAATAAATCACTTGACTAATGCAGATGATGGGGGGGAGTGTGATAGACAGCAGAAACTGTCTAATATAAGGTCACCAGAGGATTGGGCTCCACTGCATGCATTCACATCTCATGCTAAATTTGTGGGTTGGGGTTGAGGAAAGATAAATGTCTCCCAACCGCACGAGTTTGTGCCACTCAAAAACAATTAACTTCTAAATTAAACAATGCTTATTAGCCGATGTTTTTTATTTAGGATTCATGCTCTCTTAATGCTTCTCCTCATACGAAGACAAACTTACATTATGTGAACTTTAGAGTATATGCATGATTAAGAAATCAAAGGTAAATTTCCCCCATGGCCACATAAGGAATGGCAGAGCCATTACTCATATATATGCTGGAACAAAATTAATAGGCCAAAGTCTACCATACTGTGGGTGCATGAGTAATGCAGGGTCTTGGCTGTGGGTATGTTTCAGAACAGAAGCTAAGAGTACTTGCCAATTCCACGATAAATATCAAATAGTCTGGCAGCACATTTTGGAAACTGAGCTCCATGATGGAGTGGAAATTGCCATCCGGCTGATGCATTGTTAAAGACAAGCGGGAACAGCTGGTGGCCTTTTCCAAGATAATCCAACTCTCTATGTTGAGCCTGTGCCCTCCATTATTGCACTCAAGAATAAACTTCCTGTCTTTGGCTTATAAATGAAAACACACTTTACTTTAACACACATGTTTACGACACAGGATGCAAAGCCTGAAAGCATTTGGACGGGTAGTCTGCATATATGCAGAATCTTAACTACTGCTCCATTAACTCACAGTAATGATGCAAGCAATCCTTCTGTTTGCCTGTTGGTGATTTTGGGATGGCACACTGTTGCATGCAGAAAGCCCTCTCTCATTCTGTCCAGCATTTGAAACCTTACCAATGAAAGAGAGCAGACGCATCCGAGTTGCAGTGAACAAAATGGTACGCACAGCCAGGGCTTAGCTTCTGACTCAGAGAGATTGTGTGAGAAGCCCACTTTTTTCTTTTTTTCCCCTACTGTGAAATATATTTGTCTGCAGCCCCTTTGGAAGGCTCACAAAGCAGTTTGACGACCGAAGACATGTTTTCTTTATGCGAGAATCAGACCCTGTGATACACAGGGAAAAAGCTATTTTTTACCCCCAACTGTTGTTTATGGGAAGCAAGTGCCAAAACTACTTCAGTCTCCAAAGCAAAATTGATAAAAGTAACAATATGAAAAGTGCATGCACTTATTTTCGATCACTCGGAGCTGCATGAGAATTCAAAAATTTGCTCGTGTGATTCTGGAAGTCAGCTTTTCCGCTTTGAAGTGTGAATGTGTAAAACGTATTCAACACCCATCACAGAGAAAGCAGATGGATTTCTCAGCTGAATTTGCCCATTATTAAATCAGCACAGCGAGTCGCGAGGTGTACTGTACTGCATTGCCTAATTACTATTCTTTTGAAAAATACTGGTGTTGTTCTAGATGCATACAAAATGGAGAATGATGCTGTGAATACATTTGTCTCCTAAAGTCTGAATCCAAGGGATTGCATAATGCATGCCAGCAAAACTTTAGAAGACTTGTAGGACTGTGTCTCATATATTCCTTCAATTATGACATTGAACTCCTGGCGTTGACTTTGCAGTACATAAGTATTTCTCTCCGGAGCTTGATTCAAGCTAGAATGTACTCAGGTATTGTTGGCCTTGTTGCATTTTCAATACCACCATCCTATTAATTAAATTGATGTCCCCTGAGAGACTGATCAGTGTGGCTAACCTCCTTGCATTGGCTCAGAACATCATCAGAAAGATTCTCTACTGTACTGCTTTGCGTTTGAATGCTGTGGACCCATGAAGCAATTTGCTCTTCCTCTATCTCCTGAGCAAGGGCTCCAAATACAGTTTTCCCTGCTAAGATAAGGGTTGGACCATAGGTTTATTCTGTCAGTTCCTGGAATTGCCTGACTCTTCTATTTGTCTCTTGACTGTGTTTCTAGATCCTTTTCTGGATGGTGCTCAGTATCTCTTGCTATGTAATTAATCACCAGTGGACGTATGCTATCAGCTTTCCCTACCCTACCCTAATGTAGACAAAGGAATTACATTTTGCCCTTTGGATGCCGAGTGGTTAAAATGTGCATGTACGACATAGATAGGGGCTTTTTAATGGCAGGGCCCTCAAAGATTTTCTATTTATGCCAAGGTAGCTGCTGCTACCTTTCTAATTTTAATAGAAATAGCATTAAATCTATATATTACTACCAAGTGGGCAGCTCTAAAGAACTGTTTTAGCTTATAACTATATTTCAAATTAAGTCTTTTGCTGCTGCCTTTCAAAATAATATGTAATATAACCACTACAGAACAAATTCAGATGAGCATTTTTCATTTTGAGAGCTCAGTGGTAGAAAGAATAAGAAATCATCTAGTCATGAAATAAAAATATAAAAATGGTTTAAAGAAAAAGGGACATAAATTGTGATTTTCCACAATCATTCACCCCAGCATCGCCCTGCAGGTTTTTGATTAATACCTTTTGATTCTGAGACAGATAAACCAAATAATTTAGGACATTTTGTGTTGGGACACCTACTTTCTAGTAAGAACAGTGTTTTAGCCACCTTAAGCTCACCGCTTTAGTTTTACACCTTATAAAAAAGTACCTATAACAACTATAAACATCTCTATCTACTCTGTTTGGGCCTTCTTCAGCACCTCTACTGAAAAAAAGGATAAATAAAACATAAAAAGAGTGTGTTTTCTCTATCAATTTTTCCCCATATGTATTCTTACTATCATTTGTTCTATGATAAAAGGGCAGAAGATAAAATCTGCCCTGGTATTTACAGTGAGGATCCAACTGCCATGACACCAGGAGCATCCCATTTTGGCATCCGGTAGTAGAGGACTTAACTTTTACTACTACTATACCGTAAAAAGTCAACTAAGCACTGGAGGAAAGCATCTTTCAAGCAGGATTCCTCCATGTTAAGGAAAAGGGCCAGCTTTAATGAGGACACTGTTGTAATCACTCAAATTCACAATAGCTGCACAACCGAATTGTTTTTTCCCCTTGGGTCCCTTACAGCACATATTCTCTATTCCCATAGAAAATAATGTAGAAATTGTTATAATAAGACATGGCACCATTTCTGGAGCCTTTATTTCTTTTTTTTTCCAAGCAATTTGCAATTATTGCATCAGTAAACATCCCATTATTTTCAAATATATTATTCTCAAATTGTAAATTGACACACTGAAAGCAGACAAATCAACCCCCCACCCCCGATCTACCACTCCAGAAATCAGCTCCAACCACCACTGCGTGTAACCTGAGGAAACACTCATCGCAGATTGCTGTTACATTATTGGAACATCTTGGAGCCTGTCAGAGCTGCTTTCTAATGACTACTTCCCCTGCTGCGTTTGATGTGTAACTTGTCACTCTAGCCTCTACCGTCTAAATTAGAAACTAGAATGTTTTGATACATGTGAGACTTTTTGGTTTTTTTGTTTTGTTTTGTTTATTTCCAACACCTTAAAATCTTTGGAGCTTTTAGGTGAAAAGATTCAGTGGCTCCATATCAGAGCTGTGAATAACGTGCACCAGGAGGCAAGAGAGACACTGCATCAGGGACCAATTTACATCATGACACTGTCAAGATGGAGACTCAGAGGTGTCACATCTGGAGGTGACTTGCACTGAGCATTCTAAAATTATGTTCACATATATTTGAATATTATCATCAAGTTCATTTTGTACTGATCTCGGGAAGTATGAAAATCCTCGGAACATGCAAAATCCCTGGAGAACGAAGAAAGGTCGGTGCTTTTTATTATGATGATAAGCCCCTTGATATTACAGTAATTCAAAAGAGTGATAAAGCACACTGTGGTGGTATTATGTTTAAATATCATCACACTGCAAAATTTGTAAGTGATTAATACTCGACGAACACGCGGTACTCGTCTTCATTTGCACAAATCAGCTTTTGAATGGCAAATCTCTTCAAATGATGAAAGTATCATGAAATCATTAAATGTGAAGAAATTTCTGTTACCATCATACCTAACATCAAGCCTCCTTTTGAGGCTTTCCTTCTCTGTTCTTGATTCAACAGCCGATTTAACATTCGACCCAGTTTCAGTTCTCTACTGGGACACAACCCAGAAGTGTCATACAGCAGAACCAGAATAATAAGGACCTCCACTCTTGAAATGAAAGCAAACGAAACCCTCTTTATGCACTACAGATTAAAATCCAACCAAATTTTTTTGCTGTCTGAGAGATAATATCTAAGATGAGTCGTCGGCTTGGATTATTGCAATCAATATGGATCAACAAGGAGGCACAAGGAAACAGACAAGAAAAGTACGGTGTAATCCGGTGCACAAACTACTCATTTTGAAGGCTAATTATGCACACCCTGCCCCTTGGATGTTAGTTTGGTATGGAAATGACAGCCAGCAATTTTATGCGACCCTTAGGAATGTAATTAGTATTATAATATAATGTAATTAGTTCTACTATGCAGTGTAATCGCACAAGACGTGGGATATCAATAGTTAATGCACAAACTGGATCACAAACAACCTGATTAAATTTTCTAACTCACTTTCAAAGAGCTAGTAGCAGTCTGCCAGCAGATCTCACAGGGAATATAATGTTTTTACTGGAGTTAGTGAAGTACATATTGTCTCTGAGGTGAACTCGGAGGCTTGCACAATTACCACTAGTCTAATTATAGGAATGTTGATAGTGTAGTCTTCAGTGTGTTTAACCTAAAGAAGTCAAGAAATGGAAACGTTTATAACGGTGCTGTGCTGATATTCCCTACGTGCTCAGGATTTATGATTTGTCAGGATTGTGGTAGCTACCACTATATGCTACAGCTCTGACCGGCATACCGCCACAGTCCTGTGAGATAAACTCAACCCCTTCATCATTTAATACCGCTATCGTGTTGTGTTCACTGGTATTGCACTTAAACTGGATGTTATTTAACAGTATTAATTATATATATACTAAACCCAAATAGTTTCAGATGATTTACACCTTCAAAAAAGACCTATCTGTCTTTGAAAGGGTTTTATGTAGTACTTCTTTGTGTCATCCTCATTGCCTTCACCAGGGTCAAGAAATGGAACTAGGTAGCCTCTTTATACCATGGGTCTGCAGTTGGTATTTGTCATTTATAAGAAGACCTAGGACTGCAAATATACACAAAGGGTTTACTTCTTATCTTTAATGTCTGATAAGAAGGTGGAATTAGTACTGGGGTCCATATCTCACCTCATCCAGTGATTCCATAAGCTGTGGAGCCAATCAGAGCAGTCTCCCTTACTGACAACTGACCATCGGCTTGGTGTGTTGCTGCCCTAAAGCCGCCTTCAACCCAAACGCACTGAGTTCTCATTGGTCAGGCTGTGGAGGCCTGCATACAAACCAAAGTTTGTATGTAGAACTGTTGAATGTTTTCTAGAAAGTCTAGAAAGGACAGGTCTGTTCACATTCAGCTCACATTTAAAACTTTGGTGTTTCTTAATGTGGGCACAAATCATCTCAATAACAAATGTACAAGTCTAAATACTAAAAAGCACAACATGACACCTTTAAACTCACCTTCAATGTAGCCAAAGAATTCAACCATGTCCACCAGCAGCTGTTTCTGTCATGTATCAGACAAAGCCATCTCACCTAAGTATCCTCACAATTATTTACTTACTAATTTAGCTGTATAGACTGTTGAATCAAGCCATTAATGTGTGTATAATGTCTATTTTTGAGATATTTGGGCCATTCATTCTTCGCTTCCAGCTAATTGTTCAACCTCGGCATCTCTGCTCGCTTGCTAATAAGTTTCCATTTACACAATCACGCAACATCGTGTTGAGACTCTTACATTGTGATATATTTGCTTCTAATCGTAACATAATTTCTTAGTCTTACTGAATAAAACAGCTGTTTTGATGCCTAACATGATATATTTATTATAATATAAACATAGTGTATATGTTTCATACTAGTTTATTGTTATAACTTGAGTGCAAATTGTCATGACGCGCATAATGAAGCAAATATTTCCTCAAATTACCTCTTGATGTTTGTTATGTTGTTTTAATCATGTCTCTCGTGCTCTCGTTCTGGTGATATAATTACCCTGTCTTAAATAAGACTCCAAGATTATATCGTTTGTCATTGATGTGACCGTGAAATTCTCATTATTTTTTTTTAACCAGACTTGCTGTTGGAATGTGAAGTGAAAAGTTATAGGTGCAAAGTAAACAGTGGATATAAGACCCATGCATGAGCATAAACAAGCTTCAGTGTTATCTAGGGCAACTTGCTGTAAATTGCACTGCCTCTGTAGTTGTTTTGAGTGTCTTTGAGAGTGTTCCTCTCTCCAAGCATGTTTCCGCTTTCCAGTCTCCAAAGTGTGACAGCCATAATTAGCCTGGATTAATGAGGAGACCACTTCAAACTGAAACGTATGAATAATAAAGGTGTTGTTATACAAACACTGTTTCATCTTTCATTGTAATCATACGCAGTATTCATGTGGGACAGCAAATAAGCATGTTATCGGATTTATTAAGGCCACGCTGACTATTTGTGCCTGAGAATATTGATGAACGGGAAAATTGCACTTTTTTTATGCCTTGTATGGTTATACAGACAGCGGACTATATTAATAAATTACATTTCTGGTGCTCTACAAATCAATCAAGTTGAATATCGCTGTTTTTTGCTTGGCCTTGCAAAACACCAAAAAAAGAAAACTCTAATATATAAGGCTCTGTTAAAGCATTGGGCCTTACAGTGGTCACAGTGTGTCAAGATTGCCCCATTTTTAACATCCTCAGCACGTTCCCATAATTAAACCCATGGGGAAAAAAACGATAGTGAGATTATTGAAAGACCCGAATGGGTGAGGAGAATAAAGCTATGTACAGTAGCTCTATGAAATGATCATAGTGCGAAAGCTGGCAACTCTTCACTCAGCAGCAAAGCCTTAAACATCCTTCACATAAACTACAAACATATTTATAAGCAAAGTGAGTGTCCCTACTGTACCTTTTAACAATCTGAATGGCTACGAACATCTATAGCAAAAATTAAAGGGACACATTTTTACACTGAGATCTTCCGTTTTGTTTCAGCGTCCTGTTTAAATGAAGCTGCTGCTAATAGGAAACAAATGGAATGAATGAGTAGTGGTCGCTTTTGATTTCTGAATGAAAGCGCCTACATGTTTCTCTCATTTCTCCATCTTGAGATAAGTTAGTGAGCCAGTGTTGCAGAAATGACTTCTGAAACCTTGGCTGCTCATAAAGAGAATTTGGTATGTCTTTCTTTTTTTTTGGTTTGTTTTTGTTGTGTGAGGGTTTCCTGAAATGAGGAATATCACCATTCAGCTCCCTCCCCAAATAAGGTTGCTTTGTGCTATGTTAAATTTAGCATGACAGGATGAAAGTTAATTTCCACATTAAACAAATGTGCTGATCTCTGATTTTGGAGCAACAAACACAAAAGCACAGTGAGACCAGTGAAAAGTGGAGAAAAAGTGGTACAAACTTTTCCTCAGAATCCAGGCCAGTGCTTTACTCCTCTGCCAAGTGCTGTTTTTTTTTATTTTCATTATGCCAGTGATGCTCTATGATTAGGCCTTTGTTTGAACTGAGAGAAGCCCACACACACATACTTTTCTCTTAATTGGGGTTTTTAAAGGATGAGAGTGGGTAGAAAGAAGACTGAAAGCTTCAAAACTGAGGGAAGAAAGCTAAATTTGATCTCCAGCGAAGGCGCTGCGTGTGTTTTCGAGGCGCTCATAATCTTACTCACTGGTGATGAAGTTTAATCTCCTCTCTAACTTGAAACTTCATCCACTGTGTGGTGCTTTTCAACGTCTGTGTCCTAGAAGAGGGGAGTCAAAACCCCAACTTCAGGAGTTGTTGATCGTTGACCAGCAGGAATTAACAAAGACAGGTCATGTGTTTGGCAGCATGGAGCCTCAGGGCCTTGGCAAATCACGACCAGGCGCGTTTGATCTATAGAAAACACACTGTGGATGTCAGCACCAGGAATGGTTATTTCCCTTGGGACGCAGCCAGTGGGGGACAGCAAAATCCAAGAGGCTAAAAATATATTTGAGAGGCGATTACAGGTATAAAGTTGAATGTGAACAGTGGAAAGGCTTTGAAATGCTAAATAAGTTTCCGCTCCCTGCCTGTCACTGATACTACACTCAGAGAGGATGATTGTCATGTTGGGCAGTTTGCCCCATTTAACTCGCCTATACACACAATATAGATTTCTACTATTTGATGTGTGCATTACATAACTAGATGGAGGAGTCCTAACTATCTTTATACTGCACCGAGAATATTATTTCATGATTAATGACATAGTTCATACGCTGCCATATCATAAAGGCAACAAGAGTGTTATCCAAAAAAAAAAAAAAAAAGAGAGTGCGATTCAGTTTCATCACCCACTGGAATCCAGGCAAAGAGATAATTTCACTGAATAGCTTCAGCATTGTCTGCGATACTTGTGCTATAGCTGAATACATCTGCATTAATGTGCTACCACTATCTGCTTCCTCAATGGCCAAATTGTCGTTTGTAGCCCTACATGTAAGGAAAAGTTAAACAGATGCTCTTCTTATCAGCAGCCCCTCCAAATTCTCCTTATACTCCTCCTCCTCTTGATTAAGAGTAGCCCCAGACACAAAAGAGCAAACACACTTATCAGACAGGGATCAGGGAAGAAAAATAACCCTCGCCGTGAAGGCACCTCTCCTCCCCCCTTTTGCCGTGACGTCCCCTGCCACCGCAGGGAGGGGACAAGCGGTCGAGGAGGACATATAAGTGTGAGGACAAGGAACAACTTGTCAAGATGGTGGATGATAAACGCAACGCTCCATGTGGGTGGAGGAACAAAGTGATGCCGCCTGCCCATTGGGTGGCTTTTACCGCTGTTTGCAACAAAATGTTGCATTGGCATTTATCATTCAGACCTTTGCGGCCAGGTTTTACCATATACACCCCTAGTTCATTCAGGACGTGGTCTGCAAAGGCGCCGCCATAAGAGCCTCTGCAGCTGTTTGTCAGAAAGTACATGAAATAATGATGTTAACAAAGTCAATGTAAACACCTTCATGCCTGTTTGCAACAAAATAGGTCCGCGTGGAACTGAGCAGAGGTAAGTTGCTGTGAAATATCAGGGGTGCTCTAAAAAAACTCTGGCAAGAAGACAGAGGCTGCCTGTTTTATTCACAGTCTTTCAGTAAACTTTAAAGAGCGAGGTGAGTTAGCATAAATGACACTGGCAGGATGCAATGTGATTTCACAGATCTAAGAATAAACCAGTGTTGCCTCACCATGCTCGCAAGTAGAGTTGCATTGGATTGTCGCTAATGAAGTGTTGAGGCTAGAAATCCTGGTATATGTCACGACATATCATCCGCTCTCTTCCCCTTTCCCCCCCCACTCTGCTGGATTGAATGCAATTGATCGGAATCAGAAGCTATTTTGTCCCGTTTTGCTCCCAGCACCTAGTCAACTAGGTGGACGGGGGTTTTCAAGCGGCAGAAACGACATTCAACACCATTCTCCACAAGGAAGAAGCAAAATAGAATCATTACTTTCACATGTCTCGCTGAACACTGAAGCACTTAGTGTATTAAATACAGGTTTTGGACAATGACTCGCACAACTCCAGCCTATACAATAAAGAATTAATGAACTATTTGCAGGGGTGATGTATATTAAGCTACGTATAGCTATCTGTCGGGCGAGGTCTTGACAGCCACTTGGTCGGGGTGATAGATTTCAAAGCAGGATGAGACATCAATCACTGTCTCGAGGTGATTGGTTGTTTGTGTGTGCGACGGTGGCCCCGCATCTCAGCGAGGCGAAGGTTGGCTGATTGCTCGCTCTGCCTCCCTACATTCATTGCAGCTACCTGACACCATGTTATACACCCAGTGCTGAATGTGGAAATGCTTATTTACACTTGACTAGGCCAGGCCTCTACATGCACAATATCATTTAGGCGTCTTGATGCTGAATTGGCCGGTGTGCAAGTGCGAGCAGAGCAGGTTTAGTTGTTTGGTTATTGCCTCCCTTGCTGCTTTTGGCCATTTATTCCAAGATGGGTTAGATGGAGGAGTGCTGGTCGTTGTTTTTGTTTTGTTTAGTTTTTTATTTTTTTTTGTTTTGGCCTGCCTGTCTTCTGGCCCCGCTGCTACGATAGCTGACTGACAAGTGGTTAAGATGTCTCTTTGTGCCTATCAAAAAGTTGGCACATAAGGGTGAAAAGCTTTGCTCTCCATCGGCTTTGAAGCTGCAATAGAAGTGAGGTGTTTTTTTTGGGAGCTACAATAACGGCTAAGCACACACAGAAAATACAGTGTGTTAAACTAAAGTGTGCACCAGCATTTATTTTACAGCATCCAATACCAAGTAACTAGACTCAAATAATTACAACATCACAAATCAGCCGATTTAACCGTGAGGAATGTTTAATATTGCTGCAAAAAAAAAAAAAAAAAAAATTACAACATTACGATCAGAGTGTTATTTACCATTCTGCTCTTCCCCTTGCGGGTCTTGTCTTTGTCTTATTATCATCATCACTTGTGCTACACATGATTGTGAGTCTTCTATAAACCGTTTTCTGGTTAGCACTATTTCACTGGCTACCCAGCTGTGGAACAAATCTTATTACTGTTTTGTTTATTTCAATTTTGTGGCACATCTGATATATAACAGCCTGGCAAGCATGGTTGAACCTGCAGTGGTAATGCGTTACAGAGGGAGAGTGGAAAAGCCACTGAACAGGAAGGCGAAGGCATGTTTAGGGACTCAATTTATTTGCCAAATGAGAGGAACATATCGTCATATTACAGCGCTGTATGTTTTTTTTTTTTTCTTCGTGACATAAATGGAGCAGGAATATATGTCAGAGGAGACTGCAGATTCATGAGGCAGCTCACTTGTTATTTTTTTTATAGTGCCATGTTGGCTTTCTGTCCCATGGTAAAAAAGTCATTAATTGTTAAAAGAAGTTGAGTATAACTGAGCAGTCTTAGTGATGACATACATTTGTTCCTTTGAAAATAAGTAGAGTAAGGAAAATACAACCCTATTGCTTATCGTGCTTGACTTAGTTGATACTGCACACGATGAAACATTGAGCAGACGTATACATTAGTTATTTATAGAAATAGTTTCACAGCTTAGTAAAAAAATAATTTCTGGACTTGAATCAAATGAGAAGCACTGGTGATGATTTTTTTTTTTTTTTTAGGGGCGCTGAAGCACACCTGAATTTCATCTCAGCAGGCCTGGAAAAATAATAGTGATGTAGCATCCATCAACACGAGCACATGGCTAATCAGTGAACCACTACTTATGACTGATTCACTCATACCCTCTGTGCAATTCCCCCCCAAGCAAAAACTGTATTTAACTAAGGTGTTTACCATATAAATACACTTAATGGTAACCTGTCCTAAAGCAAACACTTCAATGCAAAACAGTGGCAAACATACCAGTAGCATTCCCTGTAATTAGCTACGCTGACAGAGCCTGTTGGATGTTTTTTTTGCTGTCATCTTCATAGAGTCTGCATCGTGCAGCCTTTTACTGCACTAAACAGCTACAGTCCAAGCGTCCTCACAGCTTCTCCTCTTCTGTCTTCTTGCTTTCTTCTGTTGTCTGGTGTATTTGTTTATTTATTTATTCCAATTACAGCACTTAGACTTGTCGTTCTAGTCAGGTGTACGGTATAAAACGCTTATATTATGAGATGCAACATGGTCAGCGGACATGTCTCGCAGAAAATCCGTTTTTTCCAGCTTCGTTCATTAAAAGATTACATTTCACCACAATGGTTTAGTCGCACAGGAATGTACTTTTTAAATAGACGGGCTTGTGAAATCTGCAACTGTTCATTCAGAACCACTGCAGTTGACCATGATCATACAAATAATTAGGCTGCTACTGAAACTAGCTAGTCAAAGTGAAAGGGATTGAATACAGCATCCATTTTTCATTTTCTAAACAAAATATTATGCGACAAAAAATTCTTTCTAGTCATTAATTAATTAATAATTTGTAAATGAAAATGTCATTTTGAGCTATTTAACTTTAGCACAATAACTACACTAAACTAAAACAGAGGGAAACATCTAGCTATTTTATTACTCTGAAAAATTGTCGTCACGACAACTGTATTATTTGTCATCATGGTGATAAGAAGAGATACGCCATTTGCACTACACATGTGTTGCATGACCCTGCGTCTAAAAGTTTCTTTGAACTTGGTTTTAAGCAGCTTCTTTATTATAAAGACAAGACTGTCAACAGTATCAGTAACATTTCTTACTGTCAAGCGTGACTTATCATCAAATTTGCTAGTTAAAAAAAAAAAGCGTGTAGAAAAAGATAAGACATTAAGTCTGTGATATTCAACTGCATCAAATTATGATACAGTGGCAAGAAACCTTGTGGAATTTCATGGTTTTCTGCACTAATTTGGCATGAAATGTGATCTGATCTTCATCTAAGTCAAGCGTATTAACAAATATAATGTGCCTCAAATAATGCCACAAACAAAATTTGATCTGGCTAACATCTGTGTTCATGGGTCTACAGTAAATAAAACAAGCAGAGTGTCTATGGCAGGACACCACAAAGGAACCTGCTGCTTACTAAAAAGAACATTGCCGCATGCCTGAAGTTTGTGAAAGAGAAAACTGACACTGCACAGTGTTACAGTAAAATGTTTTGTGGACTGATAAAACTAAGATTGAACTATTTGGAAAGAACACACAACACTACATTTGGCATAAAAAGGTCACTGGATATCATCATCATTTCAATGTGTAGTATGGTGGAGGAAACATCATGATTTGGGCCTGCTTTGCTGCATCAGGGCCTGGTCAGCTTCTGTGATATAGGGGAAGATGAATTCCCAAGTGTATCAAATGTCTTCAGGATAACGTGTAAATGTTCAACTGAAACTCTGTAGAAGCTGGGTGATGCTAGTTATTAACTACAAGGGTTCACATACTTTTTTTCCACTAGTTTTTTATGGTTGTTGTCAATAAATACAGGAAAGACCAGATTTTTTTTTATTATTTTAGGCACATTATATTTGTTAACATTCTTGACTTAGATGAAGATCAGACACATGTTATGAAAACTTAATGTATTCCAAAGGGTTCACATACTTTTTAATGCTACTTGTATGTCACTTTCATTTGATTTGAAGAATTTGATTTGTGATGTTGGAAAGTTGCTGCATTTCATCTTACAGTGCCTTGAGATATGAAACATTTCTTTAAAACATGTTGATTTGAATCTGCAGAAAATTCGATTTTTGTGGGAAATAAATATCTGCAAAATGTATGAAGTTCAAAGAAGGAACTTAAAAGCATGTCAGTACACACAAGGTTAGCGGTGTTTTAGCTTATTTCCCCTAATGATCACATGTGCCAGATCTCACTGATCTCACTGATGCATTTTTTTCAGAGCATTTTAATTTTTCTATGATTATTTGTTATTCTCGTTGTGAAATAAAGTGTTAGGCTATTAAAACTAATATAGCTAGCATAACAATATAGTTGCTTGACAGAGACGATGATAAGCATGGAGAAAATGCCTTCATACCATCTCCTACATCAGATGATGTTGGTTATGGCCTGTTGTTATTAGTATGGTCTGAACTGTCCAGATGGCCCTCCTCAATTGAGCTATTCTTTCCAACACCCTGAAGAAAGCAATGTGGATGCTCAGACTCTAGTGTATTTTGAGTGTGTTGCTGCGCCCTTCACAGAATTAGTCACAGGGGTGTGAGCTGTATTAGAGTCAAATTAGATCCCCACTGTGTTTGGAACCACATGAATTATAAGGGAGTTTTTAATCATCGCTCACAAACACTGAGGAAAGGTCAAGTTAACCACTAGCACACCTCCTCATATGCTATATGAATTCCATAAGAAAGCCCATTGTTGTTGTCACTTTTGCCATCACAAAAGCAGCGTTGTTCTGCAGCTGTCCTCCCCTGTGATATGACCAGCTTTATCATCCTTTTATTGTTGTATATAAAATAGTCATTTTCAAGATTATGGTCCAAAGGGCAAAACAAAAATGTTACTAACAGCAGAAAAGACATCTCTTAACCTAGTTTTGTTTGGACCTATGTGGAAATCAATACATAAAAAAGACGTTTCTTCAATACTTTTAGCATATCATGACATATGAGTGACGGATTTATGGTGCTAGGGAAGACTTGCATGCCTGATCACTTCTCAACAACCCAGCCACAGGGGGTGAAGTGAAAATTAAGCACTAATATCCCTCCCCCCCAGGGCCAAGCTGTCTTGCTGCTCTCAGCATGACTGACAATATGACCAATAGATTCATTTCAGTTTTTCTAGCGTTTATGGTATTGATGATCCCGTGGAATTAAATCACTGGGTGGTGCATGCCTGATTGCAATGTCTTTTCATTTTACAGGGGTCAATGATAATAACCAGATAAGTTGATTGCTGTCTGGGTCAGACTTGTAATACCATAACTGTATGACTCAAATTGAAGAGGCTCTCTGATTACCTCTCAAATTTGTGTTTAATGTTTTAATGCTAAGGAGGCTCAAAGTGTACTATATAAAAAATATATAATAACATAAATATTTACTTAAATCAATTACTTGTGTAAAATATACAAGTTCAACAGTCAATTAAGAAACAATTTAAGGAATTTAACTAAAATGCATTTTCAAGCGTTTTGTATTAAAGTTGCCTTGATTATTTTTTTCACCATTATTGTACTCTCCACTGCACCTCTTTACTAGGGCAACAACTCTGTTAAAGTAATATTGAAGCAATACAGAAATACCTAGCTCAAACATTCTTCACCGTACACAGAAAAAGCGACTAACCTGTCATTGTATTTAATCTAACAAAGCCACATATGCTGCCTACCTAGCTCGTGAGCTCATATTCTGAGGGGAGAGTGCTAACGTGTTAATTTATAGCATCATTTTGATTTTAAAGGTTAAAGATTTTTTTGTTTTTGTTACCTCAAACAACATAAACTTTTTCTACGTTCACTCCTACCAACAGGAGCATCTAGCTGTGGCAGCTAGTTGGCAGTTTTTAGTGGTGTCATTCAGAGAAAAAAAAAAAGAAATCAGAATGAAATAAAAGCATAAATGTGTATAAAACAAAGGAAAATTACCTCCAATTGTTGTAGAATATTTTATTAAAATTAGTTTTAATTTAGCTAAAAGACTTTATATTGAATTCTTTCAGTTGTCATAACTAACCAACGTGAGTATGTTACTCTCAGAGAAAGCTGAAAACATACTGAACTGGCTAATCAAGCTTTTTTTAAGAAGATATTATCTAATAAGTGCCCAAAACGCACGAGAACCCTCTCAATAAAAACCCTCTCAATCTAAGGATATTCCATCAGATAACAGATATTACTCAACTTATGAATGTGAGCAGAGATCAAGTGCATATTACACAATTAATCATAACTGCAATCATCATCACAGATAATTCATGTGATGGTCGACTCTCGGAATAAAACACATGTCTTTGACATACCCAAAGCAGCCAATACTTTCATCTCCTGAACTATCACCTTTTCAGGTTGCCTCATTACGTGCCTTGATCTTTTATGCACTTGGGTAAAAACAGAAGCCTCGCAATGCTTTGATCTGGAGCATAAAAGCTCCCCAAGAAATGACAGCATTTCGAGATGGAAACAGCATTATATAGGCCGTGTTAGAGTAAAATATTGTTTGATATTCTGATGCATTATTGACTGCGAAACAAAAAGCAAAATATTGACTTCATCAAACATTGAACAGGAAGTGTGTAGTTCAACAAGTCTATCCAATATGTTGTCCCTTTGTGTGTGTGAAGATATTTCATCCAAGTCCGGGGCCACGGGTGAAGTGCATTAACACTCGCAGGTAGTGTGAGACTGCCACTGGAGTGCCCCTATTTTAAGACACTGCATTCAGACCAGCTGCGTTAAAAATGATGGGATTTATTTATTTATTTATTTTAACATTTGTTCAAAAACAGCTATTGCTGTGGAAGCCTTCTCTCTTTTTTATTTATTTTCTATGGTATTTGCTTCCTCTTCATTTCAGTTGTGGAGACCTGTGTTTAAACAGTTAAACATCACCTCAATTCCTCCGTTTGGGGAATTAGAAACTGCTAAGTGACTTCAAAAGCGCTGCCTCCATTTGTACCAACAAAGAACAGAATGTGATGATTCATAAGCTTTTCTTTTTATACCCATTTTGGGTGATAAGCAGCAAACCCCTCTTTACGCCCATATGGCCATCAAAAACATTCTGCTCAATGGGACATTTTACAAAATCACACATGCAGAATTGGAGTGCACATTTAGAGAAACTACTCCACAAAGTATTTTTTTTTGCAAAAATCTCCACTTCCACTTAATCTGTTCTTTCTTTCTAGCATCCGGTGACAGGTTTATACCTGTATTAACCTTGTGCTAGCTATTGCCTGCTGACTTGACACTGTCAGGTCAACAGGTATTGATAATTAACATGCCGATTTTTATTGGTTGGCCCTGAGTTCCCACTGAGAGTAACTAGTAATGTCACACAAATCAAGTCCATGGCACATTTCAAGCTTGTGTTCAAATGATTTCAGCTGAATCTTTCTTGCCTCTATAAAAATCTAATCCTCAAATCAAACATAGACATCAGAGGACACTTATTGCAGATTATTTAATTTCAGTTTGTTCGTCAGATTCCTCTGTGCTGTTGACATTGTCGAATTAATGATTTCTCCAAGGCAACAAATCAAGCCATCTAATGACCTTTGAACAACAGAAAACTTTTACACCCAACACATGACCCCCCCCCCCCCCCTTAGACAAGTGAAGCTAACGACCTGCAGCCAGCAGCAGCAGCAGTTTCCTCATCACATAATCAACAAGGCTGCACTTTAATTGAGCAAAATATTGAAAGGGATGTGGAAATAATGCAAGATGAAGCACTTGTGCTGATTTTATAGGAATAAAAGCTTCATTAACTGTGATGTAACAGTGATTAAACATCCATTATGTCATTAGCTACATCCCAAAACGTTGAAAACTGAAGCTTTAATTCATAGGAGCTTCGCACTATGTGGATCCCAGCATGCGCTCACGTTGTATGTTGCTACCGTGTACTACACTAGAAAATCATTTGATATTACATGGGTTCTTTTCTATCAACGGTTTAGTGCTCCAGATTCAGAAGTAAGCACAGCATCTCTTTAATTGTTTACCCTCTTTCTTCTCCATTCTGCTTGAATATGCATGCAGAGGAAGAGCACTTGTACTCCCAAGGATATATACTGTGAGAGAGTTTGGATCAAAACAGAACTGGCTTAAACTGGATGATGCTCAAAGAGGAGTTAACCTCGTTTTTTTATTTTTTATTAATTTTATTTTTTATTAATTTTTTATTTTTTTGCCTTGATCTGATTCGAAGTGGGGTTTTTTTTTTTTAAAGAAGGTGAAGATTTTAAAACTTTTACATAAAGTAAACCGACTCCAATGACGTGATCAAGTTCTGCCTGTGTCGTATTTAGATGCCGGAGCTCGTCAGATTTCCACCAGGCTTGCAAAGTGTATCATCAGTTCAAGTGTTTCTGAATATTACATGGACCTAAATGGCAAATGAGGGAGGAGACCATGAGATGTAATGACTGATTTTTACTTTCAGCGCCACAAAGGGGAATAAGTTCCCTCCATCTACAAATTAAAAAAGAATGAACTCAGAAGCTGCTGCTCTGTTGTAATGGAAATGCGGTATGACATCAGCAGTGCATTAAGGATAAGGAACTGTTTTAGCCAAGCACAGGAAATGCTGGTTGAACTCAAGTTGTGCTTGCTTTTAGCATCTCCTTCTTCATGGTTCTCCAAATATGATGTGACTGACATGAATTGCCAACATGGCTCTCCAAATCCTCCTCTCTTCAATTCAGTTTTTTTAATAGCGTAGTTATGTAATCCTGTGGCTCAAATGGAAAATTTACCCCAGACCAGAAGTAACTTATAGTTGTCTTGTTTCAACATGAGCATGAACACACATACAGATTGCTTCCCTTATTCAAAAGGAACAACTGGCACAACCCAGGCAAATCTTGCAGGTGTTTCATTGACAGTCAAAGACGCGGCTTTGTGAAGACAAACACTGCCCGGACCGATTCCTACGCGTTGCTTTGTTGCGTTTGTGATAATAACTCAGATGTGGTGTTTGAGCTATAGAAATTGTTGGTTGCGCCAACTGATTGAGCAGATTTAGGCGAACACAAGGTGAAAAGGTAGATTTCTGGACTACATTTTCTCCAGACAGCACGGCCTATTTAACTACTCTGTGGGATGAGTTCTTTTTCGTTTTAAAAATAGCTCGAGAGCAAGCATAAGATCAGATAATTATTGCTGCTCTGATCGCTGCCACTGTACATAGGGCATCTACCACCCAAGGTATAAGATAACATTTAGTTCAGTGAGAGATTACTGAGCCAAGACAGACAATGGAAGAAAGGAAAGATAAAAGCTAAACTGAGTGTGGAACCAATTTTCATATGACCAGTTTGCACTGTACCCATCCTTTGACTCGCAAAACAAAGTGGAAATGATCGATTAAACACTAGCGCTTATTTCTGTAATATTTCTGGGATGGATGGAAAGGGCCCTTCCTCCCTCCCTCAACACCTAGCGTGAAACTGCCATCGAGCGAAGTACTCATCCCCCGAACCGTTCCAGCCGAGCTGTACGGTGTTCAACATCAGAGCACTGTGGTTGAATCAGGCCCTTCCTAAGTGCAAATGTGTGTAGCTGTGTGACCTTGTGATGCTCTCCAGCCTTCTCTGATTGTGTGTATTCTTTTTAAAAGTGGCAAAAAAAATTGTGTCATAAAGTGACATAAGATGAGAGTGTGTGTGTGTGTGTGTGACTGCTTAATGCTGCTCCTTAAGTGGGTTGACAAAATATTAAACTACATACACCCCCCTTTCAGAAGTATTGGAATGGTGAAGCCAGTTCCTTTATTTTTGCTGTAAGCTGAAAACATTTGGGTCAAAAGATCAACATTTCAGCTTTCATTTTCAGGTGTTTACATGTTTACATGACTGTTTTCATTCAAAAGAAATAGTTATTTTGGTAAATGTCTGACGTTGTGTCTCCTGAGCCATTGTGTAGAACATTTACTTTGAGGTTAAGGTTCAGTTCTGCTGACAATGACTCCACAGTGGCACGAGATCCAGGCCCTGAGGCACCAAATTAGCCCCCAAATCACGATTATCCCTACACCATACTCCACCAACGTTGATCTATCAGCCTCCAAGGTCAAAGGCCAGAGACCACATGGCGATGCATTCACTTCATGGCTCTTCATTTTAATTTTTAGTCATTATTCAAGAAGCTGCTTGAAACGTTTTTTGACCACACAACCAAAGCAGTCTAATTTCTGTTCCTTTTTGAGTGAGGCTATGCCATGATATACCCTTGCCTCCAACAATCCTGACAAAAGTCTACTGGCAAAAGCAATAAATAAATAATCAGGCGTGTGATACAGTAGTATAACTACTGCAGTCTAGCATCAATCAACACTCACTGGTGTTTATTCAAAAAAAAAAAAAAATGCCAGTCATCAAGACGGGCATTAAAGTCTCTTCATCATTGCTTGACCGAACCTTAATATTAATGTTACTCATCTTAACCCAAATACTACAATTTTCTTTTTAATCCTGTCTGGCTTTTTGAAGATAACCGCACCTTAAAGGGACAGAGCACATCTATCGTCACATCAAAGACGGATGTCTAAGACATTCGAATACCTTGTCTGTCACTGACTGGTAGAAATTCAGAAATTTCTGATCATCATTATCAGCTGTGTCTTTGTTCTGTGGGCAAATGTGCCTGGAATGCTTCAAAGGCATGTTAATGAAGTCCTGTGTGAACATGCCAGGAGACCAATTACACTTGTGAGCTCCACTTCAGCTTTCTCATTTCCCCAAATCCTGCTGCTCAAACATGGTTATAGCCAAGAATTTTTCTTTTTTTTTTTTTCTGTGCCGATGAAATAGTTGACCTTGACAAATAGTCGAATGCAGAGCGGAATTGGTAACATGGAAACAGCATGGGAGTACTTCAACTTCTCCGCAGCTCCTGTGGAAATCAACAGTAATCGCTGTGTATGAGCCCCACTGGTGTGTATTTTTATGAAAAGATGATCAAGTGGCTTTGTTGCTCGAGGCTTGACGCTGTAGATTAAATTTGCAGAGCATTCTAAAGGCGGTTGTCGGATCTTTGTCTTTTTTTTATCCTCGGTTTAACCTGGACCGAAAGCTGTGCTTAATGGCTGATCCAGGTGCATTGTTTTCCTGCCCTAGCTGTGAACAAGAAGTATTTTTCTTAACTCTCATAACAGCCCAAGGTCAGTTTATTCTTCAAGGACCAAACCTCTGCCTTCGGAAATGTCTTCCTCAGGTGGTGTTTGCAGAGACCCCTGCAGCTGATTGTCATTTTGCAGCAGGCTGGACTTAAGAACACAAGAATCTGTCACCAGTGGAAACTGTGTCACAGTCGGCCTTACGAAACCACAGCCTCACCCTAATCATCATCCGTCCATCCATCTGCCACGAGATTGATGTGGCCCCCTTTTAGATGTCATGAAAAGCCCTGGCAGGCGCCCCGCGCCTACCGGCCAGCGAGGGCGTCTCTTTGCTCGGCTGCATCGCGTTCCGTTTGCACCAGGACGAACTTGATTTGTCCAGAGGGAGGCTCTCGTGATTGATGATTCCACCACGTATCTTCAGCCACAGCAATCTGGCCTTGGTTCTAGTAGTGTGTGAATGTTTCTGAAATTCACGTGTGCACTGTCTGACTGTGACAGCAAATTAAAAAAAAAAAGCATATGCGGTGGTATTGGGTAGGTTTGTAGTGCACATGTGTGCACAGGTAAGTGTATGTGGAAGCACCCACAATGGCTGAGTCACAGCTGTAGTAGCTGTTTGGGGTGCAACATTTCGCAAGCATGCGACAAGCAAGCCCACTCGATCCAGGCATTGTTTTAGGAAAAAAAAAACAAAAACAAAAATGCAATGTGGTCCTTTCAAACCCACAGGTTCCTTCAACTGAGGCGGTAATCGGCACTGAGAAGTGCCATCCACACCTCAGTGCCCAAGCTTTCCACATTGCTGCTTCCTCTACTACTACTTTTTTTTTTTTAAGTGTCATCTCCCATTGTGTTTATCTCCCATGGTGTTCTTCAAGAAAACAAACACCAAAAGCCCCAGTGCTGCATCACTTTTGCAGAACACTGTGGATCAATGCCCACTCTTCTATAGGGAGGCCTAAGTTGATAAGAGACAGATACACTGTACGTGAGTGTGCACGCATGAACTGACTGGACGACGCCTCTTAGAAAAAAAAACTTAAATGAATGCAAATACACAACTCTTCTCAACTTTCAAAAAGCCCAAGTAGTCGTGGAGTTTTGTAGTTTGAAATGATCCCTGCCCAGTAGAAAAAAGGTGACATTACATAATACGTCAAGGGAAGCAAGGAAAGTCATGACAACATGTGCCCCAGATGGAAAAAAAAAAAACTGCGTCAGTGAAGAGGGACATGGTCAAAAGTTGAAACTGGCTTACCCAAGGGGAGTCAAAGTCACATGGGAAAATACAGTATAAATTGGGATGGACAAATACAACTAATTGGCACGCAACCTGCCATGACCCATATCTGCTGTAATGCTTCCACAGATCTTTCAGTTTATTTTTTTTTGGAAGTAAACTTTTTGGGTTTTTTTTCATAGCGTGCTGGTATTTGTGTTCTGTGCCACTTGGATTTCTCTGTGTAGAAACCTAGAGCAGAACACACAGTCACACACACACTAACCTTAATGACATAAATGGCATGTAATGGTGATGATATGGACCCGGAGGGGGAAATAAATCACTGATGTAATGCATCTGGTTCCTGCTGCTGCACGTGAAGCCAATGTGCAGGGCTCCATCTACTGTTGGGTGATGGGAACTCCAGCCGGTGTGTCCTGACAATGCTCCAGCTGACTCACTTAAGCTCCTTTGCCCGTAAACGAGAAGGGACAGCCAGACTCGGCAATGAGGCTGAGGCGGTATAATTTATGCCTGTGAATTATGGATATACCAAGCGAGTGAAGGCCAATATATGTTTTATACCACGCACCTCTCCATTTATTTTAGCTGGGGTTATGACTTGATGGCTGGCGTTTCCTATTGATGATGGACCCTCCTGATTTATCCGCTCAAGTCAGGCGAGACCATCAATTAAGGCGCCTTGCCAGAACAGTCATACCGAATGCACTGTCACCTGTTGTTTATGACTGACTGACTGGCTCTCGTGAATAAGCTTCCTGCAGAACAGGGCGGTTTTGGGCACATTCTGCTCACCAGTGAGATTACTTGCACACACGAGGCAAGTAAAACAATGTGCATTAGCCGGCCGCAGTTTGTGCAGATACTAAACGGGCAGTATCACCTTTCCGGCTTCATTTAAAAAAAAAAAAGCCAAACTCCTTTTTAAGTGAATTACAATAACCGTAAACTGTGAGGCAACCCTATACTTAGCATTGTTTTATAACCTCCTAGAAGTCGGGAACATATAATTTCTCACAGATAGACTGAGATGCGTATATACTATCCATTTCCCTGGAAGCCATCACCAGCAATTTCCTTCCTCTTTCATCATTCTAAATGCGCCTAAATGGTTTGGGTCGGGGGGTTGAGCAGCAATAACCGCAACTTTGTGTCAGGAGGGGGAATTTGGAATCTTTGATGCTTTCCCTGGCATGAAATGTATTTACAAATACCTTGGTGGGAGCCAATAAAAGGTTTAATATTTAATTAGGCCTAAGGGCATCTCACAGTAACGGGCACATTTCTGATCAATGGTATGATGGAGGAGTCCTCTCTGTCAGTCGGTATGAGGAGAAAGCCCGGCTTCCTCCTTGAAAAAGTTACTGCAGCTCCCAACACGTATACAGCACTTTGGAGAGGACGGTTAATCATCGGCTATTTACGACGCACCTACCCTGAGTACCGAGCATCCAGCACCAAGCCCCCGGATTCATGTTTGTGTACATTTGTGAATTTTAAGGCTCCCGACTTGAGATGATTACCATGAATGATGAATGGCGAACGATGATGAAATATGTATTTAGGCTCTCTTTGTGCCAATGCTGATGAAACTTTCATGATCCCTGTGGGTGTGTGTGGGGTGGTGGGGGGGGGGGGGGACTGGGCATGTCGTAGTGCACTGTGAGATTGGATTGGATAATCAAAGGTCTGAACTCACTGTAGCTGACTTGCCTTTTTACCACAGAGGTCAGACGTGCTATAGTCACAAAACCCCAGCCAAACACTGATTTAATACAGGTGTTCGGAAAAACTTGATCATTTTCTCTAAAGCCTAATTTCTTTGATCCTCTTCTGCACTGAACTTTAGTCCATTCCTTTGAGTCTGTTGCTCAAAGAAGAAGCAGAAATGCCCTGTTTTCCATCTGTTTTGTTACGAAGTAGAACATCTTTGACTTCCCTTGTGGCATTTTGCTCTTGATATACTGTGTGTTTTAGTCTGTAGGTCAGTCTTACGGCCACATTTGCTGCATTTATTTTATTTCCTTCTTAAGCACATAAAAAACTTCCCTTTAGGTAAGGTTATTATTCACAATTGTTTCTCTTTTTATTATACATAAATGATACTTTAACCACAATACCTAATGGAGCATTGATTGCTGTGACTATGATTACATCCTAGTGTATATCACTGCACTTACTGTAACTGCATACTTTAAGTAAGGAAGCAGCATTGAGAATGAGGAGCTTTACTGTTATGACCGTAGCTTTTGCAAATGGTGCCGGGCACCGTCTTCGCATGGTCTCCTCTTTTGCTGAGACATTCGAGACACCCGGGCTATTTTGGCAGCGATGTGATGTCAGAGCAAGCGGCACCTAGCATCTGAAGAGCATTACAGACTCAACCTCGCGCTTGTGTAAATTAGTCCACCTGCTCAGTGGTGCTAAAGCCTTCGGTGTAGCGCCATCAAAATACACAAAGCTTAACAGCAGCTGCCAAAGCTTGGTGACAGCTGTCACAGAGTCAGCACGCACAAAGTCTGCTTCCTGTGCTGCAACATTTTTCTGTGAAACTTTCCGAGTGCTAGAAAAAGAAACCACACAAATGAAGAAAAAGAAGCTGTGTGTCACTTTTTTTTTTTTTTTTTTGTTCCCTATGACAGAATGAAGCCTCTGCTCCTTTAGTTTTAATCGGCGAGATCCAGGCTGTGCTCTTGAGCCACATTGCAATGAGGGAACATGTTTTGCTCTGCTTCTGAGGCTTTTGTTTCGCTGCCACTGAACTCACGTCAGAGAGCGTCGATACCTCGGAGACGAGGCACAAACCATATAAATGCCCAATTATAGTTGCTTCACAGAGAAATGCCTTTAAAAATTAATAATGGGGGCATTACATAATTCAAGGCAGCCGGTTATGTAAGCGGCCCAAATGGAAAGAACAGACAGGGTATTGTCTCTTACCCAAATGACAGCGGCTGGGCCTGCATGTCTGGTTTTGTGTCACCGTGTCCACTTGTGCGCCTGGCTTCTGTGTAGACGGGGGGCACGGAGAGGTCGTACATTCACCTGAACCGAACATGATCGTTGAAGAAGAAGACATTGTTGAAGGGAGCGAACAGACTCTTTTTAAAGGTGAATGCAGTCTAACCGCTCTCCCAGAAGATGCTGCTTCAAGGCTGCTCTCGTTGACGTGTGAATGCCTGAGACACGCTACAGTAGCTTATTTCTATCAGAATCACAGCGTATATAGTGAATAGAGCATCTCAAGGCTTGCTTAAGTACTACCTCTGTGTTCCTGTTTTTTGGTCTTGCACACAGGTTTGGATGCCAACCTCCACTGAGTTGTGTCTTTCTTCCTCTTCAAGTCTGAGGCACTGTCAGCATGAATCAAGACGCTAACCATATGGTTCCTTTCAGCATCCCAATCAAAAAACAAAAAACAAAAAAGCAGAACATGGATTCATATTTTGTACACGGTTTCCTACACAGGAGGAGTAGAGGAGTGATTTGGGTAGCTGCAGAACATGCTCAAATTGTATAGTTTTTGAGTTAAGCCTGGTACACTAACTAGGTCTTGAGCGCATTGTAGGTCAAGCCTCAGCTTTAGTTTCATGCTTTCTCGAATAATTGAATGAAGAGCTAGAATGGATTGTGCAAGATCAATTTTCTAGTTCTAACAAGAGCTGGACAGATGGGGTTAGTGGAGTTGTATGATGGGAGTTTATGCAACAACAAGGCATTCACAACCTCCCATACTAACGCCCTGATCCTCGTAACTCCAGACAACATGCGAAAACACAGCGGAGCTTCAGTCGTTGGCAGCGAACAGTTATGAAGTCTTATTTCTGCCAAGATGAAAATGTCATGAATTTTTTAAACTCTCGATTAACACATAATAAAATGAATCTTAAGTCTTTAATTAAGCGTATTGCTTTATTAGCACTGTCTTGTTTAAGAAGAATCTACAAAGGAAATAAAGACGAGCGCATGCGCTACGTTGGCCTTTAATTAAGAGGAATCCCAGATGTTACATATGTTCACTTACTGATGTCCCTTTTGCACGTTTTGATCGCTCCGAGGCGTCAACGTGTTGCAGCAGTCTGCGTTTCTATTCGTTTATACTCCAACTCCCTGTTAGATCCCTTGTGTTTCTTTATGACTTGGTTCATTGGCAGTGTGTGTGTGTGAGTGAGTGTGTGTGTGTGGGTGTCTCCGAGCGTGTGTACACCTGCTTAACTTGAGTCATTTTTAAAGAGCACTTTATTCCCAAGGAAACCTGCGTTTAACTTATGCACACTTTTAGCTTTGACCAAGTTTAAAAAAAAAAGAGAAAGAAAAGGGAAAAACACACCAGATTTCACCGACAGCTCAGGTCTATCCCAGAATCCATCCAGTGACAGGATTTAAGCTCCTGTCTACCTAGAAGAGTAAGAAAGCAGCTTGATCTTCTGACTAAGGATTACAGCATGGTTGAAAGGGGTATGGGGGGGGGGGGGCTGATGGATCGTGCTCCACATACTTAGGTAGTTTTTAATATTCTCTGGAGTGTGATACAACAGCTAATCGTGCTGGTATCAGCAAGCAAAAGAGCATACTTTAAAAGATAATTCCAGATTACTACAGCATGGACCTAGTAGTCATCAAATTCTAGCTGTATCGCCCAAAATGCATAATCCAGTTGATACACCGAGTGTGTGGTTCATGTGCTGGTCGTTGGGGGTTATTTCTGATGATCATGTATTAATTACTAGGCCAGAACTGCTGAGTTGCAATAGTTGCAGTATTATCATAATAGAAGTGTAATGTTCCAAGGATTTTAAAATGTGCATAACAGGAAAAAAAAAAAAAAAACTATTAAAAAGTAACAGGAATTATAGTTTAAACATGAACTGAACTGAAATACTTAGTAACTGCAAGGATGCAATCAGGTTGATCCTTCAAATAACAAGTAAACATCAAAACACTCGACGTCCACACTTGCACACACTGAGCCAAGAATAATTTGCTGTAATTAAAGGTAATTAAGTTAATTATTAATGAATCTGTAGATTTTTTTTTTTCTTTATCAAATTGCTTTTCTGTTTATGAAACACAACTTTTGAGGTCTTCCCCCCCAAAAGCCAGAAGATATTTGAACAACACCTCTGCTGGGAAATAAACCGTGGCAGACCTATAATAGATAACTCAACAAATATCTGTGAAAGTACCACTTTTTACTTTCTGGAACTCAACTAGTGATTTAATCAAACAGCCCTTTCAACGCTGCATGGCAGTCTAGTGTGTGCTGAAGTAGCATTTCAGCACACACTAGACAGTCCAATAGTCCTAATTAAAAGCTGTTCATTCTGCACAGTCTGTGTATTAATCGCTGTAATGTAATAAAGGGAAGCTGACCACAGGAGTAGTAAACCGAGGCCACTGTGCAACATCTTCTCTCTTTTATTTATTTATTTTTTTTTTTGTTTTGCAGGGCAGCTGTAACTGTAGCAGAGCACCCAGTCGAATGAATGCGAAACACCTGTCCTGAATATCAAAGCGTCTGGTTCGATGCTGTTACTTGTGTATTGTTGGCACTGTGCTGGCATATTAAGTGATGCAGCGTCTATTCACGTTGCACCATGCTAGTTGTGCATGATTTACCACTATAGGACACTGTGTGCTTCATCCTGTCCCTCCTATACTGTAAGTCGTTTACTCTACGTAAAATACCTTTTAGAAATGAAATGTACTGTAATTTTTCTTATATCAAAATAGTTTCAAACTTTTTTTTTTTTTTCTCCAAGCTGAGTTGGCCACTGCCTGGTGCACACCTCAGCAAATCCTTCAAGAATGCCTGAAACCTCCCAGAAGCCCCTTCTTCCTCCGGAGGCTGTGATTAAAATTATGAAGAAATATGTGCCGGAGAGGGGCGACTGTCACAGGTCCCATGGAAATTTCATTTTAATTAATCTTTGGCACAAATTGGCAGCTCGGTCATCACAACACTCATCACGGCTCCTTGAAGTAGATCCAATTTTCTGTCTCAATAGGCATTAAATTAGCAAGAACATTTCCACCTTTGTCACCCCGGCACACATAACAAATGAAATACATTTGGCTACGTGACATAATCGAGTGCTAATAAATGTCTTGCCGCCCGAGTGAGGTACAGAGAGACTGTGGCAGGTGAGTGTCAGGAGAAATGTGCAAGACGGCAGATTTTGGGGGGATGTGCAAGCGAGGATGCAGACATTTTTGCTTTCTGTGTGAATTTTGGGAGGTGGTTTGAAGATCATTCACTGGATAGTTTGGAGAACACCAGGAAGTAAAATGCTACTGACTGCTTCCCTTGAGATTAGTAAACTGTCATGACTCATTGCAAGCATGGGAAAATGACACTTTAGAAACACAGATAACATGTTCTTTATTCACCTATAATGATCTGTTTTACCACTAATTAAAGTATTGAATTATTTAAAATAGATCATGTGAGTGTTAAAATGTCTTAAAAGACGTTTATGTTCAGTAAATCAATCATTTGAGTTTATATTTGGTTCTTTCTCTATTGCGAGAGCAACCTGACATCTTCTGTGTCAGAACTAAAGTTGCTAAGTCAGTGGCTTCTTGTCTTGAGAAAGGAAAGTTATTCCATATGAAATATAGCACAGAAATGATAGATTTCTTCAAAAGGTGTACACTGTAGTCTCCTGGGACACGCTTCAACTGGATCCAATCAGGACAAAAGAGGCTGTGGAGCACCTAAGTGCACATCAGTCCAAGAAGACGAGTACCTAAGAGTGTCCTTGAGAAACAGATGCCTCACTGCGGTGGAAGCATGATGATCTGGGCATGCTCTGGCAGTAGGGCAGTGGGTGATTGGCATCGTCAATCAGCACAGAGGAAGAAAGAGGAAATCACAGCTGAATGTCTGCAGAATGCATGCATGCTAATTTGATTTGACCGTTATTCTCAAATGTTTTGTTTTGTTTTGTTGTATTTTATGATCTATTTACAACCACGTGATTGACTCAAACCAACAACAGATAATAAGAACGCATACACGTGTACAGTAGGTGTTTCCAAACTTTTTCTCACCAGTGTATGTTCTGAAATTCATAAAAACGATCCCCATCACTGTGATGTAATTATTGCAAAGAACCTCTGCATTTCTCCTCTGTTCGAAGGCTGGATTGTTATCTACGTTTCCATCAAAACAAAGGCATGCTGCAGCAACAGATCAATGTTGGTCTATATTAAGAACCTACTTGAAGAATTAATTTCCTTTAGGAAAACTCCAGCACGTACCGACAGTAGGAGCAGCAGGTGATGTGTGAGCTAGACTTAAGATGTTGCCGTACATTCTGGGGAAGTTTCTGAAAAGTTTATATCAGTCGCAAAACTTTTATCACCCCAAATTTGAAACAGTTCAAAGGGATTATGGCTTTTTTTCATATAGAGTTGTACAGACCGCAACTATGACTATAATCAGTAAAAAAAGGAGTCAAGAGCTCATCTCAGATTTATTATATTGTTCATGCATGCCTCTCCCTGACAGGCATCGTGCCTCCATCTCTCTAAGACTCTTGCCACATCACTGCCTGGCTCTTATCCGCCCACAGAGTGAGGTGAGCTGCTCCGCGTATGCAGCACCCAACAGCACATTATAAGAAATATCTCTCCTTCTCCAAAGCTGGAGAATCTAAAATGTTCCCTTCAAAAGAACAGTGTCCACACACTTGGCACACAGTGACTGCCACCTGTCCGAAAGAGTCACAGCAGAATCTGGATCTTGGAATTTAGAAAGCTTTGTCCAAGGCCTTTGATCCTCTGTCTCTTCCTTCCAGTCGCTTTGTTCATGGTGACAGTGGGTTTTATGTGAGGGGACACCTAATGAGGGCGCATCAGCAGGACCAGCATTGAAAGAACTGCTGGAACAAGGTGATGACAGGAATGTTGTGCAACTCAAGTGAGCAGTCTAGATGGCGAGGCTTTTACCTCTAACCGGTCGGAGGAGACCAATGATTTCTATTCAGTGGCAAAGACGTAATGCAACCTGTGAGGATATAGCCAAACCATCATTTATACAAACATCTACTGGTAATGAATATGTTTGGTTGTATTACAGCTGCGAGCGTTTCACATTATAGAGCGGGACTTTTTAATGGCAGTGATGCATTTACAGAATTAGTTGCATCAATACGATGAAGTACCGTTTAGGTGGAGCACAACCAGATGATGTAACTACAGTCGCTGCACTTGATATAGTTTTCTTTTTGGTTTATAACACAGACAGTGCCTCATTCAACAAAATCTCTTAACATTTTTTTATTCTTTTTTTTTTAAGAATGTTTTTGTTCCCATGCAGAGGTTGATTAAAAAGCACTGTGTTTCTCCAGTAATGACGAGCAGGCTCAGTATTAACCACCATCCCTGTCATCATCCGCTTCTGCACAGCGCTTTAATTGGCCGAGGCTGACACAGCCTTCTAACCCAGCTGTTTCTCTGCTACATCCCGAAGCAAAACTTGTGTTCCTCAGTAATTACCGCTGCTGTCTGCCGTGATCTGTGACACAGCCAGTTCCTACTGAATTGCCCTCACCTCTCCTCCCATATACAGCACCTGCCAATATCCTCCATCATTTTCATACATCACTGCAAAAAATAAAAAATAAATAAAATCTGGGAAGTAAAGGAAAGGTCTGACCAAAAAAATGAAGGGGCCCCTGCAAGACTAATGACCGTTAAAAAGCAATCAAGTGGTAGCAGCACTCAGGGCGGTAGATCTCCATATTTTATTGCTAACGCCCGGTCACGGCACCTCTGCTGTTTAAATTATTGCTATGTAAATCACCTGAAGTGCTTTGGTATTGGAAAGCAGCAGATTTAAGATGCCGGCGCATGTGCTAAGTAGACAGTATCCCAATATTCACAGAGGCCTTCATTTGAGGGTCCAACTCGTGCTATTCATCAGCGTGTCAGTCTACCTCGAGCTGGCACTACATTCTGAGAAGTTCGCTGGCGGAACAAATGAAGTTCTGTCTGACTCACATATAAAATGCTTATTCTGTATTTCTATAAAACGGATGTGAAGTGTAGCTCCTAACAATCAAGAGCGAGCTGGTACAGTAGGAGAAGCACTTCTTCCTTTACATCTGCCTCTTTTTTCTTTGTGCATGTTCATCTTTAATTAACAAATAGTATGTGTATATACACACATCTATATATATCTATATATATATATAAGAGAGTAGTTTGCCCCATGCTGCTTGGAAATGTGCAATTGGGACACATCAGTTCCCAATGTTGAGTTTCATCTACAACATAAATTATGCTTGTTAAAGTAACTATGGGTGTATGAAGTACTGGGTGTGTACAGTGGATGGATCCTCCACCCAGAACTGCTGTAAACACAGGTTGGACGCTTTACATGAGATATCACTGTCCTCTGCTGGTCACCACGCTCTATTACACCTCCAGTGTATAAAATTCATTTTTGGATCAGCTGATTTGAAGTAAATAGGTCCTACTTTTAATAACATTTATTTAGTTTATAAAATCGCAACCTGTTCAGAATTTGACACAGCTGCAATCAAACCTCGGCAGCTGTAGTCAGTCAGATCTAAAACAACACTGTTTTAGATCTGCCGCTAAGAAAAAAAAACGAATTTGTGCTGGAGTTCAAGCTTGTGACTGTTAATATGCTTATCACAGAAGAAAACTCCATTGTTTAATTGTCTTAATGTTGAAAACTCTCTTTTGTCTATCCGTGCACATAGGCTCATAACTTTTGCAACACAAATGTAAAAATGATTTCCTGGCTTATTTGGATTCATGTGCCAGATATCGTGTGGAACAAAAACTTATTGTATCATTGTTTGTTGTTGTTGTTTCTTTCTTTTAGGAGTCCAAATTAAAGAGTATAAGCTAACAAACCTATAGTGCCTTAATACAGTGGCATGAATGAAATGAAAAACTATTCGGTGTGCAGAATGTATGGAGATAAGAAACCTTTTCTCTCTCTCTCTCTCTCTCACGGGGCTTTGGTCATGAGCCTGTATCTATCCATGAGCAGGCAGTCCCACAGGGTAGACCTCCATTCACACAATTGGCCCCTGAACTCTCTGCAAAACGCAGGCTGTTATTTTTCATACACTGTTTAAAGTCCATTGCACCGATTCTGAACCCGTTGATCATTAGCTGAGCCACTTGCTACTGTTTGTTGGTGGTTATTAACAAACTAGTGCACTAAACTAGCACGGCGAAGATTATGTTAAACATTATCAGCCATTGGGGGCACGTCAGCCTTCTGATGGTAGCATTTAAGCTGATGTACGGCCTCAGATTGTCTGAATAAAGCCGTGTAGAGCAGGTAACGTGGCTGTAGTCTTGTTATAGCACAGATCAACACTGTGTGGGCACAGACAATATTAGTAGTTTCCCCTCATTTGGAGCAGAAGCAAACGAGAACAAGGTGGCATGAAGACGGCCTGTGATGAGAAAGTCAAAGAGAATAAAAGTTGCAGGCATTGTCTTAAAGGAGAGGGAAGGGGAGGAGAGAGAGAGGGGGGCAGACAGTCATATGAACAGCTCTTATAGCTCCCTCCTAATGACTCCCACTGTGCCATTTTTACCAAAGGCAAGGATTACCATTAAGCCCGAGTCACATCTTCTCACATGATCCTCTATCTCGCCCGAGGTTTACTCACACATGTGCCCAGACGCGAGCACGCGCTGAATGGTAGCAAGGGGAAGAGGCACAGGGCGAGGGAGGTCGACCGAGCCGCGGTCACAGGACAAACGGAGGAGATGTTAAACACGAAGTTACACAGAACCGAGTCAATTTGTAAAACCACAGGGTTTAAATTTCAGAATCCAATATGAAAATTATGTTTGTGTAGGCTTGTGTAGCGCCTATTGGAATCACAAATAATATCTGTTTGTGCGTTAATGGACCTTTCAGCTCCCCCTCGGTCCCCTGACCTTTTCATTTTGTTCACACTGTTTCAATTTAAAGATATATTGACAAAATTAGCTTCTACAGACTAGATTCATTGACTAAATCTATGGCAACAGAGGAAATTGCTTTAAATGAGAGCCCGTTATTTGTACTGTCATTGGCTCTATATCATATTCATGTACTCTTACTGGCTTTTTCCTGAAGTGAACTGTACTGGCAGCGTGGCGGGGAGAAAAGCAAACATAAAAGCTTCTTTGCAGACTTAATCAAAAGAGAGCCAGTAAATAGCTGACTCCCTTTCTCCTCAAAATGTGACCTTAAAAACACTGCAGTGCATTTTCAGGTCAATAGCACTTTGAATTATTAAACACCCGCAGGTCTAGTTGGATGATAAATCATAGAAAATTCATTTAGGGTCGGCATGAGACTCTTAAGGTCAAAATAATTGTTCATTCGAACTATTAGAGTACTCATCCTGGCATTTAAAAAAAAACATTATGTAGAAAACCAGACAAATGATGTTTTAATGGTCATAACAACCTTGACATGCTAATAGGCCCCCTCCTCGTTCTCAAGGGGAACATGGGAACTGAACATACATAAGGAATGCGGTTGTATTTTTCAAGTGCACTTCATGGGAATGAGCTTAGCGCTAGCTTTGTGTAATCCTCGCCATCGTGCCTCTGTTATGAAACAATACATGCGGGCTGGAATTATGATAGCCAACGTGAAACGCATGTGACTGGGTTAAGAGTCTTTGCCTTTCCGCGGACGGGGGTTCACACTGGAAGACGTCTGGATTGTTGAGGGGTTTGTGTTTGCCTGAGGAGTACCTTTTGAAATGACTGTGACAATTTAGCCTCAGGAGTAAAAAGATAGGTTAGTTATTGGACAATTACAAGGCAAAATAAATCCTTTACTTGAGTAATGTAAACTACTTTATCAAGATCCTGTGTTGAAACTCACAAACGAACACTAAAACAGTTTATACTTCACGAACCAACAGGCTGGCAGCTACATTTCTAACATGTTTTAATGTAAATGTTAATGTGAACAGTAGCTACAACTGTCTAACAAATGGAAATAGGAGGTAGGAAGTTGTAATGCAGCATAAAATGGACAGACACAAGTAAAGTGTGTCTGTATTCAACATTATCTGCATCTAACAGAGCGCTTTAACTCCTAATGGTGCTACTTTCAGGGCGGCTTTGTTGTTTGGAAATGCGCTGATGATCTGCCGCTTTGCTCATTACTGGAAATTCCTGGTCTTTTGAAGCGAAAAGCGGTTATTTTAAGAGAAATGTGTGACTTCTCTCTCTCGAAACAGCTGATTCGATGAGTGAATGTGTGAAGCACCTGCTCGCTAATGAGCGGGCGCTGATCCTGAAGACAGAAATAATGAAATGAGCGAGTGAAATGATATTGAACAACACTCCAGCCACGTGATTTTTATTTTTCTTCCTTTTCCCCCAAATGATGCAGTGTGAAGCTGGCAGTGAATTAAGGAGACAGCGAAAGGCTTTGAATCTTTTAGAAAGAACCTGCCTCGCTGATCTTGCCCTAGTTTCTAACTCCTCCGGGTTCTCGCTGTAGGTTTTGTCAACAAAATAAGTTCCCCTATCACAAAACTGCCTGGAGGATATCGTTGCAGCAACCAATAAACTAAATATTGCCTCTGGTATCATCATCTCATTTAAACTTATTAATGTTTTTTTTTGGTTCTTGTTGTTCTCAGCTCAACTCTTTCACCTGCACAACGGTGAAGCTAATCAGTAAAATGGTGCACACAGTGCTGTAGGGGCGATCTAATGAAGGCTGCACGGGAAGTTCATACCAAAGGTTAGCAGTAAAAGCAACACAACAGAGGAGAGAGGCAGGTTTTCATGGCATTTAAGCTGATTTTATACTTGCTGAATACCCAGTAGCTTCACTAAGCAGAAGGGATTTTATGGTGCATTATGTTGGAGTTGTGATGATACAACTATTTTATAAATAATGTTAATAATGTTAATAATGTATAATTTTTTTATCAGCAGTCTGAAACCTTTTTTTTTTTTATTTGTTTGTCTCCAGCTCTTCACCAAACTTCATAGAAGCAACACGAAATTCCTCTGAAGTGAGTGACAACCTCTCTAATAATAAGCAGAAGTCACGTCTTGCCAAAAATGTTTAGCATCCATGAGTTCACTACGTTTCTTTTGTTACACTTTTCGTCCTCGCAAGCCCGAAATGACTCACATTCATTTCAGTCCAGCACAGTGAGTGTAAAGAGTTGTGAGGAAGGACTCTGTGCACTGTAAATAAAAGGCACAAAAGTTCAGTCTTAGATGATAAAACAGACTTCCTTTGCTGCAAACTGGACATAGAGCAGTAAAAGATAACGGTATACTTCACCTAAATACAACACACCTGAATGTATATTTTTAAAAAAATAAAAATAAAAAAAACAGAACAGGAAGAGTTTCTCATTCCTGGAAGACCACTTTTTTTTTTCTTTGTAGAATGAATTCTGCCCATTCTTCCATGTCTCACATGGTAGTGGCAGCAAAAGCAGGAGGAGGTGAGAGAGAGAGAGAGAGAGAGAGAGAGAATGAAAGGGCCCAGCCTGAGAAGTCAAATGACCCATAATATGATCACTTTACAAACACATGAACCTTTGAGGCTTATTCAAGACTGGATTGTGGCATTATTTTATACAGTGGGAGAAATCCCTTCATACTCAAGGAGGGTGATTTGGTGCCTTTTCTACAGAATTTGATTTTAAATCATACATAATGGCGGCGTTGAACTAATAATGTAAGAAGATCCTACTGTATATCATATTCCTGAGCTTGCTCCCAAGTCCCAAGTTGATTACTTTAATTCCTCATCATCCACTTGTACTTGTGAGCCAGAGGCTACATTAGTAAAAAAGCTATTCATTCACAGCCATTCATAAAGCCATGCAGAAGTGTTCCAGTCCACACGTGCATTAAGGTTTACTGGTGGGCCTGTGCACCACCCATACATCATGATGTGAGTTTTAATCAGAAACAAATTTAATGTTTGACAATCACTGTAAATCCAGTGAGTTTAACTGTCTTGAGTGCAGCAGGGTGCCTCTACACAGAAGGGCCTTTTACATGTGACACGATAGAACAGCACAATTCTCATTCAACAGTCATAAAATATTCAAATACAAAGGCGTGAGCGGCCTCGTGGGGGGGGGGGCGCCCGTCCTGCCCTGGGCACCGCCGTGTCCATTGAGCACCCTGCATGACGGAATCACACTACCTTCCCTTCCCTTCCCTCCATCCCCAGTAGAGAGATGATGCTGTGTGATGGGGATCACGCGGGAGTCAGAAAATCTGGGCAGTCATGCGCTAATCCGGTATTTAAGCTCGACTGGGTTTTTGGGAGAAACAGAAGCAAGGGCCCCTGTCGAGACAGCAAGACCCCTCATGTGTTGACGTTATGCGCGTTCTCCTTGGATAAAGGGTCGGTTGAAGTGCGTTTTTTTGAGGTAACTCTTCAGTCACAATCCGCATCAGACGTGCGTAAAGTTTGGCCAAACCACCACCACCGCCGCCCCCCCCCACCGCGCGCGCGCTGTTTGGATAATGTGGCGCTGCTGCTTGTTGGTGCTCGCGGGCGCCGTGCTCGTGAGCGCACAGTTCCCCAGAGAGTGCGTGACACCCGAGGGACTCAGGAGCGGACAGTGCTGTCCGTCACCTCCGGGACTCAACAACGACCCGTGCGGCGCCAGCGCGGGCCGCGGACAGTGCGTGCCCGTGAGCGTGGACGCGCGGCCGCACGGGCCCCAGTACCCGCACGACGGACGGGACGATCGGGAGCGGTGGCCCATCCGGTTCTTCAACAGGACCTGTCAGTGTAACGGGAACTTCAGCGGGTACAACTGTGGCCGCTGCAAACACGGGTGGACTGGGCCCAACTGTGAGCAGAGAGTTTCTGTCGGTACGTGCGCGTCCTTGAACGTTACACATGAGATGTCCATGAGGAGGATACGTTATAAAATGCTGGTAGAATAAATATTTGCATTTAACGCAGCAGGTTCTTTTATTTTCTAAAAAGCGAGTCAGTTAAAATAAGATGGAGATATTTAGAAAACGTTCTGTCAACAATTTCTCTTCTTGTTTCCTCGCTCATTAAAAACAGATCCCTAATTAACGCATGACTTATTTGAGTTAATCCACCTCCTCCTCCTCCTCCTCCTTCTGCTCTAATCCCCTCCAGTAAGGAGAAACGTGATGCAGCTCAGCGCGGACGAGAAGCGCCGGTTCGTGAACGCGCTGGACCAGGCCAAGCGCACGGTGCACCCGGAGCTGGTGATCGCCACTCGGCGCTACGCGGAAATCTTCGGGCCCGACGGGAACACGGTGCAGTTCGAAAACGTCACCATCTACAACTACTTCGTGTGGTCCCACTATTACTCGGTCAGCAAGACGTTCCTGGGCCCCGGACAGGCCAGTTTCGGGGGAGTGGACTTCTCACATGAGGGGCCCGGTTTCCTTACCTGGCACAGGTACCACCTGCTGCAGCTGGAGACAGACATGCAGGTGAGTAATGGCACCATGCTGACATGCTGTTGGTTATTTTAATAATAATAACAATAATAATAATAATAATGATAATGATAATTGATTTCTGTTTCTGTAGTTGCCCTGACTGCTTATGTCTAATTTCCCAGTACATCACCCACTAATGGCTAACTTCAGCCTGTCGTCTCCCCTGCTTGTTTGTTTTGTGTAATACGCCCCCACCCCGTAATAGACGACGCAATTTTCCGCCTTAATAAGCGCGCAAAATGTAATTGTGAGCGTTTGATGGTGTCAGATTGGATTTGATCACTGCGCCATCGATTTGACGCGCAGAATAAAAAAAACTGAATGGAGCGGTTGTTTAAACTGCACCGGTCACAGATGCGACGCGTTGAGAGAAAGTTCAGCATCGCTTCCGGGGTAGAGTTGGTGATAATGATCATATCCATCTTGTGGTTCACAATTCTGCAGGGTTTCTTTCGAGCAGACGCACTGGCAAATGCAACTAAGATCGGCTCTTTGGCATGATCACAGGTTAGAGGCCTGGATTTTAGTGAAGTGGATTACTGTTAAAGGACCAGTCCTCATTCAGTGCTAATGGATTCTTTCCAGGCTCCATGTTCACATTCACATCGCACTAATCCAGACATGCTTTCACTTCTTTTTTTATGGAAACATCCAGGACATGCTGCGAGACCCCTCTTTCGCCCTGCCCTACTGGAACTTCGCCATCGGCGGCAACACATGCGACATCTGCACAGACGACCTGATGGGAGCCCGGAGCAACTTCGACATGAACTCCCTGAGCGCCAACTCCATCTTCTCCCAGTGGAGGGTGGTGTGCGAGAGCGTGAACGACTACGACACGCTGGGAACCATCTGCAACAGTAAGACTGTGGTTTGTTTACTTTGCTTTTGGAAAACACGGCCGTGATTGTTGCACTGATTCGTTTCAGTCTTTAAGTGCTGCGGTTTGTCTTATCTGGATTCCCTTTTCCTGTCTCCCTCCAGGCACCGAGACGGCTCCCATCAGGAGAAACCCTGCAGGAAACGTCAACAGGCCGATGGTCCAGCGTCTACCAGAGCCACAGGACGTTGCAGACTGTCTGCAGGTCACCACTTTTGACACACCACCCTACTACTCCACCTCCTCTGAAAGCTTCAGAAACACCATTGAAGGTGAGTGTCTGTCATATTATATATATATATATATATATATATATATATATATATATATATATATATATATATATATATATATACACATATATCTCAAACATTCAAATTCATTTTCTAATATCTATCCCTGTCTTTTTTTGGTCAGGCTACAGCGCCCCCCAGGGGAACTACGACCCCATCGTGAGAAGCCTCCACAACCTGGCTCACCTGTTCCTGAACGGGACGGGAGGACAGACCCACCTTTCACCCAACGATCCCATCTTTGTCCTGCTCCACACATTCACTGACGCCGTATTTGATGAATGGCTGAGGAGACACAGTCCAGGTCTGTGCAACAAAACCTCTTATATGAGTAATATGAGTATTTCACCTATTTATTGCCATCCTGATGAGCTTTTCGGGGCTAACATGGAGTCTTCCTTGGCAGATTCATCAGTGTATCCGGAAGAAAATGCCCCCATTGGGCACAACAGGGGCTACAACATGGTGCCTTTCTGGCCTCCGGTGACGAACGCTGAGATGTTTGTGACTGCGCCTGAAAATCTTGGTTACTCTTATGAGGCTCAGTGGCCAGGTAGGCATTTTAAAATACTTCCCCACCTGTTCGCTCTTATTCTCGCCTTTGAATAAATGCAGTTGACGAGGTTAATAATGCTCGACCTTCACCTTTCCAGCTCAACCTTTCACTCTGACCGAAATCATCACCATGGCAATAGTTGCCGCCCTTGTGGTCGTCGCAGTCATCTTCGCCGCCACCACATGCGCCCTGCGCGCCAGGTCTTACAGGATGGAGGGTCACCAGCCCCTGCTCGGCGACCAGTACCAGCGGTACGACGACGAGAAAAGCCAATCAGTAGTGTGAGACCTGCGTGCCAGCGGCATCGCCTGCGTGCCTCTTACTCTTTTGACCTTTAACAGTGACACAGCTGTGCAGTTTGTCAACACATGTAGACTCCTGAAAATAATCACTTGACTTTGTCTTTTAGTAAAAGGATTTGTCTTTGCAATTTTCATATTTCTGGAAGTTTTTAACACAGATAATGGTGTAAAAATAAAGTGAACGTGAACTAATAAAGTGTCGGTGTGATAAAGGCGCCACAGGGTGGTGCTCAACTCTCCCGGCTTTGAAAATAACCCCTGGCTCTCAGCAGTGTTTGATGTTTTTATTTTAAAAATCATAAGTGATCTGTATTTTTATAGAACACATTTTAAGTAAGTAATGCAAAGTATGGAGAAATGTACATGTAACCAAGCAACTTGCACCATCTCTGTGTGTATATATATATAATACGCACACATATATGTACATTTTAGTTAGTTGCACATTGACAGCACACATTATTTGTAGGATGACACTAATTGGTATAAATTTCACCACACGGGGGTGCAATAGTTCAACATCTGAGGCAGCACTTGTAGAGCGGTGCTTCTCAGGAGATCCTTCTGATTCTTCTTTTTATTATTATTATAATTATTATTATTATTATTTACAGCGGGGTTTGACACTGGGTTCTCACTGAGCACGTGCAGCTAAATGTATGTGAAACGGTCACTAATGCTTTCGTCATCTTACGTTTTTAATTTGTGCCAAACGCAGTTGGAGCAGGGCGCATAACACACCAAAGTTTTCATATCACATATGGGGGGAGGACAACGAAATATGTCCATGCACACAACGAATCACACACACACACACACTTCATTTATTGAGCTCATTCATGTGGACTTTCCTTCAGCCCGTGGTGTTTGAAGGTCTTTCTCGCCTTTCTTTGCACATGTCCGTGCAGACCCATCCCCTCGCAGTCCTCTTATAGGGAGTCATTTACTTGATGGCTGCTAATTTGTAACTCCCAGGAAAAGTGTATTCCCCCAACCTCCCTCCTGCCACCAGGAAACCTGTCGCCTCACCTGTCTGGTGTCTGGTTTCACAGGACGCTCCTCTCTGGGAGTGTCTAGAGGAGCGCACGCTGTCATCCAACTGTCCTCCCACTGGCCAGACGGCCTCGATGGGAGGTCTGTTGGTGGAGCGGACTGTTGCTGCTGCGCGTCATTGTGCCGTCACTTCTTTCTGAGAGCTGCTTGAACAAAACCGTGACGAGAAGGCGTTTGGTTTAACTTTTTTCCTTTTTAATCTGTGGATACACACTCTTGGTCCTCGCGTGTATCCTCATCAAACCACTGGGAACATCTCATCTCGTCCCATCTGCCTGCTCCGAAAGCGCAAAACGCGTCATCCCTGCGACTTCTGCGATGGACGGGGACAACAACAACTTTCTGCCCGATTTGAAGGACATAGAGTCCAAAATGGGTCGAAAGGTCCCGGACAGTCTGATTCGTTCTCTCGTTGCGGGAAAACACCACGAAAAGCGCGATTCGGCGGCGGCGGCGGCGCCGCATTTAGCGAACTGCACGTTTTGTGCCAATTCTGGGGACTTGAAGAGGCTGGAGAGCAAAATGCAGTTCCTCAAGCAAGAGATGGTAAGAGACTTGGTCAGAAACGCGTTGAAACGAAGCTGGTGTCCACTAATAGACCGCTGCAGACCATATGGCACATGCGCCCCCAGCCAAGAAACGCTGTTGCGCTTCAAGTGTTTCCAAAGTTGACCGGGGTGTAACGATACAAACTAGACTGGCTGTACAAGCTACAAGCCATCACTTTATTTTGCTTAGTTTTATCTTAAGTGAGTCTGATCTCTTCACTGCACTGCGTTTATTGACCCCCAGAGCTCACAGGACAGTGTCTGTGTTGGATGCAAAGCAGCTCTGCGAGCTGCAGCAACATGTGGTTGTTAAATGCAAAGTCCCGCTGACGGGTGAGACGTTCACACCTGGACCCTCCCCACCCCACCCACCTCATGAAACTAAATCCAATTGTGCCTGTGTAACTACCATCATACATATTGTTCAGTATCATCTATTTACAACAAATGTCAGCGGCAGTGTTTTGAGTCAGGTCAGGAAAGGTATTAGGATTCCTGGGCAGATGGCTAAGTTGACCGAGTTTACAGACTGTAGTGGAGCTGCATCATGGTCAGCAGCCTGACCAATCACTCACACACACACACACACACACACACAGACTTTGTGTTGATAGGCTTAGTTTCATGTTGATGTGACAGACCGAGCGAGGAGGCCGGGCACATTGTGTCCCTGCATATGTACCAGGCTTTACTTTAGCTTCAGATCTACCAGCAGCCATAGAGTTAAAAAGAATTGCACTGATAAGAGGTAGAAACAAATTGACTTTTAAAAATGAAGCTGAGTGTAATGCCGTTAGTGGGCTCTTATTATCAGACAGCTCATTTAAAGTGTAGGCTGTGGTGTGCACGGGTCCGGCAACAGAGTTGTGATTTGACATTATTGAGGGGCTGCAAACATCAACAAGCTGTCAAAAGATGCAAATAGAACAAGTTGGGGACCAGCCTGTGGTACGCTGCAACATGTTTGTGTAGCTTTATTGCTACTATCCAGGGCACACAGTTATTCAGAACTCATTGTGTTTCCCAAACTCGTTTTTGTGATACAGACCCGCTGGTGCCATCTCATTAAAAAACTTGGACTCAAATTCAAATATGACTCCCATCTGCTAGTCTTCTCCGGGGCCGGTAGAGCCGGTGGCTTTACTGTCAAAACAAACACAAACCAGCAGCCATGTGAGATAGATGACGGCAGGTTGCAAATCCACTCCTAAGAAAAGGCGGTCGTGTCAGGCAAGCTGTCTTTGAGACTCTACCAGCCCCGTTTGCCTTCAGCTGCACCTGTGCATTTTTTTTTTTGAATGTGGCAGGATGTTACAGTGCACATGGAGGTTGGGGGGGGGTCCCTGCGAGTGACTCAATAGGCTGTCCACTTCCGTTCACAATCAATGGCAGGGCTTGTCACGACAGGGAGTTAAGCCAATGGTCGTACTGTGCTGTATTATCATTCATTATCCCGGCTGACAACCGTTTCCTGCCTGTGCTGTTACACTGTGTGTTACAGTTGTTTCCCAGTGCTGCACAGTTAAGCATCTAGTCTCAGCTAAACAGTGCACGGTGTTCACCTCTTTAGCTTGCGGGCTGCTTTCTGTATTGTTATATTTAACAAAGCGACACAAGAATCATTTCAGCCACAAGTGTGTCTCCAGAAAAAATGTTAAGCTACTCCTTTAAATGTTGGCTCATCACTTCATCAGGTTACAACTTGCTTGTCATAGATCTGGATATGGAAGTGCACATTAGAGGATGTTATTTGGATGGTTATGGTTCAGATGATGCTGTCTGGAGAGCAAGTCAACCAAGACTGCAACATCCCTAGAACGAGTAACAAGGTGGCATCATCAGGCAGAAAAAAAAAGTTAGACAAAATGTGTTACATTGCGTTTTTATTTCCCTCACAGGCAAATCTGCGCGCCATCGATGTGAAGCTGATGCAGCAGCTCGTGTCAATCAACGAAGGCATCGAGTCCGTCCGCTGGATGATTGAAGACAAAGGAGGCGTCGCCAGCCAAGACGGGAGCCTGACGGGCAGCTTGTACAGCCTGTCGGACAGCCAGGACGGCACGTCGCTGCGGGGCAGCTTCAACAGCTTGAATGACGGGAACAGCGACGGGCTGGACGCCCTGTCTGTGGGCAGCTACCTGGACACTCTGGCAGAAGACCTCTCGGACGACCCCTCGCCTACAGACCCGGACTGCTTTGTGGATAAAACGATTCTTGACGGCGACGCTTTCAGCAAATCACCTCTGAAACTCAGGGTGGAATCAGATGAATACTACTGCTTTGGATAATGTCGATAAGCTAAACGTGGTGGTTGCAAAGACTACTGAGATATTTTACACTTTGACTGATGGACACAACTGTCAACTACCATATGTTGTCAATTTCACACACCTCACCTCACCGCTGCCACTTATTATCAACCCACATTCAAGTCTTAAAGTCTTCTCATGCAGGTTAATTCCCGTCAAAAGGTGCTCTCTTATGCAGAAATATTGTATTTGTTAAGCTATACCTCAACAGGTTTCAGTTTGTCATAGCCAAAGAGCTTGTTAAACTGAACTGAAATAAGGGACTCCAGGTTTAACCCTAGGTTTCTTCTTTATATGTGGAAATCTCGAGTTAGACTAGGTCAACCGCAATCAGCGATCTAAGTAAATGAGATTAGGATTAGGAGCCATTTACAAAATTGGACATTTCATGCTGATTGCTTCATCGTTTAAAGCAGTAAAGTGGTTCGTTCAAGTGTTACAGCAAGTGCAATTTGCTTTTCAAGCCAAACTCCGAGCACTTACTAACTAATAACTTTTATTCCTGCGTGTATGTTTTGACTGACGAAGTTCAGCTAAGCTAAACCCCACTGAGCTGAAATAGACGTTTCAGCATTTTGTCTTAAACACAAGATTAGCTGCTCGCAGATTTCACAGATGTTTGACTGAAGCTGTTACACCCAGTTAACACCAGACGGTGGACATATTTAGTTTGTTTGCTTTGTGGGTCTATTTTTAATTGTCTGTTGTTCACAAAGACTTATTAAGATCTCTATGTTGCTGTACATAAATGTGTTGGTTTAGCTTTAAACTTCAGAAATTGATTTGTTAACTCTTTTTTTTTTATTATTATTATTATTATAGAGTGCTGATTGTTTTGTTGTGGAGATAAAATAATATATTGTGATGTTTTCCCCCTATTCTCACATTGTGTAAAGTCTTTAATGGGAAAAAAAACAACATATATTATATCTGTTTGTGACTAAAATGCCAATTTTTAGAAAGAAACAAAAAGGAAAAAATGGTTGAGCGCCCTTGCTATGGGATCGTAATGAGGTAGAAAGTGAACATTATGGTGCTTTCAACTTTTGCTAAATTTAAGTTAAAGTGGTGCTAATGTTGCATGGAAATGAGCCTCATTAATTCACCTTGTCGCCCCCGTGTCACGTCCTTTTAAACACAAAACCCAGAGGGAAATTCACCAAATAGCTGCTTTTCTTTTTGTGCCATTTACAATTATTGAGCTATAAGCAGAGGGAGACCATTTGGGAGAATATTTAAGATAGCATGGCAAGTGTTATCACAGGCGAGGAATCATGTTGCCAGGAGTGTTTGAGTATCTATCATCTGTGTGCTGAGCTTGAACGGACATTTTTCAAATAACACCAATTAGAAAAACCAGAAGGAATTGAAATGCATCCCACAAGCTTCTTTCCAGACAGAGTATACAGGGTTATTCAGTATAAGAAAGATGAGAACCTTTGGTCCCTTTTGGTTTGCAAATGAGCGAGTGGCCATGGGGCACAGTCCTTCACCAGCTCTCAGACATCAGGGCGTTGCTTTAGAAGTACTACCTTGTTGCATTAGTCTTCAGATATCCACTTTGTCCATAATGGTGTCTCATGTTTTGGTTCTCATCTTATTAGGGAACAATAGTTCATGAAATTGTGCATGAAGAGTTTTTCTTTCCCGAATGTGTGATAGTCTTGTTATGAAATATATAATGCACTAAATAACAGGATTGGGCACAGAGGACACTTTTAGTCTTACATTAGTTCCAGACAGATATAATCACTTTATCCAGGCACAGTAAGTGCACTTGTAACTTTGTCTCACTCCAAGTGCAAAGCTGCTTTATTTGGGGTTTTATGCTGCCTTTTCCTTATCTCAACCTCCCAGAGGCTTTGGCAAGCTTAAGCTCCCTGTCAAGCTGAACCAGGCTACGGCCACTAAACCATAGATCCCTGTGAATGGCAACATGACCTCCTTGTCAGCACTTCAATTAAAAACACAAAACCTTCTCTTAACGTCTCAGATTTGTCATGTCTTAACAAATGTAACCATGTCTTGCCTGACTTGGAGCTAATATCCCTTCAAGGGAAATGTTGAGACTAGAGCTAGTGGTCTTGAAATAATTGAACACACAGAACAGGTTCTGCAGGTTTATGTTTTAATAGGTCTAAGTCAGAATTCCTGGGAGCTACATGGTACACTACCCCTGAACAGACGTTGCCTTTTGGGCCTTTGCGTCGCCCTGTAAGTGTACATTTCCTACATGATCAGTAGAACCAGTTGACACAGCCTTTGTGGCGCTGTCAACAAATCAGCTCAGTCACATTTGAGAAAATGAACTTTCTTTTTCTTCCAGTTGAAGGCCTAAAAGCATGTTTTTTATTGTTCATGTAACAGTTTCCTTAGGAAAGCAAGAGAGAAAAAAACGTCTATGAGTTTATAAAGTCATCCAGAGTTGGTGAAATCATTCTTAGTCAGCAATTATAATCACCCTGTTCTAAGGGTGAATGACATCCAGGCTCAGTGGAAAGCAAACAAGGGGAAGATCGGCCGCATTCCCCTGCGTTTGGGAGCAGTGCAAAATAGTGGTTTATTCATTCCCTTAGTTAGTCCTCAGTTACTGCACTTGAGCACAAATAATTAAACTGTCATACAGTGGAGACGGCAGCCTCCACCAGGAACCCATTAGCAAATTAGACACTGGGGTTGAGCCTGTGCCACAAGATGAAGGGAAACCAATACCGTCTGGTATCGGAGAAACTGTCACCACGCTACCAAATGAGGATAAAGGATATGGGTTACTGGGGTAGGTTTTCAGGAGGGAGGGGAGGTCGAAAGAGCTAGAGACACAGTGGACCCCCTCAGACAGGAAGCCATAGATACTGACTACATATACACAATTGTAAAGCAACCTTTTCTTCTGGTTTAATTAGGTTTTGTCTCTGGTGGGCCTGTGGTTTCTCTTCTAGTTCTTGTTTAGTTCTCCCGACAACTGCAGCGAAGAAGTCTATAAATGCTACAGCTGCAATGAAGAAATGTAATTCTCGTGCATGACGTGATAGACGCACGAACGAATGCGACGGCCCTGCGTGCACTCGTACTAATACTTGTGATGGATGTGGCACGTTAGATCCACTGTGGCGACCTGATTACATTTCCAGACGTTGTAGAGCTCCATGTTGGGAGATTTATGAAGCTGTGGAAAACTTAATAAGACCTGTCTCATTACATGGGTGTATTGTTTTGTCTAGAGAAAATACTAATGATGTGCTTCACATGAGCTTCCTGCCCTGATGGCGTGATGATGCGTCCCAACGTCAGACCAAGCAAATACTTGCTATTGATTCCATCGTGACATGAGTAGAAGCTGTACGTCTGCCTTATACGTCTGCATTTTTGTGAGATAAAATCCGGAAAGAGCTTTCAGTTGGCCGCACGCCACGCTGTGCATCTGTGAATCACTTCCAAAGGGCTTCATAAAACTTTGCTGCTCCTGGGAACTACTGTATTTAACCACAGCGGAGACAGAACACTGTTCCTGTCAGCGCAAATCTTTCACTTTAACAACAACCCCTCTCTTAAATAACTCTAGCTGAAACACCCTTTAGAGGTTCCTGTAAACGTCACACAGAAAGTGTATGAGAAACCCAAATACAGAGAGGAGACAGCCTGAGAACTTATTGCCCTCGAGGCTGGTCAGGCTGCATTCCATTCATTCACACAATAAACACAAGACATGCTTGATTACCAGGGTAGTTATGACTATAGAGATTACAAATCAGCCCATTAGAACAATTTAGACTTTTTTTTCTGGCATTCTAGGATCTCGAGGGACATAAGAAATTACATCTAAAGTGCTGAAGGCATTAGTGTTGCACTGGTTCAGTAGGAACATTTTGTAACCACTGTTGGCCTCCCACAGTATTTGTGGTAATTCCACTGAAATGTCCTGGTATCAATAAAGCAAACTCTTGACCTAAATAAAGAATGACCAAAGTATTTATAATGCAATCAGTAGATGGTTGTGCGATAATTTGCAACCGAAGGCACAAACTGGTGGAACCAGTTACACGGTGCCTACGGCTAATGTAAACATATTTCCCAAAGTTCCTGTGCAGCCCTTTGTGCTAAGAACTCAGGATTGGCAAGTCATCATTAGTCACAAGGATTTAACCTTTGCCCTAAACTTCAGTGTATTTCAATATCACGCTTCGTAAGGAGTTTAAGATCCCCTGAACACTGTCGCTAAAGGGCCGCTTTTATTATGCAGTGTTGTTGCGCTGTTGTCCCTTTTAAGATCTTTGAAGATGAAGGTGTCAAGGGTCCTAACAGTCTCCACAGTTGTGACTTTTAGAGCTTTTCTATTACACAGTTCCTGCTCAGCTTGACTCTACTTGCCTTTTTTTGGTTGTCTATCAGGCAAATGTTGTGGAATACCTTTTTTATATCACCTCAGTCGAGTCCTAATCAAGCTGAGGTGATACCAACATGTGCAAACACTGTAGAGTACTGGAATATAGCTACTGCACCCGAAGTCATCTTGTCATTTGAACTCTGAAGTGTTCCCCACACTCCCCTGATCTTCCAACAGTCTTTGATCTTGCGAGCTTCAGGCTCTTCTGAAACAAAAGCAGTATTCCTCCGATGTCCTCCATTGTTCCCTCGTGTGTTTCTGCGGTTTCACGCTGCCTCGCCGTGAGACCAGCTACACTGACGACTGTGCAAGAAAATGGCTGTAAAATAAAGCACCTGGTACTAAAAGCGTGTTGAGGTGGTACCCTGCGGGGGTTAAACTCCATATGAAGTTGTTGATTGTGAGTGGAGAGGAGCTCTCCTGAAGTCTATTGTCAACTCTATTCTCATGAATGTGTTGACGATGCCACACCCTCGTGAGAGCAGAATCATGAAAGACATCTGCATGATTGCATTAAATGTTGACCTAAAGTCAACAGACATGATTCTGGTGTAGGTTCCTCAACTGGTTGTTCATCTACAAACCTGTATGCAAATGACATGGGCTCCATAAGGGGATCAAGGATTGTTTTTAGCTGGGGCAAAATGAGTCTTTAGCCCAGTGACTTCAACATCGCCCCAATCCATCTATCAATCTATTCTCTACGCGTTTTACCTTCACATTTGTCAAGTCGACGTCTCACTCCCTATCTGATGTCTCTCTGAACTGGGTGCCTTTTCCTGGCCACACTGCCACAGGCAGAGCCACTGAGCTGAGATTAAACGACTGACTATATCAGCCAGTAACCTTCAGCAGAAAGGGTGGGAGAGAACAACACAGGTCTCTATCCTATTTGATCCCCCCCCTTTTTTTCACTCCCTTTTTCTATGCAGGCCAGGAAGTCTTTTCCGTTACTATATAAGGAATCAAAGGGACCTCTACAGTAGGCACTGACCCTGTCAGAGCGTTTGAACTTTAGCTTTGCTCTTTGACAGCCAAGTTGTAAGAGAGAAAGAATGTATTATAATAGTTGCTTGAGGTTTGTGGAACATGTGGCATTACAGTGCGCGTGATTACTTTAAGCTACATATTTCTCTGGTACAGCTGTGTCTGTAGATTTAGTTTGTTATGTGAAACAAGATAGTTCAAGATGGACACACACTCATAGACCATTAAGACGTTCTCATACTGATCATTTCCGGACTGACTTTAACCAAAGTGGATGAGAAACACTCCCAGCAACAGGCAACGCGAAGCCAAAAGGTTAAAGTCTTTTCAAGTGTTTCCTGGCAACACGATGACCCTGTTGTGTGTTAAAGGGACACTGCTGGGACAGATCGTTGGTTGGCCCAAAATGTTTCCGTGCGAATGTGTGCTCTGTAATTCCCTGGACACTCATTCAGGTCAAACGAGAGCAGTTTGGGGTCAGCAGGAAAACATTACAATTGATTGGCTTTAAGAGGTCGACAGAGGTTGATCTGACGACTTTGTTGGTGAGGCGGTGTGGATTTGCTACCGACCTGCTAGATATGAGCTCATGTTTTTTTGTTTGCCTGCCTGGAGATGTTTTCAGAATTGTATTAGGCCCTATGTGAACCAGCTTAGTTACAGTTCAAAGGACACATCGCATTTAAAGTGAAGTACTGCAAGTAGGAAGAAGAACAGCTGTCTAAGAAAAATGTTCATTCCTAGTATATTTTCTTTTCCTTTTCAAGGCTCATAACGAACTCTGCTGAGAAATGTAGTCGTTTGGCTGCTGTCGCCTCCAGCTCTTCATTCAGAGCAACACTTTTTTTTTTCACTGTGTTATTTTCTGCCTTTACGTCGTCTGGACCAATTTGCTCTTCTATCTTCATTACTGAGCTGTACACAGCGTGTCGTCCGGGAGATTTGCAGTTTTCTCGTCACTACGGGATCCTATTTTCCCAACCGTTCCGTCCGCACTCTCTCATAAACTGTCATCCTTCCTGGGAAAAGAGATGTGATCCTCTTGGGAAAGAACAAATACTGCACTCTCTCATCACTGTCCTGCAAGGCAAGACCCTGCCATGGTCCTCTTATGGCACTGTCATAATCACGGCTGTTATATGAGGTTCTTGTCTATGATTTGGGCTGTAATGTGCTAGACTGTGGCACAAACTCGGATTCATTCAATTCTGAATGCAACCCAAAATAACCCCCCCTCCTTTTCTTTTTATCCCTCATAACACTGGCGAGTGAAAAAAAACGTTCTAAGGTCCAAGTTTAAACCTCAAAACTTGCCACTAAAGCCTCGCTCTGCTTCTCAAAATTGGTGTAACAGGACCTTGAAGATTTCACCCAAGTGCTCTGGTTTAAGAGGTAAAGGACCTCTAATATCCGGGGGTGGAGGGTGGGGGAGGATTAGGATGCAAAACTGGCAAGGTTTTCTTGGCACCCTATTAAAGCCTCCTCGTTCAAATCCAGAGCTTCAGCGAAAAACACTGGATCATTTCTACTTGAGCAGGATTTGGATGTTCTCCACCTCACCAGTGGTGTAATTTTGGAAGGCTTGAATTACAGGTCAGGTCCCATCTACCTGGAAAGGTTGCATGCAAACCATAACTAGATTTTAGAGTTGGGGTGTAAATCTGGAGGAACATTTGGATCCAGTTTCCTCTGATGTTGACAGACGAGCTCTGTGATATTTGAGTTTCATTCCAGTGTCTGGCTGCAAAGTCACTTTCTTACTTTTATTGATGCTCATAAAATAAGTATGCATGTTAGGCACTGTAATAAAATAATTGGGGTGTGGACGATGCTGAGCCTTATGTCTAATTCTCCGTTTTAGAATTAATATTGTTTGGACTCTTTCTTCGATCAACAGTAGTGAGTTTAAGTATGTTTCATCATTCACCTTGCTTTACCATTCCCATTTCTGGAGTCCAGGCTACAGATGTGGCCGACAAAGTGCTTGTTTTTCATATTTGACATGTCGTTCTCCATCAAACATCTAACACAGACAGCAGTTGTAAACGCACACCACTGAAATAACACCATTCTTTTGTCTTGACTTGTCTCTGATTACTCCACATTCAGCTTCCCAGCCCCCACATACATACCCTGTGGGGATAGCCACCTGTCTCAGTTGACTCCTGGGATGCCTCCTTGGTCCAACAGACAGCTCTTTGTGCTGGGGTGGGGGGGAGTAAAGCCTCTTAGTGGGCTGTTACTGATAGGACGCAGGAGACTTGTGCTGTGAGGGAGGGGTTACAGCAGTGCAACTACAGTGGTGGGGCTCACGTATTGTCTTTTTTTCAGGCCTCAGTGGTGCAGAACTTTCTTTAATAATACAGCTTCGGTGGTCTTTTTTAGTACAGAACAGGCTACAGCCGAGGCGACTTCAGCTTTAAAACAAACAGCCCAGCCGCTGCACAGACTGATAGCTGACCTCACAGTGTTCGGGCTGCTGACAGGTTGCATTAATGATTTCCTCAGTACAGGATCATCGTTTGAATCACTGTTGCACCGCTCGCGGACAGCTTGTCTGTTTATGTAGATAGATGACTAGATGTCCTTCCCCCCCTATTTCCACCGAGCGCCGCAGCCAGATAGGTGAGGATGTCGTGGTTTTACTACGAGAGTAATGAAGACAAACGATCAAGCAGATTGCTGAAGGGCTAAAAGTGCTGGAAGAGAGATGCAGATCTTCTGCCCCTTTAAATCTAGGATCATAGTCAGCTGTGACTTGTTCTGCTAATGGTTTTCAGGAGCATTTCCTCATCTCTCCAATCTCACAGAGATGCAGTAGATGTTTCTGAAATTGGCCACAACATTTCCTGTGATAAATGAATGAAGATTCAACACTTCACTCAAGCTCAATGGTTCTCCATTCAGACATTAACTAGTCATAGGTACCTGTTCAGGTACTATATGGGAATTGTGTGTTGTCTGTTTATTACTATCATAGATAGTGAAGATGATGGTACAAAACAAAAGCGTTTTTCCATATAAAAAATACTGGTTCTTTTTTGTTTGTTTGTTTGTTTGTTTGTTTACTAAATTAATAAATATTTAGTGCCTGGTTTATTTCAGTCCCCAGCTCTTTTCGTTTCTTTTCTTTTATACAGGAATGGAAAGTGAAATTTGAGGGGAATCTCGGGATCTTGGCAAGCAATGCAACATAGCAGAGATTCCACCGGAGCCCACTTCTGAAAACAGTGGGAGGATAAATGTGTGGCTGCGAGGCTTTGCGAAGGGCTTTCTCTCTTTTGTAGCAGGGATGCTGACATTCCACCATCAGATGATAACAGTTTATAGCGCTATAAACGTTGGGGAGAGGATTTTCTGTGCTTTGCAAGTGAATAGTACCGTTGACTGAACCGTCGCCAACCACATATTGAGTACATTTCCTGTCTACATTTGTACAGTGTTTACCTGTTTGAATAAGTATTTAATTTAAGTAGGAGTGAATTTATTTAAAATGTAAAAAAGACTTGTCAGTGGGCTTGTTTTTGATTTACGTGAAAAAAAAAAGTTTAGCTTTCTGACAACCCAGACAAGACAAGCTATTATTTAAATTCCTGGAAATATAACAAGGCATTATCACAGGGGGAATGTTCATTTCTTGTCTTATTTATCTTGTTCATTTCTCTTTTTCTACTCGACTTCCAAACATGACTTCATGAATTATATTTTAGTGACAGAGATGCTCTGCAGTTATTCCAGCCTTTTAAATATGAAGCATTCTAGAGAAATCTGCATCTGTGTTTTAAAAGTATAAAAATGACATTGTATCAGTTAGAATACATTATATTTGCATATATAGCAGGATGTAAACCTGCATTAAATGCGTGTTGATGCTTGGCATGATTAAAAAAAATGACACAATGCCAGCCTAAGTGTGTGAAAGTACCCCCTAATGATGTAATGGAAGCAGGATCCTGCAGCCATGTCTGTTGGCAGCTCACTGTCTGTCAACAAACTGAAATGTGCTGATTCAAAAGCCAACTGGACCAATGTTTTTTTTTGTCACACAATTAATTGGAAATAATTTTAAAAAAGGCAAGGTAGCTATTAAGCTGATAATAATCTAATTTTACTGACGCCGCCGTCGTTTAATTTGCCTGTAGGAAACTAGATTGACACAGCAACATAATGAGACTATAAATCTGTTCACCGGCTTGCAAATAACAGGTTCGTGCAAGTTCTGCCTCGTACACCTCACAGGCTCAGGGTGACGAATGCCTTGTAGGCCGCTGACACTTTCCTTTCCTTTGACAATTTCTCAGGTACATGCTGATTGAATATGCCACTGATCAAACAACTGGAGTGCTACACAAGTAGCTGAAGGGCAGTTATTGTTTGAGACGGTGTGCAATCAGTCAAAGAAACTGTTCACACGCAACTTTTTATCGCTGTGTTTTTAGTCTTCTCTGACTCTGTGTTGATGTAGATTTAGAAATTCGGCTAATTGGCGTTCCTTAATCTCAGCAATTCATGTGTCAGACTTTGTGGAAGAGATCCAGAAAAGCTTTTTCCTTTAGGTGTTTTTTACAAAATGAGCCTGACTAAAACTTGTGCTCTTATCTTTTGGGCATCGGGACGACGTGACAGTCAAACAGTTATAGTCAGATAGCCATCAGCACAGCTAGAAACTCACCCAATGGATGCACCTGTGTTTCTGTTTCCTTGCATGATTTCACAGTGACTAGACGAGATGGTTACACCTGTTTAATGCTTGGAATCCACACAGGAAGTACAAAATAAATGGGGATCTGTGGTCTGAAGGGGGAAAATGACAAACCACAGAGAAACATTAACATGTTTAAGGGAGTTGTAAACATGTTTTGAAAGCCTGATGTGGTCTCCTCTAGAGGAACTAGAAGTCTTTGCCACTTCCTCCTGCAGGGCATCCTCGTAAATCAAGCTGGGAGTAGGTACCTCAAGTATAGCCGCAGCAGTGGTATGCTTTGCAAAGAACCATACTAGTTAATCAAAGCAGCTGAAAATGACGTCAACTGCTTTATTTTATCATTTGAGGGGGTTTGTCTGAGGGTGCGATGGTGCAAAAATGTCCTCAAAAAAACCTGACATCACACGTCACCAGTGTTACTTAGCGTCTTCAAGTCGCTGTTGGCTGCTAGTCACAGATAAGATGTTAATAATAGATTAAAGCGAAATCTGCAAATACACCTTGCAGGCTAAATTTTATGACCTTATTGAGGCTTTCTCAAGGTTTTGTGTTACGAACAGACTAACGGGACCAACGAGTAAGAACAAAAAGATACATTTATTAACAAAAGAAGGGCAGGGGACACAGGAAACTACACAAACCAACAAAGTATCAAATTAAAGAGACCCAAAAACGCTGTAACAACATACAAACAAAACCATAACCCAAACATACAAAGTAACAACTGAAACTACACACTAATGTGGACCAAACTAACGGACAAAGCAGATGTACAAAGTAACAAACTAAAATCACTGCAGGAGGCAGGATAGACGGAAACAAACGTACAAAACTAACAGGACAAAGTAACAACAAAAAATACACTGCAAAAGGCAGGCCAGACAATTCAAACTAACAAACAAAACAGAGGTTCCTGATGGACAAACGAACGAACGAACAAACTGACCAGAATTGTGGAGCATGAATGAATACGCAGAAGTGAGTGAGCATGAAAGTCAACAAACCAGCAATGAGCAGAGGACGGACGGGAGCTTATAAAGTGGAGGGATGCACAGGTGAACTGAATGAGTCAATTAGTCCGGTGAGTGAGAGTGGAGAGTAGAGGAAGTCCATATGTGGGTGTGGCAGGAGGGTGAGACACAGAACCAAACATAACAGACAGGGGCAGAGGGAGGAATCGTAACAGAACCCCCCCGGCAAGGGGCGGATCCCAGACAGCCCCAAACAAACCAGGACGGGCGGGGGGAGGGAGGCCCGGAGGAGGGCCCGAAACACCAGACCGGGCGGGCGGAGGGAGGCCCGGAGGAGGGACCAGGCGCAGCAGACCAGGAGTGCCTCCGGCGGACGGCCAGGAGGCGGCAAAACGGACCAGGAGTGCCTCCGGCGGACGGCCAGGAGGCGGCAAAACGGACCAGGAGTGCCTCCGGCGGACGGCCAGGAGGCGGCAAAACGGACCAGGAGTGCCGCCGGCGGACGGCCAGGAGGCGGCAAAACGGACCAGGAGTGCCTCCGGCGGACGGCCAGGAGGCGGCAAACGGACCAGGAGTGCCTCCGGCGGACGGCCAGGAGGCGGCAAACGGACCAGGAGTGCCTCCGGCGGACGGCCGGGAGGCGGCAAACGGACCAGGAGTGCCTCCGGCGGACGGCCGGGAGGCGACGAACCAGAAGACAGAGCCTCGGGCGGACGGCCGGGAGGCGACGAACCAGAAGACAGAGCCTCGGGCGGACGGCCGGGAGGCGACGAACCAGAAGACAGAGCCTCGGGCGGACGGCCGGGAGGCGACGAACCAGAAGACAGAGCCTCGGGCGGACGGCCGGGAGGCGACGAACCAGAAGACAGAGCCTCGGGCGGACGGCCGGGAGGCGACGAACCAGAAGACAGAGCCTCGGGCGGACGGCCGGGAGGCGACGAACTAGAAGGGAGAACCCGAGACCCTTGAGCCGGCTGGAGAACCGGGGACCGGAAAGCCAGCCGGAGAGCAGGCCGAGGACCCCCAGGCCGGGGGCCAGGATACGACCCACGGGGCAGGAGACCCGCAGGCCGACTGCCGGATGGTGAGCAGTGAGCCGGGGAACAGCAAGACGGCTGAGGACTCCCAGGCGGACTGCCCGGCGGCGACGAACTTTGAGCCAGCTGGAGCTGAGGGGCCAGGACAGGACCACAGTTCTCAGGGGCCCCCCAAGGAGACAGGAGCAGGGTGGTGGTGTCCTCATTGTCATCCCACCACATCTCCTGGGGTGACAAACAAAGTTCGAAGTCAAGAGACGGTGGCGACGGCCTCTGCGTCGACCCGTCCGAAGACTGAAGAGACGGCGACGACCCGTCCGGAGACTGAAGAGACGGCGACGACGGCGACCTCTGCGTCGACCCGTCCGGAGACTGAAGAGACGGCGACGACGGCGACCTCTGCGTCGACCCGTCCGGAGACTGAAGAGACGGCGACGACGGCGACCTCTGCGTCGACCCGTCCGGAGACTGAAGAGACGGCGACGACGGCGACCTCTGCGTCGACCCGTCCGGAGACTGAAGAGACGGCGACGACGGCGACCTCTGCGTCGACCCGCCTGGGAACCTGGCGGCTGCAGGGACCGGAGCAGCAGCTGACACCAGAGCAGCGGTGACTGCAGCAATCAAGGTGGCTGCAACTGCGGCGACAGCTGAAGGACCAGGAACAGAAGCCAGATCCGTGACAGGAACAGGAGCCGGATCCGTGACAGGAACAGGAGCCGGATCCGTGACAGGAACAGGAGCCGGATCCGTGACAGGAACAGGAGCCGGATCCGTGACAGGAACAGGAGCCGGATCCGTGACAGGAACAGGAGCCGGATCCGTGACAGGAACAGGAGCCGGATCCGTGACAGGAACAGGAGCCGAGACCAAAGCAGCCTGGGCTGCAGGACCAACAAAAGCAGCGGGAGCTGCTGGACTAACAAAAACGGCATCGGCTGCCGGACTGACACACACGGCATCGGCTGCCGGACTAACAAAACCGGCATTGGCAGCTGGGGGACCAACTAAAGCAGCGCTAGCTGGGGGCCTAACATGAGCAGTAGTGCTAGCCGGGGGCCTAACATGAGCAGCAGTAGCTGCGGGCCTAACTAGCGCAGCATGGGCTGCTGGGCTAACTAGCGCAGCACTAGCTGCGGGACTAACAAAGGCAGCTTCAGCTGCACAACCAACAAAAGCAGCAGTAGCTGCAGGACCAACAAAAGCAGCGGTAGCTGCAGGACTAACAAAAGCAGCTTCGGCTGCAGAACTAACAAAAGCAGCTTCGGCTGCAGAACTAACAAAAGCAGCTTCGGCTGCAGAACCAACTAAAGCAGCACTAGCTGCGGGACTAACAAAAGCAGCTTCGGCTGCAGAACCAACAAAAGCAGCTTCGGCTGCAGAACTAACAAAAGCAGCATTAGCTGCCGGACAAACAAGCGCTGGGGACCGGGGAGTACTGGAGGAGGAGGAGAGCAAACAGTGCTGGCTAGGCAGGGCAGTCAAACGAAACCCCTGCTTGAAGGAATTCAGAGCAGACATCACAGTGTCTTTAAGACACTGGAACTCTGGATACGTCATCATGTATCCCTTCTTCACAAAGGTTCCGATTGCTGCCCTGTACAGCGCCTCGAAACACTCGGGGTCCACACCCGAGTGTAGCCAACCGACCACATGCTCTGCACTGCAACATAGGTCCAAATACTCCTCCTCCAGAATATCCGCCAGGCCCCCATAGCGCACAAAACTGGGGCAAGACGGAAGGGAGAAACAACCAGTGGTGGAACGTGGTGGTTCCATGGTTGCAATAGTGGCTGGTTTGTTCTGTTACGAACAGACTAACGGGACCAACGAGTAAGAACAAAAAGATACATTTATTAACAAAAGAAGGGCAGGGGACACAGGAAACTACACAAACCAACAAAGTATCAAATGAAAGAGACCCAAAAACGCTGTAACAACATACAAACAAAACCATAACCCAACATACAAAGTAACAACTGAAACTACACACTAATGTGGACCAAACTAACGGACAAAGCAGATGTACAAAGTAACAAACTAAAATCACTGCAGGAGGCAGGATAGACGGAAACAAACGTACAAAACTAACAGGACAAAGTAACAACAAAAAATACACTGCAAAAGGCAGGCCAAACAATTCAAACTAACAAACAAAACAGAGGGTTTTGAGGTGAGATAATGTCTGTGTGATACAGGTAATGACTGCAGAAGGCTCCATGGTACAATAGGTTTCACTATGCCAGAGCTATTTACTAATGTTCAAGGGCTGAGAGCTCCGGGTGATTTATGTCTCATCCCCCACCCCGCTCACCACGACGCTTTAAAATTTAACAATTGTAACACAGTCTTAAATAGAGGTTAAAGCCCAGGTTGTAACTCCAGGATTGATAACAGACTCTAAAAGTGTCATCCTCGGAATAATAAAGTGAGCGTGGCGTGAATCAAAAAGTTAGACATTCAAGTCGAACCACGAGCAAGAGCCACTTTTTAAGATTATTTATGGTACATCATTTAACTTTTACGCTTATTTTTTATTTTTATTTTAGTGTAATGGCACGGCCAGGTTTGCTGAACGAAGGTGGAAAACGGGCTCAAACTGCAGCATGGGCCAGAGGCGCAAATGGCTTTTTTTTTATCACTGATTCATTTTTCCATCCTGGCCTAAAATCAATAGGATGCCTTTATTTTGAAACCACTGGTGCAGAGAGATGGCGGTCAATAACACAATCCATGTGGAGCAAATGTAGAACAAGCACATTGCAGGGGGGGGCCTAGTGACAGCAGTGTCAGTCCACTGGTCGATCCACCACCACTGGGTCCATATCTCATCAACTACTATGTTCTCATGCAACATATCTATTTATTATCTGTACTACATTGAGATATTTAGGAGACAGTTATGACAAAATTGCAAACCAAAGGAGTGCTCATGTTAATTAGAGCTCAGTGTCACACGCTCCCTCAGATAAATGGGCGCCACTTGCATAACTCAATGTTGCTTGAGTGCTGGTTCAACAACCCCCAGCAGCAACGTCCTTCCACAAGGTCGGACCACGTGCGCCTCTCGCCCTGCAAACAAAGCTGATTCTTCTACCCTCGGCTCTGCAAACATTTCCCAGTGGCTGTGTCACCGCATTGCTCTGCACACTGCTCATAATGCGATGATTACACACTGCTCCTTATCAGGGCCTCAGCCGCGGTGATGTAACTGGAACTAACTAACTAACTCGCATGCAAACATACCAAGCGGAACACGCGAGGTGCGTCGTGGTGATGTAGCTTCCTGTTATCAGGCGCTCACGTGGAGACTGAAGTTTACTGCAGCTGCAGTCAGAGCTGCGGAACTGTTTGCATTGCTAACATGTAAAAAGTGCACAGAGGTGTTTAACACCCAAACATTTCATGCGCGTGTTTGATGTTCCTTCATTGATCTCGTGCTCCGTTGTCTGTGTGAACAGGCTCATTAGCCAACGCTCCACTTTGTGCAAACATGCTAAAGGTGAGGAGGAAATCCAATCCTGCATGAAGTCATCGCTGCTTTGGTTGACTCCCGAGTTTATTTGAACAGCCAGGGAAGGCGAGACTGGGAGCTGAGCTGCACCTCATAATGAGGAAAAACCTCACAGTAAATCACCATAACGTTCGGCTTCCTACATGCAAAGTATGACTTTGGCATAATTTCGGGTTATGAAGGAAGGAAAGTATGTGTTTGTTTGTGACTCGGCTGTTTACTCAGAAAAATACAGTCGTTGGCGTCCAAATAAAGGAGGATAGTTATATGTGCTTTTGTTTGTCCTGGAAACGAGACGCCAGAGCAAGATATGTAAAATAAGACGATACAAATGGAAATGCTATAAGCAGAGCTGCAGAAGATTAGTCATGCAAATCTTTTTTTTTTTTCTTTCACTCATTCTTTATTTAATCTTCATTCGGGGTTGGAGTTGCAAGACTCGTTTACAAGTCTTGGGCAATATTTTCCTCAAGGTTTGGACTCACTTCCCATTGCCTGCTCTATGACTAATTGTTTTCTTAATAACGTTTAATCATAATAATGCTACACTAACAAGGTACTAACCCAATGCATCCGCACATTCCAGTGTTCACTAGTCATTTAATTAGACTGATTGCTGTTTCATTACGTAAATATTAATTCACAGGAACGTTCATGATGTGTTCGTCCTCCTTGGGTAGAGTCAGTTTCCACCAACAGTTGCCACGCACCAGTAACACCTCTGCATCAGGAGGACAGACAAGTTAAAGAGCAACTAATAAAAGCCGACTGGAACAATGCAGAGGATTGTGCACACATTCGATGTGCTAATCTTTCTGACAGACAAGTAAAGACTTGAGGCCACAGAGTCGGTGCAGTGGGGTCAAATCATTGCCCTTTAAAGCGAGTCAATGGGAGGTATTGTCTTCCTGCAGAGTGGTGTGTTCATCGAGCAGCTATTTTACACAATCACCTTGAGTGGGAATTTAATTATGCTTGCCAGTTTACCAATGCAACAGCGTGTCATCAAGAGTTCAGGCTCTTTCTTGTAAGGTGACCTTTTAAGACCCTGTGTTATCTTGCTCTTACCTGACGGCGGATCAGGTACCTGAAAGATGAATGGTGTTGTTCCGTCAAGCCTGTCGGCTCAAAACAGCATGTGTTCATTGATAGTTTGATGTGTCGGGGCAGGTTGGGGAGCCTGAACAAAATTTGTCGGTCATAATTCAGTTGTTTCCACCGACTTGTCCGTACCTGCTCTGTGATATTGAAGAAAAAGAGCCAACTGCAGACACACTGGCATGATGCTGCCCCATCATGTATGTATGTATGCATGTTTCCTGTCTCGTCACGGGGCCAAATAATGAACTTCTGTTTGCTTTACTTCTTGTTAGCGAGTGCGGAGCTAGCGTGGGTCTCGCATGATCATATTGAGTCCTGCAGTGTTTGAACAGGTGGCCACGTTATTATTTCTAAAGCTGCGAGGTCAAAGGGGTCTAATGCGGAGAAGGCCTTTGGAGGTAAAAAACCGTCTTTGTCATAAGTCTTTCTTATGAGATCAAGAAAGAATTTTATTCATGGGAAAATCCCGTGACGACCTACACAGAGGCCTGATTGACATTTTGATAATTGAGTCCTTTCTAGTGATTTAGCTCAGGCTCCACCGGCACGGGAACATCACACCGCTCGCCCGTATTCAAGTCAAGCGCGGCACGACGGCTACATTTGATCTCATCTGTAAAAAAGGCGTGTGCAGACAAGTCTTGTGTAAACCAATCTCGTGTCTCCTGAACCTGGAGCGGGGGGGCCTTGGTAACCTCCAAATCCACTGGGGCCATTAAAACAACAGGTGCTTGGAGAAAGCTCAGCTGTTGAGTGCATGTGGGAGCTAGACGGTGGTTCAGCAAGTAGCAGCTGCAGGTAACACTACTGGGTCTTGACCTCGGGGTCAAAGCGTCACCCAACAGTTGAGCATATGTACTCTACTACAAAGGTGCTCTTCTGTACTAACCCACTGAATCTGAACCAACGCCGGACCTCGTTAAGACAGGAAGGTCTTGCTTGACTCGTGTGATTAATTGGTAGCCCCTATGTTTGCTGTAAACCAACTTAAGAGGTTGGACTTAATGCACAGGACTTACTAATCATGTGACAGGCTGCGGAGCAGCTGCGCCTGGCAGACAGATGGGGTGCCGTATTCGAATACAGATCTGCCGCGCACTATTCAGACTTTATGAAGTCTCAAGTGACAACAGAGAATCCATTCAAGCAAGACTTAATGTGCCGCTCCACGTCATTATCCCGTGTCTATAAATCTGTGTTCATGGACATTTCATTTCAACTGATTTAGATCAACTTTCATTTAAATGCAACCTCCAGCAACAGCAACTCGCTTTTATCTTCCAGATAAAAACATGTCTCTTGAACAGCGTGTGTGAGATGTGGTATGTATGTTGTACAACAACCCGAGTGTTCAGCGAGGAGCAGTGACACTGACTAACAGCTGGTGCACTTGGACAGCTGCCCTGAATTTGCTCAATGACTATTATTCATTCAGTACCACTATATGGCTCTATTTAAGTTCATAGTCGTTCAGCTAAGCTTGTTTACACGGCGGATTTAATGATAGCATGAGTGTTGTCTCATATTTGTATGGTAAATAATCAAACACAAGACAATGCCAAAACAGAGCACGCCGACTGAATCCAAAGGTCACTTTTATTTAATTCAGTGAGAATACCTTCAGTACTATCACTCTGACAGTACTAGAGCCACATTTCAGGTGATAAGACAGAGAACAGACAACTTTCTCTGAAACTAGAGCACACAGTTAATGCATAACAACATTAGAAACTACACACCGGGTGACTTTGTTTGGGTAAATAAAGTCAAAATGAGCTCAGCTCCATTACACATGTGTAATCCACGTGACACGTTTAACACACAAGAACAACCACTCATCCATTTCAAACTAAAAAGCACAGGTAGGTACATTTTCTGTGCAATTGCATGAAGTGAACATTAATACTTAAACACACACACACACACACACACACAAATAAAATGCTGTGACATAATACCGTTTAACATCAGCTTTAGCAGCACTACATTTCAGTGAGTATTTCAATTCTTCATCAAGTCAAGTTTGTACTCGAACCACACTTTTCACCTCTTTTCCTTCAGAAAAGTATTAGCACACTGTGGATTTACGTGATCAGAGCTCTCAGTGACTCCTCGATAAGTTGAGTAACACCAGTTTACAGCAGCATCCGCTTTTAGGGAAATTCAGACGATGATGAACTGCCGACAGCAGTGCAGTGTAAAAAGACTAATAATGCTGTGATCAGATAATATAGCCATTAGCTAAATACTGCTAATCTGTTCATTGCCTCAGGGGTATTTTCATGCTCTAAATGTAGTGGGAAATCACCCCCATAAGTCAGACTGTAAAAAACCTTGAAAAATAGTCCTCATTAGCAATATTGTAATATTGCTCAAGGGTGCACTCTGTTATAAAACACTGCTCAAAATAATAACCTTACATTTAATCTATTTATGTTAATACAGGTAATGCTAAAACACCAAGCACAGTGTCCAGTGAATACTTCAATCCAGAGACGGGGAACTTCTAACACTATTTACAAACGCTCCGAGATTCAGCGGTTTACATTCAACTGTGCACGTGGCCAGCTACCTATGAATTCATATAACTACTTTACATTTTTAGGAGCGATTTGGTGAGAGCGTCATGATAAAAGGTCAGACGATGAAATATGTTACATGTCTATTTGAAGCAGGCTAACATGGATCACAGTGTTCTAAGCTACAATGAGCAACAAGCTCCTTCATGATCATCGGTGTGCGGTTCATATTTCACTGTGCATATTTCCAAAGATCACTATCTGGTGATTTTAACACACTTGGGTTGTGAAATATTGCTGGTGCGAGTTCTCCGTCTGCAAGATGTGGTGCCACTTTCAGTTATCAGTACTTTGTAGATAAGAAGAAGTGTAATAAGGAGTGTATAAAAAGCAGTGACAATACTGATTGTTTGTGAGTGTTTGCCCCCCCCTGGTGTGTGTGTGTCTACGACAGCACAGTGAGCGTGACAGTCCCTTTGGTCCTTTTCAGGATGCCAACGGCTTCTTCATGTGTGACCCCCTCCAAAGTCTGCCCGTTAACAGCCATTATCTGGTCTCCTCGCTTCAGGCGCCCGTCTTCTGCTGCCGCCCCCTGAGCACACACACACACACACACACACACGTAGGGATTTTGATTAGTAGCGCACAGCATGGCGGTTGCGCAAAGTCACATTTGTTGACTTGTTTACCTTTCCAAACACTGTTTTAACATAGATGGGCAAGTCTCCGTGGGGGCTGCCGTACCCTCCGACTATACTGAAACCCAGTCCGTCAGGTCCTCGTTCAAGAGTGATGGTCTTGTACTGAGGCGGACTAATGGATAGAGAAGACAGTTAGGGACGGTATGTAAATGTCTGGTTTGTGGAGGGCGGGGGCTGAACCTCAAACCTATAAAATTATAAAAATGTTAATGGAACCTGGAACTTACTCTAATCCTTATATTTCAAAAAAATACATGTCGCTTTGGTACAACTCAACTGATCAATCAGAAACTGTAGTAAATATAGAGCAGTACCTAGACATTGCAGCTACTGTATTACTCAGTTCGAACTACTGACATTCAGACTATCACTGTCACCTCCACTCCTAACCCAAGTAATAATTTTCTTACTATCACTTAGACAGACGAAGAAGAGGAAGAAGAAGAAGTTAGATCATTGCAAAATATTCTCTCTGTGTCAAAAACTGTTTATACCCGAGGTCATCCTGGAAAATGCAGCTCGGTGTAAGACCTCCAGCTGCCTGCTCCTGAGCGGGGCCCGTCACGGTACTGTCACCACCTGCTACCACCTGGTGCATAAACACACACGCACACACACACAAACATCCACACAGTGTTGCGTTATGGTAGACTTGATTTACTGACAAGATAAAGAGTCCAGCATGGTGGTAGCACTGAATGAGGGAGAAGTTTTATGGTACGTCAAAGTCTGCCGCTGGTAGTTTTCAGATGAAAACTTTGGACACAGATAAAGTAAAGAATACAGTTCAAGATCAACTGGAGATTGTAGAACAGTGTCTGCGGGTTTTATCTAATAAGAACAGAAGGGGTGAGACGTGTGTGCGTTTTGCAACCTGCAGCTGTATTGTGCCCGTGGCGTTCTTGAGCAGAGTGACGGCCTGCGAGTGGCTCATGCCTTCAGCGGAGGTTCCACAGATGCTGACGATGCGGTCCCCGATCTGGAAAGAGTGAGAGTGGCGTACAGTTTAATAGGAAACACATGAGGAACACTAACTTGGCACGTGCCGTTGTGAAAGCGGCACTTTAGCACTTTCTACAGAAAGCTGGAAATTGTAGATGCGGGCTCGGTGGGTACGATTCCTTGCTCAGCTCTAATTAACTCCGTGTTTGCAACAAAGCAGCCCTTGAGTGTAAAATATTGGACAGGAGTTGTGCAGCATGTTCTAAACTCTCCATAAGAAGAGGAAGTGACACAACGAATCCACGAATGGCTAATCTATGCTTGTACTGAGCTCAGTAATTTCAAATATGTAGTAGCACTGTCATCTCTCCTTCAGACTGAATAGTTGAAGCAGCATGAAAATACTATTTAAGATTCCTCCTATTCATGTCAATGAGCCCTTCTAGAGGCTAAATGATGTGAATGCATGAGTGGGAGATTTATGGCTATTGTCGTCACCCAGTCTGCGTCTGCACGGAGCTACAATTGCCAATTGTCTGTCGTTTATCTGCAAAGGTCACAGCTACAGGCGGCAGGCTCTTGACCTTTGGTTGGATTTGTTCTTTGACAACTGAGCATAGTGGGTGGGAATGACATTGCTGTAAGTAATTGACATTTATTCTATGCACATTTTGAATTCTGCTAAAAGTCAGATAAAGGTTTCTGAGGTGTAAGCTCGGCACCTTGAGCCTCTGAGTTTGAGCAGCCAGGCCGACAGGGTTCATCATGGCGATGAAGATGGGTATATCACCCAGAGGGCTGCCCACTCCGCCTGCTATACTGATACCCAGAGAGTCACTGGGACCTTTAGTGAACTCCACTGTTCTGGTGTCCTGATGGTCTGGAGCTGGGAGGAAGAAAAAATCCATAATATCAGCAAAGCATTGCCGTTTACCCCTTTTTTTTATGGCTGTGTTCTGTTCTATGGATTAATACTTACATTCCTGATTTCTACTTAGTTTGTCAGGGTCACCAGGAAGGTTTCCAGAGTCTGAACACGACTGAGAGGCCACATTGGAGCTGCCTGTTTCACTCATCTGAAACAAAGGCATTCAGCACTTCTATGTCATTTTTTTGTTGTTTGTTTCAACAAATAATTCCTTGTCCATGCCCTCGATTGGGTAAATCAGCTGTACATTACCTGACTGCTCTGAGACAGCCTTCTTTCAGAGTGGAAGGGCCCAGCTTTAAACCTCCCCACCTCCATTTTTATAGGCCCCATGCAGCACTACAATACAAAGCATAGCTTTATTATTATTATTATTATTTTACTGTTCAAGCACATCCTTAATTCACTGCCTGTGCTTGATTCTATCAGGCGGCGTGGTTCATGTACCTTGAGTAGCGCAGCCACGGCCTCCTGAGTGGCCGACCTGACATCCTCACCGTTGACTGACAAGATCTGGTCGCCCTGCATCAGTCTGCCGTCGGCGTCCACCAAACCTTCTTTCACAATATCAGACACAAACACTCCTGTGTCATTCCTGGTAGGGAAATGACATGACAGTGAGATAACCTCATCAATTACTGCTTGTGCCTCTGTGCTGCATTTCACATATTTTTTTTTATCATTCTTTTGGATGAAAAACTATTGATCCAGCAAATCCACATTTTTCCAATGAACTTCTGCAGAAAGATGGCTCATACTTCTTGGAAAACCACTGACAAACAGCTGGTAAAATGGAATATTTAACAGCGAAAAGTGTGTTTACCCCCCTCAACTGAGACTCAGTGAATGTGTTTTCCATCTTGAATCCTCAAGCTACCACGGATTACTTAGAACAGACATTATCCAACCTGTCACTTAATGTTTATTTATTTCTTCTCCCACCTCCGCACCAGACACGCTTTTAACCCTTGTCCAAATTAAGATCCTTTCTGTTGTTACAGAAAATACAGTCAAGTGTGCCCATGTTTGTCTTTAGTGTGCGGTTCATACAGTCACACTGCTGTGGCATTTTAACTAAATTGCAAAGGCGATGACGCTTTTTTTCCAATTTATACACATCTCCACTGAACACTTTGCATATCTGAGGTGCCAATCTCCACGTGGATAAAGACTAACACAAGCAGAAGCCGTGAAGCAAAGCAACTGGATCCCACTCAGTCCCCAGTGCCAGAGGTACTTGGCTGTCACATCTCCTCACCACTAAGTGCTAGCTTGTGATTTCCATTTTAGCCAAGGGTTTTGGTTTGTCTCTTATGTTACTGTCTTTTCCATCCTGTTGAGCATTTTAGCCGTTTTTTCCACTAGTACAGCAAAACCGCTGCGACACAGGCAAACGTTTACAACTATATTAAAAGCTGATCTGAGTCTCCAAACTCTTAGTTGACCTCCACTTGTAACTTTTGCCCTGCAGTTCATATTATATTTTTCTTATAAACTGATTTAAACACTTCAACTTAGACCCAAGGAAGTTAGCAGCAAACATTTACACGCTTAAACAAATCCACAGATTGCAGACAAAAACATGCATGAATACACACAGTTGGCAGTTCCTGTGCATGTATGGCCTGTAGGAGCTATATCTGAAGCTTGTCCCAAAGGCGAGATCAATCACCACACAGCACACACCTGACAACAGCACACTGTTGTGTCTTTGGACAAACAGCCTGCAGTCTTTTTCCCACGTGAGTCTTAACCTGTAAATGCTCTACCAGAATGCAATCCCGAGTTGACTTAATGTGTAACACAGTCCGCAGTGTGCCAGCTCATGACATAGTCAGACTAGTCAGGCGGCTCTATTGGGAACACGGAGAGCAACACTCCTCGACACAGCGAACATGTGGTTACAGCCTCGTTCGTGGCAAAACTCTGAGGTCGGGATCCCCACTGGTGCCACTGAAAATGACTAATACGCAAACCTCTGGTGACGTGCTGAGTCACTCCTCTATTTTATGATGTTTACCATGTTAGCAATCCACCCAGGCAGACAGCCATTCAACTATAAAACAGGATTTAAAAGAAACATATAAAGATACAAAACAACAACAAATAGAAGGTAGCACATCATTGTGCATATGGTCCTGTACGTCTTCTTGATATCTAAAAACTCTCGTTGTTTAACACTATTCTCTACATGTAATTATTGTCACTAAACTATATTTAAATGTAGATTTTAATCAGTTACCTCTGGTCCCGCGATCTGCATTTAAAAAGAGAAACAGTGCAATTAATAACTATGTTGACTCTTAAACTGCGAGTTAAGTTTGTTAATTACCTTTAACGGCCCATAAAAGGTTTTAATCATCTTTATAGTCTGGATAGTCTATTACTAGACACTAGTAATTTTTTAAATTAGTTTTAATTAAACAGCTACTAACACTGTGTCCTAGAAAGCAACTTGTAATACAGAAAGCTCATTCACCTCCTCCCTACAATGCTCAGACCCAGGCCCTGGCCAGGATTCTTGTGCAGCTCCACAGTGAATGAGTCCCACAGGTCTTCCTCCTTGTACTGCGCCTCGTCCCTGTAGACCGTCAGCCGAACCCTCTGCGGGGTCTGCCGGAGCACATTGATGGCTTCGTCATGACTGGCTGAGCGCAGGTCAATGCCATTCACCTGTGACAAGAGAGGAAGAGAGATTGATATCTGTGTGATCTGTGTTTGTGCTTAAAACAATCTAAACATTCAAGATTCAGAAAAAAAAAGTCCCATTCTTGTTCCTCTCCTTTGAAAAAAGTGCCAAAAGCCTCGTTTAATGCTCAAACTTTGAACCACTGAGGTCACTTTTGTTCTCTAGAAACCCAGACTGATGAGATATCATAGCATTTAAACCACAGGGTGCTGTTAGAACACTTAGATTAAACTAAAGGGAAGCCGCCTTCCCACAAAACTCTGTGAGAGGCTCCACTGGTCAGTTTAAGGATTGATGTGTGTCCAGCTACTTTTTTTCCAAATTAGAGGGGGGAAATACCCCATTTGCTTTTGCCATGGACATGTAAAAGATTTTTCCCATGGCAGCTAAGGAAACCACTCTTTTCACTTTTTTTCACCTCTCTGACCCCATTTCTCTAAATACAACAGCTTAGCTCAGGGACAGAAATTAATTGTGAGGGTAATTAAGTCATAAGGGTGTGTGTGTGTGTGTATATGTGTGTTTGCATGTATGCCTTTCAATTTAGAGCTACTGACTGAGCTACCATGACTAAACTCCTGGGCTCCACCCCTGGACTCCCTCTGTGACAAAGCATGAGGTCAAATGGAGGGCAGCAGTTGAGCTTGGATGCTTAACTTGTCGATCCACATAGTACATAAAGGACTCATACTAGTGATTACTCATCATCTGCCTCTTCACTCAATTTCAATCTAATGATCATTTATTCACCAATAGTGTTAAGTTGCCACTATTATCTTATTAAGCACACAGTCTTGTCGTTTTTATGAATTTAATCTTTGACTAGATCTATAAATCCAACCCTTCATGTCCAGACTCCTCAGACAGTCACATCTGAGTTACTGAAACAAGTTCAGCCTCTTTTTTTTTTTTTTTATCTAAGTGACGTGTAATATGCTCATTACACTGCACCGCACCTCTAAGATTTGGTCTCCTGCCCATAGCCTGCCATCTTTGGAGGCTGCCCCTTCTTCATAGACTTCATGGATAATGATGGCCCCCTGGAGAGAGAGAAAGAGAGAGAGAGAGTATACAGCACATAAGTGCAGGCTAGGAGAAAATGGTGAAAAGGAAGCGACTGAAACAAAGTGAGCAGAGTAAAAGTGTTGGAAATGATGTTGGATAGAGAGAGAGATACTGGAGTGGAAATAGTGAGGATAAAAAAGTACAAGAACCACATTCAAAACTGGAATGATTTTAAAAATGACACAAACATTTAGATTCTCAGTCTGCGTGTGTATGTTTCTGACTTCCAGTGTGTTTTCTCTGTCTTCCACAGCGAGTGTCATTTGGGGTTCAGAGGTTACATTCCAGGGCTGGATATTGTCTGCTGCGGCTGGGGCCAGACAAAGAGCTGCTCTCCCAAAGCCTGACTGAGCAGGCAGAATAAATGGGCTGAGAGGAGGATAGCAGGGGCAGGAGGAGGAGGAGGAGGAGGAGGAAAGGCTGTAACATCATTTCCTACATTCCTGAGCTGCCACGGGCATTTCAAACCCAGGTTATACCACCACCAGAGATTCTAAGTGGGTGGCATTGTGGCTGGAAACTGACAACGTACAGTCACGAAACACCTACAAATCACTGCTAATGTACAGTTCAGATGTTTTGGGCCCCTTGGGTTGGTAACTGTGTGCTCCTCACATAAGATAAGGGCATTAGGACAGTGCTGCAGCAGCATAAGCAGACTTGTGTTCGTATTTTGTTTGCCTCCCTACCAGCAGGGTGTCGCAGCCCCCCACGATGCTGAGGCCCAGGCCTGTCCGGCCCTTGGAGATGTCAATGGTGGTCTCACAGCCAGGGATGATGGGGCAGGTCGTCGGATCACAAGCCAGCGTGGATGGAGTGGAAGAGCGACTTGTACCTGTAACATTGAGGAGGCGAAGTGAGCTCGAGTACAAAAGTGATTTCTCATTAAATAAATACGAATATCAATCAGATCAAATCTTGCTAATATGAGTAGACTCACTAGTGACTGCTTCCGCCTCAGTCTGACTCAGAGGAGCTGTGGCGGTGCTAGGCATGCTGGGTAGGCTGACAAGGAATCCGTCCGAGCAGTCGCTGTCCTGGCAGCTTGGCTGGGGAGAGGAGAAGGAGGAGGAGGTCTCATTTGTAGAGAAGGTTAGCTTCACTGGACCTTTGGTTTGTCTCAGTAGAGAACTGACCTAAAACACATTAGGATTACTAATCAGACTGTGTCTTTACATTGTGGCTGCTGTTTTCTACATGTACTTAATTTTTGTAATGCAAAGAAACAAACTCTTCAAATCCTAGTTGCTAAGGAGAATAACAGATAATGATTCGAGCTTATCTCCAGTACCTTTTCCACAGTGTATCCCAGTACCGATTCACCGTTCACAGCTAGCAGTTTGTCCCCGGGCTTCATGCAGCCCTCCTGCATGGAGCAGATCATAGCTTTTATTAGCTATACTAAACGATACTAACTGTGTCGTGTACAGGAACCACATGTTGTACTGTTTACTACATACTGTACCTTGCCCGTGTGTCCTTTTCCTTCAGATATACTCTGAATCTCAACTCCGCTCTCTGTGTTTCCCTCGACAAAGGTGATGCCAAGTCCCCCATCCTCCTGTTGAAGAACAACAGGATTAGACAGAGCTGCAGTGGCTACTGAGAACAAGTATTAGTGACTGAAGATTAGTAGCCCCAGCTTCACCTTGCATCCTTCCTACATGTGATCTTTAGTGTTTTCAGATCGGTGACTTGCCTGGTTATCCTCTGTTGTTTTATACGCCATACTGATGCAGAGGTGCTTTTCAAGCTAAGTTCCCTTTTCTCCTGTTTTTATTTTGAACGATTTTTCACTTTTTTTGCTAAGATTTTGAGATACCCCCCCTGGTGAGACCTCTCCTGCCTTCCCAAAACACTAGAGCTGAATTAAATTTTACTGGCGGAGTTCAAAGTATCAAAGACATTGGGGGGAAAAACATGATCCACATACTTCACTGTGAACAGTTTTCTAGAAAGACAAGCTGCTGCAGGGTTATTCTAATGAGGCATTTTTTAATGTCTTCTGCATTGCAAGGAAATAAGACACCACAAGGGGTAAAAAATATCTGTTCCTTTTTTATTATGGGTGAACTGAGCCTTTACTGCCTTTCGGAACGTCTCCCATTCACTCACTGTTTTGTTTATTCACTCTTTTATTTGAAAGTCTTCTGTCTCCTTTCTCTGTCTTGGCAGCTCGTCACACTGTGTGCTCCCTCTCTGTCTTTCTCTGGCACACCTCACTGACTTTTCTTTGTGAATACCTCCCTCATTATTGCATTGCTTCCAAAACTTTTTCTCTATTATTTAGTTCATTTTGGCAATTCAAGACAACAGGATGGACCTGTTGCGTCTCACCTTTAGCTTTATGACATGATGGACATAGTTCGAATTATCAGCATCGCCATTGGCAGCAGTTGTTTCCAGCTGAAAGAAAACAGACATTAGTTGTTACAGTGTGAAGAAAATGAGCGATACTCGCGTGTCTGTTGGCTGGTGGGAATCCACAATCCAACCAGTATGATGAGCATCTACATAACTGTTTGTGGCTTTTGGATGTCATGGGAGTCACACGCAGGCTTGGGATGTTGGGAATGCCAAAACCTCATAAAGTGACTTTTAGGAGTAAACACATCTGAAAACTATTCGAAAGTTTGACACGGGGTAAAAGCTGAATTATTTATGTGCAGAGTTAAAATGATAATAGTGGTTTAGTGTGTATCATCGCTGGAACTTTACTCTCTTAACATCCTCAGGAGTTTCCCTGTTTGAGTGCTTATTCATGTTTGTGTTATTTATGTGTGGCCACTGAGTCGTACCTCTGTGTGGGGCTCCGCTGCGTCTCTCTCGTGTTCTCTCACAGGTCCCACGGCCATCTGGCTCAGCGCTTCAGTGTTCCTGTTTCAGAGAGTCGTAACTCATGAAAATCATTGCTCCCCTGCTTCACGACAACGGAGCCGTGATTTACGCGTGCTGCTCACGGTGTCTCTTACAAGAGGGTCAGGAAATGGATGCCAGTTAAGTAGAAGGTTAAGTAGTGTAATGCTGCAAATGACTGTTTGGAGGAGAGCGAAGGGTCTAACATGTCTGAGTGTGTGGTGATACATCACCTAATATGTTCCTGTTCTATGCTACTGTACATACAATCTCCATACAGTGTGTCTACCTATCTATAGTCTAATGTTTATTGGATAATATTTTACAGTACTTATGCAAAAAATTATCATGTTCAGCCTTAAATATTGTCTTTTTTACTTTTAAACTAGTCATATACAAACTAAGTGTCCATGAATGTCAGATGCAGCTGCAGCTGTAGCAACAAGGGCATCAATTTCCATAGTGAAATGTCAGCTTGATTTATTTTTACACATTATAAAATTCTTCACACAAAAACTAGTAATAGATGAGAAACTGTTGTAGTGTGTGTTTGTTATAATTAGATGTATTTCTTTTTATACACACGCCTGTTAAAGAAGCTTCTGATCACTATTCAGTATGAATTGTATGTACTTCAGCTTCAAGTGCACCCTTCTTGTGAACTACAATAGCCCCCTCTATTGGATTTTGACTAGCATTACAATCAATGTGAATTTTCCCAGGTCAATGTCTGTAAGACATGTTTGCATACCTGACAAAGATGATTTTGACTTTGGATGGGGAGCTCTTGATGATGGAGGATGCATTCTGGTGACTGTGGCCATAAAGGACTTGCCCATTGATCTAACAAAATAAAATCAAGCATCAGTGTACAGCGAGGCATATTATGTAATTGTTAAACCAAAATCAAAACAGAGAAGCACTGATGATGTGTTTAAAATCTAGATTAGATATTAAAATACACAGACAATCAACATTTCTAATGAACCGAGAACCACAAGCAACACACAACTCACCTCCAGCAGCTCATCCCCCACTAACAGACGTCCGTCCCTGCCGGCTGCCCCGCTGGGGTCTATTCCCACCACAAAGACACTCATGCGAGAGCGGTCCCTGTTCCCTGCCAAGCTGAGGCCCAGGCCTGTCTTGCCTTTCTCCAGCTCAATCATGTGTAGGACACCTGGGAGGCTGCCATAGCGCTGGATTATGATCTCTGGGAAAGGCAGATGAAGTCGTGGCAGACAGATGTAAGCTGTCAGTAAAGCTGAACAGAGCCAGGTTTGTCTTGATCCTGGGCTTCCATATCAGTTCATGTTGCTCTAGTGTTGTGTGGCAGGTACCAGGATTTTACAAGATGCACAAGTACAAGAAGTAAAAGTTTTAAATGTCAGACTGCACTTTTTTTTTTGTTGTTGTTGTTATTGGTCCCAGGCTCACTGTTTATCTCTTTGTCTCAGCCTTGTCTCTATTGTTCTCACTCCAGTCCCTTCTCTTTCTCACCACCTCTCCTGTCTCTGGTGTGTTAGATAGCCACTGTTCAGACCAATGGGCTCATGTTGTTCTGGGCTCCCTGCCACTGTTGAACCATCAGTCCTGTACTAATCTCCACAACTCACCTCCCCGGGCCCAACCTCATCAATCTTATCCCCACAGGATGGGTTCTGTCTCTCTAACACACCCACATTCACCACGGTCCCAGGTGTTTGGAGGCTGGAAGTCTGTCCTTTATGCTGTTTGCCTGAGTTGAATGTGACCCGTTCACCTTGAAGCAGTGAGTTCATCCTACAGTTGACGTACCAGCATTTGCAGGATGCTTAACAGGAGCCTCAAGTCCTTCAGGGTTTGCTACAGTACGACCACAGCAAGCATGGTAATCACACTTTTATTGCAGATTTACTCTATGTATGAGAAAGACTAATTTAACTTGGGGGACCTCTAGTGGCAGTTACGTGACAATGCCACAGCAAATACATGCTGTAAATACACTCTACTTTCTCCATTGAGTGCTTGAGTTTAGAAGAAATTTCCAGGAATACATGCATGAATCACAGGTCACATATTTTTGTATATTTGTATACTGTAAATATCAAGTTGACTTCTAAAATTAAATAAACTGCACATTTTTTTTTTACTGTTATTCACAATATATGACTGCACCCGTGGAAGCAGAGACTCTGAACTCACTCCAGTTGTATCCAAACTCGTCCTCCGCCTCCTCCTCTTCTTTCTCCTCCTCTGCCTCAGCAGGTCTGCCAGGAATCTCTGTCAGCGTGTCTGTATCAGTCTCTCCCACATGGGGCACCACTGGCAGGGGGAGGACAGTGCTGGTGGGAGATGCCTTTGCCGCTTCACGCTTCACAGGCTGTCACGCCGCAGATTGAGTTGGAAAACAGTTAGCAGAGAGAAAGAAAGGATTCATCATGGCATTTAAGCCCAAATCAAGTCGATGTAATCTCCAGGATAGGAAGGCACATGAGAGTGGTAGATGTAATCAACAGAGGCCATTTGCTTAGTTTATACATTAGAGATTCAAGATCATCTTAAGCCTTAATTTAATATGAAATTATAATTACTGTGCCAAAATGCAACATTTAATTATATATTAATCCATAAATTAGCACTGAGAATCAAATAATGACTCATTTGATGTTGATATATAAACTTACCCGACTACCAAAAGCAAAAATAAATAAAATAAATAAATAAAAAATATATAAAACCTGTCTACAAATAAGATATTTTTTTTTAAATCCCCTATTGCACTGATTGTTGATTCTGTTATTTTTTTAAGGAAAGGAAGCAACAAAAGGCAAAATCCACATAGAAAGTCAGAGAGCCAGAGGACACAGTACGAGTATATGCATGTACAACGTGTTAGAATACACCTAATGCATGCAGCACATCTGCACGAGCATACACAGAGAGGAAAAGTGGAAAGCACAACACAGAGGCCAACAAACCTTAAACGGGGTAGGAGTGAAAGGGTTAGTTGGGAAGAGGCGGAGGTAAAGTCTACAGTGACTGTCACCCTCCTACAGAGAAGAGACAATGGGCAACAACTTCAGAGGACAACACATTTCTGACAGATATCTATTGACAAACATAGGCCACGGCTGTTTTCTGACCACTTATATGAAAGGTTGAACACAACTTCTCAAAAAATGAACCGAAACGACCAACCTTGTCCTCGTTGTCCTTCGTTACGGCCGCAGGTCTCTCCTCGCTGGGGTCTGTTACCGATGACTGTTGCATGTTAAGACATACATAAAGGTAAAGCACTGTACTCTCAGTCACTGCTAAGGAATTTCAAATACATTGTCATGAATGGAGGAGGAATTCATAATATTCACTTCTATATCATGAGTGAGTAAAAGATGCTGAATTATTCTGATGCACAATGTGAAGAAGTAAAGCCATAAATATTAATACGTTCATAAATAGGCAGAAATGTTCTGAATGACTAAAAGCAGTCTCATGCAGCATATGCTGTACCAAGAGAAGCCATCTGTGTATAAATGTTGCTACTGAAGAAAACCCCACATTTCTTAAGTACAGAAAAAAAACTTTCACTTGTGTCTTTCAGCTAAATTGAAGCCAGACTAAGAACTGAAGCACGCGCACGCATGCACACACTCTCAGCCGCGCCAAAACATTGATGTGAAAAAAAAAAAAACTGCCTGCCCAGCACCACATGTCTGTCCAAGCTTGACCATTTCTTTCCCAGTGACTGAGCTCAAAAGGTTTCTCCAGAATTTCTGGCAATTTGAAAAAACAAACAAACAAACGAGAAAAAAAAAAAAAGAAAGAGTTTCTTCACATCTTCGCATTTGTGCTGACTGCCTTCTGGCTTATCATGTTGTCGTCTTTACATCGGCAATGAGACACTCGGGAGAGGTTTTTTGGGGGATAATTGGGAAAAATTGTGCCTTTCGAAGCCGGCGACAGGAGCAAAATAAAATAAAGTTACAATGAAAGTCTCTGATTTTACTTTTTGTTTGGAACAACAGAAGGACACATAAAAGCACAGATGGATAGATATACAGTATAAATAAAGGCAACATATGCTTACAGATGAGGGGAAGGTATAGAAACGCACAACAAAGGAAACAGAACACAAAGTTTGGGATAATCGTCCTGTCTGACAGCAGAAGTTTACCATAAAAGGCAAAACTAAGTTTAGCAATTGGACCAATTTAGACACATTTAATGAGACTGGTGGCTCTTGACACTAAATGAAACGCCATGATGTGGTAAACCTGTATGCAGACAGACAGAAACACATTTTTTGTAAGAGTTGCTGCAAGGCAACAAACAGACACAGAGACACACACACACACACACACACACACACACACATTTTCATTCTCTTTATCCAAACACTGCATGCAACACAGTTTACACAAATCAAAGCAGCACAGGTCAAGTGAAAGACACACCCACAGACGAGCAGGCAGACGTAGACACGGAGTAGCTTTCTAACCTGAGGGAGGGAAGGCGCTAAGTAGGTTTGATTAGTGCAGCGGAGGCTCGACCCGTGGTGGCTATTTAGCTGCAGAAAGGGCAGGGGCGGCTTCTAAAAGCAACACACAGGACCGACAAGCTGACAACATGACAAATATTTAATATGACGGCTGAGCCTTTGTGTGACAAAATTTAATCAGAGGCACCCGGGAGAAAGAAAAAGGAGTGTATGGAGGGTAGAAGCACTTAAGGTTTTATTTAAACGAGGAGTCATTAAAGCAAGCGCTTTCCTTGAGGATGGCTTCCTCTGTGTTTAAAAAAAAAAAATCAGAGCAAAAACTCTTTCTCTGAAATAGTTTAACTAAATGTTTCAAAAATTCCTTCAGGCTGCTTTGAGATTATTCACTGCTTACAAGAGGAGAATTTGAAACTTAAAGGGAAACAGCACGGCTATGCTATTATGCTCTCTAGGTGGCATCTGGCTGCATTTAGCCGCAGCATTACTGACCTGCCACCTGCACCTGACACTTAAACTATTCAGCCCATTGATGTGAATTTCAATTTAGCTGCAAAATCAGTATCATGGACTTTTATTTCCACTTCTTCTAGCCACACAAGCATGTATCATTTCCTTACTTGCTTTTCTATTGCTTTGCTCACGATGGGAACCTTCGCAGCCGTAGAGAGCGATAAAATTTCAATAACCCCCGCGGTTAGATTGCTTAAGAATCTAGCATTGGATGGATGAATGCCGGCATCATACGCCTTCAGCAAAGATGTTTACTAAAATATTCTATTGTTATTTATATTGTTAGTATTTGTCACTGGCACTGGATATATTGCCATTAAATTTACCACTTGCTCTCCCTTTGATTAAAAACGTGTTTTATGTCATTGTTAACGTTGCTGTGATAGAAAATATTTGTAGTTATTTTTCTCCCAGTGAGAATCTCTAATTCTAGTTTGTCTTTATTCACATTAGTACACACATAATAATAATGTGTATGTCAGAGTTAGAATAGAAAGAACCCAGCTGTCCGCGGAGGGGAAAAGATAATGCAACAAAGATCGGGAGTGATGGATAGCTGATTCAGTAGAAAGGAGAGAGACAAAAAAGACAAAGACAGATTACCTGACACGTGTGATGTGGCATGCATGTGAAAGCAGTGGTGTGTTTCTCTACTGCAGGTGATGGAGCTGGGATATATATTGACTCAGGCTGAGAAAGCGGTGTGAAGGAACAGAGATGGCGATTTAAAGCAACTCATAATGCAACGCTTAAAAAAATAAGTGCACGCACTTATTGTAGGGACAGGAGGTCAGTTAGCTTAAAAACAAGGAAAGAGAAAACGGGAACAAAGTCACTGTGGCTTAATCCAACAGCAACAACATTAATGTAATTTAATTAATGAGTTAATTTGCTATTGTTAGAGAAAGATTAAGAGAAGCATGTCTGCCTACAATTGTGCTCTTTGTGATAAATGTCCTCTGTTAGTTTCACAGTTCTCAGACAGGGACATCAAGTTTCTCATCTCTATCAATAAGCAAATTTCCCAAAATTGTTCAACTGGCCAAAGTGTAAAGCTAATACAATAATGATATATAATCGCCTTTTTCCCTCTGGAAAATTGGTTAACTAACCTCCAGCAGCCACGTATCAAACATTAGAGTTCACATTTTATCAGCTTTATCAATTCCTGAGTGAAATATCAGCTGTTAAGATGAGCTAATATAGCTGCTAAATACTCCATTTGAGTTAGTTAGATGCCACAAAAAACAGCTGCTGCAGATACTATTATTAAAATATTGATTATAGTCATTTAGATTTAGATTGCTAAACCCTTGCTTAGTGTCCTGCGTCTGCATTACACGAGTTGCTACAAGGGTTAATGAACATGATAAGGAGAACAAGTGGGAATGTCTCACAAATGGGCATGAAAAGTGATTGACTATGAAGATATCTAACACTGAAACCAAGCCAGCAACAGCCCCAGCAGGAAACTATTTAGTCATCCTTTAAAAGCCTGAGGGCACTTTCAAACAACAAACAGTGTTGTTGACACGCTGCTTTCCAATAAGTGTCACACTTAAAGGTTAAAACTTGCTAATGTATTTAATATGTCATGCAGGATTTCCTGTTGTTGTCATAAAAACAAATAATCTAAACTACCTTCTAGCAACATTCAAATGCAGGCCAGCTACTACAAAGGTGTATATATAAAGTACGTTATTATTATTTAATTTTTAAAAGTGCCCTAAATGGCCTGTGCAGAGACTAAACTTTTACTTAAAGGCTACAGAGTGAGGAAATAGTGACCTTTAGATTATGAGGCAGTTACTAGCAATTGGTTTGACACTCTGCACTTACCCTAGGCCTGTGAATAATACTCTGGACCAAGAAGGTGACAGGGTTGCCTGCCCTGCGTATGGCCTCCACTGCCTGTTCGTGACTAGCATCTCTTAGGTCTACTCCGTCCACCTGACAGTAAGTTAACAGGAATAAAACAAAGAAAGGGTTGGTCGTGCATATGAAGTCTCCACACCACATGCCTCTGTGACCCGAACTTGTATTCCTTTACCTCTACAATCCTGTCTCCAGTCTTCAGAGTCCCGTTCTGTCCGGCAGGACTGTCCTCCAGGATGTGTTTGATAAAAATACCCCTCATCACCTCTCCGTTGCTCAGGCGGCTGCCCATCCCTCGGCCCCCAACAATACTGATACCCAGCGACTTGCCTGGCTCTCTGAAGAGCTCCACTCTGGGGAAGGGACCAACATGCTAAATTTGTAACCTTGATGCTGTGACTCTGATACCAATTATACTCTTTTATTCTTCAGCTGTGTACTAAAGAGTTATGGACATGTTTGAAAGGGTAGATAAGAAGATTAGTGAGTACTCACTTCCTAGGCTGGTTCCAGTTGCTGTAAGAGGCGCTCTCCTCTCCCTCCCCATCTTCACGCTCAGGGAGGTGAGGAATATCTCTGATCACAAACAAACCACAGGTTATGTTAAATACGATGACTTAAAAGTAGCATGTGGAGTTGTAAATCACTAGTGCGCTACTGAGCAGTGAGACTCGTTGTACTTTATTTATCTCATTCAACTAATTGTCAGAAACAAGTTTACTTTAGTGCCAGGTTACTGTATAAACAAGCATCAGATGAATGATGATTCATAATGACATATTTTGGAAGAAACTTAACTTTATAGTAACAAATAAAACGTGTATGTTTAAAAGTGTTTTGCTCTGTGTGTATTTTAAGAGCAGGCTGCAAAGCGAGAAACAGAAAGGAAGACACAATGAAGCTCTCTTTTACAGCGTAAACTGCCAAAGGCGACATACTTTCAGGCCACTTTGTGTTGGGCCCAGTTTTAGTCAGACTCTGATTGAAAAACTAGGAGGCATCATACTGTGGCGACTACAACAACTCCGCTGCTGTCTGCAGCCGCTAGCCCTGCACATTTGACAGAAGAATTCGATTCAAGACATCGATTCAATGATGGTAACCAGGTTTCCAATGTACATGAAAATGTTACCTTATTACTTGAGTGCATGTAAACGTAAGATGGGGTTTGCAGTTAAAGGACAACAGTAACTACAGTGGTGTGTTGAGGACGTACTTTGGGGCTGGAACAGGAGCTGGAGCTGCTTCAGAGAAGACATCATCTTTAGTCTGCTCTAAACTGGCCTTGTACTCCTCCAGATACTCTGCTGGAACATATGTAATTCTGAACAAACACACACACACACACACACACACACAGACACATGAGTACATACAAAAGTCAAACATTTCTTGGCTGTCACTATTTTAGCAAGTTCACTACAGTACTCACCTTTGTGGCTATTATACCCTCCCTTTAGATTTAACTCTTAGCACAACAGTGCAACTCAATCTCGCTATCAACAGCCCAAGGTCAGATATCCATGAATTATATATTATATATACCGTTTGTAACAGATGTTTACCTTCAGCAATTTCTGATATAATCAAGTCTTCTATCTACCTATTGTGTGGCGAGCGTTTTGACAGATTTGAAGGGCATAAATCATTCATGAGTGGGTTACTAATTGATGTTAAGAAATGAACCAAAAGCTCGCTGACAAAATCTGACACCCACTTAAAGTCCCATAAATCGATTCTGAAGGGCACATTAACACATTTGAGGAAAGCTGACAGAGCTTCAACAGATGGGTTGATTTGGTTTTTTAGCCATGACAGCATGCGGACGGAGAGGAAAACGAATCCGAGCGAAATAATGACATGGATGAGTCAGTTCATTAAGAGAAACACAACATGCAGTGATAGATGTGGCAGAGCTCAAATACTAATGATTAATATAAAAACCGTGAATTTAAAAAGTGAGACGTGAACGATGTTAGTCACAGAAAGAAAGGAAGTTAAGTAGAGAACGTAAGTGATGCAGTCAATCAAGATTTATCCAGATATTATTTTATATGTGTGTGACACTAATACATCCAAACAATATTAAACACAGCTTATTTAACTCCAAAAATAATTCTGTGTTGTAGTAGGCATTGCTTTTGTTGTTTGACACTACTGGAGTGAGCTCGTTTTCTAATTCTTTGTCTGGATGAAACTCTTTGACAGACTGCAGCAGATGGTTAGAACGAGAGGAAGGAAACCAAGAAGGCAGTTTCTCGCTGGAACAACACCAGCGTGGAAGTTAGTCATACTCACACATAAAATGGGCACAGATCGTCCTCAGGTGCACAAGCAGATCTAAAATGTGAAGAGTCGGCTTTTATGGACCAAAGCTAACGAACTGGTAAGTTTAGTTCAGCAAGCAGAATTTGCAAAATGTCACATCTAATGTACTCGTAAGGTAATTCATTCAAGACTTGGGGGGAATTAAATCTCCTCTAATACAACAAATGATTTTTTTGTCCAGATAAGTAACAGGCATAATTCTTTACTTCTTTCGCTTTTGAATTGATCGAATAATAAAGAAATACATAGACCATAATAAATCAACATATGTTGTTTGCAATAGGTTTGCAGCAATCCCTGATGTAATCAAGCTTGGCCATGTGTTATTATTTAAACAATGTGTCAAACACTAGAGGGGTCTGCTACTTTTTGTTATTATAGTGCAGAAGTACAAAATGTTTTGAGAACGCTGAACACTTTGGCACTAAAATGTCAATTTTGTACAATATCACATTCTCAGTCTCTAATTTCTTTTAACAGATTTGATGTCAAGGAGAAGGAGAAACCACTTCATTCTTATACAGAAATACTTTCTCATTTACAGTTACTGTCTATTAATAGTCTCCTACCCCAGGTCTGGTCCAATCAGAGAGTGTCTTCGCAGCATGGCGCGAGCCTGGGCGTTAGTCAGGTTGGCAGTGGGCTCTCCATTGATAGCCAGGATGAGATCACCAACACCAAGACGCCCATCACGACTAATGGATCCACCGTGGATTATACTGCGGATCAGCATCCCCAATCCGTCTTTCATTGCGCTTACGGTCATGCCTTTGGGGTATATCAGGGTTGAAAGTTACACACCAGCCCTGGATTTTATTATATTCTGTTTAGTAATAATGATTAAAAGAAAAGCAATTGGTGGAGCTTGTGCCCTTTGAACCGAATTCTTCAAGTCAACGAATCCACTTCAGTAGGAACTCCATTATGAATGATAAAACACCTTTATGTCCTGAGCTAATAAACCTAGTATCTTAGTTTCAATAACCCCAAATACTGTAAACCTAAATGTTCACAGTATTTGGTTTTCATAGTATTCTCAATAGAGTAACTTCTCTATTGAGAGTGTGGCATAATATATCTAGAGACCTGTCTACCAAAAGCTTAAAAATAAAAATTCTTGTCTTTCGCCAATTGGGAGATAGTGTTGCTGAAGCCGTAAACAAAATTTCCCTTATGTAATAGCACCATGTGTGGGAATTAATTAGCAAAGACCATAAAATGAACACCGCTGTGGTCTGTGTAAGAGTGCATATTTGGTTTTAAAGTACACTGAAAATATAAAACCAAACACATAAGGCAGAAATTTTCAATCAACTAACAAATGAAAGACCTTTTAAAAGTACAAAAAAAAAGTTTTCATAGAGGCATCAAGGATTTTAACACAGCCTTTATAAGACCTTTTTGTTTTGGATGGTAAAACCTAGTATTCTAGCAGCTCTATAGGCTTTGAAATGTAAATACCTTGTAAAGCAATGGAATTACCCTTTCAGCCTGGATAACAGCCAAAAAAATATTTTCTATAATTTGCCTTCAAACCTAGCATTCATAAAACACGACACAAATATAAAGGCCAAATACGCCTTTCAGTCCCACAACCTCGTTTCCACCGCTGTGAAGGATGGAGGAAAAAACTAAATAAGAACAAATAAAAGAATGGGAGCAAATTAGCACAAACCGAGGCTGGAGTTGCCCTTGACAACTGTGATGGTTCTTTCAAAATTGCTCCCAGAGGTCAGGACTTTCTTGCCGTCGCCCTTTGACGAGTCTTTCGCACCGAGCTCTTCGTCCTTGAGAGTGATGATTTGAACAGTTATTCATGTAAGTAAATGAAAATATCAGTTTGGATTCCAAACAAAGCAAGTGTCTCTAGTGAAACTGTAGAGCTGCAATAAGTAAAAAAAATATATATATATTTTTTGCATTTACAATGTGACTACAGCCTGTTATCCAACTGAAGAGAGGTCAAATATTAAACTATTTATTAATTGGTGACTAATACAATACAAATTTGACTAATCTGACTATGATTTGTATTCAAACAGATTGCTTTACCTTCATCAAAAGCTTAATATCACCAATATCTCCAAAACAAATGGGTGGCTCCTTGTGGAAATGAAGCGACTCCACAGGTTCATCTTGTGCATTACATCCGGTCCCTATTTCCACAAAGGGGCTGTATGAGTTGGAGCAGTCCACTGGTTTTTCCTTGGTCGAGTGCTGTGCCAGATACTGATCAGAACTGCTTAGTATGTCGTTAAAAGCTGGGATGTGACCTCTCAAACTCGGAGGAGGTAAAGAGGCCGACTTCTCCGGGGAGAACAATTGAGTGTCGTCTCCGAGGCCGGACGATGCTTCAAAGCAGGCATGCTCATCCAACAAGTCCAGGCGAGCTGTCAGCTGGGGTAAAACAAAGCACAGCAGCTGAATGAACGTTCCACTGTGTTAGTTAGACAATTTCCCAACAGGGGAAATTTCTCTTGCTCAGTCGCCATCCTGCCCTTCTCGTAATGAGCCATAGAAAAACCATCAGTGGCCAGTAGGGGACTGTAGGAATGACTGATCTTGACAGCAAAATTCACAAAATGTGGTTTTATTACAACAGCATTTAAGGCTTCATTAGAACCAGACTTTCTACAGATCTGAGGAGAACCACATTTAAACAAAAGTTTAAACATGCACATACAGTTATTGCAGGTGAGACTGAATAAGGAGACACGAGAAGTCAAAGAAATGCATTTGGGGTCAATTGGGTTGTGTCACGTAGAGCTCAGGGTAATACATTTGTGAGAGCACAGTTTTTTATATACCCATGAGACAATGAAATAAGATCAGGGACATTCAGTGGTAAAACAAATATTTCTGCCACTCTGAGTGGAACTAAATTAAGCTTAAGATGCTGTTTTTTATAATCACTTTGGAAATTAGTCTATTTCATTAGAGGGAATTGTGTTTGTCTGCTTTGGTCTATAAAATTAATCTAATCAGTCACATTTAAAAGGGCACCGTCTTCCATATTAAAGAGATAAAACAAAAGTGCCTTTAGAGATTTCCCATATTTTAGGTTTTTAAAAAATATGCTAAATTCAATGACTCTCTTCAAAGCCAGACACTAGAAAAGCAAGTGGCATGACTATATTCTATTGATGCAATCAGGAAAAAAAAAACGAGCTGTCTGCTTCACCGGCAGTGACTTGCACGCTGACTTTGTGGATTCACTGGGCTTATTTGATCTTTAGCATCCCGCTCAATGACATCACCTTAGATCCTGTCAGCAAGTCTGAGAAGCTGGTCCACCAGCGACTGTCACTACTAGATCTGAGATTTATAACCACACGTGTTGCCTCTCTCTCTCTCTCTAGCGCTTTAGGAAAAAAACTGTTCATCATCACAAGAAGAGTGAGCTGTCTGACCTCATACAAACATTTCACATCAGTTTTGTGAAATCCTACAGTGCTATAAAAATGCCCCAGTCGTCTCAGGCCCGTGTCTATTCCAGTATAAATTTCTTAGGAAGACCCTTGAAATAAGTTAAGCTGTGACCTTTAGGAAACTGGAAGTGCAGAGATGCCCTTAGGAAAACACTCTGTGTGGCCCATGTTCGTCTTTGTTTATTTTCCTTATAATTTAATATCCATCTGGGGAATTGCTGTTCTTAGGCACCCAGGGCAACAAAACCCAGCTACAATCTTCATAAAACAAACAAAAAAAAGTTAGTAATGTAATTCCTTTAACAAAAGGAAAAACACTTCTCGTGACATTTTGGTTCACAGTAGCCAGAATAATGACTACATGGTGTAGAGTTCATTGTAACAAAGGGCAGCTACTGTTGAAGCAACATTTAATGAAATGAGAAAATAATTTCAATCTGTGCTGATCGCACACAATCCGCGATACAATGCACAAATCTGTGCTCACCTTAGGTGTGGAGGAGTTACGATAATCCAGGTCTGTGCCACAGCTGCTACCGTGAAGAGCTATCATGGATGCCTGGAAAGTGTCGTCCTCTATCTCAGGGTAAGTATGTTCTAGCACCTTGTCATCAGACAGCTCTGCTTCACTGGTGTCAATCTGTGATAGCGAATGGAAAGAGTACAATGAGCTGGAACACAAAACTGACACTCAGTTGTTTAATGAACGACTAGATCATAGACAAAAATGATGCTATTCTATGAACCAAAAGTCACCAATCATAAAATGTTGCTATGCTAATGCTAATTTAATATAATTTAATGATTAATCAATGGCATCTATTTCACAGAACACTCCTCATATATGGTAACAAATCACAAATACACCGCTCTTGATAAAAAATAGGCACAGAAAAATATCACATGTAAAGTGCGTTTTCCATTTCTCAGGATGTTCTGATTGATTTGTTTCAGTTTTTCCCAAAAAGCTAACTAACCAATGCAGGCTCTGCTCGGTAAACGACGCCCTCAGTCAGTCCTTCTTCCTCTCCTTCTTCAACCAAAATATTGTTGAAGTCAAATGAATGGATGGAGGGTGATGAGGTAATTTCCTGCTCACCATATGGGTGTGGAGAGTGGGAATATCCATATATTCCCTAGGAAAGTGGAGAAATTCTTTCAGTGTCTCCAGCTTTATGTAATTTTTGTTTTTTTGTCTTTGAAATGGCACATCCACATTTTTTATTGTGTTATTATTTCAAATAAATAATTTAAAATAATTTCCCAGGCAGTCTTTAGCTTTAGTCTTTTAGAACTCTTAATATTGACTTTATGTGCTGTGCGTGCAATCGAGACATCATCTGTACAGGACAGCAAGAAGGCATATTGAAGGATTGCACTTGTCAGACTTAATTGTGAGAGGTGATACAACAAAACAGCCTGCAGAAGTACATTCCGCGCCCTGCAGGAGAGCTGGATAACGCCACAGAGGTTTCCTATAGCCCTGTAATCCAGCTAACCTTGGCAGACCCGAGGTTTCACTGTGTAATCCATTGGCAGACTCAGTGCAAGGGAAATACAGCAAAAGCAGATAAAAGAATGCGAGCAGTTTTCAGAAAGACATCGGGTACAAAGAGTTCAGGTACTTGAAACAACATACCTAATTTCTGACAGATGACCCAATGTACAAGAGGCTGTGTGCTCTTTGAAAATTGAATAATAATATTATGGAGCAAAGTGCACAGAGCATTTTAGACTGGGCTCTGAAAGAACAAGTGGGTGGAATGCTAATCCATGAAGCCTACCTCTTTTCTTTTCCTGCATGAAAAATTCAAGTCCCTGTAAGCTGAACCCTCGTGACTGGACTGAAGTTGCATGTTACAAAGACAGACTGACTCACAACCTTACATACGCGCAGTGATGCATTACCTAAAAGCTGGACAAAACTTAAAATTTAACAAAAAATAAATATTCCAGTAGGAAAATCGAGAGCACAAAAGCAATCTGCATCTAACCCCAACAACAAAAGTCACGTTTAATACTTGGAACAGTTTAAAGCACAGAAAAAAATAATGAATATTTATAATCATTCTTACAGGCAGTGGTTTGGCGACTCCTATCTGGACCTTGCCGAGCTTTGCCCCTTTCAGGGCCTGGACAGCATCCTCCAGGCTAGCATTCTCCAGGTTTGTGGTGTTAACGTACATGAGTCGATCCCCTGGCAACAGTCTGCCATCCTGTTCGGCTACACCGTTGGGAACCAGAGAGCGAATCACGATCACAGTCTTGGTCGGGTCCAATGGGTCCTGTGGCAGATCCAGGTCAGTGAAATTGAGTGAGAATAGATCAACATATAAACTATCACAGCCTTAAGTTGCGTAATGAAAAGGAATTGTATTTGCACTTTTCAAATTATGATTATGTGCATAAGATTACAACATTAAGTGTACATCAAGATTTATTAAAGTGAATAATACAGCTATCTACCTAGAAATACAAGCCCAATATCTCTCCTACCCACACAATAACATTAAAATTCCCATTAAGAATTCCCACCTGGTAGTCCAAAATGCTGAATCCCAATCCCCCTTCTCCCTTCTCCAGCTCGATATTCTGGATCTCCAACTCCCACATGGCCAAAGGAGATCCTATTGCCTCCTCTGTCACATTATCCTGTGTCGTGGCTGTTGTGCTCACCTCTGACTCTTCAGCTACCAATATACTGCTCAGGTCTATTTGCTTCTGTAGAGGAAAAAAAGAAAATCTCTATGTGATGGCGTGCCTTCTTTACTTTTCCTCCCAACCCATAGGCTGCTACCCTCTAGTTGTGTTTCTGGCTCAGGTTTCTGGCAGTAGATAAAAGGGAAATATCTTTGGGATGCTTGAGCCTTGGTACATTATCACAGATAAAGCTGGAGAGATGAAAGTCCTTCCCCAAAGGGAAGCTGCGTTTGATGTCTCATATCGCTAGCAAATGTTGTTGGCTACTGCTGGTGAGGTATTACTATTAAACTTTTAGGCCCCCTCCCCTTATCGTCAAGTCTTAATCCATCATGCAATGTGGTAGGTCAATGGAGCAAATGACAGTCTGGGTTAAGCTAATAATGACTGATGGCTTATAAAAGAGGAAGAGAACTTTAAAGCAGCATGTTTGAGCCGAGTTTTCTCTTTCACACAAATAACAAACAACAATGTTAAAGTCATGATGATTGGTCGAAAAGTTATCTAAAGCCCTATAGTTTCATGCTGTAGTATAAAAATGTAGATGCAGTACCTTTAGTTTAGGTGTGCGGGACAAAGTGTCTGATTCTGGTTCGACAGAATCCATGTCAGTCTGTAGGAGAGGGGCAGGTCTACAGCACGTCATGTATACTCGAAGTGGGAGCTCCTTCAAGATCCTGACTACTTCCTTGTGTGTCTCACCAATCAGGGATATACCACTGACCTGTGATAGAACAAGAATAGGGTTGAAATGGACTTTAATTGGAGAATTGGAGGCAGCAGAACTGACATCCCTTTGACTTTTTGTTATTTTGGCAATTGTTGTTCACTATTCACACATGTAGCAAACATAGAACCACATTAGTATTCATATCTCTCGTCACCTGACAAATTTAAGGCCAGTATTCACTATCTCACTCTCGTGCTGCAGTTAAACACTAAAGCCACGGGCCATAAATCCAAAACAAAGTGCTGAAGGAGGAAAAAACACCCACTAGAGCAAAGGAAACTGCAGAGTCAGGGGATAATTCTCCATGGGTTGTCACTTCAAACTATTAATTTCCTATTACAATAAGTCAATTAACATTTTGTTAATAGGAAGATACTGGCTAGTACAGCTTTTTTTTTTTTACCCTGTGGAGTAGCTCATTTGCATTAACCTTTGAATGACTTAACACATTTTCTCATGTATGTATCATAAGCATGCTGTAACACTTTATGTATAAATATTTTATAAATACCTTTAAATAATTAAAATCCCTGTTAGTATTAATGGAAAATACATTCACACTGTTTCTATATCTCATTTAAGTGGCCGTGTACCTCAAGCAGTTCATCCCCACTGAACAGCTTGCCACAGCGACCTACAGGTCCCTCAGGTAGAACAGAGCGGATGTAATGATGCCCACTGCTGGCTTCCAGACTGATGCCCAGGCCGCTGCTCTCGCTATACTTCTCCACCTGAGCCACCTTTCATGGAAACAAGTAATTACATCTCAGTTTGTGAAAAGTTCAGTCTCTCATACAGCATCATTATTTATGTTATAAATATGTTCATTTGTCTTCTTCATTTGACAACTCAGATGTTTTAAGATACTAGTTTTGACTTGTTTACCATTACGAAGCTGTTGCTAATGAACAAAGTTCTGAAAAGTCTGATTTGATGTAGAAGCAAACGGAAAAATAACTTTGGAAATGAAACATACTATAATTTCGTTACTAGGACCCAGAATCTCCTGCCACTTCTTCATTAGTTGTTCTTCTTCAAAGGGCGTAAGCTTTACACCTTGGAAAACAAATAAAACTTGTATTAACATATACAGTGAAACACCATTAAATCTAATCAAATTTGTGAAAAACCATTCAACTAAAATATTTATTTTATGTTTGAGATATGACCCACATAGAAAAAAACAACAAAAAATGTTTTGCTGAGCAAGATGAAGTATGTGATGTCATGGTTTTCAGCATTACTTTGTCATAAAATGTGATCTGATCAGATGAGAACAGCCATAAAAACCTCACAGTTCTAGTGGAAAAAGTATGTGAATCCTTTCAATAATGATTGGAGTCAGGTGTTAGCACAAGTTAAGAAATTTAGTTTAGAGGTGTAGACTTGAGACTGACAAGAAATGTTTTGAGTTTGAAGAATATGCTTATGTGAGCAATGTCTAACTAAAAGAATCGTTCAGAGGATTTACGATCAAGAATTGCTGATTTACATAAAGCTAGAAAGGGTTACAAAGTGATGTCAAAGACTTTCCACTAGTCTACAGATAAACAAACAATCTACAAATGGAGACAATGGAACTGTAGCTACTCAGATTTTTAGTGCATATTAATACTCTTGACTTAGATGAAGATCAGATCACATTTGATGACACAATTATTGCAGAAAACCATGAAAAGGTTCCTAAAGGTTCACATACCTTTTCTTGACACTGTATTGAAAATTTTACTTCTGCACCATCTGTGAAACTACTAACAGCGCCCATCTCAGTGTTTCCTCACATTGTGTACTGCTAGTTCTGACAACAACAACCCTTATCTGTCAGATGTGTGCCCAGTATCTCTTTGCTGGCGTACTTAAAGAAGAATCCCAGCCTCCTACCATGTTTGTCTTCTGTTAGCTGATCCGCAGCTGGGCTGACATCAGATCCTTCACTCTTTGTCTGGAGCGTCTTTTCATCTGTGGTGACTGCAATCACACAATGAACAGTAAGACAGACAGAAGCAGGCAGCAGCACTGGAATTTGACAGTATAGGCACACTGGAAAAAGACATCTAGTCCCCACAAAACACCACATATACATGCTGAGATACACAGAAATGCCCACAAATGTTGACTGTATTTGGTCCGTCTTTTTTTATGTTCTGCTACTTATTTCTTCCTGAATAGGCTGAACTTATCTCATGGCCCTATTTGTTGAAAATAATCTAGTTGCCTTTGCTAATACTATTCATAATGGCTGTCCAGGGACTTCAAATATATCTTTAGTGATCCTGGTACATTTTTACTTCCAGAGGGGTTCCACAGGGCACCAAACTAGTCACCTATGAGATAACTATTCTTGAGCCCATGAGTATTTCACAGCAGCATCTTTTAACATCAAAATAATACTAATTCCAACTATTAAATGACCCATTAAATTCTGTGAATTACACCTAAGACATAGTTGCCAGCTGCAATGTTGTAGTTTTGCATCCAGAGAGCTCTTTATTACATGTTATATACACTAGTGTAAACTTGTGTGATTGTCATGACAGATTTTACAGCAGTCGATAAAGTTAGGTAGAAGAGATTTTTTTTGCAGTTTGTGGGCTATGGAGTCCTGGTGCCAAATCAAACCACCTTCAAGGTCCAATATTACTACTGACACTAACTTTTGCAACTTGTTTTTCCTTGCTTCTTTAATAGCCTGAAGGTTCTGTCAAGACAGCTGGAGATATGTATCTTTCTGTTTACCATCCACCTATCTTGGTTGATGTATTATAAAAAATATAATAAAAAATGCAAAAGGTTATTGTTTAAAAAAAAACAAGACATGATGCACTTTGTGGTAACAGCTCATAGTCCATACTCAACTGTCAACTGTCAGTTTCTTTGCTATTAGATCCAAGTTATTACTGATTATAGTTCAACATAATGGAAAAATCTGCATTTTTTCTGTAAAAATGTGAAAGTTTGATCACTCTAGCCAGTCTCTAAATCTGTCAGAGTCAATATATATATAACAAAATATTGACATAAATCTGAATTGCATTTAACTTTAACTCACGTCAGTGTTTTTCATATATGACTAAAAAAATGTAATAATAATTAAATGGTTTCAAACCCACATTTTACATCAAATGACACATATTTCTGAAAAACGGAATGTGTTTTACTGTACTTTCTGTAAAATTTATCGCACTTTGTCCTTCCTACCTTCAGTAGCCTCCTCAGCCTTTTTACTCTCCAGCTCAAGCTCCCTCATGACAGTGGTGGTGGTGGGGATGGTGGTGGAAGGGGGCAGGATTGTGACACTGGGGGTTACAGCAGGGGGGATTTCGTCAGGCCTGAAGCCCCGTCGAATCAGCTTGAGGTGGACTGTCTGGCCGGTGTGTCTGAGCACTTCGACGGCCTGTTGATTGGTATATCCCTGGATATTTACACCATCGACCTGCAGAGATCATTGGAGAACTCGAGGATTAAATCACAGCAAAAGAGATTGTGTGGTCAATGGGAGAGTGTTGAAGTGTTGCTATATTCATGCTTGACATAAATACAATTGAAATAAGATTGATCAAAGCAATTAAAAATACCAGCAGGTGTAAACGAGGAGAAACTGCTGCACATGAATATTACAATCTACTTTGGCAACTCACTTTATTAATTTAGATCATTTAGAGCAGGTAAAAACTGAGTTTAAATAATTCACAGTCAATTAAGTGGTTTATTAAGTTCTTGAGCTTTGTCCCTAAACACATTATCATTTATGCTTAAGGACCCAACTCAACCCAGCACACTCCCCCAACATGCATGCACACACACAAACGCAAACACGTACACACAGGACAGAACAAGAGTTGGTGAGAACTTGAGAAAACACATTAACTCCTATCATGCAAGATATTAAACACAGTTTAACTGTTAATGTCCTGCAGTAATGAAATTAATAATTGAATTGCCCTTTGTGCTAATTAAAGAAAATTTAATATTCACAGTCACCAGAAAAAAAACACTATGAAGTATCAGTTAATTCTGAATTATTCATGTCCTAATTTCCTTCCATTGATTGAATGAATCAATAGATAATATAAAACATTCACAGATATTTTACCTCATGTCGCTAAAGACACAAAAAATAGTCATATCCAAAGAACATAATTAGGGTGCTTACAGCTATTATCTGGTCTCCCACGTGAATACGGCCATCTTGGTCTACGGCACTGTCTTTTGTAATGCTCTTAACAAAAATACCAGAGGGCTCTGAGAGGAGAGAACAAGAAAAAATAAATGCATTAACAAAATAGCCAAGGTATTTTAACTTGAAAAGTTAGTATGCATGTTTCAGTGGTAAAAAGTGATGTAATTAATTCATTAAGACACAATGTTGAGTAATTTTTAGCCCAGGCAATAAATTATTTAATTCATTTCATATAACAGCAACAGAATCTGATAAACTGATGCATATGGCCCCAATTTGTAAAGCAGATACAGTTAAAGGGAAAACATATTTCAGTTAATAAAAAAAACACATTCACAATTTTTCTTTGACATTTTGAGGGACACTGTGAAAATATAAAGACACCACACTGACACGAGCTTGCAAAGCTGTTGTCATTACATTTTATGCATGGCTTCACACCTATTAGACATGGAGCAGCATTAGCATTCATTTGAGCAGTTGTGCTCTTTTATATCTGTGTTTTGGGCTCCTGAAGAAACATTTCTAAGCTTATACACATTATAAACAGATACAGATTTTCTCACCCAAATTTTTATCTCCAACATAGCCAGCAATGGTGATCCCCAGTCCCTGGGTGTTCTTAGTGAGGCTCACATCAAACGATTCACTCTCCTCTTCCTCGTAGCCCTGTGAGAAGATTGATGGGAGTAACTTCATTTCAACATCAAGTAAACACATAAAAGTAACAAACGAGCAGGAAAGCAAGCCGTGACACTTCACGTCATCTGGCTGCAGCGCATGGTCAACGAAAACCATTTTTCAATTTTGAATGAGGAGAGAAATGACCTGTCAGCCATAAACAACACAGCTAATGTGTGTGATCAAAATCTTTTAATGTTCATCGTTGGTATAGCCAGTCAATGAAAGTCATTCATGTTTAAATAGAGCTGGGTGTTGAGAGAAGCCGTGAAACCACAGTCTGCAGGTGCTGTTTCTGAGATGGTAAAGCAGCATCTGCTCTATAAAGTATGACTCACAGATGATGTAACCTGCAATTTTCTTTAATTTGATGTAACCCAGGCTTTGAAGAAGTCAGGATGGATAAAACTGTAGATGAAACACCGTAATGTTTGAGTGTGTAAGTCTGAATGTGTACTATGTAATATGTATATGTAGTCATTGTCATTATCCTGCCACCACTTCCTGTTTCCATGCTTCTATTTTGACTTTCACTTCCTCTCCTAGCCCTGCCCTCACTCCTCCAGCTTCCCTTAATCAGATTCATGCATTGCACCACTATGTCCTTGATTGATTTCACCTGGTCCTCCTGTCCTCTTCTATTTAAGCACCTCCCTGAAGTCACTCCCCTGCCATATTGTCGTTAATGCTAGTCCTCACACTACTCTCCGGCCTTTTGGACGACCTCCTTCATCCCTGGACTATACCTTTACCTTGTCCCTGCCTCTTTGTGAGTTTTGCCTGCCCTTTTGGCAGTGATTTTTCTGTTGTGACTTTTCTGGTGTTGCTCTTGTTCTGTGATTTTTTTTTGGTTTCACTTGTTACTGTGTCCCTGTGTCTTGACGTGTTATCGGTGGTTTTCTGTTGATTCTATGTTCCTGTCTTGTTAAATTCAAGTCTCGAGTTTACTTTGTGCCGAGCCACGTCTCCTGTTTTCTTTTATTACTGTGTGCCTAGTTATCTGTTAGCTGTATTTTGTTTGCTACTTTGTATGCCCTATTTGTTTCTCCCCCTTTTTTCATTAAACCTTGTTTTGTTTGAACTTGTCTGGCATTTTAATTGGGTCGTAAAAACCTAAGCCCCAACAGTCATTCATCTTCTTGATACTTTGTTATAAAGAAAATACTTCACTGCCTTATGAATGACAAAACTACAAATCATTCAGTTGGTCTGAATGTACCACGTTTCCTTATTGTGATCATTTGTGTGAAATTCTCGTCATATTTGTGTTTTACAGTGAAGCAAGCTTCTCTTACTTGTTGTTCGTTGACAGTGGGGAGTACCACTGGCATGACCGCGGACAAGGATGGATTCTCGTCCACAGGACCCCTGGTAACCACCAGCTTCACTCTGTTCCCACACTGCCTGAGGACTTGAGCCACTTGCTCACTGCCCATGCCATACAGGTCAGTGTCTCCGATTCTCAGGATGTGGTCCCCGCTACGCAGGCGCCCATCCTGAGGAAGAAAGTGTTTAAGTATAAATCAAACCCATAATGACACTGACAATCCTAAACAAAAATCTGACATTTCCATGATAATCACTGCGTAAACCATTATTAACAATGCTAAACCTTCTGAAAACCAATTCCCAAAATATGATGAGAAGCATAAATGCAAGAACCTGATCAGCTATGCCTCCTGGAAGGATGGTTTTGACAATAACCCCGGTGGTTTTTCCTCCAACAATACCAAAGCCGAGACCAGTGCCGTCATTGACCAGTTCAATTGTCTCCACGTGTTGCCACTTTGTAAAGGGGGAAAAAAGAAACGATAAGTCTAGTGGGAAGACAAGTTTAAGTTAATTGTGGTGCTTCTATAACTTTTTTCAGTTGTGTCTGTGCCCATATGTGATTATTTCATGTAGACATCAAAACAAGCATGTTTATTCTTAGCATACGCAGTGTTGTTTCTACTCTCGTGTGTCAGATCGTGAACCATGCATGTACTTGAATATTTCCAGAAAAATGTTTGCTTGATGTTCTCAAAACTAGCGCCTGTGCGTAAAAGTGCCACTTTTCATTAACTACTGGAGTGTGTGAACATATTAATACCGCGCTGGAGTTGGCCGACAGTGTGCTGGCAGCAGAGGGCGTGCGAGACACCCCAGGACTAGCCAGCTGAGGTATTGGTCCCCTAGCCACAGTGAGCTGCACCCTCTCTGAAGCACTCTGCAGGATGCCTATAGCCTGCTGGTGGGTCACTGTCTGGTCCAGGACCTGGCCATTGATGGCTAAGATCTGGTCAGCTTCTTTGAGCTTCCCATCACTAAATGGGGAAAGACAGAGGGAGTATAATTGAGAGGAGGGCATAGAACAGGAAATATTATCAGAGCCTCAGATATTGTCAATCTTAATGACACTGTAACGTCTTAATTTCAATTTGCAATGTTGACCAAACTGTAGCATTTACTATTCATATTATACTCAGTTCTCTGAATGATTGCATGTTGATGCATACATACCAGTGAGCTACACTTCCCGGCTGAATTTCCTGGATGAAGATGCCGAGCTCTCCGCGGTTCTCGCTCTTCAGGCCGACCACACTGAAGCCCAGACCTCCTGACACTGGTTTCTGTAGATCCACATGCGTCACGTAGCGCCCCTGCGTCATACCCACATAAACAGTCCACTTTGACCCTGTTCACTACATTATCAAAGCTACAGGCAGCCTTTAAAAGTCTGTTTGAAATGCCTCAGGAGGGAAGAGCACTGTGCGTGTGTGGCTGCAGTTCTCAAATTTGACTCTTTGGATGTTGTGTTATGACTTATTTTACAGACGTGGTGGTATTACTACACTGACATTAAATTCACAAGCAGTATTCAAACATCACAGTTTTACCTGTGCCATGGATTGAATGATATGTTCAAACTCTGCAGACGATGTCCTGCCATTGATGTTTTTAGCAGCTGCTGTGTCTGAGTAGGAAACATGGCCGCCATTGGGCTTCACCGCTGTGATGTGATCGCCAAGGTCACTCCCACGGGATGCTGGGACACTCCCCTGGACAAATAAGTAAAATGTGGATGGTGAGTGACGCTAAAAACTGCAGAGGTTTAATCGGCAAATTATTTTGTCTTCATCTAAATATGTGCAGAATAACATGATTCTCAATAACATTAAAAGTGACACTCGCTTATGAAAGCCCTGACGTTTCCAGTTTAAAAACATCAAACGGCTCTGAATTTGTACAGTGATCCTACACACAGCACTTACAATTACCTCCCATTTATCCAGCCAATAAAAAACAATGGGATGTTCCAACAAAAAACATAATGACTTATTCCTACTGCGAGAGTCAGCGTTCTGTTTCTTTTTAGACAAAGAAACCCTGAAGTCTCTGTCTTAAAAAAAAAAAAAAAAAAAACTGAGATGGGCAGATAGTTTGTTATCCCGCCATGATTAGCTGGATCTATGGCAGTCTCATCCTTCAGCAGATAATAGCTCTTAGCTGATGTTCCAACAATGACTAGGCTCCAAATACAATATTTCCATCATGGTGCGGGGAAAGCATCACTGGCCATCTGGATGCCTTAATATGCTTGGGTTTTAATTACTGCAGTGACTTTACTCGTGTGACAGATGAGTTACATGAACGTGACAACAACATAAAACAGTGTTGTTGTTTTTTTTTCCCCCACTTTCATTAGCCAAAATGTGTAATGTTTATGACCATCTGAATTGGATTGGATGGATATAAACAGTGATAATTTCATAACAGTCCATTTGGCATATGCCATTGCCCAGAAAAGCTGTCCTTGTGAACTTGTGCATTTGCATTAGGAAGTTGACCGTACAACTTTTGAGATCTTAGAAAACATGCACAGTAATGTATGCTTGCTTTTAAACGCAGTCCCAGATTAGTCCTCAGAAACCAAACTCCATAGGACAGGACCCATTAGTGCTGCACGGTGCAGACAAACCCCTATGGGCTGGGCTAAGTTAGCGTAGCATGCTGCTAAGTTACTGTCCCCATGCATGAGCTTTGTTAGCTGGGGCCTGGCTAAGAGGATTAAAGTTCCAGTTTGGTTCTTGCACATTTAAGAAATTGTTTCTGCCCCACTTCACACGGCGTCAGCGGCCTCTCTCTCTCATTGGAGAGCAGGGTCTTGTCGCCATAGTGACATGAGCTGAGCAAGGCCTAACTAGCCGAGCCAGGACACAGACTGTGTGTTTGTATGTCTGGCTGTTGTCTGACTAAAATTGGTTTAGCTTATGGGGAAGCTATGTCAAAACACAACAACTGTGATATATATATTTTTTTAGTTTATGAACAACAAAGGTACATTTTAAGATCTCGAGGGAATTTACAATGACTATTTCCTTGATAAATGTCGCTAAGGAAGATAAAAACACATGCATCAGAACACAAGCGCACACAGAGGAATGCACCTCCTTTTGAAATAAGCTAAATTGCCAGCACTCAAAAAAAATGCCAGCAGGGCTTTCATAATCTAAATTCCACAAGGGGTAAAAAGCTCTAGCATCCCTGCCTCCCACTGCATAGCTCACATATTTTCATCTCTATTTCTCGAGCGCTTACCCTGGCCCCTTTTTCCGCTGTGATTTAAGAGCTCTTTCCTTCCTATCAAATGCTCAATTCTCAATGGAGAGAATCAGCTTAAAAAATTGTTCCTCACTTGGACCAACTATCTCTGCTCATGCACCCATATTATGTCTGGCTTGTGCGTACCCTGACAGCAATTTGGCCATAGCGGTAGCACTACTGAGGCTGGGGATTGAAAGGGGTGGGTGTGTAAGTGTGTGTGTGTGTGTGTGTGTGTCTGTGGCTTGACACGAGCCAGAAACGGAGTCAGTGAGGTCACACTGGATACACGAAAGATAAACACACTAGCAATCTAGGACAATACAGAAAATGACATGCAGGTAATGCGGAAGTGATGTTTTGGTCCCTTAAGACACCAATAAGTAGTAAACTAAACCAATATAAATACACAATCATTGTAATTTAGCATCTTTACATTTGCAGAGGACCACATGGGCTCACAATAAAATAACTTCAGATGAAAACTGTTATTTATTGCATTTTCATGGCACTGGCCTCTAAAGTAACAAAAGTGGAGACTGTAAAATAACTTCATCTACCTGGTCTCTGAGATGCTGGACGGACTTCTGCAAGGCCAGGATCTGGTGAAAGAGGGGGCTCTGGAGTACCGACCTGAGCAGGCTGAGCTTCTCCTCAGTGGGCACCTCCCCCCTCTCCTTCAGTTTGGCCTGGAGACGCTCCACCGCCTGTAAGGCACGCTGTGTATCTGCAAGCCATCGCATTTTTTAGTGGCAGCCCCGGCCGGAGTGGTGGAGAGGGTGCAGGGAGAAGGAGGCATGGGAGAGATAGAGGTGATGAGGAGAGCGGCTTTAACGGGAACGGTGAGACGAGTAAGGGTGTTTAGACATTACCGTATTTAGCTGCTATTTAATTTTACCTCAAATGATAGGCTTTAAAAAAAACATTCTTGCTTAACAATTCTTTATGTTTAACAATGACATGTAAATGAATCACAGAGGTAGGATGAAGGAAGGATGAATCGGCTTAGTTACAGCTGAGTGGTGCTCAACAGACCTTACTATATTGGAATCACACGGCATCAAGTTTTGCACCAGGTCAAAAAAATAAAAAAACAACTCAATTTTCGGCATACTGTGTATTTTCAAAATGGCAATATTTCCTTCTTTGCCTTTAGGGTCAATGGTGACTTGCACAGCAACACCGAACCGGTATCAAGAGGGGAAAAAGATAAAAGAATCGGGCCCTCGACAGTTTGTTTGCTGGACCCTGCAGAAGCCCCACAGCAACTCCAGAGTGGTTTTGTTATTGAGGATGGGCCAGCCAGCCGTCGTCCGGACAAATATGAAGCAATTTCTGCAGCTCCACAACTGTGACTAACACCTAATAAGGTGTGCACAGGATCCAAAGCTCTTTTAGCACCTCTTGTTGTTTGAACAAAAGGTTGTAAACAAGCCAGTAACACTTGAGCCTCACCAGACTTGTTGTTGTTGTTGTTCACCACTGGCCCTGTGCAAGTAACTGTATTTTTTTTGTTTCTTTTCTTTGCCTTAGTGTGTATAATGAAGAGAGACCAGAGTGCAACATCTATGTATATGTCTTTATTTATTTGCGCTTATGCTCCACTATAAGGTGGGAGTACAAGGATGACCAAATTAAGGCTACATTTTATATGACTATTTAGTTCAGATGTCACATTTGATATTAATTTATGTACTTTCAAACATGCCTCATATAAAACATCAGCACCTTGTGGTTAGCTGGTGTTCATCAGTCAATATGCCAGACAGTAACTACAGACTTTGAAGCTTTAAAGGGAGAAACTGGGCAGCACCAATTTGGCTACACGCTTGACAGTTGCACAAATAAATCTCTACGGGGGACAAACGAATAATCAAATATATGGCAACATGATCAGATATGGCAACACTGGCAGTCCGCTTGCCTTGAACTGAATCCACAGCCTCTTAAGGCTGGTTGAGAAAACCCACGGCAGGAGCCAAATGTGGGATGCAGAGCCAGCAAAGATGGACGCCCAACTGACAAAACCAACCACTTCACAAAAAAAAACTAGACCATTTATTACAGTGGAACCGACTCTTGATGAAAGCGACTGGTTTGAGAGTTAAGCCTGTGACGGACTGACTGTTCTACTCATGTAGAAATCATTCTCAGCACTTGCTTGTATTTATGCTGAGTCCATCAAGTGATTCTTGCCACAATTAAACAATGAAGCTGATGACTTACCCATTGTTTCGATCATTTTTTTTTTTCTCAATTCCAATTCAGCGTGGTTTCCCCCCCCCCTTAGCAACAACTTCACACTCTTCCCTTCTTCATGGCCTGTGAACAAAACAAACTGTGTTAATCACAGACCTGAATATCAGGGCATGAATCCAATCTTTTTGTCTTTACTTTAACAATGCACTGTCTCCAAAGAGGAAGTATGAGCATGAGCGGCTAAGTCTCCTCCAAATCCAACTTCTTAAACATTCTCCACTCGAAGGGTCAACGTGAAAACGGCAGCAGATTTTATTCCCTCTCTGTCAGGGCCATATTTATATCTCAGGAATGTTTCACTGCAACATCACAGAGCAGCCATTGTTCAGAAGAACTGCAGGCTGTTTACCGAGTCCCAGCCCCGCTGTGCCTTTACGAGCAGGCAGTCTGAGCACACATCTACTGTATGTTGGCGCGTTCCCTTTATATTTGACTAATGTGCGCGTTGATGGATTAACACCTGGTCATTTAAATTCCTGGGACTTCATTCGGTGCACTTTGGTAGTAGTTTTCTGGAATGTATGGCGTGTCTTCTAACAGCATTAATATCATAACTCAAATAGATAAATGTCTTTCTCACATAACATTTGCATGATTATTAACCCTGTGCATGCAAAAAAAAAAGTCTTATCAGTCCTGTAGAAACTAGCTAACGCCCGGCTTGCATCATAATTTCAGTATCCAGCTGCAGCAAATTGATGTTTTTCTTTTCTTTTTTTTTTTTAAATTCAGGTTAACACAAATGTCTTCCATCACAATGAATATGACAGTGTTTGTCACAGACTGGTTATGTCTTTTTTAATTAAATGTATAATTTTATTAATGATGGCTGTCAAGTCCCATCCCCTGAACATCAAGCTTGAGTTTTGGAAGTGGCTTTGTTACAGGAACGACACGAGTCAGGAAGACACGATTAAAGGATATCGGTAAGATAATTAAAAGCCCTACAGTATACAGACTCTTGAAATAGCTCCAGTACATGTGGCGACAGGATCACCGCAGCAGTGGTTTGTTTATGTTCAATTACCATGCTTCATCTACTGTCTGTAGATGTACTGAATAATGAGCTTTCTAAATGCAGTATGTGCCAGCTGTGTGTTTTTATTTGCTTTAACCTGTGAATTATTACTTTAATTCCTATGCAGGCTTGTGAAACGAAACTTAATTTTACATCTAGGAAATATGTTAGTGCTGCATTAGGTTTACTGTTCTATCAGTGTTTCTGGAAAACTTAATTTAATTGCACGATCACCTAAATTGCAATTCAAATTACTCATTGAGGTCCAGCTCTGGGGAAAGTGCACAGTTCAACACACATTTCTCTATTATCTCTTTTATATTTGGGGCTTTAACGAGTAGCTGCAGGAAATGATGTGGTTGTAATAAATCTACAAACAGTATAGCACAGGTGTATGGGTGCTGCATTCAGGGACATACAGCGTGTGTTCAGTTCAGTAGTAGTTCGCTTTATCTGACATGGGTCTTAAACGAGTTGATATCATATCCACAGGTTCGCAGTGAGTCAGAGAAGCTGTGTGGACTACATTTAAGACGATCACCGATGTGATGCGTGACCACAAATGGCTAATAATAGCAGGATGTCAACTCACATCGCACCTCTCCCCCCCCCCCAAAAAAAAAAAAACAAAACAATAGGCACCGTCGCTCCACCGCGTCCCCCTTTTAATATCCCTATGAATAAACCGTGTGCTACAAGAGCGACTGATGTGCGCTCGTTTCTGTTTCCAGCTTTTGTTGGTGTTTTGAATCGAGCAGCCTGGGATCTGGGGACAATCCGCTTTTCTCAACTCCTCCTCCTCCTCCTCCTCCTCCTTCATCTCATCCATGGAGCGAGAAAGCAACAGGCTTCCGAGAAGGACGCGGTGGAGGAGTTAGTCGGGCTGCTTCGCCCCCCCCACAAAAACAAGACGCCCGCGTTTGTTTGTTTGTTTGTTTGTTTTTAAAAACGCACATTAAAAAAACCCACTTTGGATGGGGGGGTGTGGGGGTGTAGGATCTATTTGAACCGCGTCTTTCTCTTTCTTTGAGCTCGGCTCCTAATGCGTCGTTTCTCCTCTGTAGCGCTGCGGCGAACAAAGGCGAAAGAATCAAAAATGGCTGAAGTTGCTACTTTAGTTACCAAAAAATGTTTTTTTTCTTTTCCAGGAAGAGTCACCCGTAGCGAAACTTTGCCACAAAAATAAATGAAAAATAAAATAGCGACTTACATGAGTGGTGGAGCCTCTTCCTTCCCCCGGCGGACAGTGTCCCAGCCGATCGTCTGCTGTCCTGCGGCTAACGGAGCAGCGACTGGGGCTTAAACACGGGGCGGGGAGCGGAACTCGATCCTCGGGGGGGGAGAGAGGAGCTGGGCCTGAAGCGCCACATGCTGGTTCACCGTGACACCTAGTCTACTGAGTTAGCAATAATAAGAAGAATAAGAATAATAATAATAATAATAATAAATAAAGCTGGTGTCAGCTAAAAATGTTTTAAATGGAAAACTGATATTTATGCAAATGCCTTTACATAAATGAAAAGAGAAAGAAACAGCAGCTGATCTGACTTTATCACTTTATGTTCTGTGTTGACGTCCTCGTTTACTGCTTCGTTGTGGGTTTTAGGGAGAATCAGTCTAATACATGCACATAATGTGGGAATCCTTCAAACAAAAGTGCCTCAAATTTGTATGCAAGTGCTCTTTTAGTGTAACAACAATGCCTGTCGATAGGCATCCTGTCCCCAGACTTTAACAGCAATGCAAACATAATGCATTAATAAGTTTACATTTCCAGTTGCTTGGAAAATGACTGGCATGCAGTGGACTTGGGGTTTTGGCGTCTGAGGCCCACTTTGCACAGTTTTGTAATGCGGCTTTGTGGCCTGCGTTAGTCCCAAGAGCAGATCACTCGATAAATAAAGAGGCACATTGAAATGCTAAACAGGGGGGGGGAAGCTTTAGCAAGTCTGGGTTTCAGAAATGCATTAACAAAAAAAAAAGCACTTTACTAAACTACAACAGGTTGAACTTTTCTGTATTTCAGCTCAGACGGTAGAGAACCATTCACACAGCCACAAAGTGTGTGTCCACAAAAAAAAAAGCTGCACAGCCTGATTATGTTTTTGTTTTTTTGTTTTTTTTTACATGACAGTCTGCGAGACTCGGCTTTAAACTCATTTGTCTAAGTCACTTGAGTTGGGTCCTTGAGATCAAGAGAAACGAACGAGAACACCTGGCCTGAGCGGCCGGTGTCACAGGTGCACCTGCGTGCTCTTCGTGTGCCCTTAGGCAAAAATACTGAGCTGCATAAAATAATCTAAAAAGCAAGAGTAGCACTGTTGTCATGTTATAGACCCATTAGAGTCATTGTAGGACTACTAATAAATAAGAAACTCAGCCTGACACACATGTAGTGTGAGTGTCAGCACTGTAATATACAGTGTATTGTGGGATTTTGATTAGTGAGAAGCACGTGGTTTTTTAGGCCCAGGAAGCACCTTGGTAAAGGACGCAGCATGCTGAATTCCACATCTGTGTCCTGTTTATGGGATTATGCAGACTATTCCACGCAGCAACGCGTCCATGCTTATCAAATTTGATAGGAGCTGTTACTCGAAATGAAATGCATCAGATGCCCAGTGGGATAGGAGCCGCTGCCTGTTGGCTCGTGACTCGGATCCAACGGCACCAAAATAGTAAAGATCTGATGATGTTTGCATTGTTTTCATTTCACTGTGGGGAAAAGAACGTGCCTTATTTATCTAGTGAGGTGAATGCTACCATGTTGTTGGCTGCTCTCTGCCCTTTGTCCTCCATACTAGCAACTGCAGAACTTTTTGCTTTCGGTGGCTCAAGACCTCGGCGTTAGACCCGGGTCACTCTGTAAGACGTCATTTCAACAACAGGGAGAGGGATCCAAGCTGCTTTTTAAAGAGCTGATACCGACTAAATCCCTCCACCATTTATATCTTCGCTTCTACCTCCCTCTTATCCACCCGTTAACTCCCCTCTTACTTTGACAATAAGCCACTTTTATGTGGGAGGTCTGACTCAGCCAAAGACCGAAAAAAAAAAAAAAAGAGACAAGAGATTGAAACAAGAAAGGAAAGGAAGAGAAAACAACTCAGCTCAGCACTAGGCAGCTTCAGCGTTTTGTATTTTTATACCTGCCTATCACAGGCATTCAGTAGTAGTCATTGTCTGAGGCCGCTTAGTAAGATGAGACAACAAAGCTGTGGTGAATTGTTTTTAGATCTTTCTTGGGTTTTTATTTTCTCTCCTGAAGTTTTCTCCTCTCATACTTTGCGCTAGGATTTCATTTAATTAGTTTATTGGATTCATTTCTTTCAAATGGGCCAATTTGGATAACCCAATTATTGTTTCGGCCTCATTGTCACACCTGAGGTTGGCTGCTATTAACCACTGAGCACGATGAGGGGGGCGATGATTGTTTGACAGTCTCCATGGTTGTCCTGGAGTCAGTGTGTGAGATGTCCCCCATGACTACATGTGTAACTAATAGCATTGACAAAGACGCACCAGAGAAAAAGGCACCACCTGAATGGAAGGCTAACACAATTAATGCCGCTTGAAACGCTGTTTGACAGGTCAAAACGTCTGCTGCGTGAACTGTCTGTACGTAGATTGCTTGATAGGCTGCACTTTATGCGAGTCACATTCGTATGTTAGCGGACCCTGCTTGATTGCAATTTGCTGTGGGGATTAATCGTGGGAGTGATTATTCAAGGTCACCATAATTTAGAAACACAATGACAACCGTCTCTGCCATAAAAAAAAAATAAAAATGACATCACTTCACTAAACCCGCGTATTTTTCTTGAAGGAACTCACTCTCAGATACCGTGCTTTATTGGATGCCAGCTAGGTGTATGAAGTCATATGGTGTAATAAAGAAATGCCCTGAAGAAATCACAAATTCAATGACGGAACGATATTGGCACAGTGAAAGCTGGCATTGTCTGCCCGTCGTGATTTATTGCCAGTAAATCCATCAACATTGAAATAGCCTTTGAAATTACAACATCCCAAAAGCTGCACAAAGGCTCGTAGAAGGATTTAGATCATGCTTTTACTTTTCAATAACCAAAGAAAAATGAAATAAAAAGTCACTAAGTAGTAATAGTGTCTGGTTTTACTGAGGCAATCTTTGCACTTCCTTTTGTATCACGCAGCAGTTTACAAGACACCTCTTAAACTGAGGCTGTGGGGCTGCATGAGAATAAAACGGATAAAGGTTTAGAAGATTTAAGAGTTATGTTGGTCCTATCCTTATCCTAGTCCTAGACAAAGTAGTTTTTAAGTATGGGGTATGGCGTAGCTGGACAAATATCCTTGTGGTCTAATGGTTAGAGTAGTGAGCTTGTGTTGGGAAGGTCTTGGCTGATTCAACCCCTGACCTGCGGTGTCATCCAGTGGAGCTGCTCAGTGGCCACAGGTCACACTGTGGTCTTACTGCATCAATGTGAGCAGGTAGCCTCAGTGTAAAGACCCTGAACTATAATAAAGGTTAACATTACAGGCTATGTGTCTAGTATGGCTCATGAAGGCAAGTCATGAGCACGGCAACAAGTGTTGGTTAGTACATGACAGAAAAAAGTGTCACAAATTTGTGTCACAAGTGCTCATTTGCCTTTTCAGACTTTCACGGCGCCATAAATAGGAGGTGTGGCGCCAGCGAATGTGATTAAAGTCAATTGCCATCACCGTGCGAGCATTGGCAGCTGCGCGATTGCTTGCTAAAGGTCGTTTGATTGCTAACCTGGCACAGGAGCTTATTACAAACAATTTGTTGCCCCCGTCCTCTCTCAAGTTTCTGAAACATTACACTCAGAGGAAATTACGACTTGGACCGCTTGAAAGAGCAGTTAACCCCAACCCATGTCCCCCCCACAGTACCTGGCCTCAGTGTGTCTGACAGCTGAATGTAGGGGCCTAACGTTCAACAGTGTGGATTCCCATATTTTTTTATTGCTGCCACGTGAAGTCAGATGCTTTCACGTATCCTAGGAGGTGCCATACCGAGGATACCAGCAACGTTTAGTGAGGTTGACAAAAAAAAAAAAAAACAAGATAAATGAATGATGAATTAAATTCCCACTCGTTCTAAAATGCAAGCATCGGAAGAAGAAAAGGTCACAGCGGGTTAATTTTCACAACATACACTGGCACCAGGTTGTGCCTCTCATCTAATCTTCAACATTACAGACTGTACTGATGAGATCGAAGTCACAAAGCTGCAGCGTCTGTCTGTCTCAAAAATAAATGGCGACTCAGAGAAACGCTGCAGGTCGTGTCTCTACACATGCTGTTATGACACATCAGCTGCAGCAAAAAGCATTCAGTGTGTTTTTCCAGTTTTAATTTATCTGTTCATGTTACAAAACTAGCAACGTGATTATTTCCTGTTTGCATGTGGTTAAGGGAACTACATTAAATTAACTGTGTTTTACATTTTATTGCTTGTAGCATTTATGTTGTTAACTTTTTTGGTGTAGTTAACATACTTCACAGGTCATTACATTATGGTTATGTGACTTTTTTTTTGTTGTTTTATATTCTGTTACAGGTTCTTTTCACTCGTACGTTGCCAGTTTGACTGAACTTTTGTTTCTAAGCAGCTTTAGTGCTTTGCTGTAGTTCAGCTTCTTTCAGTGTGAAGTAATTAGTAGCTTGCAAAGTTGCGCTTTCAATCTTCCCCAACACTGGTTAGCCCCTAGGACAGCTTTTCTTCTGAATTGTAGTAATTACATCTTTTAGACTATTGTGATTTTTTTTTTTTTTTACATTGTACAGAGGTAGAAATAAATGCTAAGTTTTTTTCTTTCTTTTTCTTTTTTTGTCTACTTAATTATATGTTTTTGTAGCTCTGAATCAAGAGAATGACAACAGTTTGGAGCCTCTATTATATCAGCAAAATAGCAAGTTATTTTCTGGTAATTATTACGCAGCATAGTGGCTTTGCATTTGAGTGTTTTCCATGTTTGTTTTAACCATAGTTACAGCAATTTAATGAGACTTCTTTATGGTCCGCGTCGCCTCAACTTTTTTTAATGTTGACAAGTTCACACCAAACTTCAAAAGAGAGAGAGAGAGAGAGAGAGAGAGAGAGAGAGAGAGAGAGAGAGACAGCGCCACAGAGATTTGCGGATGCCTGTCACGATGATAAATAATGAAGTGTTGTTTGTGAAAATGCTTTTAATTACAGAGGAAGTGACTGCCGTGCTATCTGTGTGACAGAGTGGCGACAAAAAAAAAAAAAAAAAAACTGTATCTTGTCAAGATTCTGGTTGTTGACTGATCTTCCATGTAGCGATACACATGACCGCCCGCATGCTGATATTTTTAGTTTATAAGGACCCAGTAAATGAACGCACGTACCACCGTGCAACAAATAGGCCAACCACACTTTCTGCTCAGAAAAAGTTTTAAATTGATGAAGAAGCACACATATCAGACAGTGACAGTGTCCTCCACTTAATTTTGTTGTAGGTCATAGAGGCCATTTGTTACCGCATCCCATTAACAGATCATGTTTGGAGGTAATTGCATGGGCTTTAACATTTTTACATGAGGCACAGCGTTTGCTGTGTGAGCTCTCTATTCTAGTAGCTTTTATAGTTACCTAGTTGACACAAAGAGCAACATTAGCATTCACCTGTTTAGTCATGTTTACTGGCCACTCAAATGTAAGCATGTTGGACCGTTTCTTTAATAGTCACAATGAGCAAAAACAGGAGTTTGAGTTAATTCAAGCCACAATTCATAAAGGGATGTAATGCTATTCTTTTCTTTTTAGACTCTTCCTGATTGCGTCCCCTGTATCTGCCTTTTCTCCACACCTGAGACTCTTTGAAGGTAAAGATTTTGGTTTTACCTCCAGATAACTGACATTTAATGGAAAACATGCAGTATGAAATGTGTCAGTATGTGTGTCGGTGACTGAGTGGAAATCCATACGACCAATGAGGGAAGGAGAATAACAAGTGTATAATTGTTATATATCTGTTGAAATTGTTGTAGATTTGTCGCCTTCTTTCCCAAACGTACCTACTTCTTAAAATAGCACCGTTAAAATAAACTTAACTTAAAACTAACAAAAAACGTTTTTGACAAGTGTACAAATTTTGCATGTTGTGCAACTAGCAGAAAACCGTTCCCAAACGCTGAAATGTGGGTTGAGGAGGTGTCTTTTTAGCACAGAGCTCCAGTCTTTGCTTTTGTGGTATCTTTGTGGATGTGCTGCTGTGTTTCTTTTCTTTTCTTTGCTTTGCTTCAGCAGTTTTTGAAGCATGTGGGGGCTTAAACGCAGCAAAGGTCAAACCCAAATCTCAAGGAGGGCACAGATACGCTGTAGATGTATGAATTGATTGTTAATACAACACATATTGTAGTTGGAGATGGGTAGATACAGGAGGCTATACACAGTATATTCACACAAGAAGACTTTTTAAACTTTTTCTTTATTTTAGCAGCATTACTTCAGTGTATATATAGTATATATTTAATTTAATGTAGCACTATTATTCGTGAGTAAACAGAATGGATCTATATTTAACTCGCATCTTAAAACACAGCCAGCAGTGAGTGCAATGCATATAGCTTTTTCTCTTTTTCCACACACAAGCCTCGCTCCCACATGCTCTGACGCAGCAAACGGAGCTGCTAATTTCAGTCCATTGAGTTATCCACTCTATTTTTTTATTTTTTAAGATTGTGTCAGAATCATTGTCTCCCTATTCATTAGGACACAAATTAATCTGAAGTGGATATTCTGAACTGTTGTTGATGATTATTCAGTATTCGAAAAATGTCTATTACTGTAGAGCTGACTCAACTCATCATGGATGAGATTTAAATCTAGATTGTATAAAAAAACAAAAACTAGACAAAACAGGCTACCATGGGATGTACTCCCACACAGCCACACACAGAAATACAAACACTCATAACCAGCCTATTGGACTGTACAGTGAATTAGCTGTTTTTGTTAGTTTTAAGTCCTACATTCAACTCTAATAAATGAGTTTTATTCTGTATTTATTTCTTAAATCCTTGGGAACTAAGTTTGCTTTGTTTTTATTGAAATGTTTTAAATGCTGCAGTGGGCGAAAGACATGTAGGTGATGCTCGGTGAAGTTCATATCAGCTGATGTCGTGCTGAATGTAGGCAGGCGTGTCGAGCCCACTAACTGTGGGCCTGCATGCACAGAAGTTATCTCCTCAACACTTTGATACATGGACAAAATAAGCTCAATAGGTTGCCTGGTTGAGCTGAATTTTATTTTGATTTGATATTTCAGACTCTGGACCTATATCAAGCTTTCAGTTGTATCCATCTGTATTTGCGTCCTTGTTATTTTTGAACAAATGCAAAAGTTTGCTCTTGAGATACACCAATGCTGCATTTATTATTTGCTCGTATGCTGAAAATCTGAGTGGCAGTCTGAATCATGACTCATTTGTCAGAAACAAGTAAGGAGATTTCATTACTGTAGAACTACAAAGTGAAAAATTGGGGTGGGTCATGAACAGCTGTGAACTGCACCAGAAGATTTTTGTTCGTTACAGTGACTTGTTAAGTTTTCTGTAACCTTCACAAAGAGTACATTTAGGCATGACCACAAGTTTTTTTTCTTAATCTGTATTTGTTTTTAAATAAATAAAGTAAAGTAAAATAAGTAATTTTATTAGCCTAAGGTTAACATATGTAACTTTTGCTGACAACTTCGGGACAGATCATAAACACAAGTACAGGAAAAGCTAAAGTTTGCCATTGGTCATAAAAGAACAACTTTTGCTGTAGCAACAAAATATATTTAAAGTTGAACAAGGTTCATTTTATGGCTTAAGTGTGAGACTTTTAATTTGTAAACCAAACAATAACCATGGTGGTGGCAGATCAGAAAAGGTATGAATCATTTTGTAATGGTTCTGTTACATCAACTTTGACGAAATTTTGTTTCAGAAGACATGTTTTGTTGTTTACTTTGGGGGATATGTTTTGTTGGCTTGGTTAGGCCGGCATTTCTCACTTTTCTTATGTGAACTACGTGACCTGGATGTTAAACCTGCATTGAACGCTTTCCCCACTTCTGTACTTTCAGCACTAATATCATTAACACCTTTTTCTCTAGCTCACTTTAGTAACCCAAGTACACATCCACACATTTCCCTGCAAACAGCTGAAGAAGAGTGTCTACTTTTCTAAGCACATTAAGCAGTAAGCACTGCTGCATATGTAAGTGTCAGCACTGTGGAGATGATAATTCCTAGGCTTGCTAGCGTGGATAAACAGGGAAAATGGCTTCTGCATTATTGGATTCACTTTGCACAACAACTGTCCCCATAAGCCTTAATTTTCCTCAACAGCTTTATGTTTGGCAGGAGTTTCTTACAACAGCATGGCGAGTAGCTGTACAGAGGTTTTATAGTGTCGTGCATCACTTCATGGTGTTCAATTATGAGTGTGTCTCAGGTGCTTAACTCTGTATTTAGTAAATCCATTGTTGGCAGGTGGAACTTTAGCATTAGCATGTCACACACACAGATGCCACAGAACTGAAATGTTGTTGTTTACGCGGAAATGGATATTGAACTGAGCTTGTTGTTACAGATGACTTTGTATAACTACGTTTGCTAAATGTTCCCCTTTTCTTTCTGCATATTTTTTTTTATTCATTAACATTTCATGTAGCTTAATTACAAAGAGAAACAGGACATTTTCATGCTGTTGTGTGGCGTTTTCTCATCTGTTTATGTTATGACACAGAAAAACTATTACTGTGCCCATTTGGTATCAGTGTGCCGATTCTGAATGGGTGCCACAAAATCCAACTGATGCAACTTGCAGCTATAGATTTGTATTTTACTCAGTACATTTGCAAATGTAATGGCGTTAGCATTTTACACTTCAACCTTGTTTTTGTAGTACAAAATAATGTGGTCACTGGGTTTCGGGAACTCAAAAATAGAAAGTTACATTACATCGAAGCTTTAGTGAAATGAATGTACCGTGTAGTTTTTTCATTATAGCTAATATTTATTAGGTTTTAATCTATTCTACTGTACTGCGAAACATTTGATTATGTTGATGTATTTTAAAAAAACTTTTATTGTTGATGTGGAAGACCTGTTGCAGATATTCAGATTATCATTCCTATGGAGTCACGTTTCTGCCATCATGGCAAATGAAGATCCAAAATTTGTTCTATTTAGTTTTGTTTTTGTGCCATTGATGGAAAGATCTATCTCTTTAGTAACTAATTTGGCAAGCTAGTTGCTAAATTAGTTCATTATCATTTAGTTCTGGGCAGATAGTTTGACATTTTTCACCTTCTTCCTTCCCTGGCTACTCACACCACTGGTAAAAACAGTGATATTGAACCAAAACAGTAAAAATCATGAACCTGAAAACAAAAACAGTGAGTTTAAAGATGGTATAAAGCTCCACAAAACTCAGCGAAACTGCAGAGCTGGGTGATAATTATCTGTTGCATTCGCTTCCACATCATTTGACCAATTTCCCAAAATAAAAAGAATTTACAGGGCAGGTTTAAAGCTCTAAATCATAACAGGGTCTCTCTGTGCAAATCATTTTAATTTCTCCATTTCCTGGTTTAGATTATTGTAATTATTGTAATGAAATAGCTCTCATACCCTTTTTTTCTGTTTGTGATATGAATTCTCTGAATAATGTTTGCATTACGATGTGTGAACATGTGTGGGTGTTGATTTAATTTAGTAGAAACTCTTCACCCCATTATAATTTTGCTATTTAGAAGAAGGCATATGAAAATGAATGAATATTACAATTCCTGGAAGGACTCTCTGTGGGAAATAAAAAAAGGATTTTCATCTGACAGCAGTAAAGTCATCTCTGTCTTGAGGACAGTTACTTCAGAATTAGCATAAAGTAATCTCCTCCAGCTTGAAGTAAGGAACAAATCCTCGTGCAGATCCACCTGCTGTAAATGGAAGACAGAAGATAAAAGAATAGAGATTTATTATTTTATTCATTAGCATCAAATCTGATGTTTGATTTCTCACCGTTAGCTCCCATTACCATTAAACTGTTGTCTGATCACACCTTTTTATTATTTTGTTTATTTTACAGCTTAAAAAAATAACAGTTCCTGTTCCCGACAAGCGCTGAATAGAAATGCTATTTATTTTGATTATTCATTTCAGATTTTGAGTTCTAGTTCACCTTCCTTTTCAGCGTTCAAACAGGAAACTTGCTACTGTATATTCATGGAGTTTGGTCATGTCTCCTACCAGTTCTCATGATTTTTCTACCTTTGTCTGCAGCAAAACTAGATATAGTGAGGTCTCACTTGCCACTCATTTCCATGTTTTTGAAAGCCTTTTGCATTTCTGTGGAAGACGTGCAAAGCTGTTTACACTTTAATCACAACGAGTCAGTTATTCAGAGGATAAAAAGGAGCTGCTTTGATTGCTCAGTTCTATTAATCTGTAGGCATCTGCCTCCCAATACTGGCGTAGTGCTTGTGATAAGGGTTAATATGGAGACTGTTATTTTGTTGTGCTTGTATATTTTATATAGTTGAGATGGCAGCAGTATATTGCATGGCACTTAATGTGTCGCTTTGAAGCTACCTAGTTTATGCAAGTGTAATGGCAGGCAGCTTTGGTCAGTCCTCTACCTGGAGAAATCCATTTGCATCGGGGGGGATGCATGGAAAGCAGTGCCAGGGAGAGATAACGCTGCATCTTTTCAAATGCATGCAGCCAGTTATTTTTCATTGGGGGCATTGAGGAGTTCAAGGTGTTTGTCAGACAGGAAACACATGCAAAAGTGGGCTTTAACAGGTCGGCGTTCACGTTGACTAATTAGTGGAGCACTGGGTGAGTGATTAGATGATTACCTGTTATTGTTTGATTGCAATTAGGTTATTAAAGTGATTAAGTGGCTATAGGATGATTGAGTAGTCGAATGCTGGCTGGCTCCAGCTGTAAGTGTGCAGGTGGTGCAGCATTCAATGGCCATCAGTGTTTTTGAGTCAAAGACATTTCCAAAAATCATGTAGTATCTAAATTTGCTCAAGCCATATTTCACTTGTGCTTCAGACCTTATCTGAAGATACAGTCCCAGGAACAGCTGAAGTAATGTTAGATGTGGTGAGATAAGAAGATGGGGTTTCAACAGCCTCCAGCTATTTTTTGTCATTGATCAATAACGCCCTCCCAGCAAAAAAAAAAAAAAAAAAAAAAAAAAAAAAAGGGACCGTGAACTCCTCACAACACATGACAACATATAGCTTTTGAAAAAAAAAAAAAAAAACATTTACATTTGGAGCCATCCCTGCGTACGCATGTATGTCACTTCGTCCACCACGCCTAAAACATCTTTTCGGTGTGTTACTCATCTACTAAACTCTTGCAGTCTACATTTCTTTGATTGCACTATTGATGGGACGTTCTTATGTCAGCTGCATTTTCAAATGCATTGAGTTTTCTGACAGAGGCAGTGGATATCGCATAAATATTGCACCAGCAGGCGCACAGACGGAATGTAATATAACATAGGTCTCATTGCCAGCCTCGGGGCAAGATATACTGCAGGTGGAGAGGCTTTGGTTTGTAGCATGTTATCTAGTGTTTGCTGCTAGGTGGAGCCCGAGTATACGGCGAGAGCGGCAATCCACATCCGAGTTTTTCCTCTCACCTTTCCACAGGCTCTCCAAAACCCTCGGTGTCCGTGCAGAATGACTCCCAGCCGGTGCGCGCAATTGGTTTGTCATAGTCGCGGAGAGCTGAATTTGTGAACCACAAACAACTTAGATTTCTTTTTCGCCCCCGCGGAGCTTTTCTGACAAGATTTCCAAAAAAAATATCTGGATACTCTTTCTTTTTTTTTTTAATTTTATTTTTATTCCTGTGTGTTTGTGTGCGCGAGCGGCGAGGGCTGGTGGCGCTTCGCCTTTCAGCTTTATGGGACGTGATGTAGCCAACGCACAGAAGGACGGACGCCTTGTGCCATAAAGGGAGGATGTAAGGGACAGTGCCGTGGATACAAAGCTTGGGGAAAGCCCGCTGTTTGTCCTGCGACATCACCAAGACTCGGATTGTGGACGCGCAGCAGATTTAAACTGAGGCGATTGTTTTTTTTTTTTTTTCCTTTTACGAGGATATTGAACGAGGCGAGCAGCGGGCATCCTGTTTTGGATTCGTTGTTCTGTCTCCCCGACCCCCGTTCATCCAAGTCCATTCATCGCACCCCAGTGCGTAAGGACCTTACCCCGCGGCTGAGAGACAGTCAGGAGAGAAATTAACGCAAACACTTTGAATGGAAGGACGCGAGCTGTCCCCTCCTTTTCACCAGTAACTTCTAAATCCACGGTAAGTGTGGACGTTCCTCTACACAATGCATATGTCCCCGTGTGTGTGTGTGTGTGTGTGTGCGTGCGCGCATATCCACTGTTATCTGCAGATTGAGCTCAGGATGATGATAATAATGCCCATGAAAGACACCCTGCAGCAGTGTTTGGATGTGCTCTGTAATGTCAGTCCTGCCGTGCGCTCCACTCTTAATTACTTTAACTGGGCTATCGGTGCGTTCAGGTGCAATCAGCGCCGATAAAACGCGCAACATATTGATAGGCAAAATGAAAATGTCACATTTCCTGCTGGACTAATTAACCCACTCTGTTAGCGCTTTGGATTGAGATCTTATATTTTCCAGCTAATTGTAGAATCGTGAAAGGTCTTTTTTTTTTTTTTTATTTATTATACTGTACCATTCGTGGCGATGCTTAAAACAGCGTGTACGGATTAAAGACAAAAAAAAAAAATGGCTTCACATCGAAGTTCCTCATTCAATGCATGCCTTTTGAATGAAAGTTTAGCATTTTAAAGTCATGCAGTACTTGAGTTTCAGCCACCTTGCCCCCCCCCCCTCCTAAAAGTGAATATGTGCCTCTGGTTTGTGAGGGATGGAGCTCTAGCAGTAGATGAGTGTCAAGCAGAAAGACTGTGTGTCTTTTAGGATGAAGATATGTGCCAGTGCTGGCCTGCTTTTGTCTGTTGCTATTTGTTGCTCAAAATGTACTGGAGTGCGAGGACGGATGCAGTGGTGTGAGCATCTGCATTTTTCATGATGGGTTAAGAATGCATTAGGAATGAAATATTGAAGTGGCTGGTATAGAATATGGAAACAGTTCATGTGTGTCTCCTTTGGCTGCTGTCTCACCTCAATCATTCTCTATCATCGGCTTCTTTTCCCCCCATCAGAGCAAATAAAAGTCAAATAGCATTATCACGAGCACCTATAGAAGAATAGAAACAGGTGAATGCTTGCCTATGCCCGAAGAAGAAACGCTGCCCTGTGTCTGGAAGAAGCGCGGGGTCGAGGGGGGCCACTGTGCCAAATGCTTTGATGCGAGGACAGCACAAACTGTCTTTCAGCATCAAAATCAAATTGGGAAAAGGTAACTAAGCCTCGATCACGTCGAATCGGATCAGAAGTTTATTTTTCTTTTTTCCCACCACTGCACACCGATGCCCCCTCATTTTCAGTTCATTGTTTTGTCATCCGGTCCCATCTTGGTTGAGTTTTACCCTGGATAACGTAACAGCTGTTGGGTTGGAGGTGATCTTTTTTTTTTTCAGCCAGGATTTGGCTTCATGTGATTCAGCTGTGTGACTTATTTCCATCATGTAACTCCCCCCACTCACATCCACACACACACACACACACACACACACCCTTCCAAATTGTCAGAATATCGTGCACATCATTATTGGTTGTATCCTTATCTGACAATTGTGTTCATTATGTCCAGGACTGCAGTACCATCTGTCATATAATCTGCATTAGTGGACGCGCCCTCAAGCAGATGACACACACTCACACACACACACACACACGCACATTGTTTCCTCAGTCAACAGTGAAAACCTCCACTTCCTCCTCTAGGGTAAACTCGAGGCGACATTTGATGCTTTCTGACTAAGAGTTATGTCAGCCCTGCACTTTGTTTTCGGCGTCCTATCCGTTTTGGATCCACGTAAACACTGCTCCTCGTGGAATATCATTTGAGTCACATTTAATAAAACCGCAGTTGAACCCAGACTCTGGCAGTGATACCTGATGGGGCAGGAAAAGGAAAATAATTGCTCCCTCGCTTTTGTCGAAGGCGTTGTTATCTTGCAGTCCGTTATTGGAAGATACTGTGCTGGATATGAGCCACTGTACTACATATTGATTGAATTGGTTATCATGGGTAAATAAACACAGTGGGATATTGATAGGTGGCGGAAATAAACATGAAAGCAGCACCGTGGCAGAGTACGATTTCTTTTTATTGTTCTGTAGCTTTTTTGATCAGTTATGATGTTAAATGCTTCTGAAGTCTATTTTTTCTTCCACCTTGTACATGGCATTGAAATCTTTTTCTGTTACTTAAATAATGAGAACTCTTACAAAACCCTGGACTGGATTAATTAGAGGCCTTGTGAGACTGTTAACCAGGTCTTCTTTTGTCTGTAAAGTGACTCATTCTATCCTTATTCTTTCAGTTTTTTTTTTTTTTTTTTTTTTTTTTTAACAGTGTAAGACCGGCACTGTGTTGTATTGTATTACACTAATATGGGTTGGTTTGGTGCCCTAATTGGGAAAGCGTGTTTCTCTTTGTTGGGCCACTTGTATTGTAGGTAATCGCTCACTGTGATTTCCCCCTTTTTTTCACTCACTTGATTCACCCAATTGATTTAGTGTAGTTTTCCTCTCGATTGGCATTTCCATTTATTTGATTTGATTTTTGCCGTTTTGGACACAATTGCAAGTCAAAGGGGGGGGGGGAATCCAATTTGCCGTTGCTGTACAAATGGAGACGAGGGCTCTCCAATTTTCTTCATCAGGTTATCTTACGTGGGACGTGGATTTGTGGCTAAGATTAAGTACAGGGAGTGTTTTTTACAGTTTGGATTGTTGTTTTATAAAAGTGAGGACAATCTCTCTCTCTCACACACACACTTTCTGTCTATTACCATTTTTTCAGTTATGTATAATTGGCACATATGGTAGCTTTAAACCCATCCCCTATACTATATACAACCATCTGGTATAATAATAATGCAAAAAAAACATGTCCAATTGTTGTACTAATTAATCCTGGTCTGAAAAAATAACCCTTCAATGCCTGTCTATCTTTGTTTGCAGTGATTTGACATACCACTGTACAACTGAATTTAATGCTCAAGGGCATGCGCCGCACATACTTTTTCAGATGTTAGGCTCTCGCTGAGTGTCTCTCGGGATCAAAGGCTGCGCATTGTTTGGGATTTCCTTTCGTGTCCCTCATGCTTAGAACTTGAACCTATTTCTTACAGTAAGCAATTACAGTTTGATTGTACCGAGTGGTGTCCATGGATACCATTCATTAGCCTCATCCACACGTTGAGTCAGCAGCATCGCTGGTTTCAGTTCTTCCAGTAACAGTACAGTCCACTTTCCTTGTTCACTTGACTGAAGCAAAGACAATGATGGTTGTATCCCGTAGAATCGCAAGCAAGTTGGTCAGTGAGTCATTAGACAGTGCGTTACTATTTCTATACCTATTCTAAAAATCAATTAACTGACCAGTTTTTTATGTCTGGCTACTGAAATGTGACTTTTATTCATTGCCATTAAAAGATGCAACCTTTAGATTGTGGAATTTTTTTGATAATGTGTGAATATTTAGAACACAAACTTAACATTTAATAAGTCACTTTTTGCTGTGGATTTATTTTATTTAGCCAGTTCACACAGTTTCTCATTTTATGTTCTGTTGTCTCTGGATTTTCGGAACGAAAATTGGCGAAAACTAGCGAACGCTCAAAGTCTCAGACAGACTTTTCAGAGTCTGTGTTTACAGAGTCTAACAGTCGCTAGTTTGTTTGTCAGGCTTTTACAGTGGTATCCACATTAATAGCGAGTCTCGTAGAATATCAGTGGTGTTGGGACTAACAAATTACTGGTATCATGCTTCCACAATAAGATCGAGTTGCATGTATATGCCAATTTTCTGTAACCACGTTTATGAAGTGCATGTAAACTCTATTTCCTGACTAGTTGAAATAGCAGCTTTCTCTAAGTGACCTGGTTCCTTAAGTGCATGAAAACACAGTCAAGGGCAGTAGCTTGCTAGAAAAGAAAGATGAAAAATACCCTTGATTTTGTTTGCGCGAATAAATGGGGCTGCTGGCATGGTGCTTTTACCATAGAATATGTTTTTCAGTGTGTATTTCTCTAGCTTCATAAACATAATTATCACAAATTTCCTCAAAATATTGTGATATCATTTCCAGGATACCTTACACGCTTTTTAAGTTTAAATGTGAAACCTGTGGTGAATAGATCAAGCAGGCTACCTCTTCCTGTCAGGTATGCACATTATTACGAGCCAAATATCACCCATCGCTACAGTGAGGGCCTTTGGTTTGTCTACGTTCCCAAAGACTGGAGTTGTCACGCCGTTACGAGTGAGGCAGGTCGGCCTGCGGGGGCCCTTTCTCTGGCAGGAGTGTCACAGAAGAAGAAAAGCAAAAGCTGCAAATAAAAAAATAGAAAATAAAAAAAGCACATGGCTGAGAAAAGGTCCTTAAGGTCTGTGCCTCTCGCTTTAGCTGTCCTGTCTCATAAAGACCCTCAACACAAAGGTTTTGACACAAGCTTTCACAATCCCCTGAACACTAAATTGCAGGAAATTGGGTTACAGTTGAGATGGAGTCTTCAGCTGGTGGTTGATGGAAAGAACAGACAATTAGTTTCTTGATTCTGAATAGCTCTGTGAAGAGTGACCATGATATCGAGGAGTGTAAAAGAAAACTGTAGATAACGGACTAAAAGAGCATATTCTGCCATAGATACAGTGTTGAAGCTTGTGAATATATGTTATAGGGTCAACAGGTTTTGAGTGCTCGGCATCAATACTTTTTGTGTGGTTATCACAGACTGGCATCTAACATTAGAACATCAAAGGATGGGTTTTGAAACATCTATGAAATAGAAACTACAAATGCAGGCTGAAGACTATATCTGATATTTGTGATTTAAAAAAAAAAAAACTCCTACTATTGCACTAAGTTTGGAAATAGTGTGAGTCAATGACTGCTATCTGTGAAATGTTAAGCATGCAAGAAAAATCATCTGTAAACCAAGCCATTGTTTCTAAAGTAGACCTATTATTTACTGGCATCATGATGAGGATTGTCAAATTAATTCCAGGCCCTTTATCTGTGACTGGTTTACAACCAAAAAAAAAAAAAAAGTGGTTAGGATGAGAGAGCTGGAGAGGCTGTGTGGGGTATTGATGAGCCTCTTTAAATCACTAACGGATTTGCGGGGGATTTTATACCACTCCAGTGAGTCTGGTGTGTTGAGGATAGGGTGAGGTCATGGAAATATTTCACCGGGTCTATCGCTTTGACGTGTAATCCTGACAATGAATAGGAACACAAGTGTGGTTTTGGGCAAGGATGCGTGTGCATGTGTAAGATTATTGGTTGACCGTGAAAACAATTAGGGCTGCAGTGCCATTTCTGAGTGTCGAATTCACAGCACACATACACACACTAAGCTTTGGCTGGGTTTGAATTCCACTCACATGTCACTTTAATTTATGCATTCAATTTTAATAAATGCCTGTAGGGCTGGTATATTATCAAGCTCAAGTGTATACGTTACCATAGCAAGTGACACTGTGTTTAAAAAAAAAAAAATCTTATGTTTTAGACTGCAGTTTTAATTATCTGCAAGGCACCCCTCCACCCTTAATTTGACACTTAGTTAAGTTGTCCCTGGGGGGGTCAAAACACTTAGCAGGCGCATTTTAACACTCAACAACTTCTGGAGGCAGAGATACAAAAAGCTGCATTGCACGGGGACTGGAGTGCGAAGCATTAACTTACTTGGGCAGAACTGCGAATTCAGATATGCATTCGTTTTCTGACTGGCCACGGAGATGCCATCTTTGACTTGTAGTGCAGATTCTTATAGGAGTGTTTCTTGCAGATAAGGACCACCAAAGTGTGCCCCGACCGTTAAATCGCACAGAGATCAAGCCATTTGCTTGGTGAAATCACCATGTATGTTCCCCACTAATTCTCAGTAATTACTATCTATCCCCCCCCAAAAAAAGCGTGTTTCTATGACACCGTTAACCCCAGCACACTATCAAAGACGTGGAAAATGATTTGTGAATGAATTTGTCTGCTTGTGTGCAGATATGGACCCAAAAATGTCAGCTTAGCATTTAGAGCAATCCAAGCCGCTCTTACGATTCTGTTGGTGGTGGTAAAAGTATCCAGAAACCATCAAACTGACAAAACCTGACAGAGCTGTAGTACATCAACCTCTTTACCACTCTGTAAAATCGAACACATTTGCCTATGTACATTTTACAGTACCAGGACACCAAGTTTTCTTTAACAATATTCATGGCTTTGCTTTGTTCTGAGGTTTTTTTTTTTTCCCCCTCCTCTGTGAACTTTAGACCAGTGAAGGGGATTCAAACAAAGATGCAATGCTTCTCTGAGGCCGAAGCTCTAAAAGAAGTTAATTTATGGCCTGTTTGGGAGGCAGGTTTGGCCTTGAATACATAATAAGGTAGTGCACCTGCAGCCGCATACAAATGAATGGAAATGACGGTTAGTATTTACGCCTCCCTAAACCATTGGGACCTCCTGATCTGACCACTAATTGGCCAGCAAAGAGAAATGAAGATAGCTTCCTTGTTCACAGGCTGCTGCATCTGCAAAAATCAGGTGCAGTTTTGCGCCCAGTAACTCTACTCCCCTCCTCTGTTTTCAACCTACAGCAAAGTTTGACACAAGAGAAATGTTCTTTACAAAATGTTAACTTCGATTTGCATATAGTGAAAATACAGTTAGGTTTATGATGCATACATTGATCCAAAAATATACCTGCATATCTGGATGCTCTGACAAATCAAGTCAAAAACAATGTGCTGCATGGGTGATATAAAGCACTATAGCTCCTCAGCATGGACAGATTGTGGGCATTCACTCGTCCTACATGATGGCAGGATTCCCAGACTAGAGATGCTCTGTCTATTTGTAGTTGTTTTGAATATCTTTGTAGTTTTGCATCTTTTTTGTCTTTTTTGGTGTCTTTGTAGTAACAGTACTTTGCATCCCTGTGCATTCATTTGATTGATTTTCCAACTAGAAATGTCAAGTCACTTCAAGCAGAGGCTCTTGTACGGGGGGCCCCCCCTGTCCCTTGGGACCCTCACTCTATGTCTGGTATTACCATTCAGCAATCCATCCACCGCCCTCAGTAATTTGACATCTCCAAAACATGCTGGTGCACTAGGAAACTATACTATCTTTGAATAAAAATTCCATTACAATGTTTTTTTTTTTTTTTTTCTCATTCTGCCATACTTTAAAGCCAGCGGCTCACAAGAGCTTGTAATGGCACACCAAGTGTGAACTTGCCTTGCAGAAGTGTTGATTACAACTCCGCTGAATGTTTTCTAAATTAAAATACACTTTTTTCATTCATACTTGATATGATATACAGAGGGTGCACACATTTTTATAGGAAGATAAAGTATTTTTATACAGGTGGATAGCTCCATAATGAAAGATTTACGCTTCTGTTGTGTCGGGCTATTTTATTTTTTTTTTAATTAAGAAGAAGCACATTTGTTATACATACATAAACAAGGTTAATTTGTTGGGTTGATCAGAATCCAATTGCACGTGTGACTTCAAAATATGCAGGGCAAGAAAAAGCAAATGAACCTGTTGGAAGTTCATGTTTTTTCTGCAGTAATCTGTCATAAATTGTGATCTGATCTTCATCTAAGCTAATTAGCTTTTTTCACTAGCGCTATCAGGTGTTTATGGTTCTTCTCGATAAAGACATGAAAGATCAGATTCGGTTTGTGTTATTATTTTAGGCACAATATGTTATTTATTACTCTCAGATGAAGATCAGATCAGATTTCATGACAAGTGAATGCATAAAACCATGAAATTCTAAAGGGTTCACATACTTTTGCCTTCTACTGTATGGCTGCATTTCAGCATCACCCCCTCTGTGCTTGTGACTTAGCTCACATAGATTTTCTTAATCAATAGCACAGTATTGGATTTAGGAGTGTGGAAGTGGGAGGTGCAATCTGGCAGGACGGACTGCCTAAGCACGGAGGCTCTCTTCTTCCTTACCGTCTTTATGAGCCTCTGCTCACGAGGAAATGTGCATTTTAAATTCGGGGGCGCTCTGTTCGCCTGATATCCTGCTTTAGCTCAGTAAAATAACAGCAGAACTGTGTATTCGCTCAGCAAATATAAACTTCCCTGCCAGCCTTTTGTCACCTCTGGAAAGGAGATGACTGAACTGATGCACCGCCCCAGTGGAGCAAAACCGTTTAAATGACAACACATTTTTGTCTCACCTTGAACTTAATTGACTGCCTGAAAGCTGGCGTTTGAAAAGTGCTGACAGAAAGACTTCTCTTGTTGTTTGGAAACGGTAGCTATTGACAGAGCCTGTTGTGTGTGTTGTTTTCCCGATTGCTGTCACAGTTGCATGCATCTGTACGCCACGTTCATAAGTAAGCATGCACTGTGTGCTCATAAGGCTACGCATTATGGATGCTTCATGTTACACGTATTGCTCCAAGCAGGGTTAATGTTCACATGCATCCTCATGCGTTCTGTTCCTGCAGAAAGGGGAAGTGACAGATGTATTGTTCACAATGCAAAGGTGAAGTTGAAAACATTGATAATACAGTGATATTTAGTGACATTTCTTGCAGATTGGCATCGGGAGATGAGATTTCTACTGTTCCTCTAATTTCTACCTTTTAGTTTGAAAAAGCCGTCATTAACAAGGCAGCTGATGACAAGTAGGTTGATAACCCAGGTGTCTACCAGTGTCACTGGCAGTTGTGACAGCTCGAGGACTTTTAGCAGCAGTTACGCTGTCACTGGAACAGGCCGGCTACCCCCCACCCTTCTTTCCCGCCCGCTTGTACACTGGTCCTGCCTGTGATGCTGAGCCGCCACGGCGCAATGGTGGCAACTGTGGGATTTCTTAGAGGGGAGCCACAAGACTGTAATCAGTCATTATGTCAGAAGCAAGCCCCGTGAGCCCCGCTCCAGCTCATTCAGCCAAATAATAAGCAGCAGATAACGGAGCTGCCATGCAGGCAGCAACAGAGCCCCCATGGACGGGGAGCTAGAAAACGGGGGGCCTTTTCCTCTCATCTGCCTACATATGGACGTCACGGTGGTTCAAGGGCTGCATCAAGCTTTTCATACAGTTCTGCTCTTAATAACTTAATACGTGAGGGTGCTAACAAGGATGTGTGGTCCATTATTATTACCATTATTATTATTGTCTTATGATTGCAAGTAGAAATATGCTAACACCCATGGCTTAATATAAAGAATAGGTAGCACTACCATGTTGTTGTTTTTTTTTTTTTTTTTTGGACTTCTCAGATAATCCTGCAAGGTTTAATCAATGAAATGCCTCTACTGGATTGCTGACTATGTGATATAGAGAAGCAGCCCACCCTCCTCCATAAACCCCATTCCTTTCCCCCCCTCCTCCCTCATGCAGTTTTGTCATTCCATAACAAGGGTCACAGTCTCCCATTGTCTCACCACAGCATTCCTCGGCATGGTAGTATTGACTGGTTCTGCTGGGTGAGTGGTGCCGTATAACATCCATACATCACCAGGAAGACAGAATGACAGACAGTGGGAGTTGAGATGTCAGCCCGTCCTCTCCAGGCAACTGACATCCACTCCCTTCCTGTTCTCCACGTTGATAGTCTATCTTCTGACAGGGCCCACATTGATAGTCGCAGTCCCTCTGCTTCCCCACCTCACTAGTACACTTGACAAGCTCCTGATATACATTTTCTTCTAGTGAATGGTGCAGGAAACAAAATCTGCTCCCAATTAATGTTTTCCTTTTAAAGGAACATACAGTCACCGAGATATAAATGTTATTTGTTCATCGACTGCCACATAATAATTGGTGCACCACTGTGTGCACGCAAAGATTGATAGCCAGATTAATCTCATCAAAATGTTAAGCTCTTATAATCTTCTCATGCACCCATTTTACCCTCTCATACATAATAAATGTAGTTTAAAGTCGGGCTAACATAGAGCAAATGGCTTAACACAGTAGCGTGGTAGCTTCCACCTACAAACCAGAAAGCCGCAGCGTGTCCCGAGACAGTTAGCTCACTCGGGTCAGTGTAGGTCAACCCTTCATGGAATTTCTGCCTATAATGATTAATAAGGTAGGTTTAGTTATTGCTTTGGAAGTCATCAGTTGAACAATACAACGACTATCTGTAATCTAGTTTCCATACACCTGGGTCTGCAGTTTTTCTTTGTTAATGCGTTGTTCTTTTTCCTGTTAATTCTAAATGCAATACAGTCTCCGCTAATGAATAGTCCATTATTGACCAGTATAGACAACAAGCACTACCTTGTTCCACTGTTTTTTTTTTTTTTTTTTATCAGCTCAGCCTCTCCCAATGAAATCTCCAAAGAGACAATCCAGGATTTTTTCACAGCTCTAGGCCAAAGGTCCATTTAGCAGGTTTTCTGTTGTCACTCAGAAACACTGTGAAAGGTTAGGTTGCTGTAATCTTGTTTATGCTTTTGGTCAGTAGGAAGCCTCCCTAAGCCAGCTTTGTGTCAAGCACAGCTGGAAAGGCCTTTACAATTGCAGCAGAGTAGAAATAATTGGTCCAGCAGCTTGGATGCAGCCATGACACACAGGTAATTTGCTAATTTCTGTCTCTCAGCTGGTGTTAACTGTGCAGGAAACTGAAAGTGTGTGGAGAAATGATTTATACTCCTCCTGTAGCTTCGGTACAAATGGAAATGTGGCAAACAAGGCTTTGGTTTGGTTTGGTGCCAATCGCTGCACAGTCACAGTTTCCTTGTATTTTTAAGGGGAGCAAAATCTAATTGTATCACTTCAAAAATGAACAATAATAAACGCCACTTTCTCCTTGGTTTTGTTGTTGGCTGTGCTACAGTTATCTTATCTTTGCAAAGCTGTATAAATGTGCATATGCACATTGGGGTAAATGCCACACAGCACTGTCGTTGTTAATAAATTGACGTACCACACAGTCAACAAGAGTCCTACAAACATGATGCTGTTCCAACAGTTCCAAGAGAAGCCGTTTCCCCGGACCGCTGATGCTTTTTGAGAAGGCTACCTCCATCACCATGGATAAATTTGGACGGGAATGTTAGTTGAAACCCCTTTTAATTATACTGACAGTAAAGAATGAAATTAAGCAGGAATTAAGTGCTTTTTGCGTATCGATTCTTTCCTCTGGATCTGTGGACATGCTGGAGTGAGGGAGAGACAATTGTAATCATCTGTCGAAGCACTGCAGACCTCCACGCATGGCCCCTTTTTTTCCTGAGTTTTTAATACAATGAGAGCATGTACTGTACATCAACCCGGCCTTCTCATCTAATTAGGAAACGCCATTGAATTGAAAAGGAACTCGGACAGGTCTGGACAGAGGCCACACAAGCACTTCACCTAGATAGAGTTTTAATGTTTTTTTTTTTTCTCTTTTTGTGATCTGTTTTCATCAACCTTCTGTACGTTATTTTATAACATGGATGACAAGACCTCCTACAGGTTTCCCCTAATGATGTGTACTCCTTTTAGCTGTTTGCAGCGATCGGTAGACTTTTATTTTGGCAGAATGTCACCTCACCTGTGCTTCAGGAGAGTGACTGCCACCTTGATTTCCCTCAGGTCCCAGCAGGATTCCTGTTTGACTTAGTTACTGCAGATGACTCTTGACTATAAAAAGACGAGTTACTTTGAAAACAGATGACAGGCTGGCTTTTTGTTTGCTTGTTTTCAGATGGCGCTTCCTCCTGTTTTCTTGAGAACTTCCTCTGACCGTGAGCTTTGCTCAGTCACACCAGCAGATGCGACAATTCGTCATGCATAAGAAACCCCACTCCGGCAGCCATCTGTCTCCTTGTGTCTGTTACCGTGCGCTAGCAGTTTGTTTTCATAGACCCATATACAATTTTAATGGCATGCAAAATATGCTGAACCAATCTCATGACCTCTGAACCTCATTCTAAAGTCTCATTCATGACCTATAAGTGACCCAGGTAACAGAAACCAGAAAATATGCAGACTGTCACCATATACAGTTTCTGAGACTTGTGGAAGAGTTTGCAATTTAGAGCCACACCATACTTTTACCACCTCTGGATAGCTGGATTGAATTAGTATGCCAGGTTAAAATGAAATTTGGCTCTGGTTCTTAGATAGTCCAGCAAAAACAACACGCTAAACCACAACAGGGATAAAAGCAAGGAGGTCAGAGGGATCACTTTAACTGATCTGGAATCTGATACCAACTTCAGGAGCCATTTCTTCATTTCACCAAGTCAGCGGAACGAGGTGTAAAATTAGAATAACCCTATCACTAGTTACAGTTGCGTTCAATAACCATCCTCCATCTACAGTATGGGTTGATTTGTGATTAATGTAGATAAGCTGTGTTTACAATATAGATAGGGTTAACCAATGAGGATTGGGAAATGGCATGGGGCATGTTAATGACCAGGCAGTAAATAAACTTGGTTAAGGAACTGGCTTGCCCTTAATTAAAAGCTATTGTTAGTTGCAAGTCTGTGACTGTAGGTGAACTGTCAAACATGCTTTGCTTCATTCATGCATTGCCTCTGCAGAATCTTCCAATACGATGTCATTTCTAGCCTATTTGAATGAATTAGACAGTTGTCTCAGTGACTCTCCTGTTGTCGTACTTGCAGCATGCCCAATTAGACAATAACAGCAGGAGAGTGGTGGGAATATGCTAAATGCTTCAGAGGTCTGGGTCTCCGCTAGTATGCAGCACTCTTGAGCACTGGTAACTGCAGCACACTGTTTTCTCACAATTACACCCGTTTCTGGTTTCCTCTCTTACACCGGTGACTGAATTTGACATTTCTGGTGACAGTCTGATTTGGGAGGTGGGATTTTTGCGGGGGGGCTTTAGGGGTGACTTTGGGGGTCTTTAGCGTAAAGGTTATCCATACCTCATTAAGTACTGCCAGTGAATGCACAAACTGTTGAACATCCACGCTTTTTTCCCTCCCTTCTTCTATGAAGGTTTTTCTAGTAATTATAAGCATAGACATCTTTTTATCTCATGCATGAGAAAGGCTGTATATATAGATATTTTTCTTTTCTCCACATCACTGCACTTCAGTCACATTTGCTCATTGCTGGTTACCCTGATGAGAACAAGACCCTAAGAAGAATTGAACACGTCTCGGCAGCCCGTATTGTAACATTAAAGCAGGCGATTGCCACATGTCATCACCACTACCATTAAATAATGCTGTGCAGGCTTTCAGTGATAGAAAGATGCCTATCGCTCTTTGCTGTGCTTTTTACTCTCCTCAGGGCTATGTGTTCAATATGACTCTACAAATGTGATTTAGTGGCCAGATACCCTTGGGACTCAAGGGTCTCTTCATTGACCTCTGCTGTGTCGTATATTGCAACAACATATGTAGGTTAAGGTTATCTCTCAGATGTTGGGCATGCTTTGGAACTGGATATAGCAGAGGAAAAGGTGCGGATAGGGTTAAGGTTGGAGAACTGCCAAGGCGTTTTTACCTTCCCATCAAGGCCAACAGAAACATTCAGACGTTGCTGATGGTTTCACTCTTTTCAACAGCTTCTTTCTTCTGCGTTCTTTTGCTCGTCTCTTTGAGCGCGCTTCCTGCAACTTTCTTCAAAACATTGTCTAACAGAGCATCAAATTCATACAGCGTGTTTTTCTTTCAACTCTCATCCCATTCTGTCTATATTCATCCTCGATTCAATTACTTTTTGGTTTGAGCAGAGGCTCGTTCTATACTATATTGCTCTCTGATGCGTGATCCTAGCACATAGACTTATGTCAGAGCTAAAGGATGGCTGTCCAATTTTCTGCATGGATAGCAGTGTTGGTGGCATTGTGCGTTTTTAAATGCTCTTGTCAGATGCGCGTTAAGGACGTATGGGCCACATAGCCGTGTAATTCCATTACAAAGACATTGCTCATTTCTGTCACATGCTGTCATTAGCTTGTATGCTGCAGCTATTTGAGTTTTTCTTTTTTATTCCACCTGGATATGTGTGAATTGGTATGCATTAAGTAGTATTTGATAATTATTTTTATAATAATGATTTCAGACATCATAAAAAATATACCACTTTAATTCACCTTATTTGTTATAGTGCCAAATCACAACAGAAATCATCTCAAGGCACTTTGCAGTAATGTAGGTAATATGATCTCTCTTGCTAATTCCAGTCAGAACTCTGGCTGCAGCATTTTGGACTAAGTGGAGGCGTTTGAAGGATTTATTGGGACAAACTATCATTAGTGAATTACAATATTCAGGTCTAGAGGTAACTAATGCATGGATTAGTTTTTCAGCATCACTTGGATGTATGCTCGGACATGGTGCTCCTAATTTCATCATATTCCTCAGGTGGAAGAAGTTCTAGATGTTTCTTCCATGTATGACGTAAAAGAGATATCCCAACCTATGTTTAGGTTTGGAGTTGATTAATAAGCTTGAGTGGACTATTTTCCACATTTGATTGTTTACTTTTTATTTATAGAATCTGTCACATACTGGTAGACGGCTAGCCTCCATAGAAGCAAATGTAAATGCAGTTATGTCTTTTTCTTGTAGTCATGGTGAAAGGTTGACATGCCCCCGAATGACCACCCCCCCTCCTCACAGGGGTCCTGCGATATCTCGGTTGTCTCCTTCCAAGCCTGAATGGGCACTTTGTGCTGCTGCCCGCTGCTGCTCTGCAGACCAATAGGTCCACCATACACACCTGTCAAGCCATGTCCTTGGCGCCTTGGGTGCTGAGACACTCCAGAGCCCCCCTGCCGCACACAGGGTTATTGAACCCTTATGCACCCACAAACACACACCTAAAAGCAGTAATATATGATCAAATAAACACATGTGGCGACACAGACCTGTGTAACACAGATATGTATACACGCAGACATACACAATTGAATTTTGACATAAACAGAGCATGCATGCATACATTTACACACACACACAAGCATACTCGAAGACCTGAGTTTATTGGAAACACACCTCGCTCCCCTTGCCTCTGCCAAGGTTATATTCAGTGTGTAGGTCGGCTTCAGAATTCAAAAAGGGTCAAGTTCCATATTTGTCAGGTTGGGGGAGGTGGGCAAGGGCACAGAAGGTTGGTTGGGGGTGCACATGCTTGCACATGGAAAAAGGATTCAGAAGTAAACTACCTGTAACTTGACCCACGTCTTTAATAAGTTGCAGATTTTCAGTTTTTCAATTGAGAGAGAGAGGCCACTCGGGGCCCAGCTAGCGTCCCTACTATATAGCAAACATGTATAGAAGATTAATGACAACAGTTTGAATATTAATTCACTGTGGTAAAAGGTTTTAAGAGAAATGCTTCAAATTGCCAGGTTACCGCTTCTTAATTGGGATATATTTTGGACGAATGCTTGGGTAAAACATTAACCTTTAAAATTTTCACCTTGGGCATGGGATTTTTCATTATTATTATTATTTCTTTTTTTTTTTTGCATTTTATAAACCAGACTATCAACGTATTAGCTAAAAAATGACTAGGCATGTTTAATGCAAAAGAAAATGGCTAAGTTAAATTAGCTTTTCACTCAATTATTTCATTCTGTCACTTTGCAACACAATTTATTAAGTTTTTAACAGTTTTGCACTCAAATAACTGGCTGGAAGATGACATGAGACATTTTTTTGCAGTCACCAACTATTTGAAATGCATCAGATAGATGGATAAAGAATGATAAAGTAATTGCAGCCCTGGTATACATTAAACCGAGTGCACTGTATAATTCATGACCCACTAAAGGAAACCCTCTTTTTGAGGTCTTGCCACACTCACCTCAAGTGTTTCCTCTTTGTCTCTCTGAGCATGTCTTCATTGCTTTGGCCGGCAACCCTCCACAGAACAAATGTGCCCCTCTGCGTGGCATTATCATCAAAGGAAAAAAAAAAGCTAAATGGCTGATTGTACATTCACACAACGTGCACCCTCATGAAAGACCTATGATGTCAACTCCCACTTGTGTCATCCATACAATTTTCCCCTCTATTGACTTTTATGTTGTGCCTCAAGGTTGGTCATCGTGGTGGGAATGTGTGTATTCCAAACAAAGACAAGAGTGATTATCATAATGATATTCCACCGCTAAGGTAAACAGTATGGCATTTTGACAGCTTATTTTTGACGATACATTTCATGCATTTAATATTGGGCATCAAAAGACGAAGCCTTTTTAAGAATTGGCTTTGAACTGGGATTGGTGGTGAGATCATGCGATAATGGAAATCTCGTTCTGGCTTGAGAAGCAATATTCGGCCCGACGACTACAAAAACATGACATTTACATAAATATTCCAACACATGAGCGTGCATATGTATAAAAATTTTAAGCAGCCGTGCTGTGTACCACCTTATGTGAGCACAGTATTGTGGAGTCTGCTTATTACTGGTACTTTCTCATGTTTCAACAGACACAGACAAACGAGCCCGTGGAAGAACACAGGCTTGCATACAGTACATAACCTACAGATTCATATCCCATGGTTCATCCTTTTCCAATTAAGGTCAATTAGGACATGCGCATATGGAAGTCTTCTGGGGGAAGTACTGTTCTGTGCTGTATGTGTCTCATAACCCTTTTCTCCTCTATTTGTATGCCTACACAGAGTGCAATACAGGAATATGAACTAGGGGAAAAACATAGAAACAATGATGGAGGAGATGGAGGGAGATGAAAGCCGAGAAAACAAGAGTGAAAGAATCAAACACAAGATGAGTAGATGCTGTCAGAGTGAACTACAGTGGGACTAAATAATGAAAAAGCAGACTCGTAAATGTACATAATCTTCCTGCAGTGGCCAGCAACTTCAGTCAATTGTTATCAGCTTGCCTGAATTTAATGTGACCCTTGGGGGTAGGGATGCTGCCCATGCATTATAAATGTTGCCCATTGAGTTCAGTTGCTAAGCTTTTCCTCCCTTCTCAAAGAGCAGCTCCTGTCCGGCTATGATTACTTAACAGATAGTAGCAGTGCAGTATAATTTGTTACATTTACTTTTCATGAACAGAGGGCTTTGCGTTTCAATGCAGTGCTAAATTCGCCTCCTATACCTTTACCCTTCCTAAGTGTTGGTAGGATTTAAGACTGTACGACTGTTCCTCACAGTGTGAGAGGTGTAATTGTACCATTAAGTGAAAGTCATGGTTTGATATATTGTAAGTAGAATTTAAAAACCAAATCGCTACGGAGCCTGGTTACTTCTCTTCTTTGCAAAATCTGTAATAGTATATGCAAAAAAGTACTACCAGTGCATATTGCATGTTTATAAAGAATATGCAGGTTTCTTGTAAAAGATGCCACCATTTTAATTCCTTCGCCGTTCATTAGCCACATCTCCTTTGCCTTTGACCTCAGCATGCATAGGCTGGTTTGTCAGTTACAGCGTCGCAACCACAGGGCCATTTAATTTAGAGCCCTGCTCCTGTGATTAGGGCTTTTGTTGTGAGCAGTTTTGACTACTGTAACACGGGTGTTTGGGTCAGCAGTGGGCACAATAGCTTAGTTACTCTCGCTGACTTCCTCACTATTGCCTCTCCCTCTCTTTCTCAGCACATTTTCCACTTGGCTGATAAAATAAGCCACTCTTTGATGAGCTTTCGGCAGGCCACGGTGCCGCGCCTCAGTAAATGCTTTTATAGAGACACACCACAGGCTGTCGACTCGGATCAGTCGTACTGCACATGCCGCATGCGTCCACTGCTTTTTTCTCATGTGCGGTTTTGTCTTCTGATGACAGTTTTGGCAGCAGCTGTGCCTTAAAACCACTATAAACATTTCCTTGTATATAGTATCATTAGTCCTGCGCTGTTTCTTGTCAGCTGGTCAAATTCATGCCCAGGTACTTTCGGTCATGATTAGTTATTTACCTTGAAACAGCACAAAGCCCGAGGCAGAAGCTGCAAAAGCAAAACAGAAGCATGGCAAGGCAGCCAACACCAATATATAAGTGATGATGCTCATTGTCCTTTTGGTTTTGTGTATGCATGATTTTTAGCATTGCAGCTCAGTTTAGTAGTGTTTCTCCCCTTGATTATACTACAGTATAGCAGGAAACATTGTTACAGCCAACGTTACTGTTGGGCGTGGTCAGTCATATGCTCTGCTGCTCTGGCGACCAAACTCAACTATGATATCAAGCACAATGTGCCATAGTGAATCACTTCTGGAGTGTGAAATCAAATTTGGGTGTAAGTTCATGGCAGTGAATGCGGGTTAGTCAGGCTGTGTTTCATCATTTTGTAATTTAAAAAAATACTCTTTTCAGCATGGGAATAGAAAAAATACAGAGTACCATTGTTAATGTGATGGAGAAAAGGGCCAAAGACTATTCCTTGGCCTTTTTTTTCGTCTGTGTGTGTGTTAATGTCATAAAGTTGCTACATACCCTTCTGGGCTAAAGCATCAAAAATGGGGAATCATTGGCCTACAAATATCTAGTGGTCTTGGCCAGCTTTCTTGGCAGTCCAACAAAAATCTTTCACATCAATTTCTGCTCTTTGTGCCACTGATAAGTGATGTTATTTTAAAAGGCCTTTACAAGGTGATTTTAAGGTGTTTGTTTGTGTTTCCTGCTATAGTATACTGTAGATACAAAGTTGGAAGTCATCTTCTACATAGACATGCTTCAGGTGACTGACCTGATTGCCAGGTAGCTCAGTCATTTTCAATTGTAACACAAAGTCATAGGCAGCTTGTGAGCAGGATGTTGACATCGTTCAATCTTTCACTTAAACCTATTATGCTGTGGTTTTGAATGTTCTCAGTTGCAGCTGACAAGATTCAAAGTTGTTCCTTGAGCAGCTTCGATGAAACACTGTTAACAATGGCTTTATAGGAAGTGCTGTCAAACTTTGTATGAGGTGACTTACTAGAAATGTTACTGATAAATTGACAATAATGCATCTTTTACCATTTACAAAATTAAAAATTTGTGACATTACTGCAGTATGTATATATGTTGGTACAGTTCTATTAGTTCTATAGCTAAATGTAATCATTATTATTCACAACACAAGGTTTGTGATTATGCGTGGCAGACTATACTACGTAGGAATATACAGTACATAAATATCTTAAGTTAAAATGACAGAAAATAATCAATTTACATTTCGGTATTACTCAGAAAAAGAGCACAGTCCTGAATAGCTCTACCTCTAGTTATGCTTTCACTAACAAGCAACCTGGCAGTAATAAGCCGCTTTCTCACACAGTGTCATGTGGGGTCATCTTTGCCTTGTACTTCAATGAAATTGCATATATTTGGAATGAACATCCTAGTAGTAATAGTACAAGATTGCCTTGAGTGCCTGGAACTGCCTGGTGTACTATTTCTCTGGCCCGAAACTCTTTGAAGATACTTTGGAAGCTTCAGTTCCCAACTATTGCCAGTACTTTTAACGCCGATGATTATAAGCGAGCAGGTTTGGATTTGGCTCCGACGGTGTCTCAGCTCAGTGAGGAAGTTCAGAGACAGCAGTGGTGGATATGTGTTTCATGGGAGGTAAATGTGTAAAATTAAAGACTTGGACAATTGCTGTAATCCCAGTAAATTAAGTCTGAATAAAAAAAAAAAACTGAATCCACCGTGAGCCGACGATGAAGCCAACTACGCCTCATTAAACCGTCCAGAATGTAATTTTTATTTTCTCCTGTCTGTGAACCGTCACTACTATTGTGAAACAGTTTGTGGTTAGGATTGTTGCAATATGGTGTGATTGTGTTCCTTTCCAAACACTTTGAGGCCCGCTAAATGACTGGCAGATGCTCTGTTGACCAAACTAGCTCGAGCGGTTCGGCTAAATTGACCTAGGGCATCTGTTTCCTCTGCCAAAGTCTCAAATTTGATCAAACATAATGAACAGCAGATTTGATGAAGCACGGCCCCGGCACTTGTTCGGAAGCCAAGATCAGTCGGACATTGTGCCCAGATGATATTTGGTAGTTTGGCAATATAACTGACATTTTTTTCTTTTCTTTTGTAGTAGCAATTTGGAGAAAAGATGGAGCCATTTTACTCAGCGTGTTTTTGATCAGTGACACACATGCACAATAGGGAACCTGATGACAGCTACAAACAGAAGCCGTTTCTCTCAATTTGTTTGTCAGTGCTTTATTCAGGACTTTTTATGGACATAGAAGGTAATTTCTGGCGTATGCCACTGCTTTTAAAAAATATTGACACATGACAGACAGATATTGGTTCAATTCAATATCTACCTCATTAGCATAATAAACACAGAACCACTGATTAATCCGTTTTTAATTATAGTTTATTATTCAAGACCTTAACGTGCTACAGACGCAAAAGCTTTGTTATTGCAGGTGAGAATGAACTAGAAATGACTAAAGAGAGATAGTTTGCATCACAACAAGGAGAGAGAGCAAGGTGACACTTTTTTCACAACGTGCCGTTTAAATTTACCTCTGTGAAAGCGCAAGAAGCTCTTTAATGTATTCACAATTAAACCTAACCACCTAACCTGTGCACGAGGAGTATCACCCGAGCAAAGGCTTATGTTGTGAAAAAATGTAGCAAGAGCGACAGACGCAAAGTGGGACATGCAAAAGGGGAGATTGATGCGAAGTCTAAGAGGTAGAGCGGGAGAGCAGAGTGTGCACGATGGGGAAAACGAGACAGTGCAAAAGGTGAGTGGTGGAAGAAGTCATCAAAATGCTAATGCTGCATGGGATATTTACTGCAGTGTGTTAATGCAGTTTAAAACAGGCTCTTTGTCCTGCAACCCATCACCAAGCCTGTGTTGGGCTCTAATAAATCAGCCATTAAAGGCTGATGTGACCTGAATAGCACTTCATACGGCAGCTCTAGCACCAGTGTGGGAACCAGACAAACAGCTGAAAAATGTATGAATATGCCACCTACGGGGGGACGACCAAAAAGAAACCAAAAAAATATATATAAATGTTTTGTGTTTGAGGCGACTACGACAAACTAACAGACGTTGTAAAGGTGTTTTGAAAGTTTTTTCCCCAATGCAAATCTACGTCTTAGAAGCGCACAAGCCCGGTAACTGTGACTTAAAGTCATTATGGCAGATATTAAAAGTTGCTGCTGTACCCTGTCACTTATTTTTGAAAGAGCACTGTAAGCGCTACCATGTTTTACTGACGCAAGACTCTCTCTGTCATGTCCTGTCTCCTAATCTGCTTCCTTTCCTCTGTTTCCGTGCAGGACAGAACATGGTTTTATTATCCGGAGTGTGATACACTGGATTTGTGGAGAGAACACTCAAGAATCCCATTCGTTGTCATTTCAAGGTATCGTACTGTTTATTTATTTATTTATTTTTGCCATCTTTTCTGACAGCATCAGTCCTGACAAACGGAGCTAAAAAATGTTTAATTACGAGCCGTGAATACAGAATACATCACAGATTAAGTACACAAGCACTTTGCCCCCAACACAGCGCTGTAATGAAGAGCATTTACTCTATGGGCCCCAATTGGACTTGTTCTCGATCTGTGTGCAGTGGGATGTTTATGAAAATGATTGATGATGGTTCTTCATATGTAAATCCGTGGGACCTCACTGGTAAGCCTTTAATTTCTGCCACCAGTCAAAAGGAGGATGCTTTTGGTTGATAACCATACGTAGCTACTCTGCGTATTTGGATTTCATTCCCTGATGCAAATGATGTTTTCAGTGTAATCATGCAAAAGCACAGCTGGCTTCTATTTCTCTACGCCTCAAGTCTCTTGCTCCCTGCACACGCACTCCCTACACTCCACCCCTTAACTGCCGTAACCTTTCTGCATTGAGCTCTTAGTTCTCCCCCAGTTGGTTTGACATTGTTGTCTCCTACAACCCTGTATTTTCACTATGCCTCTCGTACTTACCTTCCCCCCCCCTTTCCTCGCACACTTGTTAGGCCAGCTAAAGGCCTCCACCTCCTCATCTCATCGACGCGCACGCTTCCCTCCACCGCTGCCACCTCCGCCAAACCCTCTCCATTCAGAATGGAGCCACTAGCCTCAGTCCTTCCTGTGGTGAGGCTGGATTGAATTCAATTAGGGAGATTGTTTGCCCTCCAGAGTTTACTGGTGGGCTCCGTGGATGATAGGTTTGCCTGCCGACGTTCCCTCCTCCTCCTTTTCCTCACTCCACACACACACACACACACACACACACACACACACACACACCTACTCCGGCCCACACAAACATACCCTGCTACATCCATTCAGCCTGTTTCCTTTCCACCTGACTCAATGCAGCCACCGCTCCTTTTCTCTCCTCCTCACTATGTACTCATGGCAGTGCATTTTTGTGCCTACATTGTTTACTGCGTGTGAAGATCAAGGCATAAAAACTGGCGCTGTGGGAGATGTGTCATGTCACCTTTTTGTCAAGGCCACGTTGAGTCATATTCTCATACAACTTTGTCTGTAAGGCTGATGGAGTTTTTGAGAGAGGAGAGAATAATTAGAAACTACATTTGGAGCTCAATCCCTGCATCTACACACACCTTTCAGGATAATCTCGTTTTATTTTTTCTGACTTAATTTACCACTTCGCCAGCATATCCAGCACAAAAGAAAAGGACAGTGGATGTTGCTGACATCAGAGTAATGGTCACATTAGTTGCAAGGTGAAAATAGAATTGTGCTGTCATTTGAATAACGCTGTGAGCAGCGGGCGGTGGTTGTGCACGGCGCTGGCTTTTGCTTTGTAGATATGAAGCGTAAATCTGGTATAGACGTAATGACCTTGGTCTTTATTCAGTGTAGGAACACACTTCAGTGACTTGCCCTGCAACCCACTGCTTTTCTCCATATGTCCCACTGTGTGACCGTGTACTGGTGTGTCTCAGAAATCAGATACTGTATTATTGCTGAAAGACGTCAAATGAATTAAAAGCAGGGGATTGTGGTGATGACAAATATCATAAAACACTCTGACATGGAATTATAAGCTTGATTTGATGCACCTCCTTTTGTCTAATTTGTGGTCACTTTAGATTAAGTCTAATCTGCTTCACTGGAGTCTTTTTAGGGGGGGAAAAGGGAAAGGAAAGCAAATGCCCTGCTTGATTTACAAGCACAGTATTTTGTAACAACCCAACCAAGTTAGCCACAAGAGATTTCTGTAAAGTAAAATGTGAAAGACATTTTTAGGCGGGATTTTACATTTTTAATATCGAGAAACCTCATCTACAAAAGCTCTTTTCAGTCTGGTCATAACGTATGAACCTCTGTGCTTTCCTCCACAGTTCTTTGCATACCCAACATGGTTGCCCATAGCACCAGCCATTCAAGTTAGATTGACCATAATGGCCCAGTGATGACATTAGCCCTCCCAAGTTTTGGTTCTGTTATCTTAAAGCCCCGCCATTTGTTTTCATAGCGTGATCCTGCCTGGACTTCTCACAATGATGCAAAACATGTCATTTGAATGGAGAGGGGGAATGAAATCCTTTTGGCCGATGTCAGCAGTGTTCTTGAATTTGAATGGTGTCCAGAGGTAGTTGACTTTGCACGTCTTTGTTGTTGTTGTCCAGTTACTTGGGCAACTGCAGCCGGTACCAAAACCTGAAGGACATCAGAGCATTGAAAACCTTCTAAATGACCGAATTATTTCAAAGGTCCACACATCGCTTGATGCAGTGCACAGCTGATAATGACAAATTTGTTGACTCTCTGTGCAGATTGCCGTTGTCAAGACAACAGCAACCTGCTAGAAGTTTATTTGCTCAGACATGTTTGTGGTTATTTTGTCCCCAATAGGAGGGGAGTTAATGTGAGGACACTACTGTGGCTGCATGAAAATGTCAATTAGTCATCGTATCCTCACTTATAGGATGAATGTAGGATGGAAAATATGATGATTATATGAGAGATAACGCCAAATAATCCGATTATTAGCGATGCTAGATGATTCACATACATACTTTAGGTAGAATTATTATAAACCAACATTATTTAGGCCATTCGACTGCCTCTTTTTGAAGACAGATTTACAGAACAGCAACACAGTTGGTTCTGAACTCAACGCAGCTGTTACCTTAATTATTCGCTGTTGTAGATCTATCTGTGTGTGTGGTGGTCATGCTTGATCAGAATATGCGTGTATGCCAACTGGCATGCATGCAGCATACATGCAGTTGATGTGCATGTACTTCTGCTTAATGTGGTGTTTACCGAGACATGTGCACGTCCACCTTTTCTACTTTTCCCAGTACAATATTAAGATGTTCAGTGGCTTTTTCGTCGCTCTCTTCTTTTGCATTATCACGATAAGAGCTTCATTTTGTTTTTCTTGTTTGATTATAGCCATGCATTTTCTAAATATTCTATTCCTAATCCATTCAGAAATGTGCTAAGAGGGTTTTCACACATTCACACAAGTGAATTAGAAATAGTTCAGGTAGAGGTCATTTTTAAAGTTAGGAGAATAAATACTTTTGGCAAATATGACTGGGCAGCACAGTGGTTAACACTGTTCCCTCACAGCAGGAAGGTCCTCTGTGGGTTTCCTTCAGGTACTCCAGCTTCTTCCCACCATCTAAAGACGTAAAGGTTAGGCTTGCTGTAGGCTAGTGCCTGTAGGTGCGGATGGGAGTGTGGATGGTTGTCTGACACTTTGTGTGGCACTGTTGTCTATCCAGTTCCGTTTTTGCATGAATGTCACAAAAATATTTCCCAACTATATCATAGTTATCTTGAACTATTTATGTAACACTTTGTCGAGCGGAGTCGCATCTATCAAAATACACTTTAGTAGTTTGGCTTTCTCTCTCAACATTTTTATTGCCTGTCACTGCCCACCTCCTCAGCGCCACGGGGTCATGCAGGTGAACGTTTCGCTTGCCTCGACAGAGTGGACGGTACATTCGGATGAAGCTATTTCAGTATAAGAAGGGGGTTGCTGGGATGAAAGCCGAGGTGTCTTGACGTGTGCCTGGCTGCTCTCTTGCTACCTGCCCTGACAGTTTGGGTGTCCTAATAAAACAACACCCTTGACAGTGGACTCACAGAGCAGCTCGGTCGACTCTCTCCGTCTTCTTCTGCCACTCCTTCGTCTCCACTGTGTCTTTCTTAGGACACCCCGGTCCTCGTCATGACCGTTTATGCTAATGTAAACGAACAGGGCGATCTGCTGATGACGATTAGATCTAAGCACTGCTTGCACCTCTGGGTCCACATTGATATCATCCGACATGACAGAAGGATCCAAAGCAGCAATGGCCCTAATTTGAAAGACTACTGATGGTTTTTGAGCTCCAAGGCGGTGGGTTAGAGATATGTTGAGTGAATACTGAAGTCACATGCTGACGCAGTGGAAGCTGTTGAAATGTACCTAGTCTAGAGAGATGCCCGCTATCTTGAAGAGTTTTTTCTTCTTTGGTTTTTGTAACACTGAGTCTCTCTTGAACTTCAGCTGCACCCTGTCCAAAGCTTCAGCTCCAGCAAGGTGTGCAGCTCTAATCAGCTCTGTTTGATGTGTGGAGGCAGCAGGCTTTACAGAGGAGCCAAGATCTCTTAGGACATTAAGGGGAGAGGGAGGAGAGGCAGAGATTACTGCTGGTCTTTTTATAGAGGATCACTCCATCTTGTCCTTTTTAGCTTGCTCATTAGTTCTCACTTCCCCCTGGAGGGTGATTCTCTCTGTCTCGCACCAAGACCACGGCCACTTCCCTCACTTTGGCAAGGGACCTGTCTGTCTCTCAGTTAACCAAATTTGAGAACCCCAGCCTTTCCATCATTATCAAATCATAGTCAGGTGGTGCTTACATGCTACAGAGCTGCTCCCGATCTGGCAGGTATGGGGAAATAAGCAGCCTTTTGTTGGCATTTGAGGCTTTAGTGCCCAAGACATGTCTTTTCTTCATTTTCTTCCCCCAGTTCCCTCCATTTCCTCCCTCCCTTTGGCTAGTACCTGTGAAATCAGACATCCCTCTGTGCCCGTCAAAAAATAACCAACACTCTGCCACTGTGCGACTGGCTGTCAGGGGAGTTCACCGCCTGACAATCGGCGTACACGCTGAGGTAATCAGAAGTTGTCAAATGTGAAGTGTCCTCTGCCATGACTAAGAGCGTGTTCTGTGTTTGCCTGTCCAACGCTGGAGCTTTGGCTACAGTGTAGGTGTACTAATGGCCTCTTTATCAACGGGGATCATTAAATAATGTCCTGCGCCTGCACATTTGGCAGCAAAATAGTTGTTTAGCAGAGGAAAATGCAGACACAGATGGATAATAGGAGCTTGTTGTCACTGCCAGCCCACTAGCCAACCCCGTTGTGTGATGGAACACTTTCATACACTTTCATGACCTCTTATGATTATACATCATTTTCAAGTGCACCCGAATAGTGTTCTTTTTTACATATTCCCAAGTGGTTTATGACAATTTAATTTGCATATTTCTTCTCCATATGCATGGCCTGCTCCTTAGCCCCTCTGAGAGAGGAAGCACGTGCCTTGTAAAAACACAACCAGAGAAATTCTTTCTTTTGCATCTGTTTATTTCGGGATGAAGGAGAGCACCTCCCTGCTGTCAGGGATCCCAAAGGTGCCATCACACCCGTCTGTCCTTTTTACGGTGGCTCTAAACTGTGGACAGGAGCTGCAATCTGTTTCTGTCCTCCCTTGAATTTTATTTACAACCCCAGCTTGGCAATAAAGCCCACAATTTATGACTTACTTTTTAATTAGAAATAATGTCTTGTAGAGTTTAAGTGATGGATGGTTTAATCAATATATAGACTGCGCTGGCCCTATGATCAACGTCGCTATTGACAGTGCGCAGAGTAGCCTAAGTTAACACTTTGTCTTTCAAAGAAGCATGGAGTGTTTTGTTTGGTGATGGAAACTGTACACTGCCCCGTTTCTATGTCTTTCTTCATTCCTTGTCCTTCCATTTTACAGCCTCTCCACTACTTTCACTTCTTCTCAACAGGCAATGTTTTCTCCAGAAGGAATCAACCTCCACTGTCACACTGTATTTAGGCAATTATTTTACCTCAGTGAAACCCCATTGTGTTGTGCCACATTTGCTCAGGTTTAAATAAAATAAGTGCTGAAGGTGGGTTCTTGTGAATAGAAACTGACAAGCTGGGAGGAATGCTATTCTCAAAAAGGTAGAGATTTTTTTTAATGGGTAAAGCAATTTCTTTTTCTCTCAGGTTCACAGAAAAGGGAGCACAAAAAAGGATTTTCAAGTAGAATTATTAAATAGGAATCAAGTCAATGGGATTTTGTTTCCTGGCACTATAGATGATTGCGTAATATACACCAGGGATGGAATTATGGTACTTGAAAACTGAAGTTCAATTTTGTCACTCATGGCTTATTGTGAAATGCTCAAACAGGACTGGACTGAAATCAGTGTGCCTTTCCATTTACCAGAAAATAGAAAAAACATTCATCAGTGTTTAATTTCTCTCCATGATAAATAAAGTTTTCATGGTCAAATGCCAAGGTCCTGAAGGCGTTGCAGCATATATGCCTGCCACAAACTTCTGATAAGCTGAGGTGATGTACAAATGTTTTGTTTGGACAACAGCCAAAACTGTTGCCGAATCATTATCATCAGTAAATGAATTGTATGTTTCACACAACTAAATATTCAAGGGTTAATATTTTAGGTATTGATACATAAATTACCTTCATTATGTACAGTCCCTGAACGCCTCATGCTCATGGAGCACCAGAGCTGCTCACACTGGTCCTTCTATTGTATGTAAGAACAATTTTACTTTGTTAACAGAAAGCTTGCACACGAGCAATTTCCAGCATATTGTATATATTTGTGGGCAAAACTGCTATTAATATGCAGGAAATAAGGATTATTGTTATATTTTATTATTCATTTTGAACTGTGGCCATCCCTATTGGTAGTGTCTGAAAAGAGACAAGTACAGAAGGAATAAAACACAAAGCAAACTCACTTTAAAATACCTTTACATAAACAATAATTGCATTAATGTAGACATATTATTAATATATGAAATAGATGAAATAGAGTATCCTATTCTATTCTGTTCTGTCATACAAGTTTCAAAGGCTTGACACTTAGCAAGGGTAAATATTTTACCCACGCTCAAGTTAATGAAGTTAATAATTTGAAAGCCTAAGAAACAGTGACAGACAGTGAATCACATGCCCTGTACTCATCGTCACAAGTTAATAATTGGATTGGGTTGCTTGCTGCTATCATCCGGACCTACCTCTAAGAGACCTAATAGACAGGATAATGTTATCCATATGCGCACACACACACACGTACACACACACACACACACACACACACGTACACACACACACACACACACACACACACACACACACACACACACACACAGCAACCCTCTAAGACCACAATACCTTTCTTTCTCATTGATTAGTGTTGCATTCACTGCTCAGGGCAGGCAGAGGCTTTAATAATGACTTTATGCTTTGCTTTCATGGTCTTCGGAATAGAATAACCACGGATGACATGGATCCCGTGCTATGAGTACCTCTAGTCAATGGTTAACTGTTCTGCGGCAATTCAAAGCATGCAGGCCCTGTCGCAACTGACCGCTCTTCTGTAGATCTTGACCTGGGTATGTTTTCTTCACCCCCCCGCCCCCATCCCAGCCTCATTTCTGCTGTTTTACTCCATTCTTTCATTTGTCTGGCATGTATTAGCTTATCTGCCTCCTTTGTGCAACATAAGCTTGCAGATAAGCAGCATATTGGGCCGGGTTACTCATGTCTGTCTTGTTCATTCATCAGAATCCTCTAATTTCCCTCCGAAACCTATTTCCCAGCCTGCAGGTGCCCTGTCTTGCAACACAGAGGGCATGCCTGATCTCTGCAAAGCAAACATAGACATTTAGTCACTGCCTGCGCTTTTGTGTTCCCTACAAGTGCTGGTAATACCGCGAGTGTACACATGACTAATCTCATAGTAAAAACATGCCACTGATGAGCACACAGCTTTAGTTGTGATTAGCCATGAAGACAGGAATTATCCATTTGTTGTGTTTCCCCCCCTTCTTATTCTTGGTTGACAGACAGGTGGCATGTACAGAACAAACAGAATCCTGCTGGGAACTTTTAAAGTGGTTAAGCATAAGCCCCCCCGAGTCCACAGGTGTTTCCAGTTGTGCTAAGTCTTGAAAATGCGTATCCTCCAGCGGGCTTTGGGTTGTCCTCCTCAAAGCGTGACCCAGTTCCTACAATTCCATGACACACAGTAGAATAAATACATTAGAGGAGGGTTTATTAGAAATGAGCAGTTACAAACGTGAGTAAGAGTAATGCCCCGAGACTCCGACTGGTCCTGTTCACCGGTCAGGGTCACTGTCAACCATGATCTCTGTTCTGGCCAGTTAATTAGGAATTAGAAAATGTCACGACCCTCAGGATGTTCTCCATGGTTAGAATAATGAACACCTGAAAATGGCAACGCACAAGACTGGGGCGGGGGGAAAAAATGAGTTTGGCTTGCACACAAGTCATTTCATTAAGACTTTTGAACTCCTGTGACCTTTATAATTGCACTCCAGCATTTTTTTTTTCTCCATTTCTTTCCATATATGAAAGTATAATTTTAATTCATTTGAAAAGATTTAGGGTCATGAAGTAGTCTAGCTTGATAAATTGAATTCCAATTTGACATGTGATCTATGGCGTAATACAATTTGAGATTAAGTGAAATTGATTAAGCGCTGATTAAATTTTATGCAGTCCAACCCAGTCCCATTGAAATCCTATGAAAACAAATCTCTTACTGTAAATTAATTAGATTGCTGTAATTTAATAAGTTGATGATTCTTTCAGATTTGCCTGATTGTCTAGCACCATTCCTTAATTTAAGCAATTTCTTAAGTAGCCTACTGAGAGAGGAGCACAGCTATACATTGTTTATCTGCAGGAAAAAAAAAAAAAAAACTTTGTGAATTACTTTATTCCACTGTGCCACACAGTCACATCAAATATCTATCTGTAACAGAAATAAAGTTGAGGCAAAACTACAATTCTCAAAGTATGACTGGAGATAATGCAGGTAAAAAAAACAAAAAACATATTTTTGCACAAATGCGCCCCGTTGCGTATGTTGTTTGGGGAGATTTAAGCATAGCCTAGCTTTTAAATTCCTAGTGAAAACAGTGTTATATCTAATATTCTATTTGTATTGCCACAACAAAAACTCGGTGGTGTTTGTCTATTCATAGATGAATACAGCACAGGTGGAGCCTGTGTTTCTCTGCAAAAAAAATTACATATACAAAAAAAAAAAAATCTAATTTAACCTATAATTCTCGCATTGCTTTTCTGGTGCAGCTGGTGTGTTCAGGCAGGGCAACGGCATTTTTAACATTCTCCCCGTGTATACGGCCCAGCTTTTGCTCCCGTCTGCCATATCATAATCATTTGGCTCAATGCCTTGATTCGAATTGGTGAATTGTTGCACCCTGAGTAGGTAGAGTATGATACATCTGCTCACGGGCTACGTTATTTTATCAACTGCGTTTGCAGGTCACAGTGCAGTGTAGAAGTCCCCCGCCCCCCTCACCCCCCCCCCCCCCCACCCCCCCCCCCCTGTCTGTGCTGGTAGTGAGTATGCCCCAGTACACACAGTCCCCTAGATGCAGTCTGGCAAGTCTAGTGAATCATCTTCCCGTCACAGGTTCAGGAAATACAACAGCGGGATTGGCAGTGCAAAGGTGGCGTCTGGCCCACTGTTGAGTGAGGTGTTTGGCTTGCTTCCGCTGGAAATAAGGGTATGTTGTATTTGTCCATGCAGGAGAAGGAAAGTAGTTTCTTTCTCTCTCTCTCGCTCTCTCTACTTTGACTACTTCAACGATGCGGCAGATTTTAAAATAATATACACAAATTTCCAGACGTACTCATCTTTGTGTGTGTGTGTGTGTGTGTGTGTGTGTGTGTTCGTGCACATGTTGCAATCCTGCTTTGTTTGTGTGTTTGCAGTTGTATTTCTTTGACCGTGGGTGTCCTTCTCTTGCACTCGCCGTGTGCCTTTTGAGAGGTTGTTTCATCTGAGCTCTTGTAGAAAGGTGGTTGCGAGGGCAGCTGATCAAAGGCAAAATCCTTTACGGCCAACAAGGGCCCCGCACAAGCACCAGATGTTTCCCATCTCTGTTAGCGTCTCAGTTAGAGCCGCCCCTTAGTTAACCAGCTCTGCCTAATGGCCTTTGCTGGTATTCGATGCTCTGGATCACTTTTCCTTCTCTTTTGTGCGGGGAACATGGGACAAAATATGAAACGCCAGGAATATCTTCTTCCTTTGTGACGGTCTATTGTGCTCCTCTGTGAATTTCTAGCCAGAAAAAAAATCCCTCTCACAGTATTTGGGTGTGAATGAAACACTTGCACTTGCCCATTGTCTACATCGTCATGTTGCTTTCAAGCCAATGGTTAAACAAGCCAAGAGAGTGGGCAGGAAAGGTAGAGGAGAAACTGGGCGAGGGACAGTCAAAGGAAGTGTGTTTTGGGGGGAGGGGACATGAAGAATCAGAGAAATTGAACAGCATGTGGAGAAACTGACAATAAGACAATGAGGAAAACAAAGATTTCAGGTACTAAAAGAAGTAAGTGATGAAGAACACTTTCCAGGAAACGGCAAGGCAGCAGAAATGGTTTGCAGCAGCGAGAATAAAAAACAATTAGCCAACCGCGGCCTGGAATACAAAGTGGACAAGCGCGTTGCTTTAACAGAAACAGTCCGCTCAGGCCCAGGTTCTTCATATGGCATACAGAAGATTGATTGAGAGATTCGGCGGGGCCTAATTGTGCTGCACCATCTGCCCAAGTTACAGAACCTGCCAGGCATGTGACAGTTTCCAACAGGCTCACTGATGAGCAGATGTGTGCAGGAGAGAGTGTCTGTGTGTGTGTGTTTAAGCACGTCAGTCTCTCTTTACTTTGTGATCTCTTCTTTTTTTTCCCAGAGAATTAAGACAAGTCATGTCTTGAATGTTGGAGAGCTGAAATCCAAAATGCACATTGGGAAAGTTCCTTTTTCTTTGCATAATTAAATCTCATCACGGGTCGTCCTGTATTGTCTTCTCTCGCTCTGTCTGTGACGTTAGAGTGCTCGCCGTCAGTATTACTGTTGGACACGAATACCACAGATACAGAATTCCCATAAATCAATCAACCATTTCCTCCCTGGCTTCCACAATGAAACAGATTGCCAGAGGAATCAAACAAAGGAAACTAACAAAATATAAAAAACTGTTCCCTCAAACAAAACAAAAAGATGTTTTCAAAACAGTTTTTTTTTTTGTCTTTGTGGAGGGAATTTGACCCCAAAGGGCCACATCCCCAGTAAATCCCGTAAAATAGACCACGTAGCTCGTACCAGTGAAGAGTCAGACAGTAGAACACAGACATTAACTTGTTCTGAAACATTTTTATTGTTAGTGACTGAATAAATAATAAAACGGAGATGAATCTCTATGATGTCAGTAAAAAGAAAGAACAGGCACAATGAAGCTTTCAAGGCCGAAGCCTCCCTACAAGCTCGCTCTAGAGTGCACAGAACTAATGAAAGGAAGCTATTTCCCTAATTAAGCTACAGCACGCTGGTCTCTACTTACAGATACAAAAAAGCGATAGGGTTCACCTGAAATTGGACACCTTTTGTCTTGGCAAAGGGGGTGAGGATGGAGGGGGGGGGGGGGGGGGGGACACCTGATTAGCAAATGAGGTAACTGCATTTTTATTATCAGATAATCAACAACTGTCCTGCTGCTGTGCTCGTTCGTGCCAGGTGTCGGCTTCAGTATCTCTTCGCACTTTCACAGCTATCAATATGCACAATGTGTGCTGATTATTCTTATGACTACAATAAATTATTTATTAAACAAGTGCATTATTGTAGACATTGTTTTGTGTCTTTTTTTTTTATGGACTATTGAAAACTTATAAAATCCAACTGCACTCTGTTATCCCCAGTGTGAACATTTAACTGCCTTGTTCATTGAGACATCAAACTGCAGAAAGAAGGAAAAAAAAAAAAAAAAAAAACATGGGATCTTTTTAAATGTCCAACAGCGATCCAAGCCGTTAACCATGGCAATAAAATAATACAGAAGATTGTTAATTTGCATGCCAGGCTAAAGATCCTATTGGTGCCAGCCCCACAAAATGATGCTAACAATAAGACAGTTGTGGATTAAATTGATTGAATAGTCCAACTCTGTACATTTGAAAGCAGTAAACAAAGGTTAATCAAAAGTTACGTCTATTGTTGTGATATTTGTGGCTTTCTTTGCACCGTGCTCTGCTAAACTCCGCGGCCCTTCTTTTCCTTGATTTGGCCACAGATGACAGGGGACGTTGGCATGTGTTTCATATTCTGCATAGCCGTATCCCCCAAGTCCCTCTTGTAATTATTATTCAGTAGATGCACTGTTTGGCACAAGGACAAAAGTTTGCATAATTTATGCAAAGCCATCATCAATTTTTGAAAAATGGCCCAGACCTTTTCTTGTGCTTTTAACTAAATAGATGCACTTCAGCTTGGACATAAAATGACTGTGTGGAACACAGAAAAAAAAAAAAACTTATTTATATCTTTACCTAAACTTTGAACCAGCACAGACTTTAGAGAGTATATTAGGGTTGCTATGTCCAGCTCAAATAAATATATTTTACTACGCCCTCCCATCGGGATAACACTACCGCAGTATGGGAACCTTTAAAAAACTAATACTTTGCCAGGTATCTTCTCTGGCTCCTGAAGACGCCGGTTCCTCGGATAAAGTATTTGGAGATGAGCTGGATATGATAACACACACAGCACACTTTGTCTGGATGTGTCCCTGAGGGCTCTCACCCGAGGACTTGTTATTTCCAGCGTAGTGCTTACAGGAAGGGGTCCTCTGAGACAAAGAAAAGGGACTTTGTTATTCTATATCCCAAGAGAAAGTGCTCTATATTTGCCTTAATAAAGAAGGCGCTGATGTAAATAAAGTCATTTTATTGCGAACCTTTTTTTTTTTTTTTTCTTGTGTCCACATATCCTACTTTTCATCCTTTCCCGCCCTAATCTTGGTTGTAAATGTTCTCCTGCATTGTCAGCGGGTTTAGATTTCAGTAATCTATGGCTTGGATATTGTAATCCATCCGGGTTGCCAGAACATGGAAATGATTTTTGGATGTACTGTTTTTCTGGCTCTTTTGTTGATGCCCTGTAAAGACGGAAAATTGGCATTTGTCCTGCAATTTCTAAATAGGCTATGTTTAGTGGACAGGACGCCATTATCCTGAATTCTGAAGGTAAATGGCAAGATTGAATAATAATCTTTTTGGCTACAGTTCCACTCCCCTGGTGAGTTTATAAAAGATTTCTCTGCTTCTCTGTTCTATTCTTACATTAAATACACAAGTAGGTACTTACTAAAAGCCGTTTAAATCCCTCAAAAATGTGATTGTATTATTATATTGTTTTCCAAATAACACGTTTATTTTTGAAAATATGTGTTATATAAGCTGCGTGGATAGATACCTTCTTTGTAGGAAGTAAAGACTCATGATCTCCTGATGCAGACATCTTAGCAGGGACACATTAAACGGCCTATCCATGCACGCCGAGCTCATCGGCTCACATTACCTTTCCCTCCGTGTAGACCTAGCATTTCCATGTGAACCTGCTGTTTGAAGCTGTGGAACCGATCAATGAGCCAGCAGAGTGTGTAATTTGCATGATGTGGAGAAGATAAAAATAAAAGAAGAAGAAGAAGAAGAAGAAAAGAAAGTAGATTTTTTTTCGGCAGGGAGCTGCTGTCCAACATCCTCTTTAAGGTTGCTCGAGGGCAGTTCGACCTTTGAACTGTTTGGGGAGAAGAAATGAAAAACAAATTTAGTGACTTTGACTGTGCTTAATAACCATTTGACTCTGCACAGAAAAATTGAGGGCAGTGATGCAGAAATAGTTTGAAAATGGCTTACTACTAGTGTTCTTTCTCAATGACTTCTTTTTTTTCTGAAGGCATAACAAATCAATGTGCTTCACTTGGTTAGCAGACCCATGGGATATATTAGCCTGTCCACGACAAGACGCTCAAAAGCCTGGGCATTCGCCAAGATTCCCCCGATGCTAGACAGATACATCAGATGCATCTCACTTCCCAACCTGACCTCCATAGCGGTTAAATTTGAATATATACATATTAACAAAGAATACTATTTGTTTGTGACTGGGCTTGTCTGATATTCCACTTACTTGGGTATCTACTGTGCTGTCAGATTGGAGTCTGACCATTTATTACAGCTTATACGAACACGTTTGAGACAGCGATGGAGGACTCGGACTACTCGACTCTATTTCTTTGTGAGTTTGAGCCTCAAGATAAACTGTGACGAGTGGCCTCAGCAGTTGATTCTCACATAGCAGAGCATGAGCCAATATTTTGTGACTCTTGCAGAGGTCTTCAGGAAGAAGAAACCTGAAGGTGCTGAGTGCTAGAATAGCTTGAGTATATATTTCTTATGAGCATCTTCTCTTTTCACCTACCGGAGACAGCTTGAGTTTATCCTTTTGTCCGTCACTTGACAGACAGCACTGCTGAAAGTGGATATGAAGCCATATGGCACCCAGGACCCTCAAACTACAGTTGCCTAAGTGCTTCATTTTTCACACTAGCACGAGGTCCATTGTATTTATAATTCATTTAGCGGAAGGGCAAGTTTCACACAGTAGACGGGACATTATGTGCATATTTAAACAGTTTAACACCCACAAACTGTGATGCCTTGTCTCTGCTACAGCGTTTTCTTTTCTATTTTTTTTTTCCTCTCTAGCTATTTCAAGATGTGACCCAAGATATGTTGCCCTATTAGGAAGCAATAACGGATAAATTGCTTTTCAGATGTATAATAAGGGAGCACCATGAAACACTGGAGGCGCTAAATAATTTCATTTTCAATCATTCAAATACGACTCTTTATTAAAATTTTAAACAAAGTCTTTTTTATTTTTTCCTCCTTGACCTGCAGGGTGTTTCTGTGTTTATTTGGTGGGTAATAAACACAAATCTGACTCACAGGTTAGACATGATCAGTCAATATATGTGTATGGGATTTGAACAGATTCCAAACAGAGATGTGCATTCATGCTTCTCACACTTAATTTCCCCTGAAAAGTTTCTGACCTTGGCCTAACAACGTGCCCTGGTGTGTAACGCACATGTCATACTGTCGATGTTAATACCAAATGTAGCAAGAGGTTAAGGTTTCTCCTCTTTGAGCCGATCAGTGGGAGGACGACCACTTACTTTGTGATATTCGGCCTGTTTGAGATTCAAAGTGGTACCCAGCCCCTGAGTGAGTCAGTTTTTCAGGGTGTAGTGGTTTATGTGTTAAAAGGCCACCTCTGTTGCTAAATATTAATTAATAAATGATCCCCGAACATCAGTGGATTTCTGTCAGATATTGTGGTCAGCTGTCTTGCAGTGTGAGCAGTTCCCATATGGCTGCTGTCAGATTATATGTTGAAAACAAGAATGAGCTTGATTTAACTGTGTATTTATTATGTAATGTGCCTAAAATAATAACACAAAGAATTCTACTATAAAAACCTCATAGCTAGTGGAAAAGTATGTGAACCTTTGAAATTAATTACTGGTTGACCCCCCCCCCGGCAGCAATAACCTCAACCAGACGCTTCCTGTAGCTGTGGTTCAGACCTGCACATTGCTCCGGAGGAATTTTAAATTCTTCCTGCAGCACTGCTTTAGCTCTGTCAAATTCTTGTCTTGTGCATGTGGCTCTCTTAAAGTAGTTCCATGGCATATCTGCATCTCTTGAGGTTTGGGGTCTGACTTGACCAATCCAAAAAGCACATCTTGTTCTTCTGAAGCCATTCTGTTATTTGGCTTTTTAGGTTTTGGTGTTTTGGGTAATTTTCCTTTAGCATCACTCAACTTCTACAAACTTTTAGCTGACGTACAGACATCCCCCCAAATCATGATGTGTCCTCCCCCATACTTTACGATCGTGATGATGTTTTCATGATGATATGCACTGACCTTTTTTATGCCAGATGTAGCGCTATGTGTACTTTCCAAATAGTTCAATATAGTTTCATCAGCCCACAACTCTTTCCAGCTTTATGCAACTCAACAAGTCTTGATCACAGATCCTCTGTAAGCTTCTTTTGGTGCAGCATGGTTCACATATGCACCTTCTTTTTGTGCGGAGCAAACTGAAAAAGTTAGTTGTTTTTGTCAGTCAAAGTAGCTCTAGTCCACACCTGCCTCTTTGAGGTCATTATTCCAAGGGTTCACATACTTTTTCCACTAGCACTATGAGATTTTTGTGTTTTTTCTCGATAAATACATTTAGAAAGTTTGTTTTATGACAAACATTTCAAAAGGTTCGCATAAGTTTTCTTGCAACTGTATGTTGAAATAAAATCAATTACTAATCAATAAAACTAATTTAATAATAACTAATATGAATTGTGCTATCTGGCAAGAACAATGTAACATTTCTTAGTCTTTTAGCAAAGTATAATGTCACTATTAACTACATAATCTTTTGGATGAAGACTAACTGACAAGTTTGGCAACATTAAAGTCAGCTAAAGTGATTGTTTAGAGTTGCAGGAGTGTATTTCACCCAGTGTAATACAAAAAAGACACAGTACACAAGTTTAATCTTCTTTAATGTAAAGTTAATGCAGCTAATACTGCTTTTAGCGTCATTAACAGTAGAGAGCAGGAAAATGGCAAAAAAGCAAGTTAGCTGGGCCTGCCAATGATCGTAGCCATTACGTTAGGGTAGATAAACGCGGCTCAGTGCGCTCAGTCCTTAAACTTTCACTCTTGTGTATTTAGTTTTCATAAAGCCGCTGTGCACACGTCCTACGCTTAACAGTTCCTAACTACTCCTATTTGCTAATACTATGGTTTGATGATCTCTGTTTATGGGGGGCTTTCTGGTGAGTTACACTACGCTGACGGTGTGAACTGGATTGCATGCATTTGAATGTACTGTATGTGGGTGGCTTTGCAACTAACCGACATGATAAGGAGCATTTACATAATATTAATGCACAATACTAACTCCAAGAGTTATTATCTAGGACATTAATTGCACATTTTAAATACTTGAATTGCTAATCAGCAGCATTAAATTCAAGCAAATTTTTAAAATAAAAATGTCATAAAATCATAACCACTTTAGTTCCCTAAGTCTGAATTAATGCTTACAGTGCACATTGATGCGTGGCGCACACACACACACACACACACACACACACTTCTTTAACTCACACAAGTCATTAGAATTTTTAAGGGATCGTCAAAGAAATTGTCAGCATCAGCGTGCACGGAGGAAATCACTCAAACATACTGACTTATTGGTGCCATTTGCTGCAAGCATTAGTGCATGGATACGGGCTCGGATCGCTGAAGTGTGCTTCAATCTGAATAATGATTTTCAGAGTCGGTCTGAACAAAGGACATTTCTCCGTGTCAGTCCACTTAACATGCCCTTTCCGTTCTGGTGACAGGTCCCAGCTTTTGACAGAATGTCTGTTGAGAAAGATCTGGAAATGTCTCCGGCGCTGTTGTCCTCGCCAAACTGAAATTAAAGCCATGTGGTATTTAATGGTAGTGCTGAAATATACTGTACGACACTATAAGAATAGGAGAAGAAATGTCAGTGGCTCTATAAGTAGGAAAGGTCAATGAAATGGTGATTTTGAACAAACCCAATTGTTACTTCAGTCTCCAGCAGGCTCTCACAGGCAGCAGTGCATGCTACTTGACTTTGTCCTTTGACATTACATCTGCAGTATTATGTTTCTTTTATTTGAAAGTAGTTTAATTATCCCGACCACCCCATTCTCTGTATCCAATTTGTGCAACTATTACTATCATAAAATTGCATTAGCCTTTGTGAACCTTGTTTTCCATTATGATGATTCAGAGAAATCTTAAAGCACAGCGCTCGAACACTGTGGAAAAACATACACATGCTGGAGATGTGTTTTTGGCTGAAATCTGATTCAGCTCTGGGCAGGATGCGAGGTCGAAAAGCGGATTCTGCCTATATGCAGATAAGGCTGCAGCAGTTGGAGCAGAAATGATTGTGATTCACGCTTGTGGGCTTTTTTCTTCACACAGTTTAGACAACAGAGAAACAGGAGCATAGCAGTACATGTTGCCATCATCAATCATCTCAGCGACACAGTCACTGTGATGTGTCAAAAGGATTAAAGGAGTGATTCTCACTGATGGAGCTCTTAACGATTCAGGCTCCTGAGAAGATGGCATGAGGAAATAGTAGAGCTGAACTACTGAGGGAACTCACAGACACTGTTTACATGCACACAGGAAACCAGGTTATTAGGAAAAATGAAGAAAAGCACGTTGAGTGTAATTATTACTTTAAAAACTGTGTTTTATAGCGTTTAGATTTCTCCCATACCCAAAGCAGGCCATGATACAGAGTAGTAGGAAGCTACATATTGTACACAGTACTTTTTAAAGATCAAATAATGATTGGTTTTGGTCTTTTCTTGTTGTTTGTTTTCAGAAAAAATATGTAGAATAGTATCACTTATGTTTTTAAATTGAAATGTACTGCCTTTTGTAAAGCAAAGAGAGATTCTACATTTGACATTTAGATTTTATATTTCCAAGCTCTTTATATATATTTTTAGTTTAATTCTTAGTGGAGATGTTTGCAGTCACAGTTTTAATACATTTACATTTCGAAAGTGATTGAGTCAAATGAATTTAACCCTTCCCGCTGGCTATCATCACATTACTTATTTTTAAATCTGAGCTTGGATGACTCCATCAAATGTGATGAAGCCTCTCAAATTCAAGATGGTGACAGATTTTTAGGGGGAAGGCAGCCCGTGCGCTGGGACTTCTAAGTCTTCTGTTAATCAGAGATGACCATAGTTAGTTGTGCGTCAGTTTTCCTAATTTTTCAATTTGTATGTCTCAGCTTTGCCAAGAGTTGCCTAACTCTATCCATTCTGAAATATTTGACATGAGAATTGTGGTGTTGGCTGCTGTCTTAATATTTCCACTCCTCCTGATGGACATATTGGGTAATAAATATGAGATCCACCAGTAATGTTTCGCACAGATGATGTTATCACACTTGCCAGCTTGAAGCATCAGCTGTGTGTATTGGACGTCTGTCAGAGCAGAGTCCTCATCTCTCCCCATTCCTGACCCCCCCTGCGCTGACACCAACTGGTCCAGGAATTGCATGCCAGACTTGTGGAGAGTCCTAGAGACCCCTCTTTGCTCTGTGTCCAAGTCAAAAGAAAGACTCTGGCATTGAAATAGACTCCCCCTCACTTAAGATATAGAAGCAGAAAGAAAAAAAAAATCTTTGGCTTTGCCAGATTCATTGAGGAATCAGGATGGGGGTGATTTGCGAAGGGGTAGGATAGAGTTTCAGAGTTTGCTTTAACGGTGGTCCTCCTCCCCCACAGTGCCGATGGCCTGTTGTGCAGGTTGAAACATTCCAGTGTCGGATTGATGCAAAAATGAAATGAGGAGTATTAAAAGAGAAAAGCTGGAGGGGTGGAAAGTCCCCCATAAGCTAGCTCTGGGCACCCCACTGTAAGTATGGGATAGAGGAGGCTGACAGGATTCCTCAGAGAAGGAGTCAAAATTGTTCTCTCTGAAAGGGTTTGAGATTTTGGATCAAAGAGGATAATCAGCAATGCAAAAAGAGTCACTGTTAGATTGGCATCAGTGTCAAATCGATTTGACACCGACGCCATGAGTCGGTACACAACCCTCCGATTTTCTAAATTTACACCAAACGAGAATGCAGATGAGAATAATAACTTTGCATTTATGCTTTTTGGAGTTCTTTGGGTTGTCATTTTGGGTTAAACCAAACTATGACTTTGCATCCATACTGGCAGCTGTAAACGTTTGCATAGACATAGAAGTAGACATAGATATAATTGCATGTTAATATACCCAAAATGACAATGATGTTTAGTAGGTTTAATAGTGAAAATGTTCACCATGTTAGTTCAACACACAAGTATGTTAACATTTGCTCGGTAGCAGGTACCTAGGTTCACCGGAGGCTAATGGAAATATAATCAGTTTTGCTGTTGGTCATAAGCCAAAAATCTTATTAGACCCATTTCCAGAGAACTTGGAGCTTCTTCTGAAATGCAGTAAAAAGAAAAATCTTTGGTTTCCTAATTTGCTTGCAACTTTTTTAATCTAAAAGAAAAGCTGTTCAATATTTTTTTTTGACCAACATATTTTCTATATTTAAGGTAATTTAGAGTTAGATACCAGCAACACACACTGATGTGGATGATTTCAGAATTAGCAGTTTACTTAATAGTATGTGACAATATCATTATTGGGTGTTTGCATGCAGCAAAGCCTCAGTGTTTGCAAGGAAAGGTCGATTGTGGCTCACCACTTTGTGCCAAACTCAGTGAGAGAATTGTCAGTTTAAAAATGTATTTCTCAACACAAGATTACAAGTAATTAAGGTCTTTCACCACCAATTCTAATGATGGAACTGCGATTTATCCTCTAGCCACTATGAAGTTCTGTGGGAAAATTGAATCCATGCAGTAGTTGTTAAGCGACCATTTAGTTAAAATCGAAATGGTTTATTAAATGACTGTCTGACTTGGCCATCCCTACTTTGTGAGAGTTTATTTATATTGTATATTGGTGTATTCACTTCATATACAACTTATTAATGTAATTTGTCTGTAGATACACTATAAAGACTGTTTAGTGGGTTAAAATAAACATCAGGACTTTAGCATGAATGAATTCTCTTTAAAACATTGAGGGTCGATCTTTTGGCCGGTTTAAATACAGATACGCTCAAGATAGATTGTTGAAAGGCCAGAGTCACACCAGAGTCGTGTGTTAGTCCGTTGGCATAAACAGGAGGCAATCTCATTAAAAAGACTGCGCTCCGTATGGGTCTGCAAATTTTCCACATATTTGGTTTACAGTACTCTGGAAAGTCAAAAGCAATTACAGACTTCCTCGCTCTGAGCCGCGCCGTGTTGCAAAAGGCAGCATGGTGTTCGAGACTGGGGCATAAGTGGATGAATAACATTACACCGGAGCGCAATTAAGACCTGGACCTAGGTCTCGAGTCCTGATGACTCTACATTGTGTTTTAGAGAAACAGAGAAAAAGATGGTGGGGGTGGAGCATCTGTAAAAATATACACATACCGTAATATTACATTTTCTGACAAACTCTATTATTCTGCTTTCCATTCCAATCATATTTAGCTGTTAAGTCCTTCCAGGTCCATCTATCCAACTCCTTTATTTGAATCCCCAATTGTGCATTTTTATTTCTCAGACAAAAGGCTCCGGCTGTAACAGACTGTCCAGTACGTATGTGTGTTTACATGCGTGTAACTCGTCACAGCGCCGTAAAAGCACTGGTTTACAAGTTTGTTCCTGTACTTTGACATTTCGCTAACTACTCCCCAACTGTTATGTGGCCGTCTCACCCCGGGAGACATCCACTTTTAGATTTAGAAAGGTTGCCTGCTGAGTCCAACCCAAACACATTCTACCACTCAGCCAAAAAACACAGGGCAAGGTCAGTGATTTGTGTTGGGGTCTGGATTCATAAAAACACAGAGGGTGTCACTGGGTGTCCTTTCCTCTCACTGTGTACTGCAGGTACTGTTTGTTCATTTTCTGATTTGACAAGTAAAGCATCTATGTAACTGACTTCCCCTTCTCACATACAATACAGCCATCATTAGCATCAACATGGTGTCACTGTGATTCTCTTATTGTGATCCTCTCAATTTGTACACAAGTCTTTAACGATTTAAGTATCATTAGTCAGCATTTATTGAAATTTAAACCAGCACATCGGTGCATTTTTTTTGCAAATAGCACAGTGTGAGAGTTAATGCTGCTGAGTCTGTTACACAAGTGTGACATTAGTTGGAGTCATGATTTATGCCGTGCTGCTGCAAAACCTTTTGTCTCACCTTTACTTTGTCTGTTCAATCACTGTAAAGTGTAAAATACTTAGTGGATTGCTAGAAAAGTATATTAAGAGGAAGAGGAAAACGATTACTCTGTAGACATTTAGATTGAGGTTGATATAACCCCGGGCGCCCCGGCTATCACATCAGGTTTTAGAATCCGTGCTAAGACTAGGCATGTCGAGACCAGCCCTGATTTGTCAGACCTGAGAGTGTTTGCTTCAACAAGAAAGGAGAGCATTGCTCTTTTTGTCCGGAGACATACCCCTTGAGGATGTTTGCCCAGACCAATCAGGCTTTCATCAAACTCCGTACTGGTCTGAGTGAGAACTGAGGGACCCCGCAGCCTGCCGGCTCTCTGCACTTCTTCCATACTTTACTCAGCAGGCACCTCTTCCCTATGGCTTGGAGAAAACACCATTTTCCAATTATATGTGGTTATCTTTGAGCATGTGAGGTGTTGGACTTGAGAAAGATAGGAGAAGGAAGTGCCTCTCGAGGTGACTAGAACAATCATGATCAGGAAATGGTTTGTAGGATCTTGGCTGAGCTGGCAGCTCCTGCCAGCGGACCCTACTGTTAGTTGTTTTTTCTCATAGTGGTCTGCGTGGGCTGACAGTCAAACTTCCAAAAGACAACAACAACATGTTTAAAAATGAAAACAAACTTTTTTTATTCCTCAGAATGCTCTCTCGCCATTCTTACTAGCCTTTCCCTGCTTTGTATCTTTTCAAATGTTGACATGAAAAGCCAGTCGTTCTAGCGGGCGTTTACAAGTTCATTCTTGCTCGCTAATCGATCACTCCAAAGCCAGGTCACCGAGGTCTCCTCAAAAGAAGCTCTCTCACATTTCAGCCAGCATTTTCTCAAAAGCTGTTAGACAACACGAAAGAAGCCTGCAAAGCAATTCACCATGATGACCCCTGACCTCTGTGTCAACGATGTTTGGATGATTATTTACCTTTAAACGCCAGGCGAATAAGAAAGTCTGATTGAACAAGGAAGTGAACCATTGTTGACTGCAAAGAACAAGTCTGGAATGGGCTGGAGTGTTTGCGGCCCCCCCCCTACATTTTTCCATCCTTTAATGTTGTTTTGTGAGTTTTTCCAGTCAGACTAAGTTATCCCTAATCAGGTCAAAGCAGCACAGAAAATACTGTAAGTTTGTGAATGTAGTCCAACACTGAATAAGTAATGTTTTGTAGAGTTGCAGAACACTGGTTTGCAAAACAAACTCAAAATATAACAGCGGATATATTTGTAATAAAGATGAAGTAACTAAAGGAGGCTCTAGTTTACCATATACCAAGACAATATGTCATTTCTCCAAAGCCAAAGTCTTTCACACTATATGTGACAAAAAGCTGAACACAGAATAAATCTTAGTATTCATCACTCCTGAATTGATAACATTCAAATCACTCTAGTGCACTCAGTTGGCAGTTTATCTATAGTTTAGGTACCATGAAATACACTAATGGCCAATTAATGGTTTCTGAGTCTGTATTCATGATTGTATTCTGTCAACCCTTAAGGTCTGTGAAGGCTGGGGTGGAAAGTACAGTACGACTGACCTTTATGCAGTATAACACAACTCCTTGTTGCTGCTGTTGAACTTTATTGCATTGCACTGCCACATTTATCATCTGTTATTTTGTCCATCCCATCTGTATCAGTGAGGTCAAGTTGAGTTTTATCTATGTGTACCCCAGTGTGGTGTATATTGCTGCATTCACTTTGTTCACACTTTTATATTGATATTTTCACATTTATTCATGTTGCTAAGACCAAGTAGGCAGAGTGACTTCTAACAAAACAATGTTTTGACTGAAATGTCAGCAGTTAAGGCCTAATAAAATAAAAAAAAAGATCCTTGAAGTGTTGTCAGAGTAGCAGTGAATCATTTTTTTTTCTTCCTCCACAGTATTCTGCACTGTCACTGTGGTTTTCATGGGAGCTAACTCATAATACGAAGATGCTGTTTGGACATTTCAAATGTTATGTGGTGTAAGAAGGGTAAAAATACCACACAGAGACTAATCTGGAGGGATACATCAATAAGGGAGCTGCAGGAGTGCATAAGAATATTCAGTAACTGGTAGATTATGTTAGATAATGCTAGCCAACATATCTGAATAATATTCTGTTTTTTATTCCACTGTTTCATTTAATGTAGTCTTACTTAAAACCAGGAATTGTACGTTTGGTGGACATGTACGTGGATACACACATGCACACACACACACCTGCCTTCTCTTCAAACCACTAGATCATTGTGCTTTTAACACCCCACCCCCACCGCCCCTCTTTTTTCCCCTATCCCCCACTGCCTCTAATTGAGCTGTGAGTGGAGTCCAGGTGGAACCCATTTGAATTCCCTGTGGTCGTGACCACTGTGGTTACTTGTGACACAGCCATACTTCTCATTTCCAGACCATTTACAACATATCCTTACCATCGGTAACACTCAAGGTACAATCATTATGGCACCTAGACACACCATTGCAATTTCGTGGTCAAAAACACTAACACGGATACACACAACCAGATGCAGGGTGGAATTAACATTGTAATCAAGTCCTGTATTGGGCGCATGCAGCAAGATGCATAATGTACGTGTTGGAAAATGTGCATCGCATTTGCCCAGGATGCTATTCAGTTCATTTTTTAAAGATTTTATTATATTCTGTGCACTTGGCTCAGCATCAGATAATGATATTGAAACGCATGCGCCATTGGGATCACTGTTATTGACATTGGAATTTGCTGTATCCCTGATTCAGAGGCTGAGCTGAAATTGCTGTTGTTGTTTGTATGTATATGCGTGTGTCTGTGATTCTTTTTTTTTTCCTCTCTCTCTCTCTTCAGAAAACTGCAAGGGAATGAAGTGTCTATTGGAAAATTATGCAGATGCAGTTAGAGGGAATACAAAATACATGGAAATTGAGACCTGAAAAGTCAAATACGAATAAAAAAGAAAATAAATGGTGAAGTTTTCTGAGCAGATGCCCTCCAAACATGGCTCAGCCGAGTTCAGGCCCTACTGAAATAAATGATAGCGGTATTTAGAAACATGGTTCTGCTTTTGTTTCACACGTTAAAGGGTGTGGCATGTTTTGGGTTTTTAAAAGTTTTTGTGGTTCCATCTGGTTTGTTTTTTTGCAGGCGGCCGTACCGTGCTCTGTGAGGTCCACCCTGTTGTCCTTTGGGGTTGATGCTAATGCCTCCATGCTACAGTAGTTCTAGTGCTACTAGTGTTCCCCAAAATATCACTACAATAAGCAGTTCTTTTATTGTAAATATTATTATAAAGCTCAACGACTATGGAGACTTAGTCATTCTTCTCATCAGGTCTTTTTGACGAGACAACAATTCAAACCCGGCGCTGCCATCACTCCAATTAATTGCTCCAACTAAATTCCAGCAACTACACCAAATACTACAACACAGTGGCTCTTAACCTTTATAAGAGTGCAACCCTGTGTTGGGATGAAAATATTTCCCAGCCCAGCCCCCACATCGTGACCACGTGGCGCACAGGGGCCTCACATTTCCCCACGTTTGCCTTCTGCTCGCTCAGTTAATGTTTGATTAATTGTTCACATTCTCTCGATGACTGGAGGACTTCCTTCAGCCACGTTTTGAGCATGGTCGTCTCAAATAAAATACATCATCGTCCCCACTCTGCTGTGTCTCTGAGCACACCTTCCTTTCACACTGTCAGACACACAGAGCACTTTTTGTCATCATCGCTTATCTAAAATTATCTCCTAATCCGCTCAGATATCTCCTCCTCTATCTACCTGAGGCAGAGATTAACCTAATGTTGCTGTAAAGTCGTATCGTGCATTCGTATCAGAATTTTTATGATTACAAGTACAAAAGGGGCCCAGTACCTGAAACTGATATTAGTAAATCTCTAATTAATTTTACAGACGTTTGGCCATAAACCATACAAACAGTACAATTTCGCTCTGATAATGGCACAAGCTGAAAACTTAAGGGATCTCCATGGCTATTAAAGTCTATCCCAAGGGAGACATGAATGTCTGACCACGTCTCATAAAAATCCATATAGTAGTAGTCGAGACATATAACTCAAAACAACACATTTCAAGCTAATTTTGCTGCCTGATGAAGATCCCGGGGATCGCCAAAGTCATTCCCATTCATCCTGGAGACATTTATTGGCGATCTGTCTATTATCGTCATCAAATTGATGTTGCCATTCTTACAGCTACGCCGCTAAAGTGGCTAAAAAGCATGTGACGCCTGTGGCGCCGTAGACTCCGTATCTATCATACCCGTAACCCTGCCAATGCTGTCGATATGTGTCAAAGAAAATGACTCGTCGCCATATTACATTGGCAGTTTATTCTTACTGCTTTCTAGGAGGAAATCAGTGGAGTACATGGAATTTACCTTTGAGCTCACATCATTTTTATATCTGTATACCATCTTTGTCGATTTATTGACTTTATCCTTTTATTTAAGGTCATCACAATTAGAAATTCAGTACTTTATGTGTAATGTGCCCTCTTTCAACATCAAGCTCGGCTCTATCGTGACCTGTAGTGTTTGTCGACACAGCGTGCCAGTTGCCTATGGCAGGTGATTAATTGCCAACAGGTATGGTTGTCATGGTAACCTGTCCACCTGAGCTGCTATAGCAACAGCAGCTACAGTGCAGGCTACACTCGTACAGCAATTGATGACCTTCAAACATCAGCAAAAATAAAAATGTTTTATGTCTTCATCAGTCTTTTATTTTATGTTTTGGTATCCACCCATTGATCCATTTTATCCACCTTTTCCATTTATCTTGCAGATTTTTTCCCTTTTCGGCCCGTCTTCCTGCTGCCTCATCCTCCATCCCTCAATCTTTTACGTTCGTCCCTCCACCAATTCTCTCCCCTCTCTCTTTCCTGTCCTGCCTATTACCCCGCCTCTCCCTCTCTTTCTTACTTTGTCTGAGATCCATTTGTGCTGCATTAAGCAAGATATGCTTAGAGAGAGCGAGAGGGAGGATAGAACGAAGGAACATGTGGAAAATGGATTGTGTCTGAGCTTTGCATTATAATGGAGAACTGTCTCAAGGCAGATTTCTCCCTGCCTTCAACTGATGCATCTGTCTGCATTTATTCACCCAACCAAACTTGCCGCTCAGGCACTGTGCTTTAATTTCTCTCACTTGTAGGAATGTGAGCCGCCTCTGTTGTATGCCTGTGTACTGTTAAATATTTGTATTAGGAATTTGTTTTGCTTCTAGGGCTTTTTTATTGTGTGTAAGCAAGTCATTTCCTCTAATGGATTGTATTTCTACCATCTTGTAGTTGGGAAGTGTTTTTTTTGTGTCCAGAGGGGTTGCAGTACTTTTGTGTGAACAGAGGGGAGGAGGGATGGTCCCATTATTTAACCCAAGCTATCAGTCTCACTTAACAAGCCTATCATATAGTACCATTCAGACACCGTGCAGGTTTAGGTTAGTGCTATTATGCATGTGTCACCGGCTGGCTGCGTTGCGTTGTTGCTCATCTTGTCAAGCTTGAGGCATACACATAGCGCCTCGAAAAGAGCACTCACCGTTTCCCCTTCAGCCTTTCACACATTTCAACTTACAGCACGTTAGAGGAGAATGATTTTGACATTTCACCTGTGTTTAGTAATATAAAAATTGACCGCTCTATTCTGAACCATCGACGAGATTTGAAAGCCCGGCCAAGTGGAAAAAATAATCGAGACTCTAGACGGAAAGGATCGTCTCTGTTTTAATCATCTCAGCTCATCTTCTAAGATTTCCGAGTGAGTGCTCCTCAATCAGGCTGTATGCAGACAGTGTGCTTGATTAATATTCATTTTATATGAGACACTTCATTTGCATGACTGCAATGGCTGCCTCATAAAAACGACTTGGCCCTCCCCGCCGGAGTGATAATCATCTGGACACGAAACAGCTGAAAATCTGAGATGTGGTACTTAACCTGGCAACGCGATCCCTCTTCATTACATACTGTTATTCGGAAGAGCTTCAAGGAGGCGTGACTGGTAACATCATACTTAGTAGGCTCCCGTCACATAACACAGAGCATCAAGTTTCACTTTGTTGCCGTAGCGTTGTGTGGAACGCCTTTGGATTGTTGGAAATCATCTTTGGTTTCTTCAGGTCAGCATGTGACAGATGGTGGTGAGGTGAGAGCGAATTCACCGTTCGTATCAGAGATGACTGCTGCATATGTAGAAATCCATGAGCATCTCCGAGACTAAAGTTGTTTCCATACCATACTGTGTCCATACAAAGCAACAAAATCTATATTCAACCTAATCATGTTAGAATTGAAACATTAAGACCATTAACTGATCCTCTGAGTCTCAAAAGACTGAGAAATAATCTCCTTTTTAGGCAACTATTTTGATTAAGAAATATCAAATATTCTAATTTGAAACAATTTTTTTTTTATGAGCGATGGTTAATTGAACATCTTCAGGTTTGGGACTGCTGCTTGTTAAAAACAAGCAATCAGATGACACTAAGAACCAGTAATGTGTTATATTCATCATAGTTATTTTTTTCTCATTTCATAGACTAAATGATTAATTAATTAAAACAGAAAGTAATTGTCAGACTAATGAAAATGATCATTATTTTCAGCCTAACACGCCCAGAAAGAGGGTAAGAAAGTCATCTTCTTCTGCCCCTTAGTGTGTTTTTAGACTCAATTTGTTCAACTTAAATATTAGTAAAGTGCTATAATTGTAAACACTATGAGCCTATAGACATTTGCATTGTGTTGAATTGTAGCTAACTTGACAAATCAATAAGCAGGAATGCCTAATGGCAATATTGGATATATTGTGCATATATTTTTGTATTTCTAAATCATGCACACACAAGATATTAAAAGTGAATATAAAATAACCGTAAGAGACTAAATAGGGATACACTAGTCCAACTAGTTTATTGTTATAAACTATCACATTTTGTTCTTCCAGTCCATTACATTGAATATAGAAGAAGCTTTTGTATCCGTTGAAAAGGTTCAAACATTTCTTATGGCCCCTTGTCCTCCTTAGATCTTTTCAGAATGCATTTGCCTTGTTCTTTTTTTATTGAAAACAGGGTTAAGGTGTTTAGACATCACAGTGGAAGGACAGTGACCCACATGCAAACTAGTAGTTGTCTATTTAAATATGAAAAGGATATGTAAAAAAAATATGTAAAACAACTTGAATACTCTATTTCACTGCAGGCAGTCTAGCTTAGAGTTAGAGAACAGGCGTGAGGGAGTGTGGAGACATTTTCCGACGTTGTCTCAACAGAAATGCTGACCAGGCTTCTATGAAATATATGAAATACTGTAAAATTGATGAACTCGTAATACAGTCACGTCAGGTAATGCAAACCAAACGGCAATAATATACTATAATAATCATTTTCCTGGTTGCTCACCTGAGAAATGTGTCATTTTGGGTGTTGGATGATTGACAAAGCAGTCACTCAGGATGCTAATTACAACCTAACACGTCTGACTGTCACCAATATCATGCCACTAATCAAGTGTTATCCATGTCAAGGCAGCGGGACGTGTTCAGTAGTAAACCACCGAAAGCCAAACATCGTCTTTTGTAGCTTTTAACACCGTCATCTCATCTTACCTGCTCACATCTTCAACACCTTTCCAGAAAGGTGTGCGTGTTAGCATCAATATTGCCGCAGATGAATAATGAACATACGTCTGGATTTGTTAGAACTTTCCGTAGCATTTTTTACTCTGAATTATTCATCAGCCCTCGTTTTGGATCCAGCTTAAATCAAGCTATTTCCCTTACTGCTCCTGGCCTCTCATTTGTCTTTCTCCCCCACCCCTACATGTCACATGATTGCCGTGAGCCAACAGATTTCCCCTTCATCAACCACTGCTCGTACTGCCTGTAACACCCGGCTCCGTTTTGCTTTAACTAGATAGAGAAGTCAATTAATTAAAACTGTCAGGTCTCGTCTTGGCCCCACTGGCACACATGCAATTTCTAAAATGACAAAAAAAAATAAATAAATAAATAAAAAAAACAAGATTACTGATTTGAAAAAAGTTGTTGTGCAGGAAACAGTGAGGCAGTAATGAAGAAGTCTCCGTGATGTGGCTGAGAACAGACGCTCCAGTCACTGCTAAATGTTGGCCAGCTTATCTAAGGGAGTTATCCTAAATCCCCCTCAGAACAAGTACCCTTGAAACGTCAGCACCATAATGTATCATAAGGCTCCTTCTGGAATACAAGACGAGTTGGCAATGCTGGACTACCATGTTTTCTGTTTTTTTGTTTTTTTTTTATCCTTCCTCTTTTTTTTTTTTTTCCTGTCTTTCATTGAACTGGGTCCAAGCCCTTCTCATAAATATGTATTTTATGATGTGTTCTTTTGGCGGTTGATGGCAGTTCCTGTACCTAAGCCCACACGTTTCTTTTTGAGAGCAAATTAACTACTGTGATAGTGAAGTGTTTTTCACTTTATGTGATAATTTTCTAAGTAACACCTGTGCGAGTAGTTGCTGCTTTATCTGTTGTGCTGCGAGATATGGCACATACACTCGCACTTACACGCGACGAGCTTCTAATTCGCATTGTCTTATGCTTTAGAAAACAGCCTCTGTCGCCTGCTACTTGCATTTTTTTTACAGTTTGGGTGCGAAGTTGCAAAAAAAAAAAGAAAACATATACTAACAATGGTACCATGAAATCAGTGACAGCTTGTCTTGTCTTCAACATATGATATGAGATTTTGAATATTCTTGTATGCCTGTGCCTAAATGTGTTTGTCTATATCCCTGCTAAGCATTTAAAAATGTTCCTGCTGTATAAACGTCAGGTCTAATTTACTGAATGGGAGGTGTATTTGAATGTGTGTATTTCTGGGATAAAGTTTTTTTTTTTTTTTGTAAATGGAGTCACAGTATCTGATTTGATGTCATATTTAATTTATCTCTCCCGCAGATGTCAGAACATTTTATTAAAAGTGCTGTTTACTCACAAGGATATACCTTTGATCAAATACACTCCTTCGCATTGCTATTTTAATGTCTTTAAAGTCATGTCACGTCATAGATAGATACACGAGAGACGTGCCGTAGAAAGAGTTGTTCGAGCTCTGGTTTTGTTTACTCACACACTTCTGCCAAGACCTTCCTGATAACAACACAAGCATTTAACCTCCTAATATTGTCCAAATGGTCTGTTTATGCAGAAAATCATGATAGGCTTGATGCCCTCTGCTCAAAAAATATGATTACTCTAATCTTGGATTTTTAAATAGGGATTAAGAACCAGATTACGAGATTGGAAATGTTCGTGGTACCACAGCTTGTACTTGACGTCAGAAAAATATCCCCATGCAGTCTGATAAAAGCATAGACATGTTTTTAAAATGTAATGTGTGTATACTGTATCTTAAAATTCTGATGTCATACAGATTCCCAAGAGGCCTGTCCTTTAATGCAACACTCACGTTTTGACCTTTTAGTAACCAAATGTTCTGGCGTCCCCACAAAGGACTTAGCTCCCTGCAATATTAAATGCAGTATGGAATGCCTGGTACGCGGTACGGATAATGCTCGTATAGAGGATTGCTTGTATCATTTTGCAGAGATTAATTTTCTGCAGCAGATCGTGGCTGATAGGGGATAATAGGGAGAGTTGGGATAGCCTAATCATTAAAGCTGACTTAACCTTAATATCATGCTATGGGGTTTGATGGGGATCATCTTGGGAATTATTTCTTTCTTTTGAGAACACACACGCAGCCCGGTGCGGGTCTTTTGATGGATTGTCCTCACAATCGAGTCGGAATATTGATTGTAAAATTTCCTCCTGTCATTTCCTCCTCTAACTGTGTTTTCTATAGTCATACTACACTCTTGGGATGTGGAGTTGCACATTTTCTTCTACCATCATTTTTAAAGCCTTGACACATCCTAATTGTTAATCTCACAGCAGTCACAAGACAACATGTAAATCACATAGATGCTTGCAACTCATTTTATGGTAACTAGCGATAGCTTAGCCACGATTTCCCCCAGTGTGACTCTCATAAGCACAGACGAGGTTTAAGAAAGCTCCATCTCATTCATCTCTTCAGAGAGTATCTGCTTATACATTTTTGTCAACTGAAACTTTGGAGAGAAGCCTGCAAGCACAGTAGTTGTTTCTTAGGTCACGCAAATTCATTCACAGGTGCAAACACTCAAACTGTGAAGTTATGGCACATGTCCACAGGAAAAGCAAAACACTGCCATGTTTCTTATGTCAATTACCATCAGGCCTCGCAGGGATATGCACGAAGTCTGGCGTACATATGCGCGTGTTAAGGCACTACATATATCCTGTGCATGCATTGTAGCCTGCCAAAGCAGTGTGTGTTTCATCCCTCGCTCCTTGTCTCTCTGTGGGAGTGATTTGTTGGTAAGGTGGGGGAGTTAACACTTCGATGAGCAAACAACAACAGAATATCCAAAAATACATTTTGTGGTTTGCACAGTCTTAGTGTTTGGCTGATCACACCCGGTATGGGTTCGGCTGACTGGAGATTGAACAACTTGCACCGTGTCACTTGATGACAACTCGAAACCCACAATGCCATAAGGACTGTGCACGAGGATGATAAAGCCATGGTGCATCCATCTGTTGTTTCTTACTGGAAAAGACTCACTCCTACTGCATTGTTCCTGTAAAAAAGACTGAATCACCAAGTTCCTCCACGTTATTCATTCAGTTTGTAAGTCCTCTGTTCAACTAACATGTTTTTTTTTTTTTTCTTTACTTTTGACAGATTTTGGACGCCATCTAGCACCAGTGCGACAGGACTTGTGGAAAGAGTGGCGCAGTGGAGGGAGCCGTGCCATAAAGGAATCACCCAACTTGGGCATTTGCCGCCAAAAGACTGAGCACTGAACTCAACTGGGACCTTCAGCAGCGGGCGGTAAGAGGAGGAGGCCATGTGGACCGCACGCCTGCTAGTCCTCGCCAGCCTCTTCGCACCAGCCGCTCTGGGTGAGTTTGGCTCATTAGAGCAAACCTGTGTTTTTTTTTTTTTTTTTTTGCCTACATGTTCTAAGACGTAGAGATGTGGGTTCAAAACAGGCCCCTTTGCATTTTGTGGTTGGCGTAGATTGTGGCTCTATCAGAATTTCGTCTTTTGGCATTTAGGTGCCAGCTTCTGTCAGTCAATCGCACTAAAAAACAAGTCCTCTGACTTTATGTCAGTCTCATTTCCACTCTGCGTCTAGCTGTGCTCGCTAATTAACAGTTTCATGCTCCTGAAACTCCTTGAAACTTTTTTTTTTTCCACTTTGCTTTCTGTGTCTGTTTCTTTCTGTGATTTTCTATCTATTTATAGATCTGTCCCTCTTTCTCTTGGCTCTGTCTCTTGCTCTCCTGGCAATAGGAAATGAACTAAAATTGCGTTCAAAGAATAATTAACACTGCTGTGGCTTTGTGGTGTGTGTTTAGGATAGCGAGAATTGCAGCAGGCAGAGAAGAAGACCCCTTTTATCATTTCACGCATTAAGATCTTAAGATTAATTTGCAAGGTCTTTCTCTACCCACGTCTTGGTAAACGGAAACTGCTGTAGTTTCTCTTTTGCCTTCTGTGGATTGTTTCCGCGGCAAACTAAATGAAGTCATTTAAGTTCACATTAAAAGAAGTCAGTGGAGGTGGTTGGGTGGTTTGTGGGTGTGTTGATGTGTGTGTGTGTGTGTGTGTGGTTGGGGAGGTTGGTCACAATCAGCTAAGGTTTAGATGTAGGGAGTGTTGGGAGTTGGGCAATGGCCCATAAAAATCTTAATTTGATATGGCTAAAACCATTAATGGGAGATTTAAAGCTAATTGAATTGTTTTTGCACTGTGATATCTGTGGAGGGTGGTGGCAACTGGGTCTGGCTGATTTCATCAACTCATCTAAGCTAATTGCAGATGAATCCATATATGAATTTATAATGAAGAATAATTAACGCAACATTAAACTAATACAAAGCCAAAGATGCTTGTTGCTTCTGATGCTTTTGTTTTTGTTTTTTTTTAAACTAGTGTTGCTATTGTTCATTGGAGCAGCACCCTTGTTGGTCTGTGTCATCACGTTAAGTTGCTCATTTTCATGAACCACATCTCCTCATTTCTCCAGACAGGCAGTCCCATCAGGAATACAGATTTTGTTGCGGTAATTAGCTGCAGTACTACTGTCCGGGATCAAGCTGTAAGGCTCAAGAAAACAAGGTCTAGTTAGCTAAAAATACTGATAATACAAAAAAGAAAGGACTAAACCCAAGAAAAACCAGTTCAAAACCAGGGCCTTGAGGTTAATTAAACAAACCGCAACTCAACACTAAACCAAACATTACTGGCACAAAATCATCATTTTGTTTCTGCTGCATCTATAAATGAAGACAAACCCAAAGAATTTGGTGCAGATGCAAGTTCTCATTTATTGTTGTTTTTTTTTTTTAAATCAACACAAAATCAAAGGGAAAATACACACTGTACAGCATGCCTAATATTTTGTTTAATTGTGCCTTAGGATTTAACTTCAGCAGGTGCTTTTGTTAGCTATCGACACGCTTCTGGTAGAATTCAGGTTTAATATTTAGTACTTTTAAATGAGTATGTCTGGCATGGACCTGACTTTTAAGCCCAGTGAATGAGTTTTCAGTAGGATTGAGGCCACTAAAAGCCTGTTTTACCCATTCCACAACCAGATTTGATGTGTGTTTGCAGTCTTTGTCCTATTGGAACACCCAGTATTGTAACAGTCTAGCCGGTGGTTTGAGGTTATGCTCAGGAATTTTGAGGTAATGCTTCTTCTTCATTACTACATCACCCTGTGCGATTTCCCAGGTCCACTGGCGGCTGAGCCCCCTCAGAGAATGATGCTACCACCGTCGTGCTTAAAATTTGGTCCTGTGTTCTTGGCGTTGAAAATCTCATCTGTACCCTTTCAAAAAAGTCTCAGGTCATTGTGGCCAAACAACTCAATCTTTATCTCATTTGACCATAAAACTTTCCTCCATAAGGCGTTTTTCTTTGTCCGTGTGGTCAGCTGCAAACTTCAGTCGAGCTTGAAATTGTTGATTTTGGAGCAGGGGCTTTTTTTTTTCTTGGACGGCAGAATTTCAGTTAATGTAAAAGTTGCTTTACTGTAGACAATGAGTCTGCTGTTCCAGCAGTAACCAGGTTCATGGCCGGTCAGTTCTTTGGTGGTTCTTCACCATCCAAATGAATATTCTCTGAGCTGAAGGGGACAGTTTGGTTTGTCTGCTGGACGTTTGCTACACCTCTAAGTAACATGGATTTGTGTACAATTGTTTGAGCTGATAATCCTGGAATGTGCAGTTGTTTAGAAATGGCTCAAAGACACATTCCTGTGTAAATCTACCATCCTCCTTCTCAGCTCTGCACTGAGCACAGTGGACTTTCCCTATTGTACCGAGTATTGAGTGTTGGTCAATCCAGTGAGTGCTATCAAATAAATCCTTTTTACGTTGGTGCAAAGAGAAGCTATCAGCTGCAGAGACATTTATTTATCAACCTTCACAACAGGAGATGGTCTTTGTGAGAAAGTAGAGAAAGTACGAGTTCAACTGCAGAGTCTTTAATAAAGAAGTTGTAGCTTTAATGTTGCTATGTTTGCAAATGTTTTTCAGGATGGTTAACCTACCATTTAAAGTGTTTTTTTTGTAAAGTGAGGTTAGTGTAACCTGCAGGAGTTTCTGAAGGCTGATGTAATGTGTTTTGCTGCCATCGAAGAAATAAATGCATCACGAATGAAAACATAATAGTGTCTCTATATCTCCTGCAAAAATGAAATGAATTTGATGATGTACAAATGTTGTACTTCAGAGATTTGGGAAAATACAGTATGTTGGTCGTTTGCTTGTTGTTTAAAACATGTAGAAAAACACTAGTGTTGAATAAATGTGTGTGTGTGTGCATTAGTAAGTGATTGTGAAAGCTGATTCCCAGCCCCCTTCTCTAATTTGAGGTCTTATTCCACCTTGTTAAAGGTGCCTTGCTTTTAAATGGTGACTTACGTAGTGGTTAACTATTGCAATAGAATACAAATATATATGTATATATTTAACAAATGGCCCGCTCAGTACATATATCTTGGAAAGAACTACTTAGTAATTAAATGAAACAGCAATAAAAACAAAGGCCTTGTGAGACTAACCAAAGTCATTCAAAGGAGCCAATGTGACAGAGCATGAGTGGAAACTGAACTCAAATTAAAATATAAATTACTAATGCGTTCATTTGGTCATGAATGTACATTTCTCAATGTTATTTGTCTGCACTAAAACTGTGTCGGTCTGCAGAAATAGTTTCTAATATCACCAGCTTAGGGGCAGATATTTCGAGCTTCTGTTTATTCCCATCTGTGATCTAAGCACTCCCAACACGACACAGTGACTCTGTGTGTTACTTCCTGTGTCTTGTGATTCACGTTATGAAGCACATGCAGATTATGAAGGACAGCAGTACCCTTTGCTGTGAGTTTGGACTGTCTGGCTATTGGCTCACAGTAAAACACAAGAAGATATATCGGGACTAGAAAGATGCATATTGATGTTCACTTGGCTGCATAAACAGTTAGTATAGAACAACCAGCTCATCCAATTAGAAAGTGTCATGGGGGGATGACAGACATCTTAGATATATGGCTGAAATGCTAATGGCCTGCATCCTGTGTTTAAGCATGTTTTAGCCAGTCTACTTCCTTCTTCTTACCTGTCAGGGTGCCGTTGGATTACGTTTACATTAGTATGGTGCGACAAGATAGGAAAAATTAATTCATCAAACCTCGAAAGCTGTTTGAACCATTTGGAAAATGGTCATCAGCAGGACACGCATGATTGATCATAAATGAGCTCAAACACACCTGCATACTTCGCACCTGCATAATCAATCAATCATTGATCTCACGGGCATACGTGACATCAAGCTGACTAACGATCTAGCTGCTGTGTTTTTTTTGGGTGTTGAAACTGAATCTAGGCCTTTCAGGCCTGGTTTAACTCCAGATCAAGTGCTCGACAAAGTGTTTGTATTAATTTTTTTAAAGCAGTCCTTTAACACACAGCCCAAGCTTGATGCCATAAGCAGATGTGTCCAGATGTAACCACTGAATTCATCTGCAGCTGTGAAAAGCTGAAGTGGGAACGTTCACCACAATATCACTGTGCATGTTTCTCCCCGAGAGTGTTGGGGAAATGTATACTCCAGGGGATGCTGGCCTACTTTAGGTCCTCTAGTCCCTTTTGTCAGGCACAGACATGCACACACATGTGCGTGGACGAATGGTGTCAAACACAGGAACTAGCATTGTTTTGTTGACACACACATGCCAAGTTTCACGTATAATAATGACAACATACGTGCAAAAAAATGCACACAGAAGCACATACCACGTTAGCTCAGAGTGTGCGTTTGAAGCAGCACCGCACTCTGCCCTTCCTTGTAATCGTTTGTATGTCAACTGTCTGGCACTTTACACTTGTCTGACGAAAATGAGGAATATTTCTGGACAAGCTTCTCTGCAGCGAGATGGGGGAAAAAAAGTCAATGACAGAACACAGCTTAAGGACGGGATTGGGATATGTGGCTGTGCGTGGGTGGAGTTCCTTGTCTTTGTTTGTGTGTAAGTGTAGTCTTGCGAGATTAATAAAAAGTTCCATCACAGATGCTGTCACTGAGTCGAAAAATAAGTAAAATGCATCCTTGTCATTGTTTTGGTAACGGTGAATAACAATGGAAAAAGCAATGCCCCAAACGCTGCGGCCACGCCTGAGCAGCACATTAATCATGTGTTTCTGTGCATGTAAAATGCTCGAGGAAGGATTTTATATTCATTCCACTTAATACCACCCCATGGAATCAGAGACATCGCCACTGTAACGGATGGCACCTCGTGGACCAATCCTGGAGACAAAAGCGGGAAGTCTGACACACACACTCTCATGGTCAGATACTAGTGCATACATCAAATCTGGAAGCAGAAATCATCCTGCTGGGGCTGAGAGTTGGGAGATGAGGTGGTGGTGGTGGTGGGGAGGTACATAATGAGGGATGGATGTGACAAAGAGACAGATGTGTGCTTGACGCATATGTTCAGCGCTTGTGTGTGTGCTTTTGTAGGTCTTTGTAGCTCTCAGGTGTCGGATAAATAGCAAATTCTGCAAAACGGGGCCCGGAAAGATTGGAGAAAATACACGTATGAGCATCCATGTTGTTTGTCGCCTGTCATTCATATACTTCTATACGCTCGTCCAGAGCTTAAACTAAGTTGAAAGCAAGCCAACATGCGCCTTTCAAGCAGTCACGTTGAGGCGCCAATATGCTACAGTTAGCTTTATCTAACCAAACAAGAACATTAAACCCCAACGTCAGTCTTGCTGTTCCCGTACACGATCCACTTAATTAATCTCCTTGTGCCAGGGCACAGACTTCATCCGCCAAGGCATCCCTGGATTTGCCTAATTTGCTTAATTAATTAAACAAATGATTTATTTGAGCTCATATTTCAAAGGGGGAGAAAGTTCTTTGTGGAGGCTACTGAGGCATGTACTGTTTTGTTGTGACTGCGAGATGCCTCTTGAAGCACTGAAATTAAGTGGGCTTTGGAGTGGGTGGATGTCAGCCATTCATCTGCAGCAGCATAATGCGGGGGTGGGGGGGGGTAAATTATTATATGCATTTAAATTGAGTGAGTGTCTCTGTTTTGTTAAGGTGACGTATGGGGATGATTACAGTCGCATTGTTTCACTTTGGTGCAAGTTTGGAGGAGAAGAGTTTAACGGCTGTAGGCTTTGTGCACCAAATTATCAGGCCTATATAGAGACCAACAGATAGGATGGATAGATAGATAGATGTTCCAGGATGACAATGACCCTGATCCATGGGGCATGAGGGGTCACTGAATGGTTGGATGAGCATTAAAATGATGTGAATCACAAGCTGTAGACTTTTTCCTTTTTTTCTTTTTCAACCTGGCATGTTAGACTCCACTCTCCCTCGCCATCATCGTGACACCAAATGAGAATATAATATTTTGGAAAGACGGTGTTTCATATCCGCCAGTAGAGCTACAGAGATGTAGGATCAGTGCCAAGGCACGCCGAAGCTCTTCTTCATTTGTCATCTGTCGCTATATTTTGAGGTGTAATACTAGCGAAAGGTTCAAAGTTACAGAACTGGGCCAAGACAACTGGAAAAACCTGTGTAATGCAGCTTATTCCCAGCTGTTAACAACACTTCATGCTAAAATGACCAAATGATGGTTCCTATTGTTTACCACATTGCCACCGCAGTGTTAAAGTGCTTCAGGTCAAACTCAAGTCAAGACAGCATTGAGGTATTTTAGGGAGACCTTGACATTTATCCCTACTGCCCGTCTTCTCACTGTTAGTGTGAGGGCTGTAACAAGAAAGAAAGCTTTTGGTTTTTATGCTCCGGACACATGGAACAGGTTGCAAAAGAAGATTAAAATGTGCAACCTGGTGTCTTTGACTAGATTTAAAACTACAGTTAATACTTTGAGCACTGACATGTTTCTTATTTGTCTCTTTAAGCATTTGGTTTATTTAAATATCATGGTCTTGCGTCCCTGTATTTTATCTCTGTCTGCACTTTAGGCACCTTGCATATTTGCAGTAGACATTAAGTGTGCTGATAGGGTTTCAAACGTTGTACGTATTTATTTTGCATGGCTTGGTGAATACCACAAACTGTGCTTATATTACGTGAATTTACATGCGTGTCATTTACAAATCAAATGGAGTGCTGACAGAAAACAGTACAGAACATATGTTGTAGTATATCTGTGTGTGATGGTGGCCATAAATCAGGTCAGAAAAAGAACAAGAACACAGTGACAAAACATATTTGATTACATTTTTTCACTCAGATCAATTTATTGCTTAAGATTTCTCAAGGACTGAATAAGGTCATCAACCAAATTCTTTAGTGCTGCTTTTGTCCTCTGGGAACCATGAATGTCCGTATAAGATGTCATGGCAATCCATCCAGTAGCTGTTAAAATATTTCAGTCTGGACCAAACTTTTATTTCCACCCGTGGTTTTTGTGTTTATTCTGTTAGAGCCCGCTGCTAATTGCGCAAGATATCACGGCTCGTTCGTACTGGATGAGGCGTGTGCGTGTCCTGGGTTTGGAAACTGCTCGGATCCAAGCTTGGAATGCGACGTGCACGGCTCATGTCGGTGCTGTAGAAGTCGAGGCCAGGTTGCAAAAGTACTAACCAGGCAGGAAAACATCACCTTGTGCCCAGTGACACTAGTACATCCCCGTGCATGGTCAGTGGTGTTGATCTGTATTGGCATGAAATTATAGCGCTGCATATGATGGTAAACATAATGATTTATTCCAGTAAGTAAAGGTGTGATAAGAGCACAGAGAGTCGTGCTGCTTCTGAGCACATACTTCTAACTCTCCACAAATCCACAGATTTTAATCTAATGACGGAGCAATTTATTGCCAGCAAAAGGTATATTTTAAATACATTTGTTACTTGACTTTAACATAAAAGTTTTATTGCTCTGGAAATGGTTTTGATGATATTCTTAAAACGCCTTGGGTTTAATGCTTTAACATTTTTTATTTGCCTCTTTTTTCTTTTTCTTTTTTTCCTAGGGAATGGATTAGGCCTTTACCATAAGCCACACAAGGCTTCCTGAAAATAGATAATAGCGTTGCAGTTATGGAAAAAATTACTTTGTTTTTATATCTACCCTAAGGGTGGCCAGCACAGCTGTCATTTGGTTGCCAGCTCATTTTATACGTCTTTTCTGACTACTATTCTTTCTGTATAGCCGATTGAGTTGGACTGCGAGGACACGTGACCTTATTTGATTCAAAATGTACTGCGTTTCACTTCTGTTATTCTCCGTAACATTTCGTGTGGCATTTGGCATGGCACTCAGAAATCCCCTTCCGCATTTTATGCTCTTCTATAATGAGTGAAAAATCAATACCTGCCTGACATGGAGAATTAAAAAAATGGCCTTTGCTGCTCGTTGCATCCATACCGACTGCCCGGCATTGCCAAATTGCTGTCAGAACCTCCAACCCAAGAGGAATGAATGACAGCAACATTAAGAATGGCATGGTGGGGTTAAATACCTCTGCATGTTTTATAGGTGTCCATGTTGGGGACTGTGTATATCTTACAAATGAATGAATCAGACTCACCGTCCACTCAGCCTGGGTGCGCAGGCATAATTTGGTAAGCGCTGAATGATGCCATTTAAAGTGGACTTGCAGCTGGTTGAATTGTGTTTAATGAGGACAGATATCGACAGCAAGGTCAAGTGGCAGTGAATGCTAGTTTACATTAGGCTGCATAATGTGCCCGCGTGTGTGTGCCTGGTGCATGTATGCATTTGTGGTGGCTGGGAGGTTGGAGAAGGAATTGCTAAGTAACCCCACAGACCAGTTCACAGGGCCAAAACGGTGGGTGTGCAAGACCGCAGGGTTTCCCACAATGCATAACAGCAGGGGTCAGGCAGTAATTTGGGGTGTGGGCGGATTGTGAGGAGCAGGAAGGGCAAACAGAAACCACACAGAGAGACAAAGCAGCGACCCACTACATGCTTTGCTCAATTTGTGAAATTAATTACTTCTCCCTTCCCGAGCCAAACTGCGAAATCTATACGTGCAACATATGCTTTTTTTTTTTTTTAATCCCCCCCCCGCCTGTAAAACAAATGTGTCCGCATACATGTAGCTGTTTGTAAATGCGATGCATTTGCATTTTGATGACGCGGTAAGACTGGGCAGATGATTACATGTTGCAATGTTAGACACTAAAATGATGTATATGCAAATCTATCATCTTTGTAGGGTTGCCCACTCTTATCTTCATTCCACTAGAAGGCTTTCACAATCATGGGTGAGGTTATGACAGTGACATAATGAATTGTTTTTGGGGTTTTTTTTGTGGCAGTACATGATTACAGTTCGCCTCCAGGCTTTCGGAAAGTATATACATTTTGCAAATTATTGAGATTAGAGTTTCTCCTTCTAAGTAACATGTTGCTTATAACATGAGTTGATTTTAATTTCTTTTTCCTGTGTAAGGAGGTTGAGTGCTGTGCAGCTACGTCTTCCTCAGATAATTTGATATGTGTCGACATGAACACGCTCGGCGATCACAAATAAATGTGTTATACTATGATTTGATGTCGACTCAGATCGCATTTTATAATTAGATTCAGTCATAATTACAATTGAATGAATTTAATGATGACATGTCACTAAGATAAATAGTTATATTTAGAAATAAATAAATATAAATAGAGTTACGGGCAAAAACACGAGCTACAGTACCATCACTAGCTGTAGTTGCTTTGTGTTGCTCACAGTTGCTTTCATTTTCAAGGGATTGCTTTAACTTTAGAGAAGGTTAATGGTGCAAAGTTAGGTGAGATGTCCCACAGCACACTGATATCTGCTAAATATGAAGCTACAATAGTCTGAAGTAGCTCCCAAAATGTCAAACAACAAATATAATAGTCTTTACACTGCAAAATAAAGACTACTGTATACTGTACATCTGCTGTGTGCAGTAGGGATCTAACAGTCTAACTAGCTAGCTCTATTTCTTTGACATTAGTGAAGCTATTGATTGGGTTGTTGTGTTTTTGGCATTGTTCGGTGACACGGAGACACGCAGATCTTATTTCAGTGGAAGCTCTTCGAGAGCCTAGGAATGTCTTCTCATGCAGCTAACGTGTTGCACAATGGTCACACAGCATCGAGCAAAGTGCTGTTCCAGTCGTTCTTGATGCATTGTCTATTGATTAAAAGTAAAAGTCAACATAATTGTACCATTTCACCTGAACCATATCTGATTAAAAATGTTTAAAAGTGCATCTAAACAACTGGTATTCTGGTTTCACTCAAGCATTGTCAGTAAATCTTGATTAGAGTGCTGCATTGTTCGGTGGATGAGGTATTGTCGCTGTTGTGCTTGTCTTCCGGGAGAACTGCGGCACTGGAGTACTGCGGAGAGAAATATGTGTCAGAGAACAGGGAGATGCGATACTGTACAACCTTTATTTGACTGAGAAAAGGAAAAACAAAAGGTGTAAAAGATTAATTAGGCATTGTTTCGTTTGATCTTCATTTCCTGTTTGTATGCGGCACTCGCACTATCAGGGCGAATTTTAATGTATTCATACACGAGTGCCTAAGATCTGGTACAGTTAGCCTCAAAGTAAAGTTCACCACAGACACAGTGGGCCAATTATGGGCAAGATGGTGTACAACCCTGCTCTCTGTTCCCTCTCTGCTGTCATTGAACAAACCAAGCATGCAGAGTAAGTGGCGATTTCACCTCAGATAATCAATATGAAGTATTGTAAAGACTGCATTTGGTACAAAAGGGTGGGGGTGGGGGTGGAGGAGGGGATCAAATGATACTGTGGCACAGATTACCCCATGAGACCTTGAGGATAAGAGAGAAAGAGGGAGCAAGTGAGGTGGGGCGATACTGGAGATGGCCTTCAGTATGGCCCAGTGGCCTTGGAGGGGAATTCAATACAGCCATTGACAAAAGAAGGCTTCCATTGTGGAGGAACCAGCCTCCTTCGGGAGGCTGTTCCATTTCCTTATTAATTGTGCTCTCATTAAAATAAAAGGAAGGAGAGAGGGGAACGGATAGAGCGAGAGTAATGGTAGCTCTTGAGCGTGGCCTCCTTGTTTGGAAGGATGCCAGGGTCAAGTAGTTTACAGCTCCAGTGCTTCACACAGGACTGGAAATACACTGTAGTTTATTTTCTTTTATGTACTGCATGTACGGTACACACAGAAAGACAGACACCCACTTCCTCCCTTTATCGTCAGCGCCTTAAATACACACCCCAGCACAAGAACACAAATCTTCCTCATTGGCTCCTGCCGCATCCCCTGCAGATGTACAGTATCAAGGCTCTGGAGGTCACAGCTTGGCCTCGGTCTCGCCCCACAGCTGTCAGCCAAGGGAGGAGTCATCAGTTTAGGCCATGGATCACTGATATCCCGCTCGAAGATACTCCCTAAAGACATCTGTTGCTCTCCGCTTATTGGATAATTCTTATTTATTACAACTTGGGTCATGTTTTTGTAGTTTTATCAAATAGGATAACACTGTAAGTAACTGCTGACATCTGGGAACAGAGCAGCAACTCATGGCAGGAAACTAAAAGCAGTCAGATTATTTAAAGTACTGCATTAAGACAGTGGTCCCCAACCCTGGTCCTCAAGGACCAATGTCTTCTGATTGGCTGAAAACACCTGATCCAGGTAATTAGAAGTGAGTGGGACAGGGGCAGTTGGCAGTGGGCCTTGAGGATCAGCGCTGGGGACCAAGGTGTGAAACCGGAAGGGGGTGCATCTAGTATGTTGGTAGAGTAGTAATCCTTCACTGCAAAGAAAAACTATGTACAGACAATATGTGATATCACTGTGGAGCTGCAGCGATTATTCAAGTAATTGATTAGTAAAGGAAAATTAATTAACAGCTGTTTTAAAGCCATCTATGTTCTGTATCCAGCTTATCAGATTTTATTTATGACGCTACTTTACATATCTTAAGGTTTTCCACTATTCTTCAGCCAAAGCAAGTAAACTGTAGACACAACACACAACACATTATCACTATTTTATAAAGATTTAGTAGACAAAATGATTCATTCAGTTGAAAGACAATAATAAAGAGTTTCATTGATAATGAAACTGACTAATAGTTGTTTAAGCAAACACTTGGATCTGCTCTTTCAGGCCAACACTTTCTCTGGACATCATATTTAATATTTGGCTCTGTAGATGCATTCTTCAAGCTCTGGCTAATTTATCAGTTATTCCCTTTTTTTCCTATATTAGATAAATCTATAGGGTTCCCCTTAAAATATAATGCAGACAGTAATGAGAACAAATTGCAGTGTTCCATCAACAGCTTCTTGAATGTAAATACAGAAGCCAATAAATTATAATGGAGTCTTCAATCTGGTCTTATTTGTTCTTTCTTATGAGCATTTTTTTTTTAATTATCCTCCGCTATCTTTGTTTTTTCCACTCCCATATGGATTTACGTCTTGTTAAAAGTTTTGTGTACATCTGATATCTCTCAGATGGTGAGAAATGTGTTTTGAGGGAAACTAGTCGTCTACAATGAATGTTGGCCTTCTTTCCTTCTTACACAGGATTTTCTGAACTCTGATGGAGAATACCAGAGGGAAGATGTATTTTTTTGGGGAGGTGGGGGTAAAGGGCAGGAGCCATTACTTTCACAGACATCTCCCTGTGCTTGAGACCCTACAAAAGACCAACTGTGTCAAATGAGGAAAAGATGCAGGTGCACATTCCCCAGTGGTGCGCTCCCTCTTTCCTCCCACACTCCACACATATATTAACACTTGTGTTCACACACACCATGCCTCCGTGATCAGTGCCCCTCATTTGCTGGCATGGGGGCAGCGGTGGCGGGGGTGGATTGGGGGGGGGGGTGGTGGTTTAGTAGGAGATCCTTTTTCACTGTGATAATACACTCCTTTCTCAGCCCCGAGATTGACCGAGGAAAGGGTTGAAACTCGAGAAGCGGAGTGAGCGATGTCATTCCACAGCAGGCAGCGGCATCAAACAATGTGGCACTCCATTTTTATTGCCCCGCTGCAGATGTTCCTCAGCTGCACGTTAGCTCTGTGCACACAATGGTGGTGGTGGTGGTGGTGGTGGGGGGGGATTTCTGACAGATTTTTGCGTTCTACGGTAAATGACCCAGATGGGAATGCAAGCACACTAAACACACAACGCTAATCGCTGCAACTTATAAAGTCACTTCTTCTTTATACAGTAACTTAAGATGTAATCACATGTTTATGAGCTTTACCCTGGATGACTGGATGATTCCCATAGTTACAGTGCAAACAGGGAACTGCTAATAGCGAATCAAGCATGACTTTCCAAGGCACTGATTAACCAAAACGTCCCAACATAGCCGGTGGCTACTGTAACTTGACTTTCACCACATTACCCTGTGTACATAACCTAAAGAAGATGTTCTAACCCTTTAAAATGAGGCAATGCTACGGCCTTGTGACTCATTGTTTTCTTTATAAAAAAAAAAAAAGATCTGTTAATCATCTTGCGACTTGTAAAACGTTTCTAGTTCCTGTTTGGAAATGTACCTAACCCCTGGCTGGTGGCTGCTGACATAGAGCAGAGCCCAAAACCATTCACCCGCAACTGCAAACAAGTGAAAACAACCCTTGAAAAATTGTGTTTTCTTTGTGTTTTCACTTTTTTCTTTTTTACCAGACTAAACTTTGCATTTCCTGAATATGCACATTCTCCTCTGGCACTTCACATATGGTTATTTGTCATGTGTCACTTCAAAATTGTATTCAGCTTTCCCTCAAAGTGTTTTTGAGCAATAAATTGGAACAACTCCGCTAATGATCAGATGATGTTTTAGAGGAACTTTCATCAGTTCAATACCTAAACTAATATATGCATTCACTGGAGCGTCTCTCTTTCCCAGTAACAGGTTTGCCAAATAAATTAGTTGTTTCTGAGGTGCAAGCCAGTCTCAATGTGATATTATATCATGCATCGCAGCTTCTACACCTGCTCGTGTGAAATCATGTGCGGCGTGTTTTGTCGAAAGTCTCGCATTCCTTCCTATTTCATGCTTCCTGTGCTTGTTGTCGGTTTCTAGTGCGCCGCGTGTTAAGAGTCGTGGCCATGATTGGATGCACAAACATCACGTACACGTTGCTTCATAAATATTCAGCCCTCATTATCTCTGCACAATAACTCCATTTCTGGTACCTGTCATTTTGGATCCAGAACAGAAATAAGATCAAAGGGGATCATCGTAGCTGTGTGTTTTCTCAGACGTAGCTTAGCCACCTAGGCTAATTTCAGCAGTGCTGCTTTGATTGCTGAAATGTGAATGAGATTAGTTCTCACTCTGTGGGTGGTTGAGGAATCACTTTTTTCATCTCCAAAACCAGGGTTTTGTCTCTAACACGTTACACATTACACACTCTGGCACATTACTTTTGCTTTCATCACAATCCCACCTTTACAGCAATCTCGCCTACACTTTCCCGTCCCTCTTTCCTGTCTCCCGTTTCCCTTCTTCAGCTCCGGCGTCTTGACTGGCACTTTGTTAATGCTAAACATTTAGATTGAATCAGTCCTACACCCTGCCGCTGGATGTTGTAGCTCAGGGTGGAAGAAATGAAACACAACATGCAGGGGGGGGTCTAATTTAAAAGTTTAACGATGGCACGTTCCTCACGCGTAGGTGTGCGCACCAGATAGACAGGTTCCCTAGGGAGAAACGCCCCCGCCCGATGAATAATGCATTAAAGTGGGCATTTATACACACACTCGTGTACAAATGAACAGACCACATGGGAGGTAACAGAAGAAGCAGGTTGCAAGTTAAATACAGACATAGACAGCCTTTAATCTGCTGATGCCATCCAGCGCGTCAGACTCCACCACCCTCTGGATTCTTACATTTTATAGCACAAATCCCTTTTAACGGCTGCCGCACTTCAATTTTCTATTATCTGTATGCATTCAAATACCTTTGAATTATGTCTTATAGGGATTTAACATGCACGTGGAAAGATTAAACCAAGTTTTATCAGCCAGTTCTTGTGTGAAAATATCAGGAGCAGTTGGAATATCTCCCCTGAAAAATGGTCCTTGATCCTGCAATCATATAGCAATAAAACAATAACAATAGCACTATGACATAGTGCTATTGTTAACCTCCAACATCACAGATGAATATGCATGAAATCCCATTTTAATTTAGTCATTTAAATAATTTCTTGTTCTTCATTATGTAAGTAAACATTACAGCACCAAGCTTTAATTGGTATTAATTCATGCTTTTTGCCCCTCAGATATTACACTGCAGTGAAAAATATGTGAGTTGAGAGAGAAAGAGACTTGAAGAGAATTGGCTTAGGTTTATTTCCCAACATGTTCTCCTGCTGCAGAAAACAAATCTCTGCAATGTAATTCATAGGGTTTGGACCTTGTGCAAGGATACTTTTGATAAAACAGAATGCAAACAAGTTCATACAAGGACACCGTGAGAGCGAGCTTCAGTTTCCAGATTTCGCTTTCAATCGGTGAGAAGCTGAAAAATACTCATCCCACAGCTTCCCACAGCCCCAAATTCCAAACAAGGCTAAATTTCTCATACAGCCTTCACGGCCAATGCAACGAAAAAAAATTTTATCTCAAGATTTCATCAACAGCCAATATGCTGCTTTATGTAAATCCTGTTGCTATCTTTCCTTCCTGTTACTGCATGTTTCAAGTTGAGAAATGCATTTGTTGCTGTTATTATCAGTCGCCAACACATTCCTGGCTGTAGCGTGCGCAGTTGATACGGTGTTGGGTTCATTTTGCTGTTGTCATTTCGCTGGGTCATCTTAGATTAAGTGTTTTTTTTTTTTTTTACTATCACTATGATCAACGAATACAAACATCATACTGTGCCAAAGCAAAAACTTATTATCAGGCTGGTGGTGACAGCTGGCGGTGGTGCTATCCTGGTGGCCAGTGTTTTTGTGATGGAGTTCAGCTCCGTTTACTCTTCACAGTCGCTCTGTTAATACAACTATAATGACTCGGGGCCCCCGGGGATTCATTGAGATAGCGATATTGCCTGGTTTTCCTATTCATTAGAAGATAACGCATTTTCTAGGTGTTCTGTCATCGGGTTTGTGCAGTATCTCATGTGAACGGGCCGTGGCACTTGAATACTCCTGGTTGCTATTACAATGAATAAAGTGTTAACATGAATGGTGCTTCCTGAAGTTAAGAGAGAGATATATATCATCCATGATCCATCTATGTGTGTGTGTGTGTGGTAGCATCAGCTGTGGTAGGAGTACACAGACTAATCTAGTCCAGATTTGTCACTACAAAATCACTTGTAACTTAAAATTGTACTTGAGTAAATGTACCTATAATTTGCTAAAAAGGTTTAAATAGACTTGTTTTACTATTAGAAAAATATTCTAGTCATGTCCCTGTTAAAGTTGTGTTGTTTTACTCTCTTGAATGACTTGATGACGCTCTGAATAATAAACTGAAAACACATTTACTCAGGTAAACTCTTGAATGTGGAATAAATGTTGAATCTAACCTTCAGGTCTTAAACACTTTGAGAATGAAGTGTTACTTTAAAAAAAATTATAAATAGGTGTATATGCAAATATTCATTCAACCGAGTCAAATGTCTACAGCCAGCGCACCTAAAGTTGATAGTTGGTGGTGGAAAAACTAAACAAAGCTGCAAAGCTGACGGCTATATATTTATAAAAATACAGTTAGAAGAACTGTACTTTCAGTATATTTTGGATTTCTAAATATGATGCCTCGGGGGAAGCGTGGTATAAGGTAGTGTTGAGGAACAGTTCTTTAGAAAGAAAACCATACTTCCTACATCCTACACGAATATCACATCTACAAAAGTACCACCAATCTGCTATCACCAAAAATAGCTCCCTCAGGATGCTGTGGAAAGTATGCATGTTGTATTTCTTCTTTCATTTTTTTTACTTCATATTGATTTCCTGGCCCCTTGTACTTCGCTGTTTTCCTTGTCTGAACAACCTCCATTTCCTGAGAGGTTCAGATTAGCGAGGTTGCCCTGCAGTTTGTCTCAGTTCACAACGCTAAACTTAGCCGAGCTTTTGCCTCCAGTGTGCTGTTGGGCAATTCCAGCTGATGATGTGTAGTAAAGGAAGAGACAGGAAAAGACCTCTTTCCCCTCACACGAGACGAAAATCAGCCTGTTGTTTCTTTTCTTTGACCTCAATTACTATCAGGGCACATGCTACTATAGGGCCATGTTGAGTCATGCTTGCTCTGGGAGTTCTGCGTGTATGTGTGTGTGTGTGTTGGTGTGTATGTCACGTGTGTGTGTGTGTGTGTGACAGGGACTGTGTTCATTTTAGCCTAGGAGGCAGGTTCACCAGGTGGTGGCCAAGGCGCATTGGTCTTGGCTGAGATGCTCCCTCGGGTGATGCCAGCACACGTAGGTGGGTTACAGGAATGAACGGGAGGGGGGAGGGAGACGGGAATGAAAGAAGCGGAAATAGCAAAGCGATGCCTGACATGACAGGAGCCGAACAAAGCCCAGCTCGCTTTCAGGAGCCGCAGCCGCGGCATCTGCCAGCTCCCAGACATCACCTCCGGCTCGGACCATCTGACAAAACAGCGCTTCACCGATGGGAAGCAGGACGCACATCCCTGCTCTGTTTATCCTCAGCAAGGGGAAAATTGGGAAAGTGACCAAATCTGCTCCCATTTGGCACTAAAGTATAAAAATAAAGCGGTTTGGATACCTGTGAAACAATACAGACGCACACAAATGTTAGAACAATGCAGCTACTCTGGATAACAACAAACTGCTTGAACAACACTTTAGGGAATTACTGATTTCTCCTAAGCTGCAAAGGATTTAACCGAACAAACTAATGTTGTAATTTGCAAACTGAAGTGGATTTTAACATAAGACCTTGATGGGAGACTTGCTGCCCATTTCCTCATTTTTTATTTTTTTTTTCTCACAACAACTATGTACTTAATGAATTGAAGCAGCGATTAATTAAATGGAAGTGCTTGCTGGATGGAAATACACTTCACCTCTATGTTTCTGAGTATGTGAATCAAGCATTTATGGAGTGACGGCACTTATGGAGTGTTTGTTACTTGTGTCTGTACGCAAACATGGCGTTACTGTCTACTGGAAGTACATCAGAGGAGAAGGAAGTTGCTGGGCTCGGCAGATTTCCCTCCATCTAGTGACCAATTTATTAACTTTCCCAGTTATTAACTTTCCCAGTGCCGATAAGTTGTCACAGACTGAAAGAAAGGGGGTGGAAAAAGCAACACAGCACTACTGTGTAATGAGAGCCATGTTGTCGATTTCATCCGGCAGACGCTACATGCGGCTTCTCATTAAAAATAAGATACAGTATCAACCACGTGAGGAGGTTTATCCAGTAAGGTGCAGCAGTTTATTACGACTGCACAAGATCAGCTCCTCTCTCCTCTCTCTCCGCTAATTTGTTAACACTGAGGAGCTAATTTCCCTGCAGGCGTCATGGGCAGTTTGACAGACAGTTTGAAACTCACATTTGTACGTAGCTGCCCTGCAAAAAAAAAAAAAAAAAAAACACACCATCAGTCTTTCCCCTCTGCTGGAATTTGCAAGTGCGTGGTGCGTTGCCAATTAATGTGTTCAAATGGGTGTCAGCGAATGCAAGCAGAGACAAAACAAATGGTTCGTTCATTCTCCGTGTTGAATGGATGTATCTGGCTCCTGTCACGATGAGTAATGCTAATTGTGCTTAGCAGCATCATTGGTCAAAGTGTCAAATGCCATCAAGTCGGCTTGAGAAGTTTGTCACAATCGTTTCCGTCGACCCACGAATGCATCATCGCAGAGGTTGTTATCTGTCATTCAGCCGCACGTGTGTTTCAACAAAACTCAACTGTGTCTGAGGTCCTCTGTGCACCTCGTCCTCAGACCAGAGGTCGATCGCGCCGATTCATTCACAGATTCTTCTTATGCAGCACAAATGTAGTTTTACTGGCGCTCTTCTCTCCAGTCTTCGATCTGCAGGATTCTTCGAGATCTCGCTCAGATCAGATGTAAACACACTTACGTGGTAGAACAACTTACCCGAAATGTTTTTCACTTGAAGATAAATAACCCTGCATGCATTATTGAGAGTGCTCTACATTATTCGGCAATTCGAGGATTTCTATCCCTCCTTGCAAGTGACTGAGTGATTTTTATTCTCCCCTCACCACCGGAAAATGCCGTTTGTTGCAAACTAGGAAGTGGGTGTGACAAACTCCCAGTGGTCTAATCAAATAGCAGTATACAGATTAATGTGCTAATTAATCACTGGCTCTGGGGGCTGTACCCATGCAGCGATTCTCGGTAGAAAAAAAGAGACATTTGATCTGATGAATCAGCTCCCTTTTCTTCTCCTCCTCCTCTCGTCTATCTGTCTTACATTAATTCATTCATTCGAGTTCATTTGAATGCAACACCCTCTCTCTCTGTTTCTATCCCTCTCCTTCTCTCACACTCACACACACACACACACACACACACTAGAAAGTTTTCAGTTTGTATTGTCTACTACAGAAACTGAGCCTCCTTTTTAAAGAAGAAAATAATCTGTATGTTTTTATTCTTCTGTACTGGGAAGCTATTTGGCACTTAGCCAAACTCCGTCAAATTGCAGGGAGCATTATTATTTACTGGAAAATTACAGTGTCTGAGCTTACACACTTCAGCTGAGGCCTGGAAACGGCTAAAACCATGTTTTCTCTTTGTTGAGAGCTGTCACATGTCCACTACATCTGTTTATCCAAGTGATGTTGGCTCATTTAGTCGGAATTGTGTGCGCCGCTTGACCTTAGCTTCCTTTTTTCCTCCTGTCACGTTTTCTTGGGAGTGAAGTGAAGTGAAATCCGGGTCCATCCCAAGGCCCCTGTTTTGCTACTAATGACTTTTAAATGTCATTGTTACTGTGCTCCGTCTGCACCTCAATGCCCGGTGGTTCGGGGAACGTGATGGGGTCTGGTGTTCGGTGTTGGTGACCCAGGGATAATCTGGGCTTTTAAACAGCACAAAAATCTCCCTTCATACTCGGTATCACTATTAACAAAACCCACAATCACAACTCGAAAGCCTTTCCCCCCACATCGGAGTGATTTTTAAAAGCTCTGCGGGGGAGCGACATTTTCCAAATGACCATTTTTGTCTCTGACCTTTCTTGCTGCCCTTTTTGGTGAGTAATTGCATTTTTTTTTTAAATATTCATTTGTGAGTTATGTCAATTGCAAGCAACATGATTAAGAGCACTGCTCTGTGGTGTGAAAGTAATGGAAGTATCCAGCATGACCCTTACAGTTTGCTTTCCTCCCCAAACTACTTTTTTTTTCTCCCCCTATATTCAGCAGTGCACTTGTCAGAAGAATTATCTAGGGAGAATCTGCAGTGGAGAAAAAGGAGATACGCGCTGCATATAAATACTCCTCTAAAGTATTAGCTGCAAAGGGAGGAAGTGAGATGAAGTGAATAGAACATGTGAGCTCAGATAAGAGGATGGACTTTCAATAAAGACTATTTTGATTTTCGATAGCTCTGTCGATTGGCGCGTGCAGGTAGACAGCGATACGTGCGAGGCGGCCAGGATGCTGGCTCCGGCGCCCGCGGAATATGAGCCCTATCAATCACCGCTTCGGGCACAAATGTAATTACACTATAGTTGTTGACTAGCCGGGTAATCCGAGACATCACTGGCATGCATTTACTTGCTTGCATTAGGGGGATTGCTGGTGTCCATGTTGACAGTGCTGTACTCGCTGCACTGATGGTTGTTTTATGTTATTTTTGAAGGGTTGGGGGGATCTAGGGGCGTGCTGGCATGAACTAAGCCTTTACAGAGAATTGCAGAGAATCATTCTAAGCTTTTTCTTTTATTATTAGTATTTCATGGCAAACCATAGAGATCAAGATCAAAATTAATTGGTCTCATAATATATGGTTGTATAACGAATCTTAGAATAGAATAGAATAGGCCTTTTTGTGTTTTCTCATGTCGGATAAAGGCTTTTAAAGAAAAGCAACAACACAGAGGCCTGAGAATCAATAAAACAAGATTGTTCTTTTCCATTCAGATTCAATTACTGTATTTTATTTTATTTTTTCCACTAATCTGAGTGCACCTGCCAAAGTCAACCTGCGTTATCCTTTTCTCTGCTGTTGTCAGTTTCAAAGAAGTTTGGTGTGATCCAGACTAGCACTCTTCGGGGGGGCGGAATAAATCTTACCATTAAGAGGAAGATAATTGATGGCTTTCATCACCAAATGGAATACAATTATTTCAAACTGTGACGTTTCAATGGCAAGTGCGCTTTATTGTGTTGGGTTTGAATGATTTATGAGACAAAATGAAATGACACGATAATGATGGGCTTCTTTTGTTATTGCACCGCACCACGTGACTTTCTCTTTTCTCTAAAGTGTTTTGTTTATTTTCAGGTAAAGATTAGAGTTGCTGCCTAAATGGCTTTTTGAAAAAATAAAAAAAAATGGCTGGTTTGTAAAGTCTTGTAATGTAACGAACAACTTTTTTTAATATATATATATATATATATATATATATAAATATACTTCCGAAAACATGTCTGTAAATGTTTATTAATAGAACTTTACTTAACATAATAACACTTAAATACTTAAATACTTTACACAGGGCTCACAAAATTAACCAATTTACATAAACTGACCCAATTCAAAGCTTTATTGTGTTTGTTCTTGTTTTTTTTTGCCACCTAGGGGCACTGCAAAAAGCTACTAATAGCAAAGGCTTGTCATGATACTAGTGTGTGTCACTGCCTATTTGGCAGGTAGTATTATATTATTATTTTATTTGTTTATAGTTGAAACCAAGACAACACGCTTAAAGATGCTAAAATGTGTGCAAATCTTCAATAATGTGATCCTTTGTTAATGTAAAAAACAGCTTTAAGTCATGCCAGTGAAGTCCTGTGGATTAGCAGGTGATAAACCAGATAGAGAAACTCAGGTTAACAATGTGTGCAACCAGAAGTTTTAAGATTGTGAACCACGAGTGCCCATGTTGAACCTTAACAGAAAAAAAAAAAGTGCCATATGAGTCAATGTTGATGGCGAGCACATTTAAATGTCACTCCTGTTGAAAAGAAGTCATTACAGCTTCAAGCGGAAACAAACATTTTTTTTCTTCCTCCGTCCCCTAAATCACAATCATCTCATACAGTCTAACTGCATGGCAGAGAAAAAGGTAATGATATGAAATTGCACACTTGACCAAGGTGCATTTTCAGTCCAAGCCTTTTTCCGTTCTGTTCTGTTTCTTAAAATGTGCAGATGGAATAAAGTGGGATGTTTTTACAAATGGATTCCTAATATCTTTGACAGGATGATTTAAAGGTACGTTTTATTTAGACCTTTCAGTCATATTTCCTGGACGTCATCGAAGAATGGAAAAAAGACTCAGGTTTCAACAAGGAGCGTCAGCGTTGTGGTAACAAATGGTCAGTCCATTTAGGAAGAGTCACTTAAATTAATAATAATGACATATAATAACACAGAATTAGGTTTTGTTTTTTTTGATAAAGGCATGGATGGATTACTGTATGGGCCTCTCAGGCACAATACCAGGGGTTCAAGAGCTCAGGAAGCCCAATTGGCAAGAGCCTCTGAATTAACTGTACATATATATAAAAAAACTCTGTTTAAAGGCACAAAATAATCACAAAGAGACGCACAAACAACTCAGAAAGGATGAACGGTGATCTGAAACTATCCGAAAGAGGCACTAACTGAATGAAAACAGAGCCGAGAACATTCACATCTTCCAAAATGGACATAAAAATATTCAAAGCGACACATTAACCGACCATAAACGCGTAAAGCCTCTAAAAAGAAATGTAAAATTACAACTGACTGACTCAAAACAACCAAAAAAAAAAAGAGAAATCAAGGTGCCCTTTCCCCTGTATCTGCCCCAGAGCACAGTCAGGTGCTGTAGCTTGTCTGCTGGCGAAGGTCATGTGATATGATTAAAAGCTCCAGAGCGACTACTGAACGTACACGCTGTTCTGGATTAGTTGATAAAATGGTACTGAGTCATGATTTTCTCTTTTTTTAGGTTCAGTAAAAAGTCACATTTATTTAGGAAAAAGCTGTTTCTAGGTGTTCATCACTCTGCGTCTTTTATTCTTCCTCCGGGTCGGTTCCCTGATATAGTGGTGGCTCTTGCAGCTCAGACACTTGTCTGAAAGGATGTTTATAAAAATCTATAACTGCCACAGTCCTCCTACAGTCACTCAGGCCAATGTTTACGTTTCTCGCTCATTTTTTATTCCCGCTGTAAACACAGGACTCCTCCAGTCTGTTGTGCATGTGCCCCCGCTCGGCAGACATGCGTGGGCGCGGGCGCGCGTGTGTTGCCCGTGTGTCAAGGAGAGGAGAGAAAACAGCAACCTCCGGGCCGCCGCCACCGCCGCCGTTTGGTCTCAGTAGCCCTCCTGGCCATTCGGGCTCTGCAGTAAACAGCTGATTTTTTTGCCAAACAGCCTCTGAGCTTTCGCTTCGGGCAACACGCACCTTTTGACTGTGTGTCTCCAGCCCACGTGCGGCTTAACTGAAGTGCACTGTGTCACCCTAAAATACAAAGAATAAGGCATCTCCTATAATTTATGAAATCTGGTCTGGAGGGAAGTTTTGCCAATTTGCATGAGACACACTCTACTGTGTTTTCTTTGTCTCTGCACTTCTGTCTCTCTCTAATTTCTCAGCTGAATGCCCATGTAATGAATGTTTATTTTGTCGCAACGCAAACACTGGTTCTATTTCCTTATGTTTGATCTGTGTCAATCTCGCACTCTCTGTTTCCACAACTCCTGGCTTCTCAGGGGCCCCTGCGGTATTGCTCATCCTCCCACTCCAAACAACCAGCGTCCTTTCTGCCCACACGCTCTACTCCAGGGTGGGCAACCTCTTTTCACGTCTCGATGGTCAGACCTTTTGATTGCTGGCCCTCCCATCTGTTCTTGTGTTTTCCTGCAGCTTCAGACTAACCCAACTCTAGGGTGAAGTAGTTTTCGCACTCGAGTGCAGACAATCTTTAACCCAAGTAGAAAAGTGAGCAATCTAAATATCTAATGTTGACATTTGTTTTGTGTTTCCTCTTTTTAGCCTTCAGTCGAGCACCCATCCCCATGGCGGTGGTGAGGAGGGAGCTATCGTGTGAGAGCTATCCCATCGAGCTTCGCTGCCCGGGCACTGACGTCATCATGATCGAGAGTGCCAATTACGGCCGCACCGATGACAAGATCTGTGACGCAGATCCAGCACAGATGGAGAACACGAGGTGTTACCTGCCAGATGCCTACAAGATCATGTCTCAAAGGTGGGAACATGTTCTGGCATAGTCGTGTGAGTCTTAGTAGAAGTTATTTGAACATGGACTGTGCTGGTTTTAGAAAACAACATGAAGAACAATGGAGTCTTTGTGAGCTTGTTTAAAAAAAGGGAAGAAAAACTAACACACAGCTGTGACAAGGTGCAGGTAAAGACACCACCACTTCCTTTAGCAACACTGGCTGTCAAACTATAGCATATTTATACTATAAGTTTAAAATTTCAGTCAATTTCAGCTATGATTTAATAAATATTAAGGATTTAAACACACAGTTTGCTATATTTTCATTGCAAATAAGACATAGGTTAGATGTATCAGTAACAATAATGCTCCACCAGGTCTTATTTTTTCATCCAAATGCTCCTGTAATGACAGCAAGTAATAATGATGAGAAGGAGCTGTCTGGGCTCCCATTGAGAATATTCATACGAATATTTGCATGTATGAATATTACACACAATCAGCTGCACTCACAAGCTGAATGTGCTGGAGTAGCTGCAATTGTTATAAAAATACCAAAATAAAACACTGAGCAGATCTTCACTTAATGCTGTAATTCACACCTGTGGTCTCAAATGATGAAATGATTCTCTATTGATCGGACTCACTTTGCAGAATATGAAAATGTTACGGCTTGTGAAAAGCATTATATTGGTATATACTGCACGGTGTACATGCCTCTTGTGTTTTAAATGGGTCGAACGTAAACCTCACCATACCTGTCTGATAATCTGTAAATTTAGTCTAACACAAATCAGTGTTTATTTTAAATAACACATTGAGTACATTACGAGTTATTCGTCAAAATAAAATATGTGCTTGATGAGCTCTGTTGCCAGATGTGAGCCCCGTTTTCAGAGTTATGGTTGTGCTGTGCAGAAACCGGGGCGGGGAGTCCTATTTGTCAAGGTAGACAGACTGTAGTCTTGCTATACTTTGGGTTTTGTAGTGTAATTGATGGCTACCATTAAGATACAGTACAAGTTTTGGTTTTAGCCAAGTAGTCTGGATTCAAGAAAATAAAGAGCTCAAGGCGAGAGCCGAGTGAATGTATGTGCAGTCAATCTTAGCTCTGTTGTTGACTCATTGCTGCACTTAGAACAAAATGAAGGCTCCTCTTGTGGATATCACTCTAAGCATGGTTACTCTTGCCTTTGAGGTCAAAGTACCCCTGAGAAGCAGAGAAACCTCAGAAGGAATGGACTTCATCTAAATTGCTACTCAGCGTTAACGTTTGTCTACCTCTTTCTTTTTTTTTTTTTTTTTTTTCATTTCCAGAGCTTAACATATGTCCAGTTCTTTTTATTTCCCAAGCTTTAGTTTCACATTGGATGTACCCCTTTGAGAATATGAATGGACCTTTGGGCTTTATCAAACAATTGCTCTTGGCTTTTTAGTTCAGTACCATAGAGTTCAGATAATCAGCCGTGTGAAAAGCAGCTGATGGTTAAAAAAAAAAAAAAGAAAAAAAGAGGTAGTTTGAAGCATGTTGTCAGATAATTGATGCACCCTGTAGCTCCCTTTTTCTCCAGCCGCCCACTCAGACTAAAAATCCCTGCAGGAATGAATCAACAGGTCCTGTTACTGTCAAGAACACAAAACACAAAGTACCAGGGAAAATCATGTCTTTTTAGTATCTCGTTTCTATTGGAGGCGTTTCAGTAAAGCTAAAAGGTAACTGCAAGCTGATTCAGAGCCAGAGGCCTTTTTTATTGGGAGAGGAAGTTGCTAAGTGGATGAAAGGTGTGGGTGGTATGAAATGGGTGCATGGGGAGGGGCAGGGTGAGAGGACTCGGTGATGTTAGTGGCTGCAGCAACACAACTGCACATTAGCATGCAGGGGTTAGCCCGAGAAATGGATACCACCCTTGACTATTTCATTGTTGAGCCGTCAGAGCCGTTGCTAGGCACCTTGGGCTGAGCTCATTAGGGTTAAAAAAGGAAAACGAGCGCAAAACAGAAACAGAAAAGGTTGAAGGTTAAAGCCAGGGCACCAAAAATTGGCCCGGTTTTTCCAGAGACTGTGTAATGTCAGCGAGAAAAAATTGAAACTTGGAAACCAGTCTCACATGTTGATAAATGTCTGAAGTAATTTACAGTGGTGCTTTCTCTTTTTAAATCATAATGAATTCACTTTGATCAGACTTTTAGTGTGTACACCAACGCTGACAAGATTTTGTGATTGTTAAATATACAACCAGAGGTAATTAGGTTGTTCTTTGGTAGCTTCTCTGCTTTATAATCTCCAATGAGTCGATATTAGTGATGTATCTGCACCCTTTAATTTATATTTTAGCTGGAATTCTCTCCCTCGCCTCATCTTTTGTCCCCATCTATTCCTCATCTGTATGTTTACATGCGCACTATAACCCAATCACTGGAAACAACCCAAACAGTGTAATGGTGTGATTAAAGTATTTACACGCTTCGCAGTAACCAGATTTCCCCCAATAATTGCTGTTTCCACAAGTTGTTTGATCACTTGGCTAATGTCTGGAAGACAACAGAAAACAAAAGGTAGACAGAAAATGGATGGATTCATTGATGTGCATAAATTCTCCACTCCTGCAAGCCGTGCCCTTGTTTGCGTATAGACACAATAGCTTTAATCAATACTGCACTTGATATTTAGTCCATTATAACACTATGAAATTGGTCAGAAATATAGTGTAGACATGTTTATGTGACTGTATGTGAATATCTACATAGACGTTCATAGAAACGATCATCTGCAGAGTAGGTACCTTTACATGTAGTCATTTGGAAAAACTTAACAGTCTTTTGCAATCATGTTAGCTCAGCTAAAAATTGCTGATCTGGTTAAAGAAACAATCAAAAAACGGGAGTTTTTGGAGATTTGTTAAGTATCTGGAGCATCTGCACCCGTGTGCTGGATTACAGACTCAAGATGGCTGGAAGACGATATCTAAGTTTGAGGTGTTACAACATTTGTGAGCAGCGAGCAAAATATGCACCGAACAACATACTGAGTTCGAAAAAGGTACTTGTCAGAACTCTTTTGCGAGCAACAGTGGCATTTTTTTTCCATCAAATGTCCTAATGATTTTTTGTATTATAAGTACTCATGAGCTGACATGTAAACTTCATCTAATAAGGACAAACCAGTTGCTGGTTAAGGTGTAATCATCAGAATTTCATCCTTGTCTGCTTAAAATACAGACCGTATTCTCCTTTTGTGGGTCTCTGCTCTCTGCCGGCCTGTGTATCACCTGCCTCTCCTGCTGGCACCAGTTAAGTCGTGGTGACTGGCAAGCAGTTGGTAGTTAGCATTCGCATGTCGTCTGAAGATGAGAAGTGCTGCTGCCGGTTTAGTCCGTGCGCCAGGCTCACATCCATCACTGGCCAGTGTCCAGATATGTCACCAACTCCGCATCACCCTCTCCACCCCAGCCATCCAGGCCACTAACAGCCCTTCATTAATATTCAGCTATTAAAGCCGAGCGCTATCTGTTCCAGTTTATCCCACTTATAAAGGTGTACACTGGACTGCTCTGGTGAGGTGTTTGGTTCCATTACAGTCTTTTAAGCGAGAGTTAATAGCACCCTGTACCTGAGTGATAGCACACCACTGAGCTTGTGAGTGCTGTAATGCATCTCGGGCTGTAAAAGGCTGTCTCGCACCACGCTGTGGCAGGATGAAATGAATGGCTCTCTTTCATTAGCCGTTCCTTGCTTTGTGGTGCGAACATCACGGCTGTGCACAATCCACGGCTTTTGGATAAACACGTCACCTGTAGGTGGTGTCGCGTTGCAAGCTAGACAGAGGCTAATAAAGCTGTAATTGAAACATGCTACTCAGGATTCATTTAGCACCATTTCAGACCATTTGCATAGTGTGTACACACATAGTGCAGTCTGACTCCTGCAGTCATTGCTTTTCCCTTGTGGGATATTTTCGGTGGGTGTTGTTTGAGAGCTTTTGGGCGTCTGTTGACTCTGCCTCTCTCCACACATGTACAGATCTAGTACCACTTGCCACGGTGTGAAAATCGCTGGAGAGACCGGACACTTGTGCTATCAAACAACAGTGACCCTTTTCTCATCAGAGCTCCTGTGTCTCTCTCCTCCCTTTTTTTGTGTTCCCCTTTTCCTCTCCCCAAGGCGGTGTGGCCTTCACGGCCAGTAATTACAGGCTATATCAAAGCTATATATCACCTTATATCTCAGTAGACCTCAGCAGGCACCTTAAGGGACAACTGATAGCATTGTGGCAGGCTTGTGCATGACCTCTGAAGGAGAAAAGCAGGTCAGGAAGGAGTAACCCCCACATCCAGCACGTACACATCCAAACGCAAACACACACACACATACACGATTTTGTCCCCGTCTGTTCAGGCTGTCCTTTTTGTCTCTTGTATCGCTTTAATTTAGTTTCTTTAGTCCCCCGCTGGAATTCCTTTTACTCGTGTGTCATCGCACTTTTTATTTGAAGGAACAAAGAGGCACAAAACACATTTTCGTATACCGGTGTTCTGTGTTTGTGCACAAGACACTAATGATGAAGGTTAATAGATATCACAGCTTGATGAGTCTCATGAGGACAATAAAACTAAATTAACCTGTGATTTGAACCTGCTTGCTTTGTGACAGCTGACATTTGACAACCTTCCGGTTAATGGCATTCATATGGAAAACAAATGTGTCCAGGCCAAAGTTTAATTCACCACACACCACACATGTGCAGTTCATGCATACAGAGAGTGGCGGCTGGTGTTCGTTGCGAATACCTGGGTTTGCGGTCCAATTACGCGATCATCTTGATCCCACATACTGAGACCTGTTCCAGAGGCTGACAGGTTGTTTACATGAGAGTTGTTTACTTCTCCCCTCCACTACATGAAGGAATTTTTAACAAAAATGGAGAATAGGTTGCAGTCGCCAGCCTCCCAGTTGTCTCCTATGTGTCTTCGAGGACAAATGGAAACCTATCTTCACCATTATCCGTGTGTCTGACGCAAAAAGAGAGAGCAGAGTATGAAAATCATGTTTTAAACAAAACACTCCCCCTTAACTACTGATTCATTAAAGGTCTGCATGTGTGCACGCACCCTTAGGCTGAAATGCATGAGATGAACGACTCTCCCGTCTGATGAAAACATGCTGACAGAGGGACGAGAATGATTCAAGCATAAGAAGTGGAAAACAGATGGGAGGTTCCTCTCTCCTTTGCTGATGATCTTTCCCATACGTTCCAGTTCTCATTATCCTTGGCTTTTGACCTTATTTCAGAGTCAAAGGATTTGATGAGATATTTGTTTGAGCAGGGGAGTAGGATTAACTGAAGAATCCCCTTCGTTTTTTTTTGCCCATCTTCATTTAAATCCCCTCATCTCAAGCTGGATTTTATAGGCATAGGTTTTCTGAGAAGAGAAGAAAGAGTCTGAGGTCCATGCGTTGCCCAATTACCAAAAAATGCTAAGGCATGGAAATGGAGCAGACATAGGGTATACACTGTCACTTTGTTTTCAAGTGCACTGCATTATGAAAGTAACATATATCCTTGTATGTATGTCCTTGTAATTCCAGCTTAAATCAGCTTAAAAAAGCAAGCACATGCCTACCTGTCCTCATTTGCCCTCAGCTCTGAGGGTGGTTAGGCGAATATGAGAGCATGGCCATCTGCTTCCTACTCCCTCACATATCCCTTTTGTTGGTTTTGTTCATCACTTTATCAGTGCTCAAATGTGGCTAGAATATATAATTTCACTGTGACGTATTGTAAGTGGATGCTTCTACAAAGATATCATGAAATACAGCAAAGTGCTTATAGTGTGCAGATAGAAGATTAGTGTTAATAATAAAGAATGATCTCATCATGGTATATTATGATTAGCTTTAAGTAGAGATGTACTATATATATATATATATATATATACAGTGAGGGAAAAAATTATTTGAACCCCAGCTGATTTTGTAAGTTTGCCCACTAACAAAGAAATGATCAGGCTATAATTTCAATGGTAGGTTTATTTGAACAGTGAGACACAACAATGACAAAAAAAATCCAGAAAAATGCGTTTCAAAAAGAGTTATAAATTAATTTGCATTTCCATGAAGGAAATAAGTATTTGATCCCCTATCCGTCAGCAAGATCTCTAGCTCCCAGGTGGATCTTATACAGGTAACGAGCTGACATTGGTAGCCCTCTCAGCTCGTTACCTGTATAAAAGAGACCTGTCCACAGAAGCAATCAATCAATCCAGATTCCAAACTCTTCACCATGGCCAAGACCAAAGAGCTTTCCAAGGATGTCAGGGACAAGATTGTGGACCTACACAAGGCTGGAATGGGCTACAAGACCATCGCCAAGCAGCTGGGTGAGAAGGTGACAACAGTTGGTGCAATTATTCGCAAATGGAAGAAACATAAATTAACTGCCAATCTCCCTTGGTCTGGAGCTCCATGCAAGATCTCACCTCGTGGAGTTTCAATGATAATGAGAACGGTGAGGAATCAGCCAATAACCACTCGGGAGGAACTTGTCAATGATCTCAAGGCAGCTGGGACCATAGTCACCAAAAAAACAGTTGGTAACACACTACGCCGAGAAGGACTGAAATCCTGCTGTGCCCGCAAGGTCCCCCTGCTCAAGAAAGCCCATCTACAGGCCCGTTTGAAGTTTGCCACTGAACATCTGACTGATTCAGAGGAAGACTGGGTGAAAGTGTTGTGGTCAGATAAGACCAAAATCGAGCTCTTTGGCATCAACTCAACTCGCTGTGTTTGGAGGAGGAGGAAGGCTGCCTATGACTCCAAAAACACCATCCCCACTGTCAAATATGGAGGTGGAAACATTATGCTTTGGGGGTGTTTTTCTGCCAAGGGGACAGGACAATTGCACCGCATCAAAGGGAGGATGGATGGGGCCATGTACCGTCAAATGTTGGGTGAGAACCTCCTTCCCTCAGTCAGGGCATTGAAAAGGGTCGTGGTTGGGTACTCCAGCATGACAATGATCCATAACACACGGCTAAGGCAACAAATCACTGGCTCAAGAAGAGGAATATTAAGGTCATGGAGTGGCCTAGTCAGTCTCCAGACCTTAATCCCATAGAAAATCTGTGGAGGGAGCTGAAGGTTCGAGTTGCCAAACATTGGAGAGGATCTGCAAAGAGGAGTGGGCCAAAATCCCCCCTGAGATGTGTGCAAACCTTGTGGCCAACTACAAGAAACGGCTGACCTCTGTGATTGCCAACAAAGGTTTTGCCACCAAGTACTAAAGCACGTTTTTCGAAGGGATCAAATACTTCTTTCCTTCGTGGAAATGCAAATTAATTTATAACTCTTTTTGAAACGCATTTTTCTGGATTTTTTTTGTCATTGTTGTGTCTCACTGTTCAAATACACCTACCATTGAAATTATAGACTGATCATTTCTTTGTTAGTGGGCAAACTTACAAAATCAGCTGGGGTTCAAATAATTTTTTCCCTCACTGTATATATATTCTACAATTATATTGTTGTTTTCACGATGTGCGACCCAGCCCTGGACCTTGAGAGCCACTGTTCTGCTTCTCCAGCTATTTCTGCCCTACCACCGGCCTGGATCTGTTGTGTTGAGGCAATATGAAGCTGGAAGTGCAGCGATGGTTGGAAGGCAAGCAGGGCTGTCGATCTTGAGGACCAGGGTTAGCCACTCCTGATATAGGCAAATGTGGTTACCGCACCAAGTTAGGCTCTCTTAGCTGACTAAAATTGTGTGAATGAAATTACAGAATTGGTAAGCGACAGCGCCAGGAGAAAAAAATACAACCTTTATTGTTGCTTGTAGGGAATCTTCACTAGCGTGATGCTGATTTGGTGGGTTTCAGTACATGCAAACTAACCACTGCGCAGAATATGAAGAATAAAAAATTGAAGGTTTCGCATTTTGCAAAATATTATCAACAAAATGCCCGAAGACCTTCAGATATAATTTTTGGCAGTATCGCACACCCCTACTCTAAATCTGTTTCTCATATCAACTCTGGGCAAGAGTTCTGGACATGTCCAAATAATCAGGTCTGGACATTGTCTGAAGTTGCCCTTTCACACATGCCACAGACCAGAGACTGTCTGTGTCAGACGTGTTCTCACCTTTCACTTTGGTTTAGATGAAGGGTAGCACCTGCAGAGCATGCAGGATACTCGGCAAGACACAAAAAGTATGCCGTGGAAATCACCGCTTTGTTCACAGCACATCGAAGCAGCGCCAGTCACATGATAGGAACTCGCTCACGTTGAATTCTCCAGACAGTGTGTTGCACTATTCACATATGGGCTCAATCAGACATTGCTAGAACTTTGTACATGGTGAAGTCCATTTAATGATCAGTCCAGCTGCTCCAGACATTTGCATACTCACATTCAGGCCCTCTAGGTGGTGTCTAGATGAGTTCAGGGTGCAAAAATGGGAGCCATGGGCCGCAGGTAGGAAGCCCTCAAGCTATTCATTTACTTAATGGAAGGTGTAGAATCCAGTGTTGTTAGATGCAAACGAAAGTCAGTATATCAAGGCCTTTGGTGTTTCAGCTGTAACCAGCGAGGATGGGAGTGTTATGTTAAATAGCACAAGTGCTCCCTTAATAATTAACGACAGTTTTTACAGCTTTAATTCTCTCATTTGTTTCATAATGCATTAAAGAATGCCGAAACATGAATAGTCTGAACTATTTAACACGGTCTTATGAGAAAATAGACAGCTGTCATCGACATAAAAAGAGAGGTTATGGAGCTGAGCAGATGTTTGAGTAATACCATCATTGTTCATGCATGACCCCCCTAAAGCCCAACCATAAGTGGCTTCCCCCTGTTTAAAGTCGAGGTTTGCATTCAGCTCCCTAAACAATGAGATGAATTAATGCATGACTTTAATGTTGGAAGTGCAAATATCACGCAGGTGCTGTTTTATATTAAAGGTTCTATTAGGCAGATTGTAATAAAAGGGGATCTATACTTCATTATATGATGCACTACCGCTGCTATTTTTAGAGATTTAATTCCAACCGGGCCACCCGAACTATAAAACAACACATGTATAAGGGCGTATATTTGTGCATGCAATATCTCACATTAGATAACACTGAGTGTGCAGAGCCTGCGAGGCCCTGTCTACAAGCTTTTTCTACCAGGCTTTCTCTATTTATACAGGCATTGATTTGTCTTGCTTACTCTTGGTTGGAGGCTGTTTTTCCATGATACAATTATGTGTTGAGCACCTGACAATTACAGAACAAAAACATGACCGATGAGCGCAGCGGGGAACAACTGCCTGTTGTAATAGTATGAACAAATAGAGAATGGTGGGTGGCTTTGCAGCTAGCGTTAATATGCAAAGGGATATTAATATAAGCTCTCACAGAAGGGGAAGATAAAGACCCCCTTTTGCTATAAAGCAAACATGCAAAGTAATAAACACATTTCGAAGTTCTTTGGATTACTGTAGGATTTGAAGCTGCCTTTCCATCTGTGCATGTTTGCCTCTTGCCCTTGCGTAACCCTCTTTTCGTAAAGACTTCTTAAATCAAAGAGGTTTATTTATTCCCCCGTTCTATTCTTTTCCTGAATTGGATGACATTGCCTCACGTTCATTATCCGGACTCATTTTTCAGCCCTCCGGCCTCTGACCGCTTCAATCGTCTTTGATAAGAACCTGCCGCATTTTATTTTGGGCAGTTTGTTGCTGTAAAATGTCAAGCTGGCAGCCTACCCAGTCAGTCTCCAGACATGACCATGTAAGCTTCTACGGTGATTAGATGGAAAACGAAGCCCTGGTTGGCAAATGGGAAATGTTTAAGGACATCTCCCCATTTGAAGCGGATTGGTATCTCTCAGGAGATACCGATAAAGAAGAAACGGATTGACTCCAACCAAACTAGCGGTTTGAATCAACCGGAACGGTGTCCATCTACAGAGTCTGAGCTGAATGCCCCATAGACTTTATTATGCCCCTACAAGTTTAGCACTGTGCCAAAGAATCCAGAAGTTTGGGGGTTTTCAGAAATGTTTTTTATTCTCGGCTCTCTTCATATTACCCCGAGGAAGCCTGGAACTGGTCGTAGGGTCTTTTGGTGTCAGATTAATAGCCGTCGCAGCAGTGCCTCACTAAACATGGGGTTTTTATAATGTGTTAAAAAATGGAAGTAGGAGGCCTCAGTCCATTTGTCAGCTTGGGGAGTGAGTTTCACTTGGATGAGTCCAAACAGTAAAGAAAGGGCTAATTCAGGCAGGCGCAGGTGGTTAGTGAGAGTGCAGGGAGCAGGCTTGGCTTTTTCCTTTCCACTATCTGATATTTGCCCTTCTCTGCACTGCACTCCAGTCTTTCATCCTTGTTCTTCTAGTTTTCTGCTTCTTCTTCTTTTTTTTTTTTTTTTTTTAATTGGCAGGTGGGAGTAGCCAACATGCACATTTGATGTCTACTGCTCCATCTTCTCCTCGTGCCCTGAAGCACTGGATGCATCTTTTTTTTTTTTCCTCCAACACGAAAGGGGGCATGCAACTTCTTGTGACCTTTTAATAACTTTGCTGGCTATTCATCATCTCTCCCCCAAGATAAAAAAAACAACATCCTTTCATGCTGATTCATGACTCATTTTTTTGGAATTAGATCCAAAACATCTTGTGGCTCTTTCATTCGCCTGTCTATCACTTGGCAATAAAAACAACTTTCCCCTGACGGCCTTTCTTCAGATTAACATCTGCAATTGTCAATATACAGTAATTTAATTGTGGGTCTGAATCAAACATGTAATCATCGTGAATTTCAGCTTTTCATCGGATGCTGTTAAAGTAGCATTAACAGAGTAAATGGTTGTCTGAATTTATTTAGATTATTAAACTGTACACAACCATTTTCTTGCAGATCTGTTGGTGTTTTGATTCCCTAGGCAGCTTGCATGTCAAAAAGGTGCCGTGCAATTAAAGTTCTGTGCACAGGTAGTGATGTGTGATACTTCAACATTTGGTGATACACAAGCAATACACAGCAATTACAGATCCTTGCTGAATTTCCTAAGCACTCAAATTTGCCGTTCTCCATGTCGTCAACAGTGATTAACTGTAATATTAAGTCAGGCACATCTTGCACTACACTGGCTCATCCTACACTGATGCTGGTAGACTCCCCAGTTTAACCATTACAAACTAACTAATTAGGTTTAGGAGATGGGATCTTCCTTAATGGACATATGGTTCAAGTTATTTAGAAAGTTCCCCCTTTTCTTCACATCACTGAATGATCTCAGTACAGTTTGTTTATGCCAGTCTTATCTCTACATCGTCGACAGAAAAACCCTAGGTTGCCAGAGGCGGCAGCTGCTTGAGTCATCACCTCCCTTTAAACCCATCTGGAAAAAAAACTCGCATTGTATTTTTAATTGTTCAAATGCACCTTAAAATGCAGTATGATGTTCTGCAGCAAGATTTATGATTGTAATAGTTTTGATTAAATTTGATAGGGGTGAGCAGCGAGTTTATCGTCTGTGAGAGGGGGGTGGAAAAAAAAAATCAACAGCTCTCTCTGGGTAGTCATGTAAACAGGATTATAATGGGGAATTGTTTGTTTATGCAATCATATAAACAGCTTAAACAAACTGCTTCAGTCTCAGTTTTGGCAACGGTGGCGTCGCTGTTGCATATAAAAGTAAGTGTATCTAATGGAATCCAGCCTTATTAATCACTTAAGTGAAACAAAGGCAAACATCAAAATAACGTAATGTATAATACACTTCAGCGCAGAGTCGGTGTGCAGCGGGATCGTCACTGTGGTTGCCGAATTAAACTTTCAGCATCCCCACAAAGACGCATAATCACGCCTTTGGTGCTGGACTATTTGCAAGTTGCCACTCTCAACCTGCTGGATGACTCAAAAAGATTATCCCGGCGCACTTTGCTCTCCATTGAGGGATCCATTTTTGTCAATCACCACTGCGTTTGGCAGAGCTGTTTAAAATGTATGAGACCACAAAGTAATGTGACTGTCTGAAGAGATGATGATTAATCACTACTCATCATCCAACCCTTTGATATTTTGATAAAACCCTCCTATGGATAGTAATTCCTTTAATGCCGTGTCCTTTATAATGTTATTGGACCAGCTGAAATGGGTTGAGTGGGTTTCTCGTCCATCTCCTGTATGATAATAACTATTAGAAGTTGTTTTTTTCACGCAGTGACTTTTTAACACATGACTTTAATCCTACGTTTGCCAAGCCATTATTTCCTTTGACTGGGTTTGTTTTGTGTCATTTCAGTCGGTTTTGATTAGTCTTTACCATTTGCCCCTCATGCTGGGGCGCCGAGTCATTTCTAAGCACTGTGCTGAGCTTTTTCGTCTCGCTTCCAGCAGTGCAACTTCTCTTCGGTCCCACAATAACTGGTTACAGCTTTCTTGTTTGTTTTTTTTTTTTCACCTCTGTAGTATACTCACAGCATTTGTAATGGATATTTAAAATTGCTCTGCGTCTATGTGAAGGGTGCTGTTTGTCATCTTGCTTGGTTGGCGTCGAACATCGCTTCGAAAATGACTCATCTTGGACTGATTCTGAGGAGGTACTGTAGTCCTACTGAAACTATGGATGACTCAAACTGCTTGGCCTAGAAAAGCCTGCAGCCCTTGTTCAGCCTAGCATTACAAGGCTCTTTCTACCTCTCTTAATCCTGCTATCTTCACCTCTCTGTCTCTTTCGCTGTCCTCTCAATTACTTCCCTGACTCTGAATCCTTTTTTCGTATCCTGTAACACTCTTCTTCTACTGTCTGTTTCTTCTTTTCCACTTTAATGTTTCTTTTTGTCACACCGCTCTCTTTCTAATGGGTTTATGCTCGACATGAATGAGCAGCCACAATGCTGATTCTGTAGGTGCTGCACTTGCAAGGGCAGTGGAAGTAGGATCCACAATCATGCCACGTGACCTCTAACCTTGACAAGACAAAATCGAGTGAGCAAGACAAGGAAGGGTTTCAACTCTCACAAAACACCTGTTTTATAAGCCTGGTCTCATTCTATGCTTCCTTAATTTCCATTTGGTAAGGATATGTGTTTATCCGGTGAAGTAAGAGGACATGCTTAAACATTTTATGGGATCTTTTTTCTTGTCATCTTATGGATTCACCTGCATGTTTAATATGACATTCAAACTTAAAAACATGATGTATCAATCTTAAAGCTGAGAAACTGGAAAAACTCTCTTTTGACGTTGCATAATGGTTGCATAATTCACTTTGATCATGCCCAAGCACATTAACATTCATCAAGTTTGTACCACTAGAACTCTATACTGTATGTATTTGGTAATCCATGTGGAAAGACTCAGCAGTAAGCTTGTTTTTAGACATTTTTATTTAATATTTTGGGTGCATATAGAGTACATGACAGCACATAGATAGGCTGAAAATGCAAGAAAGAAATTCTCGTCCTTCATCTCTCAAACGGCAGCATTACTGTCCCTTCCGCATTGAAAATACATATAGCTGTGTATACCTGTGTTTCCATCCTCCAGAAGTGAATGTGGGCAGAGCTCTGGCAGGGACTATGCTGTTTTTTAGTGACTGAAATACTGTGGCGAGATGCTGTATTTGGATCACAAGAGCTCAAAACTCGCAGTTTGTTGTCATATCTCTGATTTGCTTCTGTTGATATTTCTTCTAAATATTCACCGCTCGAAGCAGATGGAAAATTAACAGGTCTGTGCTATAGTTATACGGAGTTTCCGGTTCTGTCACATAACTGAAAACTATGAATAGGTCCTCCATTTAAGTTGTTTTTTCAATCTTTTGACTCCAGTCTTAGTTCAATCTAAAATCTTGGCAAAGCAAGTTTAATGTCACTTGTCAAATCTTTGAGGAAGTAATTTCTTAAGTCTCTATAAACTATCTAAATGACATTGAATTCAAATAGTTTGCTTTGAAATGTGTGTTAATCCCAACATGTGGCTGTGTAGTGTTATGTTAATAATCTGATATTGCTTATCTTAATCCTGTCTGAGTCAAGTCTTTCATTCGTATTATATGATCATCAGCAGTCAAAAAGTTGCACATATCACTTGTCATCTTTTTTTGGGGGGTGTTTGTGCATCAAGCTTAATTTAATAAAAATGTTTGCGTGTCAGGTGATCCCGTATCAGTTTTTAGTACAGTGATTAACAAATTCAGTACTGTAGTTCTCACAAAAGACAAAGTCTTTCATTGACCCTGACTGATTGTCCTCACGCCTCAGTCTACCTTTCACTCGCATTCACTAGCACACTTTGTGCTTTTGAGGGTTTTGTCTGTGTCTAGAGTGGCCTCTCCTGCTGGCCCCTATACCTGCTTGTGAAAGCTAATTATAGCAGGCTATTTTCTGACCATAGAGCATGTCAATATTACACAGTGGGAGAGCTCTCACTCTCGCCCCGCGCTGCATTCTTATTCATGAGCCTTAATTCTATCAATGGACTCCTCGGCCACTGGACCGTTCCTTACCGTGGTGTGATTTTAAGGAAAGTGCTTGTAGCTGCCACAGGGTAATGCTCCACCATGAAAGAGTGCAGCTCGTGGCGCCACCCACTCAGCGTTTGCTTTAGAACATGTTTAAAAGTGAGAGAAGGCCTTTTGTGGGTGCTGACATGGGCCTAATTTTCTCATGTACATGCTTATTGGGGTTGAGAGTGCAGAAGGTGGGAGCTGAATGGCTGTGCTGCAAAGTGCAAGGCACTTGTTATGGACCCTGCCGTGGAATTGAACACGACGCTCTAGTTGTCGGTTCAATGGTGCAGCAGCTTTATTTTGGATTTTGGAAGAAAAGCTAGTGCAACAATTCTGCAACAACTAGCCTCGGTTAACTTGCCTAATTAAATTTGCATAAGGTGTAGCTTTGTAAAAGGGCTCATAGCTACTTACATCCTTACTGCTTTAGTCAACGCTTTATGTGACCTCTTTTATATCGGGTAACTCCCACAGAGAATACGTTTATGTTTAAATGTGAATGTGAGTGGGTGGCAATATTTTATTATTAATTATTATGAAATGTTAATTTACTTGGTGAAATTATAATTCTATGATGCAGGTTTAGGCTGTTTTGAACGTGAAAATACCAGGAACAGGGGACAAAAGGACAAGAGGACCAATTTGATTGTGTGCTTAAAAACCCTCAGCTCTCAGTTTGCACTCCATGCATAAAACTAGCTCGAATCTGTGTTACACTTTCATAGATTGAGACGAGCATTTTGTCCCACTAAATCTGCAGAATTTCTTTAGTCTCCCTTTTTTACTCCAACAACTCGACAATCAAACAACTAAGATTTGTTACAGAATTTGAAACTGTGCCTTTAAACCGTCTGTATGATAAGAGCACTGACAAAAGGCTTTAGAGGATACACAGAGAAGGTTTGGATGCAGATGAATGAGGCACTGTTTCAGTAGCTGGAGAATGATGCAGCAGAGATAAAATATGATTTATCTGAAACACCACTGCACCCTTTTTCTTTTTTTGCCAGTTGATTCTGTTGCGACACAACCATGTCACTCTGAAAAGCCGGTGTAATGTATTTTACAGCCACTGTGCCAGGGTACTGTTGTTTACATGGAAACCTGGACATCTGTTGGTGTGTGATTAGCTGTGGGATCACAATTTGAATTTTTGTTCCCATCTTGATTTTACATCAAATTGCACAGAGCTGCTACAACCTTAAATGATTTGCTGTATTGTCTGTTGTATATGTAGCATTTCTTCAAAAACAAACCCAAATGCAGTTGCAGTTGAAGTTGAAGCTTTTCCCATGATGAAGTTCACATGCAAAAGTTGAGGACTGAAGCAATCACCGGCTGTCAGTGTATTTAATAAAATATATAATGGAAGTGTCGATTCCAGTTGGGTAAATAGGTTTCTGCAGGAGCATAAAATAATATAATACAGCAAAGGAAAAGACTATAAGAATAGAAAAAAAAAAAAAACTAAAAGACACAGCTTTATTTCTAATATACAATTTAAAAACAATGTGAAGTGTAATATACCAAGGAAAAGAGGGAGGAAACAGTTCACTATTTGAATAATAGGCTATTTAAAAGGAGTCTGATGCTGCATTTAGATAGAAATCTAAATGTAAATCCGCTGTTTTCTTACATTGTGGCATTTATAGGTGTAATTTATAAGTGACTTAAAGAAATAAATTCAATTTATTGAAATTTTATTCAACACAGTACACAACAACAGAAGTGTTTTATTTATTTATTAATTTTTTGCTAACCACTGTCAAATGATTTCTATTCAGGTAACTCCATGTACTGCAGGGTATAACTGCAATGATTAGTTTTCAAATAAATTGAAGCAAATGATAGCTTATCAAAAATAGCGCGAACAAATTTAGCAGCAGTTTGCAATTACACTCATTACCCAGTTCTTGAAACTACTTTCATATAAAGACGTAACTCTGAGCTCTGTGTGTTTCTCACTTTAGTACAACTGCACTCTTTTTAGCTCTGTTTGGACTCCATTGAAATGGTCACTGTATTTTTCTCACAATTGATGTCGGCGAGGAGGTGATCACGTATTTATCCTAGATCCTGGACAAAAGCAGTTCCTCGCAGATTTGATGTGTAGCATTAGAAACCATGGTAACAGAGCATGGTTATAACTTGCGATGTCTTTGCGAGAAAACAGTGAGTGTTAAGTCAAAGTTAGCTTTCCTCCCCAATAATCCCGCTTTGTGAGACAGGCCTCAGGTCATAACGGATACGAGAAATGATGGAATTAGGTGAGGATAACATGTTTTATGTTTCGTACAACAGCACAACAAAGTGCCGCTCCAAAAAGCTGTCATTTTTCAAAGTGTTCTGCAATAAATCTTCTGCTACAAACAGACGTTGACACCAAACACATACCAGAGTTGGGAAGTAAGCCGAGCAGAAAAAAAAAAACAAAAACCAAACAGACAGGGTGACACACTCTAGACTTTGTTTTGCACCAGAATGAGACTACCCTCCTCCTCAGGCTGTATCTCAAGAGACCTGTTGGTATGGAAGAGAAGTTAAAAGACAGCTAAATGTCTTGGTTTCCCTTGACAAATTCAACGGGACAGTGTGGTGGTGCGTGGGGTGAAATACAAGGAACGCCTTGTCACCTCTAGCAGTACAGGAAGGGGCCAGAGCTCTATCAGTCTTTGTACTTCTTGTTCCCTTCTTGTTCACCTCGCCTGCACTCTTGGTCTGTCAAACTCGAGCTCTGCATCTTTCTGAAGCAAAGGTTCATGGAAGCAGGGTTTCTGAATTATAGAATACAGTAGGAACGTAAAGAGCTTGCAACAATTCCTCATATTTTTAAAGCTCCTTAATATGCTAAAGAGTAATACTCCCTTTACCACTGGAAACCCTGTTATAGACTAAACAATCCATAATAATAATGAAGCTGTAATAAACTATACCAATCACCAATAATGTTTAAATGATTCTTTACAGGATTGTAATTGATGCTTTTATAAATATCTATCTTCTAAATAATTTAACATGCTCAACTTGTATCAGTATCTTGTACTGTGACTATATCTTGTACTGAATTAGGATGTCTGTGCCTTCAAGGGCCAGTAAATTACTTTCCCCTCAGCCTAAATGTATAAGTGACAGGGCCTCGGCATATTGACACGCAGCAGACAAGAGATCTTAGTCAAGCCCAAGCTTTTAATCCCAACCATGGTTCCTCCAGGACTGTTCCCTAAGACCCTTGGTGATTTCCTGCATGCCGATGCAGGCCTGGACCCTTGCCGAGGTATCGACGTATTGAACGCTAAGGTTACTCATAACCCCCTGCTCGTCTTTCATTATTGAGATGTGAATGAGGAAGGTCGGGGCGGAGGGGGGTGGTGGTGGCTCTCATCGATCGGTCAACACGGTAATATTTGATTGTCACTTGTGGTGCTCTGCCAAGACACCCATCTATATGGGAACGAAGGCGGCCATTTTAAATGTACAAACAGGTCGTGGCGAGCGCGCATGGTGAACATGCATTTTTTAAAAATGGCTGGGTTGAAACCCGCAAGGCCTCATTCCATGTTGTCATTTTACATGAAGGATTAGGAGACGGCGACTGTCTGACGAGGCTGATTTATCCCTAAACCTTGTGGCTCGCATAGATAGAGTGGTTTGTTATTAGAGGCACCTGTTTGTCCCTTTGTCATATGAGGTAATTAACAACTAAACACCCTCCTACAAGCTCAGCACTGTGGGTGATCGTTAGTGAAGAAATGTGGTTTTAGGCTTTGAAAGGGGCTTTGAAGAAGGAAAGTGCTGGAAGCACATACTGGCCCAAGTCGGACATTGGAAGTTACCATGGTGACAGCGACTGGAAATGAAAAATGTGTGCTTAAAGGCAGGTCCTGGTGTGTATGTGTGTGTGCTTGAGAAAGTGAGAGAGAGATGGCGGTTTGGGGAGGGGGAGGGTCAGTGATATAGTGCTTATTGATTTGTGTGTAGATTATAAATACAGCAAGTGGAGTGCTATTCTGTTTGAGTGTCTGCGTGTGAGCGGTTTTGTGTCCTTTTGTTGAGACAAACCTCCGAATTGTTTCCAGTTTTCCAAAATAGAGATTGAATCGGTCCAAGGAAAAGGATTAGAATCTTTTTGTTATCGCCGTGCAGTGCATGCAGCCGCATAAGCTCCCCGAAGCACTCCTTTCACTCAGAACCAGCAGCGGACGTCGCTCTTTGTGCGTAACAAACAGGACTCGCCGCCTTGAAAAGTCAAACCGGTGGCATTTCTGCCTCTCTGTTTTTATTCCCCATCCGTCCGTGTGAAGGCCAACACAGCAGAGGCACCACTGGGTATCTGGCTGAAGAATCTGACGCCTGCAGAGATGCATCTTGAGATGGGCTCAGAATATCAGCAGGAATGGTTCAAAAGGCTAACCCTGGTCAGCAATTCAATGGGGCCTGTCACTGGCATATTTCAGGATGGATTCCTTTATGCTGTAGAAAGAGTATATTGTGTATGCTTGGATGCGTGCGCATGTCTGTTTGCACTTTAGCTTGTTTGCTCAACCCAATACAGTGTATGCGGCCGCAACCACACACCCATCAGAAATCTTACTTCACACCTTCTATGTCAAATTATCATTTTTTCTTCAATATGTGACACATTAATATTCATCTGACTAGTTGTAAAAGAAAAAATATGACCCAGTCCCTGCTTGTACACAATCCCCTGTGGAATGAGGCTTAGGCTAAAATGGGCCTACAGGCTGAAAAGTCCCACGGGTCTTCGTCAGGAGATAAATCAAGCGTCACCAGGATAGATAGGGAGCGCCATCATTTGTTGGCGAGAGTAGAAAAATTCATCCTGGAAATCGTAAATCATTAGACGGGCAGGCCCCAGTGAATAAGCCTCACCCACCAAACAAATCGATTCTTGAAGTTATTGCACATTTCAATCCTCGCTTCTGGCTTCTTACAGGCACCTGGAGAGACACCGTGGGCGTTAAAGATTTACATATACATACCCAGAGATCAGACGCTTACTGTTCTCGACAGAGCGACGGATCATAGATTGGGCTTCATTTGTTTGTTTGCTTTTACTGTAAGAGAGGTATTTAAAATATGCTATTAAGCTTGTGTAATGAATATTAGTGTCATCAGGTTAGTTCTGTGGTGTGGGTGCCTGTAAGTGGAGTGGGAGTGAAAACGTTTTCCCAATCAATTCCTATTGTTGAAACAGCAGCAGATTTCAAAATATGTCTTAATGAACCATTGTCCTGAAGCAAGTGGAAATAACTTTTCTTTTTACCCATTTCGACTTAGTCATAATCTGTCTAAAAACAATAACACCTCCTGCCTCTAATGACCTCATGCATGCAAATTAAACCCAGTCCACTTTACGGGGACTTTCAGGTTTTCTTTGAGGTTGCTAAGCAGTGTGTGTTGCTCTTTGTAATGCCGTCCACACAATGTAAAAGCCCACAGGACAATTGACATGTTATGTACTGATCAGAACGGAGGAAAAGGCCCGGGGAAAGATCACACGGTGCACTATATTGTATCTTATGAACTGTCACAGATTATATGCGGAGTTGTCAGTCCCCTATAGCAGAAATGCTCTGTGATTGAAGTCAGAGCATACTCTATGTTGACTAAAGGCATGTGCTAGCATTAAAATGAATCCCTGTCACAGCTATTGCATCAGTCATATACCTATGTCTGCATGCTGCATGATATACTTGACAGTATACATAGTTCAGATTCATTTTCTCTAATCAGGGCCTCACTGTAAATGGAAAGAATGCAGTTCTCCTAACATATTGTATCAGTAAACATTAGTGCTGGATTCAGTTCAATTGCAGGAAAAAAAAAACAAAGAATAGAGTAGAGTGCACAAAATGCATTATTTATTGCTGTATCCACTCTGGCTACAAGGCTGCAGTTCAGCGCGCATGTGTGTGTGTGTGTGTGTGTGCAAGAGAGTTATTTAAACTAATATTGGCAGGACTTGGAATCGCTATCAGGTTTAAACTAAACATTGTTCTTTGCTCTCTTTTGAGCTGTGCAATTTTCAAGATGTGCATCTCTCCACACATCCGAGGAAACGGCTGAGGAGTATTCAGCTGAGTTTATCTGTGCCCTTTAGAGACAGACACTCTTGTCTTGTGCTCCAAAAGAGACCGCTCGCTGTGTCCCTTGCCTTGAAAGCAGCGATAAGCCTTACATGAGAATGCAAATATGAGCATTGATGTCAAAGAGGATTCATTATATGAGCGTCATTGTCTTGGAAAGAATGGTTGTATATTTCCAGTGTTGAAGTGAATATAACAGTGTGAACTCCAGCATTCATCTAAATTAATCATCGTACAGGGCCGAGCTTTTATTGTATAATTGAAACAATACACTTGTAATATAAGCTCTGACTTCATTCCTCCTGTAAGAGCAGTTTTACTGAATTTATTTGGCTCAGCAATTCGTCTTTTCTCCTAATGTTGAATTTGGAACAGTCAAACTCCCACAGCGGTCTCCAGCATGAGCCAAATTTATACTTTAATGGAATTTCAGCGTGCGCGGCCAGGTAGATGTCTACAGCATGTGCCGAATCACGGGTTGACCTTTCAGGTGGAGAGAGAAATTGCATCATCTAATACCTGTTGTGGCACCAAAATAAATTGATTAATTTCAAAGAGGTTTGCTGAGTATGTTTGATTTGTCCGCAGATGGATTACTAGCACGTCAAAATAACAAGAACAGGAGTCGTATTTGTAAAATTCTTGCGAAGGAATCGACGTAGCTTGTGAGATGGATGTGTGCCATGGTTTTATAAGCAACTTTTTATTTATAAAAGCTAAAAGCTTTATTAATTCTACCACAACCAGCAAGCTATACATACACAGTTCAGCTACAGTACACTCAAAACATGAATATCCCCCAAAATGTTTTAATAAAATGAGGTTTTACTAAAGTAATATACATATATATATATACATATACATGATAACATATACTGAGGAGCTCAGAGGTTTATTTTCCTTTTAAGTATTGTCACTAGCTCATAGCAGTGATTGGATTTCTGTGATTCTGCATTTTAACAATAGTTATTAGTATCTGTACTGTATCTCTGAAGTCACCGCAGGTCAGCGTGTTGCCCTTGTATTCCTTGTGATTTATGAAGCCTGTTAGGTAGCAGGGCTTTTATTCCAAAGCGCGCGTGTATATACAAAATGTTTACAGCGCCTGATCAACCTCTGTGGCGTCAGTTCAACATTCTCCCGCTCTCACGGTTGAGACCTCACTGAGAACAGCAGCCGACCTGAAGTAAAATAAATTCCTGCTCACAAGCAATGCTCTTCACAGGGGAGAGGAGTGCATCCCCTGGGGTGATAACCTTTCTCTGGCCTGACCACGAATCCTTGTGGCGTCTCGCAGAGTAAGAGCCCAGAAAAGTGTGTGCGAGGGAATCTCATGTTGTTTTGTTTTGCTTTTCCTTTATTTAGTGGAAAAGACAGAATTAACTTGCAGCTGAGACAATTACAATGAAGAAAGTAGATGGATAATAAAAAGAAGTTATAGTTAACGATTGTTGGAGGACCAAGTTTTAGTGACAGCAGCTGTCAACTCACAGCTGTCCTTACCCCGCAGACTGTTTCCATATTGTTGATGTTGTTGTTGAATACATATTCCTACAGTCAACATAAGTTCAGATGTGCAAACAAAACCCTGGACACACGCCTAAGACAAACCAAATGTTAATAAAGACTGGATTTTTTTCTCTGTGTTTCCTTCGGTAAGTGGACAAATGTTGCATCTTATCCGTCATTGTGAGGAAAAAGCAAAACCGAAGTTACAGAATCTTATTCTAGTCATCACCTCGGTGGAAGTGCCCACTCATCTAATCACAGTGAACCACCAAAAGCATGTGTTTATCAAACTGAGCTTCGCTTAAAGCTCCTGGACCAAAGCCAAGCACAGGACATCACACATGAATCCATATGTTGCATCCATGTATAACGTCTCCGTATGCACTCAGGGTTTGTTTGTTTTTTAAATAGTATGTACAGCGTACTTCCACTGTATTTGCCTCACTCTGTTGTTGCATTGAGATGAACTGCGGCTTATCTTTCAAATATAATATTAGAGAGAGAGAGAGAGAGGCAAAACTGTGTGATGTAAAAATCTTATGAAAGCCACTAATCTGCATGAATGGCTAAGAGGGATTATTCTTGTCAGGAAAAAAAAAAAAAACAACAACTGGATGCTCAATTTTTGAGAAATAGCATTGAATTTATGTAAGCGGTGGAAGTAGTTTATGAGAGATGATCAATGCTGGCCTGTGTTTGACCATCACTAATGATCGTCTTATTCCATAGTTAAGGAAGTCTGATATAGCTCCATCTTCCCTATGCCGAACAGTCACTCTGCACTTTCATTCATTTCTGCTTAGTTCCACATAGTTAATCCTTTAAAAAAAGGAATATGGCTGATGTTTTTGTCGCCCATAGTGTTTGTGCAAACAGTCTGACAGAGATGTCTTCCTGTTGTTGTGTAGCACGTTGCTAATGCCACCCGGTACGCAGGCGGTGCCATTAATCTTTACGGCACTCCTCTCTATCATCTGCGGCCATTCACGCCCGTCGATCATCTGCTGAACGCGTGGGAGCGTGCATACGTTTGCGTGTCCGTCCGTGTTTGTGTGCAGCTATGTGAGCTCAGAAGCGCTTGAGAACAGCGAGCCCCTTCAGCGATGCACTTCAAATCCTCCACACCCACACTCAGCCATTGTATTTGTGTTGGTTACATTCATACCCCGTCAACGTAATCTGCGTTGAGCGGCTCTCTCGGTGTTTTGGAAACAAATTCTGGAGCTTCGAGTATAAAGGCAGAATTTGCCGGGTGGATTCAGTAGCGCCATCATAGATTGGTCACCTTGTATACAGACGGAGGTGTGTTTCGGCAAGGGGATTGTGTCCTTGTGTAGGTTGTTTGAATGTGTTTGTACCGACGTGCAACCTGTGAGGTTTAAATCATCTCTTCTTAGCAGTGTTGCGTCCCTACACCAGGCAAGCAAACGGAAACGGTCGGAATACAGTGTGCTACTTTCAATTTGCCCTCAGCCTTTTAACCCCTGACTGCTGTGATAGAGCTGGTCACTTGCCAGAAGCACAATATGTATACTGTGTGATGCATGGGTCTGCCAGCGCAAACAGTACAGAAGACAGACTATCAAGAAGGAGAGATGTGTGCAAGGAAAGATAAGCTAGCTGAGCTTTATCACAACGGTTCGTATAATCTAAATGAATTCTCAGGGATGCTCTATATTAAAATACAGGATTAGGATATTTAGCACATTTAATTTTTTTTTTTGTTTGTTTTTTTTTATGCAAGATTGTTACAGAACACCGACACAGTACGTGTGTGGTGTTTTATACATTTAAATACGTGTGTGCCAAACATCTTTTATAGTTCAAGCATTCTACTTCCTTATTAAAGCATGGCGCCTACATTACCCACAATGCACCGATGGCATGGTGGATACATTCAGGTGTGTTATGCTAGTGTAGCCTTGAACTGCTCGCTTAAAGCAGCGACGAGGGTCAAGCTGTTAAGATGCAGTAGCTTTGCCATGGTTGTTTATATACTATATATGAAATATGTAAGATGCATTAAACACATGCTCCTTAACAAGAGTTAAGCACTCTTTCTGTAAAGGGGCTCCACTAATCAACAACAAATTGTTAGTTTTTCAGTACTTTTTGGTTTTATTCAAGAGCTTAATACACAGCGCTCATGGCCATCGCTTCCTTTCATCTGATGTTTTCTGTAAGTTGTCTTTGTAGTTTTAAAGGTTTTTTTTTTTTTTTTTTGTCTGTGCTGTGCCAGGAGACAGGCTGAATGAGAAAAGATGGATATGCTGCGGCGTGCAGCTGGGAAAGATAATGAATGAAGTCGACCGTGGGTGGCGAAGACCATCACTAACTCGTAATGGGTCCCAACAGAGGGACGTGGATATTGACCCGTCCGTCACTTTTTTTTTTTTCCAGCCCCTTCTTCCCTCGCGCCTTTTCCTACAAACGCAAACTCTCACAAGTGTGTTCAAGCCTGACTCATACACACACACACACACACACACGCACACTGCAGTGCACGCATTAAACCAACAACACCAACACGCACGCTTGAAGTTCTAAACACCTTCTCCCGCCATGTGTGCGCGTGAAGGTGGCGAGGCAGTTTGGACATGTTTGCTCTTTCTAACTGAGAGAGTTTGCGCTCCCTGACAGGGTCTTTTTCATCAAACAGAGAGAACTGTGGTGAGAACTCCAGAGACGTCCCCTCAACGCCGCCAACGTCAGCTCGGCCGTCTCTGTTCTTATTTGACTTACCTCGGGCGAACGTCTTTGATATGGATTCTATGGAAAAAAATCACTCAAAGCAATTTGGCACGTTGGAAGCAGGCTCGGCGTAGCATCTTTTTTTCCTCGTGAACTTTTAAAAGCTGGTGAACCTTTCCTTCTTTCCACTCGGTTGGTATTTTCATCCTGATATAAATCACTTTATTTCTGAAAGGTAACAGTGGTGCACACCAATTCCCCTTTATTACTCTCCAATGTGGACAAATCTGTCTGGCTTTGACAGCTGCTGCACTGTCTTACACTGCCGCCTGTTGCCTTCCTCTTTCTTTCACTGATTTATTTATTATTCACCCATTCATGCATTCATTCATTCAAAATTAATTTTTTGGATCCTATGTCATGGGTCAATAGACTGAGGGGACACAACCCAGTGACTGTCATCAGAGGCAGCAGCAGGATAAGCCCGAGATTATAGTGATTACAGTTTGTGCTTACATAGGGCTCTGCTGCTTTGTGCCACATCTCCCCTTGTCAGCTGGCAGTCTGAGCTTTAATCTGCCAGTTATAGCAAACAGCAGACGAGGGAACAGGAGGAAAAAGCTATGGAGGAGGAAAAGCAGGAATTTGGATAAAAAGGGACAGTTGATGGCCAAATGTTTGTTTGCCGATAGCACCTAGAATTGATTTATCACCGCCGAGTGTGTATCCTTTTGTTTGTCATTTGCTTGTTTCCAACAAGACGCCGATAGAGCGTTTAGCCTTCAGTCGCTTCAAGGCATCTGCCGTCCACTTCCTCCTATAGTGCCTACTGTACAGAAACACATGCACGTCTGAATCCATTTCCCTTTTCACCCTGCTAGTTCAAAGGGCCTCACCAGAGCCAAGTGTCTGATGAAATCAAGATTATCCCCCCTAATTGGTAATTGCGAAGTCGTTGCGGCACGTGGCGGCGTGGGCAACTTTCTCCTGCGATCGATCCCCCTCCTGCTCTGCCATTGATTAGCACTTAATACATTTAATTGTAATTATTTCTCCACCTTATTTTATTCCCTCTCAGTGTGTGTGTGTGTGTGTGGGTGCCTTTAGGACACGAACGGAAAACTGATCAGGTATTTGTGGCCGTGTGAGCAGAGGTTAAAAAAAAAAAAAAAAAAAAGCACAGCAGTGATAAAAGGGATTTTGAATATGGGTCAAGATAGATGTTAAGGCTGGGATTAAGTTTGCAATCCATGTTAAGTACACATTATGATGCTTAATCCCTCAAGAGGAAGTTATTACAAACTATGATTAAAAATCCAGATTTGGTTCTAGTTTACAGGACAACGTTGTTGAATGGGAAACGTGTTGATGTTGTTCATTTTAACGGCCAACAACACCAAACGAACCGGCGCTCTGTAGAGCAGGCGTCTGCGAATGCATGTGTGTGCATGTGCATGTTCGCCCAAGCGTTTTGTGTATCTGCTCCAACAACCTCTGGCTACTTACATCTCCTCTATCCGTCTCGCGTCTAATTCTATGTGACACTTAATCTTAACTTGTGTTCTCACCCGCTCATTACCCTCCACCATTCCCCAACCCCACACTTCCAAACAGAAGAAACCAGAAATGGTAGCGAGGAGGAGGAAGGGTGTTGAGATGAGAGGGCTGCTTGTATAATTGTTTCTCAGCTTCATAGGTTTGACCCCTTGTTTATTTGACTGGCATTTACTGCCTAGGAATTAACTTTTCAACAGGCGGGGGGGGAGACGAGCCACAGACAGCTGACTGGTTTGAGGGAGCGATGGAGGGTGGGGGTCGGTCGGTGGGGATAGACGTGGGTTCATGAACCCATAAAGCTCACATGGGGAGAGTCTGTGCAGACCATATCTCATTACTAGGCTGGGTTGAAATGAGATGGGCCTCTTTTTGCTTGTCCCTCACTAGTTCGATTGATTCTTCGGCAGCCAATCAATGTTAATTAAGGTGTAGAGAATCCCATAATCGTGCCGTATGAATCATTGTGTCAGACCCCGCCTTGACCTTCACGAGGCTTACACTGTGAACTGCCTGCTGGGGAATAAATACCTTTTTATATATTACAAGGTAATGGTAGTGCGTAATTGAGTAGATTTGATGGACGGCGATTCTGTCTGCACTGTGGCTTGCGGCGTCGGGCCTCGCTAAGATCCCATACACAATGAAATGGGCGACTGGACCGACCGTCGAATCCTTTCCGGTGTGCGCGCAGATGTGGAGCACAGACAGATCAATGCTTGTCAAGACGTTTTAAGAGTTAATGTTGTGAGATAAGTGTTGCTATAATGTGTGGCGAGAGCCTCTCCGTGCATAAGAAGCGGGCTTTTTGATTGATGACTGCCAAAAACAAAATGGCACACGAGAACACCACCGGCACCGTAATTGCGTTTTTTAATGAAGACCTACATTTCGCGTTGGACCTGATTTAGCACTCAGTTGATTGTGTCTACCCCTCTCCTCCACTGCCACCGCAGCTGCCATCCATCATAAAGTAATAACCATGTAACCTATACATGGTTTAAAACCTGGTTATTTATTCCAGCTCTACCAACAGGAGAAAGATGAAATGAACCATAACAGTGTCCCCTGGACCTAAAACCTAAGCCGACCTCCTTAATGTCCTTGCCCGCCTTAATCCGAGTGCTATCTGACACTGACACTGACACTGTTTTCTGTGCCTGGAGCCTGCGACATAATAAAAAGAGAAAAGCATCATGCAAGTTTTTCAAACTTTGGAGCGATCCCCGCAGACACGGAAGACATTACGGGCTATTATTTTCACACGTCGCAATGTACTGCCACAACAATTAAACTGAACCCTGCTCAGGCTGCTATATACAGTATTTAAGGGAATAAACTAAATGAATCCTTCACAGTGAAGCTACAGTACAGAATGAAACATTTTCAACTTCATTAACTGCACATTAACCAGTAAACATCTAACTAATGTGCTACTGTATGCTGTGGCCATTGTGAAGGACCTGATTGTCTGATTTCTGCTGTACTTGCTTGTTTCTTCTAATAAAGTTACATTTACTGTGTTTCCAGATGTAATAACAGGACCCAGTGTGCGGTCGTGGCCGGACCAGACGTATTTCCTGACCCATGCCCCGGAACCTACAAATACCTGGAAGTCCAATATGAATGCGTACCCTACAGTACGTATTCCTTCACCCTTTTCACACTGTTACATTAATATGCACTTACCCATTTACTTCTTCTCCACATAACAGCAGTGACTCATCGCCACATGTGCTCGTTTTGTTCCTCGTATCATTCAGAAACACCACGAATGTGTCATTTCGGTCTAATAGAACAGATGCGGCAGTGGATGTGAAGACGAGGGATGATTCCCGTGATCCACGAAAAACATAACACCATGTATCAGTACAGGAAATATTATTAACAGTGTTGTTTGCATGTGATAAAATGATACAGTATATCAGTCTGCGGTAATGTTTACCCGTTGATGTGATACTGTTGTTTATCAGATGTTTGTCTTTGTTGTAACTGACAGGAGATTAACGCTTTCTTCATTTCTTCATCCCCCGTGGTGTCAGTTATGTCAACAGTGTGCCAGCTAACAATGAACATCCTCCATGGGATATTGGTTGTGTGATTTATTGATGATAAAATAACAATATCCCAGATTTATAATGTAGATACAGTATTTAACTAATACAGCACATAATTTGAGATCAACGTAGATTTGTTACCTGGAATAATGCTGCTGCATATCGTCAACAACATGCTAAAAAAAAATACAATAAAACTGCACGTCTGGTAATAAATTCAGGCAGACGTAGTATTAGCTGCGTTTCTTTTTTAAGACGATACATGTCAAAACCTTCCCATCAGCTCCCCCGGTTCACAGCACTTAAATATCTTTGAGGAATCATGTCTGATCATGTCACGTCTCTGTTAGCGCACCAGCAAGAAAGACCGTTTGACGTTCATCAGAATGAAACATACTTGTTGTTTTCGGTTCAGTTCAGCTCAGTGGACGCCAGTTAATGTTTAGGCTAGTGGAGCATCTCTGAAGGGGGAGTAAATAAAAAGGATTTAATTAGTGCAGAGGGTGAAAAGCACCATCAGCCTGCACATAACTTGAGTGGAAACATTTGGGCTGGGAATGGAAGGATCAGCATGGGGTGATGGGGAAAAACACAGAGAGAGGAATTCCAGGTGAGGCTTCAGGAAGTGGCACGGCTGTTGCCATACAACCTTACGCATTGTGCTGTAAATGACCTTTTAAAGTGCAACAGCAAAGTCAGAGTGCTCACTGCCAAAATCCTAACGTGCAACTTTCTCTCAATGGGTGAAACTGGAAATATTTGGTCCTACACATTTATCTGTACAGTTTGCAGCTGCTGGGTTCGAGCGACCTCTGCTAATTAAAATCAAAGCCATTTGACGTCCCACCATGATTCACCCACCAGTTCTCCTGACAGGAGCTTTCATGTGGCGAAGTAAAAATAATTTCTGTGTGATTCAGAGGTGCCAGACTGACCCTTCGCAACGTGCACATTTTGCTGCCTCAGCCACCCAACGTAAGCGTCTTTCTACAGTATCCAGGGTGAACACGGACTGTTTTTGAACAGTAGCACAGCTTCATCGAAGGCTCCAGTTTTAGTGTGATAACCTGTCAGCGTGTGAACATGCGGTGCAGGTTTGAGATCAAAAGATGAATACGATGAAAGATGAAAGTTAAGAATTTCAGCCTTTGTTTCCAGGCTCGGGGACCCCCTGCTGTGACTGGTGGTCATCAACCACTAGAGGGGCAAATTAGAGTGAATTATTTAATTTATTTATTCTGGAGCCATCTGTTGCTGTCATCCTCAATCCCATCCTAACCGTGTTACTTTCACTTTATGTAAATGTTATTTTTTCTTAATTCTTAATGTATTGGAACCTGCGGCTCTATGTAAAAATGGCACCTTTCCAACGCATGAGCCTTGGTTCCCCCAGCCTGTCCTGATCCCAGCGGATTTCTCAATCCATTTTCCCCTAGCTTACCACCTCCCACTCTTTTTTTTTTTAGTAAGATACAGCACTAAACTTCCTTAAGACAAAATATGGAACAGCCATCCCACATTGTTGAAAAACTGTTTCTGGCTGCTTTATTGCTGTAACACTGGGGCCGCCTATTAGGGATGCACTATAGGGAAATGGAAGTACCTTGTGTGGGATAACTATGGATTGTGCCCAGAACCATTGTAGGATAAAACATTCTGCTGGCAGAGCATAATCATTGCAGAAGTCATGTAGGCGTTTATTTGTATATTGAGCAGGGAAGTAAAGTGTAATCACTAGTGGTCACTGGAGATGGATTTCAAGATGCATTTTATAGCAGGGTGTGAATGTAATTAACCTGCAGCAGCTCAGTGGGCTATCTTTTTACCTCTCAAATGAAGCAATGAGATCCATTTGGCTGGAATGAACCGCATTTAGAGACAGTCCTTTTGTTTTTTTTTTTTCCTTTGTTTCTGTGTCTCCTTCAGTCGTTTGACTACCTATATTGAAATGTCCAAATAAAAGCTAAATGGGTCGGAGTGGTTCGTGCGTTTGCCGTACACAGAATTAGATTACATTGGCACATGGCAGCTCAATTGATGGGCTTTTAACACAAGTCTCCTTACCAAGTTGCTGAGAGAGACTGAAGGATTTGAGTGTTTAATAAGAGAAGCAGCCACCCATGACTCCAACTCTGCTCCAGTGGTGCTCCACTGACAAGCTGCCCCTCTCTGTCCTAATACTCTTTTTCTCTCTCACTCATTTTCACTCGCATTTCTACGCCAGCATCCCTTTATGTTCCCTCCACGCTGCAATCTCAGCTACATGCCCCTCCCCTCATTCTCCACCACCTTTGACTGACGGATTTTATCTGTATCCTGCTTGAGGGGGGCTTTCTTTTTTCTCTTAGGAGAAAGTACCGCCCTCTCCTCCATATCTTTATAAGTCGGCGAGATTGCACAATCAGATTCGCCGCTAATAACGGCAGAGGAGTGTGCTAAATCGATGGACACATGCCGCAGATACAATATTGATTTTATTAATTTGCAATTTGATCCACTTTATCAGTTGTAATAGGGAAAAAAAAAAAAGTTACAATTATAACCAAGAGGGGATCTGTGGCGGTGTCACAGCACAAGGCATCTCATCATATTTTAATTCGAGCTGCCATCTCGCTAATTATTTGATAGGGGCTGTGGGTTTTTATGTGTGAGGAAATAGCATCACATTGAACAATGAGTGAGGCGCAACTTCACTGCCAGAAAGGTTAATACAAAGAATACAAAAATGCATGGATAGGCTATATATTGCATTTGAAAATAGAAGGACTTAATATATAAGCAGATTTGATTACATTTACCCCCGGAGGGACATGATCATCAGGATACACTCATTCCTCTTTATACTAGTGCAGTTTGTGCGTGCTCCCCCATGCACTTTACAGATTAGTAGGGCTATCCTCAGGCAGAAGTCATGCGCTGACCCCCTTATGATGACTCACAAACATGACGGTGCGCCTGTAGTTGACATCTGTCTCCGACCAACCCCCTCTCACCTCGACTTTCAAACGGTTCAGTGGAGAGATGCACCTCTATTCTCTCGGCGCCTTATTAAAACCTCTCTCCGTCGCTTGCGCCTCCTTTCCCTTCGTGCAACTTTCACTTTTACAGCTCAGGTCGAGCTCGTAAGAGGTCAGCGCGCTGCTGTGGCGTATTCCTACCCGCCCAGTGCTCTTCCTCAGCAGTAATTAAGCACTTACATGTCCTCAGTGGCCCCTCAAATTCAGTGATTTGTCACACAGGAGAGCATGTGGAATCCTGCGTCGCCATGCTCTGCATTGAGGAGCCTCTCTGTTGTTGACAGCTTGCTGTTACCTTTCTTGTCTTTGTCCTTGGTATCAGCCATCTCCCTCCAGTAATTAGATGTACCTTTTCGTGTAGTTTCCATGGCAAATTGACTGATTTGGTCCAGGCGCCTGGTCAACCCCCCCCCCCCCCCCAAAAAAAAGAAGATGGAAAAAAAAAAGCAAGCTAGGGGATAATTACATGTCCTTTTAGTGAAACGCTTTTGTTCAGTTCACTTCTCAAAATTGACACCTCAGTGTGTATGGCAGATGAGGTGGAGGGAAAGTGAGAGACAGAAAAGGCAGAGACAAGAAGAGAGAGGGGGAGAACAAAGGATGAAAACCTGCTGGCAGTCTGTTGCTATACATAAGCCACTAGTTCCCCCCACTGTTTGTAGCTAATAAGGACAATGTAAAATCTTGCCTTGCACAGTGGGATCCAGCTCAGCCCTGTCAGAAAATGGCTCTTGCTTCAGAAACTAATCCAGGACATATAATCATGCAATCAATTCTCTGATTTGGGTAGTGGAGCGGTGTAATCCTGAGCTCATAGCTCATAGAAACTCGCCGTGTAGTGTGTCGTAGTTCTCTTCTTTCCAACTTTGCCTAATTGTTTTTTAATTGATTTTGCTAATAGTAACACAACTAACAGGTTCAGGGGCACCTAATTGAATAATGGAGTGGATTGTTTTGGCAAGTTTTGCTCAGCACCTGCTACCAATTTCGGTCCTTCTGTGTTGGCAGGTGAAACCATGAAATTGATGCTCTGCACACGGCTATCACTTACAATGCAGCTTGGGCGTAATGTGATGTGATTACTGCGCCCGTTATGCAGTGGTCACACCTAAGGTAAACACCACCTGTGTGACCGCTTTAGGACGTCATGGCTAGAACGGCGGACGCTGCGACTGTTCATGTGGATCACACTTTTGTCTTATCAGCTCTTTGTTCTTATGAGTTTCTTTCTCTAAGACGTTTGAATTCATCAAAACATCTACATTTTTAGTCGGATGTCGATTTGCTTGTGAACGTGCTCGCACTTAGTATTCAAACATCACATCCGCCCTACCTTACAAGCACCCAGGCAGTTCCCCTTCGCCTCGGATAATCTTTTAGTAACTTTTAAGCTTCTTGAAGAGTAGATCACTCTATTTGATGCTATCGGTAAATCTACTAAGCAGATTGTACGGAAGTTCGGTGGCTTTTTTGCCCTTGAGCTCTCCGATCCACGTTCATCAGGGCCTAGTGTGGGAGTCGACACCGTGACAGCAGATACATCACACAGCTACACCCTCCTCACTCCCCGCTGAAATGCCAGTGAGCATTAGCCTGCTTGTTCAGACAGCTTTTTTCTTCTTCTTCTACTTCTTCTTCTTCTTCTCCCCACCTGAGCGACCAGCTTCACGTCTTCCCATGTGTGAAGGGGGGGGGGGGCTGTAATGCCATCTCATCACTCAGTGACAGCTGACCACTCCCTGGCCCGTGCAGCAAGCTCTGATTACTATGACTCTCTGTCACATAGCACACAAACGAGATTCACACTGGTGTCGCGGCCTGAATTTGCAGAGATTGATCCTGTCACAGCACACTGATTTTAAATTGTTCTTTGCAGAAGCGTCCTGCTTTTGTAGGACCGCTGAAATTCTGTTTCGTAGAAAAAAAATAATCTAAAAGTAACTTTAATATTGTATGTATTAGTTTTGCATTATTGAAAGGAATGAAAAATGTCTTGGGAGATTTTTCGGAAATGTTTTCCCTCGAGCGTCTGAGGAGGCGGGGTCAGTGTCAGTTTTTTGATTGACAGCTTCGCCGGCAGGCTTCTTTTCTGCACTGATATAAGGAGACAAAGTAAACAAACCTGAGCTGCTTTCTTTTTTAGCTTTTAGGATGATGACAGACGGCATTTTGTTAACAGGGGTGTTAAAGAGTAAGGACCACACCAAAATCAAAGCTGAGGTTTACATTTTTTATCCGTTGTTTATTGTCTTTATGTTAGTAGCTTATTGTCTACTCAGTCTACAAGCCGATGTTAGCAGTGTTGTCTTCCACAGCAACTGACTGACTGTTTGGATGCTTGTTCAACCATTGTAGAACTTGGTACGTAAGAATTAAAGTACTCGTTGTTGTACTTTAATATAAGCAACAAATTCTCATATACATATACGTGAAATCAATTCTGCAATGTGAAATGGGATAATTCTGTTGTGATTGGCTGCTACATAAATGAACAGAATTTAATTGAATATTACATTATTATATTGAGATTGATATTATTTTCAAAAAAACAAACAAAAAAATGTTTCATTCGTCGTCTGTCGGCGACAGGTCTTCATTGCCTCTCAGCTTTTAGCTTGGACCTCCGGGTTTGCGTGAGTGTTTTGCATTGAGGTGATAGACCAGGGATCATCGAGTGTTGTCCTATGACAGACTGCGCGACCCCACCCCCAGTTCTGATGGTGTCAGGAGTTGCAATATGAGCTTCTGCCTAGTGATGGTGCAGAATATGTCTCTGGAGAAATTATTAATGTAGTAATAACTCATTTGAAGCACAGTGTTGATGCACAAACTTGCAAAATAAGCTCTGTCAGCCCACATGACGGACAGGCTGGAACACTGCAGCACCTCCTCACCGGTACTTCCTTTGGTTATGCTCACATACTGTGGACTCTTTTGCCTTTTACCTTTCCCTGTCTCATTTGTGCCAGTAAACTAGTTCATATACTTACTGTGCCCTGCTTTACTTGGCCATAGCTGTGATGTTTGATTTTGGGGTGCGTTAGTGAATGCTTTTCCTCCCCTCGCTGCTCTCCGTGTCTCTCTGCTGTCTCCATAGAATGCATATGTGTTAGGTATGGCTTAATTACGGTTCGCAGAAAACAAAATGTTTATCTTTCTACTGTATTACCCAGTTGAGATGTAAGGTAATTCCTCAGGCAGGCCGTGAACAGGACTGTGGCTAAATGGTCGGCGTGCTAGGGGTGAATCTGGCCACGCTGTTCTCCCCCACTATATAAGAGTGAACCTGCAGATCCTTGCTGTTTTTGCTCTGTGACATACATACAGGATCAACCTTTTGCTTCTTCATTGTCGGAGACAGAAATGAGCACACGCCGACATACTGCAATAAATGCCTCTGCATGCTGAACAAGTTTCCAGGACTGTTCATAAACATTACCATTTACATAACACCAGCAGAGCTTTAATCTCGATGCTTCCTCCACCAGCTTTCCAAACACACACACACACACACACACACACACACACACACACACACACACACACACACACACACACACTCACTCAGCCACCGATGTCTCAAAGACTTGTTGGGGTGCCAAGTGTCGAGGATATAGCGCTAATTAGAGATTGCTCTCATCAGGGGGTCTCTCTTTTTAATGATCACCCTACTAATCAAAGCGATTTTCAATTTCGTTGTCTTTATACTTTCTCTGTTCACTGGTGTCCCGTCACATCCAGCCACACACCACTCTAAATATCCTCTTTCCTTTCTCCCCACCCAACCACAACTCCACAACGCCCCAACCCCTCTGTTCTCCTCCTTAATTCCAAGGTCCTTGAAAATCAAGACGTATTTTGAGGAGGTGCAATTAGGTTATTTCTGCTCCAGTTGTCGCTATGTTCCACAAAAATGTATTTAATTTTGTTTTGCCCAGGCTGCACTTGTCTTCTCTCCCTCTGCTGGTCGGTCCCACATGGGTAGCAGTGCTGGATGAGCGCCAAGTCCTTGCACCTGTCCCTCAAGAGGAGAGACAAACACATACACGCATGCACACACGAGCATCCTGCATTGTCAAGGTTATGAGATAGCATAGCTGCTTCTCAGTAGGAAGGAGACGGAAAGCGACGGAGACTGAAAGGAGACACTAGGGAGGAGATTGAATAAGTACAAGAAGGGAGCACAAAGAGAGCAGACAAGTGGTTGAAAGAGAAAGAGGGCTGTTGAGAAATGGAACCTGTAATGACGGTATGGGAGACTCATGAGCACCAACTGAGTGAAATGATAGGGGGGAGAGAAATGAGAGAGATGAAGAGAGAATTCAGAGAAAGAGAGATGGTAGCCTGGGTGTCCTCCCCCATCCTTAGGCACATGCTATTCAAAGCCCTGTAATTTGTGTCATTAATTAAAAAGCTGATGGGATTGAGTTAAGGGGTTTGCACTCTGCAACTCCTTGGCAGAGAGAAAGGGAATGGGGGGGGGGGGGGGAAAAAAAAAAAAAGAAGAAGCGGGAAATATTGCGAAATATATTGAAGCCATTCCACCATGAATCTCTATTAGCGGCTAATGATACCATTCTGATACCTCTCAACCATTAGTGTGAAATTGGGAAGCGTTAATTATTCAAATGAAAATCCATACAGATGCCGCTCACATGACGGGGCCGCTGCTCACTGTGGCTAAAGGTCCCCGTTGTTAGCTGCTCGGCAGAGCAACTCCTGAGCTGGAAATTATACATTATCACAGCAAATATAGCACACTATACTGCGGCAGTGTATTTTGATTGTATAGTAGGTGGTATGGCTGAACGCCAGGGGTGCAACAGCATTGTATGTTGTCAAAACCTGAAGCACATGCATACAACATAACCACACAGAGAACGAGATGCGCCCTGGACTGCTCCACTGGAGCCTCCCAGATAAGACGGCTCGCACTGTGCTGCTCCCAGGTCTGCCTGTGTGCAGCTATGTAAGGCAGCATGAAAAGGAGGAGTATTCATCCTGGCGGAGAGTCTACTGATCAATGCCCGTCCATCAAATTGGTGCGATTGCTAATTAGTCCAATTCTAACTTTAAGTGGCAGCTGAAGCCACGTGTGCCTCTTAAGTTGCAGAAATGTCAAGAGCGAAGCACAATCCTTAGCACCCTTAAATTCCATTTTTGTTTGTTTGTTGTTGTTTTAAAACCTCTTAGTTGCATTTTTGCTTTGAAATAATTGAACGGCCACTCAACATTCATCATCTCCTATTCAAACCATTAGCTCATTACCTCGCCCGGTGTTTTAAAGTAGATTTGAATTGAATCACAGTGTGTCGGAGAGTGGCGTGATTAGCATTATCGTGCATGTGTGCTACTGAACGTGTGCACGTGGGGTGCTACAAAAGCTGATATTATACAGTAGATGTGAAACAGATGTAACCAAGTTAAATTGTCCGTCCTTATTGTTATCAGGTGTTCCGGAGCAGGAAGTTTCCATCATGTGGAGCCTGTATGAGATCCCAACAGGATCCTCTTTTGCTTCTTTCTACTTGTGTGTATATTGTTGAGCACCCCTCAGTCGTCAGTGGGTGGTGGCGAGGAGGGTGGGGGTCGGAGAGAAAAAAAGCACGAGAAGACAGGATAAGAGAGCTAAGTGCTTTTTAGTGACTCAGTGACAGCCGTGACCAAAATCGTATTAAGGTCACAATGGGGGTGGTGGGGTGGAGTAAAGAAGCTTTTCAAATGAATCAATTCTCCATCTGACTCTGCTTTTTTTTTTTGTGTCCCCCGTTGCTCCTCTTGTGTCGGTGACACGGTAAACGTGGAAACCCAGGGCACGTGTGACAGGTGCATGTATGTTTCAGCCCTCTCTGTACGTGTAGTTGGAACATGAGCGTCGTCTGAGAGGTGACCTTGCTGTATCCAGCAGCATCTTCCGGTCATGCCGCACAGCCCCATGCTGCGCCGTAGCCTCCCCACCCCCCAGGGGAGTGGCGTCTTTCCTTGTCAGAGATTTCATCCACATCCTTTTACTCCTTCCTCACACCATCTCCCCCGGCGATTGTGTCGTATACCGCTTTTCACATCCCCACCGCTAATGCCTTTTTCTATAGATCATTACCCTCCTCTTCCCTCGCCGCTGTTAGCGATCGCTCAATCAGAAATGCCGGCCTCCCCGCGGTCCCCTGTTGTGTGGCCGTTGCTCACGGGAGGTGAAGAGGCTTCGATTGGGACCGTTTGGCTGTTTGCTTTGATTTGATCTATGGCGTCCACATGCAGTTCCAAATTATTGGCAAATTTGTGTTGCCATTAAAGGTGATTCAGATGTAGCCCAGAGCTATTGTTGCTCAGGCTTGGTATGGACTTATCGTGTTTCAGTGACAGCTGGAGTGTTCGCTGTTGATGAGGTGCTGTGCTGTGCTGTACGAGCGTGCAATTTTATGATCTGACAAACACAGACGACTTGTTGAAAGCCTCTCCCCTCCCCATTATCTCTTTTTTTTTCTCTCTCCTGCCCCATCTAACACAGCTCCACCTGATAATTTCTCACTGGCTCACCGCCTTGCATTAATATTGTTCTCCCCTAATAACTTTCCCATCTTTCAAAGTTTACCCCGCCTGCTCCTACCCACTGACCTCCATACCTCACTCTGTTGCACTCTCCATTTGGAGGAGAGGACTCTTGTAAACCCTGGTAACAGAGGTTAATCCTCTCTTATTAGAACTGGGATTACTGGAGGGGAAGGGACAGGAGCAGACCTGCTGCGTGAATGCTAACCCCTTCTACAAATGGAAGAGATGAGCAAAAATGCCATGACTGACATAAAAAGCTTGTCCACTCAGAAAGTGATATAAAGATGGATGTGTTTTTTTTTACAGGCCTTTAGTAATCAGCACTTGTAGAGTTGCTGAATTTCACTTCCATTCACAATTATGAAGAAAATATTTGGTTTCTCCACAATATTTAAAGGCCAACTTCACCAATTTTGGCTTTGTTAAGTGTTTCATGTGGTTTGTGCTTTAGGAAAGTAGAAGTCTCTCTGCGTTTGCTGTGTTAAAATATCTCCCTGCTGTTGTGATGTTTTACTATACATAGGGGAATAATTAATGTCATTGATCCACATGTTCTCCTCTAACTACTACCATAGGAAGCAAGCTTAGAAATGCACAGATCAGTATGTACAGCAAATGGCTTTGTAATGCAAAAGGGATCATTCATAATTAACCACCTGATTGTGCAGTTCCTCTCCGTTCTGAAGAGTTTTTTTTTTTTTTTGTGTATGTCATTTAGCTCATCATTTTAGTTTCACGTCTCGCAGCTGTTTTGTTTTAGTTCAAACTCACTAGTCTCATCAGACACTTTTCCACCAGCAGCAGCAGCTGCTTCAAAAGCTGCTCCAGTAAACCTAACGTACACCAGCCACAACACAACACAACGGCAGACAGAAGTTAGTGGCTAGCTGCTGCACGTGACGTCAGATTAATGCTCATATGGTTCAGTGTCCATTAGAGCAACAGTAGCTACATATGATCAGTCTTTTAATGTCGTTAGGGCAGATTGTGTTTGTTCAAAAAAGTAAATTAAAAATAGTTTTGTTAATAAATTACAGACTCAGTTTGAGAAACTAATATACGGAAATAGCCCGAAAAGTTCTATCCTACATGTATGTACAACTGTTTTCCACATTCCCATTCTGTGTAAACCCATCACCACACCAAACAATATGTACAAACTTCACGTGTGTTGTACTGTTTAAGACCTGATTAATCTGTCTTTTTCCTACAGGCTCATTTTCGACCTGTATTTTTCTCCTTTTACTCTAAGCTTGCCTTATGATTTTGTGTTTTATATGCCTATTTTACTAACCCCTTCTTTTGCGTGACTGCTATAATAACAGTTATCACAACAGTAATCTGTAATATGTTTTTTTTCTGTCTTTCTCTCCCCTTCACGCCTAAATGTAGAAGTGGAACAAAAAGGTAACTAAATGCCAACAACTTTTATTTTTTTCACCTCCATTTTCCATTTTGGGTATGTGCTTGCATTCGTTGGTGATGGGTTGCTAAAGCGGGTTTCTGGCATTTTGCAAGTTCATGTTCATTGTATGATTCATTATAATCACAGAGAATGTCATTCATGGGGAAAATGAAATTGTTCAGGGAAACGGTGGGCATGCACCTAATGAGCAAAGTGATTTCTCTTATTTAGTGGAGCACATGCTGTAGGTGCAGCTGCAGCAAACAGCGGATAATAAGCTGAGCCCCTGCCTTCTTTGTTCATCCATATGTAGTGCCTTTATTTTGTAGGAGCAATATGAGGGAGACAGGAAACTTAAAGTGTGTGACATGCAGCTAATATCCCGAGCTGAACTCAAACCCGGGATGCTGCCATTATGTGGCAAGCACCTAGCTACCAGGGCACTCCCAGTATGGGGTAATACTTTAGCAGAAGGTCATTACAGACCTCCTTTCTGCAGAAATCCAGTAACCCTGGGATGTTTTTATTCCCTGTAATAACTAAAGATTATTCTGGCTGTGCTTTATCAGCTGTATAATATTAAAGGAGAGGGCTATACACGGTGATCAATAGCTTGTCCAATAAGCTGTCAGCATTTTGATTACAGCTTTAACATGATGATGGCTATAACCTTCAGGGACTCGCCAGTCAATACTGGAGACAGATCATAGCAGTCGTGTTCTTACCTTATCAGCACTTTATGATGCTGCAACATATGCGAAATTTTCACTTGTACCCCAGGAGCCTTGCGTTTATAGTGTTACCTTTGTACACAAGTGGAAAAACTTGTCCGTGTCAGACATACTGTAAAACTGGATGAAGGTTCAAGATAGAGGTGGAGTCATTAACAAGAGCCGAACGTTTGGTTTTAATATATCTACGCTCTAGAATTAAAGTTGAATTGACGACGTATCTAGTGAAATCTGTGGCAAAGAGAATGAGCAATGAAGGTGAAGAGGGAGTTAAAAACATTTTACAGAGACGACTGCGCTGCTCCAATAACAGTTTGTGTGAAATTCCCCATGAAAGCCATGTTTGCTTTTGTATCACTTCTCTAATATCTCTCATTCACTCCTCCATCTTTGCGCTCACATCTTTAAAAAGCATCTTTTACAACTTTCTCACAGCCCGGCGCACTAGTCAGCACAAAGCTTAACCACTCAGACCTTGTACCCCAGCACATCCCGTCTTTCTCCACCATACAAACAGCCCTCTTAGTGTGTGCGCTGAGGCACTATGTCAACAGGATGCATCTTGCCACATTTTTTCACCTGCAGGTAGACCACATGTTTCATCTTAAGAGGATGCAAGTAGAAGGCTTTTTTTATTTATTCCTCCTTCTCCTCCTTCTCGTTGGAGACACCAGCTTTTGCTTCTCAGTGGATCTGCAGCGAGAGCCCGTCAGCGCCGTGTCAGGCACCTGGCCCTTTACATTCTGTTTTTATTTGTGATGCACTGTAGAAAAAGAGGAAGACTGAAGTATTTATTTTTCTCCTTTAACTATTTTTGTTATTATAATTGTCATTTTAATTTAAATAACCCTACTACACATGTATCAACATCGCACTAGAGCCTAGATCCAGTCCTCCTTTTAGAAAGAATGAAAATTATAATTGCCTCAGTCCAAGATAATCCATAATGAACTGAAATTAGCTTTTGCAAACGGAGCCCCTACTATTGACCTGCTTCAGCTGTATTGCCTTCGCCTAGCTTTATCAAATTTGAGTGCAAACCAGTTCAGGTATAATTAGTTTACAGTGCGTGCAATTGTAAATCATGCCGCAGACTAAAAATGTCATGTGGATGAAATAATGGACAGGCAATCATTATATAGATGATGTAATTAGTGTGTTTTTTCCTTTTGTTTTGTTTCTCTTAAAGGACTGCCTCAGCCAATAATTACAGTGGAGCTATTTATCAAAATCTTTTAACTCCTGGGTTTGTATGTTTAATATACGCCTCAGTACCACTGGTGTGTTTTTATCAAAGCAAAGAATGAAATCGTGTATTTAGTATAGTAAACACAGTCTGCAAAAAGAAACAAACTTAAGAGATGTAAAAAAGATGATATGTGTGTGGGTGGGTGACAGTCAGTCTGTGGTAAGTTGACTTGTTTCTGTTCTAAATTCAATCAGAAGAGATTATCCCCACCTATTCTGTTCACCCCTCTTTGCAATATCTGAAGTCTCTACAGTCCTGATGTTAATATAAGAGTCCGACAGAGTTTTCTGAATTGTGTTTCTTTTACAAAAACTGTAAAGCGTAATTAGTAATTGAAGCACTTAGTGCATTTGAGACTTAGTTTTAGTGGTTGGCAAGCTGTGTCTGATTAATTCCCATGGACTGCAGATGCAGTATATGGGGGCCAAAATGCACAGTTCTCCATCTGTGCAAAAAAAAACGTATTAAAAAAAGTTTTATTTGAAGACAATGTAAGACTTCAAACTCCCAAATTGGTCACATTAAATCTTCTACCAAAGTAACAGCCAAAATGTTTTTGTATCTCACACTAAAAACAATTTAGCTTTGTAATAGATATCCACAAGATTCGATTAACACAGCCTTTGATTAGCTTTAGATGCACATTCAAATATGTGTTTGCACAGAGCAAGGACTGTGGATGCAATATAACTAAAGCAATAAGACCAAGTTATAATATTTCATGAGGGCACTTGATTATTGTTTCAAGGTAGATTGGGAAATTGTGAACCTATTAATGTACTGTAGACCTGATTCGGATGAAGGTGTAGTCACGGAACATCTTATTTCTCTAAAGAGGAGATGTACTTTACGGATGTACTGTATAATACCTGCCAATGTAACTCTGTACTTGTTTTTCCCCTATTTTGGCTCCTCAGTATTCCTGTGCCCAGGGCTTCTGCGCAGGGTGTACCAGAGCGAGCACCTCTTTGAATCGGACCACCAGTCTGGAGCCTGGTGCAAAGACCCGCTCCAAGCCTCCGATAAGATCTACTACATGCCCTGGACACCCTACCGCACTGACACGTTGACTGAATACTCCTCCAAAGAAGACTTTATTGCCGGTAGGCCCACAACAACCTACAAACTCCCCCATCGAGTCGATGGTACGGGGTTTGTGGTCTACGATGGTGCACTCTTCTTCAACAAGGAGCGCACACGCAACATTGTCAAGTTCGACCTCCGGACTCGTATCAAAAGCGGCGAGGCCATAATCGCCAACGCCAATTATCATGACACATCTCCATACCGCTGGGGAGGGAAATCCGACATCGACTTGGCTGTAGATGAAAACGGCCTTTGGGTGATTTATGCCACTGAGCAGAACAACGGGCGGATTGTCATCAGCCAGCTCAACCCCTACACGTTGCGTGTTGAGGGGACATGGGACACGGCTTACGACAAGCGCTCAGCATCCAATGCCTTCATGATCTGTGGAATCCTGTACGTGGTTAAGTCAGTGTATGAGGACGATGACAATGAGGCAACGGGGAACAAGATTGACTACATCTACAACACAGAACTAAGTAAAGATGGGTTTCTGGACATCCCCTTCCCCAACTCCTACCAGTACATTGCTGCTGTGGATTATAATCCCAGAGACAACCTGCTGTATGTTTGGAACAATTACCATGTGGTGAAGTACTCCCTGGACTTTGGAGCCTTGGACAACAGACTCGGTAAGCCCAGCTTTATTTATTCTTTTATAATGTCGTCTTCTGTTTTTTTATAAATGCAGTTTGGTGATTTAAAGTGGATGCATGGCGCTAACATTGTGTGCATATAATGCAAAACCGAAAATAAAATAGCTGGACTGTGTTTTTTTTTACTGTATATTATCAGTTAGCAGATTTAGTGAGTTCCTGCTACCCATGGGGTGAGCCGTTTCCATTTTAGACACTCAATAAGCCATTTTCCACAACATGTTCCTTCTATCCAACACATTTGTGTGGTGGGACGTAAAGAACAGCTTGGCTTGGCGAGTTTTTTTACACTTTATGTCCTGTGGTTTTTATATTTTAATCAACTGTAAAGCCATAAATATAAGAGATGCACACAAATTTTGCCACCTCAGCAAAAGTGTAGGTTGGTGATGGAACATAATGCTGCTCAGTGGGTTTATTTTTAATCAACCCCCCAACATGTAACTGAAACAAGTACTTTAGTATTTACTAAATCTGTTGTACTGTGCTAATCAGCGATCATCTATCAATGGCAGCAATGACTTTAAATCATCTTCAGTTCTTGGGTACCAGGTTTTCCACCATCTACAGATTTTACTTACTCCAGCTGTTGCCTTTAAAAGGAAACAAGCGACTGCTCACGTTAAACTTCCCAAAACTCTTTTGAAAAGTCTAATTTCTCCACTCCATTGTTCTTTTTATAAATTGTCGCTTGTTGGGAAGCATGAAATGGGGAAAAAAAGAACCTGTTTTGACACACCAAGGTAATTCTTTGCGCTATCTCATCAACAGTTCTAGTCAAAAATGTCACAAGTTATTTGACTGTGAAGTCCCTACCTCTGCTTTCTCCTTTGGAGCTTTCTCTACCTGCTGTTTGCCAGTTTAATTTATTTTCCTTAGCTGGCTGCTACTCTACCCCAAGTCTTTTTATACACTGAGTCCTGCTTCAACACACCACATAATATATTCATTCATTCAGCAGCCATGCTTACACTGTTTGGTTTTGATGATACACAGCTACCCATGATATAATTTGATGTAGTTAAGGAGAGTGAAATGGTGTATTTGTGTGCTTTCTGTATTAAATTATTATCCATCACTTTTTAAAAGTGACACACAATGATCACATGTACTTGCATGTACACACACACGCACACACATTCAAATGCAAATTCTCAGTACGACACTTCCCAGTAAAATGTTAAGTTGTGTTTGGCTGCTGTTGTGCAGAATAGGCACCCCTCCAAAGAGTCTGCAGCATGAAAATAGACCGTAAAATGTTGCTTTAAAGGGACAGATGTGGTCAAAGAACAAATATAAATGTCAGATACACAGACTGATAAGAAGTGAAAGAATGACTGAATGGACTCCAGAGTATAAACCATTTAGTTTGATCAACTCCAGACCAAGAACAACTACAGAAACAGATGATGCAGACTTATTCTGGTGGAAGCAAGTGCTGTTAGCTGTGCGCATTTTCCCCTAAATTGTCTCACGAGGAGGCTCATTATGAGATGGTAGGTTGGTTAAAACAACATGGTGAGAATCGCCGTCATTGTGTCAGCCACTTCGCTGCACACAGATTATTCTGTAAGCTCTCACGCATATGTTTACCTACTACTCCAGTCAGGGTGCTTAAAAAGATCACGTGACGGTCACAGAAAGTCCCGAAGAGCCACAGCAGTGAAAAGGTTTCAGAAACAACACAGTCCTGATGTTCTACACCAACACAGTCTAACTGTGAAACCTCACTAGCAAATTAAATAAAAAGACACATATGTTTCTTCCAAATGATTAAACTGTGTCTGTCTTTCATTTAGGCCCCAAATTTGACAAAATAAGCCAGAGATCCAGCGCACAAAGTAGAATCTAAATCCAATGCAGCGCCTTCCTTTTTGAAGCAAAATGAGCTCTTGAAGTCTGATCCAGTGTCACGATCGCAGTTCCTATTAACACTCCCACAAAGGTGTCACTTTATGATCACACAAGCTCATTTCCACTTGTGCTTCCACCTCCGCGAACATGCATGACCTACCACACCAGTGAAGCATGGTATGCGGGCGACCGAGCGGGAGAGAGAGAGAGGGATGGTGAGATCTGCAGCTGCGGCTTGGTGCCATATGACAAAGCGCATGGGCCAGATGCTTTAGGCTGTAGGGAAATCTGGAATTACCAAAACTAAGAAAACTAAGCTGTTAATGATGTTTCCCATTTAGGAATATGATTAATATATGTGGATGTGCGTTTTTGTTCTGCATGCACTCTACTTTCCACAGTGCTCCCGTGCTAACGCGTACACTCGCTGCAGTCTCATCCACACACAGAGCATTTTTTTAAATTTTTTTTTTTGCCCAAACAGGCTGTTTTCAAGGACAGTGAATCCGTGCCCAAGAGCGCTTCCATGACAACTCCATTGATAATTAAATTCACTGAATTGGTCATAAAAAATGTTCTGTACAGGCTGCTGTTAGTAGGCAGGTATAAAAGCTCTCTTACCATTAGGCCCCCTTTTCATGATCAGGTTCAATGCAGAATAGACAAGGACAAGTGAAACATTGCTTTTTATCCTTTAAATGATAAAAATAAAAAAAAAATACAAGAAACTCAAGATAGTCATGAGTAGAGCTGCTACTGACCTGACAGTCACCTCGAAGCTCTAGAGATAGCACATGCATGTACTTTAATAGTCAGTAGCATTTACTTCAGGATCCTGAAGCAAATAGAAAATTGTAATGTTCGTCATGACAGTTGAAGAAGTTCATTCTCACTCTAGAAATCTAAAAATCACCATTCGCACCCCTCTTTCATTGTGGTTTATCTTAAACAAGCATTTCACCAAAGGAAACACAGACCAGGACAAGGCTGCAGCTCCCAGTCAGGAAGCAGCTTGACGTCAGTGTCAAGATTACAAGTAGCAGAACTACTGCTGACCTGGCAGTCACCCATGGAAAAAACATTAAAACCAGTACATCACATCATCTGAACAATTTGTTTCTGAAAGCATGTCAATGCTCAACAAGCCGTGCTTCAGTCCATTCCTAAAACTTGCTCGTGTTTTCAGAGTCACAGGTCACCAAGTCGTGCAAAGGTCGAGTGCAGTGTGTAGTAAACTAGACTTATTTATAAATTGGACAAGTTATAACTTTATTTATGTTTTTTTTTTTTTTTTCAGCAAGTGCATCAGTAGCTGTGTATTCATTGTTCTCAGTGTTTGTTGTCTGTGATATGTGCGACTTTAGGATTTCTTTCTGCATATTTACTTAGTCTGTCGTCCTCTTGTGTTTGAATTATGTCTACATTCCCATTTCTTATAAGACATACACAGACCGGAGTTGCTGCATCCAAATCTGCCCCAGTATTGAAAGATGTGACAAATCCAGACCAATTAGTTTCTTTGTCAGTGTAATTTAAAAATTCCCCCCTTCTGCTGTCATGTTGTTTTCTTTTTCCCATAAAAGCTTTATGCTACCTTACATGACCTTATTCTAATAAGCAGTAGGCAATGAGGTTTTTAAATTTGGGAAATAAGATGGGTCCTGGGAGACTCGAGAGAGACACACTCAATCGAATGTATCAGCAACATTGCTTCAATATATCTTATCTCCGTTGTGGTTACCTGAACGTCCAGCTCCAGAGATATACGCAGTAGTTTTCTTTAAACCACACTGGAGACATTACATCGAGTCTTGAATCTTTACCGGACTAAGCTTTCTGCCGCTGTGAACACGAGGCAGCAGCAGCAGCAGCAGCGGCGGCACTGACCTCACAGGACTGCAAAGACGAGAGCAGCCACATGAGGAAAATTTGCCTCCGTCTCACACACCTGCTGCTGCGGTCTGTGGTGCTAATATGCAGTCATAAAATAAGAGCCCGTGCTGCTTTCTGCTCCACTGTATTTGTGCAGTTCTCAGGTTTAACACCAAGTTGTGTTTACTGTTTATGCACTTTTAGATTTCCTGCGATTCCTCTAATTATAATTAGTATATTCTGATCCTCGTGTTTATAGAATACAGTAATCAGCATCTGTCAGACTGTTGATGCCTTCGTCTCTGCAGGTTGCCTGTTGGACCCATCCTTTTGTCGACTCATGATTGGCGCATAGCATGCGGCTCAGCTCGTGTCACAGATACATTCGCTGTCTGGCAGTTCTGTAATTTTGCCACATGTTGCCATCTGGCCAGGGCACAGTGCCAGCCCTGGCCGGCCTGCAGGGAGCCCTCAGACACGGCGCCCCGACCTTCATGCCAAAACAGCCGATGTGTTTTTTTTTTTGGGGGGGGGGGGATTCTCGGGCCCGTCTTGGCTCTGTTTAGAAGTGCCTGACACATGCTTAAATTGATTAAGACTATCTAAGCAGTAAATGCAGGCTGCCAGAGTCTGGTGGAGATAATATGAGTGTGACTCAGTGTGCTTTTAAAGGCACAAACTGTTATCCTTTGGCTTTTCATTGCTTATGCACTGTCTGGTACCTGTCATTTCTTTTGATTGATTTACTCGCCACGCTATTACAGTATATACTGTAGATTCGAGCGACTGCACTTGCCTTGGGTTCTTCATAGAAGCATTTCTTTCTTCATTACACAGCTTTAAGGTATATCTTCCTTAGCAATTCTTTGCAGCTAAATGCTACTATTTCACAAAAAAAAAAAAAAAACAGTCTTTTGCATGCTGCATGAATCCCTTTTTGATGTCGAGGCTTAGGAATGTAGGCTACATGCTTATTTGCAGGCTACGCACTTATCACATGCCTGGTGCACCTCTGGCAGAGGGCAATTTTCTTGGAGGGAAAGTGCAAGGTTTAGGATTATAGTTTAGAATGATTTTTCTAACACTGTCTATGAGTATTTTTGTGTGTGTGTGTGTGTGTGTGTGTATGTGTGTGTACACATCCATGAACAAATGCACGTTCGTCTTGCAAACCCTTTAATGCTGTGACACAATGGGGCTCTGTTAGTAATGCAGCTTTAGATTTTTTTTTTGCTTGGAAACAAGAAGCGCTTTGTTGGTACTTCAGAGCCTCTTTGAATATTTTAGAGCCATATTCCCCTGATGTAAAAACAATATATATCACACTGGATATGACAGTCGTTCTCAACCCGTTGCCTGTTCTCTGAGCGGATGTGTTTTGCTGATCTTAGGATGCTTTTTTTTTTTATTTTACTTTTGATTTGAAATGTGAATGAATGCTTGTCAATTTCAGCTGGTGAGCTCATGTTTCAAGTGGTTCAGATTGTGGCGTGTTCATGCTTCTCCTGACTGGCCATCCATCACTGGCCTTGGTGCCTCTACTTTGATCTAGAAATCATACGCAGATCACCTGTGTAGTGAGAGGGGTGGCAGGCGATCCCTCAATTAATGCCAACAGCCTATCCATCTCTCCTGACGTGAGCAGAAATGGAAAAAACATACGCTGAGCAACATTTTTCTTTTTTACCTCTAAGGTGCCTGTGGATTTTTAGGCACAGGTACACTTCTCTGTGTAAAAAAAACAATGAGGACTATTAGTGCTTCTGCTGGATTTCCTAGATTTCTTTCATGTATTTAAACACACCTGATGCTTCTCACTTACCGATCAGCTGTGCACTATTTGTTCTAAGCACAGTTGGCAGTGATTTGAAGCCTTTCACCTGATGAATATCAAAAAAATGTTCCATACTGTAGCATGCGAGACGTTCACCTCCACTCTGCTCTTTATTTACTGGAGATTTCTCCAGAACTCCAAAAATGATGACATTAAATTTAACAGGCTTAGTGGGACGCAGGCTCAAAGTGATTTATTTTGGCCAATTAGTTGAGTAAATCTGATTGGAGGCTTCTGGAGCATCTTTATCACCAGTGTCAGAGTTCCTCTGCACAGCTTCATCCAATCCATTTGGCCCATTCTACAATTGGTTGACAGTCCTTTAAAAAAAAAGAAAAAAAGCCTCGCTCAAGGTTTTTTGGCCAACAGTGAGCGCTTGGAGGAGTGTGCCTTTGCACGGTACCCTCGCTTCTTTTAAAAATTTTGCCACCTTCTGGTATGTATGATGATGTTTGGCCTTGTCAGTAGCCTGGGACGCTCAAGTTTTGCCTTTCAGAGATGAACTAAGTTTTTAATGTACACCAAATCCTGCATAATGTCTTCATGAAGTAGGATTTCGAGACTTGACTATAATTCTAAAATAAAATATTGAGATGATTCACATGTGCAAGGTTTTTTATTTTTTTTTGTCTTCTTTGCCTGCATGTTCTGCATGTCTATGTGCTGAATTCACCCTACAGTACTGCACCGTGGTGAATATGCAAGCAGGCTTAGCTCTCTCACTTCTCCTCTGTCATTTAACTCAAACACCGTGAGTGTCTCTGCGGGCCCGTGTCCATGTGTGCATATATATCAGCCCGGTGCGTACGCTTCTCCCAGCGCCGCGTGACCTCCATAGATGCCCTCTCAAGTCTCGGGAAAAGAGCTCGGGAATGAGAAATTAATTGCCAAACAATGCATAGCTCCCATCCATTACGGTTCTCATCATGTCAGATGATATCGAAGCATTACCGGATGTCTGGCTGCATAATTTACCGCGCCTCCCTTATGCCACCACACCCCCATCCCCAGTTGCACTCTCTGATGGATTTGTAGGCCTGCCACAAAAAAGGGCTCCCTTAAACAACAGCACTTTTATCATCGTTTTATTTTCCAACCACTCTTCACAGCACTCGTGTGTACAATTTTGTTGGAATCATATGGCATAAACATTAGGGAAATGATAAGCTTGTAGCCTGAATGAATTGTTATATTATATTAATTGTTATTCAAGTATACTTCAGTCTAAAAGTGCACGTCCCAGCTCCCAGAAATCTAAATTTTCAGCCTTAAAAAAAAAGGCTGGTAGCAAATGAACGGGTGACATAACACATATCCTGTCCTGCTTTTTTTCTGTAGTCTGTGAAAGTCTACTGAAGATGTAACCATGCATAAAGGTTCACATACTAAAATATTAGGTAATTGGGTTCAGCTCGAGGCACGGAGAGTCACTTTACCATATGATGCTTGTTTAATTTTTTTCCCCCGAAAGCACATTCCTCCTCTTTTGATCTTGAGCATGCAGAGGTTTCTCGGAGCCGCCGAGCCCGCTATTGGTGCAGAAATTTTCAGGTCATATAAACCGGATTCATTTCATAAGAGCATAGCAGTTTTTTTTTTTTTTTTCTTCTTCTTCTTAGAGCGACGTAGAGCGGGCTTATCTAATTGTGGAAGCCACGAGCCCAGGGACACACACACAGAGAGAGAGAGGCTAATTAGTTTGAAATGAATGCTTTGAAATGAAGCACAAAGCCCCGTGTGTGGTGGAGACAGACGGAGGTGAGGGGGATTTTGTGCAATAGAAGCGGAGCGTAAATGATGAGTGGAGGTGGAGCTTCAATGAGAGGATGCTGGAGTGCCCACAGGAGTTTGCTCCCATCTTTTATGAATGAAAAGGTCGTCTGTTTAGGTGTCAGGACATTCTTAAGCCCCTTAGCTTAAGAATCATGAATATCTGATAACTGGCTGTTAGCATTATTAATATTTTATCTAGTCTGTAATGCTTTTGAAAATGTATTGAACCTTAGGTATACAGAGGATGAATTGCTGTAAGGCCTGAATCCATTATAGTGACTTATATACTTAAAGTTGGCGTTGGATCAATGTGTAGTATCTATGTTGTGTTATTGAACACATTGCAAAGGTAGCACCTGTTACGTTGACCTTAAAATACAAGAAGAAGTCGAAAGTGAACAAGAGTTTATCCGGCTATAGTCGTGTGTCCCTGTCCTCTTAGTAGCCTACAGTTTCGTTGTAGCTTCTTTGCAAAACCTACAACCTGCAACATTCAAATCTTCCCGTAAGGTCATCGACGAGTCCCTCGAAGCATACCAACGACTCGTTGGTGCTCTTGAGTTCATTTTTTTTTCTCTCTCTCTTCATCCCTTTGGATAGAACGGGAAAGCTGGCAAAGCAAAACAAAATGTCCTTGTGTTGTCTCCAAGGCGATAGTGACTGTGGGTGCTGTCTGCTGCTGGCTTCCCCTTTTTTTTTTTTTTTATATGCAAGTTTGCTCAAGGACACTTTCTTCTTGCTCTCTGTCTCGTGTGTGTGTGTGTGTGTGTGTGTGTGTGTGTGTGCAGGCTTATTTAACATGCTGTGTGTAGACAGAACATTTTGAAAAATAATTTAACAGTGGACTCCACAGGATGATCGGGAAGTATGGAATTACATTCAAGACATGTTTCCCAGTGACTTTGAATTAACCTCATGCTGTGATGGTGATTTCCTAAAGCCATATTTCTCTGTGCTGTCACATTACCTCCAGTATTAATAAAGGCAGTATGCTAACTCCTATCATTATTATTTATAAAGGACTGTTAAACTAAATTTCTATTATTGTCCTTCATGTTGAGAGACACATTTGGACTCATAAGTAATAAAACACACTGTTGCTCACTGCACTGCAGTAAACTCTGGGGTTTTACTCTACTTTTACCTGGTGTGAAGCCTGGTATGGTGGCTCATAGTCCCTCATATTGTATAATCAACTCTAATGAGTCAGCATTTAATGGCTTTAGCACAAAAAAAGCAAATACCATATATTTTATTACTTATAAATGCAATTTTTTTTATGAAGCATTTGTTTGTGTCTTTTGAAAATATTGGCACACACTTATATTTTTTTAATTGAAATGCTATCAAACCTTCATCATACATCCATCAACATTCATACGATGCATCATACACAGTATATCTGTGCTTATTCGCTTACATCTGTATTTTTGGGGCAGCTCCAGCAAAACTCCTGCCGTAAAAACGTGTTAGAGTCCCAATCGCTTATCAGCCATCGTGACCACTCCAATCATTCCTGTATCCTAATAGGTCCATCTGTACCCCTTTACAGCCACTAGCTTATCTGAGCCTGTGCACTGTGACCTTTACTGACCTCAATATGTGCAGTGAATTTCCATTATCAGATTTCCATGAGGTGCTCTAATGGCCTCCTTTACTATATGCACTTAAAGCACCGCTGGCTGATTTCAATTATACAGAAATTGATGCTGCTTCCTTTTACGATGAGTTGATGTGGCACATTCGAGTTTATCATCGCGTCTCCTGAAATACAGGTGCATAAACAACTTCTTTCATACATAATCAAATGAATACACTGGCGTCCTTGAAGATCCGTCTCTGTCATGTTTTCCAGATTATTGCAGCTGCACGATCCACTGGGCACAGATTGATGATCATATTTAATAGTGGTTATAGGATGTAAATGGTGATGTCTTAGTGGCTGCTGGAAGTGTTAAATAGTTGGTGTTGATGTGTGATAGTGTGGTTGTGTCACCGTTACTGTAGTTGCCGTGTGCCTTTAGCTCACATTGCAATTCAATGAGTTCTACTTTAACTGATGGAGTGCCTCCACGGGAGTGTGCGAGATACCTGCGGATCCTAAAAAACACAACAAACTCTTTTGTTAGGGAGAGAAAACAAATACTCTCAATCAGCCCGGAACCCTTGCCGCGGTGGCAACCTATTTAATCAACCTTGGTTGTTGTGCGAATGCTGTTATGCGTTGAATGCATTGACTGCTGATAGTAGTCTGGTTTGTGTCATTACAGCCTTCGGGGGTGTCTGTGATTCCAAAACAGTGGCACTAATTTATGCTGTCTTATATCACTGCTCTCAAATTTACCATACAGAGAAATTGTCCTATCGCAAATTGAATCTCACTGAACTGGATTTCAGCGGTGGTGTCTCCTATCTAAGCCGTCCTAGATGTGTGGACTCTATTACACCTGCCAACCTAAAATTGACCCTCATTAAATTAAGTTTTTTCTCTCCACTTTCATACAAAGATTGGGACCGTTTGTCACTTCTGTCAGTTTGATTGTGTATCTGCATTAGGGAGAAACGACGCCTACCCCCAAATTGCATTTTTTACAGAGGCCCAGATTGTGTCTATGACAAAGTGCTGTCTTATGGGAATTTATTCAGAGGCTGTACAGCATGCTGCCTTCTTCCAAACCACACACTCAAATAAGTTTGTGACATATAGAAATGTCATTAAAGTGTACTGAGGAGTCTGTGTGTGAAAATAACACTGCAAATATATAATGTGTATTATAGAGCAACATACTTAAATTAAGGACAGATTCTTATAGAGAAAGCCAAGCTGCGTTCACTTACTGAAGCTGTACTGTGAGATATGACCTTACTGTGTGTCCTTTGACCCTCAGTGGCATAACTAAGTCCATGCATTCATAAAAACCCTCTAGCTAAATTAATCTGGGACCCCTGCTTTCCAACAAGGGAATCGTAGAAGAGAGAATAAAGGGCGAAGAAAGGATGGGTAGATGGGATGATTGATGACGGGCGGAGTCGCGGAGCTCTGAGTGCATTTCAGTGTGAACAAAAGGATTACGGAGCAAGCGTACGGGCGCATCTTGAGCGCGAGCGTGTTGCTGTTATGACAGCCCCCCCCCTTTCCCCGACTGTTCACGTAAACAGGATCATTAGCAGGCGTCTCCTGGAGTGTAACAACAGGGAGGGCTCCCATGCAGGAAGTGGTTATTCCAGTTAGTCCCAGCTGACCCAGAAATAGCATGCAGCTAACACCCAGACCTCGGCTTGCAGAGATATATCCTCTAGTCAGAAGCTACATTTGCATTGCACAGCACACAAGTGTGTGTGTTTGGTGTGTGTGTGTGTGTGTGTGTGTGTTAGCTGAGCCAGTGGGGGGTCCCAACCCAGACACCATGCATGCCCATGCGAGTCACACTTGCCAGCTCCAATTGATCCTCTTTAAACTATCTTCTCTTAAACTGACACATGGCAAGCAGGATATAGAATAGCGGCACCCTGCACATGCTCTCTCTTTTTTTCCTTCACCAGCACCAAAATAGATTTTCCTCTGAGACGTAAATGAAATTTGACATTTATTCTCCATCTTTTTCTCCAGCTCTGTATTTTTTTATTTTTTTCTTCGTATCTGTCAGTTCACTTTGTTTTTTCCCGCTTTCTCTTTTATTAGAAACGTCCTCCTCTGTGATGGTGTACATGGACACGACGACCACGACGACGCGGACCACCACTCGACCCACCACGGTTACCGCGACAACCACAACAACCAGGACTACCACGACCAACAGGCCTGCCACGACGACCGCTTTGGCGCCGTGGCCTCGGACTACGTCCACAGTGGTGTCCCCGGTCCAGACGCTGGTGGAGGGTTTGGTCCCAGAAGAAGACGACCATGACGACAGGGCACCGCCTTCCTCCAAACTTCCCAACATCAGGGTGGAGTACTGCAATCCCCTGCTGATGATGGACATATCCTGGCCCAAGACCAAGCAGGGCCTGGTGGCTAAGATGCCATGTCCACCTGGAACCATAGGTAGTGTATCGTTATTTTTGCTTTACCAGTATTTAAACAGACAACCAACAATGAACACAGCATATCTGGGTTACTCTGGCTTCTTTGACCAAGACAAAACAAGATTTATCTATGCGTTCATGCATTCAACCAACCACTGAAAGTCATTTTTGCCACTTGCATCCCTACAAGTGTGCAGGTATTGCAGTATATGGCCCTGCACACTACTCCAGATACACATACGACTCGAATAATCATCCGAAACCTCAAACACCCCCTCTGTTAAAAAAATGAACAGCCCCGCTTGTGAAATATATATATGTTGCTTCTTTATTCCTCGACTCTGTGAGGGCGTCAATACGTTGCTGTGAGCCTCTTCGCCTTGATGTTGATCATTGCTGTGTGTTTTGTTTATGTTTACACTCCCCCTGCAGCACCGGTTCTCTCACTTCCTGTCCTCCCCCCTCACTTTTTTTTTTTCACTGACTCACAGATACAAAGCTAAAGATAGCTTAGCATTGCATCTGAAAGGAATCCAGTAACTAATACACCACACACCCATATTTATTTCCTGTCTCTCAGGACACAATTGTTGCAATTAATTAGTGGCTAAACACATTTGTGTTATGTGCTTTGAAAGGGGTGTTGTGCTTTTTTTTTTTTAACACGGCATCAGACCATTTGTTTCTGTATAAGTTGTTCCAGCTCTTTTTTTGCATCAATACTAAAAATACCAAGTCAAGTCTTTAATATGAAGCTGATGTTGGCTGCTTTAGATATAAAAGCTTTACCTGAGGAAGTTAGAGGCTCAATCAATGCAAAGCAAGGGGGGCAGCTCACTCTGATGTTAGAAGGTTAAAGATCGAGCCTGTTGTTAAAATCATATTAAAAGTGAGGGAGGAATGAAAGTTGAATGTACCTAGAAACCTGCATATTGTGTGCCAGAGAGTATTTTTGCATAAATAAAGCAGCTCAGCTGTGGTAACACATTACTGCAAATCCACAAGAGGAAGCAATGCAAAACAGACATGTTAAAATTGCAAAATGTGCCTTTGTGAAGGAATCTTCTGACGCTTCCACATCTTGAACTTTTTGTAGACCATGTCAGCCCAGATTGGGGAGTGACATCATACCCCCGAATTTGACCTGAAGCCTGGAACAATTTTTTTTTTTTTCTCCCATTTCATCAATCAGCACGCACACACGTATACATACAGGGCTTCATTAACGGGCGACACCGGCGCCCGCCGAGACCTCACTAGCAGCCGTCATATGGCAGGATAAAAGGACACATACCCCACCTCCTCTCGGCGCACGCTTCAAAGCCGCTGCTCTTCAGACGACACTGCCAAGCAGAACACGACTGTGTGAGCTTCCTCTGCCGCTCTTTGAAAGTTCCTCGAGCTCCCCTTCCATCTACCTCAGTTCATTCTCTGTCGCTCCGCACCCCCCCACCCCTCCAACACCCCTCTGACTCCTTCGTTTTTCTCCTTCTCGCTTTCATGCTCCTTCTCCTGCCTCTCAATATAGGAGCAAATGCAGAAGTCCCTTATCTTATAAAACCCATCAAACATAAGACTGTCCAAGGTGGACCGGGGAAGGAAATTATATGTCAATCAAAATTTATATCGGCTAATGCTGCTCGCCTCTCCCTCCAGCTCACCCTCTCTCTTTAAGTACAAGCAAGGGCAATTTAATGTCAGCGTGTTGCCGTGCTGATGTCAGCTCTCAAAATATAGATGCAAGTTGTTTCAGGGCTGTGGGAGAACTAGTCAAAGATGCTCTTTGCTTCTGAAAGCGCTGCAGCCGCTGGATTAATCGCAAATACCCTGAAAACATGTTTGATCACACATGTTTGTGTGTTTCTTGATGTCATTTATCTAATTACGATTAATACGGTTTAAGGAAAGTACAGCAGAGTCAAAAAAACTCCACAGATTAACTTTACTCCAAACCTGCAGTTTTATTTATGCTACAGCCCAAACTGAACATCGACACTCACTCACCAAACTGCGTATCTGTCAGCAGAGACAATCTTCTCCAACCAGCTTAATTGACCTTTCGTGATGAATTCAGCTATGGCAGACTTAATTGGCACCTATTTTGGTGTATTTTTCCTTTCTCACGCAGGAGCTGAACTGTCACACACATCCAGACACTGTCTGACTTTTAATGATTAAATACAGTTGCTGTCTGGCTGAGCCAGGATGGCCTCAAGTGAAGCAACTTCATTTTAGTCGCTCAAAGATAAAAAAACCATCCAATTACATTTTTCTACATCCATTCATTTAATCACTTAAGAATTGTGTTTCTTGGGACGTTCTATTTGGACAAAGTTGAGCAAATAAGGAAAAGTGCTTGACATACAGCACGATTATGCATTAGTTTACAAGGCTGAAAACATTATGTAGTTCGTCACTTTCTAATGGGAAAAAGGTGTTTAAAAAAAACAAACAAAAAAAAACAAAGAAAGAAAACGTGGATAAGTGAGATTGTTTTCCTTCTGGGACACTCACACTTAAAGGGATTTGTCACAAAACATGTGATGTCTTGATCTAATAAACCAAATGACACTGTTCTCACTAAGAAACTGTCTTTGTTCCCCCTCTAGGCGTTGCCTCCTACACCTGCGTCGGTCCAGAGGGATACTGGGACCCCCAGGGACCTGACTTTAGCAACTGTACCTCCCCCTGGGTCAACCTCATCAACCAGAAGGTACCAGGCGACATGATTAACAAGCAGAGAATATGCAGCTATGTAACATTGCAGTGTGGTTTGGGAGGTGGCTGTATTCGGCACTGAGCTTAGATGTCATTTCGATGTGAAATTTGTTCAGGGGAGTTCTGTTTTTTAGCAGCACTGTGTCCTTTCAGCCCGTATTAAGTAACATTTCCAACAGCTCACTGTGTAAATTAAGGGCGTACGTATCACTCGTCCTCAAAGAGCTTTAGTTTTTGTGCTTTTTCTCTTTTGTCTCTTTTTAATTGGTCAATTTATGTCATCGATTAGCCTGCGGCTCTACTCAGTAGCTGGGATATTTCCGTGTGTGTGAGTGTGCTTGCCGTGAGTGGGTGAATCGGGCGAGCGAAAACCGTACATCACCTTTTCTAATGGACTGATGTGTGTAAAGCAGACCACTCTCCTTCCCTATGACTTGATACGCTGGCTATTTGTGGCACATAACTCTCCAGCACAAGTGATTTGTATCTCCTCCTTTGCAGACAGGTTATTATGCAAAGCCTCATTTAAAGTTTCCTATGTTTAAATCTCTAATAGAGTCAAATTAAAAGACGAGAGGTTTACCGCAAGTGAGGATCAGAGTTTCGGTTTATGAATTGCAGGCAATGTTGAAAATGCTCTCCCTTAAACTCATAGGACCCTGAGGCGTGCGTGTTATAACACTTATGATCTACTCAACGGCACCAAGCTCAGCCCATTAAACAAACGGCAGTTTGCAGATATGGACGGAGAATGGCTGTTGGGGAACAAAATAGAAGGGAGAGAAATTATCAGGTGCATTTCTGTGCAGCACAGCAGCATTCGAGCGGCGCAATAAAGCTCGACTACTGGCTGCTGTTTGGAGAAATTAACTACAGCAAAAATTCTTTCTGAACTTGCCGCAGAGGCAACATTTTGCAATGTGGTTGCACGCACACAGTAACGGGCTAATGTGGAGTAATGCCTGTGAAAAGCGACAGAAGCATCAATGGAGTAATGAATGTATTTTTAACAAAAATGCCTTTGTGAGTTTTTTTTTTTTAAGCAAATCACACTTGAGCTCATGTCTGTTGAAGTGGAGACAGGAAGACTTTATAATGAAGATCAACCTGTCAGAGATCTGGAATTGCCCATCTGGCACTTCGTTATTTTACATCCAGAGCCATTGTCCTGCGCGTGGCACTGCTCGTTACCAGATGGTTCTGGTAGGCGAAACGAGATGGGAAGATGAAGAGAATAAAAAACGAGAAAGAGATGACATCACATAAGCAGAACTGGCTGAAAGTAGTAAGGCAGCGCTATTTACTCAGCACCCTCTAACACCCCTCATTAAGAGACAAGAGCTGGGAGGGAAGAGAAGAAAACATCTTCCGAAGATGTGTTCCCCCTGCACACACCTCTGCGAAGACCAATTTAAGCAGCGTAATTGGCCTAACTAATAAACTCACAGGCAATGATAGCAGGTGATGCCACAGCAAATCATTAAGGGTTTGTGTTAGTTGGAGTCACTGCCTGTGATTTTGAGACTTATCTTACTGCGCCAGATTTATTAGTTAAAGCCTTGAAGGTATCTGACCTTTCAGCTGCAACGTCCAACTAACATTGGAGTTGTTTACTCTTTATAATCAAGTCCTACAATTACAAAATTGCCTGTAGGTACTGTATGATCTCTTGTTGCAGTCTAAATCTTCTCACTCTGATATCTGTTTACTCGCTGATGTACCGGATTTGCGGCACAACTCTGAAACAATGAGTCACCGGATCTAGTATCTGGAAACTACAGGTACAGACTCAAAAATTAAAAGCAGTTTGAGATGGTTGGTGTCAAGGAGCACCTCTTCACTTTATTACCAACCTACAAGATGTAATAAGGAAGCCAGGATAAAGAACTGTGCAAGCACAAAGAAGATGTTTGTGAGCGAACCTGTCACGGTTTGTAGCGAGTCTCATTAGTCATATACACAAGTTACAATAGTTATTCCCCAGTGGAAGATGTAGAATGAGGCGCCTTTCCTACCATTGTAAAACTACATTATACATTTCACTTGAGGCTCAAGCAAATTCATTGTTTGCCAGGCACTCCTGCGTTTAGTTAGTGTTGTTAGACTTTAAAACGATGATGACTTACCAGTCAAAACTCAAACCAGAGCACCTGGAGGAAGGTTTTGCAGATATGGAGAGAGCATGCAAAAACACCACAGCCACTCAGCAGGTTCATACCCAGAAACCTCTATGTGATGGGCATTTAATACAATATAGCAACAATAAATCCTTAATTTCACACAAATATAGAGACAAATGTGTTATTTTCTCTGGCAACTATTGATTTTGCTGCCTTGAAATGACCTTTGCTGCCAGTTTTTATCAGCGACAGCTGGCTAGGTAGCTAATTAAGGTGATTTTATCCCCGTAAATTGTTTGAAAATGTTTCTCTGCCTTTATAAGACAGTGTGGAAAATACAATAAAGCAAACACTCGAGAATAATCATTGATAGTGGTGTCATTCTTCAAAAAAAGAAATAAAAACTTTTGAACGTAAGAACAAACGAATATCTGCAATCTGTTTACCACATATGCACTGCTTTCCCTAAGCTGTAGTGCTCCCTATTAGTTTCACAAAGGTCTAAGACTATCTAGGGAAATTCCCTCAATAGTTGATTTCATAATTGCTTCCGGATACAATATTGGCCCAAGTGTACACTCAGCTGAGTACCGTCTCAGCACATTAATTGTGTGCAATATAGCAGCAGTTGGGGAATATGTATGGGCTAAATGGCATTTATTGTGAGGGGCTACAAGTTTGTATATTGCAATTTGTCATGTTTTCCAGTGTGTACGTTGAAAATAACGCCACAATAAGGACATAAGGTTTCTTGTTGTAATTTGCTTCTCTTTTGTTTTGTTTTGTTTCATTACAGCTAAAAGCCAGAGAGACAGCTGCGGTTATTGCCAGGGAGCTGGCAGAGCAAACCAAAAGTAATCTCCAGGCAGGGGACATCACCTACACAGTGAACGCTATGGCACAGCTGGTGGATCTCCTGGACGTGCAGCTGAGGAACCTAACGCCAGGCGGCAAAGACAGCGCGGCCCGAAGTCTCAACAAGGTAGTGAAAGAAACTGTTGTGAGAGAAATATCAAGCCTGATCTTTTTTCCCCACAGTTTCTCCTTTGGTTTGAAAGAATATTTCTGACGAGCTAACAGCCTGTATAAACATGACCTGGAGGTGTGGAGGCGACCCATCCTCCTGCACGTCCACACCGTTCACATCACAAATTTGTAAAGCCGCAGACTCGAAATGAAGACGTTTTCCGGAGAACAATTTTACTTGATGGTGCCAAGTTAACATTTTCATCCCGACTCCAAAACCTTTCTGAGTTTCCAAAACGGAGGCACACCTACCACTAGACTTCAATACAGTCAATCTTGAAATGTAGGTATTCTTTTAATGATCTGCTACTTGGCCCTGTGCTGTCAGATAAAATGATATCCCACCATTTTCCTGTGGTCTAATGCATGCTAAAAACAGACCTTCAATTTCAGTGGGTAGCTCAAACACACTTCTTACTTTAGTATCATGTATTATGCTATCAGCTTTTCTTTGATGTAGTTTAAAAGATGTTACCCATATGTCATGCTCGTCAAGAGCACTACATTTGCACCATTTGATTTTTACTAATGGGACAGGCTAAGATTTCAGTGGGCTTGATCTAAGCTGTGGGAGTGCAGCGTTTTCATTTCTGCTGAACCTGAAGCTAATGCGTTTATTCCCCAATTCACAGTGGAGCACAGTAAGGGGCACTCAGGCAAAGCAAGCTAAAATAATACTTTCTGTCTGCTGAGCAGCCAACAGAAAAGCAAACATCAGTGAAATTCAAAATGTCATTCGTTAATTTGCTGGAGCGGCTTCACTTGTAGAGGAACATGAACACCTGTTTTCAGATTGCTTTTTCGGGGAGGACGGTTTTTTATTTCATTGCTGCATCAGACACAGATGTCCCCATTGAGATTTTACTGCCATTTTTCTCCAGTGGAGAGGCGAGGCAGTAAAGATGCCCAAAAGGCCTCAGAAGGGACGGTGATGAGTAAATTCACATTGAGGAGCAGCTAGAGTTTATAATACCTCTTGAAAAAAAAAAAAAGGCTTCTCATAAAAACACAAAAGGTAGAAGCAACTCCTGTGGTTGAGTTGTAGTTTCTACTGTAAATATGAACAAATAAAGAAGTATCTGGGCTGAGGGAAGTAAAAAGCCTCCTATACCCGAATAATTTATTCAAGAGGTCAGGGTTTTATCTATGATTTATAATTCTGTGTCTGCTGATACACACTCGATTCTTGCAGTATGGTGCATCTATTGGAAAAAAAAAAAAAAAACAAAAGTCCCTACAGCTTTCTCTTGTGTTCGACTTCCTTTACCACTGAGAGTTTTCCCCGAGGAAACGCGGGAGCCAACAAAACTCTTCTCCCCTGCTCTGGCAGTGGCGCATGTTTACCTCCCCGAGTTCAATCATTTTGACACAATCTGCAAAGAGCTAAGCGAATTAAAGATTTTTTTTTTTTTTGATAGCGAAGCACAATGCTCTCTGCCAGCAGACAATGAAAGGATTGAGTTGGCAAACGGCGAGACCAGTGTCGTTTTCATGATCAAAGGGTTAGCTGGCTAACGGTACGGATGGGACCGCTTCCAGAAGAGTGGGTTGTGATGTAGAGCAAGAGGCTCCTTTATGGGAAAATGGTACTCTTTGGAGCTAATCTGCATGGGATTTAGCATGGTACCAGAACCTTGCTGTTAAGCCACACGGTAGCTCTGTTGGCCACAATGCTTGTATCAGAACTCAATTAAATCGATTCACTCTCCGTGCAGTGCTAGCAGCACTTTGAGCCTAAGCTTTTTTTTTTCTCATTTTTACGTATGCAAAATTGTTGATAATGTGTCCTATTCAGTGGTGGCAGTGCACTAAACAATAAATACCTCCTCCTAGTTCTCACTTGAATTTCTCAAGTGAAAAATAATATGAAATCCTTTGAAGGGAATGTCATAGCATTGCATATTCGCACATGTCTTGTATTTGTCATTTTAGTGCTAATTAACACAAGTCTGTATTGTCTGTCCAAGTGTATTTATAGTGTAGACATATACGCTGCTTTTCACACAATTTATGTTAAATAAACATTTATATTGTAAGATGATTTTCCTCACAACTCTGAAATCTCTACTACGAGCAGTAATAAGACGTTGTTGACCTTTTACTAACTCTTCCATTTCCTTTGGATTGCAGCTGCAGAAAAGAGAGCGCTCTTGCCGATTTTATGTCCAGGTATTTGGGTGAAATTTTCCTCGTGCTTCCTTTCCATTCATTCATTGTGGCGATTTTCATTTGTGCCATTTAATTAAGTTTGGCCTTTTGAGTTGAAACACAAAGTCGGTATAGTGTATGCGTGTGCCACAGAGTCCTGCACTGCATCAGGTACCTGCGTGTGACCTTCAATAGTTATTATAGATTATTGTAAAAAAAAAACAAAAAAAACTATTTGGGCTGATATTGAAATGAAAACCAAAAATCCAAAATGAAAATAAAGTACAGTTTCTCTAACATGTAGAGTAGCGCATCTTATTGTCATTCCCAAATTGAGAACGCAGCTGACTGATGAAACTAGTGGTTTGATTTGTAGGCAGATGATTATCTTTGTAATTTACAACTGTAGCTGAGTGCTTTGTGCATACTACAGCATGGATGTGTTTTAGTGAGTGACGATACTGTACATTTACATATAGGTAAGGGTTGAGCCTTATATTATTGGGTTGGGACAGGTCCAGATCTGCTTTAGCTATAGATTTGGGTATTAGGTCAGTCTCAATAGCATGATTTGCTGATGCAGGTTCGCAGACTTGTGCAGGTCTCTGCTGTACCACCTACTGTGTTTCTCTTTAAATCAAAGGGTCAAATTTCAATATGACATCACTTAAGTATGACATCACTTACATTACCCCCATACCGTCAGTAGCTGAAACCTGCCACTTTATTACTGTCGTCATGCTGCATGTCATAATTTCCCCCTGCATGAGTGTGCTGTGAAACTCCCCTCCCTGTGTGATACATGTGGCCTGATCATTCTTAGATTTTTAAATGCCATATATAAATATTGGATAACCCTCAGTCATTTTAAAAATGCCCCAAAACTATCACATCAGCACTGCTTTCTAGAGAAATAACCCACATAAGTGGATATTATCAGTCAAAAATAAAGCTCTTAGGCGCGTAACACACTTTTACATTTCTCAGCAAATACTTAAGAGCCAAAGAAGTGACCTCATTATACCAGCAAGTCAACTTCTAACTACTAACTCAGCCAAAGTCATGGCATGTTATGATTCGCCCTAATGCATAATACATATGTGTCCCAATTTAGGCGAGTCTCCATGGCTTCTCTCAGCTATTTCTCGGGCTACGGAGTGATTTTGTTCTCCCCAGGGTGACATTTTAGCTGTCATCAGAACCAGGTTTATCTTGACCACAGAGCTATGAAAGAAGTTGACATCTCTGTCTTCCATACAGATGGCTCCAGTAAAAGATGTACAGCCAGATGCTGTGTTGCAGTATAAGGGTGCTCTGCAGTGCTAATCTGAACCACTAATGTTAAACATGTGTTTTGCCTCTGGGGCGTGTCAAAAGGCACTTAGTGATGCAAAACTGTGTTGCTGTTCAATTGATATTCAGTGGGAATGTGAGCTTGTATATGGTTGTGATTAATTGTAAATAGCTGAGATAGTTGCAAATAGGTTTTTTTATTCTTATATTGTTGTACAGTAAAAAATGTACAGTAGAAACACCAAGCAAACAATTAATCAAATAAAACCACTGTAAAAGCCTGGTTCTTCTGGACAATGTTAATCAGAAGAAGTAAAGAAGTCATCACATATAACATGTGCACTGCAAATTTAAATACTAAATAAATAGTAGTCTATGTTAATCTGAAGCTGTTACACCAGGTAGTGTACTCATCAGTTTCATCAGAGAGCTTGTTAAATGTGCAAATCATTAAGAGATGTAGTAATACTTTGTTGGTTTTAGTGTTTCCATGAGAGTTAAATTTAAATAAATGAAAAAACAGACTGAGGCCAGAGCTAATCTTCTAAATGCTGACAGTGTCACAATCACAAGATATATTTTTAGATAAAAAAATACCTAATATAATAAAAACAAAGAAATGAAAAACAGTGGTTCTTCAGCTACACTTTGACACATGAGTTCTTAAAATCTGCATGCTAACATGGTCACAGGATAAAACTAATATGGGATGACAGATTAGCAAGATCTGTATAATATGTTGACTGTCTTCATTTAGCATGTTGGCTAATTAATACTAAATACAATCTTAATATGATTGACAGTGTCTGTCCAGCAGTAGATTATTTTACAATAGATGTAATGTAAAGGTTTCTGTACATTACATTATACAGCAATTTATCCAATAGTTGTGGCGACACTTTACTCGAAACCTCACGATGCTTTGACTTGACTCAAGTACGAATATCTGCACAAACCTCCATGGCGGTCCATCCATTTGCTGTTTCAGTCTGTGCATGACTGTACACTCTGCTCAGCTGTGCACCTCCTCCACTGTTCTGTCCCCTCTCTGGGTTGACAAATCCAAACAGCAAAGTGCCTTTACTTGACAATCCAGAATAATGGAGGAACATCTGTGGCCTTAGGTAAACACAGGCATTGACTGCACATGCTGCCAGCCTTTCAGGGACTTTCATTGATTAGGGAAATTGGGCAATGTTTTCTCCAACGGGGCCCTGGTGGTTGACATAAGTGGGATTGGCAGAGGAATACAAAGCAAATGAGAGGTGCACCTGCCTCTGCTGTCCCTCTGCTCAGAGACCACGCACGGTGCTGAAAACAGACTTCGACGGTACTTGGGGAAATGGCAGATTGTGCGAGTGCAGGTGTGCTTGTGGCGAGCGAGAGGCCTAGTCCAAAATAAAGTACAGGGCTTGTATTGATGTGTAAATGAGACAAGAAGCGATTCTCGTTTTTGATTGAGGATTTCCATCTTGTTTAATTGGTAAGTGGTGCTTAAATTCACCTGGTACTGAGCTCTTTATCTCTTTAGGATCATGAGGGAGTTTCAGTACAAAGAGCTTAATATGCTAGTTGAGTTACATAATCACAGTTCAACCTGTATTACTCTTCCTGCCTCAGTCGATGCTCCACAGATGAAACAATGATTAGGTATGAGTACTTTAGATTTCTTTTTGTGTCTATTTTTTGCAGCTTTTAAACAAGGACATGTGCATCTGCTACATACCACAGTCGGTTTAATCTCACTGAACAGTATTTGGCCTTGATAAAGCTACAAAGCATGTAATGATCAACTCCCTGTGCTCTGAGTTTACCCTGCAGGAATGTTTCTCTGTTTTTGCCCTTTGAATTTGAACAAATATGATAAATATGGGAGCCTCCCTTCTGTGCCTTTTAGTCATATTAATGGCAGCTTGTTTATAGGCCGTGACATTATCATCTCCCAATTACTGTGATTATGTCCATATGTTGTCTCAAGCTTAAGTCAAACAAGCTAGCTTTGAAATAGCTTCTTCCTGCGGCGTGTATTTTAAGTTAAGGTGCGGGATTTACAGTATATTGTGCCTACTCCTCCCTTCTACACATAAAAGAGCAGAAACAATTTCTCATGCCTTAGTAGAGGCTAAGTGTGTGTGAATTTGCAGGATACATGGAGGATATTGAGCTCTGACCCCTAATTAAAATGACACCTCTGTATGCAAAGATGACCAGGGGGAGTATCACAGCGCAGGGTGACCTTAGTGCAGGCGAAACGGAGGGAGGCTCCTCGTTTGGGAATGTAACAAGATGATAAAATTTCCCTGGTAGTCAATTTGTCGAAAGATGAAGATAACCACATCCTCATAAACAGAGGCCTCCTCGAATGCCCTGCAGTGCAGAGTTTTGTCTGAATAATGTGTGAGCAGCATTTGCTTACAACAGGGACAATGGAGGGTTTTAGAATTTGTTTTAGGTAACGAGTATAGCAAAAACTAATTACTGAATATTCATCATTTTTCTCTAAATGTCAAAGTGAAATAAGTTTATTTGAAATGTTAAAGTATTTGTAAATTTGATAAAAGTAAATAAAATTAAAAGCACATGTACATAAGCATTCTCAGTCTATGCAGTGACCCTCAAAATTGAGCTCTGGTGCATTGTGTTTCCACTGATCATCCTTAAAATGTGTCACCAACTTGATTGGAGTCCAACCGTGGGGAAATTCATTTTATTGGACATGATTTAAAAAACACCTGTATATATAACGCCCCACAGTTAACAGGGCATGTCGAAACACAAACCAAGCCATTAAGTCCAAGGAAGGGCCTGTAGACCTCAGAGACGGGATTGTGTCGGGGCACAGAAGGGAACAGATGCAGAAAAACTTTTGCAGCATTGAAGGTTCCGATGAGGACAGTGGCCTCCATCATCTATAAATGTAAGAAGTTTAAAAGCACCAGGACTCGTCTTAGAGCAGGCCACCTAGCCAAACTGAGCATTTGAGAGGGAAGGGTCTTAGTCAGAAAGGTGACCAGCATTTGTCTGCAGAGAGAGGAGCAGGTTCCAGAATCTATCCCTACAGTGAAGGATGGTGGTGGACGCATCATGCTGTGGGGATGTTTTTCAGCGGCAGGAACTGGGAGACTAGTCAGGATCGAGGGAATGATGAATGCAGCAAAGTACAGAGACATCCGTGATTAAAACATGTTCCAGAGCACTCTGGACCTCAGATTGGGGTGACAGTTCATCTTTCAACAGGAAAAGGACCCTAAGCACACAGTCAAGATAACAAAGGAGTGGCCACGGGGCAACTCTATAAATGTCCTTGAGTGGTCCAGCCAGAGCTCAGACTTGAAACCGATTGAACATCTCTGGAGAGATCTGAAAATGTCTGTGACACTCCCCATCCAACCTGATGGAGCTTGAGAGATAGTGCTAAGAAGAATGGGAGAAACTGTCCAAGAATAGGTGCCAGGCTTGTAGCATCAGACTCAAAAAGTGACTGTGAATACTTATGTACATGTGATCTTTTTCTTTATTTAAAAAAAAAAATTGCATTTATTATAAACAAAAGTCTTTCACTTTGACATTATGAAGCATTTTTTGCAGAATTTTGAAAAAAAGTTAATACTTTCTGGATGCACTGTATATATCTGCTAAAAGAGATTTCACTTAATCGAGGAGGAGGAAACATTAAAACCCAATTGGCTTTCCATGAGCTTTAACATCCAAATCAAAATATATTTTTTTTCAAAATAAAAGCAGAAAGAGTTATGCCTTTTAGCACTTCAAGGATACAGTGAACCAAAGAATTAATAAATTATAATGACAGGAAATAATTTGTGACTAAAAGACTGTATTTCTCTTAGAAAAGACCTCCTCGGAGTTGAAGTGTTACTAAGTGTTAGTATGTTATGATGCTGTTGACAGTTGCCACTATTTGGGAATTGTACAGTAGTAAGAAACCTGAATGAAACCTTAAACACAGAAAAGTTTTCATGAAATATTAAAGAGCAAAGTCGAAGTGAGTCTCAAAGAAGACAGGTGATTTGGCTCGCAGGTAAAATGAAACAGGCTAAAAGAATCGTGCAACAGCTTCTCCACCTGCCAAGAGACTGGTGTAGACAGATGGAAGAGGACAGCAAGAACAAGATGTCTTGCCTTGTTTGTGTTGTCCCACCCAACCCTCAACCCCCAATTTTTAGATCAGTCTTCAACGCCAGTGTGAGAAAACAAGCAAGAGGAACCAATTGGTGAAAAGGAAGGAAGAGGAGTTAGGAGAAGTGAGAAGCTAGAAAAGCATAGGGGTGGGGGGGGGGGGGGGGGGGATCAGCCTCAGCCAGAATCAATTTCCAGGACCCAGAGTTCATTTCATCAATCAGCACACAGATAGAGGCGCACAGACCACAGTTCGACTTGGACTCATGCCAGAGGGACACTAATGTCCACCTCCTTCTTCCGCCTGCACTGGTATAAAATGGCCTGTGCACTGCAGCATTTCACCCCCAGCCTTCATGCTTGTTCCATGTGGAGCATTTCAGCAGTGAGTCCAGTTAACGATTATGCATTTCCTACTGTACGAGGAACTGTTTTTTTTATTTTTTATTTTTAATTTTTTTTACTGCTGGCTTACATTCTTTCATCACAAGAAAATAAAGTATCTAAAAAAAAAAAAAAAATGGTTGGGAGATTGCAGCCGCAGAGTGAGCTGCTACATTTGACAGATGGAGTGGCAGTGTGCTAATAGCAGTAAAATAGCAGCAAGCCACCATCACATCTCTGTGACTCCACTGCACACTGACTAGGATGATGGTAGTGGTGTGCTGCTTGGGTGCACCCGCACCCCCCCGACTCAGACACCTCTGTGTCTTTTCCCACTAAGGCTGGAAACGATGTGTGTTCACACAGATCTCGTGAAAGTTTATCGAATGAGCACGGCGTTTCTGAAATACAGTTAACCTTCTCTCTCTGTATATGAAAAATATGGGAAACAAGATTCCCCATCTAGGTACAAGGTTTTGGGTGTTATGAATTTGTAGAAAAATACCATTTGCAGCTATTTAACCCATTACTAAGCAGCCACCCTATGTCTTCACACATTAGGCTTACTCATAATTTTACTGCCACCGTAACATCTTACTTTAAAGGATTAGTTTGACATTTTAGTTGCCTGGTAACCTCACTCAGATAATTACACAAACAAGATATACCATGGGCACAGACTCAAGCTAAATGCCTCGTCTTGTTTCCCCCCTATATACATGCATTAAATGGTCTCAATCTTTTTTTTTTTATCTAACTCCTGACATGAAAGCGCGTTCCTTCAAAAGCTTTTCCTTTTACCTCAGTTGCAGCTCCACTTTGTCTAGAGTCTCTCGAAGAGTGTAGGGACAATTGAACTGCACTTTGGAGCTAAGCTAAAACACTGTCAGCTTGAGCTGTAGAATATGTTATTGTTATCCCAGTGGTACCTGGTCCAGGACTTGTATAACAGGCTTTTTATATGTCGACGTTGCTGCTTGGATCCGACTGAAACCAGTGGGTTTTTCTGTGGTTGGATGATGATTTCTCCATTGAGAGAGAGAGAGAGAGTTTAGGACAGGATATTGTTCAAGATCTTGAACTGAGGACTGCACGATAGACTTTTCTGTGTCACTGTTGTCATCAAAGAAGAAAATAAGGGTAGAGGTTTTATCCTGAGTACTACCCAGTGTTTTTGTGTCCAATACAAACCTGTGACAACTGCTGATGCCACTAGGCTCAAAGGAAAAATGTACCCGCCGGTTTTTATTTGTTTGCAGAAATAATCCAAAATCTGTTTTAACATTTTATTGGATAGAGTTGTTATCTAAGCCTCCTGGGTGCACAATCTGTCAGAAAAAAGTATTTTGACACCTCGTAGGAACAGAGAGGGGTGGCATTCGTAGAAGATATATGCAAATTAGACTTGTCTTTGTCCCAAAGCCGTAAACAGGGGTTTAAAATGAAAGCTCGCCATGTTACAACTGTACATACAAATTTGGATGATGTTCACGTTTTTAGAGAAGTTAATGGATTATGCTTCGTCTGGAACTGGAAAGATTTGCAGATGGATTGGCTCATAAAACAGTTTGAAAACAGCACTGTTTTAGTGCAGTTAGTCCAAATTTGACCAAGTATGACAAAGTTCTGAAGGACACTAATGAACACCTTATAAACATTTTGTTTAATTAGTGCGGAGCTAAATTGTGCTAAGCTGAGCTAGCCGACTGCTTCAGTTTTATTTAATGTACTTGTATTTCTCGCAATTTAACTGTTTCTTCAAAGTTTTACCCTTTTAATTTGTAGAACGTTAAATATTATGGCAGATATGACGAAGGACATGACACCACAGTGTTCTCTGTGATAGCTGCAGCTCTGCTTGTCTCACGCAGATAGCTGAACAAACACTCAGTTATGTGATAACTCAGAAGAGGTATTTTTTTTTATTCGGTATGGCCTCTAACTGAAGTTAACATAGTTGGCAAAATTGTTGAACACTTTGTAAACTATTATAGAACGGATCAGGATAAACGAATCAGTTCGATGTACAGTATTGTGATGGAGGAATGTAATTGTCCTTGTGCAAGAATAAGATTTTACTTTGGAATTTTCTATTAGACTCATTTGGCTTGTTAGAAATTTAACAACACGCTTGCATACACACCATTTTTCTTTATGTTTTATGTTTGGTGCTTGGATGCTCGTGTTCGGGTTAGGCTATGAGTAAAGTACGATGTCGGTCACCTGCCTTCCAACATGGAGACACTACTCCACAGCCCATTAATGATTGTCAGCTATATTGCTTTTCTTGAGTCCATCTCATAAGTGCCAGCAAGAAAACTGATCTCTAAAATAGGTTTTTAATGCACTTTACCCTTTTGTTAGTTTATTAATTATCCTTTACACATTCCCTAATCCCTGACCAAACCCTTCAGCTGTGATAGAGCTATTCATTCACCTTTGTTGTTGTTGTTGTTTTTGTGTGTGTCTTTCCCATATGTGACAATGCAAGAAGCCACCTCTGCAAGTCAATCAGTCTTTTCCCTGAAGATCTATTATTTCAGTGTTTTAAGAAGTGCTGGAGAAAAAAAAAAAAATCTTGCGGTGGTGAACAAAGGAAAAAAAAAAAAAAAGTCAGTGCCTGGAGAAAAAGAGCTCCTTAATTGAGAGTGAATCAACCTCTGCCTCTAGCTGAATGTCAAAAGGTGTGATTGGAGATTGGCTGCAGATAATGAATAATTACATCAAAGTTGGTAGTCTGCTGTTGGTGCGTGTCTCTATCTGTGTGTGTGCACGCATGCGTGCGTGCGTGTGTGCACGTGTAGCTCTTTCACTGTGCACGCCCCGCGGTTCATGCATGTGCTTGCCGGCTTGTGTATGTTTTTGTAACAGGTGCAGAGGTGTGTGTGTGTGTTCGCTCTTGCGTCAGTCTCTCACAGTGTGTGTGTGTGTGTGTGGTTGTGTCTGGGTGCGGGTGTGGGCGGCTCGATGTGTGCAGGGTATGTTTTGAATGAGGAAAAAGCCAGCTGGTGCTATTTCAGATTCTCAGCCAGCACCAGTGAGCTGAATACAATCAGTCCTCCTCTTCTTGCTATCACAGTGATTCGAAACAAACATACAACTTAGCATTATGCGCTAATTGTGGGGCCCATAGCACTTATGTTTTGTGACTGTAAAGCCATTTTTTGTTTTTCTGATCTGGAATTCATTTGATGCACTCAAGCACATGATTTCTCATATGGCTCTTAGCTTTATCCCTATGCAGCGTTAAAACCACTAACACTCTTATTCCCTTTGGTAATCCATTGATCAAATAAAGGGATCTAAGCGAGGTTCACAGAGAACTTCTATGGCACGACACCCACTGTTTTTACATACATCAGTGCTTCCATCTTCAGCACGTCACAAGTTACTAAAGTGGCTTTTGAAGAAGTTCAAAGGGAGTATCAGAACATGAACTAATTTTTTTTAATTTTTTTATCAGTTGTATGATTTACTGTGAAGTGCGGAAACATGACAATTATTACAAGAGCAGGAAGTTTCGAACAATTACGGATTTGACCACCTACTGTACTATAATGGCTTTAGAAATAACTTTTTTCCCCCACTCAGTCAGGGCTGATTTTGCTCTTCAGAGCCGATGTACTAGGAAAGAATTGCTTGACCAATTAGTATTCCATTCATAAATCTTGCCATTGGCATTTTTAAATCTTTAATGGCTCTTAATTTTTCATCTTGTCTTGAGAATGTTCTTGTTTCTGCCTCGCTTACTAACTTTGGGATTGTTGTGGGGGAGATTAAAGAAGGCATAATGGTTCTTCAGTGCTATTAATGTGCAGGAAAGATTTCAGGTGAATGGTTGCAGATAGTTGCTACCAGCAAATACCTTGTACCGCCTCAGTTTTTCTGTATTGGGATTGTCTGTATGGAAGAACATTTATCACACCAATTAGAGACACTAGCCTCAAGTCATGTACGAATTGGCCTCCAGTCTTGTAAGCGCAGTCTCTGATTCATTTACATGATTAATTCTTCTTATACATAAAGGGACAACAACAAGCGAGGTAACAACACATCCAGTGCAATTACCGATTCAGGTGTTGCCACTGCTATGTTGATGATCCATGTCCAAAAGCATAACTTGCAAATGATCTGGAAATAGAGTCATGAAATTGCTCGGTAGAAAGGCGAAGAGGAAGGGAGGGAAATCAACACAGTCCCACAGGATTGTGTTGATTTGTTTTTCAGTGCTGAACTCTCTTTGATCTTCCTTCACTCTAACTATTTACCAAATCACCATGTGACCAGGCTTTTTCTTTTCCCACTAAATCAATGATTTGGACTCCCTCAGGCCATGGTGGAGACGGTCAACAATTTGCTGCAGCCACAGGCCCAGGCGGTGTGGAGGGAGCTGAGCAGCAGCGAGCAGCTGAGGGCCGCCACCATGCTGCTGGACACCGTGGAGCAGGGAGCCTTCGTCCTGGCTGACAACTTACTGAAGACGGACATTGTGCAAGAGAACACCGAGAACATCCGTGAGTATATGCTAAGATTTTTAGTTTTGGGGCTTCACATACAAATTAATAGGAATTAAAGTGAACACGAATCAGCAACAAAAAGATCTTGAGACAAAAATATATGCTTGGAAAGTCAAACTTTCACAAACTGGGCAAACTGGCTATTATTTTCAGACTTACTTTATAGGCGTTCTTTGGGGCACAACAGGGAACCAACTGACTTCCTGTTGATACTCCCACAAGCTTTTAAGTGTCTTTTACACTTATTAAGATTTGATTAGTAGAATCGATCCGTTTCTCATTCAGAGTTTGGCTCCCAAAGCGAATAGTGACAGTAAAATACAAAATATTAAAGACATAAATTGCCCTTCCCTCGCCTACTTCAACAGTTCAAGTAACAAACGTAATTGAATTCCACCCTAGTTAAATATCTCCTTCGTCAGACTCACTGCACATATGCGTCATTCTGCACAACAATCAAAACACATCGTAATAGAGGTGGACTTGAAATTGTGGTTGTTCTTTCTTTTTTTTTTTTTTTCACATGAAAGCAATAAAAGTTTCCCTCCAACAAACAAAATCTAATTGAACGTGGTTGTCCTCATCTATACGAGCAAACCAGCCTGGACAGAATTAAGTTAATTTCTCCTCCAGCTGCTGTGAAGCTGATTATTTGCTCAGCTGGAAGACTCGGCGTAGTGAATTATGACATTTAGAGAACATTTAGAGAACGAGGAGCTAAATTTAAAGAGCTGAAAGTTCGGTGGGGTGTTTAAAAATGCTTCAAAGTGGTGTTTGGCTCGTGTGTGTGTGTGTGTGTGTGGGGCATGGTTTATCCTTCACCCGCCTTGCCCACTGCACATGGGTTACAAGTTCACCATACTGCCATTGATCCAGGCTGCTCCTATATTGACAGCCGAGCTCTTGAGGCTGTGGTACAAGTATGAAGGTTAGATGAAACTAGATGAATGCTTTCTCCCTAACAGGGAGGTCAAGTTTGGCGGGGCTGCTGATGGCAGCCGGCTGTAAATTGACAATTATCCCAAATGAGCGTGTTTATATTCGTGTCAATTATCAGCCGAAATTAACCAGTATTCGCGCAGATCAGGGATGAGTGCTCATTATTCGGTGTATAAATACCAAGTGAGCAGAGATAATGGAACTTCTGTCATTACTGTTTTCCCTGGTGGGCTGTCTTTTTCAAAACTGGATTGTTGAAAAGTAGAATTTATTAAATATGCAGTCTACATTGAGGAGCATTTACAAAGCGCAAAATAAAAATTGAATTAAAACGCTTTTTTTTTTTTTGTAGACAGTGACTACTGGCACAAGGGGAATTAGAAAACAATAATGTTATGATGTATCGCCGTTCTCTGAACAAGTCGGGGTTTTTTTTTTTTTTTTTTCAAGTTCCCGCTGCCATGGCAACCTAAAAATATAGGTCTACTGACTTAAAAGGAAGCGAGTGTAAGGAGAATTAATGAAATGGATTTCATTGTATCTGGCACATAATTCATCTGGGTATTAAGGAGATTCTGGGCTCGTTTGGAAGAAGCGAATGAGACGACGCCTGCACAGCTCGAGTGAGATTTTACAGCGCGTAGTGGTAGTCTGGTTAATTATGTGCTGGTGACATGTTTACTAGGCCTTATCTCTCTGTTTGCTCGGCTTATTTTTTTTTATTTTTATTTTTTTTTTCCAGCAGGTTGGCTCCTTGCAATCCCTCATCCCATGCAGGGCAGTTAAATGAGGGCAAGGAGGCTCAAGTAATCAATGCAGCAGCTGATTATTGATCTCTTGCATTGAATTAGATGTGAAGCGAAGGGGGTTTGTGGCGTGCAGGTGCACTGTAGCTCGCACCTGGTTGACGTGTTCTCGATGTCAGGAGTCCACTCTCCTGATTGCAGTTTTAGGCTCAAGCTGATGAGAACATCTATTTTCTCTGCTTTGATAGAACAGAATATTTCCTCACCCATTGTTTCTGTGTTTACACATCGCAGTGCACGTGCTTGTCCAGGGTTTTGTCTGAGCACGAATGCACCTCACTCTCTGCGTGGTAATCTTTTGAAACAGATTTTCTTCTGATTAGCTTTGTTGGTGGAGCCTTTTGGGTCTAAATAACTACCATGGCATCAAAGACATTCCCTAAAGCCCGTTGTAAGCTCTTTTTAACACAAGTACACAAGAAAAAGAGAGGGAGAAGACGTTTTTTTATTCAGTAGGCAGGCTTGGAAACCAGGGAATGGTAAGCTATCTGGGGCATTGTCTTAGCTAAGTTGAATAGGAATGTATCACCTAAACCCCCTGGCCTTTGGAAATGCACAAGAGAATGTTACTATAACGTTTTATTAAAGAGGAAGTATGGCAAGTTCTTGCTATGAGAACAGATACAGGATTAAATGTGGCCTACTTTGTAGCTTTTCGTAGGCACTAACCTTTATCAAAGTCAGACATGTCATAGTCCGCCGACATCACATCGTCAGCTGAATGCCTTATCAGGCTTAACGAAGTTTCTATTTCTTGCTCGCGATGAAATAATGTTTAAGGTTGAGATTCTCTACCGCAGACTAATCTGTCATCCAGTTTATGTGTTGGTCTAGTGGTGATTGCCATCAGCATGGTGGCAGAGTAGAAGCGAATGCAGTGTCATCGACCATGAAAGTGTAAATGTCTGGATTTATCATGCTCCGAATTCTCCGACAGATGAAAGAAGCCTGTATGAGAGTTCATTTTCTTCTGTCTCATGACACCAGCGTGAAATTACTCATCACATTTGTGAAAGGAAGAGCATTTCAGCAAAACTACAAACAGTAAATAACAGTACACATAGATTTAAAGGGGCACCACGAAGATATTATTAATTAAGATCAATAATTAAGAAAAAGGATTGATCTCTTTCCTTTTATACATCTCCGTTAAAAAGAGCCGGGTCGATTTATTCGACATGAAAAATCCCACAGCCGCCGCTTTTGAAGCTATTTCGTATGAGAGACATGATGAAGACAACACCCGAGGCTGCTCTAATTGTACAAGGGCAGAGCCTGAATTCAGCGCCAACCTTCGTCTTTGTTATCGCTGTTTTATTATTGTGAAAAGAAACGAGCGTGACTTAATTGAACACACTGATGTGCTGGTTTTGTTTCTTTTAAAAAAAATATGAATGAGTCGGTTGAACCCAGGGCAGGTAATTAGTTTAATTCATCTATTGAGAAATGACAGGATACAGGTTACATACATTTTAATGGCTTTTATCTGATCCACTGTAACATGAGCTGTATAACATATATCTATAATACACACATATAATAACACATTGCTACATGAATTTACTCATGTTTACCACATGGTTACTCACTTTTTGTGGTATTTGTGAAACATATTTTCTGTATTTCTGCCTCGGAGCAGCTCCATCTCGGTGCTCCGGGAGTTAATTTGACATTTAGGAATGCCTGGACGTCACACAGGTCACCTGTACTCGAGATCAGAGCGCACTCGACTGCTTTATTAAAGTGAATTGTATCGCGCCATAATAACTTTGATGGAATGAGCTTTTTATTTCAGCCAGGCTCCTATCAGGAGCTCATTTTCTTCTGCTGTATGACGCTGGAGTCTTTGAACCATAAATTAAGAGCTTGCTTCAGACACAACAGCTGTTGAGCTGCCAGAGAAGCGAGCTCATCTTCCCTCTCTGGTCTTTATGTCCTGCTTGTATCTCTTGCTATCTCTTTGCTCTTCATGAGGAAAAAAAATGGCTTGAAACAACTTTTTTTTTTCCCCCCAGAAGAACAAAGACAACATTTATTTTTTACAGTTTAAGAAGAAACGATAACTATTGATGAAGAAGCCTATAGTGAGACACTAACCTCGCCAGCACAGATAGCTGAGAGGGAGGCAGGTCTTCAAAGCCACGGGATGTGTTTCATTTAAGGCTCATTGGCTAAGCACTGATTAATAAAATCGTCTACTAGAGTAGGGCGGCGTTTTGAATCAGCGAAGTGACTGGAGGCGTGTTTGAAGTTCGCCCGTCGCTGTTGTCTGCTGTCGTTGTCGGGTCTTTGCCTAATAGCAGCAACAAGAAGGAGGTCACGCAGAGCGTCTGTGATCACTTGTATTGTTTTACACGTCGGTTATGAGATTTGTTTTGCTGCGCTGCACGTTTAAGACTTTTGAGAATTCACATCACAAGTAATTCACATTACAGCTTTCATACAGCAGTATTTCAAAGTTGGAAAGTGGAAATGACAACAAATGACGCATCATGTTGTCACGTTGTGTTTATTCATTTAAACTGTATACACTAGAAAATAGATAATTCAATCCTGGCTACAGCCCTGGACTCTAAAGACTTGGGAGTGGACTCATTCCCCTCATCCTACTCTCTGCAAGACTGCAGATCAATGTTTTTCCAAACTGTTGAACATTTTCTTTAAGACCTCAGCCGTCAGAATAGTGTACACTGTTGTGCCTTTACACAAAAAAGCCCTGTTGATTTCTAAATGTTGCATTGCTCAGCTTGTGTGTGTGTGTGTGTGTTTGTGTGTGCGCAGAGCTGGAGGTGGCAAGGATGAGCACAGACGGGAATTTGCCCGATCTGAAGTTCCCACAAACCGGAGGACAAGGCAACTCGATCCACCTCTCCGCTAACACGCTAAAGCAGCACGGGAGAAACGGTGAGTAGTCAGTGTTCTGAAGCTGCTTTTATTGGTTTCCTGTTGTCGGTTTGAAGTTTGATCACAACTTTTTGCCAAGCTTCAGTTACTCAGGTTTGTGATAAAAGCCGAACTTTAACAGATAAAATATGACTTGACTGCAATAGAAGTAATGTTGTATTACACTTTGCAAAAAAAAAAAAAAAAAAGCTTTGCAGTTTACAAGATCCACGGCAATAAATCAAAAATTCCTTTTGTTATTTTTTCCCTTTCCTCTTCTGGATGTGACATTGCATTGTGCTGCAGTAGTTTTGTAGGGATTTCATTACAGATGCTTGTGAATAACTTTCACTTTGCTGCCCAGATCCTTTGTTGGGCTGCATTTAAAGCACAAGGATCGTTTCTCGGTCCTCAAATAGGAGCCCTGGCAGTAGAATTAGTTACATTCAAGCACTGCCTCTAAACTGTAAATGAGGCAGTTAGACACAATACATAGCTATCTTCGCGAGGAACCGCTGCACCGTTTATTTTATTTATTTTTTTATTTTATTATCAGCTCATGTAAATTAGAATCGACTCAAGCTGCGCCCCCGGTGCCTCCCAGCTGGACGTCCAGCCGTGCCCAGGCGGATCATTATAGCAGGGTGGTGGATATTTCTCCTGTCATCCAGTGCTGTAGCACCCAAAATGTTTTCTTTTCATCTGAGTGAGTGATCTCAGTCACCGCAGGAGGGGGGTTTTCTTTCATATCAGTGCTCAAAAGAGAGACAGCAGGAGGGGAACAGATGTGTTTGAGGGAAAAAGAGGAGAAAATATTAACAAGAAAAATGGTCGCCTTTGCCAGGGCACTGGAAAGTGGTAACCACGTTTTTAAATACTGAATTATAATAAGTTTGTTGATAGAGGAAAAAATTCTTCAGTATTCCAGCAACATTGGTGTCTGTCTCTTATTTGACTGTTTTTCTATTACAGGCAGCACTGCTTCACTTTTTATTCCCATTATTTCCTCAGCGTTGCTGCAGTTCGGCAGTCCAGTTTATAAACCACATAGATACCATACAATTTGGACTTTGTGCTTTTTTAATAGACTACAAACGTACGAATAAAACTGCGGACACATCCCCCTCCAGCTGCAGCCACCTCTGTTTCTTCTAATGGCCTCCAACATAAACCAGAAGCTGCTGCCATCCACCTCCAGTAATGTCATTAAGCCTCCAAATAGAACAGGCCGTAGCTTAAAATAGGTTAGACCAAGCAGTGAACGTGAAGCTGTTGTGCTAACTCATGTTGTTTCATTCACTGTTATGTTTGTTCGCTGTTGGAGAGGTGTGGGTCTATGATTTACTTCACCGAGACGTCTCCAAAATAGAGAAAAGGAAGAAATAAATAAAATGGAAGCTACTGACAACTTTAAAGGCAGCAGAAAATAATGATGCTGGCGGCTTGTTATCTGAAAACACGTACTGTTCCTGTGCCGCTGTCCAGACCAGTGTTTCGACCTTACTAATGTTCCTGTGGCCGAATAGAAGTTGATCTTGCAGCCATCCTCCCAATAAGAACAGAGGCTGTTACAGCAGCATTTATGTTCAGTAAAGCCCCTCACAAATGTGCGTCTGCATGCTTCTGCCCATCTCATGTGTTCTTACGATACCTTCTTTCCCAATCATCTTCTTGCAGGCGAGATCCGAATAGCGTTTGTCCTGTACAAACACATCGGCGTCTACCTTTCCACTGAGAATGCCAGCATGAAGCTTGGCAGCGACGCCATGGCTACCAACTACTCGGTCATCGTCAACTCACCGGTCATCACAGCCGCCATCAGCAAGGACTCAAACAAAGTCTACCTCTCTGACCCAGTCATTTTTACCATCAGACATCTACAGGTAATCGTCTGTGTCTGTATATATGTGCGTGTGCACATCACTCTGAGTGGAGTCGCATTTGGTTTTCACTTTGATATCGCTGCGTCTGCATTTAATGGCCTTTCTTTCTGTCCTTCTTTCTTTGTTCATAGATCCCTTTCATCACAATTTTCTCTCCCCCCCGAAGCAAAACAAAAATGTACAAATCCTATCTCAAGCCAAGAAAATGAAGTTTTATTGAAAGAAAGGTGTGAAAAATTAAATTGTGCAAAACAAAATTGCTCAGAAGGTGATGCCAGGGATGCACGTTGTTGTTTATTAGTATGAATAAATACCAGCCTGATCTCCTGAACAAATAGTCATATTGAGCCTCACTGGAGGCTGCTTAGTCATTGTGGGGAGTCGCGACTTCTCCCTCTTGACTCCATTATCTTCTCCACACTCTGCTACCCTCGAAATATCCCTGTTTTGTCTACGAACAGCGCCTTCAGCGATTATCAGGGATGTTGAACAACCATAGAAGAACTGCAGCGAGTCCCGCGTGTAGGAGGGAGCTGTGAGGAAGCAACAACAGCAGGATAAAAAAAAAAAAAAAAAAAAAGAAAATACACTGAGAGTAGCAGAGTAAAGAGAGTAAAAAGGATGATAGCTTATGGATGTCAAAATTAAATGGTGGGAAAATGTCACGGGGCAATGTCGGCGCAGTTATTGCCGTGACTCACCTGCCTTAAGTGTAATTTGTAATTTGGACTGTAGAATCAGTAATTTTACTGTGTGTCTAATGTTGGGGCAGTGGCACTTTTTATACCCTTTTCTTGCTCAGATCAAGTCGTTTCAATAAAACGGTGCCCTTTTGGAAAAGTGTGTTTTCTGCACAGCTCCAGCGCTGCTGCAGTTTCATCACGTTTTAAAGGGCCGTAATCACGCAAGCGTTTACATGCACACTACAGTTTGTGTACACCGAGGGCCGTGCAGTTAATCATATAGTAATCATGATTACATTTCATGCCCCCCCCCCCCGCTATTAATTAAACTTGATTGGATGCAATATTGGTGTTTTGCGTATATAGCGCCTGCTCTGGTGCATCAAATCAAGCGCTCCCTACTCTCTGGTAAACTGGTAAACCAATTGTTGGGAAGCTAATGCTGTGATTAACTGGTCTTTGCTTCCCGAGCGTCACTGTGGCTCCAGGCATGAAGGTTTTCTCCTTTTTTTTTATGTGGAGATACTGTAAATCGTTTGTATTTTATTGCACGCCCAACTGTGGTAATATCACAGTTTTTTTTTAGCCTGGCTTCATTTTTATTTGGCTTTAAGGGACAAAGTGATAACTATATATTAATTTGGCTCTAAGTAAACTGATTATGACGCTAAACAGCCACCATATATAGAAATTGTGTAAACTTATATACATTCAGGCTAAGATATTAATTATTTGTTTAAGGCATGTTGAGTTAACTTACCCTTGAAAATGAACCTCCTTTATCTCGACTATGTTACGATTTTTCTAGTTAAGTCCCCCTCTCAACCATGAGGTTTTGGATCACTGGTCTTCTGGGATGATGATGTGTCCTCTAGTTATTGTTTCGCTTCCTTGCCTCACCACTTAATGGGACCAATTAAAGCCATTAATGGGACAGAGGGTCATCCTATCTCCTTTGCTGTGGAATATATTTTACACAAGGTTTGGTTGTGTGAAGGGTAAACTCAGTCAATGGCAAATTTACATTCACAGAGGATAAATCTTATTAGACTAATTACCCCGGAGCAAGTGTGAAACTATGAAAACTCCAGCTCCTTACGGTGTTTATAGCACGAGAACATTTAACCTTGGAAGCTATGAGACACAAAGGAAGGGATAGTGACTGTACCCTCCTTTGTTTCTGAGGCGACGAAAAGAAATTGGGCTGAAGACGGGAAAAGGCTGTTAATGTAGCCATTTATCAGCAGTTATGTTTTGTTGTGCTTGTGTGCTACACAACCTCAGTGGCGTGGATGACTTTTATAAAATGGCAAGTGAGATAGCAGGGAGGCCTGCTTGTTATTAGGGGCCGTAGCCTGGCGCAGACGGCGGTGGTGCCCATTAAACAGTGGGGCAGTCCATTGTCACGCGGTGAAAGTTAAAGAGAAAGGTCAAAAAACCCAATGAAAACCAGGCACGGAGCTGCTTGATGCTGTATGACAGTAAAACCGCCTGCTATTCACTTTCAAAAGGATGTGGATTGCAGTGCGGGAAAATAGCCTCTTTTCAGGATGTTTATTCTGCAAACAAAGGAAAATAGGAATGGACAACGTTAATGTGTGATTAATTCCACACCCCTTTGTTTCATCAAGCAAGAGGACTGTTAATTTTTTATTTTCTCGTGTATTTATTCCGGCCTGTGTGACTCATTTGTGTGTATGTGTGTGTGATTTTTGTCTTTCAACAGCAATCTAAGGAGAACTTCAACCCCAACTGTTCATTCTGGAGTTACTCTAAGAAAACCATGACCGGATACTGGTCCACGCAGGACTGTCGCTTGCTAGGCACCAACAGGACGCACACCACCTGCTCCTGTACTCACCTAACAAACTTCGCTGTACTCATGGCCCATGTGGATGTCAAGGTGGGTCACGCTTTTCTTACTTTTCGTGCTTTTTCGATGATTAATCCTCAAAAGCAGAGGGAATGAAAACACATTGATCCATCACGGTTAACGGTCCATTCCATCCAAGTTTATAGGTTGACAAGAAGAGTAAGCTGGAGTCAGCATAAAGCAGAATGCATGCCTTTCATTGCTATTTGAAGGTAAAATAGATACGTTTCATGACCTTCATAGCGCTTTGTAGGCTAACATTTAAAGTGCCAATGCAAACTCGATTCATACAGTATAGTCATGTGTGAATCAGCCGTTTATATGATTTGCATCAAAGTGCATTGTGTTGTCCACATGCAGCTGTTTCAGCTGCTTGTTGAACACTTATTTACACATCTTTTTTTTTTTTCAAAGTAGCATAGTAGCATAGTCATTTCCTCCTATAAAATGCCATTTTTATAGTTTTTTTTTTAAGTTAACGAGCTCCACAGTGCCTAAAAGAAGCTTATGCAAAGGGAGGATGGAGGACAACAGAACTTTTACACTGTATTCCCACATCGCGGGGTTGTCTCAGTGCACCATTTGGTTTCATTTTGCCTTCAGGACACACACGAAAACAAAGTGAAATAAGTACAGCACAAAAAGTGTGATGTGGAACTGAGGGCAGCAATTATTAGGTGCTAATGGAAAAAAAAACTTATAAAGTAAAAAAACAAACTGTAATTTGTGAGATTTTTGTGGAATTATTACTCAACACTTACAAAAAGGGAAAGAGCACGTGTGCGAAGAGGACAGAAATGAAGCTGCGTGAGCTACAGAAGGAAAAAGCAGAAGACATGCCGATCGCGGAAGAAGTTGTGTTGTCGTTCTGATGCTGACAGACGGCTTAATTATTTCTGTAACAAGAAGTTTGAGGAACCCGCTGCTGACAGAGTAGTTCTTGGTATGTGTCATGACAATCTGTCTCTCCAGAGCCTCTCTCCACGGAATCAGTGGGAGAAAAAGCAGACTCTCTGAGCGCTGTCCCAGTTGGACCCTATCCATAAAGCCACTAGACCTCCTTTCGCCTCCCTCTATTCCCCAGTCTGCCTCTCTCTCACATATACAATGCACACACTCGACTGCAAACACATTCATGCACACAATCATACACAAAATCTAAAATTCAGAATCTCTTTTTTTATTTATTTTTTCCCCCCCTACATGCACACACACACACACACGACTCCAGGCCAGTCTGACTTGGTGTGGTTTACTTCCAGCTAGAGAGAGCCACTGTTTGTCACTCAGCAGCGTGGCTTTTGGAGTCACTAAGCTCTCTGCGGGGCTGAAGTGGAGTCTGGAATAGAGAGGGAGCCATGAAGAATGGGAGCCTTCACATAATGAAAGCAAAGCAGCAAAAAAAAAAAAAGAAGAAGAAGGAGAAGAAAGCAGTGAAAGGAACACTTTCAGTCGAGCCATTCCCGAACATTTTGGAAAGGCTGACTAGCTTGTGGTGCTGCATTCACTGGAATAAAGTGGACAGTAGTTGCACCCCACTTTTTGAGTGTTAGCTGTTATTTTGTGTGTGTGTGTGTGTGTGTGCATCTTCTCTTATGCTTTATCTTTTGGATGTTTGTTGGAAGGTGCCGCTGTGAATGGGACATTCTGTGGCTTTTTATTTGCCAAATTGTCTCAGTGCTGTATCTGAAAACCCAGTGAATGGAGTGTGTGTGTGTGTGTGTGTGTGTGCGTGCGTGCACGTGCAAGAAAGAAGCCAGGAAAGAAATTTCTCTGCCTATTTGTCGCACACACACTCCCAAATTAGAGACTATCTGTTTTTGTATCCATGGCAACACAACATACCACTGCTCATCTCTGCATTGTTATTACTCATTACCCTCAGAGCAACAGATTATATTCTAACCTTGTTTATTTCTCAGTGGCATATCAGAAGGAGAAAAAAAAAACAAAACATAGGCCCGCTGTAATTACAATTTTTCTTCGGAGGACAGAGGCTCGCTACAGTATCACCATCGTCTTTCATCTTGTTGTTGTTTTGTTTTTTGGTTTTTTGCCCCGTATGTATGTATTTATGTATCCACGCTAGTTGGGAATAATGATAGGGTTATATTCAGATATCTTTATGTTCAGCCTAATAAGCTGTCGCCTGCATCGCTCTGGCAATTTGACTTTTTCTTTTTTTATTGATGATTCTTATCGGAATCATCAAATCAGAAGTGGCCAAATGCTACGAGTATGTGACATTATGAACGCTGTCATTTAGTCCTTGATAGCGATTTGAAGTCGCTGCATGGTGCTTGAAGCAAAAAAAAATAATAACCCATATTGTTTTGATTTGATTTATAGCTATTGTATTCATCAGGTGGGATGTGATGCACTGCAATAACAGTAATTATACAACCATTCTACATACAGTATTTGTGTATTTCACATTTTGCAGTTGTTTAGTTCACTTGCCCACCAGAAACTTTAGGACCTCCAAGTTTTTACTGACTAAACTTTGACTCCTCTGAGGCCAAACATTTGTTTTTAAAACTAAAATATGTGCTGCTAATATACTTTTTAACAAAAAGTGCCTTGTAATCATGCTGTGACCTGACATTGATTGTGTGTGTGTGGGCAAGGTAAAGGCCTGTGTCCACACATTCATATTCATAAGAAACCCTTGAACTAGAATGTAATGTAGAGCGTGTGCAATTACTACACACACACAGCAGTGGAGAAACTCCAGACTGTGTCTCATTGGGACTAATTATGTTTGAAGTCGATTAGTTCCTCAGAATAATTTCTAATTCACATATTGTAGATGTTGAAGCATTGTCGAAAATTTGCAAGCAAGTATACCAAAAGATGTTTTCGAGCCTTGGTGGGTTTTAATGTAAAGTCGTTAACCAAATCGCCAAATGTGAAACCTTTTAAAAGTTACACACTCGCAACGACTAATTAAATCCAAATATTTAAACCACTTTTCACGTCGGTACTCCGTCTCACACAGGATCTGTCAGATACAGGGCGATCAGATACAGGCAACCACCACTTACACCATCACAAGGGCACTGAGTGCTCATTTTTGGGCTACCTAGCCAGAGAGCTGATGCCTTCGACTGATCCCGCGCTCTGAGCAGAGAAAACGCCATCGGCTGCATAAACAAATTAAAACTACACTCGCAGACGACAGCTGCGTGCGAGAGATTACGCGTCTCTGTTGCATCTTGTTCAGAATGATTGCAAACTGGGGTTTTTTTTTGGGGGGGGCGGTGTGAGAGGGGCTTCACTTTGATTTCACTTTGCTACAAAAGGTGATTACCTCTACCGAGCCCATAGACACGCAGCGATCAAAGGTGGTTAAGATGCATTCAAAGTGAAGTCATTCCACTTGACTCGATATTGAAAGGCGAGATTTAGCTCTAGCAGTGTTGCTGTCGAACTTGGACACCGCAAGAACGTTTAAAAAAAAGTGTGACCTGTCACTTCATAGTAGTGGTGATGTTAACTAGTTTCTTGGCCTCTTTGTTGAACAAACCTTTCTGGGTCACCCAGCAGATGCAAGATTTTGATGAATGTCCCAGGAACGTATGACCACTATTTTATCAGGGTCTGCTTTAAACTTTTTTTTTTTTTTAAAGATTCTCCAATGGCTAATGCCCATTCAGGCTCCTAAGGCTCCTTATTGAACTCTTTTCTTTTGAATTTAAGTCTGTCCATTTGTGAGGATAGCTAGTGGGCATTAAGATACAGGAAAAAAAAAAATCTTTTAAATATGGGTTAGAGCAAAAAAGCCCCAGCTCAAGAAATATAGACCTGCTCTGGTTTCACCTACAGAGCATTATTTACTTAGTAGATGTGTGTGCTAAGATCGGCCCCAGGGAGGCATTGAGCTACTAGTAAGTGGCACTATTCTCGACAGACCCGTAAGTATAAATCAATGGCACATCCCACTGGATGATGGAGAGGGTGATATTTGGGTAGCATTTATCACTGTCCTTATAGGACAACTCCATGCTGGCACCATCAGACAGTAAATATGATGAGAAAGGACAGTCAAGGTTAGTTCTGTGTTTTATGATGTAACGCATACGACCGGTGCAGCCCTGGACACACAAGAAGAAGGATGTTTATACATTGAAGGCACAGGCGGATTAGACGGAGGCCATGCTGACTGCCATAGCAACTGAAAGTCATGCTTGAACGTTGCATTATAATGATTGTAGTCGAGAACGCTGTGTGACATTATGTGCACGTGCTGAATGTCGATTCCCACCATGCGAGCTGGAATCTCTCTCCCAACCTTTTGAAATTGACAAATTTGCCAAGGAATGATGATTCATATACCCCCCCCCCCCCCCCCCCCCTCCCACAACTGTTCCCCATCCCTGTGCAGATCATAAATCCAACCTATCATACATAGGTGATCATGTCACATGATTCCCTGCAGCGGGCCACTACCCCTTAGCGCAGCTGTCTGCCCTGCCTGACCGTATTTCACGAGTCAGAGCCCGGCTCTGGAGGCATATAGGGAGATTTATACATTTTAATTGGATTGGCTTCATGGCCCCATGCTGAGAGCAGTTCTTTGAGGTATAAAGGGTTGATGCTATGTTTGCTACTACTATGCATTTCAGAGAGCTGGTAACCAAATGCACATGATGCGATCTTGGATTCAGGTGTCGTGGCCACGATGACCAGCGCGTGATGTGAAAAGCTTGTTGCCACGTTTTCTCCTCCACGTCGGACTTATCGAGTGCCCAGAAACCTTGTTTTTGAGCTACGTGCGTGCAGATCAGGGGCAAAGCCAATCTCCTCCGGCATCCGTCTAGAATGAAAAATATGTGTGTTTAAAAAAAAAAATAAGAGAAAAATGTAGGGCAGACGGATTGGACGACAAATTGAATGTGCACAAATGTGCCTCGCCCCAGTAAGTAACATGGATGCTGTATGACTTGGCCGCCCTCGCAACACAGCGAGTGAATTTCAGAGCAAATTAAGTCTGCCCACTTTAGAGACCCCTATACAGATTCCCATCATGGAGGCTTGTCGGTGCGAGGTTATGTGCAGAGGCTCCGAGGATCACATCATTTGCGATCCTGCCTGGGCAGAACCCTGACTAAAAGGAAACTTTTCAGCAGAGGCATTGTGAATGGTGATGTCTCAGCCATCATCCACCTCTGAGAACAAAGAAATCATTCCACAGTAAATCCATCACCCAGGTGTAGATACACTCCCTGCCCTCTCCTCTCCGTTTCTATAGCTTTGTCTCTTTTTCTCTCTTCCTCTGTTGCCGTCTCTTTCTCTCTGACCTGGCCCCTCTCCAATTGAAGGTGAGATTGTGATGGATAGAGCCTGCAGCCACTGCACAGCTCGCTAGCCCGGGAGACCTTAGGGTCTCCTCGCAATGTGCTGCAGCTTGTACCACCCACTGCATCAATACCTCTGTCATGCAGCGGACTGAAAGCAGACACCACACACCTACAGAGCATGCAAGCACAAACATCAACATCTGTTGCCACCCACTGCGTAGGCACCCCTCTAAAGTAAGGGGGCTGAAATCAGCTTCACTTTCACACAGACAGACGCATATACACACAGAGACGTCTGCTCCATATAACATCTTGCCACCCCACCACCACCACCGCCACCACCACCACCTCTCCAACATATACACAACGGCTCATCAGGCAGGAAAATCAAAAGAGCTCTCTCCCCAGACTCAAGGAGCACTGCGGCTGTTATTGTACCAGAGCCCCTTAATGATCAGCATCTGTTCCCTTTTCTGCTAGCGTTAGGCTGAGCTGCCACTAAACAAGGCCTTTGTGCAGTACTTCAACCCCCAAGTTTCCTCACTCTAGCTTGACTGGGAGAATGGAATAAAAAAAAAAGAAAAACATCCGTGGTTGTTGATGGTCCTCCTCTCCCTGCTCCAGCAGGAAAATACAGACTATGGGCGAAATATTATTTAAATAGGTGCTTTGTCAAGAGACATATTAGACATATTGCCGGGTTATTTCCCAATGTAAGCCAATATTTTCTTGTGTTTGCCCTATGCTGTAGTTCTGAGTCATGCTCTATTTGCTAGAGGCCAGCACGGCGCACACAGTGTTCAGATATCAAACAGCCAGACTGTACTCTTAAGTGTGGCACTTAATAGACAGTGTAGGTGCTGGCTTTTAACTACCTGTCAGCGCTAATTTATGGTCTGCCGTCAACTGTTTGTTACTTCTTCTGTGTTGAAGTAATGCCTGTTTGATCTTCATTAGCATTCGAGCGCAGCTGTCATGTCAAAACTCAAAAGTTCCACCGGAGCGAGGACGACAGTTCGAAAGGAGGATGGTGCATTTCTTTAAAAATTACCCATCTCCTTCCCCCACCTTTCTTTTTTAATTCCTCTTTTTTTTTTTATTTAAATCAATGCCCATCAGGCTGAAAATGACGATCCCGTTGGGAAATTAGGACGCCTCGGAAGCTGACCAAAGTGTTTAGATGCAGTAATTATGTTTAGTTAATATATCAAAACGTCACTCTCTGATGCTTGTCCCAGCGTTTTACATATAGAAGACAGTTGGTTGTTTTTTTATTTTGTTTTGTCTTGTCAAGTCTCTTCTTCCCCACCAGTAGCATGGTGAAGAATTGTCAGGTTGTTCCATATATATATATATATATATATATATATATATATATATAACATATGAATTGCACTGAGAATCAGCACATCTGTTTCAGTAATATATAAGCTCCTACACAGCCATGCAGTACCGTTACATCCACACCACCCATCATGTTCCAAATAGGTTTGTTTCCATTGACTTCAATCTGCTTATTATTTACATATTAATGATATCAAACCTGGCGTAACAGTGGGTATAACCCTTGATTTTATTACCCTGAGTTGGGGTCTGCTGTGGCTCCCAACAACATTTTGCAGATTTGGCTCTTTTAGCCTGTATTGCTTTTCCCACCACTTCTGTCCAAGTATCCCAATGTGCTCTTGGCTTTTATGGACTGATGTAAATTTTCTTTCATGGCTGTGGTGGAGTCACTGTTGATCCTTATCTCTCCCGTAAAGCCACATATTTATTGTCAGCAAAAGCCTTTTTACTGCCCAAAACTGGCTGTGGTGGCAAATTACTGTTTGAAAAGAGAAATTTATCTAAAAGCAACAGTGAAAGTTATTGACCATGTTGGGGTTTGATTGTATTCCTGTTGTGCTGGTCTTAGACACCTGTGGCCCTTTGGACTGCTTACTTTGTTGCCCATCCACAATGAAACAACAGGAGGGTATTTTAGATTGATTCAGACGGACTAATTCATGATTCATATTTACCACCTGTGGCTCGCTGTGTTGTGGTTTATTGAAGGCTTGAACGAATGCACTCCCCCACCCCCAAAAATAATAAAAATAAAAGCTTTGGGGTTGTTGCTGGAATAGAAAGGCAATTTATTTTTATGTTTTTTTTTTTGTACCATTGAGACAGTTTTGTTTTTTGCTTTACTAATAAATGCCTGTAATGTACAGTCATTTCTAGGTGCATTAAAAAGAAAAAGACTTTTTCTGGCATAATGTCATCGGTGTTGATCACTCTCACTTGTCAACTCTTTTGCAGAACACAGCCCCTGTTCACGACATGCTGCTGGATGTCATCACTTGGGTCGGCATACTTCTGTCACTGGTGTGCCTGCTCATCAGCCTCTTCACCTTCTGCTTCTTCCGCGGCCTGCAGAGCGATCGCAACACCATCCACAAGAACCTCTGCATCAGCCTGTTCATCGCAGAGTCCCTGTTCCTGGTGGGGATCAATCGGGGTGACCAGCCAGTAAGATGTGCTTGTGTTTTTACCTCTGTCACATTTAACGTGCTGGTGAAAATACTGCATAACCAGTGGCAGCTATTAAAAGAAGTAGGCCACGGCCCATTCTCACCAAGGTTGTGCTGAAAAAACGCACCCTCACATCTGTATGGTAAATATTAAGACAGAACCAGCAGCAGCTTAGCTTCATTTGCTGGATCTTAGCACTTCTAACACTAGAAAGCAGTCGGGGGAGGGAAGTGTTGCTGTTCCCAGCCAAGAATTAGCTTTTGTACAGATTAAACAAACAGGATATAACATTTGTGAGCTCTAGAGGTGCTTCAAGCACCTTAGATTTCATTAACTTTGGGCCTTTGCCCTAAGAGGAGCTAAGTGGCTGCTGGCTCCAGCTTCTGGCAATATTTCCAAAAATGCCAATATATAAAAAAAAAAACCCATTGAGGTTTAAATTAAGTTTATATGAAGTCTTACATGTTGGCTTGACACTCAGTGGCAGTGTTTTGAACTGTCTTTCCACTATATATGTCAGTAAAGAGTGCATTTTAAGTGTCTCCATGAGGACTGTTCACAGTCTCCTGACTAGATGTGAGCGACTAAAATATTTTCTGAGATGATGGAAACGTTGGTATCCTGCTGTGCTGTGAGCAGTCCTTCCCAGTGATTGCCAGTGGCCCTGAACTTTTTTGATCCCACCAGACTGAGTGAGATGAAACACTGAATGAAAAGAACTGGATCTCTTTATCCAACCAATGCTCCCTCCATCAGCTGCGGAGAAGCAAAACACTTACTTCAAAGTACACTCACTCATTCGCACAAAAACACACGCCAAGGCACTGCTACGTCCTCATATGTTGATCACTCTTACGCGGCACGCACTCTCTCCCCGACACGAATTCATCTTTTCGCCCCGCCACCGCCTCCCGGTGCAGTTTTTCCAGTTTGTAAACACTTTGGATGCATCATGACTAAGCTGCTAAACATACTAAAGCGTGTTCTTGTGCGCTTGCTGTAGTTTGGATGGCATTACTTCTCTGTAGGAGCTCAGCTGTGGTAGCAGGTGGAGGCATGCTGTCACTGCATAGTCATCTTCAGCACTCATACTGTAGACGAATGTGGAGTCGTCACATGCACGCAGGATGGCACTGGGATTGATTTCACCTACACCATTTTTCAGTTTAGTAGTTTTGTTCGCTTGGGGTAAGAAAAAGAAACACTGGAGTGATTGTCTGATCACAGTTTGAAATTAGCTCTATGCCTGTAAATTTATAATGGGGTCACACATCAGAGTACAGTTTATTGCTGATTGTCTTTTTAGTCATTTGAGTCATTTATTTATTGTCACTGTTAATCTTAATGCGCCACATAGTTCACAAATGTGTGCCCTTCTAGCCAAAACCTCTTGCTATTAAAACAAATATTATATATTGCTCTACCAATATCACTATAAGCACCTCAACCAAAACTCACAGCCATAGTTTAGCCGCAAAATCTATATCCCTGTGAAGTTAAAGATAATGCTTTGGCCCCACACCTTTCCCTTCCATAACATTTTATGGGCGTGATTCACAGCCAGGCTCTAAGATCACTCTCCTGGACCGCAATTAATGTCCACTCAACCTTTTAGTTATTTAATTGAACCCATTTCAATGACAAAATATGCTAGTTATGTTCAACTGTGCCAATAATTAGATCAATCCATGTAAGTACTGTATCTTATTATTGTTAGAAAGTGTGTGGGCGCATGCATACATGCAAATGACAGTCTGCTCTATTCGTGTCTTGTCTGCACATATCTCTATCAGCTCGGGAAGTGTGTAACTACATTATGTCCTCACACCTGGCCGTGGTATGAAATGCAGCGAGCTCCAAATGGTTCTTGGACTGTTGACTTCACTTCTTCATATCTCTGTTTCCTCCCATGCCAGCTACAGCAAACAAGACCACATGCGCTCAGTAGCTGTGGCGTTCCTCTGCCAGTCGCTACAGGCAAACATCCAATCGCTTCAGCCAAACAAAGCTTAGCAATGCTAATCGTTGGGAAGACACAAACATGGAGAGGTCAAATAAATGCTGCTCGGTTATAGTCACTTGGATGACACACTTTGCCACTGGTATTATACCCTTTAGCAAGGCACTTAATCCTTCAGGAAATCATCTAAAAGCCCCAAAGCGATGTGATTAAGACATGTCTTCGACTGTGAATTCGCACACTTCTGTTCTTTTCCCCCCCCCCTCTCTTTATCTCTCTTATTCTTGTTTATGTCTATCGCTGTAAACCCTTCCCAGATTGCTTGTGCTGTCTTCGCCGCCCTGCTCCATTTCTTCTTCCTGGCGGCGTTCACATGGATGTTCCTGGAGGGCGTGCAGCTCTACATCATGCTGGTGGAGGTGTTCGAGAGCGAGCACTCGCGCCGACGCTACTTCTACCTGGTGGGCTACGGAGTTCCTGCATTAATTGTGGCCGTTTCCGCCGCGGTGGACTACCGCAGCTATGGCACTGACCGAATGTGAGTACTTGTGGGGTGCTAGCTTGTGAGCACATTAGACTTCCCAATCTGTCTGAATGTGCCGGGGGAGTTGGCTTCTTAACGTAATACTCAAAAGATTGCCTTGTGGTAGCTGATTCGTTTTAGAACATATTAGATTTGCGATTCATTTGTGCATGAGTAGACATTAAACCCATGCATTATTGTAGAGTACACGGGCAGCTTCCTAGAATAGTGCATTAGGCCAACAGATCCTGTCAGGGATATGTTTAATATTAAAGGACAACTCCACCAATTTTATACATCCAGATCCATTTATGTGTCATGTTGAGTGGCAGTAACCTTGTGAAAACAGTTGTATAATGTCTTTTGTTGCCCCAGAGGAGGTTTGTCTAGTCAATAGTGAAACACTAAAGAATAACTAGATTTTGTTTTGATGCCTTTCAACTACTGCAAGAAAGCTTTTTAAGCGAAGGGGGTGGAAGGATTTTGAAAAATGTGGGTGTTTTCCAGGCAGGGTGAGACCATTGAAAGAAGCTAGCAAACCACATTAAGGGAGGAGTCTCTTGAGAGTTCCCCAAGTGAGATACAGTATAATGAAAGTGATATAAAGGATAATAGAGTAGTCTTTGAATATTCTGGGGCAAATGTTACATCAGATATTTAGATATGAAAATGAAACTCAAGGAAGTGAAAAAGCAGTTCTGGTACACTGATTTGGCATCTTAAGCAGTCAGAAGTATTTGGCTTTAATGCAGAATCTGCATTTAATGCCTCTATTCTACCAGACTCCAACAATATGAGGCATTTTAAAGGTGCTTTTGTCCAAAGGGATCTACAGTTATACCTACATGTGGATAAAATTAACAATTAATAGAGAGATTGTAATAGATATGGTAAATAGTTAAGTGCATTTAGTCAATCACAGTGCTTATTAAATACAATTATCAAATCCTTATACTTTACTTACTAGTATCTATTTTTTCCAGATGTTGATTGTTATGAAAATGCCCTCTGATATGCTATTTAGGGCTAATCAGCTGTCAGTATATAAAGTAGTTAAATTTAGCTCCTCCTTCACATATATACAAATACAAGTATAAAAGAACAACAAGACAAAACCCCCTGATTCATCCCCGACAATCTTGATGCATCCCTGACAAGAATGTCACTGGAGGGTACTTTATCAGTATGGAACAAGGTGATGTCTGTGGTGAAAACGTGCCAGAACATGCTACTATTAGTCCAACACCTTCCTTAACACCTCCACCCCTGGTCCGACAGCCTGCACAACCACCTCACCCTAAGTCTGATGGCAGGTTGACAGCCCAACTGTAACAGAAGTGATGCAGCAGTAAGAACATCTGAACAAATTGTCTGCTGGACACCTTGAAGATGCTCACTCCTCAGTTTAGACACTGTGGTGAAGCAGGGAATCCGAATGTATAGCCTGCACCCTGCTAACAGAACGACAACATGGTTTTTGTTGGTCATGGAGTCTTCGACAGCCTCACAGAGTGAGCTAAAGCTCATCATCAACTTTTAATGAAGCATAGCAATTACTAAAGATGCATACATTTCCCTACTGCTGAACCGACATTTGATTTTGACAGTGAAAAATGCTAACCTCAGGAAATAGTAATGCTGGATGAGAGTAAGTCTGCAGTGTTTGACGATAGATACAGATTCCAGCACGTGGATGGAGAGATTTATAGGAAAGGAGGAGGTTGTAAAAACAGGGAGATTGAGCCGGAAAGTGAGTGAAAGAGAGAGGAGATTAACGGAAAGATGAGGAGCGACAGAGACTGCCTTTTTGTGTTTCCCACAGAAGCTACACAAGATAATTTCCCAGCCCTTTTTCCTCTGAAATACAAAGTGGTCTATAAAGCAGTGTAATGCCAAGCAAAGGGTTGTGCTCCATTCCTCTCTGTTAATCTCAAACCCATCTGAAAGTAATGAAGACCAGCATCAGCAGTTTGCTTCCAAGATGTTTATCATATGTGGCACACACACACACCCACACACACACCCACACACACACACACACACACACATGCATTGCCACATACAACGCAACCGGTAGACAGTACATTTGTAGATTGTCGGAGCCATAGTTCTTAGTGATGGATGAGGTGATAGCTGCCACCGCCTGAGCCTTGGCATCATGTGAATAATTAAAGCCTGCCACCGGTGGAACAATTATATGCAGCCAGTGAAGGATGAGGGAAGGGACAAGGTGTGACATGTGGTGAATAGCAAAAGGTGGGAGAGGGCACGTCGGCCTGGCACAAATTGATTCGGGGACCATGGCGGCATTATCACATGTGGCCTTATTTTGAGCAGAAATATCCAATATACTGCAGTCAAAAGTGACCCAGGTGCAGTAGATGAATGAAGGTATGTGGAGTGACTCATAATAAGTGAGCACATAAAAAAAGGCTGCAGCAGCCTAAAGGTCAGCTTGCTTCTGAAGTCATCTGGTCTCAGTCCGGGATCCAATCAGTACAGTAGGATTTGCATGCGGCTGTTCGCAGTAAGTACTCTAAATGTGCCCTTGAGCAAGGCACCTTTCCTTTTTTCCTCCTGTCCAGTGTGGCTGCTCACTGGTCAACATAACAAACGTGATTCTGTGTCATTCCTCCAGGTTTAATGAAAGCAATAAATCAACCACCTGCAAGCTGAGGAAACAGAATTACGGTGTAGTTTCAGTAATTGATTTACTGCGACTGTAGTTCAGTGTGTTCCACCGAGCGAGTGCAGAATAACGGCGGGTATTGTTTCCAAGTAAAGTTTCTGTAAACAAACACAGTTGATCCCAACATTCAGTGTTTCTTAACCAAAACTGCTCCGTGTATCCCCGAGGCCTCGCACACATGGCGAATGCTTTCTCCTTCTTGTCTGTCCAACATTTGCGAGGCAGATATCGCTGGACGTACTGAAATCTGTTATGTTTACATCAGTTTTGACTAGAGCTAGCATTCGAGGGATTCTCAAGGGAGCTGCAAGGCAAAGGGGTCACATGATGAGCAACGATAGCCAACCTTAACTAGTGAGCGTATCTAGCGAGCCTGCTTACTGCTGCCCTGACATTTCCTGCATTTTACTAGTACATTGCTATGTTTTTTTTTTTTTTTATGTGTTGGCTTAAACGTCTACAGGAATTTGTATGAATAGAAAAATGCAAGATACAAATAAGACTGGGGCCTGTCTCTCCAAACTTTATTCAATAGGACGAGTAGTGGTCGAAAAACATGTACAATGTACCTTTAATCAATGCTACAAAAAAGCCATGCACAAGTATTAAAGGTCGTATTTAAAGACAAATTGTGCTTTAGGGTTTTAAGACTGAATCTGAAGGCTATTAGTCATTTTGTGGCCCAAATATTTCACAGTGGTTCCATCAGTAACTTGGTCATCAACTCACTATCACTGAAGTGACTATCTCAGTTGCAAAGATGTCTTTGCAGATTAAGTTGCCTTGGCTCAAAGGACAGCATATGTCAGCTTACTGCAGATTGAATGCCAGGATGCTCAGCACAAGCTGTTGGCACAAGCTTGACTTGTGTTTTATTTATTTATTTATTTATTTATTCTTCCTGGCACACATTGATGGTTTTGATTGCTTGGTTACTAAAGGAATAAGGCAAAAAATAGTTGCACACCAGGAGGTGGTGGTGGTGGGGGGGGGATGAAACTAGATGTACTCTAAAAGCCAAACACAAGCATGACACAAGTGGAGAAGGGGAGTTAGAGGAGGCAGGGAAGGAAAAAAAAAAATGACAGCCTGCAGCTCCAGCCGCCCACCACGTCTTAAAATCTTCCTATGATCTGAAGACGAAGACGACGAAGAAGGCAAAAAAAAAAAAAACGAACAATAGAACCTTCAGCATAATTTATAATAACAGCGGCGTTTGGAGCATGTGCTTTTGATGAGCTGCCAGAGCAGCCGTGCATGTTGTTCAGCTTTTTGTTTGGGAATCTTCGCTCCTTTATGCGCCCATATGTGTTTTTCTGTGTTGCCTCCTCTCCTCCATTGATATCGGCGAGGGAGAGACATATCGACTCCCGGTGTGAGGAAAGAAACAGTAAATTTTTGTCCTGTCACTTTTTTTTTTTTTTTTTTTTTTTAAGCAAAGTATCCTCTCCCGTGTGTGTTTGTGAGTTCTTCGGCGACAAATAAGTGAAACGTACAAACTTGTCCGTGGCAGGTGGATTTTAAGCCTGAATTTTCAATTTGTGGTTTACATAGCTGTAAATAGTGAAGATCTCATTTTGTTTTTGAACCAAAATAGCATTAATCATATCATGGACGATGGTATCTGGCTTTGTTTTGCTTCAACATCAACATTAAATAGGTTTACGTCAAATAAGATGCTCTTTGAAGCCGTACGCCTTTTTATTTTTTTTTAACCACAGTCACTGTCTAAAGCCCAGTGCTGACTTGTGACTGACTAAAATACCTCATGCACTTCCGTTTGCCTTAAAATGCCATTGAACCATTACAGATGATTCTCTGCCACTTCCATTTTCCTTCTCTGTCAACCTGAATGACAGTGTGGCTGTACCAACTGTAATTTTCCAGTGGCCAAAAATGGAGGCGTCTATCTGCTGCGGTAGCGGAGATTAAAAGATTAATAATTCAACCACAGGTCATGAATCAAGCTTCTTCTTCTTCTTCTTTTTTTTTTTTTACTCCTTCTTTTTTCTGTTGCCATTTCAAAGGCACAGCGCTGTCACCTTCCCCTGGCCCCGCTGTTTCTGATCTGTTTTTAGTTTTACTCAGCACAGAACAATGATTGACTACGTGTAATGCTAGAATGAAGTACGAGGCCGGGAGAGCGCTTTATTTCATTATTGACATAATTACAGCACTCCTACAGAGTCATCACGTGAGACACTTTGCCGAGTGCTTCTAGGAATGTGTGTGACCGCGTCTGTCAGAGTCGGGGTCACTCCTGTCTCCTCCGGAGTGCTACAGTTGGGATTCAATTGAGAACTAATTGAATAAATTATCGTCTGTGATGGTAATTTGGTGATGAATTCAACTAAATCTGGTCACAGGAAGCTCTTACTTCACTGGTGTACTCATTTTCTAATTTACCTATTGATTAGTGTGCCTGTGTTGGCTATGAAAAGCCAATCATCGGCGCGGACGTCGACATCGAAAGGCCTCCGTTCCTTCAAAATCTTAGCGATGGCGATAATTCTTAAAGCCCCTTGTGGCAATCTATGTCTTGAAGTGCCTATTCCTCTGTGTCGCTCCAGCTGCCCACTTGATGTATTTCCTCTGAGCAGCAGTATAAAGCTATAACCTCAAATCTTTCTCTCCCATATTCATACCCCCCCCCCTCTCTTCCCTTCTATCTCTTTCACTGCAGTTGCTGGCTTCGTCTGGACACCTATTTCATTTGGAGTTTCATAGGACCAGCAACCTTGATAATTATGGTAAGCATACCCCCCCCCCTTCCCTGTCTGCTCATTAACCCTACTTAGCCTGCGGGTCGCCGCTTAAATGGTCCGCCGAGATCCCTTTTTCGAGCTCCCATCCTCTCCCTTCTCTCTGCCCTGTTGAGCATATATGCCACCGCCGGGCACAGAGCCGTCCAGAAAAACGAATGAGGGGTGTAGAGAATATATTACAGTTTGTCACCCTGCCGCAGTCACCGGCTGAGACACTTTTTTGGAGGGTGGTGGTGGGAGAGTAAGCGAGGGGAGAGAAAGAGAGTGAACTCTGCTCAGTATGCAGTGTTGGAGTAATCTTCACTGCGATTATGATTGATTTTGTTCCCGTTCCAACTCGTACTACACTACCTTTTGCCATCTCCTCCTCGCAGGCACACACACACACACACACACACACTTTTTGTGTCATTCCCAACTAGGACAGGCCTAATTTTCTAATATAATAGCTCATATATTGATCCAAGTGCTTTAATTCAGGTGCCTTACTTTAGTTTCTAAGTGTTCTATCCAATGCCAAGTTATAAATACTGTTTGTCTCCAGAGGCGTGCTCCTTATTTTTCAAGACAGCAGTCAGCTATCACAATAAACATTTGCAATCGGCTAATAAATGTCCCCAACAGCAGTCACAATTCTCATTCGATGACAAGATTTGGTACGAGCTAACGTGTTGTTTCAGCCGTTCTTACCACAGCACGATAGCGACCGGCTACGATCAGCTTTCTAAATGCAAATATGAATAATGTGCTTTCATGCTCCAGTTTGCACTAATCATTCACAATGCATCTCGGTGTGCTTCATGACTCACTGTTTCTGTCTTTGATTTACCAACAGGAATGCAGGGCTACAGCACAAATCCAGTTCTACCTCCAGGAATTTGTTGTTTTTCACCTCATTTTAGCTGAATGTCTCTTGTAAACAACAGTAAAAATCAGTGAAAGCTCATTAATTGCTGTAATTTCTGAGGAGTCGTTTTTGAAAAGACCCTATGCCGTGACCAGATTTGACTAATTTTCTGTTTTTGTGATTATTGACTCAGAGAAATAGAAAATAATGAGATACACCAGAGTAGGTCTGTTTAGTGTAATGTTTAATTACGTTTTTTTTTCTTCATATCCAGCAGTTAAACATGAGGCCGCTTCTTTAGTTCTCTGACTAATTACAGTGTGTTTGGTTCTCAACACACAGAGATGTGCTTGACTCAACTTCTGTAATTATTTGAAGTTTTATTTCTCTGTTAATGCAAAGAAGTATTCAGCACATATGGGCAGCATATTAAATTTAAAAGGTGCCTCTCCTGGGCAGATTAAATTATCGTTAAAGCTGTATCCCACCTATTAAAAGTTGTCATTGCTCGCGATAATGCAGGGGACACGTTGCGAGGTGCACGCTGACAGTTCTTGAAGAATTTAACGAAAATCTCAACGAGTGCAGCGAGAAGTTTCTTTGTGAATCTCCAAACTGTGGCAGTGGCAGCCATTCCCCGTGGTTTCCTCTAAGTGTGAATATGATGAGACAAGTGCGAATAAGTCAGATGGAAATGCTCCCTCATACAAGTATGCAGCTGTCTCGTCTCACCGTTCCCTGTTTAGTCCGTCGTACCACCGTAGAGGTTTCACTGGATTTTGCGCTCTGTTTGGCAAAGTGGGAAACCGAGTACGGCTGCGGCGTCCCAGCTTTGTGCTACAAAGTGCCCTGATTTAAAATGAATGGAAGTGAAACAGCAATCACACAGGCTTCACTCCTCTCTCTCTCGCTGTCTCTCTCTCTCTCTTCTTCTTCTTTCAGCTGAACGTGATCTTCCTGGGCATCGCTCTCTACAAGATGTTCCATCACACGGCCATCTTGAAACCAGACTCCGGTTGCCTGGACAACATCAAGTAAGAGCACTCAGATCACCCAGATATCCATTAAAGTTACCCAGAAATAGCACTCCCTGTGACATTTTGTTACAGGGGGGGGAAATGATGTCTCGTTAAGTGTGTGACGGGCTAGCTTCCACCAAAGGCACTCTGGCGACTTGATTGTGCTGTGCGAGGCTCTGTTTGAGCTCACCTTTCCCTCGTGCCTTCTCCAGTTTAGCCAACCCCCGGCTAAAAGAGCCGCCTCTCGCACGGCGCTCTGTATTCAAGCCAGTGTCCCTTTGATATTTTAAAACATCATTAAAGGCACTTAAGGTTGTGAACGCCCAACCCAAAAGGGGCCCTGGAATCTAAGCCTGCAAAGGGTAAGCACCTCCCATTATGCTGAAAGGTTGTGTCAGGCGGGGTTAAAATCAAACAGGCATTCTGTTGTGTCTCCATCACTATCTGAAGAACACTGTTGTCTGCGCAAGAAAAGGCCAGGAGACAATCTGACAAGCCTGACCTGGTGTTATCTTGGAGTCAACATGTCGCCGATGAATATTCATAGGCAGAGCGCGTGCGCGTCGTGTGTGTTTGTCTCTGTTTATCTGCCTACGCCTGGCAGCTACCAGATAATGTGAAAGCTTGAGGGACAATGATGACTATAAAACTTCAGGTGTGTTAGTGAAAGTTTAAATACATTGCTGCTCTTTTTTAAGCATTCGGTTTGCAAAGATAACTGAGGTCACTTATGTAACAGGTATACATCATGCAAACCATGCTGCTTATTGTTTTCATTGAAAGTTTCATTAGTGCAGACGTCTGGCATGAACTGCAATTCAAAACACGTCACTACTCATCCAAGCAGCTTCTTCAGCGTGAAGAGAGTCGGTTTACGGCATCTCAGACTTATCTTTCAGGATGGTTTGAAGTTGTTCCAGGTCAGGTGAGAAACAAAACCGCCCTGGAGGACACATTCGGGACGCCCTAACAACCTTTTCCTCAGACTGAAGAGGCTACTTACAGCAGATGGGTACAGCAACATCAACAAACATTTCAGTCTCAAAAGAAACAAGCCCAGCTGCCTGAACTCCCAAATCATAATAATAAAAAAAGGAAAGATGACAAAAATATGCAGATGAAGTATGACGTTCAGAGCGATAACTAACACAGCTCAAGTGAGAGTCTGCTAATTGAGTTTCATTTTGGAAGGAATTCATGGAAAATAACGGCCGCCTGGAGTTGTAGCATGAATAGCAAATCAAAAATGGGATAACAGTTATATTTAGTGATCTGTAGTTAAAGGGATAACACTTGCAAACGTACTGTCGCCCTTCATTGCCTTTTATTGTTGCTTTATTGTTGAAGGGTTAGATGTTTAGTATCGGGGTCTCTACATGACAGTTCACAGACCAATTCAGCCACACTTACAAAAGTTCTCTCCATAAGTCAGGCTCGACGTGGAAAAAGACTTTTAAAAGTTGTTTTTCAGCGCAGTGACACAGCTTTTTTTCCTGTCGTTGTCTTTGACGTAGGCTGCAGCTACTCTGTGTCAGGGCGCACTGCTTCTGCAGACGCTGTAAAGTTGTTTTCTGCCTGTTTGCTATGATAGATAAGGGTCTCTGCTCTGTTTTTTTGCTGTCTGCCTTGCTCCTCTCGAGCCACTGTGGACAGATTAGTCTACTTTATGGCTGGCGTTGTGGATGTGTTTTTTCTTTTTTTTTTTTTTTGTGGCATCACATCACTGGTTATGTCTCAGCACAGTGGCCCCTGTCTGCCCTGCTCCTCTCAGCTCAGTGATACACACATAAAAAAAAACAAAAAAACAATCTTCTGTGAGCATGATGTAGCATGCTTAGCTGCGACACGTCAGATCGTACTGTGCCGGCGTGTTTTACCATCACAGACTCGCAGCAGGATGTTCCCTGAGCCGACCAGTGGCTGTAAGTGCTGCTTTTGAACAGGGCCAAAGTGTCATCTGTACTAGCCTGAAGATGACATTTACAAAGAGCACAACATTTAACAACACAACAAATCACATAAAATGTGTTATCCTCTAATCTCATCATCTCTTTGTAGGTTTGTATTTAGCCTAATTTTAATGTAAGTAGCGAATTAAGCATTAGTGAAATCAAAGGGGTTCCACCGTGCTAAATCAACATTACACAGGGATTAGTCTTTATTAAATAGCTAAATATGAACCGACCGTGTCTCCTGTCATGGCTACACAGGAGAAACCATTCAGTGTGACCTTATTTGAAAGTTTTCCATCAGAAAAATGGTGTGTTTTGATCCCGTTTGATTCAAGCCTGTGACAAAGAAAATGTGAATCAATATTATGCACTTTGTACTTTTGCAGCAGTGAAAGCTGTGAAGCAGTTGTATAAAGTGTTGCCATTGCCACCAAGAGTAGCAACAAAGACTTGTAAATGATCCGAATCCAGGTTTCTTTCTTTTATTCTTTCTTTTTTTATATATATATATATTTGGGTGGTGGATCAACACATGACCTTTTCTCATGTCCTCCCTGTTCTATGAAAAACAAGAGAAGAGACCGCGCTCACAGTGTGGCTTAATCACCAGCAGATCTGCTAATAGAAACCTACATGCCCAAACAATAGATTCCCTAAAAATAGATGCTCATGTTCCCACAGAGACACAAGAATAGGTGCGAATACGTGCACCTGACCAGTCTCAGATACGGGCTTCAAACGCGGACACAGATACAGGAAGACGACCGCCGGCAGGGCACATGAAGCCAGCTACTACTCTGCGTACTCTGACTGCTTAGTGCATCACTGTGGTCGGGTCCATTTCATCTTTGATACCGTGGAGACACATTGTGTAGTTTGTTCTGCAGAAAAAATATTGACTGCTGGAGTTCTCAGTGTCATATGATTTATAACACCCGCCTCCCAAAATGTACCAAACAAACCCGGCCGCTTGACCCTGAGCCTTACTGACTTTGAAACGCTGTGCAGTGTTTCAGATGACCGTTTGGAAAATGGTGTGAACCCGCGGCGTGTTAGTCATCTCTCATTCATCTGGCACCCTGTCGCCCATTACTCAACAACACGGACGCACGAACACATTCATAAAGCTGCAAAGCTGCTTCCTCCGTTAGATCGGAAACAAGTACAGAGAAACAAAACATGTGTTTCCGCTTTAAGCATTAGCGCCTCGTGACCTCTGGACTATCACAGTTGATCATTGCAGATCTGTTATCACCTTCTTTCCTGTATGAACTTTTCTTGGAATTAAAGCAAAACTGGTTTGATGATCATGATAGCTCGGGTTAATTGAGTCAATCTAGCTTAGCTTAATGAGGTATATCTGCTTTTGTCTCATCTTTCTGCTCTTTGGTTCCTCTTTATGGTTTGATGTCACGTTTTCTGTTCGGATTTCATCATGCTGCCTTGTTTTAATATGAATGTTTCATCTCTCTTTCGCTGTGTATCTCTTTCTTTCTCTCCCTCTCTGCTTTTCTTCTTTTGATTAGCACTCACATCCTGCCTTTTTATCTTAAGCCGTGTTTATCTTTAACATCTTTCTGTTTTTCATCTTCTGTTTCTTTTTTTTTTTCCCCCCCCTCTCTTCATTTTAGCTACCGTTATTATGATGGATGTGTTATTGTAGAATGGCACTGGTAAGATGCAACATTTCTCAGTAGAGGGTGTAGAATAGAATTGATATTGTGTTTGATGTGTTTTTCCCTCCTCACCCCATAATGGAGACAGCGGCTGCCACTGCCCTTGTGATTCATGGATTACAACGTGACTTTTGCACCGTTGTGACTTATACTCGAAACTTGCTCGTCCACGCGCGGTGGACTGAACATTTTTAGAGAAATGTATGAATTCCTTCTCATGCTGCTTCCCTCCCTGTGGCGATTAGCAACTTCAAATGAACTACGCCAATGAGGATGATGTCAAAGATAAAAAAAAAAAAAGGCTGTGCCCACATCAAAAACTTTGCACCATTGATGTCTTAAACACTTTGAGGTGATTAGCATTTTGAGCATACCTTTGGTTAAATAATGAACACCCTGTCGGGTTGATCACAGCACTTCCTCTCGTCCTCCCAGAAACAGCCTATATAATTACTTTATGCAGATTTAAAACAGGTTGAATTGACCAATTGCAATCTCATACATAAATGATCTGTGACATTGCAATGAATGGCACCTCTGCAAATTAAGTCATTTCGAAGGAAATTGGTGGTAATTTGAAGCCACAGTCTGAAGTAGTTCTCTGACTCAAATTGCTCATTTTTTGGTGTTTCTGCTCGATGATTAGCACAATAAAGCCTTCCTTACTTTTTTTTTCGTGCTTCAAAAGCCGAAAAGTGCTATGCCGCAGCTCTCAGGGATGGATGGTATGTCTATATATTCTTCAGCCATTCAGATGGATCTACGTTTTTGTGACGATTACATCGGAGCTTAAGCACTTTAGTTGCTTAGATTCTGTATTTGATACTCTAAAAATATACATGTATTTAGAATTAGCCATACAGTAAACTGTTTTGAACCTAATGATGCCAAGAATATGAGAGGATCTTTAAGCGACATTGTGTTAGTAGCTTCGAGGCGTGCAGCAGCCCTGACAGGATTAAACCTAAATACGGCATTTGGAAGTGAGCTGTTATGCTTTTTAGTGACTGTTCACACAATCGCAGAAGTTTTGCCTCGAGGCCTCAAAAGTCTTCCTCACGTGTGTATCTGATAACTCAGCATGACCTATTGTGTCTCTATCATCCGCCATTCGCCGAACTTCTGCTAGAGGACAATATTTTGTTCTTTGCACCCACTGCTTCTGTTTCTGTGTCCATTTCGGGGGCAGCCGCCTTGATGAAGTACCTCTCCCACCAGGTCATTAAGACAGCCCTGGGAAAATTATGTTTAATGGTTGCCCTGGTGAATTCATAAATCATTTATTTTGCCGCACACCTGGCCCATTTATAAAAGCTTAAATGCGAAGGTCTGCCAGCATTTATGAGGGGAGGTATGTACTTCTGTGAACCCAGATAATTACAGTTAGCACCTGTAAATCACAAATAAATCCCTTCCAAAAGTGCCTGAATGTCTGTCCTTGATGTTTGGATGTGGACGCTGTGAATACAGCTTTAATCTCCGCTGCCAGAATAAGCCATCTTCCTTCACAGTGTATTGTTTTCATCTTAATGTCTAAATTTGTACATTGTATTTGTGGCCACATATTCTAGATTCCAGCTCATCATCTCTTTATGTGATGTGATTTGTTTCTGTATTTTTTTCAACACTTGATTTGTGTTAATTTTGTTTTTTTATTGTGTTGCTCAGCTATCAGGATTATGAACCTGAGATCAAGTAAGACAGAATTGGAAGGGAATCTTTTCCCATAATGCCATCTTAACATTTACTCACCCCCACATGAACGATTCCACTCCCAAATCCATCTAATTGCCTCTGCGAATCATTAACACGTGTTACTGTGGAGTACTCGGTACTTGAATATCACCTGTATCTTCACAGTGTACTCTGTAGAAATGTTGCAGTATTTTGTATTGTACTCAGTCTCTCAGCTTGAGTAGGACTTTACATGATTTTATCCCAACCTTTATAAATTTATTTAAATTTTCTTTGGATAAAAAATGTCATATCTATACAGACCTCCATTACTATACAGATATTTATATCTGAACGTGAAGTTAAGTCATCTGTGATTATATATATTGTCATTTCTCACTTCTCCCGCATCACTTGTTTTGTGCCCCTCCTCCTAATAAAACTCTAGATTATGTGGTACGTCGATCGGATATTTTTTCGGGTATTTGTTCAATTAGCACACACTTTAGCCATTCCTCCATTTATTCTAACAACACATTGTAGTTTGGTCCAGTTGCTGTTGTCTCTAACATGCTGTAACAGCTGTCTTCTTTCGTCATGTTCTAGATCATGGGTGATTGGGGCCATTGCTCTGCTGTGTCTGCTGGGCCTGACCTGGGCCTTTGGCCTGATGTATGTCAACGAGAGCACGGTGGTCATGGCCTACCTGTTCACCATCTTCAACTCCCTGCAGGGAATGTTCATCTTCATCTTTCACTGCGTCCTGCAGAAAAAGGTACGGTTCATGTGGGGAAAGAAAGATTTCTAACTGTACCTACAGAACCTGGAAATTGTTTAATGTGATGCTAATTGGCCACGCTTAGACTGCTATTAAATTAATTGCATGTTTCTGCTTTTACGGTGATGCTTTTACGCACCGAAACAGCAGTTTCAAATGTGCAAAATTATGAAAATGCGGTGCGATGGGTCTAATTGTTAGCTTGTGCGTGCTGTGTCTTTGTTTTCATTTGCATACAGGTGCGCAAGGAGTATGGGAAATGCCTGCGTACTCACTGCTGCAGTGGTAAAAGTGTGGACAGCTCCATCGGATCTGGGAAAGGCGCCGCCTCTCGTGCCCCAGGACGTTACTCTACGGGGTCACAGGTGGCACGACCCTTTTCATGTCCCTCATGTTATCCTAGTCTTTCCATTCTTTACCCACTTAGCTCCTTTATGCTTATTCATTTATTGATCGCCAGTGGTTCTTAAAAACATTATGTGCATATTTTCCAACAATTCAGTCTGCAGTCAGTAGCTAGAGGGCAGAGAGATGATCCTAAATAATGCACCAGATATGCATCTCCTTGCAGAACAAATGTGCAGAGGGTTTTTTTAAGCTGACTGTGTGCGTATGCATGACAGGTTTCAAGCACAACAAATATCCTCGGTTGATAGCAGGAAAATGTGCTGCTTATTGAGCTAAACACTTTCAAAGTACATCAAGTCTTCAATTCATTTCACTGCAGCAGGTCTAGGCTGCACACTGGTACAGCAACACTGACTCACTGACTGAAGCTTTGGCTCGAGCTTTGTGAGGAATTTGTTCATGCTCATAAATGCAGATTTTACTGCCTCTGCCAAGATATGTGAATTTTGTTCCTAAGTGGTAAGTCTCCTTGTAAAGTAAATTGTTAATGGATTCCTCCCACATTGACATGAAGTATAGGATGAATTGCCATGATACACTATAATTGAACATCGTATCCATACTCCAAAGAGTGCGATTTCCTTCCAGTGTTCAATTATAAATAGTCCTTAGAGTGAGGCATGCAGTGGCAACCCACGATACAAGCTTGATTCTGCATACAGATCAAAGCGTTTAATTATACACAGTGCTTTGACAAGATGGCTCTAACCTCATGCTCAGTCGATGCACGGATGGAAACACTCAGAAAGATGTGGTTGTTTATTGCTAACTTTGAGGCTTCGAAATGAATGTGCAATCAGCAGAGTACATGCTAACTCGCTGCCTGTGCGCACGTTCTCATCTGTCCACAACACAACGAGAGATGGCTGTGTCATTTCCAACCCATCTGCATCTCCAAGGCTGGAAACAACGTGGGGTATAATATGTTAATGAGATCAGCTGTTAGAGTATATGATCGAGGGGTTGACACTTTCCTGTGTGGGCATTTTTCTTTTGACCTCATTCATTATGTGATGATTAAGCATGTATGAATACATAAAAAAAAAACATGTTTGCAGCCTGAATGTCACTCTGCAGTACAGACTTTCAGGAAGAGATTAGGTGAGGTGCTGTGACAGTTAGTCCAAAAATAGGTAATGGTGATGGCAAAGTGGCAATGACTTAATTAAGCTGAAGTCTGTCTGAGGTGTGGAGAGGAATCGCAGAAAAACAAAGTCTTCATAGCATGACATCGTTCTTAAAGCTGTCACTTCATCCTGTTATTATATTGATGCTCCTTCTTATTATGACATTATATCATCCTGCTATTATATTTATCTGTTATATTATGGTTGACAACAGATTGCGAGTACGGCAGTGTGAAGATTGTGCTTCACTGCAGCAGCAGAGGTCAAACCCGGCCTGGTTACATCACGGGTCTTATGGTTTCTGTTATGGCTGCTATCAGTGGTGATATTGCACCGTAGTTGTGTACTCAACAAAGTGATAGCTGGGATCTAAGAATGTGGCAAATTACTGTATGCACTCTTTATCTGAATGAAAAAACGAAAGTAAGTGCACCCAAAATGTTGCTCATAATGCCTCAATGCATAGGAAACTCATGCAGCATGATCCAGAAAATGACCAGTTTGTATAATTAAACAATTACTGTCAGCCTTATCAATCTGATACCATAAACTCCCCATGGATACACAATCAACAACAATGTTGAGGCTTGTAGAAGTGGAGCCATTCGCCTTAGTTTTGGCTGCTTAACATGTCTAAGCATTTTATTGTTGCCACATTACCAGATTTCAGCATCTTATTTGGTGAGTACAAGACTGGTAAAATACAGTACAATAATGACCAAACAAACAAACAAACAAAAAAAGCCTCAGGCTGTAATAAAGCTTTATTTATTTATTTATTTATTTTTTATTTTTTTAAATGAAGCATCTCATCATGAAGTATTAATCTGAAATCTTCTATCAAGCTCGTCTGGCGTTAGCTTGTGCAACAACCCATGAGACTCCCATCATAATTAACCAGGATGAAACCTTTTGGATTGAGCCTTTGCGACCGGAGACACTGATTCAATGAGCTTGACTGATGATTTTATTATTGACTTTATCTACCCCAGTACTAGTGCTCATCTGTAATTGGAGATTACGTACTGTATCTCCACAGCTGACATGTTTCAAAACCTGACAGCTTTTTTTGTTGGTTTCCTTTTTTGCTACATTTATGAGGCTTCTCTTGTGTTATAAAGTAGGCAAAACTGTTTACATCTGTTTTCTGCACCTTTTGTTTTATAGCTGCAGCATTAACCCTGTTCAGAATCAGTATTCTGGTGTGGTTGACTTTTTCTTTTTTACCCTTCTTTTATCTTTGCAGAGCCGCATTCGTCGAATGTGGAATGACACAGTCAGAAAACAGTCAGAATCCTCTTTCATGACTGGTGACATCAACAGCTCTGCATCACTCAACAGAGGTACTTGGTCCCACAGCAAATATTTTCTTGAATGACTCAGACTAGATGACTAATGCAGAGGAATGTTTTTCTTTCTACAAAGGCTTACTATAGTATAGTTAGAATTGCTTCCCACTTCATGTGACACAGTGGTTTACAGTATAATAGGAGCTTTTTCATTCTGTCTAAACCTCAACCACGTCTCAAGTCAAGGCTAATCAGTAATTAATCAGTAAGCTTTTTTTTTTTTTTTTTATGAGAAATCAAGCTGCATCAAAACTGTCAATAGTCATGCAGCACTCAACATATTTTGCCTGGACAAAAGAGAACGTGATTCGGCATACAAGGCAGAGATTGAAAGGCTAAAATCCTTTTTGGTGTCATACTGCTACAGAAAATTGTTTATCACGTCTGTTATTTTGAAGCATCAACAAATCATTTGAACTGCCTCGTCTTTTAAAGGGACCCAGTCGAAATGATGTAGACGAATCAATCTCCAAAACCGCGAGCCGTAGAATAACGTAAATCGTGACTCAGAACATCGTTCGCAACCGACTGTTTAGGGAAGTTCTACGTGCGCATGAGCTGCAGTTAAATTTTTTCCACCCTGCCAAGTGATGCAACACTGACTGCAGAAGCCTTGAAACACAAACTGGGCATCCTCTCTGGAAAAGTGCTGAATAACAACCCAAAGAATCAATTCAGTGGAATTCCCTCTCAGAAACACGTTAATAAAAAGTAGTTTGCCATAATGCTTTTGACAGCAGCATAGTAAATAAAGTTAACTTCCAAATCTTCAGAGGTTGTGCAGAAAAAAAATACCAGAGTACATTTGACATCAAGTAGTAAACATGCCCTCGCTGGCGTAGCTTCCTCACCCTCTAACCACCCATCGCATCTCTGGTTGCTCACTGTTCGTGCTCTAAACTCGCTCTGGGAACCTGCTTACATAGACACTAATGCACAGCTACAGTGATGGATGAATGTTCGACACAGGGAGGAAGTGTCAAGATCTCAATAATTAGGCACTCGGCTTAGCACCATCAACAGACACGGCTTTTATCCATTGTGAAGAGGCTGAACTGGAGCGGGAGGTCGGGGGTACAAAAAAGTTCTGCACGGATTTTCCATAGAAGACATAGATAAAAGGCGGAGATAGAAATTATTAATGCAATGTTATACCTCTGGCGGCTTCCCAGACTGTATCTACCAGACAAAGCTCACAAGAGCTCAGGAAGTGTGTTCTGCCTTTTTCAAGTATCATAAGGAACAGATGCAAATAGAACAGCACTTATCCGCGCCTGCTCCCGTGTTGCTATTAAGGAATTACGTGTCGAGGAGTAAATATTTTGTGCTGATTTGTCCTTTTCAATCTTTGCACGCCAGCTTCTCCCTGATCTTGGAGCTGACGCTCCCGCTGCTCCCCTCTCAAGTGCAGATTCATGCAATCATCTTGATGCCGTCTGCATGTTCAGCTTATCCCAGCATTCAGGGTTGTTGCTTCACAGTCGGTGTGGTTTTTGGAAATTGTCCAATTTATCAAATAGGCACAATAAATGTTTGGGGGGGTCTGTCGTTAGGAGAATTCAAAAGGGATGGGTGTTTATGGGATACACTGTAATTAGGGCGAGCAGCAACAGCAAATTACTAGTTTTTAATCAAAACTAGTAATTTGCTGTTGCTGCTAGTCAAAATTCTAAAATGTCTAATTAACGCTTAATTCACTGAAGTAAAAAATCTGAATAATCCCGAAAGATGTTTCTAAATTAGCAGCATGGCATATCTTATTATAATAATCTCATTGCGAATGGTCTTCCAAGTGAGGAAATACTTGGATTAGAAGACAGCCAGAAAGTGTAAGAGCAACTTTTGATACGATGGCGAGAGCAACATATAAAAAAAAAAAAAATCATTTTCCGCTGGTGTGACAGATTCAGAGCATTAAAAAAGAACAGTACACTCTGCCGGAGGATCTAATTGCTGTGTACTTGTACCTCAGGTAAAAAGATGTTTACTCGTTCTGGCATAGCGTGTTCTGGAAGCACATGCATCCTCCGTATCAGGGCTGAATTGGGCTTCTTTAAAAATAATAGCATCGTATCATGTTGACAGGGGGGAAAGAAATGTTGTAAACAGGAAATGAATGCGAGTCACAAACATTTTCAGCATACTTGATATTCCGCATAATGTATTCAAACACTTGAAAATAAATTATTTTTATCACCAGTGAAGAAAAACAAACATCAGGGAATCTGCACCATTCATGTTTAAGATTGCAGCCTTTAAATCTGAAGCTAATCACAGGGCTCAGACTGTGAAGGTTGCTTTGGTGTGGTGCTATTTGGTTTTCGGAAACTGATGACTCATTCGGGCAAGATCCTGGCAGTAAGTGTCTGAGGACGAGCGTTTGCATAAATAGAAAATGAGCCTGTGTTGTTTGTGTAAAGGAGGCAACACCGGAACGAAGTTATGACCGACTAAAAAAAGAGACTTATTGGTTAATTCTGTGACAGAAGATGACCAAAGCAATCATAATAACAGTGTTGTTGAGTAGCTTCCTGTGCTACAGTCTGCAACTGCACGGTATCTACAAATCTAAGAAGGTTTGAAACTATAAAGTTAACTTTTTTCTTTCCTTTATAAATTTTTAAAGTACCAGGCGTCACTGTTACTACAGCTCCATGCTCAACCACTTTGTCCTGTGGAGAGGTCTCAAGCTCACTAGGCCTGCCCCCCCCCTCCATTAGCGGTGAACTCTCAGTTCACGGGAGGTGTTTAACAAATGATCAAGTTTTTTCAATTACAACACTTTTTTCTTCATTAGTTCAGCCTCCAGCGTCCCGACTGATTACTCTATTCTGTCCTGTTTGGGTCCAGAAATGTAATGTTGTCGTGTTAGCCATGTTGCCTTCGTTGTAATTTTTGTCTGCGTGTATACAGCCTGAATGTGGAGCTCAAAAAAAAAAAAAAAAAAAAAAAAAAAAGGGACTCAACACTAATGGCCGGCATTAACGATACAATTAACGCACTTCCATCGGTCCCATTAGCCATGTCGGTTCAGCTCCGCCACGTTCATGTAGCAAACCCCCCCTCACATTAATGATCATGTGATCATTTGGATGTTAATGGCTGTCATTGCTCAGCTGCATCTTGCCCAACTGATATGTATGTTCTCTCTCTTTCTCTCTGTCTCTATCTCAATTTATCTGCCCACCTACCTTTTTCTGTCTCTATGCTCTTGTTCTCCTCTCACTCTTGTCTTTTTCTGGCTGCTCCAGGGGCTATGGCTAACCATCTTATACCAAATGCTCTCCTACGTCCTCATGGCACTAACAATCCCTATAATACATTGCTTGGGGAATCGGCAGTCTATAACAACCCTCTGGGCATGTACAACACACAAGGTGTGCTAGCTTCTTTTCATTTTTAAACATTGTGGCTAGAGCAGTGTTTTTTTGTTTTTTATTGTTGTTTTTGTTTTTTTCATATTTGAAACTATGATGTGATGTGAACATCTCTGGTCCTCCACAAAGGAACACAAAGCATCTTCACGATTTGGGGAGTTGATGATTGTGTTCCACCTAAATTAAAAACACTGCTCTATACAAACTATAGCTTTGTGTCAAAAATCCTGCAGGTTTGTTCAGCTGTGGGGTTTTCCGCTGGAGGTGTATCCTGGCTTCCAGGTCAGGGCACGCAATTTGGTCACATAACTCATTTTCACCCATGGCAAAGCTATTGTAAAAAGGAGGAACGAGTGCCCGTAGGGAAGGCGGATACATCCCCAGCGACGTATTTTAAATGTGCTCTAATGTTGTCAGTGAAGCTTGTGTGCCATGTCTTCTGTCTCTCTGTTTTTAGTTTTCTTTCTTTTATTTCTTTTAATGCTGCTGTTAGAAAATTAAAAATGCTAATCATTTGTATTGCGTCAAAATAAATATTAGAGGTTAATTCTTCCTTTGGTGAAACAAAAATGAAAAGTGCTTTTTTTGCTGTGAATAGAAGTTCAACTTCCTATATTCAGAAGGTGGATCGTTGTATATTCATATATATATATATATATATATATATATATATATATATATATATATATATATAGAGAGAGAGAGAGAGAGAGAGAGAGAGAGAGAGAGAGAGAGAGGATAGTCTTTTTAATACAGTATATTGGCTAATACGCCAATACAAATATAGCATCTGAGTATTAGAAGCCATCTCTTCTCCTCCAAGTAACAATCCACTCTATTGTGGGATCAGTCTTACTGTTGGAGTCCTATTTTTCTCTCTACAGAGCTCTTACTTTATACCAACCCTCACTATAGGACTGCTGTAACTTTTTGAGGCTGTAAGACTGAGAAACTTGTTTAAGCTTTGATCAGTGGATAATTTATGTATGCACTACAAGTGCTGCAATGGAGAGCTCGTCAGAGGACTATAATTCACTTACATTGCCATAGATATAAAAGAAGTATCTGCAAAGATGAAAATGCAGATTCATCAAAAGACTTCTTTTTATGCGCTTGTCCCTTTGCCGTGTTTTACCCGAAGGATTCTGCCAAAACTTCTAGCAAATACAGTTTTTTCTTCTATATTTGTTAATAGACACGCTGTGTTTTATTCTCTGGATACGCAAAGTTTGCATGGTGACATAAGACAATTGCATTCGAGAAACATTCCCTTGATGCGTCATCAGCATACTGTATGTGCACATTTCTCTTTCTACCTGTCACTGTTACGCTTATTGTGTTTTCTTCTTTCCTCTCCCTCATGCTGTCCCTAAAAGAGCCCTACAGAGAGACAAGTATGGGAGTCAAACTAAACATTGCTTATCAAATGTAATTGACTTTGGCTTTACTTTCTTTTCACTCGATGCTGACAAAGGGGTAATGAAAAAATGTCATTCCCTTTGGAAGTAATAGCATTCTTTTATGACGAAGACCTTCACCAGTACAAATAGCTGTGTAAAAATCAGTTGAAATCGCACTGCTTACTGTAGTTTGCACTAGTCGAAGTGAAAAAGACGTCAGGCCTTTGGTGCTTCTTGCAGCCAAATATCCATTGGCTCACTTTACATGAAATAGGCAAATCTAGTTACAGTCAACACTGAGACTCACCTCAACATTCATAAGGCACGTCGATATACATTGATCTGTAGCCTTCTTCAGTCAATAATGAACGGCCGTGCCTTTGTTCATGCACTTATGTTTTTTTATTGCACCCATTCACTTTGATCAAGCCAACACATTTCTTGAAGGTCTCAGAAATGCGTCTTGTCAAAATTTCAAGAGGTCAGACTGCGTGCTTGACACTTTTAACAAGCTGGATGGCCTTGTCTGAGGTAGTTTGAATTATTGTCAAAAATGTGCTTTGATGTTTATAGCATGGACTTGGTCAACTTGATCAAATTTGAACTCTACAACTGAGAGAACAGAGAATTTTCTTCCTCTCAATGTGGTTTGATTTTGAACTCTCTTACTAATTCATGCCTGGCACAATGATCAGTTAAGTTTACATGGATAAAAAATATGAATCCTTTTTTTTTCTCAATATGACAATGTTATGCTCATATGGGACAATATGGCTGGGGTCCAAATTTACAGCTGGTTTGTGTTTACTTTGTGAATTGTAAAATGCACGGCTATTTTCTTCGTCTATGCATGATTAGTTTAGATGCTTTGTGATTTTGTGCTGTGCTCAAACCTCGTGTTGTGTTGTTTTGTGTCGCACATATATCAGTGTTTTCACCACTGCCTCAGAATAACTTTAACAAGTTAAATGAAAAATAAGGGAAATTAGGTAGTAGAAAATGTAACAAGGTAAGTTTTTAATGCTCTGAAGTATAATACAAATATAAAACATGTCTTTACTAATACTGTATAGAGTTTTTATTTCCACACAGTGCACTTTATCAAACTGTTTGTGGCATTATGTGCTGAGAGTGTTTGAGAGTCAGGACACATTTCAGAATATGAGGGCTACAGTATTTAATGGGTGTAAATTGTGTTTGTAAAAATGGCTGATCTATAGCTGTGGCAATTATATCCCATCAGATTTCACCTTTATCACTCACCGGCTCTGACCCCATCCCCTCCCCCCAACCCAACCCATGTTTGTCATTCCAGAGGGAATCCTGAACAATGCCCGGGATACAAGTGTCATGGATACTCTACCACTGAATGGTAACCATGGCAACAGCTACAACATCGCCAGTGCGGAGTACATGAGTGACTGTGTCCAGATCATTGATCGGGGCTACAACCACAAGGAGACCACCTTGGAAAAGAAGATCCTGAAAGAGCTCACCTCCAATTATATTCCCTCCTACCTCAACAATTCCCACGAGCGCTCCTCCGAGCAAAACCGGAACCTCATGAATAAGCTGGTCAATAATGTTAGCAACGGTGGCAAGGACAGTGGATATGGGATGGGCTTGGGAGTGGGGATAGGCATGAATGTTGCGCTCAGCCTGGATGACCACTCCACCTTTGGTCCACACCACGACGAAGGCTTGGGCCTGGAGTTAATCCGCGAGGAGTCTAATGCCCCGCTGTTGCCTCAAAGACCGCCCCCTACCCTGCAGGCGGTGGACAACCTTCACAATCACCTCCACCAATCAGTGCCACCACCCCTTCCACTGCCCCACCACCCCTTCTCGTCCACCAACACTTCCTCCTTGTCTCGAAGAAGGATCCCCCAGGAGAACAGCGAAAGTTTCTTTCCCTTACTCACTAACGAGCACACTGAGGACGAGGGCTCGTCTCCCACCCACAACCACCAGAGAGACTCTCTGTACACCAGCATGCCCATGCTGCCCGGTCTGCCTGATGTATCTGCAGAATCTGCTGATGGCTCCAAGGATGCCGGAGACGCCAAGAGCCCAGAGGCCAGCTCAGACGACGTTTACTACAAGAGCATGCCCAACTTGGGCTCTCGTAACCACCTTCATCAGCTGCACTCATACTACCACCTAGGGCGGGGCAGCAGCGATGGGTTCATTGTGCCCCCAAACAAAGAGGATCTATCTCCAGAAGAGGCCCACCAGGAGCCGTCGCACCTGGTCACCAGCCTATAGGCCCAAACACCATCCCACCTGTGTCCCTCCTATTACCGTAGTCCTCTTCTCTTCCCAGTGTCGCCTCGTTCCATCAGTCGTTGGCAGTGGTAGCCTTTCTTTTTATTGTGTGATCCCGAAGACTGAGGCAAAGTAAATTACTCTTGCTGTTACTGACCACAAACAGGATAATTGCTATGTACGGGGGCTAATATGTGACTATATTTGGTTAGACATTGCGGGAAATTGTTGATGTTGTGTCCCCACCCTACCCCCTCAAGCCCTGTGTGGTTCGGCGTGTTTTGTCTCGGTGTGAAAAGAGACAACGACTCACACAGGATTTTTAGATCCCAGAGATCTAGTCTGACAGTCAAAAGGAACTGCATAGCCCCAAACTATACAAGTCCAAATGTAAGTCCAAACTAGACTTCATCGGATTAAATGGGAAATGGAAAAAAAAAGACTATTTTATTATACTTCTGTATCTATATTGACTTTTTGAAACATTTTCTTCCTCTTTGGTGAGTTGCAAGACATTTTGTTTGCTGAAGTGTCCCTTCAATGGAAAAATACAAACACACATACACACACACACTTTGAACAATTACCATGAAGGAATTATTGATCGTATGCTTTCAAGCATAGCTGTCCTTTTTTTTCTTTTAATTTTAATGTAATAACAGTTGTTAAAAGAGGGAGAAAAAACTAATAAGATAATTATGAGATATTTCTATGTAATTGTACAGATAAATAGCATTGCACATAATAGTAAGCTTTTTTTTTTTTTTTTTTTTTTTTTTCTGTTTTTTTTTTTTTCCAAGAAAACGGTTTCTGTCTCTGTAAATGTAGTGGCTAGGATCAATTTTGTTCTGTTGTGCTGACCTTTCTGGGTTTCTGGTACCAGTCTGCCTTTATTTCTTTTCCTCTTTTATCACTTTCCAAGAAATGATCATTTAAATAGAAACAAAATAACACAAAAAATAAAACAAAACACTTTATCGTGCAGGCATTTTTGTGCATCGTACTCACCTTGTTTTCAGGTCTTTTTCTTTTTCCTGTTTGATTTCTATTCTTTTTTTTTTTTACAGTGTAGATAGCAGAGCTCCGACACACAGTTCGCCGAGGAGACAGCCAGTCCCACTTAATCATGAGGTGTCTCTCAGAAAGGTTCATAGTGCATTCTGCATCTCTATTGGCATTCAGAAAACGCTTGTGCTTCTCAGAAAGAGAACAAATTGAACATTGATGAGCACGAGGCACTTGTATAAAGAAAAGAAAAGAAAATGGCTGTTTTACTTATTAGAGAAAGAGCTTTTGGAGTAAGAACTGGACGTGTTTTGCTTTCTTCCTCGAGAAGAAAATATATTTATTTATTTGTTTAATGAAACAATAATAAAATGGGGGACGTGAGCAGTTTTAGTGGCACAGATAAGGTTTTATTATTGGCTATGATTATGCTTCTTATTTATTCCTTTTTGTATTGGTTTCCAAGTTGAATGACCACATAACTCCTATTGGTTGTAACAGTGAAACTTGTTTGCCAACAAATAAATTGCTGATTAAGATTTATTACTTAGCTATGACAAAAGCTCTGGTGTTTTGTCTTGGTCTTGGAACTATTTTATATGGATAACAGCAAAGGAACTTCTAAGGAAGCAATGGGCAGTTATTATCATTGTTATTATTATTATTATTATTATTATTATTATTATCAGTTCATATCCCTCATTAGTCGTCTGTCCATTTTTAGTGCCAAATGATTTTTGGCCCAGCTACAGTGGATGTGCTCTGTATGCTCTGCTTTACGATAGAAGCAGTGGTTTCATAAGCTGTAATAAATATTTCAATACCATCGCTGTTGTAACCAATGGATTTTTTAGAGATACTGTATGTTTAACATGAGTTTGATAATGCAATATGAAAGTCATCCGGACATTTTTCATGCTGCCAGTATTTCATGCGAAATAACCTGAAAGTCATAAACATAATACAGACAGAAATAGAGATATTATTGCATTCATTGTATAGCTAAACAATAGTTTTATATTAATAATGAATGAAAATACAGGCGTCTTTAGATGTAAGTGCATTTAACAACTTTCAGCTCCTACAACTCATTCACATCTGTTATCAGTCACCATCGGGCCGTTAAGTCTGTGCTTTAACAAGCTAAAACACTTTAGTGAGTTACATATTCAGCGTTCATCTCAGTCCAGCAAAAGTAAACCCAGAGGAGGAGAAGAAGGGGAAACAACAGAAACGGAGACGAAGAAGAAAATCATGAAGATGTTTTCTGTTCAAGCCAAACTCGACGGAGGGTGTAACTGAGGAGAACACACAAATGATGTTGTTACTGTATGATCACGTGGCTCGAATTTCAGCTGAATTTGGACGTGTGGCAGTTTAAGATGGACCCATCTCACCTTTAACCATCAATGTGACCCTTCAACATGAAATGGCTGAATGCAATTGAGGATTAAGATCCGTCATATAAATTTAGCATTAGTGAATAGACATGGAGACCTAAACAAACTTCAATCAAGATGAAAAATGGCACCAAATGAATCTTAATATTGCTCTGGGTCTGCTTACTTTGTAACTATGTAACCATTTTCTAAAATATTCACCACCACATATATTTTTTCCATTTATTATATATGACGCTAGTCATATTAATTCTCCTTTCACAATTTGACTAGTATAACTTAAAAACTAGAGTGGTGAATCTACATTTCAAAGCAGTTTCGAATGATTATTGAGCACAAGGGGACAACAAGGTTTCTAAACAATTCCACATCTTGTTCATTTTTTATATATATAGCTAGTGTGCTGCAACCATGTCGACCAAAACTTGCAGCATGCACAGAGCAACGCAAGCATCCCTTTGGAGGTGTTCCATTAAGTATTTACTTGCCACGTCTACCAACTCCTGATGAAAGTATCGAAATTTTAGCTTGTTAAATGTTCAACTTGCATCATCAAACAGCCATTTAAACTCTGCTTGTCTGTGCTTCACAGCACGGACGGTTAGATGGGTTAGAGCAGTGACACTTTCTTAAGCCCTACTTGTATTTCACCTGAACACCAATAAGGAAGTGACTTTAAAATGTGAATAAATGCAGTATGTGCAATTTCAAGGACTAGATGATTTGCACAATATGCTGCAGAATAATAATAATTAATACTATGTCAGTACAGCTATAAAGTCTAGTTGACTATGATATTTATATACTGTTATGCTATGTAGTAGATGTTCCCAGTGGACTGATAGATTCATTGTTATCGGCTTGCTGTGCAACAATAATTTGTGGGCTTTCTTTCACTAGATGTGCTTACTGTATTTTTTTATTCTGCGTGTCTTGTTGGAGAAAAAGAAAATTCAGGCTATTCTCACTGAGCGGGTACTGTGATTGATGGCTGAGTCATTGTGGGGAAAAAAAAAAAAAAATCCAAAGATGTGTGGCTCCTCTTATTACAGTCTGGATCTTGCATCAAAAGATGCAGGCAGGGCTGAGCTCGAGCTGTTATTCTGGCCCATATGCTTGAGCATGGATTTTTACTCAGAGAAATGACTCTGGTGGACAGAAATTGCTTCGGCCGTCAGCGCCGCATCACTTTGAGTGGCATTTGCAAACCCGGGTGAGTTCATGGTATATGTGCTGAAGATGTGACTCTGGCCTCCTGTTCACTTTATTAATGAGTTGTTATGCAAGCCCGAAGGCCACCCTGGGCCCTGGCGCTGCCCGAGAACATGCTTGCATGGCAAAAAAAAAAACAAAAAAAAACAGTCACGATGAAGAACTAACCCTGCAGCTCACTTCTCATTGGTCTATTTCATGCAGATCTAGATACAGATTGCGTTAAGCGGGTGATATTTTTAAAGTTAATACTTTATTCACGCATGTGCACAAGTGCATATTGATTTTACTGACTAAGCCGTCAGACATTGGATTAAAATCCTTAATTGCTAAAGGTTTTCCGCTTACCTCCCTAACCGCCAAGTATAAGTGTTGACATGTGCTCAGTGCTCTAGAGTGGAACATATGCAAACCCCCAAAGAAGTAATCAATACACAGCGTGTGTACATTTTAAATGATAATATAGGAACACACAGCCACCATCACCCATAAATGTCTCACTCTAAAGGATTAAAAACTTTTGACAAACATGCATTCGTTCATTCAGGACTGCACATTTCAAGCCCCTGATGAAGTGCTCTCTGGCAGGCTGCTTGATTCGACAGTCCGTGTGAGAGGAGATGTCCTTGTTGGTGACAGTAAAGGGTGATGTCTACTTTCCCCCCCACATCCCTACCTTCACCTGCACTTAACCAGTCTCCTATTCTCCAAGCCATGTGTCCGTGTGTGTGTGTGTGTGTGTGTGTGTGTGAATGGGCGAACGCAGCCTACGGGAGCACCTGCCCGCCGTGTGAACGACAGCGTATGAGCGGCTCGCATGATTTATAAAATGGCACATTTCATATCTTGCCCCATAGTGAAAAATCAATGGCTGAATGTCTGGCCATATTCCAAATGAAAGGTGAATCAATGTCATCTCTAGCTTTGTGTATTGGGAGAACTTGACAGCCTTGGCACATAAAAGAAAATACCTCTCTGGCTTTTTTAGTCCAGATAACATTGGTTTAAGAGAGAGGGAGGATTTTTATCGATGCTTGCCACTTTGGGACCTAAAGTGTTCGAGACTTTGTGCTGGTTGCACTATTTGAGATGTTTAAACTTCATCAATAGTGCACAAAAAATAATACAAAATAAAGAAAAGATAAAACTCTCCTTATTATAAGGCTTATAAATAAGTGACAGGGGTATCACTGTAAAGGCCCTATACATCTATACTAAACCCACACAGGTGACTTTACAGGTCCTGGAAAGCTAATTTTGTTATATAGAGGTGAGTTCAGCTAATTTTATAATAATTATGGGGTGAATACTTTTATTGCTTATTGCTCAGCCGCTTAATCACAGCAACCACACAGCCCTGAAAAGTACATAACTTGAGAATTGAAGCATTAAACCCAACAAAAAATGTACAATCGTATTGCTATTATTACTATTTATATGTATGATATATGTATAAATAGTATGGCGGCTACATTTATATGTATAAATGTAGCCGCCAGAAAATACGGAAGTACAAGCTCATATTACAAGATGGCTGACAAGTCAGCTGCAGTACAGATGCTAGATAACATCAAATAGCAAGGTTGACTTTGTTAAGTTGCGTTTAAGTGAAGTTTCATTGAATTTGTCTTAATAATATATAAGACGAGTTAAACTGAATGATTTGTAATGTATTTAATTAATTGATAAATAATAATAATTATTATTATTATGTGTGGAGCTCTGCGTTTTTAAATGTATTATTATAAATATTGCAAAAATAATTTGTGATTAAATAGAAAATGTATAAAATACTTTACATTAAATCTTATCTTTATATTAGCAGTAACCTTAATACTCAAATGAAAATATTAGGGCTGAACCCAACAATTATTTTCACTTACTTTATTGTTAAAAATAATAATATGTGGTTTATGGTAATTTATAGGAAGATGGTGTAAATTATCGCAGTGTCTCAGAGGTGTTTGCATTAATAATTGAATCACTTAAAAGTATTGTATCGAGTGTTTGTCTTTTCCTTGCAGTTGTTTATATGTACAGTTAAAGTACAGCTGAAATGATTTGATTTTGCTCAACTCTCATCCATTGCTTTGTGTCTTATACACGCTCCCAGTTGCCCTTGTCACTTTTGAGCACTCGTAAACATACGTTGTTATGTCCCATCACAGCCTTGTTTTATGACGTAAGGGTTAAGCAGCCAAAGCCTGTACCCCTTTAATGTCTGGCAGTATCATAACACTTACTCACCCGGGAGAAGCCAACGGTCCCCGCATGCCACAGGCAAACAGGTTATGTGGCATTCACAAGAATCCTCTGCGAGTTAATTTGGAAGATAATTTTCAGTGCACAGGCCACAGGAGAAAGAGCATGCTATCTGGGAAAACGGTAATGGCTATCCAGGGAATTTCTGTGTCTTACCAGAAACACTTTAGTACTGTAGCACGACAAAGTTCTTGGTAAAGTCTCAGTGGTCTGACAGCTCTGAGATCCCCTCAGCTGTAGTCTTGTTTACAATCGGTTCAAACATCAGCTGAAATTCTGCACAATGCTAATCTTGAAAACTGGATAATATCATAGATTCGGATTAGATTGCTGTATATACCTCTGATGATTATGAATATGTTATTCCGATTGGGTACTCTGGCTTCCTCCCACAGTCTAAAGATATGCAGTTAGGTTAATTGGATGTAAGCATCTGAAATAATTGATGAGCTTTCTATAGCTGCATAAGGAGCTTTGTGGCACAGTGGCTGCCGTGGTTTTAGAGTAGCACAGAATGGATTTAAAAGACAAAACAAAAGCTACCACGAGGTGGGAAAAGTAATCATATTTGCTGGCTTACATAGAAGGCGTGACATGTAGTCTTTAATACTAAGTAGGGTATCCATATTCGACTTTTAAATATAAAGTTAACATCATGACTTGATGGAGCCATAGACAAGAAAGACAACAACGTGGCACCTGGTGGACACTGTAGGCTCTCTCTCACTAAATACCATGACACCAACATGTAAATGGAGGCGTGGGTCGTTGGGGGGGTTATTCTGATGGTTGCAATTTGCAGGCTCAAAGCTATGTAACACTAAATCTCACACACTAAAGCTTTGACTAATTGATTTAAATAATAGCACCTATTTTGGTAATCTCGTATTTGTTTTTGTCATTCCTCAAGTAAAACAGGACATTTGAATACTTTTCATTGAGCTGTGGAAAGTGAAAATGACCATTTTTACCATTTTCATACATTTTAGAAAAATAAAATGCATATTCACTGCAAAATAAAATACTTGCTTATTACAGCCTCATTTAGAAATCCTATATGTAAAAAGCACTATGTTTGGCATGTTTCCCACAGTTTGTATTGCCCACTTAAAGTGTATCAGTACTAGATGAGCCGAGTGGGCATACAAAGGTCATCTTTGGCTCAGCGATATAAATTTTGTTGTTGCAAGGTTGTGACGACCATAATGACATTGTAATTATACTCTCACACACCTCTAGATGAATGATAAAAATGTGACGATAAAGGTAAAATAGTTTTGTCTCTGAGCCAGATGGCATGCAGCGATGATGTCTGGCTTGCAGTCAAGGTGGACAGCAGACGAGTCAGTGCTCTGACAAGCCAATGGATTCCATACTCACCATTGCCCCCCATTCATCCCACCTCTATGACCAATCAACACAGATAATCTTTTGAATTAAGAGAAAAAATCCGGGGTGAACACTTTGATGAGATAAGTAGCCTTTGTCAGTGCAAGCAATGGTATTTTAATTAAATATATGAACACATGGTCCTGCCCCAGATGCTCAAGTCTAAACAAAGATAGCATCATCTAATCAAAGCAAGGCCCAGAGTGTTTCAAGGGCAGAATTATTTTCTATTAGGGCCCCTCTCCTCGGGGATTGAGCCAATTTTCTTTATTATGATAGAATCAGCATATTGTAGATTGAATCTGGCAATAGTGTCACGGCAGGGTAGGTGTGCTAGCCTCAGATGCGCCACCAGCATCTTAAAATGTTCAAACATACAAGCTATATAATGTCCTAAGGGCAGATATGTTTTTCTTTTTTGATTACTGTTTGTGTAGGAAGTGAAAGAAGAAAGTGTATACTTTGATGCTGTTGGCTCACAAGGTCACTGTGTGTGGTCCCAGATATCTTTCCTGTCCATTAATATCTTGACCTTGCTTGATGATAATCAGTTTTCCTTCAAAATATGCCTTGAAGAACCGAGATAAAGTTCTGTCTATTGTGAAAAGGCTGTTTCAACATGATAATTGCAGGCACGGAAACATTTAGAGTGTAAAACCAAAAAGCTGAGCTGAGCTCTACATGCAGCCCATGCTAAGATAATAAAAATAAATTCCTCTGGATTCTCTGTGGATACTGTTGATTGGACACTGCTGTGATCCAGCAATTTAATGAGATCTCCTAAAGGGATGCTCTTACTAATGTGTACACATCTGCTTTCATCACAGGAGCTGGATATGACTGGATGCTAATACCAACATCGGGTTATCATGGACGCTAGCATGTAGTGGTAGACCTAAATGATGAAGTTGTTAAGCGCCATGTTTACTAATTGGGTCGCTGAGCTGACTGGATGAGTCTGGATTTCAAGGAGCAGCAGAGATGCCCTGTGGAAAGTAACGGCTCAAGTTGCAGAAAATCTCCTGAAACAGAAACCTTGAATTTCCTGTTGTCAAATCACTTGACATTTGAATCTGTGTAGTATTATTAGTTTTGGATATGGTTGGTATCAACTTATTGTATTCGGAGATAAATGTATAGCAAGGGAAACTGTGTTTTATTATTAAGTCGGCACAGTTGAAAGACCTCCGTTTTTATACTGTAACTACTGGAGTAGATATTTTTGTCAAAGTCTGCAGTTGCATGCCACACATTAGAAGACTGTTTGGGAGGGTCTGAGGATTTGGGCAGTGATTAAGTAGTTTGATTTCCGCCTTTGAACAAAGCGTTGAAATCACTAATTGTCTGGCTCTCCTTGTACATTCTTTAATTGGCTTAATTTTGCTCTGAAACACAACGGTGAGTCAAACACTTGATATTCCAGACAGGGTTATTTGGTGTGAATGTATTTAAATGTACAGACAATTTATCATTTCAGCTTACAAGACTTCAAATGGATCCCATGTGGCCTTTTAGTCTGCATCTACAATTGCCCTCCTGCATTATTATGATTGTATAGTAGAGTCTTTCTTCCTTTTTGAAACCAAATCAAGTCAAATCATGTCGGTATATTAATTGGGCCTCTCCCTCTCTGAATTGTACTTCAGACCACAAAGAAACTGTTTAGATGTGAAGTTTTTAAGGAACATTTTTTCTTTTGCTTGGAACATGGGAGCCTTCCCCTAAGGATGTAATGAAACCACTTTTAGTTAACATTCAAATAGTGCATTAGCACATGCAGCACTTTTCAGTATTTTTTGTAAGTTATAAATGCAAAAGACTATGATGCCAGAGCCACTTTAAAATATATTTAATTGCACCTTAATGTTTGTTTCTATAGTAATTTGCAATTTATAGAGAACTGACATTTTCTAACTAATATGCTAATGTCAGTGGTAGGAATGCTGCATATTTCATATATACTGTATGATGAGGCCTGCTACAGAGTTTGAAGGGGGCTGTGGTTTATAATCTTTGTGTATTTGCTGTATTATTACAGTAATTATTTAAAATTAATATAACTGTTACAGACATTTATAATTACATTTCTAAAGACAAAAATGGTTAATTAAAAAATATACTAGAAAAAATATACTAGTGCAGTGATGGGTTGCTCAAGTGGATTTCTATATAATTCTGAATACTGTTGTGTTAAATCTTGAACACTGTAAGGTGCCTTGAGATGACTTATGTTGTGATTTGACGCTTTACAAATAAAATTGAATCAAACTACATACTGTGGTAGGGCAGTGAAAAGAAAACATCCATTTTTTTTTTTTTTGTCGGGACATGGTTGCATAAGAGGGTGACACTTCCTCAGCTTTATTTGTAATCACATCACAGTCTCTGGCGCTGATGTGCAGAGACACATTGACTCTACTGCACTGCCGGGATCTGTGTAGTGATCAAACTAGTCTGGGTAAGATGTAAGGCTAGCTCAAGTCAAACTCAGCAGAGCACACAAATAAGCTGACGATGCTGAGGTGATGGTTATTTTTGTAGCTCTACATTATCGTGTCATGCATTGTGAAAGCCAGTACAATCATCATGTGATAGAGACAGAAACAAAATTTCTGTTATATCAAATATGACAGGCACTAAGGAACTGATTCAGGATTTTTTTTTAAATTTAATAAATATATTTTAGGCAGGCCTGTGACATACAGTCCCTATGTTTGCCACATGCTGGTATGTAGTAAATTTAACCACAACTCACATCTTTAGATTGTTCCTTCCATTGGCATGTCGTACTGGTTTAAATTATTATCTTTTTTTTACCTTCAGGGCAGCCATTAGTTTTCACACATTTCTGTAACTCATGAAAATCAACCTAACACTTTATACAGTTTAACAGTTTATTAATCCATCACAGTGGACCATGCCTGTTGCTGTTGTTTGGTTTTGATGCACTGCTGCTTTTTTTTTTTTTTTTTTAATGAATCAGCATTGAACTGCAACACTGTGTAGCAGCTATGTGACTTTCAGGAGAACTGGCATGATGTCCACTGTGATCGATTAGCGAAGTCTAGCAGGTGTCAGGTCTAAAAATTGATTTTCATTTAACGCATGGAAATCAATTGCTGTCACTAACACAATTTACTGTAATTTAGGTTGGATTTGTAATTTGTTTAGGGTAGATAATGTATCTCTGTATTAAAGGGTGGGAATTATCACAGACACAATACGGGAAAATTAAACTGGTGAAATTACACTGACTTTCCAACAAAATGACTTTTGCTGCTGATTACCAGTGTAAAGGATTTTATATCAAGCTTTGAATTGAATCCATCCTTTCTCTTTGAAAATAAATGCATTTATAGACGCTCAGCGGCAAAAACTAAAAGGAGTAAGTCTGATAAAGACATCTTTTACAAGACAAAGGCCAGCAAACACAATCAGTTTATCTAAAATCTGTGGGACTTTGCTTTTGTATCAAAATGTCATGGGACTGGGAGTCAATAACTCACATTGAATGTCTGAGGGAGAAGTTGTGGTTTCTTTTAATGAAGCAAGGGAACAGTTTATCTGGCTAGATTGACCTTAGGCAATTACTTTAAGCGCATTCCTCAATCAATAAAACACTAATTCTGTTTGTGTGCGCTTGTGTGCACGTGCGAGTGCAGCGTAGCTATGCGCTTTCCAGCTTCTTTGGTCCATGTAACACTGCAGGTTGTGCAGTATAGGGTTTGTTGATTTTGTGCAAGATTTTACATTCAAGTATTTCTTTTGAAAAGCATAGCATAACAGGTTGCTCTCTAGTTGTCACACCTCTGTCGCCACCTTAGAGGATAAGAAGTGGTCCGCTGGGACTGAAAGATGAGGTTCCTGGCCTTCGGTGATTGAATATGTTTTGTGTTTTGTGCAGCCCGTCAGTCAGCTCTGAGAAGCAGCTATCAAAACTAAGTGCCCACAGGCTCTTTTAAGAGAATACAGATAAAAGGTGACCCCCTGCAAATAAGCTTTGTTCTGCCTGGGGTTTGCAGTTGCACTATGGTAATATAAGAAATTACACTGCAGATGATTATCAGCACAATGGCCATTTCTTCTTTATGCTGAGATGACCTTGTAAGATTTAAACTCAAGATACAGTATAGAAAGGATTTATCAAATAAAAACTTTGTACAGGAAATAGAACTGTCAGCCAGATGGAGAGAGAGAAAAAAAATAATTTGTAAAAATAGTGAATAGGTGTAGTGTTTTGTTGTTTTTTTTTTAGGCAGGGGGCATGCTTTAAGTCTGACAATGTGCAAATGTCAGACTTAATAGCAGTCATTCTGAATAAAATACTGCATTTGTGAGGAAGGCTATACATTTTTGCATCGACAAAGCTGTTATTAAGGTGATTCATTGTTGGGAGTTGCAGTGTTTTTTTTTTTTTTTGCATACACTATATATTAACAGCGACAAGTCAAACATGCATGATATAGTATATGTAGTGGGAATGTACTGTACTGCAGGAGTACAGAAATGGAGTGGAAAAAAACAAAGCCTATCAGGAAATTTACAGTGAAGGCGGGATAACAGTTTTTAACATTTTCTCTGTAATATCAGGATTGTGGCTGGGATGCAGTTGGATTCCTGGTTCCTTCTGGCAGCACATTGAGCTGTCTTTAAACAAGACATCAAAACTGCGTAGTAGCACCATCATCTATGTGCAGCTGTCCAAGAACAATGTCCCCATGAAGATCAATAAAGCAGTTTTAAAAAAGTCTATGCACGATGTGCAACAACAGATTGCATCTAATTTTGCGCCATATGGATTTAGCCATTTTCTTCATTTTTCAAGTCTAACTACAGTGAAATTGACCTACAGTCAATGCTGTGCCTGTACACACAAACACAGATGGGGATTGAAAATTTAATTACATTTTTATCTCACTTCTGATATATCAATCTAATATTGTGATTTAAACTAATCCAATCTTGTGCCTGGAGTTTGTCAAGTATGGTAAAGTTGGGGAAGCTTCTTTTAACACAAAGTAATTTAATCACTATGCAGTTAAAAACGTATTCACCCCCCTTAGATGTTATTATAAATTAATCATGGTCAATACAAGTTGGTGACTTCAGAAAAATACCTGATTAATGTGAAAATGAAAACAGGTTTCTACAAAGTAATTTTTTAAATAAAAATATGTAAGGTGAAGTCAGTGTTTGCATTAATGTTCATCGCCTTTAGGTGAGTATTTGCAGGGGGTGAATAGGTTTTATAGACACTGTACATATATGAATGTAGTTAAACTACTAGCAACTACTGCAAAATGGAAACTACTAGTTTAATTACATGTTTTCATGACAACACTCCAACACTGATTGTCAGTAGGCATTGATAAATATTTAATTTAATATTCACTGACACAGCCATGGCATCTGTCAGCAATCACAGACATACAGTGATAATATTCTTATCAAAATTGCTGTCAGCAGTGTAATGAATTGTTCTTCAGAGGACTTTTTTTTTTTTTTTTTGGTGCCATTTAGTAGGACTCTAATGGTAAGGTAAGAGGGCTGCTGGTCCCAATCTACAGTGCTAAAGGTGCATTAAGTGTAATAATGTAGTCATCCTCAAGTATAGATCCAGATTCACATTAGAACTGTGTAGTTTTGCTGCTCATTTCACCATATGACTGTACGATTTAGGCACAGTGATAATATGATATTCTGTTTTATTTATTTATTTATTAAACCTTAAGCCTATCTGTATTCAGGCTGTTGCAGTGAACGAGCATTAGCTCCATGGTTCACACTCACAGCGTTCCTGTTTCCATGGTTTGTCAGCTTGTCAGGTCACACCTATCCCGTTTGACAGTGCTTATAAAGTATGTTTCGAAACTGAGCAAGCACACTGGCAGTGACACTTTTCACGCCATATTTGTGTTTTTGCGCAATGAAATAAAAAAATAAAAGAACACTCAAGCCACTTGTCAAATTTTGGAATGGCTTATTCATACAAACAGCGGGTTGCCACACAAGTCCTTCCATCAAATCCATGATGGCAGCACATGGATGTAGACCTGTGTGTGCTGTGCTCCCTGAGCTATGGGCAAATATTGATTTTGGTAGTGTGATGTGTGACTGTCTACTTCGTGGGCAAACTTGGCATTTTGGCTTTTCCGCTCTATTTAACTAAGGCGATCAGGTGTTAACAGAGCCTGCAATGAGTGCATTGCAGTTTGTTGTCAGTTAAACATCATCACTCTATCACCTTGCTCGTGATCATCTGCGATTGATCTATTCAAAACTAACCAGACGTTTGCTAAAAAGAGGCCTGGACTATTATTGTCACTGTGGCTAGCAGAGGGACTGCTAACAGGTGCGGTTTTTAAGAAAGCACTCACACAATTGTTCAGTTTAACTTTTCTTTGTCTTTTCATTGTTGGCAAGAATGTATTCTTATTTAATGTGTTAATTTATTGACATTTACATATTGATGTCATGTTGTTCCTCACCTGTTCACTATCTCACCTGTTGTTCCTCACCTGGGGAACCACTTGACCTCATTTTAGCTCCATGTACTTGGATATATATATATATGTGTCATGTTGTTATCATCACTGCTGAACCTTCAGTTAATTTTCTTTTAAAGTTTGTTCTAATGACTTGGTTTGATCCACAAATGTCCTGTTTACTACACAGGCCACAGCCTAGAAAATGTTATGCAGTGTTGGCCCTTCACTTTTACTCTCAGGAAACTTTCAACTCATTGCTGGCCCTGATTCTGACATTATTGTAATAACTGAATCCTGGCAAAGATATTATGATACATTACAACCAGATTTATTCAGCTTGCTGCTTTAACCTCACTTTTAGTCAGTAAGTAATGTGAACTTTTAGTTCAATAAGGGCCATTTTATCACAGTCATAGGTTGCTACAACCCACCTTCAGTAGGCAGTGAGAGAATGTGTCTTTACACCAGCTCAATTGAATTTTAACAAGGTTTTTTTGTCAGTGATTTTAATAAGTGCCACAAATACAGCACATGACAGTATTGTTATCATGTATGAACGGGTGAATCAAGATTTAAAACAATTGATTTTGCAGCTGCACTTTACCTAGTGCTATTTTAATTAACTAGTTATTTAGCTAATTATTTAGAAACATTCTGAAACAGAAATTGTTTCCTGATCGTCTGAGTGATTATTTTTATCTTGTAGACGCACTGGTTAAAAGCACCCAAAGATCAAGGCCACATGTTCTATTAAATGTTTTTGTGGAAACAGTAAAAGTTCCCATAGTGTAAAAAAAAAAAAAAAAAATAGCATAAAACCTTAAGAGGACAAAAGACTAGCTGCAGATTTTATTGTCCAAACTCTTACCTTGAATACAGTCTCTTGGTCTCAGAAACCTCTTTTTGTGCGCCTTCTCCTGAAAAGAGGAAACTTTAAAGTCTGAATTTTAACTGTAAAGGAGTTTTTAAATTAAATATGTTGAGTATGTTTTCTTCATCCTATGTTGCCAGTTTGTTATTATTTAGAAATCATATTAAAAGCAACTTCATTTGCTATCAAATCACAAAACTATCTCCAAGATACCAACTGTGCTGTTTTCTCCCAGTCTGTTGTTCTTTGTAGCTGTTACTGCTGGACGACTGACTGTTTTCTTTCATAGGCTTCACGCCAGTCAGCTCTTGTTAACAAAATATATTGTGTTTTGTCCATCTCGTAGCTAGTCCTCCTTCTCAATCCTACAGTACACTTCCCATGTGAACTTCAGCAGTTACTCAGCTGCCATGACCTTATGTTTTCTCTTGAGATATGACTTTCAATCAAAATCCCCTTTTTCCATCTAAGTTAAAGTAATGACCTCAAAGCTTACCGAGACATGTTTCAATTCAGAGCCACAGCCATTCATTTATATCTGATAGCATGGACAGTTGTGGTATTCTCTTCCCCTGGAGAGGCTAACCATGACAAGTCTCCCAAGCCTTTGACAATACAACATTTCTAGCAGATCATACATGAGTGAACCAAATGGGCTTGTCTTGGGGGCAATTTGAGGCAACAACTGGAAAGTAAGTGTTCTTTGAGCCCTCCAGGTGTTGTCATTTCTTAGAAGGAAATACACCAGTAGCTCTGCCATCTCTTTTTAAAGTATCTAATATAAGTGTGTTCAAAAAGCACAAACAGATATCTAACTAAATTAAAATTACCATTGATGTTTTTAAACTGTCACTGTGCATTTTCTTCTTTACTAACACATTTCATAGTCCTTTTGTTAGTCAAAATGGGCAGAGAGAAGTCAAGTAATGACTACATTTAAAAGAATTCTTTAAAAGCAGGTAATTTCCTCACTCCTTGGGAATAAATTGAATCTCATAACTCAAAACCATCATAAATGTTCCACAATATATTTCATGCACTAGCAATGCTGGCAGTGTTCTTTATGTGAGTGATGACTGAAATTAGTATCTAACTAAATCTGCAATAAGCTCCTGTATTAAAATAAAGCTCCCATAGGACAAATGATGTGCCTGCATTAAATTAAGTGAGCCTTCTGATGCCATCATATCACCCAGAGCATCTGTGTCTGGGTTTCCATAATTATGCATGTCCCACTAAGAGAGCTTTAAAGGCAATCTATGCCACCGCTTGTTTAGTATTCCTGCACAAATACTGTCAATTAAGTGATGTTCCCAACAGGCCACCTAGACGATAAGTGGATTGATTAAGTTGTAAATTTGAATGCATTTTGTGATTGTTTGTTTGATGTGCTTGCAATGACATTATGGGCTAATTCAGTCCTTTGACGCTTCTGATAACAGATAGATGCTTTCTAGAGGTTGGGAGGCAAACATTTGTTTGAAGTGTTGGTCTGTTTCCTTTTTAATTCCGCCGTCTTACAGTACTAGCACCTTGACATTTGGACTAGATCAGATATGCTAGTTCTTTTCTGTATAGCTATAGACACAAATACCAAATGTCCTTACAACATATTGTGCAGTGCACTATTAGATGGTGATTCCAACAACAGCAATATGCTAAAGCTTGTGCAAGCTGCAGTAATGTTGCAATAAGTCTTTCAGATCTTTTCTTCAATAATATTTTGTTGTCATTGCTTATGGCAAATTGCTTCCACTGATAGTTGTGTAGTCACTATGCTCTACAATTACAACTACGTGTCATTTATGTAGAAAAAGAAAAAAAAGACTGCTTATTTCTCTTTTCACTTCTATGTACATTTTACAAGAATTTGGTTTTTCCAGTTGGTTGACATTTCTAAAGTTTTTGGCTTTTTTTCTTGTGAAAGTTTCAACTGAAGGTGTCCATTATCCAATATCGCATAATAAATAATTCATAGCTGTGGTGTTCTGGGTAATTTGTCTGTGAGTTCAGTGTGGCACTGCACAGACATTAAAAGGCAAGCATCCAGCTATAATAAGTACAACTTCATTGAATTCTAATTTGTCATTCCTCCAACAAATGCGACCATTAGAGGAAATGGATAGCTATTTAATTGTCTTGCCGAGGCTATACTTCAGTGCTTTCACTGACAGTAGTGTCAAAAGCCTTGTTGAATTACCTTCTCTGCTTTATTTTGATTTGAGATCCACATAAAATTCTTCACCTTTTTGTACCTTTCCTTCTTGGCTCATATCTCTCCCTACTTGTCAATGTTTTTCCCTCTAAGGATTATAGAAATGTATGAGTCACGGGTGAGGATTAATACTCTCCTTCAGGGACATCAGTGAGCTAGCCACAGAGAAGTGGACTTAAGGTGAGCTGAGCCATGTGCATATACTGAAGCACATTATTCTTAAGTGTATTGATAGGTAGTGGGCTGAACATCAAAGAGAATAGACAAAGTTCACCCTGATTTGTTGACACCATCTCCATATAGTTTATAGCCGTTGTTTTAGGTCTGTGTGATCTTTAAAGATTTTGTTAAATATTTATTTAGTCACACGGCTTATTCCTAATTTCTATACAATATCTTGTCTCCATGGTGTCTGCTAGGAGCAATGAATGCAATCATGAGCCAGCATGATCTTAATTATTAAAACTCCATATTCTTTATTAGCCTAATAGTTCTGGTTCAGACCCTGGCACTTTCCAACGTAAGAAGCCCATGAACAGTTCATCAAACTGACCGATCCCAGAAAGGAAACAGCATTTAGCAGCATGATTAATGGGGTCAATATGATGCTAACAGGGGACACTAAAACATGTCATTTTAATCATGGCAATGCTGGTGGGAGAGATGGGAGCAAATTATTTCATTACCATTTTCAAACATCTTGCTGCACTGCGTAAAAGAAAAAAAAAAAAAAATCTCAAGCCCTGCAGGCCCTGCCTGTGTAAGGATGCTGGGGAGAAAGACTGTTGAGCAATGGGCTTAAAAGGAAATATGTCTGTCATTTCACATGGCTGTTACCCCTGAGAGTGGAGGCATAATAGCAGAGAGTGCACAATGTTTTACTCAGGAAACAGCATGCCATCAGTGTCAGAGCTTGTGAACTTTGCATTTTTTATGGGCTGTCATGTTTTGTCAGTGAGTCTAGACATGTAGCTTTGCTTGTGCACCTTTTGTGTGTGTTGACATGGGTTTCTGCATAGGGCAGTGATTGGGCAAGTCCATGGCTAATATAACCACATTGGAAAAATGTTTTTGTTCACAGGCTGCCTGGCAGAAATGGCAGCTCGTCCAAGCACCGTTGTATTTGTCACAAGTAATTAATTTCTCTCCCATAAAAACGCCCACTGGGATGATGGAAAAGGTGGGTTCATTAACCTTCCTCACCCAAGCTTCCTGTGGCACTTTACAATGTATTGGTTGCTGGTTCCTCCAATTGCCCGTAGCAAAAAATGTGCAGGAATGAAACACTTTTCTTCCAAGATGGCTGTTTAGCCCGGGGAATAAAAAGGATTTGCTTGGCGGCTCAGTCCAAAATATTTAGACGTTTTTACTGCACTTTCACTCTACTTTCGCCTTGGCCAAGACACATCAGAACACAAGCCCCCCTCCTAAAGACCCTCTCTTCCTTGTGCATCTAATCCTGCATCTGCAGTGTTCTCGTTTTCCTTCCCCTCTGTCTCATTCTTTGCCTTGACTCCACCTTCCCTCCCTAGTGCTTGAGTTTGATTTTCAATTGCCTTTTCCACAGTTTATTTCAAATTGACATTTCATAGAGTTTAATCTCCGGGGGGGAACAATGGCTACATTCCATCACACAGAGTGATATGAAAAGCCCCAGACCTTGTGAATGGGAAGTGAGAGACAGAATAAAATAAATAAATGAGTATCTGAGAGTGACCCAGAATACTGATGACAGGAACCACAGTGGTGGGCAACTTTGCATTTCAGCTTGAACACGTACTTCTCTTTCTATGACTCTCTCTTCTCTTCCTTCGTCTTCTTTATTGTCAGTCAAGGCACTTACATGCAGCCTGCTTACTCAAATGTGCTAAAATATGCAGAGATGTTATCCGCAGACTGAATAAGGCTTGTTAAAAGGAAAGGGAGGAGCATCTGCATGTGTGCGCACCCTCCAACAGTGTTGGCATGTAGACCATTGCTTGAGGAGCATCTTGACAGCTCAACTTGCTCTGTAGAGAGGGAAATTAGCTTGTTTTTATGCTAGGAGCAAATAGGATAAAAGGTTGAAACTAGTATGGTTGCCTGTGGGCAGTATGTGAGATTGCATCCTTGTACGGGTCTTGTCCAGTTGCACATCTGTGGTCAAGAAAAAATAAAATGTATGTATTTATTGCAGCATATTCCCTCAGCGTTTGGTACTTTCTGTAATAGTGATGTGGGAGAACATACTGTTCTATGCAGAAAAGCTTCCTTCAGCATGAGCTTTTAACTGCACAACTAAGAAAGGCATATTTTGTTATGTGTAGGCACAACATAGCATCAGAAATTATGTTGTTATGATGCTGTTGACGGACCAACCAAAAAGCTAGTGTCATCTATTCACTGCAGTGTTTCTTGAGTTGATAGAACTCACTTGGATTTGTTTTCCTCCATAACAAAATAATTTGTCCCATGCGCAGTTTATTCATTTAGTGTTTATTTATATATGTGGTTGGGTTCATCCTGAAAAGAATGCATATTTTAGACCCAAATTGCATCTAAAATCTTAATTTGCAGGGTAATACTTGCTGTCAAAAAGGCTAAATGTGCAGTAATTTCCTTTAAATTCGAGTGGAGCAAAAGTATAAATTAGCATAAAACTCTAACTAATTCTTTACAAGTCTGTGGCTTATTCTACTGTTGGGAGTACTGAGAATATTAAAGCAAAGAACAGTTCCAAGAGATATTGTCAAATGTTATATTTCCCAAGTAGGAAACAAGCTCAGTATTACTGCACAATATGTCCTATTTATATCCTTCAAGACAGGGTATTCAGGTATTAAAATAGCTGTTGATCAGTCACAATTATGCTCCACTGCTTGCTTTTTTAAAAAAGCTGACTGTGCACCTTCATGTGTGGCTATCTTAATCTTTCATCGACAGTATCAGTCGCAGTTAAAAGATAGAGCAGAAAGAAAATAGTTCCCATGTAACGTGTTTCTGGTTGGTTTGGATTAGGCTGTCTCAGACAGTCACTTTCACTTCAGTGTGTTCATAGCAATCAATTCTTTTGACTTTAATTGCATGCACATTAACAAACAAAGATTATGTCAAATTAAAATATGACGCTGCACTGTACCGCTGCTTTCTTCTCCCTTTCTGCATGTACTCTGTTTGCTGTGTACAGAGAAGCTGAGCACTGCTATTGTCCTAAAAGCAGGGACTTGGTCAGATCTGCTAATCTCACCTATCTCTTCCTAGAATTGTTTGTTTCACAGGTGTCCCTTTTAAAGATAGAATTTGGGTAATCCACTGTTTTGTCTATGTTGTATGTTTAGCTCTGTTGTATATAAAAAAAATCCATCCTGCCTGGCACCGGAGTTAAAGCATTAGAAGCAGTAGCCTGTGAGCCTGTTCTGGTATTGCTAAATATACCAGATCTAGGTGCAGGGCCTTGTGACACATTTATTGAATTGATGCCTAATTAAAACAATGGATATATCTTTGGCAAAGACAGCACTGTGTGCTTGCTTTGAAGAGATGAAATACATGTTCCCATTTTAATCTCAGTGTGAGTCCCCCCATGGTACCTCAGATACAGAATTCAGCTCTAGTTAAATAATCAAATTTTAAACCACATCCATGTTCCTCTGTATTGCCTACAGAGTTACCAGTGGCTATATGTGTAATTTGTCTTTATAAGTTACAACATGCCCATGAATTATTCACTGCGGTTTGAATTTTGTTACACAGCAGCAAAATCATTTCTATAAAGTGGGTATTTGAATGACACCCAAGGGAGTGTGTGGACATTATGCAGTGTATCCTCATAAATTGGAATATAACAATGTTAATAGACATCCCCCCCCCCCCCTTTTTTTTTTTTAATGTTGGGTTTGATATACAGTATGTAATTTAAATAGATTGCTTGGCCATCTCCAACGGTGCTGTAATGTAGCAGGTCGTTATAAAGATTTATAATTAAGTTGTTCTTGATTTGTTTCATCTGTTTAAATAACAGAGAAGCTTTGCATGAATGTGTAATGGAGTGCTGCCAGGGTGCATCTCTTCATATGTCTTTATTCAACATCACTTTGCTAAGGCCTTTATAACAATGCTGTACCTGATGGTGCCATAACCGAAACAGATGGGTGATCTTGGCTCTTGGACTTGGAAGACATATTTGAAGGTGGTGTATTAAGTCTCAGTGTGCTCCCTGCGGCTCAGGTTTAGCTTTACTAACAATCATTCATCTGCACAGTCATCACTCACATCATTCACAGTCATCCCACCAACCCCCGAACCCCAAGGGTGATTCACAGACAAATTCTGCAGGCTCCATGAGTGGCACCATTATCAGAGCCCAGTAATGGATTACCTCAACGGTCAGCCTGTCACGGTCAATGTTTGCCCTGACATTTCATATAAACTTCCCTTCCCTTGGTGAAAAATCATATTGTGATGGCCAGGCAGTGGTTGTTTTGCCAAATTGGTTGTCACTGTGTTGGCGGTATAATTCCCTGTCTGCCTCCTCTTTACTCGTTCTCCCTGTCAGTCTTTGCGTCTTGCCTCACACCAGTTTGGCTATAGGGACCTTATATATGTATATATATATATATATATATATATAAAGATAGATAGATGTATAGACCTCTGCTCGGGTTGTTGTGCATGAAACCGTAGAACGTCTAATAACCTGCTGCTGCTTTAGTTTGTTTTGTTTTATTGTCGGCGTGCCTTTGCATAGGTGCTTTGCTCTTCTGGTTTTTTGACATTTAACTTATCACAAATTTTCAAACACAGTGAAAATGCATTTTACTTAACATTATAGCTTATGTTTGTAATTAACTGACTAGATGAACAAATAAGAACCAACAAAATGTCCCATATTGATTACAATCAATAAAAAATGAATATGCATTAAATTACAACAACACGTGAAAAAGCTATCGAACAACCAATAAAACAGGCAATTCCACAAATCAGTTCTTTAATTAGAATTATCTGTATTAATACTTAAAATATTTTTTTTACTCTGCATAATCATTATTAGTTATTATGCTGTCACACAAGAAACATGCAAGAAAAATGTTCAGTTGGGTGAATAACAAAAAGAAATAAAAAAATTGGTAACTTTACTGATTAAAATTAGTAAACATGCTAATTTGTAATTTCTTACAGTTTTAAACATTGTACCCTTTGAGCCAACAATGTATTTACCTTTTTCTAAATTCTTCACATGGACAGCATCATCTCCTGTAAGAAGTATTGTGCTGCTCATGGTACAGAAAATCACTACAAGCAAAATGAGTTTGACATTGGTCCATGGTACAGGCAATGGAGGGTGACATATCCAATATCAAGAGAGTGGCAGGGCTAAATATTTTTGTCAGGCCAGTGGCTTTGCTGTGAAGAGATGTGGGTGAAAGGTTTATTTAAGTCTGAATTTGAAGACAGTATTCTAGTAACTCAGGCTAGGTAAATATTTTTATTTATTTTTTGTATACAGTCACTGGCTAAAAGCTTTCGCTTTTTTCCACAAATGTGAAAATGTGGCTTCTTTGCTGTGACCTTTTCCCTTTTTCCAAAAACAGATAAGTAAAGAAGACAGATTCCAGCTTTCATAGATTAAGTGTTGTCCATATCCTGTGGGAGATGGGAGAGCATCATTACTCACTGTTGTGAACCCTTTGTGTAAATCAAAGCACACAGCAGATATATTACCAGTTAGAGATACCTCGACATCACTCTGTGCATTTGTGGACACAATGTGAATTCAGCATTCTGGGTATTCCTTAATGTCCTCTTTGTTGTTGATTATAATGATGCATATACATCCGTATGTCTTGGTCAGTATCTGTCTACTACTTCTGTTTTAGTTCAACCATGTCTTGTCTCTTGGTTTTAGCCAGCTCTCGCCGCTTGCTCTTAGACTGAACCACAAGTCAACTACCTGCTGGGATAACAGCCTGGGGAGTGTGTCACAGAGGAGGAAATAACCTGGGCAAATCGATGGACTGTTTTTTTTTTTGAAATGCCAATCAGACTTTGAACAGAGTGCAATTTGGATCACTCTAAACCGTCTGTTGTCTGAGGTGTGAATCCAAGGTCAAACATTTTAGAAAACCGTTGTCACCCAGAGTCTTACAGTTTGAAAGGCCAGATAAAAAAAAAATGTCAAGAAAGAAACCTTGTAAGAATGTGCAATGGATTATAAAATATATTGTGCTGACCTTTTGTTTAAGTTTTGTTTTATAACTTCATAGTATATATATTACTAACCTGTCAGATTATTTTATAGCTAATGCAGTACAGTCACGTATACATATATAGTGATGCTTTTTTTTCCCCCCCTCGTAAAGTAAATTAGTAAAAAGCCACTCTTCTAAATAGTGTAATACATTATATCTTCTTCTGCCAGTGTAGTATAGAGTTGTGGTGCATTGCAGATATACCATATACTTACATGACAGGGAATGACTTATCTTTACCTTTGAAGTCACTAGTACTGCACTCTGAAGCGTAGGGAAAATGTAGTGCATGCAGATGCTGCTCCCACTACTATGTTGCAGTGATGGTCTTTATTAAGAGACAGATGCAGCCCGTGCAAACGTCCTCCAGCCAGTTTATCCACCTTTTATCGACTCCTTTCTCTCATGCAGCGAGGTGAATCAGAGCAACCTCTTGTTCTCAAATACAGCATGAAAAGATACAAGTCAATTTCCTGTATTCCCAGCCAGAGCTCAAGGCTGTAACATCACACTGAGATCAATTTATAACATCTATGTTTGTGCTACTCTGACCATACTGTGTAAAGAATGGGGGCCATAGTAGATGTGTGGCATTTTGTGATAAGTTAACAGCTTCTTTCCTGTCCAGCTCTCTTGGTCTGCATCTCAAGTCCTTTTCCATACATGGAACCTGGACAAATCTTGATTCGCATAACTGAGTAAGACAGCAGTTTTTAGCTTTCATGCATAGGATTCCTGTATGGAAATGTCTGTTCAAACACAAAATGACGCATTCAAGATATTTTTTTTTTTACTCCTCGCAACAGCATTGCTAAAAATTGCAGCAACTTGACAGTTCTTGCCACATAAGAGAAAATGCACTGTCAGTTCCCATAGAGGTTGTCTATAAGATTTTAAATTGTAGTTGTATGACTTTTTATCCCATGGGTATGAATCATAGACACTGCTGAGGCTCAAGCTTGTCCTCTTCAGCACAAACATGAACTCAAGTCAGACATTTTGATCAGTTTCTCCTTTATCATGATTCATCACATTCCAGATGACATTCTGATGACAACACGGCCAAAGCAGCTCAGTTTCAGTGGTCGTTTAATTCCTGTTTTTGCTGACATGGTACATCTGTTTGGTGCATTTTCACCCTGTAAGCATTTGGTTCGAGTGGAGAATTTAGGATGACTTGGCTGGCGATCAGATAAGTAGGATTCCTTTTGTCTTGGATTTTTCCAAGGGGAAAATGAAAGAATTTATGAAGGAAACCTCAATAAATAAGGATGTTGCTGCAGTGACAGCTTAATAGCAATTCACTTTCTTCTTAATGTACATTTTTTGTAACGCCTTTGTTGTTATTTGATTGTTGCCACAAAGTGAAGTTCATTTAAGGGCTAGAGGTGGAATAAATTATATTGAGAAACTTTTTTCATACAGATTGCTAACAGATTTTTGCTTGTATTTAGTGTTTAACCTTTAACAAGGCCAAACTTTAAAGCTCAGTCAGCGTCCGGACATGTTAAGCCATAAAAACAGCTTTTCCCACTCTGTATGGAAAGAGTTCACTGGATATAACGCTTGCTTCATTGGTGCAGTTGGCTTTAACACATTATTTCTTGTTGTACTGATTGAGGAGCCATTGTGCCCTCAGGTTACTAGTGCTGAGATGATAAGTTAACTGTGTCAACGTTAGCTTGTTTACTTTGAGTCAAGGTTCCACAGTTTTGTCACCTATCACCAAAATCTGAGCCATTTCCAAGCAAGGGTTTTAAATTGCTCAGAGTGCAAATCACGCTCTCTGCAGCCAAGCTGGGTTGTGAACTCTCCTCCATTATAACTATGTGGTTGTTGTTGAATTGTTCGCTCATTTCAGTGTGACCCACATTTCATTTTCAAGGGCAATGATGTGACTCATGTCCTTCATGCAGGTTACTCTGGTCTGTGCACTAGTGATGCTACAGTGGCTAGTGTTGATTGTAGTGTGCATGCATTTGTGTGCATAAGATTGCTTGCACATGTATACAGCGTAACAAAATGGGAATGGCTGTTGTCTGGTTTGTTGTTTTATATATCCCTATAAACCATCTTGTTTATAGCACCATTTCGTTAGACCTTTTTTCAAAGAATGCCAAATTTCTGATTATTGTGTTCGGGCTCACTGGGATCAAGATGTAAGAGATGAGTGTAAACAACCACCTTTTTTCATCACACTATGTCATTTTAGACAAATATTTAGTGAAAAACATGTTGTTCACAATTTTGTAATACAATAATAACAACTGACTAACATAAACATTAATCCATGCTGTTTCTTTATGAATGCTTACTCTGGGAACCTGACCTATTAGTGCCATTTTCTTTTACATGAATCAAATCACTTTGAAGACATTATAGTATGCTACTGCCAGATTCAGTTGTGTGCAGTGAACAATGTAAGCCCATTAACACAATGTACATTCAAAGTCTATAGCATGATTATTGTGGAATAATGGCAAAATCGAAATGTATTTTCTCGGGCAATGTATTTTTCACCCTTCATGTCCCATCTTTCAAGACCCGGCCTTCTATTTTTATCACTTTTGGTAACATAATTAGATATTGAATGAAAGCACTTGCACAATACATGAAAATAAACTGCAAGTAAAAGATAGATAGAAACAACAAATTAGTCGATTTGTGATGTGTCCCTAACCAATAGAACACTGCGATTCCATTACCTGCTTCCATTATTCAGTGTGCACCCTTGATATTTGCAATATTACTGAGCCTTTGTGTCTTAGTAAGTAACATGTCTTTGCTCATTGACTTACAGTGACAGCTGACAGTATGTCAAAGGCTGCTTTGTATTTCCTTGGTGAAGTTTATTCAAATAAAATACTGATCGATCTCTGAGACACCAGATATAAGCAACACTCAGACTATCTTTTGTTGAGGCCTCAGATATATGTGGCCATTCAGCACAAATAATTACTTCTCCAGATGGACTGTCTTTGTGTGCTGATGTGATGTGGAAAACTTTCTCTGTTCAGGCAAGCTTCAATGCATGCCTAACACCACCATAGTTTTTAATAAGGGACTAGCAAAATGTCCAGTGACCTCATCATCCTTAGAAATGTATAAGATCCTATGAATACACTCTAAAAGGGCTGCGCTATCTACACAAGTCAATGAGATCTTGGCGCATTGAAGAAATGGGGACAAGACGTCCTCCTTTAATTGTTTCAGTTGGCAGTTATCAATACACAATCAGTTGTTATTTTCAATTTGCCTGGTAAAGAACTGATTTCCTAGCACTTTCACATTATCAGCAATGTCACTGGAAGTACGTAGAGGGGGTGGACATTACTGGAACATTCAGGACAAAATAATGCAATCCAATACAGCAGGCGTGCAATGAATACTACCCTTGTCAAGCTTATAATGTCTATAACAGCATGTCAGGGAGGTTTTGAATCATTTCTGTGGTCTTTCTTTAGGCCTCTTGTTGTCTATAGGGGATGATGATTGATGATAAATGTGCACCACTTCAGCTCCTTCGAGACAAATTAACACTTTAGCAGATAGGACATAACGCAGCCACTTCAGAACCTTATTCTAAAGCCTCAAAAAATAAGATAGATTTAATTTAAAGATTTCTAACACAAAATTGGATTATTATAAGCGCCACATTAAATGGTGTTTTGAGACTGTGTGTTAGATACTCAATAAAATAGAATTTGAGATTAAAGGGTATGAAAATTATATATCACAATTACAGTGACCAAGATTATTATGGAAATTAACTTGCTATTGTCAAAACGTTCAGAAAATGTTTGAAAAAGTACTAGTACACAAACCAAAATCATTTATCTGTTATAATTACTACTAATATGAATAAAAGCAAAAGTTGTGTTGATCACACGAATATTTGCAGCATTATCCTTCATAAAAATTAAACTGCCAGCTGAAGAAAGCTAATAATAAATAATAATTTATTAAATCAAATCAATCTTACTAACTTAATGTGACAACTGTGATGATGCTTCATGTGTATTTTTGAAGTAAATAAAAATATACCAACTTGAATGTTATGTTTTGACTTTAATATATATGAGAAATAACTTGAAGAGGTTAAAAGTATTAAAATAAAAATCGAGAACAAATATTAACCTTGACACACACTATAAGTTATAACTACCTTAATCAAATGGCACCATCAATGAGTCTCTCCAAATGCCACAGGCATTAGGAATCTTGCAGGCGTAATATTGTAGTATTCACAAGCTAACAGGCTATCAAGTACTAAGTCCAATGTTGTCATTTTTCAGATCATGATCAGTATAATGGAAATTATTGAGGTAGAGGAAATCTGTACGAGAGCTAGTAACAGAGTTTGCATTGATTTAAATTACTTAGTGGAGTTTGCAGTCATCACATAAAGCTCAGCATAGATAGACAAAAAACGGCGAGCATGTCTGGGAGCCTGTGGCTAAATGTTGGTTGATGCTGCACTCTGTTTTAATCTTGAGCTGGGGAGTTTATCTAATGTGCAGTAATCGATCACAGTTTTAATGATGATTAAAATTTTAAAACTGTTGGGAATTGCACTTTGGTTTACTGGGAAAGTGGTAATTGTTTAATTCCTACACTGTTCACACTGCTTTGGCATCAACTATCATACGACTTCATGTAAAACCTCTGGATATTTAATGATGCCTTCACTAATATTTATAAAATATTAAACAAATAACTGAACTAAAAGTCCATTATGTTATATACTATATTTATGTGTGCTGAAATGGTTGTGGGGTGTTTTCTCTTCACACTATATAAGGAGCAGAGACAATGATTTGAGACGAGCTAAGGTTGATGAATGTGACATCATCAAAACAGACTAGATGTTGCTGTCAAATTGATTATGTCTCCTGCAGCAGAGCCAGATGTGTCTTGGTCCCAACTCAAATAATATGATAGATTTAACATGATAAAAAAAAAAAGTTGTTACACATGTCAAAGTTAGTGACATGTCTATATGAGACAGTGATTCTTACCATGTAAACATGGATGAGGCTTTCCATGTTTTGCCTACAATCTTAACCACAAATGTGTATGTATACAATAGGTTATTTCAATTATTCAAAAGATATCTAGCTGTTTTGCTTTTTAAATCTAGCAGTAAGTCTTGCTGATAGTAAAGGTCGGAACTTTTGAGAATTCAAAACTTTCTACAGCTTATTTTAATCCACTAATTGCATTCTCTGTTATACACAAAAAAGCTTAACTTTCTGCAGAAATGTCAAATTAACTAGTTGGAACGTGAATGTGTTCTTCAATCAGGTTTGAATTTTGAAATTCCAGAGTGTTTTTATTAAGACTGATTGATCAAGAAGCATTTCCAAATGAGGTATTTTTGACAAGGGAATAATAACTTCTTTCTTATATTTAATCTTTGATTGAATGATTTAAATCTTCACATTCTGATCTGTTCAACCCTGCAGCAACCAGGCTCTTGACAGGAATTAAAAAAACGAGGCAAGATTACTCTACACTTTTATAGCTTCCAGGTTTGTTTTGAAATTGATTTTGAACTTTTGTTAACCACCTTCAAAGCAGTATCCCAGCCCAGTTTCTTTCTATCTCTATGTTTTCTAACAGCTCTAGTGTATATACCAACCATCTCTTTCAATTAGTTTTTATATTTTCACTACCTTTCATATAAAATATAGACTATAAAAACTAAAATTAGTGATTTGGTATTTGGCTTGGACATTTTTTGTGTTTTCACTAACCAACTTAATGTTATTTCGCCCAGTTAATTTGGACCTTTTTTAAAAGATGCAAGACTTTAGCTGCTTAGCACTTAGTAGATTTTGTCAGACAGACAGGCAGTTTCTGCACATAATTGATGTTTATATTATATTTATATATTATTTGTAGGGTTTCCAGTTGGCTTGAATACAGCAGTGTTATGTGACAATGTGACTGTATTCATCATGGTAAAAAGACGGTTTCTCATGCAGTGCTGACTGACGCCCCATAAGTAGATCATGCATATTTAGCAGTGGTTTCTACTCTTGGCCTTATGCATTCTGATATCCCAGAATGTAATATGTTTTACTGTAGATGGTTAAAGATGTCAGTTCTTTGCAATATTGCATATTGAGACATGACCCACTTGCAAAGACTGAGCATTTGATGGATGCTCCTTTTATACCCTCACCCGTTACAAAATAATAATAATAATGTTTGTTTGTACCCAATGTAAAATTACTTCATGGATGCAGACCATGAAAAAAAAAACAGCTTACAAGACTACTGCTTTTTGCCAGTGCAGCATCACTATGCTCAATAATGCTGGGGCAAAAGTAAGCCTCGGGTCATTTGATTTCACATAACCGGCATATTTTTTTTTCCCCCACATATTCACTTTTTTGCCACGCATATTTGGAAAAACGGCCACTTAGACTTCTCTGCAGCAGTGTCTTAATTTATTCACAGTTTCCAGGGCCATCCATGAGTCTGGATGATGCCAAATTCTGTGTCACACGGCCAGATAATGACTTGTTGAGTGGTCAAACTTGAGCTATGATTGGTAAAATATTTTTTGTTCTAAGGACAACCATAGAAGCCTGAGTTCTCACCTGCTGGGAACATGCAGGGCTGATAGAGAACCACACCCTGATACAGATACACATTAACTGATAATGCCCATATTAATACTTTAGAGTTAAAGTCTAGGGATGAGTGTATTGAAGTAAACTGACCTTTGAACATTTTGAAGGATTGTTATTAATGGAAAGAGTGGAATTTTGCCATCAAGCATATACAATGTTTGTTTAAAATTTGTAAGAAACATAAAGAGAGATACTATATATTACTATATATACCTACACACAGTATCAATCACATGTGTAACACAGCTTTCTGGAGACTTGCAGTTTTCATACTAATGAAAGTAAGAGCTGGATGTGTCTTGTAAAATATTCTCACTTCTTAAATTCTTATAGTCCCATCTGCTTCTCATTTAAATTTCAACAAAGATTTAACAATGTGTTATGCACTGTAAGTAAATCATCTTGTTGAGTTACTTGTGTTTTTAAAATTAGCTTTTGAAACTGAAAGTGAGGTGTTTACAGATAACACAGGCATATAATTTTCCACAGTGAAGCATAGCTTATATTTCCATGAGGGATGCAGATAAAAAAGAAATTCTCATTAGTACTACTTTTATCTTTTTTTTGTTCTTTAGCAAATGTTGGACTCTCTTTTCTTTGCTTTGAAATCAAAGGCTGGTAAGCAGCATGATTTGTTACATTTGGGAAATGTTTCTTAGAGTTAAAAGTTTGGAACAATATCTCAGATGATGGCACAAATATTAATTTTTGATCACACAAGTCTGTTCATCCCTAATGATTGTAAAGTAGTCATCTTTGAAAAAGAGAAAAGATTAAATAGATCCATATTTCACCAAAGACATGGGTTCCTTACATATTTTGAAACTTGAGAGTTATGAAAAGAAAGTGTAATGCTTGATCAAGGGAGAAGATAAAACATGAAGCACTGCATTTTGCTTTAGTGAATGTAGGTATCAAGGTCATCTGTATAACATGCTCTGCTATTGATAGCACTCGGAAAGTCTGTCAGTTTTACACACAGAATCTCAAAAGACTTGTTAACAACCTCTCAGTCCTATGAAAATCTTTACCAATACAAATGGGCACTCTACCTAGCCAACCTGATGGACCAGCACCGACTACTGCAGCTGATACCGGTGCTGATGTTGGCCCCATTAATATGCTGGCAAATGTCTGTGTTGGCATGGTGTTCCTGTGAGTCTGCATGCCAGTGTGGCAGCAGGTGTCACACCTTGCAGAATATAAGATCATTGATCACACTCTGTCTACATGCACAGCAGAGAGAAATCGTATGTTTTGCCTCTCTAATATGGTAGAATTAGTTTCCCAAAGACTGCACAGAGATCGCTGGTTGATTATTTAGCTCTGCAGCAAGTAGCTACACCTGGACAGTTAAAAAATGCGCAGATATAAAAGTTCCTATCATAAAATGTGTACTGACCAACTAGCGGTAGGTCTTGTTTTGAGGAAAAACACCAAGATTGAACTTCCACAATCAAGTTTTAGTGTATTTATGCACAATTAATTAAACTAGATTAAACATATTGAGAAGCTAATCACGGCAACAAATGGGAATATATCTGGAGTAAGTGGAGGCACCAGAGATGAACAGAACAACATCCATTCTTCTAAGTGGATTATGATGAGTGAAGTAGTTCACATCTATTTTTTAGAAAAATTACAACCCTAATAATATCTTCAGTCCTGCCAGGGTAACATTACTTATCCAAATCTGTGCAATTCTTGGTACTGTCAGTTCACATTGCTTTTCCTTCTCTATTTCAAAATGTGTATTTCCCTCTCGTTGCTGCAGCTCCGCCTGTTTACTGCAGCTACTGTATCTATTAGTGAGGTTGTGAACTTATATGTTGTCCTTCTTGATCAGCTTTGTATGCTTAAATCTAACTTTGCTGTATATTGTGCACTTAATTTTCAAGTGATGACATTCTTTTGCTTGAATCTAATGGCCTCTGGAGTCCATATTTATTTTAATGTGTAGTTGTTCATATTTATATTTATATTTTCATTTCAGTTCTTACAGCGGTTATGCCAAAACAGACCACACATGTTAAAAAAAAAAAAAGAAAAGTGTTGTTCTTCCTCTGCAGTCTGTGTGGGCTGTGTTGGCTGAAGTGAAAACAAGCACAATTGTACCCGTGGCCTGCAGTCAGGAAGAGGCAACAGCATCTGTTGAGGAAGGTTGTTATTTTTTTCCTCAACTTTTCTGGTTTTCTCTTTTCCCCTGGACAACTCTCCACCTGCTAAGAAGAAGACATAACATACAATTGAAAGCCAAAATGGCAGCTGTGAGTGACCCTACAGGACTGCTGAATGTTTATCCCTGCCCAGTGTCCATCAGCTGCCCTGTCTGTCCGGATGAACATGGTTAACAAGCACCTATGTGTTTACTCCTCACCTTATCAACAGGGAGGGAGAAATTGTAGGAAAGGGAGAAAGGAAGCCAGCTAGCCTGCTAGAGCAGACTTTTAAGGGAGCTCTCAGTAGTGTTCGATCTGGCTTTTCTTTGAAGCTCTCAGTAAGGAGTCTGGTATATTGACTACACTTGCTTGGAAATTCATCTGTGATCATTTATCTTATTATGTTGGGGTTTTTATTTAATGGATTGAAATACAGGCACACAAGTCGAAACAAGTAAAAGTGCCAGCTTGAACTTTGATGCACATAAATAAGTCAGTCAGTGAACTCGTCTCTACTTGAGTTCCCCTGAGCAGGCAATAAAATCAGCAAGGATTGCAAAGGAGCTTGTAATGCCTTCCACTAAGTTGTTTGGTAAGGAATATTTTTTACTTCTGTGGATCACAGCAAACGTATAATGATGTGAGTAGTGAGTTGGTGATGAGGGTGTTAAAGTTGGGTGTTTGAGCTGATGTTTTAGCATGCCCCATTAAGTTTACTATGTATCTATATGTCTGCAGGGTAAATTAATCTAGTACTATTTTATCTGTACAGGTTGTAAATTATTGCAGTTTTCCACCTATAATGAGAAATTACTTGTCCAGCATTCTACACAGACATCCCAAATACAGTTAATAATATACTGATATTGAGCTCCTCACAGAGGGAGGCCTTTAAATTACTGTCTCTTACGCTGAAGATCTGCTTTAATTATAGCTGTTTCCTTACATTGCTTTACCTTTTCGTTTGTTTGTGGGGCTCAGCACTTTTTTTTTTTTTTTGCCGTGTTCAGGTTGTGCATTTATCTGTTCTTTAAGGTATGCGAGATTCAAATCATATGGTAGTGTTCTTGCAGATGTGTTCCTTGTTTTCATTAGTATGGCCAGACGAATACCGGGTTTACTGATTTGGAAACAGCAGGTGTACTCCGCCGTGCTGGCACCTTCGAGCAGCAGCACTTCATTAGTCGAAGCAATTACTTTTGGGCAGTTGTGGTTTCACCTGAGTTGCACGAGTATGAGCGTGTGTAACTAATTGAAAGTATAGACCTACACCTCATGAACAAGCCACAGTGACCCTTGAGTGACTGTGAGGGACAAGAAAAGTTTCCTGCTGTAGTTTGAAAGAGCATGGAGGACGACAGTGACACATATAAATCATATAAGAGTTTTTACTGGTACACTGTGCTGCTGTATTTTACTATTTTCTTTAGAAGTTTCAAAATGCAAAAAAAACCTTACAATGATCTGAAATACAGGAATGTTGATAAAATGTATTTTTTAAAGGGAGACTGCAGAACTTTCTCTTTAGCCTGAAAGAAAAAAAAAAAGTTTTCGTGGACATTTTTCCTGGACAGAGAAATACTGTCCAGTCCAATGTGAAGCTTTCCTGTTTATCTTCTGTCTACCCCCTTGGTAAACATCTATCTCATCTACATAATTATATCCTCCCAGTGCACCTGTGGTATTATTCTTTATCACCTAGCATAATAAACTCTTAGCCCCCTTGTTACCAAATTATATAGTTGCTATAAAACACTGCATTCAATGCACTTTGCTTCTCTCCCCCATGTGACACATTTAGTTGATCATTGTCAACTTCAACATTTCCAGCTTGGCTCTGTCTTAACAGTAAATAAATGCACATACCGTGCTGATCCAATCTGGTCCGAAGCTTTACTTATTAAGAAAAGATTAATTTTAAGACTAAATAGCTCATGAATAATTTGTGAACAGGGTGAATAAATTCCAAAGTTTACAGTGATGCGCCCCGTGAGACCAACTTACACAGCCCATGAATGCAAAAACAAGGCCATTGAAATGTAGGGCAATGCTCCTGTTCACCCTCTTTGCCTCATCAGGTGACTCAAACAAGGCTACAAGAAGCAGACATATGAGCTCTGCTACGGGGTGAAGCTTAAGGGAACATGCTGTGTAATGTACACCACCTGTGCACTTCCTGGCTGTGGTATTACTGTGGCTACAGTCGCTACGACAGGCTCAGCAGAGGTCATTTGCATACTTTATGACTCTGGGTAAAAGAGGATAGAGACCATGAGAGGTAGGCAGGCAGTGAGTAGGGAAAGAGGGTGTCAAAGCGTGCCTTTTTGTGTGAGTCACAAGCCCTACCAGTTAAAACTGGTCAAATCCATCTACAAGCCCTAAGATGTGCTGATGGGTGAAAACCAAACAGCTGTGAGGTAGGTTGTTTTTGAAAGTTTCTTTTCCCTTACAGGACACATGTTTTGTAGGCAGGCCCTCTGTGATGCTGTCTTTCTTCTGTTGTTGTTGTTGTTTTTGTTATTGCTGCTTGCTCTCTACTCCTGAGGCTAGCTCAGGCCTGGGTATCTGTACAGTTGTCTCTGTTTCCCTTCACTTGTCTTGTCTGTAGTGGATCAAATAGACTGCCCTGAGAACTGCTTATCGTATTTGAAAGCATTTAATAAACCGGCCTCCAGGCTGGCTGTTTTTGAAATGGAAATAGAGGAGCTGAGATGGAAGAAAGGGATTTCTGTAGATACCTACGTGTTATACGAAATGAAAGAAAATTAAAGGCATTACTGTGTGTGTTTGATTATAGTTGTTGACCAGATATGTAAATTCAATATTTTAATGGTTTGTTTGCTGAGTCACAAGGGCAGAGAGACTGAACTTGAGTCCATTCTGGGCTACAATACTCCTGTGTTAATGATTTATACTAGAGTAGTAAAGAAGCAACTCTTCATATGGAGTATAACTGTAGTGTATACTGTATGTGTATAATAAGTTCCTCTTGAATGACATGTCTTAATGATTCTCGAAGCACCAACATTTATCCTATGATTTCTTTATTTATTAGTTTCATTTGTTTCTAATGAAAGAGTAATTGACTGTTAAAAGTGACTGACAGTTTGCCCCAGGAAACACAGTTACCAGAGCTTAAAAAGATTACTACTCTAAAGCTAATTACCTATAATGACTAACTTAATATCAATCACAGAGTGTTAACAGACTCCCCATCACAGCCTAGAGTGATTAAATGATTGATGGCTGCAAAAATGTTGACTTTGTGAAGTAACAATGCATTGATTTTAAAGTTTATCAATGCAAATTCACGATGCCTGCTAATTACTTAAATTTGTGCTGCTCATGTAACTACAATAGGGGTTGACGTGCTGCAGTATGTAGCATACGCTGTATAGCAGGTACACACCCTTAATATTTTGTACTTATGTCTTAAACTCACATGATGACACAATCAACTGTTGGCCTCAGCCAGACTAGTTAGTGTACTCATTTATGTCCTGGTAAATTTAATAAGCACGTAATTGCAGCACATTTGGTTTTTCACTCGCACTTTAAAACATTAATAAGAATAATTTATGCAGGCCTGACTGAATTCCTCAGATTAAGTAATTTATTTATTATAATCAGAACTAACACCTGGGTAGCTAGTGTTGAGTTTGCTAACACCACAGTACAGCAACATAATATTGTCACATTGTCTTGTCACACAAGGTGTAATTTTTCAGCCCAAATAGGCAATTATGGGTCTGTGCCCTTGTCAGTCTAGCAAGTAAACAAATAGGGGTGTAATATTACGTCTCTTCATTGTGCATAACCTAAATCATTCAGTGTGTTATTTGTTGATGTGGGCACTGATGAGTTTTGACTTTTCCATTTAAAAAGGAAAAAGTGAAATTATGGTGTTAGACATAATAACATTTTCTGTCAGATAATCCTGCTGTGCCCCCAGGATTAAGACATGTTTAAATGAGGCACAATTCAATGAAATGTTGAATGTGTTTACACTACAAGCATTGTTGTGCAATTAAATTTCTTGTTGCAAACATATGTTCTCCCATGAGGAGGTTAATCAAAATAGCAAAGGTCTGGAATGATGTAATACTTGCATCTGCTGTCATTATATAATTTGCAGTAAGTACAGTAAACTTTCTTTATGAGCCTAAGAGCTGGTACATGGATAGAGAGGAAAACAAGATGCTGATAGCTAGTAAAGTGCCGTATTGCAGTGCAAGTAATATGCAAATGGAAAACTTGTAGTTAACACTGGCTGGCGATGTGCAATGAAAACCTGCGTTTCCTGTGGCCCGCAGTAGTGTTTGACTGAAGGGCATGGCTGCTGTATCTAGGTTAACAGATAAAGCATAGTTGGAAAATATATCATTTGAATTGGAGATGTGTTGACAAACATGTTCCTGCAGGCATGATTGAGAATGGAGCTGAAAGAATGATGCAAAAGGAAAACAGGAAACAGTAAAGCTCTAGCAGTGCAGTTATATTTGCAGCAATCAGTAGAAAATTAAAGCAGTGTTGGTGTGGATGTATCTGATGAATACAGTGATGATACATTTATGCCAAAACACATCACCAGTATTGGAAAAGAGTGGCCAAAGCTAAGTGAATATGCAGCTATCGCATTGGACACTCACTGCATTATGTGATTGTCGTGCTCATAATGCCAAAATGGAATATGTGCACTTAGCTGCATCTTTGAAATCCTGTGTTGTGAGTGTATGTTGTGGGACATACTGAGCATGTGAATGTACAGAGGAGTTGTTTATGAATTGAAAAGTTTCTATGGACGTTCTGTTACTTTCTTTTACCACGAAACTAGGTCACTGTTAGCATTCATTGTAACCACCATGAATCGAGCCTGCAAACTTCTAAAGGAACAAGCTGGTAGCTAAAGGTTTTTTAGAACGCAGCGTTTTAGTAGAGTTTTTTTTTTATTTTTTTCTTATTTCTGTTTTTGCTCTGCTGACATTTTTTTTAAATCAGAAATGCACATATTGATAAATAATGATTTTGTAAATGTTTAAATGAATTCAGAATTTGACTTTATCTGTTATGTTTTTATTTTCAATCTACTTTTTTATTCAGTATTAAATGCGATCAAGCTGGTTCATCAGAATGTATTATAATTTAAGCAACAAAAACATCTTCTTGAGCTTGTCTACTCCCAGTGTACAGTATTCATTCCTGATGCAGTGAAGTTGTAGGGGAGCTTACGATAGAGTTAAAAAAGAAAAAAAGACCGACTGAATGAAGGAGCACAGGAACCATTAGGGCCTTCAAAGGACTATAGCCACCCTCTTTGTTACGGATGTTGCAGGCAGTCAATGCTGTTGTCTACTCTCATGCTGTATGAAACCTTTCTGTTTACTTGTTGCAATCATGCATCAACACTTTCATCCTCTTACTACTTTGCTTTGCTTTTGTTTTTGTATCACTAGCTTCTTGTTGCTTTCTTTGGAACTAATAATACTGTAAAAAACCTGAAGCCAGTGCCTGGTGGCCACAGCACCTGTAAGTTAAAAGAAGTATAAAGAGTGGCAAATAGAACTTATTACAGTCATTCTCTATACTCCTATGTAAAAATAATGATGTGTAACACACTCCCTCACACTGTGTGCTTTTTGTTCCCTGGAGAACTGTGTTTGTTGTGTTTTGTAACATTGCAGATGCAATGCAAATCACAATCATACCCTCTCTTGTTGCTTGTTATGTCTTCTTTAGATGTGGAATTGGAAAAGAGTCCTTGAGCTGGGCCTTTCCACACACACCCACACACACCGATATGCACACCATCTCTTACAGACGCATCTCTTTTCTAACACAACTCACACACTTTTTTGACGTATGGGCTGACTATATTCTTAAAGATATTGCTTACCCTTCACGCTTGACGTGATTTCAGAGAGGAGGTGGTACAGAGCTGTCCTTCTCTTGCGCTTTACATGTTTTAGAAGACAAGGTTGAAAAGCAGTGCAAGCGAATGCAGTATATTCTCAATTATACAAACATTTGATGGACTTGAGTGGTCACACATATATACTAAGCCTACATGTAGCTGTATCTTGTACAGTTCCACATCTATCGTCTCCTCCCAAACATATACAAAGTAAGCCATGGACTGGAGGCTAAAGTAAATAAAGAACAGTACACTAAAAGAAAGAAAAAAACTGCTGTGGAGGAGGTGATGTAGTACACAGCAATCTTTGGGATATGTCAAAAATATGGCATGCATTTAATAGCTTGACAATCGCACAAATTGATATTGGCAGCGAAATAAAATAACAGTCAAAAAGTCTGTGCTTTACCTTAAAGCAGGCAAATGTATGAACTGTAGCGAGAGGTGACTTTGTTGTAGGATTTTAATAAAGGTCTTACTTCACATAACAGTCTAAGAATGCCAAGGAAGATCTATTTGTTTATTATCTGTGTAATCAGTGTATGGCAGCTTGTAAAACTTGCAATAAATATTTTACAGCAACCTTTAGTCCACATGAGAAGTCGAGCAGTTCCCCTTGCATTTTCTTTTATTTGACTCTGGCCAACAAAAAAGACTGAATAATTAAGAGAGAATTGTAGCCCAGTGCTGGTTAATGAGACAAAGAGCACAGTTTACATAGTCTCTTACCACTTTATGATGATAATTTAATACTTTATACGCTGTTCATTGAATAAAACATGGTCTTTAATAAAGATTCCTTATACTGTAGATCCAAATCACGTAACCTCCATGTGCTGAGACACAGTCCCGTCCTGAGATTTGCTGAGTGTAGGTGATAATAATTCTTAGAACAGGTGCTTCACCATAAGCCCCAAGGCCTGGGGAAGTGAATGATTAGTGGCATTCCCCCAAGATGCATTGCTCCTCTGTATTAAAACCAAATTCTGCCTTTTATTCCCTCTAGGGTTTATTAAGTGGGCTGGCTGCCATAGCAACGCTTTGGCAGGATATTGCCAGGATAAGCCATAATGGGTCTCTGGACGCAGTTCACTCTCCTCCTGTGGAAGAACTTCACTCTCCGGAAGAGACAAAAGGTACACTTGTGCTCACCTGCTCCTTTCGCAAATCAACGTATAGCTGCTAAAATCGGTCAGCAGTGGGGGGAAAATGAGGATCTGGTCTCAGGGTTGTGTTATCAAGGGCAACTAAGTTATTCATGGGAGGGAAAGGTAATAAGAGGGATTTACCAAGAAAATTGTCTCCTACAGAAGTAAGCTACCTTTAACTCTCCCACTAGAGAACAAGAACAATCTTACCCTAATGCTGACCAATTCAAAGTGTCACCTTCAATTTTTGGAGATCTATCTCTTGTGCATGTTATGTCACATTGCCTGTATTTTAGATCTAACAAAGCCAGCCTTTGGCCTAATGGAAGTGGATAGGGAGTGACGAACGTTAAATGCTTTGTTTGAAGGGCAAATACTCTTTCTAGCTTTCTTGCAAACTTACTGTCAGCAATGTTATCCAAAGATTTACTATCATTGCAGTTGACCAAAATACTTTTTACTTTACTTTTTAGTCTTCACGTACCTATCAACTGACACTGTAATACACTTTCTCTGGCACTTTAACTTTAGCTGAAGCATTGAAAGCTTTCAATATTTCAACTTTTTGACAGTTTAACTGATTCCAGTGCTTTTGCTTCACATGTTTGTTCAACTGCCTATAGGGATTACATTTCAAGAGTGCTCACACTTAAAAAGACGCATCAAACCCTTTCAGTGCTTCAGCTACAACAGACAGTTCAACTGCTTTTAGTGATTTGACTTCAAATCATGGTTGATGTACTATAAGTGCTTAATAATGTCAAAATCTCTGAACAAGTCCAATAAAAAAAACAATTCAAACCATTTAGCTTTAGTGTCGTTCAAACTATTATTTTATTTAGTTTCTTCAGTACATAGAAAGAAAAACTGAAATTTCACATTGGCCTCCCATTGCTCTTGATCATTGTTTCCTCACCTTGATTGGAGTCCAGCTGTGGTTAATTAAATTGTCTGGACATGATTGGAAAGGCAGACGCTACTATAGAAGGCCCCACAGCTGATAATGTGTTCTGTATCAGAAACCAGAAACCATAAGGTCAAGGAAACTGCCTGCAGAGCTCAGAGACAAGCTTATTGCAAAGCATGGATCTGGGGAAGGCTATAAAAAAAATATCTGCTGCACTCAAGGTTCCCAAGAGCACACTGGCCTCCATATTTCTCAAATGGAAGATGCTTGGCACAGCCAGGACTCCTCCAAGAGCTGGTCCCTTGAGCAATCGGGGAGAAGGGCTTTAGTAAGAGAGGTGACCAAATACCCAATTGTCAATGTGACTGGTGATCCTGTGTTGAAATGGGTCACAGTTCCAGGAGGAAAACCATCACTGTCAGCCCTCCACCGATCTGGGCTTACTTGGCAGAGTGACTAGACAGAAGCTTCTTCTCAGTGAAATGAAAGCCCGATTTGGAGTTTGCTAAAGAGCATCTGAAGGACACTCATACTGTGAGGAAATAGTTTCTCTAGTCTGATGAAACCAAGGTTGAACTGCCTGGCCTCAATTCTGAATGTTATGTCTTGAGAAAACCAGGCACTGATTCTATATATCTCTGTATACACTAAACTTTACACTGTAAGATGGCTTCTGTTGTGATTTGGCACTATATAAATACAAGTGAATTGAATAACATCCTAACAGTGAAGCATGGTGGTGGCAGCATCGTGCTGTGGGGGTGTTTTTCAGCAACAGGGACTGGGTTAAAGGAAAGCTGACAAGCCAAGACAACATGGGAGTAGCTTAGGGACAACTCTGTGAGTGGCCCAGCCAGAGCCCTGTCTTGATCCCTATTGAAAGTTTCAGGGGAGTCCTGAAAATGGCTCTCCACCAATGGTCCCCATCCAACCTGACTGAGCTTGAGAGGATTTGCAAAGAAGAATGGCAGAAAATCCCCTAATCCAGGTGTACAAAGCTTGTCTCATCATACCCTTAAAGTCGTGTGGCTATAATAGCTGCCACAGGCACTCTAACAAAGTACTGAAAGTACTGATTAAAGGGTCTTTCTGAATTCAATTAAATTCAATTCAATCTTATTTGTATAGTGCCATATAACAACAGAAGTCATCTCAAGGCACTTTACACTGTAAGGTTTAAGTTATAATAGTAATAATAATTGTCATGTTTTATCTGTGTAAATATTTTAGTCATCTGATTATATGTGCATTTTGGAAAGATGGGGAAGAAGAAGGTTTCCTCTAACCAGTGGGCCAGTTGCCAGCCAGGAACTGTACATGTGTGCTGAATTTAAGGTTATGAGATTTTTAATGGGCACATTAAACAGCAAAAGTTCACTGTGTGTGTATCGAAACCTGGTTCAGTTTTTATTTTTCAAAATTTAGCCTTGAATCACATAATCAGTGTGTTATATAAGGTAAGATAAGTATAGTTTTATTGCCATTTACAAGGGGCTATACATTGATATTGGGAATCTTAAAACATGTGCCTACACTTTCTAGTATGTGGCGTCTCTGGTTCTGTTCTGTATTGCACTATCACGAACAAGGTGTGAATTCGATGATGAGGGTCCCATCACTAATACCACAATAAAATAAAAAGTACACATTTTTGCTCTAAACTATGTTGATTTAAAAAAATGTTCTTGATGTTAACAATTCAACATTTTATATTTACACATCATTATTGGTCTCCTGTTGAACCTTTAGTCTCATTGCTCGCTTCCAGTCAGTTGCCTTAACCCCAGTCATTACTTCCTTGTTCTCATCACATAAACTAGCCTACACATGATCAGCCAATGATATATTGTGGATATTATTACCTCTGATGTCACCTACACTGGCAAAGAGGTCACATGCTACAGGAATATAACAGTTACACCATGTGTCTGAACTGTATTTCAGGGGTCAGAACAAGTTGTCAAGGAATCTAGTTAGCCCTATGAGTCATTTTGAGACAGATATAGCTGTTACAAAGAGCCACATTGTGTTCTTTGATTTAAACCCTTGCAGTGATGATAGGAGTCACATCCACCCACTTGTTTTGTTAGGAGTTCAAGCACAGCAGCGTGCCTGATGCCAGAGAAGAACAAAAGACATCTTCACACAAAAATATCAGCTTTCATCAAAGTTCATACTTTTTTGAATAACTCAAGGCAAAGTCATTCGAAATTTACAACTTTGTATCTGGGAAATATTCTCCTTTTTAATCTTATCAACCAGCTGTCTAGAACAGGATGGTATCCTTTTGTATCAGGAAGAAATATGGGTCTGTGTTTCCCCTAGAATATGTGAGGGGACAGTGGTGGTTTTGTGCATGAAACATGGGATATTTGGCCAATGTCAACATGAAATATTGTTATTAGACAAAACCAGTGGGAGTTAGCAAGGACAATGGTGCTTCTGGAGGGCTTGTGGAGGTTAATGACCAATTATATGAATGCCTCACCAAGCATTTTAAGATTTTATAACAGGCATGAAACTGATTTTATGGTCCAGTATTTCACATAATTTCATAGGAGGAGATTATCTATTCACAAAGAAGCTGGTGTCCAATGGCAAATGCCTGGGGAGCCAGACATTGAGAAAGTCCCAGTGATCTGTGTTTCTTCTCCGTGCCTTTTCTGTCATCACTGACAGACAGCCTGAAGGAAATCAAAGGACAGAATTTGAATTCTGTCTCGTTTCTTTGAAATATGTGTATTATTTTCATTTGTATTTGATTGATACAATTGTACAACTAAAGAGATGTGACCCATCTGAACTAAATAAGTGTTCATTCCCTTTTTTCATACTTGTTCTACTGTAGAAACCATTCTTTATTTCAAAGGGTTTCCATGGGGATGTGGCATCACAAGCAAATATATATTGTATTTTTCCCACCTCCGTCTGCCCTCCAGTTAAATTATGAAGACAGTGCCTGTAGTATAGATCTTGTCTTATTATCAGTGCTAATGTGAGTCATCAGATATGATGTCTGAACACGGATTTGTTGATGGAGCTTTCCAGCTGATTCCTATAAGCAGGTCACTCCACCAGAGATGTTGAGAGGGCTGAGTATGCAGGCAGACCAGGTCAGCCAAGGTTAGCAGGGAGGGCGCAGTGGGTGAGTACAAGGCCAGCGGGAGAGGTTGTTGAAAGATGGTGTGCCAAGGGGGATATAAAAGCCTAGATGGCAGAGGGTGTGGGATGAAGACTGAGATAAAGATGAGCTGGATATTACTTCCTGTTTAAAACACTTCACCACCGAGCTGAATTGCCTTTATAAAATGGCCTTCAGCTTTCAAGGATGCATGTTACTTTGACTTTTTTGCATAAAGAACCTGAATTGCTTTGATATTTCCACAGTAACAACATACTAATCTTTGTACTAGAATATACCTCAAGGCCAAGTAAGAGGGAACAACATGAGAAACTAGCTGGTGAGCAAGTAAAACCTTGAGGCTACCCATTTGCTTTTTAGGTTTCTCTGTCCTGCTTCCTGTGGTTGAAATAAAAGCCTGGGATGTCACATAGGGTGCACTTGCTAGCCGGTGTTGAGGTGGTTGTATTAAAGCAAGGAAGTGGTTGGTACTCTTCATCCAGGAGAGGATTGAGTGTGGCAAGGAGATGACAAGGAGTGTTTGATAGCTTCTGCTCAGGGAGTCACAAGAAGAGATTGCTGTTTCGATCCTGTAAGTGGTCAGAGGAAGAACAAGGCTAACAGAGAAACATATGAACTATGTCATGTGCAGCCACATTGTAAACACACAGACCCACAGTACATGAGGCCATTTAAGTCATTGAGCATTCAGCACCTCAAATGTTATCATTTTCAAGCTGTAAGTATTTTGAATAATTATTTAAATGATCAACTAAATTTGTTAAGGCATGACAGTTGTACTAATTTGTTTGAAAGTACGGCTGGTTTGTGTTTCCTAACAAAAAACTGACCACACGTTTTCTCAGGCCCATAAGATCTTTGCTGATGGTGTTGTCACATCTTTAACTAATGAGAAAACAATGCAAATAATGTCAATAATGTCAATCTTAATAATGCTCCGCAGATGTGTTTCACAAACAGAGTATGAAAATACAACCACTTTTTCCACTTGTGCAGGTGCGACTGGTCGTTGAAGTGCTATGGCCTCTGTTTCTCTTTTTCATACTGGTGTGGGTGCGGACTACCAATAAACCAATTTTCCAAGACCAATGTAAGTAGAAACTCGGTTGTAATGTCAGTCACACCTGCAGGACATCTAGGTTTAATGTGTTTTTTCACAACAACTCCTATCGCTCTTGAAAACATTGATATATCCAGTACACCCCGTGACATCACTACATATAATTTTCCAAAAGATTTAGCTGTGCAGCTGAGTAGACAAGTAAGTGTTCAGTATCTCTGTTCCTTTAGGTCACTACCCAAATAAAGCTATGCCATCAGCTGGTGTGCTGCCATGGCTTCAAGGTATGATGTGTAACATCAACAATCCCTGCATGAACTATCCAATGCCAGGGGAGACACCAGGACAGGTCAACAATTTCAACAACTCCATGTATGTACTTGTTCACTTTTCTGATCTTAAATACAGAAGTTAAGATGAAAAAAAAAAAAAGTTTTTTTTATGATTCAACATCACATTTAGGGCATAACATTTATTATTTTCATTTTGCCGAATTGTCAGAATCGCTGGGATGCTGATAGAGCTGCAAAACCTCCTCGTGAACAGATCTATTCTCAGCAAGGCGCAGTTACTAGCAGATGACCTCAATCAATGGACTTTAGCCCTGTCACAGTCTAACTTTCAAAATGGTAAGGTAATTTGATAATAGTTTTTTTTTTTTTTTTTATGAAAGGGTCTTTTAGTGTTACTTTCACACACTACTGTGTAAATTGGTAAAGATATAAAAGAGTAAAAATTGCCATAGTGAATACTCAGCTTCAGCAACAATCACTCTGCAATGTCTTTGTTAAGTAGTCTCCATCAAGGAAAATATCCCCTTCATGTGGATGACAAGTCGGAGGATTTGTTATTCCCCTTTATCCCTCAAAAACAATGTTGTGTGATTATTTATGATGCAATTTGCAATGCAGACTGACAGATCATTTGTCTTGATAAGTTGCTGCTTTGCATTAGGCTCATTTAGCCTGATGATATTCAGATTTTCATACGCCACCTAATTTGCAAAAACGCAAAGGGGGGCAGCCTGCTGTTCAACCAACGGGTTGTGGGCCATTTGCATTTTGGGGTCGCTGGCTTGTAATATACAAGATTAAATCCATCAAAGATCTAAGCCAGGACATAATTAATGGGTTTCACTGTCTGAGGTGAGAGCACAAAAGGTCATTAACAAGTATAGAGATAGAAGTACTATCAAAAGACTGGGATGGCAGAGGTGATTGTGTTGTCCTTTTTTGTTTTTGCCAAGGCTTGATTAAAAGACTCAGGTGGTCACTTCAATCAGAAAGGCAATAGTGTTCAAGAAGAGCCCAGAGCATGTTCTACTTCCCAATTATCTAACCTTGTTCGTGTGTCATGATTCCCCTGCAGACATGAGTGGCATAATAATATGTGTTTAGTACAAATCAGGAGTTGTATTGAGCTTAGGCAGAGTATCAAACAGAATAATTAATTCAAGACAATATTGAATGATTGTTGCCAAACGTTTATCTTTATTGAACCTTAGATTAGACAGTATGAGTCACTTCTCTTCCGCATCGTAATTGACTGACTTTCATGCATTGCACTGGTGAAAAGGGTAATCTAATTAAATGACGTAACCTCTTCATCGTCTCAGTAACGCATGTTGTTGAGATAATGATATGTTGAAGGAATACAGTATGAGTCTGTGAATATGCTGAACGGAGATCCCTGCTATGTCGAGCTTTGTGAGGGCCCTGTGTTACAATAAACAGTTGGGTTCGAAGCTGACTCTTAGAAATCCTGCAGCTAATCAGGAGAAAATGGCTGGTTAACAATCTGGGACATGTTAAGCAACAAATTGTCTTCTTTCACACACTCATGCAACTCAAGTGTTCAGCTCCTACTTGCACCAGTGAAGGATTTAATTAAAACCGTCATCTAGAAGGCATCATTTTATCTCATATTCATCAGTCTGCAATACCACTCGAAGCAACACATAGAACAAAACCAAAACATCATTCTAGCATGACTTGTGCATTTCTGATGTTCCATTTGTTCTGTACTTCGTACACATGAAACATTCTGGGATTTCTTTTCATTTTAGGTGTTGATAGACGGGACCATTGTGAGTTATGATAACATTGTATTCAACAGCTGCGCTGCAATAGCTTCGAGCAGAGCCTTTAGCTTTAACTGTGTTTTTTCTACAACAGAATAAATCCTTTAGGTTTTGGTTAAGCAACCTTCCCTTGCAGCAGAAAGGCTCCTGTCCGGTTAGTTACACGACAGGCTCTCTTCCACTATTGGTACAGTATAGGTTCCCGTTAGACTCACATGTTTTTGCATGCACCCAGATTTGTCTGCAGTCATGTGGAAACCAAATGTAGGAGGATAGACAAACAGTTGTGGCAGACACAAAAGGCTGCAGGGTTGGCTGCAAAATATCTGCAGTGCAGATGGCGAGTGGGAAAGATTTGTGATCAAACTATGACAATAAAAACAAGCAAATAAAATTTCCTGGTCTGTTCTGAGCATCACACAACACACCTTATCACTTCAGTGTTGAGTACACCTCTGCTTAAATGTGTTTGCTGTATCAGTTGCAGTGCTGCAAAAGTAATGCCGCTCTGTCTTTATGCTTAAGCTCAACCAGTGATCCTTAGGAGTATTCTGCAAGACAATGAAAGCTTCTCCACGCATCTGAAAGAGAATTTGGCAGTGCCACCAACCATCATCCAAAGCCTAATGAATGCTAAGGTTTACATCAATCCAGTGAGTATCATTTCACAACCCTCCTACCATGGTGAAAACCATTGAATGTAGTATCCAGTAAGTAACCTGCTTTGAACTAAAATAATATAATTTGTGAATAAAATGTCCAAACTCTAGTATTTGCTTTGACAAGAAGTAATCTGAAGATGCCTACATTAGCTTATTTAGAATGAACTGAACTTGAAGCAGTAATGAGACTGATGAGTGTCTTTTCCCCAGTTGATACACTGGTATGTATCAAGTAATATACAATAAGCTGCAAGAGGGTAATTATGTTTCACTGACACTCACAAGGATGGAGGAGGTTTAAACAGAGCATGTACTGATTCAAGGATTGTTACTGTGTATGAGGCACTGTGATTGTTTCAGTGGCACAAACTCTCCTATGTGTCTAGAAAGTAAAACTTCCCAGTTACTACTAAGAACTCATTCTCTGTCTTCTGCCCATTAATCCTGTCTTGCTTGGTATTAATATATACTCTGGTATAATTCATATGCCCTTGTACCTGCATGTATGTATGTGTGTGAGTGTGTTGTTGTGTGCGTTTTTTGTATGAAAACATAAGGCTAAATTAAAAGTGATATTTTATATGTGATCTTGAAATGTGATTTATCCACACCATCTGCTTGTGCAACATTCCAAAGGACACGACGCATGAATAAATAAAACAAAGTCAGATACAAAATTCTACCAAAGTTGGTGTTTATTTTTTTTTATTTATTAGTTGATGGGCATCCCAAGGCCAGATAACCTGAGGAGGATCCTGTGCGAGGGGACAGGTCTGGATGGGTATGTCCAATTTAGCAGCCAGGCTGAAAAGAAGGCTTTTCAAAATGTCAGCTGCTCCCTCACTCCACAGCAGCTGATTAACACCCAGCAAGTATTCCTGCAAAACTTGGATATGAGAAAAGTGCTTTCTGAGGTGAGCTTTTCTTGCTGTTTCCATCACTATGAACAAATGTCACAACGTGTCTAATGAAACTTGAAAGGTTTTTGTGTGGTTGGATACAAATGGTCTAATCTTGTCAGAAGCTGGGGAGCATTTGGGAACTGTGTTTACCTTTACTGACCTGTTAGGGACATTTGTACGCATATTTATATCTCAGATATCTTAAAGTCAGACGGCATTTTGATTTGTGGCAGCTCCACTGACAGATGTTAAAACGTAGAGCAACAAGTAGTCCTGTAACCTCAGGACTTTGACATGTGATTCAGATTAGTATGCTGAGTTATGGAGCGTTGTACACTGTAGTGAAGTAACACGTGACCAGTCAGTGGCTGATAATAAAGGTCACCACCACACTTGTGGCCCATTGCACTGAAGTGCAAATTACCGACTCTTTTTATGTCCTTGTCCACGCAGATATTTCACCAGTGTAATTGCAATTAGACAGTTTTACAATGTAAGAGTGACTAATGGAGCTGCTACACTGGGAAAATCCAAAATACTATACATTCATTTGCTAGAATGAATTTTACTTATTACATTTGCCTAGTAAATACATAGTTAAAACACAGATTGATATATGCACGACTATACAGTCTTTGTGACAGAACTATTTTTTTTTTATTATGGCTACAAACACATCTATATCTAAACTAAGGGCAGTCTGTAGGTGCTTTTTATATGTCAAATTGACCCGTTGAGGCCTCCTATTTCTGGCAGGTGGCATGTAGAAGTTATGATGGATATCATCCCAAGTTGTAGGTTAATAAAACAAAGTAAACAAGCTAATTTTCAGCTTGGTGGTTCTATCATTTATATACTGTAAGATGAAATGATCTCGAGAGAAGTATTCCAAGCACATTGGCTGTGCTAACTATAATTCTCGCATGGCTTGCAGAAAATTGAATGAAAAGACAATGATTTTCTGTGCCAGCCAATTGAGCAACCAATTTAAACATTAAATGTTTAATGCTTGTCTGGCTCTGTGACTTAGTGAGATGAAGAAATATCTTTTAAAGTTGAAAGTTGCTAATGTTTTCACTTCAAGAGCAACACCCTTACACTTTTTAAAAATGTTATTACTGCACCATTATCTCACTGTAGTTTTAGTTCTCATATTTTGAGTGAGAAATCATTTTCTTTCCCAGAGGGTGTAAGCTTTCAAAATTGTCACTGTCAGCTGTACCTCTGTGTCTTTTTAACTAGAGTGCATGCAATCAGGTGGGAATTATTTATTAGAACCAATGTTTTCTTGAATTTTTTTAAATCTCCCAGCTTCCTTTGGGATGATGAAAGCTTGCACTTTTCTTTGGGTTTATCTTTCAGAGAAAATATATGGGACAGCAAATCCAATAAATAAATGATAAGGAAGGAAGTTCGTAGGAGAGAGCATTTGAACAATTTAAGCCCACAGGCGTTTTCAGAGGCAGAAAAAAAAAAAAAAAAACAGAAAGCCCAGACAAGATATGGTGGAAAAGCTCTTCAGTGCCTCAAGCAAATGGATGGAAAAGAACATCAAGCCTTCATACTTAAAGCCTGACGTTGCTGAATGATTGCGATAACAACAACAACATAAAGAAAAGGACAAGGGAAGAAGTCAGGGGTTTATCACTGAGGTAGTGAGTGGCAGATGGTGATTTAGACATCGGTTTCACAGCTTTGTGTTTGGGTTTCTGGAAATAATTTCAGAACACAACAGACATGGAAGATGGTAAACAACCCCATTTAAAAGTATGTGGCACTGGACAGAGTCACTCAAATGTCAACATCTGTCTTTTTATTTGTCTGTTTTTGACAGTGTATCTTTTTTTTCTGTTTATTAGTACAACAGTTTGTTTTGTATCATTCAAAATATGTATGGTTAGTACATCTCATAGCATTAGCTTTCTAATCAGCTTACCCGGCAGTGAAAAGAAACCAACCGTTGGAGCCTTCGACAACAAAGCACAGTGGAAATTGAGTTTAACAAATGAGTGTGAGAAAACCTGTTTTGCGCCAGGGCTCACTTTATTTGCCTTTAATGTGACAATACGGAAATCTCTCCTTCCATTGATCTGCTATGCTATTGCCCGAACTATGCTTGAATTGACTTTTTTTTTTTGAAAAGAGGTTTATTTTCCCACTCTGCTCTATCTCACTCCTCTTTATACCTCTCTAAGCCTTGTTATCTTCCCACTCCTAGGCTTTTCCTGACTTTTGTCTTGCATACATTTCTAAGCTTTGTAATTGTAAATGCTGAAAAAACAACACAAGCACTTCTAATGCAGCCTATATTTGACACTTGATTTATTAAAATGACAGTGTTTGAAAGGGCATGCCATTTAGTTCTTCTAATTGGACCTTAAGAATGCCACACTTGTCACCTTATTATCAACCGTCAGCGTTGATGATGTTAGGATGCAATTTACAGGTCAATATACAGAAATTAGTGTGTAAATTTCCATTATGTAGTATCTTGAATGGAACTGCTGATATGAGATTGGTATTTTTATCACCAGTGATCTAATAAAATCTTATCATAAATTGATATGAAAGCTGTAACTGGAGCAACTGGCCGTACATAAAATACATATTTTATTTTTGTCATTTTGACATATATGTAGTTAAAAAACAAAACAAAACAAAACAAAAAACATTTGAAAAATAGAAAATGTCACAGCAAGCATCATTTTATTGTTTTATTACTTCTTTGTTGCATGTGATATCGATTGTTATTTAAACTAGGTGCTCATACCCCTCTTTAGCTGCCTTCAACTTTGGATCTGAACGCAGCAGACCGAGTGAAACTGATGGGGAAAACAACTCAAGATGCTTTACCAGTGATTCAGGAGGTTGGTGGACACTGTGCTTCAAATATTGATCCTTTATTAGATGGTATTAACACTTAGATAGTTAAAACATCATAAAACATAAAACCTTTTGTATTTTGTACCCCATTTTTAAGTCAGCAAAGGTATTGAAACAGACAGCCGACTGTTTATTGTTACCCGTGGCCCTACACAGCTTGAAACAGAAAGGAAAAACATGAGCGACATGCACAGAACAGGTCAACCTTGCAGAAGCTAATGAACTGAGCTGTGAAAACTTATGAGCAACAATACAGGAGCCATACCATAAGAAGCAAACCACTCGTCAGCATTAAGGATTGAAAGGCCAGACTGGAATTTGAAGATTTCGAATAGAAGTCTATGCACAGATGAGACTGAGCTGCAGAAAGGATCTGCTCACTATCAAAACCATACAAGTTCATCTGTGAGGTAGTGTCCTTGGACTCGCATGGCCGCCTCAGGAATAGGTTCCCAAATTTCTATTGACAATATAATTTGTGATGGTCGCAGCAGAATGAATTCAGACCTGGACAGAAACATTTTTGAACGCCAGTGGACAGAGAAATGCACCTAAACTTAGGACTTTATCAGAGGGAAGAAGCTGAAAGTTTGGGATTGGTCCAGCAAATCATCAGTTTTTTACCCAATTAAGCATACAGTACATACTTTCTCTCCGATTAAATTTGGGTTATCTGATACAAAAGGAGCTGTGTTTATGTAGTTTATATGTTAATACGAGAAAATAAAAGGCTGACATTAATTTAACTTTCATCAAATATTCATTTTATTTTAAACCCATTTTATGTGTTCAGTGCATAGCTAACAAGTTTTTTTTCAAAATTCCTTACTTTTACTTGTTCTTATCCAGATGGCCAGGCTGCAGAGCTCTGTCTTTAAGGCCGCCAGCTCATTGAATTTCCAGCAAGACATGATTGGCAGCATCAATATGCTGCTGTGTGGAAGGCAACCTGACATCAATTCCACCAAAATGACCCTGAGCTTACGCTCACCTGGACAGGTGGTTAACAACAAGTCAATCTTCATTATGGGCAACGGTTCTGGTAAGTGTTACAGCAAAGTTCTTTTTAAAGCAAAGCTGTCGCAGAGTACTTGTATCTCATTCATGTATCTACATCTCAGATTTGGAAACGGTTTCTCGGAAACAGAAGAGGTCAGTTATTTCCTTTAAGAATCAGTGGTGTTTAATGATAATGCTAACATCCCATGGCATTTGTAAACTTGATGCCAGAGGCATCATACTGCATGTCAGCAACTGTGCTGAATTAAGAAAAAACAGGAAAGGAGAGTAAATTAGTCTTGAGTAGTGGGTGTGGCCTAGGATGAGTTTATGCACAATTAATCAAATCATGTTTTTCTCCTTATAAAACTGAATCAATGGTGTTTGATAACTTTATTTAGTACTACCTTAATAAGGCAAATTGATCGATCTACACATCTCTGTAGTAATATTCATAAGTTAGGGGTTGCTTTTACTGTTGTTTATATATATATATATATATATATATATATATATATATATATATATATATATATATATATATATATATATATATATATATATATATATATATATATAAGTAATTGTAGTAGATGAAGTAATCTGTAACTGGTGAATGCACACATAGTTGTCAGAAAATAGATGCAGTCGTGGGAGAAAAAAGGGAATGATTCATGATTTTCATGGAGCGCAGTCAAGAGCACACAGTGCAGAGGAAGTTAAGCTTGTGCATTTCCAGGAACAGGTAAGTGTGGCACAGTTGGCACCTGAGCCAGAGTTGGAAACCAGGTTTGATTCCAAATACATGATCAGCAGCTTTGTTAGGGGCTGGCTTCGCCAAGTCGCAGCCAATCAAATCAGCTTTTGCCTTTCCACTTAAAAGCTGTGCACTCCCCACTCTTACATAATGATGTTTTCCTAATGGACAGCAAAGTCCAGAGCAACTTAGCCCGACTGGAAACTGATGTCGTTGTCTGGGTGGTGCAGAGTCACGAGGCGCAAATATATGACGTCGTAAATGTGAGCATATGGCGACCCAAACTTCCCACAGAGGACAGATGGTGTCACTGAAACACTTCTCTGAGTTCTAAAGTGGTATTTTATACTATTTAGAAAGGAAGCTATAACGACCATATTGTGAGCATTTGTACTCAGATTCTCCACAGTTGCTACATTCATTTCACTGAACGCGGTTCAGTTTGCCTTCTAGTGGTTTAAATGAGCAGCCATGTTTAAGCTTTGAGAAAGATAATATCTCAGTCAGTGTCAGTATCAATATAATCAGTTTTGACTGACACACTTTAAACTCTGGTTCTCAGTGCGGTCTCCTGTTTTATCGTTCCTAGGAGGTCATTGTCTTTTGTTCTCCTGATTATATGCAGTGCATCAACATGACAACATGGTGAAAATTAGCCGACCACAGACGCTTGCTTTTCTAGCAGACTGATGCTACTTATGAAAGATTTATTTCAGATATTCACACTGGAATAAACTGTGGTTTACTGTGCTCTGAAAATCTGGACCTCATATCCTGCATTCAGTTTGATTGTATTGCAGATGAAAGAGTCTTATGGCTTTAAGGATTTGATTTACAAAAGGGAAACCAAAGATAGAACAAGCATTTGTGGATGAATCAATTACTGATATGAATCGCCCTCCCTCTTGGCATTACTGCATTGATGTTGGTTTTAATAAGTGGAGTTGTTGTGGTTGAGGACTTGATATCAAAATAAAACAATTTGTACTCACAGAAAAAGTTTGTCCTAATTTATCTATGTCATGGCCCATCGAATCACTTTTTCACTCAAAATGAGAGGTCATTTTGCCCGAGTGTCACTCTGTAATGTACCATTTAACCAATTAAAATTAAAAAATCAATGTCCATGAAATGCCACAAGCAGCTTATGTGGCCTCAGGCCAGTTGGTAGGGGCCTGAGGCAGTACTCTGGTATTAAGGTAGAACTGCACTTTACAAATGGTTAAAGTGAGTTTCTTGTTCCAGAATAGATTAGAAAGTGCTGTGTGGTGAATCCCTCTGAGCTATCATTTAGGTCAGGCTTGTGCCACATGTGACATGTATTTAGAAGTAATTGTGGCAAGACATGCCTGTGGCAAGACGCAAACAAGCGATTCACACACTGCACTGGGACCTCCTAGCAAATTAAATCACAAAGCAACATTTTGAGCTAGCAGAGAGCTTTGTAGGCCGATGCCAAAACGTTTTGACCAGATCTCTATTAGTAATGTGGTTTTGGAACTGAAGTCTCTAAATTGGATGAGCATCTTTCCCCCTGTTTTGTTATGTCTTGCTTTTATCCTTGTGTGGATTTCTTTCTGCTGTTAAAACAGGTCTGTGGACCGTGTGGTTCTTCTGTGGTTTTAGTTAGTTATGTAGTTAGTGTGTGCACTGAACTTGTTAAGATGACCTCTTCAAAACAGACTGACAGTGGTCTAAAAATCTTTCTATGTGTAGGTGGAAAAAATAAAAACTACTGGGTTTGGATAATCACACACCTGAAAGTTTAAAACAAGACCTGACCTGACCATGTGTCTGATCGTGATGTATGGTCGAATCCTCTAAGACTAACAGTGTTTTTATCATTTGCACCTGTTTAAATGCACCTGATTCTATTTTTAGTCATTTAAAGGATGGTTTCATTTTCACATGGTGTTATGTTTAAGTGCATAAATAATTCCCAAAGAAAAAGTATCCTGTCCCAATTTTCAGATATGTTGTTGAAATATTACTTTATTTATTAACAAGTTATGGTTTGAATAAAGTTTTTGAGTGTGTTGTATTTTCTTGAAATGAAAGGTTGTTGGTTCAATCCCAGCTGATTGCAAGGTGTAAAAGTGTGTAATAGTATGACTGTAATCAGGGTACTTCTACAAACGAGAGGCAGCCTCTCAGTGAAAATTAATGAATAAGGAAATAAAGGTTAAAACACGTAATTATGTTGTCCTTACATTTTAATATATGGAAGGACAAGGTAAAGAAAAGTAAGTAAACAATTATAGATGGTGGTGCAGCCTTGAAAATTACTTCATGTTTGTTTCATAAAACCCCTGAGAATTAGATCTTCAGTGCAACTTCTTGCAGCTTTGTGCTCATTAGAGACTCTGCCTTCCTGTTTCATTAAAAGCCCGTTCTTTGGAGAAAAGTTCACAAAATTAGATTTTAATAAGAAACCCCCTCCCTGGGAATAAAGTTGCACTGTAAAGTGGAATTGCATGCTAGTGCCAGCACAAATTAGCAAAAACATTGTATCACCCATACAAAATAAGCACTAACATCTCTGTTAGCATGCTAATGGCTGATTTGGATTTGCCATGGCATTTCATTGTGTTGGTCTATGCATAGTTAAATGAATCTGGAATTTGCAATATGTCTGCATAATGGCCAATTACAACTCCTTTGTAAGTGTAAAAGTACACTCAAAGGAATAGCAAAATAGCAACAATAAAGGCCAGCACTGATGTTTTCCTAACGGCTCAGTAATATTCCCTTCCCAATTAACTGTTGACAGCAAAGGGAAACTTCTGAGTCATTATATATGGATAAAAGCTGCTTTACATGACAGTAAACAGTGGTACAGTGGTACGTGACTCTGCAATGTCATTTACTAACATGTATGCATTTCAACCACATTTTGCACATGCATTTCAGTCTCTTAGTAACCTTTTTATTATTGTTGTTAAACATTATATTTAGTTTCTGGTCCATTGTGGGTTGTGCATGTGAACAAGTTTGACCCTTTTTTCTGTTTAGCTGGTCAAATCACCTGACCTCTTTTGAATTTTAAAGTTATTTATATCTGTAGATGCAGCACAATGATCACTTGTTAGTTACTGACAGCAAACACCTTCTATTAATCAGTGCTGTGTTGATCTGTCAGAATAAACTTCCCAACATTTCCTAATCTTGAGACTCATAATACTATAGTCAGTATTCACCCATGGGTGTCCCTCTGAATAATGGGTAATTGGTACCTTTATGTCTAGTTCTAAGCACATCCCTTTAATATATATACTGGAGCTGGTACAGCCATACTACATGTCTATGTTAGTTGATGTGAGAGAGGCTCATCTCAGACTACTGAATGTCAGAGGGGCCTCTCTCTTTCTGTCTCTCATGATGAAGTGACTTCAATAGCATTTCTGTTTGATTGCTGCACGACAGCACTTGATTTGCACTGCTTGTAAGACACGAGCGCTGCTCGACTATGTATGGGGTGGTTCGCTTTAAACTGCCATGTCATATTCGCTATGTCTGGTGTTTGTGACTGAGTGTGTACATCTGGCTCTGTCTCTTATTGTGCGTGGCATGAAACGCCTGTAATGAGAGTAATATATTTTTATTCTCTTTGTGCACATGTAGTCGAACATGCAAGACAGTGTACGCGTGATCGCGTGTGTGTGTGTGTAGCACCGTCTGCACTGTCTCACTGTAGCACTGATCTGAGTCAGTCTCCAGGGTGCTGCTCAAATTGATTAAATTTGCCAGGTAAGTTGAGGGGCAGACTTTAGGCTCTAAGCAATTATTTGACTGTTGCTAAATCTGGTGTAAAGAACAGATTCTCTTGTTCCTTCATTCTGCCGTTTTGTAATAATAAAAAAAAAGGGAATAAAGAATAAAGATCTGTTGTCAAAAAGAACTACAGATTACAGCTTTGGAAAATGTGTAACCTCTGTAATCTGATGCTCCCTTTAGCACACAAAATACCAAAAACAGATTCATCTTTTCTGCCAGACAGAGGAATCTAATATTAGAGTACTGCGTATTTGTTACCACGAGCCAGGTATATCTGCACAACCCACCTATTTACACAAATGAGGAGGCCTGAATATTAAAAACACCTTCCAACATAATGCACTGCAGTACCACTCCAACACCCTCTATGACCTCAGTAATAAACACGTCGTAGATTTATCGCCTTTCTGACAGTTTCAGCAAAAACGGAGAATTTATAATGTTGTAAAAGTAGAATTCATGGTGGAGCTGCTGCATTTGGATTGCATTGTACAGGTGTACATAATAAAGTGGCCAGTGAGTAGATTCATGCTTTATGCTTGAATACATTCTGTATTTCTTGTCAGTTTTTGGTTGGAGTTAGTCATTGCTGTCTTTTATTGTAGTTCCTTTCATAGTCACAGCGTGTATCTGAAATGAGCATTCATGCTCTATACAAAGAAACATAAAGGGACTGAGATAAATACTAATCCATAATAGACAAAATGTTACTGCATTTTCAATAGATTTGTGAAAATAATTAGGATGTAGGCATATAGATATATATGTTCCCAAAGTATCCTGTGTGATAGACAGAGTGATGCATTACTTTTACAATGGCTGCAACATTTTCTAATACGGAAAACATCGATATGTGGGGATCTTTATATATTTTTTTACAGCAGTCGGTTTACAACTTTTTTTAGTATGTGAACCCTCAAGATGAAGAATTGTCTACTTGTGACTCCACCTTAAAAGCCTCTCAGATTTATCCTGCCCCTCCCATCCTGGGTGCAGACCTCCAGACTGGGATCCACTGCTTTAATTAATGTGATCCATCACTTTTGAACTCGTACTCCGTCAGAAATCCATTACTCCGATCATGATGTGCATTATACAAAATGTTTTCAATAATTACAATTCTTTTTTTTTCTTACTTGTCATCTTACAAATTGGACCTGTTTTATTTCAGAGTGACAGCCAAGAGTCTGAGCGGAGAGCTCCTGTCTGTGTTACACACATTTTCTGTCTTTCAGGTGTTATGATTACCGAAAGTGGCATCTGTCCAGTCCTTAGAGGGAACAGCTGGCCAGACTCATACTAAAGGGTGGCCATTAGCTCGCCGCACACAGACCTCCCAGAGCACCTGGGAAAGATGGCCAGCAGGCAGGAAGGCTAACATTTAATTGCACTGAAAATGATCACTAAAATCTCCCTGATGGTGGAAATGGCTGCCCTGGTGAGATGAGAAGGAGAGGAGGATAGAGGCCTTGTTGCGATCTTGACAGAGGAAAAATAACAGGAAAAAAACAGGACTGGAAACAAAAGTCTTTACTAACAGATTAAAAAGACAACACACTGAATTAATAATCCATTAATAGTACCAAACTATAGGAATCACATATTTTTAGACAGAAAAAGGCAGGTACAGTCCAACACAAGCTGTCAACCTAATCCAGCTTCTGTTCCTTGCAGTGCAGGTCCTCGTGTAACCTATTAAGCGCTCTACCAACCAATATTCACGTTGGCAGATAAGTTAAATTAGTAATGATTGTACCGCTGCTGGGCATATTGACTTTTTTTCCTCTGCTCCACAGAAGCATTTCCTCATGTACACGGGTCTGGACTCTTGTGTTCTTTTTCCTCTGACTATGTGTTTTTCAAAGCAATAATACCATAAAAAAAAAACTACATGCCAGCCATCTGGTCGCTGATGTGTGGTAAAGTACCAGTAAGTCACGTAATATCTACTTTGTGAAAGTTTATCATTTGATAAAAAATCTTGCTACCATCTGTGGAAGCAAAAGCAATGGTGTGTATAACAATTTGAACTGGAGAGTAAGCTCTCCTATCAATAACAAAGTAAAAGAAAAAGGCCTTCGTTAGCTTAATTCTAAACTTATAAAGTTAATTCTGCCTTCCTCAGATTGTTACTGACGCTGACCTTTAAGTGGTCTGCTTTAGGAGATGCCAGCTCCACACATCTAAACAACGTAAACCACCTCTGAGCCCTTTTACAGAGGAGTTTCCATTCAGGGTGCTGGCCAGGTTTTACAGGCTTGATGCTACAGCTCCTCCCTTATCTCATTGGGTGGATGACTACAGCTCAGTAGGCTCATTAAGGGACCACCGAACCCTAGATAACATCTGCCCAGCTATCCAAGAGTCTTTCCTAGTGTTAGACTTGGCTCCTATTGCATCCTGGCTGGTCGAGCTTCTGATGATGTCATCCCGAAATTTGTGACACTCACTCAAGCTACAAAGACCCATTGTCAAACTTTTCTGATGTTCTGTGGTTAAGTAGATTTTCTCTCAACACTGTATTTTATTCATTAATTTTTATTTGTTAGACCTTTAATGTCTCTAAAAAAAAAACTATTATTAGGAAATTCCATCTGAACAAAAACTAATTAAACTTTTTTGGAAGAACTTTTCCTGTCAAAGTTCCAACATGCTATAACAAGCAATAAACATTAACAAAGGATGTATTTTGAGAAGTGACTGAAAAAGAAAATTAACATGTTGTGAAATCATTATACATCTGTGCTCTCACATGACTCTTATAAAACTAATACTTTCCAAAGGCCACTTTTGAATAGCTGCTGTCAACTCTTTTGGGTGAGCGATTATGAATAAATTGATAGCAAAATAATCTACAGTATTTTTGTGGACATATGTGATATTGTCAGTTAACGTGAATATCTGATGTCCCCCGTGTGTGTACAGCATTTAAAGTATACACACAGCCGTCAGAAAATGTAGAGTTATCATTATGGTCGTGTCTTGACTTTCCCTGTCTTCTCCCCTCTCCTCTCTTCCTCTGTAGATTCTTTCTGTCAGACTCTCATTGACACCCTAGAGGGCACACCTGGTCTCCGCAACATTTGGAGCACCTTCAAGCCGTTATTGCTGGGGAAAGTCCTCTACACACCTGATACACCTGCTGCTCGTCTCATGGTGAAAGAAGTAAGGCCAGATTGGAAACTGCAGCATATTTATAGGGACCCTGACTTTACATGAGTAGTTCAATATCTTGCTCATATCACTGTAAATTACATTTTTGTTGAAACCTTGTTTGGTTTACACATTTGAATATTCAGTATATAAAGACGCCTCCTGTGTGGGAATGAAACACTCAATGCAATGCAACGATACCACCTGGGGAAGAAAAGGGAAAATAATATAACAGATAGTCAGGAGATCTGTATTTTCATGACATCACATTTCTGCCAGACATTAGCATCATTTTGATAACTGCTTAAGCAAAACAAACAACAGGCAGCCAGCGAGGATTTTTGCATTGAGAATACATAATGAGCCTGAGAAAAATCACAGCAAGTGGCCCGGTGTTGGCACAGGAGGCCCTCTTTACACCAGACATAGTCAGATTGTTTACAAGTCAGCGTTCAGAGGTAAATAACCCCATTTACATTTGTCACCGTGGGGGGTGGCAGTGTTACAGTGTGTTGATTTCCTCAAGGGATTAGCTGAAATGTGCAGATGTGGAACACTTTCATGTCTGGGTTTGCTCGGAGTGCAGAGAAGCCTCAGTAGGTATGCTTTCCCTCCAGAGAAAGGTGAAATGATTTCATTGTTAATTGTTGTTTTTTTTAATTTTGTTTCAGGCAAATAGCACATTCAATGCCTTGGCCAAGTTAAAGGAGATTGCTGATTTGTGGGATGAACTTGGGCCACGTGTCTGGGATTTCTTTCAAAATGGTTCTCAAGTGAATACAATACGGGTAAGATTGGACACCACGTTGCAATAATCACAAAATAACTGGAATCACATTTTTTATTTTATTTAAGTATTGGAGTATTTTTGGCTGTAGCTGTGTACTTTAAGACACAACAGTAAAAGAGTGGTTAGTGCTGCCACTTCACAGCTACAGGTAGAAGGTCCCTGGTTTGAATCCAGGCCATTGGTGTTTGTCCTCTGGGGTGCACCCCACTTCTCAGCCAGACAGTTCGGCCACCTTCAACACGTCCACCTCCCTTAACAGCATAAGAAGTTTGGATAACAGATGGATATATAGTCAAAAAGTGGAAATATTATATGTTGCTATTTTATGCTTATTTGTATAGTGCAAATACAAAACAATACTCCAACATTTTATTAAATATACTTATTCACTGTCGTGTCTGGAATTAGATTGAGTGGGATAGCACTCTTACATCTTCATGCTAAAAATGCCACTAAAGCCAAGAGACCACTAACTGAGCTCAAAAAATATGTCTTTGTTTAATTTAATCTAACCTTTTTTTATTTTGAATCCCATAAATCTACTGACACTTGATTGTCAACTCATTTGCACCTTTTTTTTCTAAGCTGGGTCAGCTGTAAAACACTTTTCACTTTGAACAGAACTCAGTTAAATTAAATTGTTTCTTTTAAAACTCCTGTTATTTTCTGCGAAAATCTATAAAAAAACATGACAGAGATTAGCCCTACATATATAACAGGTGTATATTTGTCTGTAATTTGTTGCACCTCCTGTTAGATATGGAAACCTGGAGTGGGAAGTAATTATGGATAAGTGCAGGATGGTGGCAGAAAGGATTATCTATAGAAGTAGAGGACACCTTCTGCATCACTTCTCTCTCTATCTCTCTGCCTCCCTCTCCCCTTCCCTCTCTCTCTCTTTGCCTCTCGCTGTATTTCCTTGACACTGACATTACTCCAGTGTCACTCCAAATGAGCTTATAGGCAGCTGGAGGGAAGCAGACATTGGGAGCTCCATATAGCCAGGGTATTCATTACCCTAGCCCTAACCTTTACACAAATGGGCCGGCAGTCCTCCCTTTGTCTTCATTTTCTCCCCTTCTCTCTCCACCTCTTGCTACAAAGCTGCTGGCTTTAGAGGTTTGTCATCTTCAGAGGTCCTTCAAGGTCGTAGACATGTTCTACATTGATGGACCAATTGCCATGACCACCATAACTACATTTGAGAAAGATTTAGGGTGTAGAGCAGCATAAAAGGATATGTGGTACTGTAGCATATTCTCTGACATGGCTTAGATTTAAAATGAGTTGAAAATAAATTTGACATAATTACCTATATATTTACAATTAGGTCCATCAATAATAAAATAATGATAGTGTTTTTGGCATTAATTGTGTACCCACCACTTTGAATTTGAAGTGAAACACCTAAGATGTGAGCGAAGTCAAGACTTTCAGCTATAATTCAAGTGGTCTGACAAAAGGGTGACATAAACCATTCAGGATTTACAGCCGTTTTCATTACACTTATAAATAATGTCAAATACGGCTGAAAAGCATTTGCATTGCCAACCGTGGCCTGTTTCCTTGTTACTCCATGACTAATCCAGCAGATACAAGGCCTGGAGGTGGTTCTGAGTGTTACGTTTCCATTTGGTTCACTGCAACTGTCAGCGTGAGGTCCAAAAAGAGTGTCCATGCAAGTAAAGGAGGCCATCATTGAGCAAAAAAACAAAAAAACAACAACAACAAAATAAACCCAGCAGAGAGACAGCACAAACATTGGGAGGGACCATTAAAACACGTTAATATTTTTTAAAAAGAAGATATAAGCAGGCAGCTCAACAACAGCAACCTAGGAGACCAAAGACAACTAGTAGATGTCTACAGAATTGTGTTCACAGTCCGGAAGAACCCTTTTGCAACATCTAGTCAAGTCAAAAACACTCCTGAGGAGAAAGAAGTGTCACTGCCTACACTGAGGAGACAATTTTTATGTATGCAGATGCAAAGGTTACTACGTGGTAACAGCAAGTGCAGTAAAATTATGTCCCAGACTTTTTGAGCAGCTACTTAACAGCAGAAGACACTGAAGACTCTTTAACGAGCAGACAAACAGACTCGGGTTTTAATAAAGAAGTCAGTCAATAATATGCCTTTCCATTATGCCGTAAGCAAGCCTGATCTAATTCTTACTGCTCGAGGTGTGGGTTGTTTTCCACACGAGAGCAGGGCAAAATACAGTTAGCTGCCGTGCTGAGGCACAAGAGTGTCACTAACTAGCTAAATATGGCACGTTAAATGCTTTTAATATGAAGCCTCACCCGTACAATGTTATTTTGCGTTAGCATCAAATACATTGATACAGTGTTAAGAAAGCAAGCATTAAATAGTAAGCCAGCTATCACGTGTTTGACAGATGCCATAACTGCTTCTGATTATGACAAAAACTACCAAATAAAGGGTTTCTTAATAAATATGATTACATCAAATGACAGGCCATAACACCAACATAATATTAGTAACGTTAAATATTAAATTCCATACTACAAATGGGATCCATGGTCTTCTCTCATGGACATTAAAGTATAATTCCAGTGAACGTTGCTGGATAGCCTACATATGCCGCTTTAGCCAGATGAGAATTTCAAACACTGAGCCATCCCAACAGATAAAGTCAATTTGCCAGCATGACTCTGCTGCTACTATTTAAAAATGACTTATAGATTTTAAAAACACATTTTTTACAGGCCATTTAAAGATGAATGTAGTCATTTTTAAAAGGTCACATGCAGAGTAGACATTACTTAATTTGACATTATGTCCTGAGGTTAAGCAGAATATCATCAGAAGTGTTGACACTGAAATGCCACTGAGCATGCTGGCCTGAATTTTTCACACCGTAGAGGCCCAGTTCTCAACAGCGCACGTCGCCCTTTCCTCACAAAAAGTTGGACACCACATTGTCCACTTTAATATGTAAATGCAGACTAAATAGACTGTACTGTACTGCGAAGATTGGGATGGATACTGTTCTAAAATTATATATTTGATAAATAACTTACCTCAGTGGATTTAGGACCCTATGTAGTAATTATCTGTATACATAATCACTGTTTAAGTTAAATGTTAGTTGACATAGTAACACTGTCATTAGTGGAACAGTGTCATATTATTTCTTGGGCGTTCATTTGACAGCAGCAGGAAACTATGCAGATACTGGGTGGGAGTGATAGGAGTGGCTGTGGCTACTGAAGGTCATTGTTTTTAAAATTGTGGGAGTAAAATCTCCTTATTATGAAGGAGCTATTGTTGTAGGAGCTTAGAAGCATTTTTCTCTTCCCACAAAAATACATACATATTCATTTATTGTATGTATATGAACTCATTACATTATTAGCAGCTTGATCCATGACCTGACATGAATAAAGCTGAGAGGAGAGTTTAAATGAACATTTATTGTTTATTGCTCTCGGGGTCTGAGGACTAATATGTTCATGCTGCATGTGCAGTGCACCACATATATACTGTATCCTGTGCATAAGCCTCAAGTGTAACAGCTCCATCCATCTTAATGCATGTAATTAATTCTGTAGGAAAAAAGTCAGCACCACCAAAGAACATTGCTGACTTCCCATGCTCCCCCCCCAAAATAAAAGTGTTTTTTTTTTTTAAAACACTTTTGTCCTCATTGAGATTCGATTGCATTCATGCTGCATTCATCCTAGGCATCTCAGTGGTAACCTTTGTAACTAGAATTAAACCCATCCTCTTGCCCTCTCAACCAGGCTTTGCTGGCAAATCCAGTGTTTGCTGCTGCCCTCAGCCAGCCTCTCAACAGCACGGGGTGGACGGCAAAGCGGCTGGCCGACTTCCTGTACAACGGGCCTCTAGACGATCGTCCACCCAACATGTCGGCATATAACTGGCGGGATGTTTACAACGCCACCAGCCAAATCCTGAGGCTTCTCTCCAACTTTCTCGGTGTATGTACATTTTTTTTTTTTTGTCTGAGCTCTTATTAAATGTGAAGCACCTCGTCTTACTTCCAGCTCAATCTTGTATTGCGGGGTTGTGTAACCTCTTTAGTAAAGTCTGCTCTGACATTTCAGTTTAAAACTTAATTTTCACCAAATCTTTTTTTTTTCTTCTTCTTCTTTCCACCACTATTCTGTTTGAGCTTTTTTCTTATATTACCTGTATGTTTTTATTTGTCCGTGCTTGGCTAGATCCAAGTGCTGTATGATTTCACTAAAGTGCTCAAACTACAGTTTTTTGGGGTGAAATTAATGATCCATTTCTGTTGTATCAGCTTTATTTTGTTGGATGACCTGGATGATCTAGCTTTATTCACGCAGAGCAGCATCCTACTCAAATATTAATCACAATTTGTTATCATATATTTAAATTTATTTTACAGTGTTAGCAATTCGATCACATATACTTTTACTTTGAGATGTGATCTGACATAGATTGTGCTGCCCTGATATAATTACTGTACTTAAATCCTCTTCTGTTCACAACTGTCACACAACTCAACACAGCAGGGCTGCTATAGAGCGTAAGCAGGGGGCTTCATATCTACGGCACAATGTGTCCATGTTTAGTGCATGGCTTTTTTCTTATTGTCTCTTTTGTTGCTGTGTCTGTGCTCTGTTTCTGTTCAAACCAATATCAAGACTTTTCCAGTTGACATTCAGGTTTTTCATCTGTCAGCCTTTGCGTGTTTTTGTAGAAGGAGCAGAAGACTCTTTGGTCTTTTATTCATTAAACTTTAATATCCCTGACTTAGAAAACTGTCAGATACATAAGAAGATCTGTCACTACATTTTGCCTCCGTAATAATCACAAAAACACTGTTATGGACCTGACTATAATGCAGCTGTAATGACATCCAACAGAGTGGCGTCTCTAAGTAGGAACACACACAGTTGACATTGATATATTGATCTGTGGCACAGTTTGCAGCAAAACCCTTCTTTCTCTATGTTGTGTGATCAAACAGATGTACAAAACCCGTCTGCACCTGCTGACACACTCTTTCTCTCTCTCGCTCTCTCTCTCTCTCACACACACACACACACACACACTAGCTTAAACAACTGGCAGGTAAAATGGCAGGTTGGACCCTTATAATCCATACACAGCCAGTGAAATTCCAACATAATGCAATCGGTTTTCTGCCCTAATGGAAATTGCATTGCTCCAAATGGATACCAGGACAAGAACAGTTATTAGCCAACCTTTACTCTGGTGTCCTCTCGTCTACAGGGAATTAGGCTGACGGAGTACATACAGTACTTTCAGCAATGTAAACAGATGCAGTAGCCATACGACAAATAATACAGTGACATAATGTAGGCCCACTAGATAAACTGTTTTAAAGGATAGAACAAATAAGAGAAGTTCAAAGACACACCTTGTCCATCTGATGCAGAAGACATTTCATCCTGACTTAAATGCTTTTACTGTAATCCCTCTATAGAGCAGACCAATTTTGCTTTTTTAGTTTTAGCTTGCATGGTAAAAACAATATAATGTGCAAAAACAGATCAATTAACTGCCGCACGACAGAATTAAGACGTCATCAGATTAATGGTGGTATTTATAAAATAGAAACTGAATGGTGGTGCATTATCCATATGACATGACATGAATAAATCTTGACTACTAGATTCTCTAGTTATTTTTCTATAGTTTACGGAGGATGTTAACACTGTATACAATAACGCTTAAACATTAAGGACATTAAGGGTACTTGTGTTGTCTGACAGTACTGCATTAGCTGCTACAACCTCTGGTTTCTGTTTGACATGAGCAGATAAAGATGATTTATAGAGTGTCTGATTTCTTGTGCATAAGTGAAACACAGTCTTGTTCAAGGCTTCGTCAAGCACATTGACCAGTAACTCTTTGTACAGTACATTTATAATGTCACAGCCTCTATAAGCATGACACAACCATGACTTCTGTGTGCTACTCTGCATGTTTCTGTGAATAAGACCAAGATGGAATTGACCAGCAGTGCTGAGTTTCTCAGTCCTGAGACAAAGTCAGATTGTTGATAGAGGACAACTTAACCATAGCTATAATGACTACATATAGACTATAATAGAATCAGCACTTGTCCAAACTTTGGATTCATGTAACCATTCAAATACTGTCACGGTCCTCACTAGTATCTACTGAACAAATCCTGTTGTTGCGATATTTTGTTTCCCACCATAGCTTGATGGAGAATACAGAATCCTGTGGGAGAAATGATAAAATTATTGCAGCACTGAAATGTGTGGACAGCTGTCAGGTGTGACTGCCTCCCAGGATGGCTAGCTCATTATCGTCTCATGAAACAGGGGGGACAGGGCCACAGAACAGGGAGTGCTAGCAAAGCAGTATCTTATTTGCTTGTCTCTGCTGAAGCTCAAAACATAGCCCACCCCCTGGCAGCTCCAGATAATTTGGAACCACACACTTCGTGGTTTAGTCAATAGCCGATACTTTTCATTAAATATCTGCCATTCTGCCTGCGAGTTCATGTCTGCCTCTTCTTTGTTCACTTTTTTGTGGATAATATATATATATATATATATATATATATATATATATATATATATATTTTTTTTTTTTTTTTTTTTTTTTTTCACAGGGATAAAAACACAATGGTTTACTGTAAGACGATTATTGGAAAGTAAGTCATTTTTGTGATACCTTTGTATTTGTTGACAGTGTTTAGACCTGAATAAATTTGAGTCTGCTCCCACTGAATCCCATCTGGTGAAAAAAGCACTGGAGCTTCTTCCGAATAATACGTTCTGGGCCGGCGTTGTCTTCGAGAACCTCCAGCCAGACGGAAGCCAGCCCCCTCCTTATGTGAAGTACAAAATCCGCATGGACATCGATGAAGTAGAGCGTACCAATAAAGTGAAAGATAGGTATGTGACGCATTTATACCATGTACTCTAAAGTTGAGCTAGAAGGTGCTTAGCTTCGCTTAGTGGAATAACCAAAGAGGCTGTTGTGGACTGGAGACGAGAGGGCATACACCTGGCCTGGCTTTGTCCAACAGGAAATGTTTGTTATCTCTGATGCTCCCTGTTTAACAGGATTCACTATTTAATTTACCAACTTTTACTTTTAACTAATTCAAACCCAAGTGATACCTAGACAAATAGTCTAAGTGATTGTAAGAAAGCTTATGTGTTCCGTGTCATATTTTGCTTTTCAGAGGAACTGAGTTTTTTTCTGTATTTCAAGGTTTGCTGTCCAAAAATATCAGCTTTAAAAACAGTCATGATACTGTGACACTATTTTTGATTCCTGGTTGTAGTTTACTTGCCCTTTGCAAAGACCGATCACGGTGTGTCTGCTTTTAATAAGGTCATGGTCTCCTGGGGCTCGAGACAATTCCTATAACGACCTGCGCTATATATGGGGAGGCTTCGCCTATCTGCAGGATATGATGGACCATGGAATTATACGAGCACAAACGTCAAAGAGTCAACCCCTTGGTGTTTTTGTCCAGCAAATGCCATACCCTTGCTTCGTGAATGATGTGTGAGTACAAAAGCTTTTATCTGTCAGCCTTGTGATTAGAGGAAGAGAAAGGAGGTATTACAGCAATAAAATTCTTCTCACTCTAGGGAGCTGCCACTCACTGCCACCACATAGTGGAGTTATGGTCTTATCAGTCACTTAGGGCCTCCAGATTTCCCTGTGGAAACTTCAAGAATGCTCCCTTCTATTTGTCTAACTTACCCTTTGTTTAATATCTGTATTGCTCTTCTGCTGGAGTCTTATGGTATCACTAATCACAGATGAGGGAACTAAGATAGGGGACTCCTAATAATGCCAGTGTTATAAGTCAATAATAAAAGTGTAAGATCCTTGAGGATGTATTTAATCATAAAATGAGGGTCAGCAAGGGAAAAGAAATGGATGACGAGGCAGCAAGAGGCAAAGAGTGGGCCAAAGCTATTGATTTTAGTCAAACCACAGGAAATTCCTGAATAGTTGATGAATGCTGAATTATTTAAGCAACCACTATGAGTCCCTTCCTTTCTTGTATTTCTAAGGCATTTCATTCTTAACAAAGTGAACACACCCTATCAAATGTCTCACATGCTGTAGATCCATCACATGCAAAGAGTGATAGCAGCACGCCATCCGTGTTTCATGTGTACCCATTGATAGCACTGGCGTCTATCGTGTTAGATCATTTACCTAGGGACACAAACGAGGTGGTATCACTCTAAATCTGCACAGCCAAGATTTCCTCAGAGTCGGGGAAATTACTCCCCTCCCCACACAACATTATGATCTCCATTAATAACGGAGAAGCCCAGCGATGCCATCAAGAGAAGAGATAATTAGCAGCGAGACTTAAGCCCAACAACACAATACGCCCCTATCCAGTAGACAAAACATATTCACACTCCATGGGAAACATAGCTCCAGAAATTAGGTATCTACTTTTAAGATATTATGGGTATGTGCTCTGGGTAACACTGAATTTACAGTGAAACAAAAAGTGGTGTTCAAAGTAACAGTTTTGTTGATTTGGTTTTAATCATCTGGGGTTTGTATTGTTTCTTAATGAAATGCTTCTTCGTTAAGTGCAGCTTCACTGATTTCTGTAGATGCTTCAGTTAACCTTAATTGTATAAGTGGAAACACTTGGTTTGGCTTGTAAGCCAGTGGTATAGTTTTACATGCAGCAACTGAAGGAAAGCTGAACTTAATACTCCACTTCCTTTTGGAATTTGTCATTAAATAAAGCACATACTGTACGTATTCCCTTTATTGTACTATATTTACAAGAGGACACGCTGCAGACAGAAGATGACTGACATCCCCACTTATCCTTTTTTTTCTTACTTGTATTTTGAAGTAAAAAGCAAAACACCTGCATGAGATTAGCTATGCACAATAGTTAAAGAAGGCTGTGAAAATGCTTTAGACATCATTTACAGCTCATTGTTGTGATAATGATCTGAAATGAGGCAGTCATGGTACAGCTTATTTGCTAATGCCGGCCCTGTTGCTTCTGTTTCATCTTTCTAAAACAAAGGATTAATAATTACAGAAGATAAATAGGAGCCATAAAACACCGCAATACCCTCAGTCCCTCCACCATTTACTCTTTCTCCTGCCTAGCCATTTGGGCATTTCTGTAAATTATTAACACTTGAAAACTGCTATTTCATTCATAAATAATTGAGAGTGAAATCACACAAAGGAAGATGCGCTAAAACGCAGAGAGGCATGATGGGGGAAGAACCTCAGTGGTAATTATTTTCCTCTTCAACCATGTTGCCAACCAAATGGAAGGAAGGTACATTGTGCATTCAGATGAATATGTTTGTGGTCTGCTCCGTTTATTAGTTCAGAAAAAAAAGGCCACATTTAAAAGACATCAATGTGCATTTAGATCATTTCAGAGATGCAATCAAGAATTATATTCTCACCTGGAAAATGAAAGATGAATAAATATACAATGCATAGTCAGTGTATATAAAACAACTGGACAGAATGTACTACACATACAAATGAGTTAAATGCATAAGGCTTTAACAAAATACAGTTCAAGTAAAGAATTATTTGTGGACATATGAGGTATAGTGCAGTTGTGAGCACACTGCTGTGTATTTTAGATTTGAGTCTTTCATGTAACAATTTCTACAAGAGAAAATATTTTGAAAGACTGAAAACTAAGGACATTATACATTACTGCATTAGTTTCTTTGAGAACACCTAATCATCACTTTCATATGTTACTTTTACTTTACTTTATTTTAGTGGCAAACATTTGTAAATAAGGTATACTTAGCACAGACCCAACAGTTATCAACACTCTTAAAAGAACACCTTGTTTTGAAATAATTTAGTTTGCAAATTTTATCGACGCTGCTGTTTTTTTTGCTGAAATGTACCTGATGAACTACCACCAATGTGGGACACTTCACAAAGCTGACCCTGTTGATATTTTGAACCAAACTGTATTAGATTCCACTGTCTTTGTGTTCACATTGTGCAGAGGCCTCGGATGACAGGGTAGGATAAAACTTGACCCCTGCGGGGCCTGATAGCACATAAACTGGCCCTTTATCTGTGGTCTCTGTGCCATTGCACAGTTCTGAATCAGAGGCATCTCTTGTTTGAATCCTAAGGCGATGCTCCCCATCAATAGGTCTTTGACATTCACTTGGTCTTGATGTGAGATCTGAGACTGCATTCACCATTACATAACACAAGCCTGCAGTGGACTTGAGGAATATTTAATTCAGCGATTAGAGGGGGGAAATGCATTTGTCCTTCCGCAGTAGCTAATTAACCTGATGTTTGCGCTTTTAGTAAAGAGAGTTGGTGACACAGTGAGGTTGAGCATGAATGGGACATTTAAAGCTCATAACAAGCTTATAATCAGCTGTTGTTTTTTGTTTCATGTTTGTAGTTACATGCTGTAATGATAACATCAGAAAATATTCCCTGCATGACTCCCCACACTTTAAAACACCCCTTTGTAGCCACGGCCGAAATATGGCTTGTGCTTTTTTGTAATTGCAGCTTTTCATAAATGTTTTCTTCCTGTTTATGTAAGATAACAGAGGGGTGCAATGGCTTATCAATAAGCAGCCTATATTGTATTTCACTAAAGCAGAAATAAATAATTCAGAGACCAGGATGCACAGACAATGTAATTTTGCAAATGAACATGATTAACATGCTAAACTGGTTGAATTTCGAAGCCTGACAGTATAGCCATCAACATGTTGATTAATACTGAAGCTGAATGTGCAATAAGATGTGTAGAGTACTTTGTTTATTTAATCTTTTGGTCTTCTGTTACACTGAAGTCCTGGCATTTTGTAGCTTTAAAATTTGCTTCATTACTGAGTTAAAGCTATTTCACTGATGTGCTGACATAATGAAACAAGAAAAAACTAAAATTACAGGGCCGCAATTATTAGTTCTTAGACAATTAATAATCAATAGTGTAAACGTTTCGTGGTAGTTTCTAACTAGATTGACACATGCCTGAAATGGTGCCTTTTGGTTTTCAAAGTCAAGTCTCAATTTATTACGAGGTATTTGAGTAGTTATTAAAATCCATCCATTCATTATCTTTACTTATCTTTGACTCAGTCTTTAATTATCAGTATTTATACAGTTATTCATTGGGGACTAATGAAAGCAGTGCATCTCTCTCATTGGGCAACAGTCTTGGTCATTTTACTCCTCTAATACAGTATATGGCAGATATTATTTCTAAAGCTGTACCACACTCTCTAAACTACAGCTGTGTCTCAGCACTTCTATCACCATTGCTTAGTGGAATTATACTTATTTTTTGTAGATGTGATCTTGCTCCTTTGTTGAAAAGAAGAAAAAAAAAAGCACATGACGTATGGCATCTTAAGCACTCTTTATGCCATAACTGCATGCACATCCCTCCCTGAGCAATAATTTGTACCAGCAATGAGATAATCCCCATTGAATAATAAAGCCTGTTCCTTCAATGAATTGCTCATTTCCAGCCAGCCAAGGAACTCAACGGTATATTTGCTCAAAATGAGACAGGAAGCTTTTTTTTTTTTAGCATAGTACACCAACCTCTGGGGAAGCTCTGCTCTACTATCTCTCCATTTACTGAGAAATCAGTCTTCCAGCTTCCCTAAATTTAGGTCAGGCTGCCAATGTAACTGGAGCCCTGTAACACAGACCCGCCTGGAGTTCTATTACTTAAGCACCTTTGATCGATCACCAAATGTATAATTCAAGAGCATCTGGTGGCAAGGTTGTCAGTGTCAGACACGGTGTGCATGACTGATCTCTCCCCCTCCAGTGCTAGAAGTCACAGAAGGAGTTAAGTCACACAGGCTGTCAGCTGTTACAGAGATGTTAGGGTAGAATCAGGAGCAGATAATGCCAGAATTAGTATTCAGCTTGATGCTCTTGTTACTTGAGGCTGCTACCTCTCTAGAAAAGATACTAATGGATGACCTAGCTTTATTTGTTGAAGTGTATTGAGTTGGTGGTCTCTTCAAATTTAAATTTATAGGTTCAAAGAAGTGATTCTATTTGCATATTCTTGTAGGGGGTTGTGGTTTTAGTTTCTCTAAGTCTGAACTTTAGGAAACTCTGTGTCAAACAATCCTTTCTCGCAGCTTTCAAAGCTATTCATCCCAAGAGGTCTGGGATACTGTCCTCAAAAACAACTCTGTCTCTCGCTCAACTTCTCATATGACTAAACTTCCTCGAGGGCCTCTAAGTTCTTTCTTTATTGGGTTTGCAAGACATCCTCATCCATAAATATCATCATCTGTAAATTTATTGACAACACTATTTATACTAAACATTATATAGCATAGACTGTAAGTGAAAATAAATGCATTTGCAAAAGTGTTGTTTGGCCTGTCCCCTGTTATCTTGATAAAATGTTAACTAAAAAGCCTTCACGGTACGATACCTGTGACAAAGAGGACAAGTAAATACCTTTAAAAGAAAATAGAATAAAATAACTTACACCTGTTTAAAAGAAAACCAATTACTCATTCAACATCACCTTTAAACAAAAAGCACTTGTGCAGGGCTAACTAGTAATAAAGAAAAATAGAGCTTTGAGTGAACCATGCACACAAAATGATCTTTGAAAAGATAACTTGTGCATAATTACAGAAGTAATTCACTGATGTACTGGAATATGTGTATGCAATGCATATTGACTCTTTGTTCCATCTGTACATCTTTACTGAGCAGTTCTTTGCTTACTTTATGTTCCCATTATTAATGTAATGCAAGCATAAGTGATGATAAGTGAAATCTATACATTGTCAAAAGCAGTTTGAGCTCTCCTTCACTGTCTAATAAAGCACAGGAAGCACTTTGTTTTATTGGCAGTGGAGATGATATTGACATGGCATTTTGGTGGCATTATGAAGCCTGTTTAATATCGCCTTATTGTGTTGTAACAGCATCACATCATACATCATCTCTGGCATGAGCTACGGCACTAAATGGCTTGACTGAGCTGATGCACAAAGTTTATGAAGGTTGGCTCAGTGTAAAAATAAAAGCTACGTCAATGGCACCGTATTTCCGTTAATACAACTCATATTGTCTTGTCTCCTGTATCTAGTGATGATCATGTTATAAGGGCGAAGGATAAGAATGCCAGGGGCAACTTTTGTATGTATGCACTTAAAAGCGTACTGTAAGATTAAGAACTAACAATTCTTGGTGTCATTTAATCTTGATTTCTGGATTAGTTAGGGTTAGGGTTATTTTTCATTTTTCTGTGTAAAATGGCCACTTGATTAACCTAAAACCCATAACCAACATAACTGATTAAGCACATTTAGTTTTATGATACAGTCATGTGTACTTTACAAAATATTACCAAATATTTTTGTAATATTAAAAAAATATTCTGTAAGCTGTCTTTCCGCTATGCATGTGAATTGGGCTCATGCAAGATTTTAAGACCCTGACTGTATACGGCTATAGAAGAAAAAAGAGAAAGAGAGAGTCAAGAGACCTCTGCAATTTCTTCTGTCAAATAGCACGTATATGAAAATAGCATTCATTCCATACCAGTGTCTGTTAAAGTCCTACACCAACACATCTAATTCTTCCTCATGAGGTACCGATTAGGTGATCAGCTGAATCTGTTGATTTTTTGCAAAAGGAGTGGTATACAGTTACCCAACAGCAATGTGGACAAACTTGTGGAGAGCAGCCAAAATACATGAAAGCAGTGATTGCAAACCAGGGTTGTTCAATCAAATACGGATTTCTGAATGTTTTTTAGTGATAATATTATTAACACTTTGTTAACAAGTAAATAGATTTCCTTCATTTTTATTCAATATGATTTTTTCCAGAACTCTATGTTTATATTCAGTCTATGTTAAACTAATTAAATTTAACTTAAACCTGTGGCAAGAAATCCCAAGCCTGGATATGTTTAATTTTGATTTTCAAATGAAATGTGCAATTCCTACCCGTAGTTTGGCCATCTACTAGCATCTTTGATTTAGTTGTGAATTTTTTTCCCAATACTTCAATTTTTATTTAACAACACAATTACTTCATTTGGAGATTTTAGTATTCACACAGCACCTCATGTGCTATCAACTTTGTTAATATATACGTATTTGACTGATTTGAATTCTCCTCCATCTGTTCTGATGTTGTATTTAATACATTTCTCAGATGGTGAAAACTTAATTTACAAAACTTAATTTACAATAATATATCTGTAAACAGATATATTATTATATTATTACTCATGTCATCTATGCTTTCCAAAGTGAATGCCAGACAGTAGAAAGGACGTGGGAAAGGAAAAGTCTTTAAGTGTGTTATCAGAAAATAAGGCAATTTATGACAGGATGATGTCTTATAATATCTTAACTTAAACGAGCAATTAGTCTCAGAGTTCTTTTTAACCTATTGATTACATAATTAACCTGCACACTGCTAATTAGTGTGAGTCTGTACCACATTAAGTTACATCAGACATTATAAATTAGTCATGGTCAATAAAAGTTAGCAACTTTGACAAAAAAAAAATCTGTTAGATTACATCAGTCATTATATCATAATGCAAACACTGATTTCACCTTATATATATTTTATTTAATTGACATTACTTTGTAGAAACCCGTTTTCACATTGACATTAATGAGGTATATTTCTGGTTTTTTTTGTCAAAGTCACCAACTTTTATTGACCATGATTGATTTAAAATGTCAATAAAAGGATGAAGCATCCAAGGGGGTGAATACTTTTTATAGGCACTTTATATCTCTTAAGAAAGTATTTTCTGGATTTTTGAAAGCTCAGCAACTACAGACCAATTTCAAAATGCCTTTTATTTTTAAGTTCCTCGAAAAAAATGTGTGACAACTCATACCTTTTTTGAGCACAAAACACGTTTCAGCCATGTGTAGAATGAACACCACAGCACTGAGATTGCTATGGTATTAAATTCCATTGATACTGTTGACTGAGGTATTCTGTTAGATAGACTTGGATGGGTTTGTCTGGGTTGGCCTTGAAGTGGTTTCCTTCTATCTGTCAGACCAAAAGAATGTCATTTCTATTGGTGACCATCATTTCCACTGGTTCTGTTTTCTTCACTGGTATGCTTGTCATCTTTTGGAACAATTTTTCACTGTGTATGTTCTGACTCGGCCTCATCATTCATTGCATTACCCGAAAACCCCTCTAGCCTGTGGAATATACAGCGGCTTCATTACTACCAACTAGAAAGACATTGGGTTACTTTGCTCCCCCTTCTAATGTGTTGTGTTAACAATACCATTCTAATGTTTGGGTTTACGTAGGTATTTCCTTATTTTTAAAAGAAAAACAGATTGTATCACATCAGATTGCTCAATAATACAGTGCAGATGTTTTTAATGTTATAAATGACCACCGTGATGGTTATGCTATGCTCTGCTATGCTATGTTATATAATTATTTTGTAATTATGTTAGCATAGCTTAACATGTGTGTTTTCTTGGAAAACAAACACAAGTGAACCTAAATGTTTGAATGGTATGGTTGAAATATATCTACATACACTTGTATTCAATATGTGTGGTGATAAGCTATACTCCTTGCAGTATTCCTTGTTATCACCCCAACTTCATTCTCCAAAATTATTATTAGCGTTTTACTAAAGAAGGTACACCAAAAACAGAACATTCAACATTATGTTATGTTAGACAGTAGTAGTTTCAGCTTGCTGTATCATATAAACTGATAACTGAGCATGCATACACATGGGAGTGTGCAGCCAATTGAAAATGATTAGCACCCATCTGGCAGTCTTTCCTCCACATATAGAGTTCACATACACTCCCTTAATGTGCAGTCCTGATCTTTTTGATTGCTTTTCTTTACAACCAGCTTCATCGAGAGTATTGGAAGTGTCCTCCCCATGTTTCTAGTGCTGGCCTTTATGGAAACTGTGTGCATGATGATCAAAAGCCTCGTGCTGGAGAAGGAACTCCGGCTCAAGGAAGTGATGCGTGCTGTTGGCATTCAAAATGGTGCCCTTTGGTCGGCAAGGTTCACAGAGAACATTGTTCTGCTCACAGTTCCCTGTGTGCTCATAAGTGTCATGGTTAAGGTCAGTAGAAAAACAGTTATTCAATGGCAAATACCAAAACACAAACCATAAACATGTAAGTATCATACCTTTTGCTAATCGTAAATAAAAACTTCCACCACATATTCTTAAATAACCACTACGATAAGTACACATTCTTTATTTAGTAGTGTTTTTAAACCTTTTAGAAAAATGCTAATTTTATTGTTTTGAATTGAGAGATTGATCTAATAATGTAAATTAATACAAACAAATACACTGAAACTCATCAAAGCAGTAGAACTAAGAAAATAAGTGTCTATCCAAATGCATCCAGTCAAATAATATAGGATTTTGTGGTTAATACAGGTGAGAGAATTGTTCATGCTTTGTGTTTTAGTATTCCCGCTCTTGTTATTCTAACCATTTAATGAGCACCGAATCAAATCATTATCAGTGATTCTTAAAATCAGATTTCCTAGGCTAATGAATTGCGCATGCATCTCCAACTGCAATTTAGTCAAATAAAAATCACGCAAGTAATATCTGGGCTTTATTTCCTGTAATTGCATCACCTCTTCTTCTCTGCCTTTATATATAAAGATGGCTTGTGTTATGTAATTTAAGAAGGGAATATTCAGTACTGTATATTTCCATGATTGGAATGAAAATCAATTATGTTCTGCCACTTGAATGCTGTCCACTATTTTACATTATGTTTAATCTAATTTGCAGGGTAATAACCATAAGTGGAAGGAAGTAGCAGTTATAAACTTTGTATATATATATATATTTATGTATACACATATACAAATATATATATATATATATATATATATATATATATATATATATATATACATATAAAGATTATTAGAATTTATTTCAGTCAAAATGCTTAAAAAACATTTAGGAAAAGATACAAAAGGCACATAAAACAAAGCCCCTTTGTGCCTCTGGTAATGTAGCCGCATTATTATCGGTCTCCTTTAGATAGAGCACATCCTTCAAACGACTTGTTTTGTAGGCGTTGTTAATGAAATAAAGGATGGTTATTTTAGATCAGCCTAATCAATTTTTGCAGTTTAATTGGAAAATCCGACTGGTAAATAAAAACTGATATTTGAACAGCTGGGTGAAATGTAATTTCCCATCAGCCTAATGTGTTTGCAAGTCATCAACAATTCGTAAACATTAATAATAATAAATTGGGTTAGTTGAGTGCCTTGGAGGAGCAACTGCAAGCACGATGTGTATTCAGATCACAGGCCCGTTCTAAATGATAATTTCACAGTCATTTTCAGCACATTAATAATAATAGCAAATCAAATGGTAATTATCATAAGGCTGTATCTGGATTATGTATGGCAACAACTAGTTTTGTTATCAGCACCTGAGTCCTCTTTCATCTAACACTTGTTTTCTGGACTGTTGTGGGGAAGCTTAAGCAACCAGACTGAGAATTGCACTGTTGCCACATTTGACTCACATCTTCAAACCAGCTGAGGCAAAGTGTTTGTTCAAGATTTTCTTTACAAAAATAACCACCGATCAGGTATAATCAATATACATTTCCTCCCACCAAACAGTATGCCCTTGTATTGACGATGTGAAGCCACCTTTTCAAATGTTTTGTCATGTTTCCACTCGGCCATTAAAATGTGATTAATTTGTTGTGCACAACACTCACTGCTGTGTTGCACAAATGCATCAGAGACCACCTTCACAGTTGGAAGACAGCTGTTGACATCTCATCAATCTCATCTTCACAGGACACAGAAAAAATAACATGAGATTTTGCTTGCACAAGTAATGCAACATTACAAATACATTCACCCAGGTACTGTAACTCAGTATAATCAGTTTGAACTTACACATACATACATTTTAGAGAAGAACAGTTGTTCTTGTCACTTCACTTTGTGTTCGACAGCTATAGTTACTATGCAGGTTAGTTTTCTTCTAATAAAATGATGATGATTGTTACGTCATCATCATTAAAGATCAGTAAAGAATAACATTCCAGTCCATAGCATTACATCCAAAACCAGGGGAGGTTCTAGGATTTCATCCTCACTACTGTCTAACATCACCACTGATGTTAATCTCTGTAAGTGTGTTAATAGGAAATTCCATAGGTTAGTTTTTAAGCACTTCATGGCACGCTTTCATTGTCATTTGACTAGGATGGGAAACGTGTCGTACTGTAGTAGATATTTGAATGTGCTTTTATTTTTGATATGATTGATTTATATATGTTTTTATTTGTATGTTTCAGTTTTACAGTGTTTTCATTTGGGAGGCAAAAAAACAGCCTTAACTAGCAACTGTGAGAACTAGCAACACCATCAACATGTCCTGCAATTTTAAGTTATTGATTTTATTTTATTTTAAAGAGTAAAGATTATAACCCAAACAAAGGGTGGCACATAACAGAGATATATAAATTAAACACAACTCAGTTAATTGTTTCATAGTTTCATTTCATAGTTATGCTTAAGTGAGATCTCTGACGTCTGTAGAGTTTGGCCATATTTTTAGTTATGATCATTATCTTTATATTTACATTTGCAAGTGAGTGCATCTATGCAAATGGTTGTGGCATAGACTTGAACCCAAAGAATTATCATCCTCCCCGTAGCCCTACAGTGTGTTTTCGCTTTCATCTCATTGCTGGTGTTATTACCACAACTTTACTGTTATGTTTGATAGTGCTTCTCTCATTACCACCGTTTCCGCTAGAAGGCAAATAAATCCACAAATTATCCAAAGTAGACAGATGAGAAACAATGAGGTGATGAACATAGTGTGTAGAATACAATCGGGGGCATTTGTAAAATTCAAAACAAAGCTATAAGGAGAAACATTTATAGGTAGTAAATACATAAATTAAAATGAATGCTAATTCCCTCTGTGTCATAAATTGTTAATATGAACTCCATTTACCTTCACTTAATCTGATACCATTATCCAGACTGCAGATGCAGATTACCTATTACCTGTAGTTCCACATGTAAATGGTGTCACTGTCTTGTATGGTCTGGCTCTTCCATCCTTCAGGTTCCTACGGTCGTTGTCACGTTCCCTCCCCTTATACATGACTTTAGCCTGGATCTACTCAGTGGCCATGATCGTTAAGAGTATTGTCGCGGAGAAAGAGGCGAGACTTAAGGAGATCGTGAGGATCATGGGTCTGAGAAGTAACATGTATTGGCTGAGCTGGGCCGTGTCCAGTGCACTGCCATTGGCCGTCAGCGCTCTCCTCCTTACACTTATACTGAAGGTGATTCCAAAATGATTCAGCAATGATTCAGGGAGGGCCCAGCACTACTTTTGGAGAGTTTAGGTCAGCAAGTCTCATGAACTAATGAGACTTTTGTTTAAAATAATGAAGACGTTAATCTGAAGTGAAACTTAAGCACTAAAATTAGATTTTTTTTTTTGTTACAAACACTGTTGTACTACGGGGTTCAATTAGCCTGAGCAAATTTAGACGAGTTTCTATAATTAACATTTATACACTCCATGTAACAGTGTTCTCTATAAGGTTTTTAGTCATAATTGCATCCATTACAATAGCACCATTATCCCAACAGTTCAAGTGGCTTTTTGAATTAGGCTTGGAGAAGACAGCAGCATCATAGCTCAATGTGGGAGAATGGATGGATTCACAAGTAGCTCTCTAAAACTAGAGAAGGGCCCTCCTTCAAACTGGCAGAGTAAAAGAGTGATGTATAGTATTTCATGACTTTCAGATTATGTATTAAATATTAGTCCATTGGGAAAATGTACACAGGTTTAAGTTACTTTAACCATGTCAAACACCTTTTACTCTGTCACTTGTGTTTTAGAAATCAGTTATAGAAATCATTTTTCCTGAATCTCCCTGCTTGTTTTAATCTCAATCAACACTTTCCTGCTAATTTTCAGTGTTTCTATGTTTTTGCACTAACTTACTGTAAATGTTTACATTTCTGTCTCTCCCCTCTTTCATGTATTTTTTCTGGCACAGTACGGAAAAGTGCTCCAGTATAGCGACCCCTCAGTAATCTTTGTCTTCCTGCTGGTGTTCTGCCTGGCCACCATCTCTCAGTGCTTCTTCATTAGCGTCTTCTTCTCTAAGGCCAACTTAGCAGCCGCGTGCGGTGGCCTCATCTACTTTGTCCTCTACCTGCCTCACGTCCTCTGCTACGCCTGGAGGGACGTCATGAGTTTCCGGGCCAAGGTTGCCGTGGTAAGTCTGTCTTTAGCTCTGACATTTTTTTTTTATATCTTCCCCTGCTGTTATCGTACTGTACATGAGAAATGGCTGATGGTTGGAGTTATATTCTTAGGTTATGTTTGTGCTACTATAATCACACTTGGGTAAGTCACAGTTGTTTGCTTCTTATCCATCTCCTGTTCCTTTTAAATCCAAACAGGCACAAGTCACAAGTCTCCTGATAAACAATGTATGAAGTGTGTACCTCCAAGATGAATTGAAGGGTGAAATTTGAATTGGAACTCATGGAGGACATACTCACAATGCCAGTTGTTCTGACACATTAGGCACTTGACGAATTTTGTTAAAACTCGACATATTTAACTGACTGAAACATGAAACGTTTACATAAACGAACAGACAAAAAGGAAGTATGGTCTTTTAATTTATCCTCCAAGGGATAAAGATAAATAGCACTCTATTGCTCAACTTTCAGCGTAGCCTTTTTGAGCGACCTTTACGGTGGTGGCGGCATCATTTGTCCTCAAGCTGTCTTCTCTGCAGACAAAGACACATAAAATCCTGTATCTTCATTGTTGTGATTGCACGCTATTGCATCCTTCCCAGAATTTCCATCAGGTTATGTTTTTCTTGTTTGTCAATTGCAACAATGTTTTACTAGATGTGGATGGCCACGGTAAATAGTCTCAAGGTAAACAGTCAATAATATACTTGCCCACAGACAGAAGTCACTTTGTAAACATTGCATTTGCCAGCAAGCAGTTGCAACATATCAACAGCTGAAATTGTTTGTCGTTAAGTAAGTCCTTTAAAACGAGGTCATTCTTTTTCTTCAAGAAACTTTTCAATTTCCTTTTACAGGCTGCATACAGGTTAGGTAAGCATTTTAAATATAAAGCACTGAAACCTTATTTATTCTCGACACAAAGTGCCATTGCTAGGTTCTCCCCTGGCACTTAGATTTTTCTCCCACTGCTCCAAGTAGATGGATAGCCCTCTAGCCCTCTAATTAGCATGAGCAATGTTCCCCTGACCAAACCACTATCCAGTTCATCCCTATACTTTATCAACGATGTGTGCGCGCCCGTGCATTGGTCTCCCTCTCTCTCTCCGTCGCACTGTCCCTGATAATGAAGTCTTTAATCGGAACAGAATTTCAAAAGATCACCTGAATTTATATGAACGGTTTTTGATTGCAGCTTTGTGCCAAAGGAGAGCTACAGGCAGTGTATCAGAGGGCCACTATAAGATAGGGCACATTCATAATGCAGCTTCCTATCTACTGTACTTTCACTATTTTCCCCCGCTTTTATTTCCAGCTTTTTAATGAGGTAGAAACAAGAAAGAGCTCTGAGTCCTTTTATGTTGTGGCAAACCAGAAATATTTTTAATGAATCTTTCAAACCGGGAGAAATCCTGAGGAAAAAAAAGGAAAATTCCTACAGAATAATTTAAACTTCTCGTATTTTCCTTTGTTTAAATCTATTAATTGATCAGTGGTTTTGCAAAATCACATGGCAACTGCCTTAACCTTTCAGCTACTGCACTCCTGTGCTGATTATTCTCTCAATGAATTGATACAGTGTAAAATATCAGAAAATTGGGAAGTTGCCTGAATAATTTTCTTTGTTTCTCCGGACTATAGGTCATTACACAGGACAACACATGTCCGAGCTGCTAACCCCCACCTTTGAGAAGCTAAACCAAAACAATGCTTTTCCTGAAAAATGACTTAAACAATTACTCAGTTCTAAAATCACTATCACTATCAGTTAGTGGATTAATCAGTGCAGCTTTTGCCTCCTGTTTTTTTTCCTCTTCGAGGTATTTTTTTCAGACAGATTCCTCACAGACTGTGATGTTCTCATGTAAAATGTTTTTCAGACAGAAACATTTATCTCTGTTGTGATACCTCGTCATCATTCCAGCTCTATTTGTCTCAAATATCGTAGACAACTACTTGGTAGAAAGACTGGGATTATTCCTCCTCTTAATGTTGTTCTTTGTCTGCAGCCAACTGAATGGTGGCTGAATCCGCAGTCTTGATGTGTTCAATAGAGGGCGGGGGCTTGTTTTGTCTCACAACTAATACCCTCGTCTCAAAAGCCAAAAGAGTGGTTCCTGTCATTTTGTCAGCCTTTCACACAGAGGTCAGAGAAGGGTGCCCACTAGCCTTGCTGTCACCTCTTATCTCGTGCCTGACTGTTGATTGCTTGGCAGTAGATGGGCAGAGGAGGACAACACAGGAAGTTGCCAGTGGTGTTAGCAGCCAGGCTAGACGTTTGGCGTTGCTGCAGAGCTTTTCGGATTCTCTGCCTACTGTTGGAGACACAGTATCCATGATGGTGCTTCTCTGAAGCTTTAGCAAATGCTTCTGCCAGAGTGAAAATGCTGTGAGCAAATGAGGCGTGATAAAACAGCTGGCAGGCAGCATGGCAATACAGAGTGATAGGCCATGGCAGATGATGTCTCGTGGGCAACACATCATTTGCAGTTTCCTACTGTAGGAACTATTCAACAAATCTTAGTATGCTGCACACATGTTTTAGTCTCCATCTTTGTTTTTGTCTACAGTAAAGGTCCTTCAAAGTGTTTACAAAGGCAACACGGCAATTAAACCAGCTAATCCCTGTGTAGATATTCCTCCTCTGTCTGCTACAATAGTGTATCGATTAGTTTTAAAGTGCATTCACCTGATTGTTGAAATCAAAGGCTATTGCATAAATATCATATGTGAATATTCTTTGGGACCATACTTCATAGATTTTAAAGAGTATTTTGGGAAACAATATAACTCATTATAGAAACTGAAATACTAAACCAACGTTTGATCGTTTTACTGAGGGTTTTAGATTCAATGAAATTAGATCTGGTTTCTCTTCGTTTCCAGTTTTTAAGCTTAGCTTACCTGACGCTGGTTCTAAATGCACATGTAGTGACGTAAGAAATGTTCGCTGCACCATTTTGTTTTAAAATATTTTCTTCCTTGCCGTTTCATTCACAGAGTTTGTTGTCATGTGTGGCCTTCGGCTATGGCTGTGACAATTTCGCCAAGTATGAGGAGCAAGGCATCGGCATCCAGTGGTACAACATTGGCAAGAGTCCAGAAGAAGGGGAGCGCTACACGTTTGTTGTGTCCATCGTCATGATGCTCTTTGATGCTCTTTTTTACTGGATCCTGACCTGGTACACTGAGAATGTCTTTCCAGGTACAGTTTTATACAATATCAACCAACCTTTTCTCTGTATTGTCTGAGAAGCTGCATCTGAAAATAGAATGACATGTTCTATGGATGTTCTGCTTTACTCTTTATACATTAGGTCTCTTCAAGTGGTGTAAGCTAAATCAATAGCCAGTGCTGCAGACCTAACACACTACTCTTAATGTTTTTTTTTTTTATCGACACTAATTAAAAGAAGATGGGATTTGTGCTGGGCTGTCATGAGCAAACCTACACAGGATAGTACAATATTCCTCAAGCCAGACTGTTATTAAAGTATGACTAATGCTCTCTGTGCTCGATCACAGGCCAATATGGAATCCCTAAACCCTGGTACTTCCCTTTCACTGCCTCTTATTGGTGTGGGAGACCTTCAGTGACTGACGTTGACCCCGGTTTGCTGACGGACTCCAACAGTAATGGTAAACTCCCATATTATTTGCTATTCTCACCTGTAGTGTGTAAGTGTAGTGTGAACCACATAATTATTATGTATTTGCCAGACTCTCAGCAGCTTGCTGGTGTACTACAGGGAACATAGTTCTAATAATAAGTGTAAGTTAATTGGGATGGTTCGCAAACAAACATTAGCACCTTATTCGTCACATATGGTGATAATAGAAGTTGCCGCTTTGAAGGGAAAAAAGGTGAACTGAAGTCAGGAACTTGCCAAAAAAACTAATTCCAATTAACGTTCAGGAGAGTGAGCTAAGGTTGGTTATTTATGTCCGTTAGTCAACAGCCGTGTGTTTTTCATTTTTGACAATATGTTGTTAAAAAGAGTAATCACGTGTTTAAAGAGCTGGAGAGGAAAAGACAACATATTATTTCAAAATTCTAGTTTTGTTGTTATTTTGTGTTACTTGCATTAACATTCGAATCAGGGTTTGCAGTTTTATAAGATGTATGTTTCATAGATTTATTTTTTATCTGATTCATTTTTTTTATTTTGCTCCAATCTTTATTTATACATGAGTTTATAAATCTATGCATGGCTTTCTACAGAATATCTGGAGAAACCAGCACCTAATGTGAAAGCGGGGGTCTCAATCCGCAATCTTGTCAAAATCTACAAGACTGGAAAGAAGCTCGCTGTGGATGGACTGAGTGTGGATTTCTACGAGAATCAGATCACATCTTTTCTTGGCCACAATGGAGCTGGAAAAACAACCACAATGTGAGCTGCATTATCTGTTCCTCCCATGCCTTGCCACTTGGCTCGGTGTTCATGTAATTTCACAGGGTGTAACTAATCTAACTTGTACACAGCAACTGTACTGTTACTACATTAATTCAGTGGTCACTGCTTTCAACAAGTGACATCTTCTGAGAGGGACATCTATCACACACAGTCATCTGTTGTGTTGATAGTAAAGTTATCTACTTGCTTTTTAAAAAATAGCAGAAAGGTTGTTAGGGGGACAGGATGACAGGGAATAAATGAAACCCAGTGGCCCAGAAAAAAATGAGCCACAGAGAGAGAGAGCAAGTGATGCAAGACTAAGGGCTGAAGGGAAGACATCCGCTCGGAGCCACTGTAACAAAACATAATAGAGCACAATAACAGAAAGGACAGTGCAAGGACTGTCATACACTGAAGCTCTGTTCGGATGTATACAGTACCTATCGCTGTGATGTAGTGTTAGGCGAATTGTAGGACAAAGAGCTTTTTTGTTGACGAGAAATGTCAGATTTTATAATTTTTCACTATTATAATTTTTTTTAATGTGTTTAACACAGTCAATGCTGATACAACGATGCAGTGCAAGTCCCAATTGTGAAGAAAATCCTCTTTTCTTACGTTTGAAAACTAAATTAGAGGATGTTGATGGAATTGGATATCATTTGCATATTTTTAATCATATTAGCTATAAAATATATAATAATATAATCTGAACTATCATTAATAGAGTGAATCTAAGCTGCTATCTTGCTACTAAACTATGTTTTTAGACTTAAATAGTTATGTTAAATTGACAAAAACTTAGAAGTAGTTTACAGGGACAAACAACGGGGGTCGATGATTGCATTCGCTCTTTATTCTGGCTGCTGCTGCTCCCTCCACACTGAACACAGAGACAGTGAAGGAGTCACAGCCACAGCAGAAAACATTCACTGACACATTTTACTGACTCACCTTTAGGTAAGTCGATAAGGTTTGAACAAAAAGTCATTTGATTTATTACAAGTCCCTTTTTGAAATCTTTAAAACTTGCAAAAGGCATCTAAAAAGTGTCTAGATCTAGTCACACGGCTAAATTCATGCTCTAGTGCTTAAACAGAGACTGATTGGTCGTCCTTTTATTACCACTGTAGATAATGATCAAAGTGTTCACCAACAGAAAGTCACAGCTTTTTGCAGTTAGATAATTGCTTATCCCGAGGCGCAAATGGACAACAGGCTGAATGTCGCTACAGAATGTAATCGGGATGTGTGTCTTCTGCATGTCTTTTCATCTGCGTAGGTCAATTCTGACTGGACTCTTCCCACCGACATCGGGCACAGCCCTCATCAATGGATATGACATCCACACCGACATAGACAGCATCCGGAAGTATTTGGGAATGTGCCCACAGCACAATGTCCTGTTCAATGAGTGAGTTTAGCGGGTTGTGACCCAGCTATGTTCTCGGCCGGCCATTGGTAAAATCATGTTTAGCCTCTGGTATATTTAAAAAAAAAGAAGAAGAAAGGGGGGAAAAATAATTACAGGGCAGTTTAATCACATGCATAACGAGACCTCAGTCTTGGCTTATGTTTCACATCAACACATCATTATCCTCTTCTTTTATAAAAGGAACTTTTAAATACTCTTTGTTCTCTGTCCTCTAAATTTCTCCTAATAGCATCATTCCATTCAATTCAATTCAGTTTTATTTGTATACTGCTAAATCACAACAGACATCATCTCAAGGCACTTTACAGTCTTTACATTCCCCACTATAATTCCACTTTACCTGCAACTAGACGCAAGTCCTGCATGATAATTATGGCAGAGCACCTTCAAGTAGCTTTCATTAATATTTCCATATAGTCAAACCATCTATGTCAAGAAGGGTTAAAATATTCATCCAAAAATAGTGGTAGCCATTATTATAAGACAGTTTAGATTACATAGATAGTCAAGGCTTTATTTTAGTTTGCAGAAGTACAGTAAGATGCTTTAATGTGACAAGTTATTTCAAACAACTGCATATGAAGAAGTGGCAGGTGATGCGCTCTGTGGTCACTTCTGCATCTTCTCGCACGTCAATCATACGAGAGCGCTGATATTATTTTTACCTTTCCAGGCTGACGGTGGAGGAGCACATCTACTTTTACGCCAGGCTGAAAGGACGCAGCCGCGATGAAGTGAAAATTGAGATGGACCAGATGATTAAGGATGTTGGTTTACCACATAAGCGCAAGGATCTTGCCAAGAACCTGTCAGGTGTGTCTGTTTGTGGCTCTGATTATCTCGGAAGGTCTGATTGAAACTATGCAGATTTAAATGTTGTTTGTGCATCAGTCTGTATTTCTCTGTGCATTCTTGTCCCCTTGGGAAGAAGATTCATCTGTAGATTATCCATTTTATTTAGGATAAAGCTGCTCTTTTATGCACATATGCGACTGTCTTGACAACCACTGTACCTGTGTGTCACACGTTGTAATTCATTGTCTAGGGGGCAGGAGCAAGTCCTGCTTGATAAATCGTCCCCAGTCATGGATTGCTTGTGAGCAAAATCACTGAAATATGACTTTCAAGGTTGTTCTATGCTGACATTTCCACTGCATTAGCTCTACATTGGATGCATTTTGAAAAGCTCACTGTGTGAGTGGAGGCTAGAATAACTCAAGTAAGGTGTATCTACTTCCCCTGGAATAAATCATTTTACACCATGTAATAGACAATAAACATGTCTCCGTAATCAATTTCCAATAACGCGTCCATTCACATGCGAAGCTTAATGTTGACAGATGGTTGCGTAGGATTGTTTATTGATTATAGGCTGAATGTCTACTACTCAGGACACATGCATATTTGTCATACAAGCACATGTCCGAGACATACCATAGATACCATAGCTGACTGTAAATTGTTCTGTCTTCTAGGTGGGATGCAGAGGAAGCTGTCTGTGGCTATAGCATTTGTTGGCGGCTCCAAAATTGTCATCTTGGATGAACCTACAGCAGGAGTGGACCCCTACGCCCGCAGGGGTATCTGGGATCTGCTGTTGAAGTACAAACAAGGTATGGAATCGGTGGTAAGAGCCAAGGCTCCACTCAAAGGTGTTCCCCATTTAATTATATCAGCTCAACTCTACCCAGTATGAAATCTGCTATGGTATGAACCAGCTAAATTCACCAGCAGAATTGATCATTTTTCAGCCTTGCTTTCCGTGACACTCAATTGTGGGTGGAGAAACTGAAATTGTAATTTGCACTTAAACAGATTGAGATGGAAGGGAAGACAAGTGAATCCAAGACACTCTGGCATGGCTGTTTAATTGAGTCCCTAATTGTCTGCCATATCAGTCAGCTTGTCACTCTTTGGCCTTGTATACTGGTGGTTTCTAGTGACTGTAAGCAGGACATGGACATAATAGTCCCACATTTTCTCAGCAGATGTGTAAATGTTGAATGCACTTTGAGTGACGTTCCACCCTCACTGTGTCATTAGCTTCTGTCTCTCTAATCAAGTCCTTTCACTCCAATTTGGAGCCGGAGATAACTCTGTTATAGTGAAAACACCCACATCATGGCTGCTGGAATCAGTCGTGTCCAGATTCATTTGCTCCAGAAGGTTCCTAAGGTTTGTCATTAAGCAAAAAAGACGATGGGCAGTCTATTTGTATCTTAAAAAAAAAAAAAAGATTAAAGGAGAAATTGGACTTAGTGTATTTTTGTGGCTCTTCATAGCTAATTAAGTGTGCAGGTTTTTCACTGAGATAGGATGACCAGATTGCCCTAAGTGGGTGTTGTTTTGATTCACTTCTGTGTGAAATTATTTGGTTGGTGGCAGTTCCAACTTTGTCTTAAAATTACACAAGGCATAAAGGAATATGGGCATAATGTATGTGTGTTAATAGATTCAATTAAATCCTCAGTGTACATTTGCAATGTGTAAACTGGATTTATCTGGTAATAATGAGTAAGAAGGTTCGTGCAAAAGGCAAATATGGCAGCATGCTGGTGGAGCTTAGTGACTTTTTTGTTGTGTGAAGGTGAAGATTAAAACTATACAATTCAAATAATGTATTGTAATGTCTGCAATAATGTATAATAGTTAAGCTGAATTAAGCCAAGACTTAACCTAAATGTACTTATTAAATTCAAGGTGCATGTTCGTAACAACTCCATTTATTGTTGACTCTGATTGCACTCGCATGAATTTCTCTCTGTTTTTCTGCCAGGGGTGAAAAATTGAAGTACCATACATAATGCATTTTTTTTTTTTTTTTTTTTGTGCAGGAATACAAATGAATCAATGGTAGAAGCCAATGTTGCAGTACAAATGGCATAAAGATGTTGCTGCCTTTATTTCTTGTATGTGACCTTATGTAAGTCATAGGAAAAAAAAAGCCATTGTGCAGTTTTTGTCTTATGAATGAAGAAAGAATGCTAACGTTATGAAAACCAAACCTGTGCAGAGGGTGGAGGGGAAGGCGTGAAGATCCAACTGTAGTAGTGTGAGCATCAAATAACATGTAGCACAATACTCAGTACAGAGAATATTTTTTTTAACCTTCAGCAAATAGTTAGACTCAAAGGAATCACAAGGTTGTGTCAATAAACACTCAAATATTTGAAAATCTCGTGGAGAACAAAACTTTAGTTTCAGGTCGTAAAAAGCAAAGTCGTTTTAAAGTGTATTGATCTGAATTGTCTTCTACAAAGCAGCAATTAACATAGTTTTGTCTAACAATTCCTGCGTAGGAGTCTTACTGAGAATCAGTTTCTAAACAACATAAACTAGATTTTCAGTCTTACTTTGCTGTACGCAGCGCGAGTACTAATTTAACTGAACACACCCAACTCTGTTGATATATCACTTGGTGCTGTAATGCACCACAACACACTATAAATCAGTATACCTTTGTGGGCCATCTGCAGCCCAAACACATTTATTTTGTTCCCAAGTCACACACTATACCAGCGTTTTGATTATTTTTTTTCTTTGTGAACCCCAACAAATCCCCAAGAAAATCCTCCGTGAGCGTGAGCTTCCCGTACACAGGGAGAAGGCTCAGCTAAACCTCAAGCAATCTCCTCACCCCACCCCCTTCATAAGCATAGCTCTTCCCCCATATGTTAAATCAGCTAGGTTGTGGGCATTCATTCACTTCAGCGTTTTGTTGGAGTTTATATATGGAGGGATCCAGCCATGCTTGGCGTGGCATAAAAGAGAAATACTTAACTGAGAGGGGATGGGTTTAGCTGCTCAGCTGGTCGCAGGACACAAATAGGAGGTTACGTGGGAAGAGGGGAGGGGAGAATACCAGAAACAGGTAGCCAAGCAAAATTGCTGGGTTGTGCTTCAGTTAATGACCTCTGAGTGTGTCCTTGTCCTGGGGATAATGTGACCTACGAGGATACAAATTTAACGAGCTTAGTGCCTTAAAAAGCCACCGTGCTCAGCAGAGCGCCTGACCCTTCTGCAATAAACACCAACAAATTTAGTGAAGACAGGGCCAAGACTCCATTTAGTCAGCAAGCAACTGAGTGTGCATCTCCTTTGGAGATTAATACACGGGATATGGCACAACTTTCTACAGGGAGGTGCTGTGATCTGATACAGTCTTTTTCATAATGATGTCTTTGCTGTACGGATCTACTGTACAGAGAGTTTGTCAGCTAAATGGTGGTGGTTAAGGTGGTGAAGAGGTTTTTTTTTTATTTCTATCTAATAGTTGTGAAGCTATTAGAGTCTGGAAGACAATTGGTGCAGCAAGCTGAGCAAACAAACTGAGTCTCTTTGACGTTGGTAACGCCAAAAAAAGTCCTTTACTTTGAACTAGCACAGAATTCAGCAGGTTTCTTTCTTTGTCACTTAATAATAAAGGTGTTGGATTAACTGTTTTCTGCTATAAAACATGACTGGATCAAACGTTACCCAGTTCGCTGTGATACTCCTTTCATGCTGATTACAGTGACGCGGCCATGCTGCGACTTCATTACAAACCTCGTCCATTTTCCGATTTCCGGGGTATGTGATAATTAATATGTGTTATCTGATACAGCGTGATTTGAAAGGATTAGAACACCTGTGAATAACCTTGCAAGGCATGCTGTAGTCGTCACTGCAATTGTGCTCAGTGTGATGCCTCTCGAATCAAAGGACTCGCACAACAAAAAAGTGAGTGCTGAAATAAAACGTGGTCTCATAGAAACGCTGAAAAGCAGGCTTAGGGTGGCCTTTATCGTAATTTTAATTTCGTCCTAGATTCACGCCCACACATTGCTCTGGAGTGTGCTTTGTTGCCATGGGCATGGGTAGAAAAAAAAACAAAAAAACAGAGGAATGTGCTATAAGGAGATACAGTAAGTGACTGCCATGCAGAGACAGATTGTGATATTGGCTTGATTTGAACAGTTTTCATCTGTGGCATCTTTTCTTGTCAGCCTTCTTTTTCATAACCACTAGTTGTCAAAGCAAACAAGCTCCCAAAAAAAAATGCTATTGGAAGTATTATTTCCAGTTTGTGCCTTACCTATTTTACATTTGCAATCCATTGTGTTTATTCTTTACTTCAGACACGCTGTCTGTGACTTTGTCTCACACACGCAGAGCAGTGTGCGCTCCACTGCAGACACCAGGCACGCTGGCTTATTGTGCCCATTCAGGGAACATTGATTGAGTCTCGCTTTCTGTCTCCCCTCAGGCCGCACCATCATTTTGTCTACACACCACATGGATGAGGCAGACATCTTAGGCGATCGCATTGCTATCATCTCCAGTGGCAAGCTGCGTTGCTGCGGCTCCTCGCTCTTCCTAAAGAAGTGTTTTGGCAGCGGCTACTATCTGACTCTGGTCCGAGATAGGGCTGAAAAGATGACAGCTCAGCGTAATGGTATCATGCAAAGGCAGGCCAAAGAGGTATGAACACATAGTTTCTGGGTACTAATTGGATTCCGGATCTTCATTTTACAGGAAGTGCTTAAGCAGATACTGTATGTCCTTTTTTAATGTCTCACAACTTTACAGTTTGGTCTATTCTCACAGAAGGAGTGTAATAGCCCAAATATTTAAATGACAGTATTAGACCTACATGGATTTATAAGCCAGAATTGTGGCTCTAACTTAACGTATGTAATGTGGTGCTGTGACCTCAAGTGGCCTTTGATTCCCAAAGCATGATTTCTTTTCAATGCCGTCTGACCTTGCAATTAGCCTCTTTTTTTTTTTTATCCCTAATTAAATATCTTTACATAAACCTAATGTAATTGGAAAGGGTTCGTTCTCATAGACTTCATGAATCAACAGAAGAACTTTAGCTGCAAGCCCCTTTGACACAACAACAACCTTTCTCTACTCTATTATCGCACTTCTGCTGGCTTTCTTGAGTGCTCTCTTTCTCTCTTGCCACCCTCCCCCTAAAATGATCTGTGTTTAGTCTCTCCCAGCATGAGAACAGGCAAACGCCTACATGCTGGATGATACTAATTGTCACCGGGGAGAGGGGGGATTCTCGCTTTCGCTTGCCAATGGTGCCTCGCGCACTTAGTTTTAATCAATAGGAGCAAATGAACAAGATGCACTAATGCCAGCAGGGCTAGAGCAATTACCATTAGTCTGCAGGCTCTTTGAGGTAAGCGGAGTCATTTGTTTGAATGAATGAATTAAACATGCAAACACCTTTGTGGGCAAGTTAGAACAGTAGCCTCTATCCAGAGAGATAACTTTATCCAAGACAAGGGGATGACGGTGAAGATTTAGCAGTTACACAGTTGATATTAAAGTCTTAAACAGATCTAGAAATTTAATTAAGATCCCATTTCAGTGTGATTAAACTTTGCATAATACAGGATGTGAAGTAAAAAATTCTGCAACATTTATTTAACATTTGATATCCTTTAAATGTTGACATTCATTGGGTGCATATTGTCTAAAACCGGTTTTACAGGGTGACAGCATTACACCCGTCGTCGCTTACAATTTACATTTAGCAGAAGCTTTTATTCACTTGTAAGTCGCTTTGGATAAAAGCGTCTGCTAAATGACTAAATGTAAATGTCAAATCCAAAGCAACTTACACGTAAGGTACAAGGCAAAGGCAGGGTAAGCTTAAGGAGGTCTTAACTAAGGACCTACTGGAGGTAGGCCACAGCTGGGATTCGACTACACTATCCGGCCACAGGTTAAATAAAGCTTTATTTAAATCAAATGAATAAAAACTTAAACTCTGTATGACATTCATTATTCAGTGAACAGCAGCTGTACAGGAAGCACCGTTCATTCCTAGTGGTCAGGCATGATAAAGCCTTTTAAATCCAATTCTGATTAACAGGAGCAAGAGCATCCTTTGAGGGCCAGTCCAGATGACGGCATCGGCAGCCAAACATGGAGCAACTCTGATCCCTCAGGTACAATCTTCACCTCTGTTATTGACAGTTTAGAATTAACGGTGAACAAATTCATGTTACATGAAAATAGTTGGTAGGAACAACAAAACGTGTGATGGAAGAATGTGTGCAAGTTGTTCAAAACAACACGAGAACCTGGGGAGTGTTTCAAAACATGCAAACAACCACAAAACCTCTGAAAATAGCATAGGACAAGTGCGCTGAATATCCATTAGCTCAAAGTTTTTTGGTTTTTTTTACCTTTTTAATCTCAAACCAACCAGCACTCAGTAGTAGTAAAGATGCTAGTGCTTTGAGATGCTATTAAAATGTTCTACAGTTAGAGAGCACATTAATGTCTCAGTAAAATGATTCACATGAGAAAGTAGGACTTTAACTGATAGAGAGGCTTAGGAGAGTTTTATGAAACACTACGAAACGGTACAAATATAATGGATTTTTCAGCCTATTATGGAATATGGATAATGAACCATGATTTTGCTTTAAAGAGGGAGTTAACACATCACGTCGTCTTGTTAGTTGCATTCGCTCCTCAGCATCGCTAACGACTACAACAGTGTGAGATGCAGCACAGTCAAGAGCCACTAGGGTCGACTATGCTATAGATGGGTGTTGTACGTTTAGCTGCTCCTTTAAAATCAGTTACATTTCTGGAGAGGTTTGTTTGAAATAAAACAGTGGATACTGCATTACATGTGCTTTAATTTGGTTATTCGGCAGATCTATTCAGCATTAAAAGAGTCTGTACTCTCCATCCCATATCATCAAGGTTGGAATCACAGATAACGATGAATAAAATGACAATCTGAAAATAATAGAATAGTGTAAAGAGGGTCTCTCATAGTGATTCTCCTACAATAATCAAATCTGCAGCTTTTCTCAGCTTGACTGAGCTTTATGGTGAATTTCATTTTCATTGTTCATTGTTTAGCTGTTTGGCCGCAAAGTTACTGTTGTGGTTCACTCTCGCTGTTCTCACAGCTTTGTTTTTGGCCGCAGCAGGTACAGTAGCTGTTTTCAGCTACAAATATGTCCAGAAACCAACGGCACACTACCCACATGACACAAAATAAGAAACAGACACAGCAGCTAAAGAGCTGTTTTCTTAAAGATTAAGTTGAGGCCAAATTTGGATTTAAAGAGAGAATTAAACTTGTTTACACTGTTGCCAGGTTAGCAAAAATCAGCTATTGCAAGTTTAAAGTTTTGAAGGGATTTTTTTTTTATGTTCTGCTGTAGCTCTTGTCTTAATTTCTGTTTTACAGTTATGCAGATAAATGTAGGATTTTATTCTATGTAAAAATATACTTCATAATATAAATACAAACAAACTAATTCGGCACATTCTCAGTTTTTACTTTTATGTATGTTGTGTACCACCCGTAAATTGAAACCTGCCACAAAACCTCATCCAACGTATTAATCGTAGTGTGTTGCGTGTCATAAATAATCAATCAGATCTTTCTTTTTTTAAATATACAGACTAAAGAAAGTAAAAAGACGGCAACAAGAAAGATCAACTATTTGCTGACTCACACATATGCCGGTGATTTGATTAGTTTTGATCATTCTTGGCTTTGATGTAAGACATGATCAGAAGAAAACTGTCAGGTAGGCTCCATGTTATTGTGCATGTGAAGGTAAATCAAAACTGCCTATACCTTTAAAAGGGTTCTATGTGCACGTGATGCTTAAATATAAAATAGAAACTGTCATAACAGTAATCAAGTTCCCACATATTCTCTCCAAGTGACAGCACATTTCTCTTTATTACACACACACGGGCAAAGAGACAGAAACGCACCAACATTTTCACAAATAATTCAGTCTGATGTGTGAAGCCGCTCCATTTACTTCTTCATAAAGCACCAAGCCGTTGGTTGTTAAGCTGCAGTAATTATGTATGAGAGGTTCTGGATCAATAATGGATGCAGTGCGTTCTGCAACACTGTCCTGATTGATTCTCCCTAAGACCCAGCCTAAGAATGGATGAGACAGGAGAATTATGTTCACTGATGTGTTTCAGTATGTTTAAAGGTCACGGTATGAGGTATGTTGTGTTCCTAATATGTTAACTCAGTGGTATCTAAAAGATTTTTGGCCAAGTTTGTCTAAAATCACGTTGCACCAACACTCGTTTCATTTGAAAGGTGCTGAAATTTATTGTGTTGTGAGGTGTCACAAAAATACGGCATTTACCATTTAGGAATTACAGCCATTTTTAGCAAAGTATCTCTGTTTCCAGAGGCTCGATAGTATTTGGACAAACCGACTGCCAAGAAGTGAACTGACCGTGAGTCCATTCCCTTGCTACTGTACTTGAAGACAAATGAAGCAGATAAATTATCTGGATAATTATCAGGTAGTGAGTTAGTATTTGGCAGCTTTTTGACAGAGACTACCAATATGAAGTCCAAGGAGATGTCAACACAAGTAAAGGAGGCTGACAAAGCAAAATAATTCTAAAAAACAGGCAAAAGCAACAACCAAACAAAGGTGTGGCCAAGTCAACAACAGTTCAGGATCTTCTTAAAAAGAAAGAAAGCACTGGCGAAGACAACAAAAGTGGACGACTGCTGAATTCTTGCTAAAAAGCGCTTTGCAACAAATGAAAAGTGATGGTTATATTTACAATTATCTTTTTTGTCCCAATATTATTGAGCCCCTCAAATTGGAGATACTGTGCTTAAAATGACTTTAATTCCTAAATGATAAATGTCATATTTTATGTAAAGTTCCTGTTAAAATAAAGTCGACACTTCAATCACATCTTGATGGTTTTATTTTCAAATCCATCGTGGTGGTGTATAAACATCCAGGCCTAGCTGTATGTGTGAAATCTTGCCAACCTTTGGAGTCTGTTTTGTGTGCAACTTCACGACTATTCAACTAGCAGACCTGACAGCTGTGGGTCAACTTGTGCGGCGCCACATCCCCGAGGCGGTCTTCTTGGAATGCATCGGTCAGGAGATCACCTACGTCCTGCCCTATGGCGGAGCCAGAGATGGGACCTTTGCGCTGCTCTTCCAGGAGCTCGACCTGGCCATGGGTAATCTCGGCCTGACCAGCTACGGCATCTCTGACACCACGTTGGAGGAGGTACAGTAAGCGTGGGACTGACAGCCTCGTTAGACATAAAATCATGCAAACATATATTGTAGACAGACTGCTTACATTCACACAGGAGCATAAAAGCACACAGGCAAAGTTACTCTTGCTTTTCTTTGTCTTCTCTCTGCCAACTTAAATTTTAGCATTATGAAAGGCAACATTTTTAATTATAATTGCAAGTTAAAACCCGTTCACCGCTAACATTTTGTCTTGTCAAAGAAGGAAAAGCGCAGGTGTAAATAATAACATTAGCAATGGCTCTGTCTCCATGTGTCTGTGACTGAGCACACACAGTATCACAGCCATGGAATGAAGCCACCATTAATTAATTTGCTGTGAAAAGGGTCTTTTGGTTTTCACTTTCATTGCTTGGATGCCAATTTGAAAGTTATCTAAAACCCATTTTCTATTTTTTAGAAAGTTTTAGTTGCTTTCAGGTTCCCTTCAGCTTCAAATGAGTGTTACACACACACCCGCTCTATTTTTTATTTATTCCTTTAATTATTTATTAAGTCTTGAATCTATAGGCCTGACAAATGTGTGATGCACAGTCCTGCAACTCCACATTCTTGACCACGCTCGCTGCCTTGCAAACTGTGAAGTTTAGTTGCTCAAACTAAAGGCAAATTAAAACTGACTGCATGTGATCATGTTCAGTACCAACCACACCGAGCTTTCAGTAACTAGTAGAATATATTTAAACATTTCTCCTAAAAAGTGGATTTAATCTGTACTAGGTTTTACATGATGAATATTTCTACCGCTTGCATCATGTTTATGTAATAGACTTTTTGTTCTTGTTTGCCATGATGTACAAAAGAATATAACGGTGAAGTTGTCAGAAGAAATAAGTCTCAAACCTTCCTGATTAAAACTAAAGGATTACATGTGCTTTCGTAGGTTTGGAAAGTTTTTTTTTTTTACATATTTAAAGTTAGTTCCTCCAAACATAGTAGTAATTTTAATATTTTTTTTAATATTTTACAGAGGCATTAATCAAGAACAATTTTGCTGACGGACCTTCACAACTCGGATTCAAACTAATTCTGTGCGGAAAACAAATATTGTTGCTATTAAATGCATTAATCCACTTTACGGCCACTCGAACAAATAATATTATAATTGCTATCAGCCCATACATTACATGGTCTAATATCTTGTAAATGAATGAGTCATGAATCATGTTGGGCTTGCAGGGCTGTCTTGAATCATAACGCTGAGGGACTGTTGTTTAATACTCCCCATGTAACTCAGATATGATTCAGATACATGTGGCCTGCAGGCTGTGTGAATAATTCCTTTTGAATTTCAAAAATTCAGACATGACAAGGTTATTTCACCCATCTATGTTTTCTTTCTAACAAACAAGGCCTAATAGATGGGGTGTGCCATGAAAAGAGGTCATGTAACAGCATGTACTCATGGCATAAGTAGGTTTTTCACTATAGAGTTCTACATCATGTTAAAATTTTGCTTTCTTTCGTTTAACTAAAATTATAAACTTAACTCTACTCCCAGTAGGGTGCAGAAAGTTTTTGCAGGGCTGACATGGAATTTGACATGCACAGCAAAATGAAATAAGAAGGTTTTTTTGGAAGTGAGATTTATTTATTTTGACAAATGGCCTGAATTAATCAATGGAGTCGAGGAGGGCTCTTCTCTTAGACAGACCAGTTGGCAGGTATTCAAGTAGAGGTTAGAATACACAGCTCTGAACTGATTCGAAGCAGGGATTGACAAGGGGGGTAACAGCCATCTGCAGCAAAAGCCGTAGATGCATTTTTTTGTAAATTTTGAGTTTAGTAGCTGCAACAAAAATCACTCACATTTACCAGAAGTGTCAGCTGAAGTGCGTCCATTCACTGCAGCATCATCTGTTGGTGTTCGTCCGGCTTGTGCATACTTACAAGATGACAAGATGTACACTTTGATATATGCTAAATAGTTTGTTTGTTTCACAGATATTTCTAAAAGTGGCAGAGGATACTGGAGTGGATGCAGAAATACAAAGTAAGGAGACAAGATGGCTGCATGCTAACATGTTATTTTCGTGTAACATCATATTAAACATCTTTTGGGACATACTGATATGGCTTAATCACAAACACAAGCACTAGTAGAAAAAAGGTATTTTCGTAGCTGCATACCAACAACTTCCTCTGAACTCTGACAATTATCTGTCTCTATGTTTAGAAGGACTTACATACTGTATTGTGGTAGATACAGTGCAGTTGGTGTTTGTGACACAAGGCAGATCTGCATTGGATTTGACATTTTGTAATGATGTTGTCTAATCGTGTGTATTTGGTTGAAGTAGAGTAGAAGTAGGAGTTCCTGGCACTCCTGCATCCAGATACAAGGATGCAAGGAAATCAAACTGAAAAAATCAAGTCTCCAGCAAAACTTGTAGATTACAAGACAACTGTAGTATTAGACCAGTGTTGTAGGGCCCGTGGCTTTCATCTGGGTGTGATTAAAGTACATAACATTTTTATTAGAATGGGTGTCTTTAATTGACACTGATGACATCGTATATGGTTAAAAGAAAAGCAGGATGCTTGTATGATTTAATTAACCTGGTAGATGAACGTGGTGGACACCAAAACCAACACACAGAACACCACGCACCGTGAAGCATTCAAAAGTAACAAGTTTCAAAAACAATAATTAATATTTAAAAAAAGCACAATAAAGTGTAACACAAAGCAGAAGAATCATTTTACCAATTAAAAGTGTCTAATGCAGCCCTATAAAAAGTAATTAGGTGAAAAATACTTGTTCATATCCTCCGGAAATACAGTCTTAGGATTAAAAATAAATAAATAAATACACTGCTCTCTTTTTCAAAATAAAGAAATAAATAAAAATGCCACCTCTTCTTCTTGGTTTGATCACCTCTATCTGTGAAAAACAGTCATGATATGTGGTGTTTAAACTCATTAACATGTCGTGGTGCAGCAGGGTAAGAGACATCATTTCACTTAATAGAGCTCCTGTGCCATGTGATGAATTCTTTAAAGGATGTCTCCTGAACATGTATTCGATATGCTCATTGTATCATAAATAAAAAATATAAGGTTTTACAGGTAAAGACACATCTTTTTATTTTCTGTTGAATGGGTTTTAAAGGGATTTCACTTCTTTTTTTTGTTTTTTTTTTGTTTAGGTCCCACACTTTAAATTGCCTTGAAGAGGTTTTGTTTCTAGTTCACCGACTAAAGACTCATCACATGCTCAGACAGCTCTGCCTCCTATATTTCTAACCCTTTTAAAAGTTGCTATTTGTGTCTCCTTAAAGGTTTCGTTTAGAGATGGGTCATTTTGTACAATATGCCAATGACTTAGAATAATGGGTGAATGCGCTGCAGAGAACTAGGTGTGGTTTAGACTTTACATTTGTAGAATAGGTTTCATGGCTTTTCGAATCCACTCTTTTTTTTCCTCTAAATTTGGATAAAATATCTTATTTGCCTTTTGTTTATTCATCTGTATTAGCATAGATTGAAGCTTTCATCAATATATTACTATCAATAGACATAGACGTTCATTACTTAGTTATTTAAAAGGTCTGTCACCAGGCATTGGTGTTAGTTTCGCTCTCTCACTGGTTCTGAATGACCTCAGTGGCTTTCTGTCCCTTATTTCCAGTGTTTATGTTTGCATCCATGAAATAACTTCACTTTTCTTTTTACCCTAAAATCTGATTCCTTCAGAATTCTTAAAACACCTGGGTTTTTGCTTTTACAGGGAATAAAATGGCGTCTTGCAGGGCAGGTAGCTATTCTTATTGTTATTTATAACCCTAAATTGGGTCAGGCCAAAACAACATATCTTATTTGTATTCCCACAGCAACAAAGGAGGTGTTGGTGAGAGACTGCAAAAGGAGCTCCCGCGAATCCAAGCGGAACAGCATTGCCAGCGTCCACACTAGAACTGAGGAAGTCTCTGCAATGACTGGCAAGTCTTTGCAATAGGATCAGTTAATGCACAAGGATGTCTGCTTATTACTGTTTAGAGGTTTTATTGTATTGAAGCTTGAGTCTTGTTCCTTTATGTCTCTTATGCAGATTTAAAGGAAAGATTCAAAAGTAAAGTGGAAGGTAGGTATATGTATACGTCTTCCTCTCACAAATATTCTATTCTTCAGTTAATAATTAAATTCAGTGGCACACCTAAACAAGAGCTTCATCTGCACAATAAGTAAACAGCTTTATCTGAATTGCCTTTTTCAATGTTGTCTTTATAAAACAAATGCTCTTTTATCCTTCTTAATTTCATTTTTAATCAGAATATGTTTTTACTATCTTAATGACTACTGTGAACTCCTGTGTAGTGCTTCTTTCCTCAGTGTGACAAAGGTTTCTACAAAATCTCGTCTTTGTCTTTGTTTATTTTTCTCCTGAGTTTCTCCTTTTACACAAATTCATAATATGTTGAAAAACAGTTTGGTAGTGAGCAGCTGGCAGGTTTAAGACTTAAGTCATATTTGATGATTAACCCATTAGCAGCGGTTTTCTACATATGTAGATATGATGATTAACACTGTGGGTCAACGTCCACTCCAGACTCAAACAGGAATGCAAGTTTGACTGGAAAGGGGTCCACGGTCATCACTGGGTGGAAGCTGATCAGGAGACAGTTCCTGGCTCTCTTCATCAAACGCTTCCACCACGCCCGGAGGAGCCGCAAGGGACTCATTGCCCAGGTAATGGCCTCAGTCTGTCATATTGATGTATTGAAAGCTTATACTTGGAAGGTTTCATAGGAGGATCAAGGTAGGATTGTATAAAATACATGTTGGCTTTCAAAATCAGTTAATGACATATATGACAGAGTAAGCTCATTTGAAACCCGGAGGGATAAAGACACGTCATCCATCTTGATGGAGTCAGTAGTTACGGAGTTTAAGTTGTGGGGAAAGAAATTGACACTGAAAGCAGAATAAAAGAGAACATTTGGAGGAATGTGAAGCGCAGCACCAAGAATGATGTAACATGATGTCAGTAAACTGCGTGTTCAGTAATCATCTTAACCTCCCAAAGGATGCCATGTGTTATACCAAAGAAAACCTGATGGTAAAAAAAAAAAACAACAACACTAAAGATATGTTTTAATCACTGCTCAAGAGGAGATTTCGCTTTTTTTAACTTTGATGAACACGAGCAGAAGTTTTTTTAACCCTAAAATGGACAAATCTGCACATTAACCATGTTTGTTGAGGCCAAAGAGAGGAAGAGTTGTTCATGCGTTTGTGGACAGGCCGTATGAAAATGTTTTATCTGGCTTCAGCTACATCACTATCTGTTTCACCTGATTGGTGTGATTGGCACCAGAAAGCCAATGTGACACCTATGATTTGTTTTTCCTTCATTTTACTGTGTGCTAATCATGTCTTTTCATTAGCCGCGTATTAAATGTGATTGCACAACAATTACAGAGATGACAGACTGCTGGTAGCTTATTATGTGGACGTCTACATTATTTTGTTCCTCATAAACATAATTTTAGAAGTCAAAACCAATAATCAGACATAATTTAAACAAGTCAAATTCAATTTTGAAAACTTACTCTAAAAGCTGTGTTTAGACTTAAACCCTGTCGACACACACACACACACACACACACACACACCTACCACCCTTGCAGATTCAGTGTTTATGTAAATATCACACGATAGCTGCCATGTTGCTGAAATACCCATAACTGAAAATGACTGAAGTGCAGCTCATCCAGTTGACGCTGTTCTGTGAGTGAGTGTGTGAGAGAGCAAGACAGAGAACAGTGCTTCACCTTTGTGAGGCGTACGGGTTCTTCTTGTAATTTGCTGCAGCACCAGTCCCCATTAGTCACTGTCAATCTTGGACGTCCCTCTTTAGTGGGGACGCGGCGCAGGATAGAAGGATAAGTGTGTGAGTGTGTATATACAAGGGTACACATTGTCTGCAAGGGCACGTCTCCTACCTCTCCCTTTATATTCATTTGGCTGAAGTTTTTTTTTCTTTCCCCATTATGTCAACAGCTCCCATTGTCAGCAGATATGATTGTGTGGTGAGGTAATCTCCTCAAATACAAGCAGTTAGGAGAATATAAAAGGAATTATGGCGTGTAACACAAAAGGGAGTGATTTATGAGGATGAAAGTTGGGGACAGGCGAGTCTTGGCAATGTCAGAATCAGGGAGAAGCAGTTATTGGTCATGTTGTGGCGAACGAGCTGAAGCTCAGTGCAGCACGCACCCTTCAAGTGCTAGCTGTCTGGCTGTTAAGGAACATTGTGATGCAGGTGATGTACATTGTGTAATTCAAAATATTTCTGTCATATGTAAGAACAAAGTAGTGCTTGAGCGTGGTTTATGGCAGGGATATTATGTCTCCACTGGAGATAACAGTATGTTTATTGACTATTTGTTATGTTTTGTCTGAATAAATAAAATAAATAATAACAGACAACATTAACACATCAGTAAAAACGTCCAAGGTGATCCTATTATCCACTTTAACACCAGGTACAGCAATAAAGCTGTTATCCATACATGAAATTGGATGGACAGAGATGTTTGTTGAGGAAACAAACTCAATCTAATGAGCCATTTGGCTTTGACGAAAATAAAACACATCTAATCGTGTTTTGTTGTTTATACCTGTTTTGCATATAATCCTGTCCTCTTCTTTGAAACCCCTGCTAAACTTGAGAATGCGATAAACTCATGCATTGTTCATGGGAGTGCTTGGGCTTTGTGAGCATAATGACTTCTCTCTGTTTTTTTGCGGATCTCTCTCAATGGAAGAAGTACCAGCTGTCACCTGCAATTACTCTCGACAGAGAGACAGAGAGAGAGGAGGAGAAAGGGAGAGAGAAACAGAAAAAGAATATTTTTTTTCTTACTCCTATTGCAGGCTGCCATAAAGCTTTTCAGTCTCATTGCTTTATCTTTCTTCCAAGCACATTACCATGGCCATAGGTCCTTGCAGTAAATTTAGGACTCTCAATTGTAGCGTCTTGAATTGGCAAATTGCACGCCCTGCAATTAATCAAGTGTATGCAAACCTCCCCCTTACAAGTGATTAAACATTAAAGATATCTTGCATTTTTCACACTGACCTCTTTGTCAGCTCTAACAATGTAATGAAAAGAAAATTACATGATGGAGAAAAGAGGATTGAATGTGGTGGGGGGGTTGAGGAGGATAGGGAAAAGCACGGCGGTGTCTGGTTTTAAAGTAAAGCAACACAAAAGGCGAGAGAATAGCAAGAAACTAATTATTTCTGAGTGACCACATGATGCTGCCAGCGTTGGAAGCGTTTATTCAAATGCATAAAGCATGAAGAAGAGCCCAAACAAGTCGAGGGGAGAGCATATTAATGCCAACGCGTTGTCGCAGTGGTCCTGCGTTCCTGTTTATTGCCTCAGTCATTTTGTAGCGTGTAATGACAGGGGGGCCTGCACAGGAAAATGATGAAATTGATCTTGGATTGAAGCCTGTGCAATCATGCTTATACTCATAAGCATGTATCGGTATCACCTATGCAGACCTTGTATGCACACAGTAGAATGATTTTATTTGTTACATGGTGTTTAAAGAAGGTCTGCAACAGATATATGACTCCGTGACATAGTGAAACTTGAAACTTTAAAGAAGTACTTGTATTTCTGAATAAACTGTTTCTCAGGACATCGCTGTAGCCTTTTGCACTGTGCCATTTATTTAGGCTGTTGTGAAAGTCACTCCCCTGAAACATACCCATGATTTTAGCTAAATTCCTTGCATTTCTATTAATGTCTGTAACATTTTACTTCAAATGGGCTTTCAGATGTCGGAGAGCAGTGTAAGGGAAAAACCTTTAATGAGGTATTTTGACTCTAACTGTGTCACCATTCTCCTAGGTGGTCCTGCCTGCTGTTTTTGTGTGTCTGTCTCTGATCTTCTCACTTATCGTGCCACCTTTCGCTGAATATCCGAGTCTAGAACTGCAGCCCTGGATGTATGGTCTACCTCAAACCACCTTTTACAGGTAACCACACGATGACACAGCAGAAAATACTATGTTAGTGGAATTGATGTGACATTTAAACCCAATTCAACTTTAATTTTTATTTAAATTCCAAGTGCTATAGCTGCGCTTTTGCTGACTGATTTTCAGTAGTAACAGTGTTTTGCCCATACTGACTTTGAAAAACTCTGTATGTGACATTCACTATTGCTGAGTCCCAGAGGGAACAATTTCCTTTTACAAATAATGTTTACTGTTATCAAAACAGAAACTAAAGCAAAACTGAGTTAGTTACAGCAGCAAAGGAACACTAGAATGCAACCAAAAGTCAGATTTCAATGACAGGATATCAAGAGGAAAAACATTCATGTGCCATGTACCAATGAAGCAACTTTCCAGATTACATAAGTTTGCATTGCAGCAAAATCCCAACCTGATTCAGCATCTTTACTTTTCAGTGCACTGTAATTTTCAGGTGGCCCCTCACAAGGGATTCTGCTGTCATTACCCCAATAACAAAAGTTTTATAAAACTTGTGCATGAATCAAATCTGATCTTGACCTTGTGTGCTTCTACGCTACTTGTAACTGAACCAGTCATCCCTCACATTTTGACATTACATATAGCTGCTAACAGACATTTTAACATGAAGCTCATTGAGGACGCGGGTGTAATTATGGTTATTAGTGATCCATTCACAGAAACACATGACATACACAAGTATGAAGGAGAAACTATAATCTTGAAATTATTCACTACACTTGAACTTTGAGCTCATCAGTAAATGTTGGTTCTTAACACATTGATTTTTCGGTGAGTCCAAATGTCTCTACTTTCTTCCCAGACCTTTGCTCTTCCGTCACACTAACAATTTTTATTGTTACACTCTTTTTTGCCAAATTCATAAAACAGGAACATTTAAATGCAATTCTTTTTTTTCCAACATTACCAATTCTCTCGGTTTCTCTGCCTCTCCCTGTTCATGATGTTAAAACATCACGTTACTAGACTGCTTCTGTCCGTGGTGCTGAATTGTTTAAACCCAGTCTGTTTGCTGTCACTTCATCTACCACAAGTATTCCTTCCTTTGCGACCACTTCATGTTGTGGTTATTACCATTTAGCAACAAAAACCCAGAACACAACTCACAGTGGTTCTTGAAAGTTTGTGAGCCCTGAAACCTTCTTCGTTTCTGCATGAATGTGACCTGAAACTCAGGGATATTGATTGACATACCTGCATGAACTGCCTGTTTCATGCCCTAGGACAGAATTTCTTTCTCTTTGGTAGAGTGACCTGTGTGTTTAGGGTTGTTGTTTGGCTGCAAGGTCCACTCTGTATATACTGTATACTGAATATACAGTATCAGTCAGACTTCAAGCTCCATCAATAATGGCAAGCTGATGTTTCACAGATAGGGATGCACTCTTTGTCCACAGAACATTCTTCTAATAGCCTTTTTGTCCACATGGTTTATCCACATCATCCTGCTCTTTTTGGAGAGTAGTGGCTTTCTCTCGTGGTGGTTTCATAAACATTGATTTAAACCACTGCAACAGAGTCCTTAAGCTTGCTAGACATTACCCTGCCGTTATTTGTTACCTCCCTGACTATTACACACCTTGGCTCTCAGTTTCATCTGTGTTGGTCGACCACTCCTAGGCAAGGGTAACAATGATGTCTAATGTTCTGTACAAGATCTACATGACAATGGACTGGTGGACTCAAAACACTTTAGAAAGTCTATTGTAACCCTTTCCAACCCAGTGAGCATCAACAATTCTTTCTCTGAATATATATGTATTTATATTTTATATTATGCATTCCAGTATTGTATTGTTATATTCCATATTATATTATCTATCAACCAAGAACTTATGGGCAGTATCTATGTGTCACATAGTCGCTGCCAAAGTTGCGAAACATGAACAGCACTTTTGTTTATTCTGCGTATTCTGTAGAACTATTCTCATGTATCGCTGCATATTTCAAAAAAAGGGAGAGCTCTAACACTATCCCTCACTTTGGAAAGTCACTAAATCACTTGACTTGAATTCTTAAAAACATCCTAGTGGGGGATAACTGCGTGATTAAAATTAGTGGGCCTTTTCAAAAGTCCATTCAGCAGCATTGTTGCACTATATAACTCATAAATGCCAATGATCCATTAAAGACAAAGATTGATCTAATTTAAACATTCAAAGGGATTTGGACCCTGGTCATTAAAGAATAATGTGCTGTGAAAAAAAAAAAAAAAAAAAAATATATATATATATATATATATATATATATATATATATATATATATATATATATATATATACATATTATTTTAGAAATTGGAAATAAATAACAGATAATAGATCAAGAAAACAATCATATTCTTTGGTTTTCCTATTCTCAGTGGGTGTTATCCCTGTTTTATTACTGTATATAGACAGCACTTGATTTTCCTTTAATATTGTTTTAGTTTCTCTGTCTACGATGTTTCATTTTGACCAGATGAGCTGTTCATTAGTTCCACTGTTACTGTGTATATGCAAGTCTTCATTTTGGAACCATCCAATAGTTTTATTATCTTAAATAACGTGGTAACCCAGCCATTGTTAATTGCAAAACAGATGGCTGCACATAATCCATTTTTACAATCGGGCCACTTCTGTTGCACTCGCTGGTGGCCAAGGAAACGACCGTATGACTTTCATGGAGACGCCTCTAAATGAGACAATGAACACTGTATTAATCCAAATGGTCGGCTGTGCTGTGGCCACTGCTGGCAGAAAGCCATCATGATGGTCTTTATGAAAGACTGTGTTTTAACTCCCACAGTACCCTTAAGATAAAGGGCAGAGTGTGTGTGGTTAGTAATGAGAATGAAATTGGAATGGGAAGATTGTTTAACCGAGACACAGGGCTTAGATATGTACAGGACATTCAGATAACAATGAAAGGCTGTGAAGAGCCCATATTGTACACAGAATCTTGAACAGGTTTATATCAGTACAAGCTCGCCCAAGAATACACATTAGGACAGAGCTATGGAGGGAGGTTATACATAACTTTACAGTTAGTGGTGTTTTGGGAATTTATGTTTTCTCTTTGGGCCAAAGGAAGGGGTCTTATAAATTCAATGACGTTTCCCTCAATTTTGGTTAAATTAATTTAATTGACATAACTACCTGTTATTGAGTTATGATGGATTGCATCCAATATCTCAAGTAAAGATATTACTGAAAATAATTTGATGGGAGATACAACAATTCTGTCCCAATAACCATGTGAAATATATACAAAGTCAGAATGCAAATATTTGTAAATGATTTAACATCTACATTGAATTGACTGATATTCTACCTCATGTGACACCATTGAAATTACAATTAGAGGTCAAGAATTACACAGAGCTCACTCTGTGTTCCTCATCTCAACACTGCACAGAACTTTGAAGAAGCATTTTGATATTATCAAGGCTGCAAAAGTCATTGTGTAAATCCATCCAGCTGTTAAAGATAGAATTCATAATGATGGGCTCTGTGACTAAGTGGAACGGAGGCAAACCCTAGCTGATCATTGGCCACCAAGACTATGATAAGAAGTATTTCCATGTTGATTGTGTAGATGGGTAATTCTTCTGTAATTGTGTTGTGTGGAAGCCTAATTCAAGCTCTCCTTGAAGCAGTCAGTGCAACAGCGCAGTTCACATAAAGCCAGTTGATGCTACCAAGATGAACCATGCACCAAGGTGTTCCTTTTACATTTTGTCTTGTGTCTGCAATTGTATCAGAACATAAGACCCAGTCTTAATCTGTCAGATTAAAATGATGTGAGAGGTGAAATTAAATCCCTGAAACATTTACAGGTGTGTTTGTTTTACTGTTATTTATTATGTTTAACATTTGCAGCAATGATTTGCCAGAAAATGTGGAAGTATCTCAGGTGGTTGACACCTTGGTGAACAACCCTGGCTTCGGGACTCGGTGCATGGATGGAAATCCTATACCGTAAGTATGACCAGTGAACAAGAACACAAACAAGCGCACAAGTATTAATGCAAAATATATATGTATGGCTATCGGTCACACACCTGTGTAGTAGTATATGCAAAGATGGAGCTATATACTGAATGCCTGCTCCAAGAAATCCAGCCTTTAGAAATAATATGAAATGTACAAAAAGCCAAGTGACAAAGGAGAAAGGTTTTGCAAACCAGTTTTTAACAAGTTCGATCAATTAATAATTACCTTTTCACAAACAATCCATGTCATCTTGATGAGTTGAATACATTTTTAAACTTAGTCAAATGACATTTTTAATTAGCTTGGAGCTCACATAGTTCAGAAATACTTGTGCATCACAAATGCTGCTAGTTCTTCAAACACACATCTTTTAGTTTGGAGGTGTTATTCAACTGTCCTTTAAAAAGATAAGTACTTCATCTGCTCAGTACTGATCATGTTGTATATACTGAGCTGGTGAAAAGAGAGCTCATAGGGCATACCGCTGATTTGAAGAGTCCCATTATAATTTTTGATTTTATCTCTCTATTGTGGTTATGTTTTATTTAGTTTCTATTCGCTTGCTATTCATATGTTAAACACTTTAAATTGCATGAATGTGCATGAATGTTGCAAATGAAGTTCAGTTGATTAATAAAATATTCTGTTATATAGGACCTATAATAGCTTTTTCCATCTCATCATTCTGATAACAGGCTTTAGTGGATCGTCTAGGCTACATTGCAGTTACAGCTGTAATTAAACTAAGAGGATTCAGTGCATATGTGCAGATTGAAATATTTCCCTTGTGTTTCTTCCTGTAGGAAGTTACCATGTTCTTCTAGCGGGTCTGATTGGTTCACTCCATCTGTCGATCAGTCTGTCGCAGACATTTTTCTCAACGGGAACTGGAGCATGTCTAACCCTTCACCTTCCTGCCAGTGCAGCACTCCTGAACGGACAACCATGTTACCTGACTGTCCACCTGGTGCAGGAGGACTCCCTCCACCTCAGGTCAGTCTCAAAATAGTTCCTTTTTAGTGGGAGGGCACTGTGGTATTTGGAGTTGCCGTCGTGTGAGTCGAAGGAGTCTGAATATCTACTGTGCCATATCTACTGTCTAAGCTCTATTGAGTAAGAGAGTGAACTCCGGGCACTGCATCTGGGCTGCCTCTGCACCACGGAGGTTTTGGTCAAATACCTACATTTACTGTATGTGTGACACAGAGGGATATACTGCAGGGAGATTGTGGAATAGTCTAAATAAAAAATAAATCAGTGACACAGCAGTACAATAAAAATGCTTATCATGGAAGCTTTTGGATTGCAGTCTGAAAGTCCCAGTCAGCATCATTTTGATTTAAAAACGTAGAGGTACTTACTAACTAGGAATTTGCATTGCATTGCAAAATGTAAATCAGCCTTTTGTGCTGCCTCCCTTTTGTGAACTAGCATGCACGCATGAAAGTAGGCAAAATTGATTCCACTGAAAATACACTGAATTAGCCATTGCTCGTGGTTCAGTTTGTCCCCCATAGCTGCTAAAAAAATCAGTTAAAATGTATAAAATAATGTAATTTTGCTCTTTCGGGTATATGCCAACCTTTCATCTTTTACCAGCGTCCTTGCAGATCCACCAGCATAGACTTTACACCTTACCTACTCATATCATAAATGCTGGGAGGCTTGAATATCTCACCCTCCAAAAGTCAATATAAATTTTTTAGACCATTACTTATACACTAAACATGGTCAAATGCAGATATGGTGAATGTGGCAACGCCTGGCCTGAGGAGGCTTGATCCAGGCGGAGATTGATGTGCCAAGTTAGAGACCTCTACCTATAAGCCACCACCTGCTGACCACACGAATCATGAGACCGAGATAAAGTAGTGTCTCCTTTTGACCTAACTGATTTGCTTTGCAGTCCCCCAATGATAACGGGAAAGCTGAAGAAGAGAATAGACTAAGAAGCTACCATCTCCACCCTAATGTAATTTTATTAGGGATGTCTTTGTCTGATTACTCAGGCTATTTGGCATGTGGCTGGATTTTAAGAGATTTGAATTTGAATGTCTCATTCCTAACCCCACCTATATCTGCCAATATTTTCTTCTGGGAGTTTTATGAGGTTTGGCCAATTGTTTGAGTTAGTTTACCCCAGACGGAGAGAGGGAACCAGCAGGGACATCCTGAAGTGTGATACTTGAGATTTGGCTACAAACCAGCATAGCTTTTACAAGTTAGCTGATTTACACGTTGTGCAGGTTCGTACAGACAGGTGGTATGTGATGCAATGCACAGGTTGGGTAGTTTTCTCTTCAGTATTGTGCTGTTTGGCAGTAGTTTGTAAATCTTTGTCATATTGAAGCAGAATTTCTGAATATTACAGAATTTTTTGATAAACTTTCAGTCAGCAGTCAAACATCAGTTGGGTAAAGGTGATTGAACTAAGGTCATTTATCCCAGATGGAAGATGAATTAAAAGCTGATTTTTATTCCCTGTCTCTATGTTTTGTGCATATAACCATTCACCTTCCACTGTTTTGTAACATAACCTTTTAAAAAAGTGTGTTATTAAGTATTATTTGACTTTCAAATACATTTCAACGATCAAATGTCTGTTATTTAAAATATGTAACAACAACCACAGCAGTGACCTTTTTATTTTGAGAAACACAATATAATTATCATGCTTTATTTTACAGCTTGCAGTAGTCATTGTCAGCACTTGCTCATGAAACTGAACATTTATGTCTCAATTGCATCAGGAGCAGACAGGTTTTCTACACTACCCACTCTCTGACATTTACCATGCATTGATTCTACCAATTAATACATCTGCTGCACGACAAATATGATAAAGGTATGATTAAAACAGATTATAATAGCATCCTTTACATTTGCAAGATAGATCACAGTCTGTATGTTATCATGTCGCCATATTAGGTCTTCCCTCATTTAGCCATTAATGAGGGAATGTTATTTTAATTCAACATAATAATCCAAAATTAAAATACAGCAATGAAAGTTCCTCAGAGTTTTTGGGGATGTTGGAGCTAGAATCAAAATATTATTATATCTCTTTAATGTGGCCCTCAGTGAAAGAAGATAAGTTGTCGGAGAATCTAATTACATATTAGACAGTTATAAAGTTGTGCTTCAGTGTGGTTGAAAACTCCTTTTTAGAAGTCTCATCTCTTTTATAACTATGAATATAAGTTTAAACAGTCATTGTAAGTTCAATATGCAAAGCGATTATGAAGTTGCAAAGCTTTTTTTTTCAGCCTCAGTCCTTAAAGGAAGTGAGTATGTGTTAAAAAGAAATATTTTGGCCCAGTAATGACTATTCAGACAGTCAAATCCAGATATATCTAGAATGATTTTGTCACATAATTACCTTGGCATTTTTCCCTTCAATATTTGGCATACTTTGTCTCCTTGGAAAGACAAACGAGACAACAGTAAATAATAAAAAAAGGCACTCTGCAAAGTCAGTCATTTCCAACTAGCAGGACAATTTGAAACTGCTTGGCTCATCTAGGACTTTATATTACTTCCAATCCCCTATACTATCCCTATACAATATACCACGCTTTGTAATGTGCTATTTCACACTCTCCGTGGATTCGTAATGCCTCGTTGAACTTGTGTTGCTCCTTTTTGTGACAAGGCCGTCCGGGGCTACTTTTCCACTTTAAAGGAGCAGCTGTCCAGATACGATGTTATAGGATGATTGTTAAGACAGTCAAACAAGACAGGTGCCCCGTGTAACCTTTTCCTTACTGTGACATTCAGCCCTCGCTCGTGACAGCACTGCCAAGGAGCCGCTCATTTGTTGAGTTGCTACTTGAGTTGCTATCTTCTTCTTTGTCCTTTCCCACCTCTCCATCTGCTTTTATTTGAAATCATTTCTCTCTCTCTCTTTTTTCATTTTAGGTGTTGCTCTGCCTGAATCCTTCTCTCTCTTATTTCATGAATGGCTACTACTTTTTTTCTTGGATTTCTGCTTTATCATGCCGTGCTTAGTGCTTGTAGTACACTTAGCCTCAGTAAAAAAGACCTTTGCCAGTTCTTGCCTGCATCTTGTTACTTTGTGTTGCATCATTCCTCCTTTATTTACTACATCTTATTTTGTTCCAATTAGGATCCTGTAAAATGATAATAAGTGGGTTCCCTAATTTTTGTATGGAAACAACCTTGAGGATGTTAAGTTATTATCACGCAGGACAATCATTGACAGTCATCTACTGCAGTGACAAAATGTACTTTAAAAGTAGGAAAAGAGGACACTGCAAGAGGACAATATACAGTTTGTCTTTGCATGGTGTGCAATGCACAGGTTGTTGACACCATATTCATCACCTTCTTTCTGCATAATGCAACACTGTTTGGCAAGAATCTGTTTTTGTTACACAGTAAACTAGCAAACTCTGTAGCTTTTTAACTAGTCATTAGAAATGTTGATAGCGTGTTGTTGAGAGAAAGATGCTGACATACAGTGTAATTTTGAGATTATCAGTATTATTGAAAATACTTTTTTATTGTGGTAGACTAGTTTTCTTATGTGTGAAAGTCAATGTATCATAACACATAGTTTGAAATGCATGGAGCAGAAACATAAATGATGTTGCTGTTATGCCCAGATATGCAGCATGAAGTCTAATGATGGTATTGCTGCAAATAAAAGTAGCATGCAATTATTGCTTACCTGTTGACTGTGGCAAGTCCAAGGCAGAGACCACCTGCAGAAGACAAGCACATTGTGAAGATGTAGTCCCTTTGACCTGGAAGACCACCCTTGTTGAATTAATCATGACAAACTGTACCAGCTTCACATTAGTTTTCTTTTTTATCTTTTATCCTGTCCATACTCCAAATGTGCCCTTGAGGAACTAAAGAAGAGAGTAAAAAAAAAAACAAAAAAAACATGGATCTAGCACCACAGGAGGTAGTGTGAAGTCATTGTTTCCATGGAAATGGTAGGCAATGGTAAGCCTATTATCAATTCTGAGGTATTGACTCTTGTTCACTGGTGATATTTAACCTTCATAGATGAATAGGCCGTCACGCGTGCAAAAGAATAAAGCTGCCTCATTCACCGTATTGCAATTGATGTCTTTATCATTTGGAGACTGGCCTAACTACAGCTTGCTTGCAAATTACTCTGCTTGGCCTCATCTATCAGCTAGTGAAGTTCGGCATTGGATTAGTGTTTGTGTAGAAAAAAGAAACTTCTGTATGGAAAATACAACCACCCCAGCCCAGTTTAGTTTATTGGTTTTAAGAAAAAAAAAACAGACTTTTTGTTGGACATACAGAAAAGAAAGCCGTTAATGTTTAATGCAGCACAATCCCAAAGCTGTTTTATACACTTCTAAAGTATGTGGTCTCTTTATTTAGATTCAGAACATAAAATCTCTGGGACTCACACAATATTGGTATCTTCAGTTATCATTTATTCATGCTGGTCAATGAAACCATAATGAATCTGAAAACCTGGGGTTTGAAAGCCTTGAGTTTTTCTTTATAGCTGCTGGCAATGAGCGGATTTACAAGCAAAGCTAAGTTCATCTCCACAACCCTGACAGTCTACGCTCAAACTGCCAAACCCAATCCTTTCTCCGCTGGGTCCTGTTGATTTGTCACTTTGACTCGCAACACCCACAGATTCATTTTCGTGTGAAACGACCTGTCCGAAGCCACCCTCTCAGCGAAAGGCAGTCGATTGTCCAGAACAAAAGCAGAAAGGCCATTGTCTTGTAAGGTAAGCCAAATGGTAGATGAGACAACGGTTTCCCTTTGTTGTGGTCAAACAGAACATAGGCAGGTGGGATGAAAGTCTGTCTTTGGGTTTGGACTCCTGTAACTCACTATCTCATGGTGTGGGTCAGAATAGCTGGAGCTTTTTGTTGTGGTGTGTAACTGCTGGTTGGTAACACACAACTTCAACTCTTACCTAATGGTGTTGTTTGATAGGAGTTTAAAGCGATTGTTGTGATGCGATCATATTAAATGTACTCACACGATTGAACTGCAGCACCTGAAATCCCTATTTTGGCCCACAGATACACAATAGGCCACCTGTTAATTCCACTTTCAAAGCATCATGTTGTAATTTAAATGTAAGTTTGCAAGTCTTTAGACAACTTAACACATGCAAAAAAAAACATGAAACATCACAGGAAAACACAATTAACCTGATTATCACTCACAAAACTTAATGTCAAAGGACAAGTGGCCGCACACCTTAACACAAAATGTTTAATTATAGAAGATTCGGCTTGCCTGAGATTGCTTTTCCCGGCGCGCACTAGATAACATTTAAATTTTACCTTAGAGGTAAAGCATGATATAAACAGTGCCAGGATTAATATGAGCACAGCACAGTCTCTTATCTGTTTAGTGCTCGAGTATGTCGGCTCATTCAACAGATTTGATTACCGTGCTCCTTAGTTTACATTTCCCTCACCCCTGTTTGCATCCCGAGCTATCAAGCTACCACTGTGTGGTGGAGAACCGATGCCATACGCTGAATGCCAAGCACACTGAAGCTGCTCTCGGGTAATGAACAAAAGATGCAGGCCCAGGTATTGCACAATCACAGAATGTTCCCATTTTAGTCTTTTTGATGGGGAAATGGACTAAGGCCAAGATAATTAGACCCACACTGACTGCATGCTCCGGTATAAATTCATTGTACACACAGTGAAGTGTTAAATCTCTTATTTTTGGTTTTGTTTGTTTCCAAGTTCCTGTGGCTTTTCGAAAGAGAAGCATGTTTGTTCAGAGATAAGCCAAGGTTGCTGTGCCGTTGTCCTCCTTATCTCTGATTCATAAGCCAGATGGGTTCTCTTCTTCCTCTGCTTTCTCCTTCTGTTTGTTCTTTGCCTTGTGATTCCAGTTCTCTTCCTCTCCCTCTTGTGTTGTCTCCACTGCTCTTTTCTTCGGTTTTTAACTTATGTTTCTATCCTCTACACACTCTTCTTCCTCTGCTTTCTTATTTGTTTTTTAACAACTTTTTTTTTTTTTTTTATCTCTCTTCATTCTTCCCCACCTTCTTGTTATACCCTATCTCCCCTGCTACTAGCACCGCCATGCACAGTAAAACATTTGAGCTCCCCCGACCCCAGCAGTAACAAACAATATTGGGTCTGAAAAATTAATCTTGGGTCAAGGCACAAGATCCCCTTTTCACCTTCCATTTGCCCTTGCTAGTGAGCCAGTGGTAGAGAATATTTAAAAATATATGTGTATTAAGTGACTAGAAGTTAAAGGAAAATTTCCCCCAAACTTTTTAGAATCGTATACTCTAACCTAAAATATTTAATATGCAGTGGTAAAACCTGTGGATTGGTGAAACAGGTGCTACTTCTTTAAAGAAGAGTGAAAGGGTAATCAAATCGGTTGCTTTGTATTATCATTTTTCAACAATTTTTCTAACTGCAGACCCAAGTTCGACCCCAGTTTCCGATGGGAGTTTGGGTTCGAGAGAGATTGTGTTTAATACGGATGCGTGTGAAGTGACTGTATGACGTTTAGTTACAAAACTGGATGCTGCACTGCAAGATCAGATTTTTGAGTGTGGGATGGGATATTGTAGATTGAATAATTGAGCGGACAAAGATAAGTTGTCTGTGTACATTTCATATCGTATGTATCGGCATATTTGCATACAATATTTGGAATCGCAGATAGTTTTATTAAAACATAATTTTCATCATTCGATTTAGAATAGTGTTATAGCATTAAATCAAAGCAGGTTTATCAGTTGATGGATTTTCCCTTTAGTTCAGGTATCCTTTATTTTAAAAGACAAGCCGTTTGGCAAGTACAAAACAGGACATTGATGGTTCAGCTAGGATAAAGCAAAAGGTCTAATTAGGAAAATTATGTATCCAAAATGTTTTTAGCAGTTTACCTAATTCAATTTGGCTTAAGTAGGCAAAACAGAAATTGGAGAACTTAATGTCATCATGTGTGATAGGTTTGTGGTAAGGTTATTGGAGATAGTGGTTTAGTACTGTACAGTATGTGTGACAGTTGTTGTGTTTATTAATTTAAGTTTAAGTTTCTTTTTGTGTGTGTGTGTGTGTAGCATTACAGCCTTAGTAGTAACTATACAGTAAATATACTAAATCACGAACCCCAAATCGAAGATGTAAAAAATGTTTCCTGACACTAGAACTTCCTGTTTATTATTATTATGTTTTGAATAAACACAAAGTTAAACAACACACCATAAGTACCTAAAAGCTTCCACATTAACTTGCTTGTACACAAGGGTAGATAACCAGCGTATCTAGGGGGTGTGTTGGTAAAGTGTATTACAGTTGGGGATTTCAGTTGCACTTTATCAAGAATCACGGTACTAATTAACATGGTGTTAGTGCTCTAAACAAGCAGGGCTACAGCAGCCTCATGTCGGTGTGTTTGTGCGTATTGGGAAATATCAGTCTGCACAACATGGAGTGTGTTCATGGTGGTGTGTCACACCCTCTCTTAATTGGATGTTTGAATGTACCCGTTTATCCACAGAGGGGCATCTAATTAGGGTCCTTTGACATTAGACACAGCTTTAGCAGCTTTAGTGGGGGTCTAGATTTCAGCCAGGCTTCCCATAGCCAGCCTTAATTGACTATTATGATAAGGTTTGAGAGAGTGTATCACCTGCTAAATGTTCCTGCTCCTAAGTTTTGTTGATTTTGCATTTTATGGGTGGCTGAGCTGTTGCGCCTGTCTGTTGTTCAACCATCCTGCTCTTGATTTTGCACTATGCACAACTACTACTGTATTAACAAAGTGTTCTATATTCTTCTATAAGTCAAAATAAAGGTACTCGTATTTAGCCTGAATAGCACACTGTATAATGCTCTCTACAGAGCATTGTAGCATCTTTCAGGCGATTGCTGTGGCCTCATGGTTCAGCAACTTTAATGTTAAAGTTCACTGTTGCTGCTCACAAGAATGCTGTTTTCAGCAGAAACGAGCAGCTGTTTTCAGCTGCGATAAACCCTTTGTTTGTAACCTTTTTTGAGGTCCAAATATATTTCCTCAGGAGCTTTTAGGAACCCAAACAAGGCTAAAGTGTAAATATTTACAACATCCGAAGGCTTGACATTAATCTACGTCTTTGAAAAGAAACCAGGGACATGAATTAATTCTTAGGATTCAAGAGAAAGAGCCACTTTATTATGGATATTTAAAAGCCAAGTCGAGGTTTAAGCCTTAGTTGAATCGAAATTAAAATGGTAAATAATAATGTTGAACTTGTTCTCATCTTTACAGAGGGTCCAGAACACAACAGACACATTGCTGGATTTAACTGGGCGGAACATGACAGACTTCTTGCTCAAGAATTTTGAACGCTCGGGTAAAACGAGGTAATACATGTCAGAGCGAATGTTGTTAATGTCTTTTTCTGCTGGAGTTTTTCAATATGTTGCAGCACAGCCACAATATCACAGTGCATTTGCATATCTGGTAGCACTTCCAACGCTAGTGACTTTGCTCAGATGCTTAGATCAACAATTTATTTTTTTGACCCGACAGAGCCAAATTACTATCTGCACTGCTATTGTGGTATTGGTGCATCCTTTTTTTGTTTTTGAAGGTCAGCCGAGAGTAATATGAGTGAAAGGACAAACCCTGCCGACTTCACATCCCTACATTTTAAAATGTTATGCAGTTGTCAAGCTTTGACAAATCCTGCTGGGCCATTCTGTGATATGCTTCCCTTAACCTGTCATTTTACTGTATGAACATATTTAGATCAAACTGTCAGCGAGAGAAATCAGTGCTTTTCAGTAGGCTGTTGTGTTCGCTCAAGCAAATATTTGAACAGAAGAACCGCGCACAGATGAAGACCCCATTCTTCATCAGGAGACCTGTGTGTTTCTGTGGGCGGTTCCTCTCCTTTAATTCATCAAGCATTCCAGGTTTATCAAATCGCATGAGGCTGATTCTTCATTTCAAGGGAACGTTTGGTGACGTTTCCTCTGTTACATCTGTATTTCATGCGTAGCTAGTGTCTATGTGCAGCTTTGCTTTTAGCTTAAGCCTCTCTCATTCTCTTCTTTCTGTCCAGGTATGGAGGAATCTCTGTCGGAGCAGTCAACTCTCAAGTCCGTGTGACTGAGGCAACAATCGAAGCTACTTTCAGAGATCTGAAAAACCTATTTAGGCCTTTTCAGGTAGAGTATGGGATAAATATTAGATTCACAGAGTCCAACTTGGTCATAGATTATTTGGATTTCTGTCAGGAGAAGAAAAGTTGTATATTGTAGTGCAAGGTCGAAAGATGTGTATGCCTGGATAATAGCCCAGAGGCATTTCCAAAGACCCCTGAAGTTTAGTATTTGTTTATTAACAGCACAGAGGTATTAAACCAAGGACACAAACACATCCCTTAAATCACCAGTTTCCTGACTCTAAATTAGGACTGTGTTAAACAGGTCCCATTGTGAGAATCCACATGGAAGTTAAGTCTAACATCTACAATGAAACAAAACAATATTTTAGTCAAAAAAGTTTCTCAAAAATGACTTTTACAGCACAAACTTTATTTTATTTTAGTTCTAGTTTGTAGTTATCAACAGCTATTTGATGGATTCATTATTGGTCCCCCCACCCCCACAATGGATCCTAGATCCAACATAAATGTATGGTTTATCTCTTTGTCCACCATTTAATGTCTAGACTAGTTTTCTGACTGAAGCAGTGGTTCAAAAGCTGCTTCTCTGTCGCTGTCAAGGCTGCCGTTGTTTGTCATCCCTTCAGTGTGCCGCTCCTAATTTGAGCACAGCGTTCTTTGTTCAGTTAACTTTCTATCCTAGATACAGGTCATGTTACTCGGAGCGGACATTTAGACCCTGCTGGATCTTACAACGATTCAGAAACACGAATGAAAGCAAAGGACAGAGGTGGTGCACATTCTTCAAATCCATTTTGTGTCCATGGCAACAGGCTGTGATTGTCTGTGCATTGTTTGAACAAATTGAGGAAGCTGGCACTTTACCGAGCAAAGAACACACACATACACACGCTCAGAAAATGTCCCCAAAACCTTTTTTACACACACATTTATTTTTTTTTTTGCTTTATCTTCTTCAACTATCTTGGCTCAATTCTCACACTTAAGGTCAGTGTTTCTTGAGCTTCATGCTACTTCACTTGTCCCCTCCTTGTATCTCTCTCCCTCTCTCTTCCTCTTTCTCAGCCTCTCTTGTACATACACACAGTGTCTCATTAACATTTCAAATTTTGGACGTTCAAACTACTTCGAGATCAGCACATTGCTTTGCCCTCAGGCGTCTCCGGTCTCATCCCTACCCTGGCTCCCTTCTCTGTCTCCCAGATCTCAACACTAATGTGACTTTAATTCGTGCAGCAGTGATGATGTAACTCTAATGGCCGGGCATTAGCCGTCCCAGCTCTGTATTCTGTGTTATTAAAGTGCTACACTGTCCTTGGGAAATGTCTGGCTCTCTGCTGCATTGGGATGTGATACGGTAACAGGAAGCAGTGTGTTTTTGCACTCTAAACCACCTGCGCAAACTGGAAGGGAGGCTTTGAAATTTCTGTGTAATTGCATTTCCTCTGTCTAGCAGGTAGAAATGGGGTTCTGTGTTGCAAGAGCTGACGGGAACAATGGGAACAAGAAAGTCTGTGTGCTGGAAATTGTATAATTAAGCCAAGAAATGTATCTCAGATGGCACAGTGTGTTATGTAGATGGTGTTAATGTCAGTGCAGTCCCTGAAATATTTCTGGAACCCTCTCAAATAACAGCTTTTTTTTTTTTCTTTCTTTTTTTAATTTAAATTATTCAGAGAAATAAGCCCCTAATTTACCAACCATGAGCTTCTTACTGGCAGGTTTTTAACACACTCACTCACACACGCCGCCACACAGACTATATGAGCGCTGAACTGTACCGACCATTTTTGGAATACTTGCCAAAAAAGTCACCACACACTCGAGTGGCTTTATTACTGTGTCGTTAGCTGTGGCACCAGCAGGTTCACTGGCCAAACCAGCCTTGTCATTGTCCTTGAGCGGGGAGGAGTTTGTCAAGGATTAGACTGAGGCAGCTGCTGGCCCACTTCTCATCTCATTTCAGCCACCACTAATCCTCAGGAAGGCCGCCTATTGGCGCTGCCAGTCACCACTTGGCACATTGCAAACTGGAGTGAAGTAAAAACGCAGAATACAGTAAAGATTTCCTTGCTTTTGCTGCAGGAAGCATTACGGACAAGAGCAGGAGTCTTGTTCTCTACTCTGTATATGAATAGGTAATGACTTGGAACAGAGGGGTGTTAGAAACACAAATACTCCTGTCAGCATAGATGGGGGTGTGTTTTTTTTTTTTTTTTGCCCTCCTCTTTCACACTGTGATCATTTATGCCACGTTACTGAAATGATAGTAAACATTTTGTTATGCCAAAAGCGCACAGTGGATCTGTGGCAAGGCAAAAAAATAAAAAAATGCCCTGAATAAATTCTCTTTTCCAAATGTCTGAGATGTCACAGTGGGGTGTAAAACTGGCTGAGTGAAGGATTGTGGGATAGAAAAAGTAAGAACAGCTATGATCTCTTCAGTCCCTTGTCCTCAGGTAAGTATCTCGGGGGCTGGAGATAGCTTTTGTTTCTGTTTCTTTCCAGTCTTGTTCTTTCAGTGCAGACAAGCCCCTCCACCTGAGCACACACTTGCATTCTTGGGATGTCTCTGTTGATTTTTCTCCACTTATTTTTTCTGCCCCACACCTCTCTCCCCAGTTGTCACCAACACTTTTCTACCACTGACCTCTCCTATCTGTTGCCAAATCCACTCTCCCTTCTTTTTCCCCTTCCTTTCCTCTGCTGTGGTCCTATAATGAAGGATGAGTCCAACAGGAGGTCCATTTGCATTTATATCACACGTGTAATGTGCTCAGAACTCTTATGGCTGGGCTGAACAGCGTGGTATCAACATGGCACTTCGGAAATCGCATGCCTGTCATCTCAAGCTCTCATCCCAAGGCTCATTTCACAAGAAACATGAGAGGAGTAGAGCAGATTTTAATGCAACCTGTCCAGTCTACTGTCTCTCTACCATTTTCATCTCCTCACCTCACAACAATATTGCGCAGACACTTTCTGAAAGACAACTGCTACTTTCATTTCTATCTTTATACACTATAAGTGCTTGAAGACGTCCGTATTCAAATCCGATCGGTCCATTACAGTAAGTAATTAGGCAATTTCTGTTACTTGTGAATTACTTGTTTCATGTTCTCAACCGCTTTTCATGATTTTAATTATTTCACACAATTTAATAAAACAGAAACATTGGAAGAGGAGAAAGTAACTAAAATAGAAGGGGACACATTTTATTCCCACAAGTCTGAGCAAGTGGTTCAGCACACCCAAAATGCTCTCCGGAAATCCTAATCCTTGTCTCCATCTGCCTCATGTTTTGCATATCAAAGAGTAGTAGTGGTTTTCCAAGTGTATCCAATTAAGTCTCCAACTCAGTTTTTTCTCTTGTTTCCTCATCTTCATTAGGATAATGTGACCGATCAGATCATGCAGAAGTCTGAGACGCTGCTGAAGAAGCTGGGAACCCGGGACAACGTAAAGGTATTATAGTAATTGCCTTGTGCCCCTTTGCACTACTGTTAGATTAGAGCCAATGAGATGAAGTTTTAATGATGGGAGAGGTGAAATTAGGCTGGCTCAGTTTGAATTTTTTGGGAAGGAGTGCTGGCGATAAATAGAAACAGGAAATGGAGAGAGTGAAACTAAAACTGATCTACTCACCTTTGTGTTTGTGCGGTTTACTTAAATTCATAATGATAGCTTTTCTTTTTTCAAACCTTGTAACTTATGTGGTAATAATGACACCTTAAGTTAGGAATAAAATGCGATAAAGTTAGGGTATGGACTGACTCTGTCAGTTAATGCAGTACCTATATATTTACTGGTTGCAGACAACACATACAATACATAACTAACTTAACTGAAATGTAGTGCAAGTATGCAGTTTAAGTTGACTGCTATTTAAATTGATATCTGGTAAAAAAAATAATATCTCAACTATTATACATATAACTGATACTGAGACTAGAATTTTGCTCATCCCCAGAGTAAGTTTGCGTTTAAAGTTCTTCCAAAAGTAAAATGTGAAAAAGGCTTCCCACATATTTTTCTCTAACTTTCTACCACCCTCATGTATTTATTAGCCTGACAAGCCTGACAAGATCTTTATTATCACTTAACGTGAGTGCATCAAATGATATTTTAGCTGCAGACGCTTCAGAAAGTACAGGATGAGGGAAAAATAAAAAATAAAAATTCTTTATTTTTTTTGTTATGTGTGACTGAGATACGATGAGAACAGAGAGAAGGAGAGCCAGAGACACACAAGTATGTGTGTGTGTGTGTGTGCACATCTCTGTGTGTGCTCAGGCTTCTCCATATCCTCCTCTGTGATGCAGTGTTATGTTAGGCCGACACTCAAACACTATCCACTCTTAATTAGCGCTGCACTATCAGCGGGGAGTCCTCTGTCACTCCCACTCTCTTTCATCCAGTCTTTTTATTCTAAACCCTGGCAGCCATAAGAGAATCACTTACATTAAAAAGAAAGTGTGCAAGATGTATTTTCTTTTACTTTTCTTTTACCATGCCACATCAGCATTTGGCATTCATAGCAGGTCTTTATCTTCTATTAAACGGTTGAAGGTCTGTCGCCTATTCTTATAGAGCGGTACAGTGTGCTGCCACCATGTTTCAGCACTAAGTGGACATAAATCCATTACGTCTCTAACTATGTTGTAGCTATTGTAAGAGGAAAAGAAATCATAATTAAAAATGTCTGTGGGAATGTGCAACATCTGGATGTCACAACTCAGTAGTGTTAAAAACAACAAGAGAGTGCACATCTAAATATCTAGGTAAGAAATTAGAATATGAGTTTCTAGACAGGTAAAGCAAGCTTGTTGTACTTCGTGCCAATGCTGATGTTTATCTCGGCAGGTGTGGTTCTACAACCAGGCGTGGCACGGCATGGCGTCCTTCCTCAGTGTGGCCAACAATGCCATCCTCAGGGGGAATCTGCCTGCAGGACAGGATCCACGCAAGTACGGCATGTCTGTATCCAATCACCCCCTCAACCTCACCAAGGAGCAGCTGTCCTTTATGGCCTTGTGAGTCAAAACTGTAGTTCTTTCAGCGTTGTGGAGCAAAGGTGCAAAGAAATTCCTTGTTATTCCATGTATGCTCTTTAGTAATGTAACCGAGATAGTTAACATAGAGTGCTGACAGCATACTGCATGTACAGGCCTAGTATTTTAAAGCTACTCTATATGGGTAACACAAGGGCATAGTGTATGGAGGATCTGAACGTGCGATGAGGAAATGCTCTATTTTGTTCATATTGTATTCTGCAATTATTCCAGATAACTGCATCTGCAAGCTTTACCCCCATTTAGGGCTGTTTCCTCATTAGAAGACACGACTCGTCGTTTTCTGGTTTTCAGATGGAGACTGCTAACTACTGAGAAACTGAGCGAGATGGGACAGAGTGAGAGGGAGAGAGCTGTAGAGTCAGAGAAAAGAAAAGTGTGGAGAAAGCCCAGAAAATGGGAAAACAGATGAGTAAGAGACAGTACAATAGAAAGTGTAAGACAGATAGATAGATGAGAGACTTGTTTGAGTATGCACAGATTTGGGGGCCCATGGGAACTCCTTACAAGGATATACAATTTTTTTCCTCATGCTTTCTCTCAGGGCTAGCAAGAGAGCGGCTCCCCATGAGAGTCGGAGATTAATGACGTGCTAAATCACAACATACAGGTTCATACCAGATGGCTATAACTCCTATGCACCATGTTTTATTTTGTGATTATGTCACAGTGATTTTGGTGTTTATTCTTTACACATAATCTGTTGTCAATATTTAGCATTTTGGCCGCACAGAGACCAAACTGTAATCAACAGTCTTAATGGAGAGCTGTGGGAATACATCCCACTGCAGTAGATTGCTGTACAGTGCCATAAACACAACTCTATTATAAAGGCAGTTCAGTGGCTGCTACCAATCACCATATAGTAGCAGTTTTATTCCCCATTCTGCCGGTGCTGCAGCCCACTCCCCCCAGTCAGGTATTTATGTAGTGATCAGGTGCTGAAGACAGCCCTAAGTTAGAGACGGAGACTGCGCCAGGGTTAGGAGATAATTACGATGACCTCCCTACCGTAGATTCAGGGCGAGCCTTTTTTTTTTTTTCCCTCGCTAGCTCTCTGTGCAGAGGTTGACAAGTACAATTTATGAACCATGATCTTCAGATTAGCTTGGACACTCCTTCATTGTTGAATAAGTGCATTGCAGACAAGAATGTGAAAAAGGGAACAGACTACTAGAGCAGATGACCAAGCACAATGGAGATGGGCTGCGAAAACCTTATCAATAATTTTTATATGACCAGTCATCAGACAATGGTGTAATGTAAAGGGTGCTGCTCATACTGACAAGCCCACGAGGATTTATTACCTCTCAGCTCTTTTAGCTCGCAGCCTGCCCATACTTTATTTTAGTTTTTTGTACTTGATAATATGTCACATATAGTTTTTTCAGCTTGTTCTGTGGCCCAAAAGTATTAGTCAGTGCAGCTTTGAAGTGCTTACATGCATGCAGGTAAAATCCCCACTTGTCTTGCTCTCTGTCATCCTACTTTATGACGCTGCCTGTCTAGTTGTGAACTATATTTTTAGCGGCAACTAGAGCCACCGGTTCCCACCAAAACTAAACATATCTCCCATTCATTATCTTAACTGCTTTTCCTGTTAAGGGTCATGGGTGGGCTGGTGCAGGGTACTCCGTGGACAGGTCTCCAGTTTATCACAGGGCTGACACATATAGATACAGCCAACCATTCACGTATGACTTTTTAAAGTCAACAAATGAAAACACACAGGTGCATGGAGAACATACAAACTCCACCTGGCTGGCCAGATTCAAATCTGGGGTTCTTCTAGCTGTGAGGTTGCAGGGCTTACCACTACTACCTACCTGAAAATATCTCCCTGACCTGACCTAAAAGCATACTGAAATTTAAAGAAAGCTCAACCTTAGAACTGAATTTGTATTTCTCTTTGACGTCTCCTTAAAAGTATTGGGGAGACAATTGCTAGAGCCCTCACACCGATAATAATTCATCACTAAAGACTTGTTCTCTCGCCAGGCCCAAAATTTCACTCCACCATTTAATTTGAAGTGACACTCCCCTCCCGTATGCTTCACAACCAATTTCAATGTAACTAATTTCATGAGCCACAAAATTGTGGAAGTGTGCAGGTGGAAAGAAAATCTATGCTTACACCCATCTCAATTACCACTTCACTCGAGCGAGGTCTCTGTGCTTCTTCTGCAATGGCACAAAAATAATTTTCAGAAATGTCAGACTTTGGCACCGTTTCAGTGTGGAGACATATGTATCATATTTTAATTAATAAGGAACATCACTTTGGCAACTGACAGAAACTTCACTTCTTACCACCCTGTTGAATTTGATGCGTAATTTAGCTGAGCATATTAACATCTTTCTGATTGTTTCTGTGCATGGTATCTGCAAAAATATCCAATTTAAAAAATCGCATACGGGAGCACTATCAAATTATAATTGATTCCTATCAAAATGGAAATGTTTCTCCAAGTTATCTACATATTGCTGCACAAAACAAATAACGACCAGAATGCTGCCTCCATACACTTTAAGTCCGCACCTCTTCACATTAAAAAATCTCAACAAATGCACTGTAGTTTTACTTCCTCTGCTCATTGTTCTTGCCTTTCCATTATTAGTTAATTAGCCGATTGCTTGTCCTCCTCTTCTCAGCAATTAGCCAGCTTTGAGCATTCAGGGTTAGATCATTCACAGTTTTGTCCCCTACAGTACATTATCTCCCCACCATACCAGAGCACTCAGGCCCTTGAAACCTCTTGAAATGTGGGCTGGCACCCACTGTGGTAAATGATTTCATATTTATGCGCTGTAATTGCATCTGTTTGGTGATGATAAATATGGCCATGTAGCCACACAGGGTAACTTATTTAATATGCTAATTACGCAGTAGGAAGCCATGTGAGAGATTATCAGTGGCCGAGGGTGAGGATAACAGCGGGGGTTAAAAGAATACACCACAATTTTGTGCGGCGCTAATTGAGCAGACACAACGAAGGACATTTTCAAAGCTAGGGTGGCATAAATGAAGATACAGTGAAATGAAGGTCATCATCTCGGAGGAGGAAGGGAAATTTTTTATTACTGCTCCTCTCTTTTCTTCACCTGTTGGAGATCATCATTAAAAGTTATTTTTTTATTATGCACAAAAAAAGCATTGCCAGTGTTTTTCTGTCTGTCTAAAGACATCAATACTAATAGCATTGTTTATATTAATTATTTCTGCAGGTGTAACAAAATTTGCAAAGTAGAGTGGATGCATTGCATGACAGGAAATGCCCCAAATGCTGCTACAACACTGTGTAAATGTCATCCAGCTCATTTCCCGCTAACTAGAAACCACAGAGAAACCTTCACTTACACTCAGTCATTTGTTTTTTAAAAGTTACAAACTCTTGAATATAGTTTGCCCACAGCACAGTGTTGAGTCTTAAACCTTTTCTGTTATTGTCCTAGACATCAGTGTGGTGGTTATTAATATATTGGGCCTTGTGAGTGTTGGTAGATGAAGTAAATGTGAAGGCTTTGGTATATAGCAATAACTAGTGCCCACTGAAATGGAAAATCAAGAGAGGCTGTATTCCATACAAATATAATCAGTTTCACAGAAGGAATGGGACCATTTAATTTAGATTTCAATTGAGTTAAAGTGCTGTATGCCATAAAGGTATCTCATATTGCAATTCATGTGGCCATTTTCTTCAAAAGCATCTTACAGCACCCTAAGCTAAGGGCTCATATATTTCGACAATTGGAAACTCAGGGGTAGGAGTACAATTATTATTTAGTTACCTGTGTTCTCGTGAAATGCATTCCTTCTGTGGGGTCACATTCGAAATGATGTTTTCAGAATCAAAATAAATGGTTCTCATCACCTCAAAGAGTTTACAAATGTCTCCAGGACTAAATTTAATCTCCGCTCCTATTGTGTTTATTTTTTCTTCTTCTTCTTCTTCTTCTTCTTTTCCACTGTCCAGGTACACACTAATAGCTCTGCAGTCAACTTCCTGTTTGCTGTGCTTTATTCAATCACAGGGCCACAACCTCCACTGATGTGGTGGTGTCCATCTGCGTTATCTTTGCCATGTCCTTCATCCCTGCCAGCTTTGTCCTCTTCCTCATCCAAGAGAGGGTGAACAAAGCCAAGCATCTGCAATTTGTCAGTGGAGTAAACCCAGCTGTCTACTGGCTGGCCAGTTTTGCCTGGGATATGGTAAGTACCTGCTTCATCAGGCCTCTCTGTCACCTCCTAATTCGTCACTGCTTCTTGAGGTACAGTTTAATTTTTATAACCTGAGACAATTAATCTAGGCAAAAATTAGAAGACTTATGCCAGAATGTACAACACTCAATCCCAACATCAGTGCTATAGGCCTCATTTTACCCTAGTGTGAAAATATACTAGTATTCTGAAGATATTTTTTTCACCCAAGGCTAAAACACATCCACTGTAATTGATAATGTAGCTTTGACACCGCTGGCTTCTGGGAAAAGCTTCTCCCGAGCAACAGGTATTGGCTGAGGCGTAATTATCGACAGCGGCTACCCCCGCTGGTTACGTTCAACAGGCTTACTGACAGGTTCCCTGTGGCATAATGGAAGTAAACATTTTATCAGGTACCTTTGGTAAAAACGGCATCCGGGTGCTCATCATTATGCTGGATAAATGCTGTCTGAGTGGAAGACAAATGTACCCAAGAAGCTAGTCTAATGATTCTTGCCTGAAGCTCTCTGTATTAGCATGCATGCTCTATCAACAATAGGGGTATTAAAGGCAGCCCATGTTGAAAGCTGCTTAATATTTCAGTGTAAAGTTTTTTTGTGAACTGTAAATACACATGTATCATAGTGTCTTGATACATTCTAGTTGGTTTATCTATAGGACATCACTTTTCCACCAGTGGAAAATAGCTCTGCAGCCAAAGGGAGCATTAATCCAAAGTTGAATGTGTGATAACAGCATTATACAAGTTATTTTTTTATTGAATAGATATTAAATAAAGATGAGTTGAAATTTTTATAAAAGCTAAAGTTATTAAGTTCAGTGTATCATTGAGTGACTACTTGCCTCAAACAGTAGATAGTTAGATGGCTCTGTTATTCATTGCATTAATTAGAAAATTGAAGCAGAATATGTTTGAGTGCTAATTAAAAAGTCATGTACAGATTTCATAATTACACAGCCTTTCAGTTTGTATGAAAAGATGAAAAAGCAAATGTGAAAAGCAAGCAATCTTTTCATGTAGTCACACCCGAAGGATGATTTCTGAATTATGCACAGACCGCTACTTTCATCGCTATAACTGCTCATTGTTTTGTTTGCTTGTTTATATTTGTTCTGACAGTGCAACTACATCATCCCATGCGTGATTGTCATCGTGATATTCCTCAGCTTTCAACAAAAAGCCTATGTTTCTCCTGCTAACCTGCCTGCTTTGATTCTCCTCCTTGCTCTGTATGGGTAAGTATATTTTCAAATTTCACACACTGCCTTAAATGTGGACAAAGTTGAATTTCAGTCAGTTTACAAGTATATTATGTTTGTACACATGTGAAGTTTATATCATGATTAAACGTTAATGTCTGAATAATGGATTTGTTTTATGGGTTGTCATACATATTATATCAAATCTATTATTACATGTAATTATTAATTATTAAATATTCTAAGATACATAAATATAACATTTGTTATGTTATGTGCACTATCCATTTCAGTGTACAAAAAAAACTTCATAATGTTAATACTTTATACTTGTTAATACTCTTGTTTTATATGAATGGAATGTATCCATCTATATAAATGTATTAAAACGTTGTTAAAATCGTCAAGCTGAATTTAATAGCTGATAAACATGAGCCATTGAGTAAATGTGTAAGTCATAATCTGAAGAGTTGACTTATTCTTTCTTATAATCAATAGATTAATTGTATATCTAAATAGTCGTTAAGTGCAGCCCTAATACAACATTTTGTCTATCTTGAGAAATAACTTCTACCAATAACTACATTAGCTACTATACCATTATGATTATCACATACCCGTAGTGTATTAACTGTTGCATCGTGGTCTGCTGAGTCTGCATTTGAAAGCCGATGGAAATCAATATGTTAATGAGGTGTTACATGTATAACATCTGTCACCCTGTCACAAAAGCCAAGGAAAGTCAAAAAGAGCAAGTAATGTCAAACATAGCACATTAATAAATCCATTATTAAAAATCTATTGTGCTGTAGTGGCGCATATCCACAGAGATACAACATGTAATAATCTCCAGAAGGGAATTTACTGTATACCGGCTTAAAAACAACAACATGCAGTCAAAAGCGAAAGTACACATCGTTCAAAGTCAGACTGGAACCAATCGCACTAAAGTCTTTCATGAATCTGTTATGTTTCCTGAAACTTTTCCCAGACTTAGTCCAGACTTGCAGGAACTGCTAACAGAAGGTCAAACTCAGGAAGCAAACTTGCATCTCTTGATGTCACTTCACAACTCCCTGGCTTCATAACTAATTGGGCAGACACAACTACAAAAGTGAAACAAACGCTCAAATGCAGTTTTTCAACCTTGTCAGTAAGAAGAAACAGCCTGACCACAATTACAGTGCTATAAAAAGTATTCACCCCCTTGGGTCTCTCCTATCTCAGTTGCTGAAGCTTGTAACTCCCTCAGAGTAGCCATCAGTGTGTTAGTGGCCTCTCTCTCTCATTAGTCTCCTTCTTGTACAGTCACTCAGTTTGTGTGGACGGCCTGTTTTAGGCAGATTCAGACTTGTGCCATATTCCTATCATTTCTTGATGATGGATTTCACTGAACTCCAGGAGATGTTCAGTGTTTTGGAGATTTTTTTGTATCCATCCCCTGACTTATGCCTTTCAATGACCTGTTCTCTGAGTTGCTGGGAGTGTTCTTTTGTCTTCGTGGTGTAATGGTAGCCAGGCATACTGATTAACCAGGGACTGGACCTTCCAGACACAAGTGTCTTTATACTACAATCACTTGAGACACATTCACTGCACTCAGGTGATCCTCATTTCACTAATTGTGGGACTACTAGCACCAAACATCTGGACCTCTGTTGGAGGTCAGTCTTTTTAAAGGGGGTGAATATTAATGCAAACACTGATTTCACCTTACATATTTTTATTTAATTGACATTTCTTTGTAGTAACCTGTTTTCACTTTGACGTTAATGAGGTATTTTTCTGAATTTTCTTTTTGTCAAAGTCGCCAACTTTTATTGACCATCATTGATTTATAATGTCAATAAAAGGATGAAGCATCCAAGGGGGTGAATACCTTTTATAGGCACTGTATACAAATGACAGTTGGGAGCTAGAGAAAGAAGCATGTTAAGAGGGAGACAATGGGATAGACATAATGTTAGATAACAATACAATACTAGTGGCCATATCTGAGTTGTCTCAATAATTGTCCCAAAAGTTGGTGGTGGATTCTGAAAGAAACAACACGGCATCATAAAACACTCCATTGCAAGGAAAATGTACTTAAAATGTCAAAAGTAGAAGTCAGCCTCTCATAATTCAGAAAAGCCAACCTTATTACCCTGTACCGGATCCAGTAGAAGTATGTGATTCCTCGTGATGAAGTGTTTTATGGCAAGTTTTTACTGAATACACTGGAAAGTCTTCATCTAAAACAACAGTCAAATAAATGTAGGCAAGTAGATGCCACATTACTCCCAGCATTATACCACAGCCTCACAGCTACCTCCAACACATGAAGGTAATATGCAGGGAGGCAATTACTGTGCTGCAGAGGTTTTATGGGTCACTTGATGGGCATGCAAATGATCGGAAGAGGCTGTTGGTGTCATGAAACTGGAGTACAGCTCCGTAATTTCAACTTCTGTCTGTAGTGTGGTTTAAATTAGTTCAGGAGCTTCTGTCTGTGTGACACTGTGTTGTTCTCTTTAGGTGGTCCATCACGCCTATGATGTACCCCGCCTCCTTCATCTTCAGCGTGCCCAGCACAGCCTACGTGGTGCTGACTTGCATCAACCTCTTCATTGGTATTAATGGCAGCGTGGCCACCTTTGTTATGGAGCTCTTTGATGATGATGTAAGAGGCCGTCACATACAAACACACACACACACATATATAAATATATATTCTTTCTACTGCGAAACGAGAGACTTCCCTACCAACAGATGTGGTTAAAAGTGCTGGTTTTGTACTACATAAAAAAATGTTTCTAATTTCATACACATTTCTTCTGAGTTTCATGTAACTTTATTTTAAATAATATAACTAATGAAAATTACATTCACAAAAATATTGGGACTCTTCAACTAAAATCTTAAGGCGGCCTTTTGAGGCAGTCACTGCAATCAAGCACTTTTTGTAGCTCTTAATAAGACACACTCAACATTGTCCCACTGTTTTGGATTATCACCCTATTGTAGGAGTTCTTTGACACTGGGCAGACTATATTTTTTTCCAGTGCGCCTTGATAATCATGATTTCATTGTGCCTTGCATAGATTGAATGCAGCCTGAAATGTATGGGATGATGCTCTTTTCTTTGAAAGCTTCTTTTTTTCCTTAGTGAACATAAAGCAGATGTGTATTACCACTCCCATGTTGTTTCATCTGTCACAAGATCATTCTTCAACAAAGGGGTTCAAAAAATGGCTTACAGTTAGGGTTAGGGCGGGTTGGGGTTAGGGTCAGATCTTTTCTGTATGTTTTCTGTCTTACTAAGTGGCATCTTCCTGGGTCAAAAAAGCGATGGTGTGGTGCAGCTGGATGCATAGTTTTGTTCAGACCACTGCAGAAGAGCTCACCTCCTGTCATAGCTTTTTTTGTTTTGTGAGAACTCATGTGAGAATACGTGACAAATTAGCTTTTAATTTTAACACTTTTCCAGAAGATAAGTAGAGGTGTGACTCTTTCTGTAAAATAGCAAGCACAGGCATTAAGCCTCCGATGGCTTCATAAAAATATGTTTGGAAGCTGTAGTACTGGATCATTAATTGATTTAAATCAGAGATAAATGCTCTGTGTTTTCGAAGCAAAGGTTTCCTTACATGTGGGTAAGTCTGTACCCACCTGGCATAACTTTTGATATTATTTCCTTTATCCTCCCAAGGATTTTTCAAAGGAGTTATTTTCCCTATTTTCTTTAATGTTTAATCGTTGGGTGAGAATTGGGTCTTCTGAGAACCTTCCTCATCCATCTTTCAGCAAGTGTTCATTTTAACTGCAAGCTGCTTCGTTCCTAAGGGAATCAAAAAGACAAAGACACCAGAAAAGAGCTAAATAAGAAATGCAGAGCTTAGTTTGTAGTGGAAGAGAGGAGGGGGACTGTTGACTGTCAGTCACTTGACTTTTGATTATAATTTATATCCCTTATTAAAAAAAAAGTCTTTTCTTGTCATGTACAGTTTTTTTAACAGCCAGGAGTCTCAATGGCGAGACCGCCGTTACTTACAGGTGGCAGTATTTGAGGAAATTATTTACTTTATGCCTTTGAATGTTTTTCTTTGAACTAAATATGTCTAATTTGATTTGTAGACTTCATTGTTATTTGCATGATTAGCATACATCACCCACGCTTGGATTTTTTTCATCTCATATTTTTAGTTTGGCGCTGATCAGTCATTCCTTGTCAACAGACACAACAGAGCTTCAGTCGCTGACAAGCTGCTTATACATCTGATGCTTCATCAGAATGTCTCCCACAGCTCTGAGCCGACACTACAGACGGAGCGTAATGTTTGTCTGAAAAATGTTGCCTCTGTCCCTCCTTCGACACGTCTGCCTCTGACTTGATGTTTCCTCTGGCGCCGCTCTGCGATGGCATGGGATGTTTCCTGTCTCCTAACGAGGCTGCCTCATTTGCATTGTGATTTCATTATCACCATCATTCATTATCAATTTGTATTTTCATCTGGCATGTCTCTCCTCAAACAAAGTCATCGTTGCCATTTTGTTGTCTCTGCATTCACTTTATTTATTGATACAGTGTTAGTGGAGCGTATTACTCATAAAGAGGGCGCCACTGGTGATAATTTAATGGACAGTATGTTGCCCACAGGCTGTGTAAAGGGATGGATTTACTACACACTTCTCTTGTCCAAGGCATTAGGGACTGAGATAGTGGTTCTCTGAGGCTTGACAGTGACAGGGGTCTATGATAATTCAGCTAATCTCACTTGATTTCACTGCCGATAAGACAACCTGATGCGTCAACATCAATCAACAAATGTTATTACTCTCCAGGTTTCCGTTTGTCCCTTGTTCAGAGCAGATATCTTTATGATGCAGACTCAGAAAACAGCTAACATAGATGGTGGCCCAGTTTGCCAGAAAGGGTAGATCCAGATCTCTCCTTCTCTGACTTCTACTGTCAAAGCTTTGTCTCACCATCTTTAGACTGCTCATCGGTGGCAATAGTATAACAATGTCAGTCAAAAGTGAAGCTCCATGCTGCAATTTGATCTCTGTTTTCGAACACAGGGTGAATCTAGATGCCTTTTGGGCATAGCACCAATTTCCAAGAGAGGACATAGAAAAAGTAACTGCAGTTTTACAGAGTCTGTGCCCCAGTTTTGTCTTGAGACCAATGGGAAATTTTCTTCCCCTCAGGACTGTCCAGCTCCCTGTGGATTGCATCAACCTCAGACTGCCTTGTATGCTTGAAGCAGTGTCTGAGTCAATACCTCCACCACGTGTCACTCAGAGATAACCACAGGCACACATAGATTGCCCAGGATTACCGTACAGGTGTGTCCGTTTGACCAGGTACTACCTACTTGATGTAGGCTAATGGGAGTAGACTGTCTGTCGTCCTGTGTTACTGGCAGGATGTTTTTTTTTTAAAGATATAAAAGACAGTAGATTTTTATAGTTTATTTATTGAAACAGAAGCAAGGACTTATACTGAATTAACTGGTTTAGATTATTCCTGCTTCTCCACAAGAACTACAGCAAGTCAAAAACATGAATATAATCTCCAGAAATATCTAACTAGACTGTAGACTGTGCTGTGGGAATAAGCATAAGTAGAGATATGGATCAGATAAGCGCCTCGCAGGCCACACCACCTTCAAAAGTATTTGAAAATTATTTATTAGCGTATACCATGAACATAAAGGGAACACGTGTCTAGCATTTCATCATCCCCGACTAAGAGCCTCTTAGATCTCCTTGATGAACTCGCAGTCATGTGCATTATTTCATCTTGATCTTGAATTAGACCTCTCTTTTAGACTGATGGCTTGAATAGGCCAAGTTATAGTGGTTGTTTATTTCTGTGACTTCATCAAATCCCAAGTTCCCAAATGTTATGGCCTCCTCATTTATGTAAAATAGGGTGGGCCAGTGAGTCTAGGTTTATGAACATCTAGGGGAAAAATACAGTATGTTTGCATTGTTTACAAAGAGAAACGTTTCGGTAACTTCCTATGCTACACTGAACTGAAGCTTGAACCGAAAACATGATCCTTATCTCCATATATATAAAAAAAAGCTACCTTAGTATAATCAAAAGGCTGATGCATATTGTATATAAACTAGATAAAAGGTAACCTAAAAAAATGTGCAAGAGGTACACTTAAGAGGAAAGTGTTTATTATTGGAATTGCTAATGTAAAATAATGTGTCTTGATCCACCTCTGCTCCCTCTCTCCACATAGTACAGGCTTTATAAGAACGATCTGTAATATTTCATGCTGAATGTTATGAATACTGATGCATTGATTGATGAAAGGGATATATTCAAATGATCCCCACTCCAACATTTAATGTAGATTCGAATGTATTCTAACACATGGACCATGATTGCCGCTCTTTGTACTCTTTAGTCTTCAAGCAAATGCGTAAAAGTAGACAAAAATGAGTGATGAATTATTTTTGAACACATTGCTGGACATCTGAAGGGTTGTTCTGACATTGTCCTGCCTTTTCATCACACTCTCATATCTGCCTGAGAGAAACTAGGCCAGTGACCACCTACTCATGCAAAAAAAAAAATGTACGGGCCCACTTTTGATCTTGAACATTACTGCGTTTTGTCATAAAGGAGAAAGATTGAATTAGATCGCTGTCATCTCTTTGGCCTGGATGTCCTCAAATGATATGTTGCTGCAATAACTGACATATTCAGAAAGACAAGATTATTAAACATTTAACACTGTCAATGTTTTCAAATAGTTTTGGATCAGACACTTACATTTCGGACTGTCCAAGAGAGGACTGAGGTAAAGGAGTTCATATACATGTTTCAACACTGTTGGAATTTGGAGTTCCCTTTAAATTAGCATCTTTGTCACCTTTCTAACTGAATTATTCTGTGAAAGAAGATGAAAATGAGGATTTCTATTTTGCTAAACTGCAACTGTGAATATGTTTTTAAAAGAACGCAATTGCAAAAATGACATTTTCTGCAAAAATGCAGATATTTGTGTTAGTATGTTGATAACAAACATCGTAGTTTAGCATAGCATAGCATAAAGACTGGTAACAGGAAACAGCTACAGCTGCTCTGAAACTTGTTAAAACTAACATGTAAGAAAATGTTTTGGCTGATTGTTCTGCAGATGTTACCTGTACAGAGGCAGCATAGCAGTTCCTACCTGTTTCTAGTCTTTAAACTAAGCTATCTTATTTAATTCTCCTTATGAAGGTGAATAAGCATGTCTCCTAAAAGGTTAATATCCTTAAGGTTGACGGACTCATAAGGCTGCAGCCACTCATCCTTATCTGCCAGTTAAAACGTACTCAGTGAAACTAATAAATCACAGATGAGCTCCACACATCCGTGGATGAATTCTGTGACATTAACGGGCGTCACAGCTTTAACAAAATGCTCTGCTGTCCCCTCCCCACCTACTCTTTGCTTGGGCTCGCCCAAAAAAACAGAAATGATAAATTTATAGTCTCTCTGCTACTATGCAAGAGCTTTGAAGACTGTGCTGCAATGAAGTACTATGCATAATGCATGAACTTGCTTTTGAACGCCATGCCGCACCAAATGTAGTAATATTTTGTCTTCCATCTCTCACCCGTTCCTCTCTCGCTGTCTTACTGTACCCCCTAGTCTATTTGAACCAGGTTGTTGCAGCCTTGTCTGCTGTGTCTCAGTTTAATTAATTATTGCTTTTGTGCATTTCTATGCCGCCATTGAGTTGTACCCCCAGGAAGCGGAACGGGAGAAGGTGCAGTTTTGTGGACAGGGATAAGTTGTTGCTGGGAAATGCTGTTTCAAGATATGACTAGCTTTTTATGTATTCCTTGTGAAACATGATGTTTTGGCTTTGTGTTTGTGTATTTGTCTTTTTGGTCTTGTGTACAGTGTCAGAAGAGAAACAGAGACAGACACACTTAAAGTGCCTGTAGCTGTTTTCACATTGTTATGCTCTTGTCAGCTGTGTTTCTTTGGTCTCTGGGTTTTTCCTTCTAGCCTTAGTTAAGATTTTAAGGATAAACATCTGCCTACCTGAGCACCACCTCATCAATTTGTGGTTACACATGCTGTCTATGTGCTACCTCACATATAATACAGTCTGTTTCCTAATGTTTAAGAAAGTTGATGAACTTAAATGCTACTCACTTCCTCAGCGTGCCATTTAGAGCCTTGCGACAAAACACAACAGCACTCAGCATGCAAATTGCGAGCAGCATGTTTGTTAATTATCCACACGTTTAACAGTCTTCCAAACTTCCTGCACCTCTGGCCCTGCTGATTCTAGCTGGTTAGTCAAGATATTGTTTTTTTTTCCAGTGGGAAAACATTCAAAGGCTTCACATGACACTAATTCTTATCTCGCTGTGCATGTTTGTGTGCATTTTCCTCAACAGAACGTCACCCGCATCAACAACATAGTGAAGCAGGTGCTGCTGATATTCCCTCATTTCTGTCTGGGCAGAGGGCTAATTGACATGGCCAAGAACCAGGCAATGGCAACCATCTTTAGCAGTTTGGGTAAGAAGGCACCACCAATTCCCATTTGTTTGTCTTTTTTTTAATGATTCATCTTGTTTTAGATTGGATTGCATTTCAATATTAGAATTTCCTCAAACAAAAGTAAAAACTATGGTGTGAGATAATTGCATGTACGCAATATAACACAAGCTGCAATGCTAAATGCTACTGTAAGAGTATTTACCATGCATGCTGAAGATAAGCATGTTAGGATAAACAAAAGAAGAATAGCTTAAGGGGGCTGGAATGTGAAATTTTACTAATATAAAAAACGCAAAGAAGAAAACACAGAAGGAAGGAAATACATACTAAATACACAAGTTTAGATATAGCAAAATCAATCTCAAAAATATTTTCTCTTCAGCAAATGTGTGGTTACAAATTTGATTGAGTTACTCACGCTGCTATTTTGAATTATTTTCTTCATTTTTTTATTTGCAGGAAGTATCATAATAGCTTCATGTAGATCACTTTCTTCTGCAAGTGGCCTGAAGTCTTAACAATTAGCGTGCTGAGGGCAGCCTTGGTCTGAAATTTCCTTTTGTTCAAAACATATTTGCAACATATGTCATGGCTTACAGGCTTTGTAATTTTCTTATGTGTGGGATTTGAAGCTCTACCACAACTTATAGGAAAAAAATCTGAGCTGAGCATTTACAGTTAGATCAATGTCAGTGGTTCTGCATTTATTCAGCCGTCAAAATGTGGCATGAATTGGAAGACCATTTATTCCTTTTGTTAACCATGTATCAGAGCCTCAAATAACACTTTAACAACATAATCTTAAAGTACTACATCCTATAATATTGGCCCTTTATACCACCAGTGAGAGAAATATTTGACCAGTGAGACAACTCTCAAACCTCCTCTAGAGGTCTGCCCTCTGCATGTATTCATCTTAGACAGGTAAAAGGGAAAAGAAGGGGACTGGTCCTCTTGATGGCCTCCAGGGTTGAGGAGGCCATCGAGAGGCAAAGAAGCACATGAAGGAGGAAGAGGAGTCTTATCTGTAGAGAGATGGAGCAGGAAATAATGGTTTGAGGAATCATTTGCAGTGGTGGCGGAGAGCAGGAAGAGAAAAGCAATCACAACTTAAAAGGGCTGGTGTGGAGAGGGGCTATTTACCAGAGAATGAGACTGAAAGCGTTTTCGTTTTTCTTGTCTCCTTACCCTCCCCCCCTGAGGCTGAAGGGTTGTAGAAGCTGAGCGGAGGAAATGTGAGAGCTGAGAATTTAAAATGATTAGAGGGGTGCTGTCACAGGTTTACTTACAGTATGTGTTCATTAGCCAAAAGAGGCTTCAACATGAAAAGTACAGGATGTCACACGACACTGGTGACAGCAGTTTTTTTTATTTTATTTTGTTTTTAAGGCTAAGTGGCATTTAAAACAGTTGACTTTCACCATTGAACATGTCTTAAAAACACTTTAAAGAGCTGACAAATTCCAGCTCTCCTTTAACTTTTGACAAATATATATTTGGCTGCCCTCGAAAGAAAACGCACATCTTGTAATTTCTTTGTGCTTTGACAATGTTTCTGCTAAATCAGCCTCTGAGCTTGTAGATAAGGGCGAGAAATTAACACGAAATGACACACGATAATTTCATTAACATGAAATTACTTGCCAACTCCTGAGTTTGTTTACACACATATTTTTTTTTATTCTATGTTCTTTCCTCTTATCCTTGTTCTTACTTTCTTTATTAGGTGAAGACCGATTCAAGGATCCACTCAGCTGGGACATGGTGGGAAAGAACCTTTGCGCCATGTCCATCCAGGGAGCCGTCATGTTCGTCGTCACAATCCTCATCCAGTATAAGTTCTTCTGCAAACCGAGGTCATTATAATAGTAATTTTAGAGTGAATTAACAAAACCGTTACATTACTCAAACTTACATGATGTTGTTTTCTGATGCAGTTTTTGTGCATGTTGTGTTTTATCATCCATTATTTGTTACAGACAAATAAACCAGTTCCCCCCTTATTCATTCCCCTATTTAAATCTGTAATGCACCATCTATTCATTTTATATAAAACATCTGTTGCATGGTGAATCTGTTTGGCAAATGCTGCCCCCCCCCCCCCCCCCCCCCCCGCCTCCTAAGTGTTTACTTACTCCAAAAGCCGAGTTGCCGTGGAAACTAATGCCTGTGGCTTCAACTATTTATGAAAATTGCAGAGATTGTTTCACTGAGTTTAAACTTTGACCATAATAATTTGTCATGTGAGTTCATGTTAATTTTAATGAAGGGTATTAACTGTGGTTAACTTCTCTCTGCCAGGCTTATTTCAGCAAAGCCATTATCCGCAGAGGAAGAGGATATCGATGTTGCTCGGGAACGTGAGCGAGTTTATAAAGGGAATGCCCAGAATGACCTTTTAAGGATCTCCGACCTCACTAAGGTATAATGCAGAGCATTTCCGAGCTTTTGCATAAATGTTGCTTTTGTGTATGAATCACTTTGCCCACTTCAGTCATTTTTATATGTATTTGGTCAGCGGTTGATCTCCTGCTTTATTCTTTTCATCCCCTTGGGGGATTACAATTGATTTTAATTGTTTATGGCAACAAGCCACAAGTCCATGATTCAGAGAGATTTTTTCCTCAGGCTGTGTGAATATTGCACGTCGGAATATTTACACTCAAGTGTGTGGGCAGAATTATTGGCAGTAGGTTGATTTAGCATTTTTACAGGCTAGTATACACAATACACCTACCTTCAATACCTATCTGTCATGTTATCTCTTTATTCTATCATATAACTCTTCAAACGACTTTTTTTCCTTCTACTTAGTCCAGTATTGATGACATGTAGAAAGTCACTGCAGGTGTTATTATGGGATTATGACACTTACTGTACTTTAGTTAAAGTTCGTTAATTTTATTCATTTTTCTGTCATTACACTACGTTGCACTTAGAAACCTCTTTAATTGCAGTAATCTACTACATTTGTGCATGTGCCTGCGGGTGAGAGGAGTTTACCTCTACGTGCACCTGTATTTTTCGGTTTGCTGGGCAAATGGGAAAGACGGGCCGCTCGCCTGCAGCTGTGAACATTTGCAAGTATCATAAGTGGGCATCAGATCCAACCAAGATCATATTTATAGGGAGTTGAAGGTCCTTGGTCCTATATAGCTCTGGCCCTCCCCTCTTTGCGGTAGGTGAAGTCACGCCTGCTGTGATGATGCGTGCCTCAACACTGCTGAGATTAACGCTTCATACATCGGCAGATGTTCCCTCCCTGCGGGTGGCATGGCAGCAGGAAGTGTCACTATAACAGCCTGGTTTGCAGCTCCAGCACTGACAGCTGGACGATCTAACAGCCTCTTGCTTCTTACCACGCTCCTTCACTCCTTTACTCCCTCGGTCCTTGCAGTCTCACCATACTTAATCTTTCACTCATTGCTCATGGACACAGACGTGTGCTCCCGAGGGTAATTACTGAACAAGCATTGAGTAAAACAGTTGGATGGGTAATGTTTTACAAACGGTCTCACAATGTGAGAAGGTGTGTTGGGCTGTTAGAATGTTTCTTTATTTAGCTAAAATTGAAGATCTGACTTTTTTAATCCTCCAATATTTTCCCGACTTGAGACACTGTAGCCCATCACAACACAAAAACAGAAGTTCAGTGACAGAAGGCATCGGGAGTCTTCCTGTATTGCCCTCATTGACTCCCACCACAGCTGCGCGCCATCCATTTCAGGTGCAGATAACAAATTGATCAATGAGCGCATTGCTTCGGTGGCCATGCGCCACAGGCTGGGTCCCGTCATAAATCTAAGCATGCCTCTGAAGCGATCGACAGGCCATCAATCATGTGTCAGATTCCTGCTCCTCCCCTTCCTTTTCCTGCTGCTGTAAACAGGGGCGCTTTGCTGTGTGCCCCACCTGCTAGCCTCCACTTAGCTGTTGCATTATTGTTGTCACTGTAATCGATGGAGACTGTAATGGAAGTGTGTCTGTCTGTGAGCGTTTTGCCAGGCCCAGTGCTTGGCAGTTTAACCTTGCAGTCACTCACTAAGTTGACAGAGAAACTTTTAAAGAAGCTTGTGACAGCTGTTTGAATTCAGCAGATGAATGTGTGACAGATAATAAATAACAAGTACGCTGATGTTTGTATTGTCGCAGGAAAGCTTCCTCTACCTATTAGAATATTAATATACAGTGTGTATGCAGTGTATTTATTAGAACTTATATTGGTTATTGAAATTGTATGGAATTCATTATATAAAATTACATTAAACTGGTGTGAGATTGGTTATTAGTATAATTTATGTTCTAACCATTTGTTGAATGGTTGTCTACTACCTTAAGTTTGCCATGCAGAGCTTAAAACGTGATTTTCCTGCCCATGTCTATGTTTAGAGATTAGACAAGTGCTGCCATCACGTTCTCTCAACTGTCTCATCAAATTAGACGTCGGCCTGCTTATTATGACAGCTGCTGTGGTACTCAAGTCAGAGAGGCATTATCCTTTAATTGTCTTCCTCCGTACATATACAGTATCTGCTGCTTTGATGTGGCTTTAGTACTGCAAACTATCATTAAAAAGTAGTAGGTGTAATCCAGGTTGATAAGTACTGACTGCAGCTGCCAGATGGCACTGAAAGAATGATGGATCTATGCTACTCCTGCTTTTATCTAATGCCTCTGATGTGCCGGCTCTGTAATAAATGCAATGTCATTGTTTGTCAAGCTTGAAGTGGCAGTTCTAAATTTACATTTACCTGGTAGCATTCTGAATACAGCTGGTACAGCTGACTTTTATTAATGCAGCTCTAGAGTTTCTATACAGGAAATGTATCCTTCATCCGGAGAAAACGTACGCTGTCACTATTCGGTTTTAATGAACGTTCACGGTTTCAGTCTCTGACACTCACATACAGGCACAAAAAAAAAAAAAAAAAAAAACACACAGCACTCGTACAGAAGTGTGTTTTCGGTTTTTAAAAAGTGAAAAACAGCCAACAGTAGTCACTCTTTCATGACTCCAAAGGGCACAGTGCTGTCCTTGATTCAGAATGCTAAATGTCCTAACTGTCGCGCTCAGCAACAACAACAAAGGCCTTGTCTTGTCTTTCTGTGCTAGAGCAAGACAACGCTGCCTTGAAACTACTTTGAAAACATATCAAACCCTTACATAGTGTTGTGTGTGGGGAAAAAACAAAAACTCATGCACTAAATACATCATTTTGTCGAATGTTCGCCAGCTATATTTTTTAAAATATATTTCAACACATCCTGTCTCATTGAAGTGGTGGTTTCTTTAGCTGCTCTTGTGAGATTTTCAGATGATGCAGTCTTGAATGCAAATGTGCATGGATGAGGCTGGTCAGCGGGGGAGCTGTGGATGCAGCATGGAAAGTTTTCAAGTGAGATGTTGGAAAAACATCAACCACTTTCTTACTTCCAGTGTTTCTACCGGATCATAGCAGGGTACCGACTCACAGACAGAATGTGAGTAACTCCTCTTTGTCTGGAGAGATGGGCTTCAGCAACTCAGGCCTCAAGTTAGCACGGTGGGAGTGCTATAGATGGGCCCTGCTTGTCCACTTAAAGGCCTGTCGGTCCAACACTTTGGTCAAGAGCGACATCAACTGGATTACCATGATATTTGATATAGACATTACCGGTAGTTGTCAGTAGTGTGATTCATCACAATGTTGGTGGCTCCCCAACTTTACATGTTCTGAAGTTGGCTAGGTTATACAGGTCAAACGTTTTCACCTCGCCTAACACCTCTGTATATGACATGAAGTCCCATCCCAACACTTTTATTTAATGCTGGTGTTGCATGCTAATCTAAATTGTTTTTAGCTATAAAATCCGCAGTAATACATTTGTGTAAATAATGGGTCCTTTGCAGCGTGAAAGGTGTTGCTTGAGGCGACAATCCCTGCAGAGATTTATCGAAATCGCAGATCCCTTTAGCTTCACAGAGAGAGTTCGCTTATTCCAGCTCATTTGCTTGGTGTTACAACTCACAACCTGATGGTGTGTTCACACATCAAGATACAAAGTAGTCGACCAGGCAGTACCTGCTCTCTCACCAAGCTGTAATTTTGGGGCATATGTTGTGTTGAGCTCTTAATTTACATGTCCTGCTCCAACCTTTTTTGTCCCAGAAACTTGCTTTATGTTACAATAGCATTTCAGTGTTGTTTACAGTTTGATAACTGTCCCTAACACTGTCACATCTTTATAGCATCTATCGTAAGCGTGCTGTTTCACCAAAGTTATCTCACTGTATACTGGGAGCACTGGATGCAGCTTTGCTTTAAATTAGCATCAATGCATAAAATTCTGGGTGACTTGTAAGTGTGCTGAAGGTTATCGGGGGTTGGTGAAGCTGTTCTCAAAGTGGAGATAGATTTCCTCATGAATGCTGTCACTGCATTTACAAATACGAATGCTCATGTCCTCTCCTCGTCCTCCTCCTCCCTGTGCAAGCGTCTGCCTTTTTTTAAAATACATTTTCCCATCTGGCTCGCTCTAAATGTTGCAAATTATCCCCTCTTGTTAAAATTTGTTTCCTTCACTTTCCCTGCACCTTTTTCCACCTGCTTCTTCCATCTTACCTCTTCCCTGCTGCTCTGGTCTATCGCTCCATATTTTCTCATGCCGTCCTCTCTGCTATCTTTCTCACTTTCTGCTCCCCACCCCACCCTTTCCCTGCCTCCTGCTTTCTTTCCCCCCTTTTTCTCTCTCTTTCTCTAGCTGCCTGGTTGATTCATTTTATTGTCTGCTCCCTGCAGGTATACCCTCGGAAGAAAACTCCTGCTGTGGACAGGCTATGTGTGGGCGTACCTACTGCAGAGGTGAGCCAAATGCTGCTGAATCACACAAGCCCCTTTTCAAGCCTGTAATATATTTGTTGTTACCCATGTTAGAAGACGCCCTTGCATTATACACATTTGCTTACTTTTAAGAATTCAACAGCAACACCCATATGGCAGAAGTTATTTCATTCTTGATTGCCTCTGAAAATAAAGTTTGACACATTCAACAAAATTTGAATATTAATCAAAATATTTGCAAAATATTGGCACATGAGAGCATGAAGCAATGAGCACAAGTTGTCTGTCTGGGCTTTGATTAGGCAGTTATTTTGTGAAAGATTTGAACTGGTGTTTGGCTCAGTCTTAACTTACTGAGTCGAATCACAATATCTTCCAAACCCTGCTTAGAAAAGGCATTAGCAAGAGCGCTAATCTCCTTTTCGGCCTTGTTTTCTGCCATTATGCTACTGCCAAGCATGCATGTGCTAAAAGACACACAAGCGGGCTTGTAGACAAGCATTGCTAGAGCAACGGGGTCTGTGGAGCGAAGGCATGAAGAGCCACGGATGGTTAGTTCAGTACACTTGTAAACTGGCAGAAGCAAACTAACTTTACCATAGACAACCATGCAACAAGTGAAATGTTATGTAGTTTTGGACAAAGAAACACAGAAATTGTTTGTGTAAAGACTCCTTATTCATTATAACATGTTCCACATTACACACACCCCTCCGCAAACGCACACACTAATTTAAACATAATCTCAAATGCTGACAGGCGGTCGTGCTCGATGGGCTTTCCGCTGGTATCCATCCTCTCTGCCACTGTTTACTTAGAGCCCAATGTAAATGCCAGTGGAATATTGTGATTCATGGGGCTCTGCTGATCACACAGTGCATTTCCATGCATTATTTACATCGAGCTTAGCTTTCTCCTATGCATTCACAAGCACAGGTCACAAACTAGCAGGGATCAATGAATGACAGGAATCAAATATTTATGCTGGAGCTAGAGCACCTAGGGCCGGTCACATGACCACGGGGATCCACAGAGTCAACTTCCTGCCGTGTGCCTTCCAGAGGGATGTGAGATGAGCAGCATCAGGGACAAAAGAAGAAGCGTTGTTAATGTTTGTTGTAGCAATTTACAGAGGTAGGGAAAAATGCTGTTGGGAACGGTCGGGTTCTTACAGTATTTGTTCCTGTGTGCCTGCTGTGTTGATTTAGAGTCTGTTGTTTTGTTTGTGTACAGAAATACATCAATTTGTTATGATGTTGAACACTGAAGCAGTCATGCATATTCTATAAATTGTTTTTCAGTTATTTATGTACACTATTTACATAGTCCATACATAGATTATACTAAAAAGATTAATGAACGGGATTTATTCAAAAGAAAACTCATCTGCATACATACTATTTGAAGAATATCTGATATTTATCATCCAGCAATATTGTCTGCTGTCTGTTTTCTAATGAGGCTTGTGTGTACAAAGCACTGTTTTCCTAACGGAGGCCTCCCCATTGTGTCTACTAGTGCTTTGGCTTGCTGGGAATCAATGGAGCTGGGAAAACCACCACGTTCAAGATGCTGACAGGAGATATCCCAGCCTCCAGTGGAGAGGCCTTCCTAAATGGATACAGGTGAGGCGCTAACTCCCACTAGTGCACCAAGTAGCTCATCATAATTAGCCACCCAAGATGGCTGCTCAGATGGGGATTGAGCTGAGGTGTTTTTTTTTTTTTTTTTCTGTAGCTCACACCCTTTCTGAGCTACTCGCGCTCTGTATAACACAGCTTTCTATTTCTCTGTCTCTCACGTTCTCTTCTTTGTTATTCTTGGTTAGGTAGTTTCGATATCTTTTACACAGTCTGCAGTCTCTGCCTTTTCAACCTGGGTTTTCTTATGTCTCCTCACTGAGATATTCTCAGAAATGCTGAAGACTCTGCTCCCTCTTTTTCTACCTGCCTCTCGCACATCTTACACATATTTCATTCCTTTTCCCTGTTTTTCGTCTCTTCCTCAGAATCAGTCATACGAAATCTTTGCACATGCCAGAAAATACCTTGACACCAGCAGTATGAGACTCAAGCATCTGAGCGAAGGAAGGCTCTTCTTTATTTTTAGGAACAAACAACTATGTTGCTTTGTCTCGGTGTGCATCTCTAAGGCAGCACAATTGAGAGTGGTTGAGTATGAGCTGTGGTCGTTTTCACGTCACAGCGACTGCTATAGTTGTTAATTTATACATTTGGTAATTGACTTTTGTTCAACAAAGAAACGAGAGCTGAATAGAACAAGACCCAACACAGTTGATTAATGTGTGTAACGGAGATCAAAGAAAAATCCCAGAGACCTTTAGGGGGAAACAAAAACTGAAAAGCGAGAAAAACAGATGTGAGTACGCCCACTCCTCTGTTTTCAGCTCATTACGCTTTCTATGCATTGGCAAGAGGAATGATCGGCACAAGAGAAGAAGCATTATCTCTTAAACAGACGTTTCAGCTCTTGTGGCAATTGTACGTCTTATCTGGAATTGTAGACTCACAGGGAATAGCTGTTCTTACCTGCATTCAACATTTGTTTTACGGCCTTTCGCCACTGTTAAATGCCAAAAAGAAAAAAATAGATGGCTAACTGCCTCTAGTGGCTCACAGGTGGTCTGATGTTGGGAAATACCAACTGTAACTATTCTTTTAAATTCTGTGGCGTTGTGTATTAATGCCACATTTAGTCATACTATTAGCCACTATTAGCATGCACAGTGTTAGACAAACAATTTAATTTAGTCTCTGTACCTGTTGTTTCTGGATGTTCGGTGCCCGTGGAGACTAAACTGAAATGGTTATCCACAATGTCACAGCCTCATTGTTTGTTTACTATACAGTAAAACAGCAAAATCTAGTGGAGTTAATTATGAGTACAAAGCTGTCCCTGAATCAGATTAAAGGCTATAATAACACATCATGAACTTTTATCAAAGCTAAAACAAAACCCAATAATAGATCATTATAGTTTTCAGTTCACCGTGACCTTGTTGAGATCCAGCAGCTTCCAGACACATCAAATCACATTTTGCCTCCTCAAGGCTGAACATTGCTGCTGGAAAATAACATAGTTCCAGTCTCTGGAAAAAATAAAAAACAAAGCAGCTACAAAAAGAAGAAGCTGTAACATTTGTTGCCTGCAGGTGGTGAAAGCATTAATATTGTGCATTGCGAAAAGGGCATGTCTGCATTCAGAACTACTGCTGTCATTATTTTACTGGTCTCTAGAAGGTGCATCTTGGTATGCCTGTACACAGTACTGTACACAGTGTGAAATGAACTACTCTGTACTCTAATATATCTACATCTTTATTACTGGGGTTTCACAGAGGAATGTGGACCTTGATTTTCTCTTTTCTATAAAGCAGTAAGCAACTTAGTGGCCTTCTAACTGTCCTCGTTGTATATATGATATCATACTCTGTGTCATGGTCAGCCATTTGATATAACCTTTAGATGATTTCTTGCAAACATTAGTCACATCGTGTAATGGATATGTTCTTTCCCAGCATACGAACAGAAATGACCGAGGTGCACCAGAATATGGGCTATTGTCCCCAGTTTGATGCCATTGATGACCTCCTTACAGGACGAGAACATCTGGAGTTTTACGCCAGGTTGCGAGGGGTACCGGAAAAAGAGGTTGCCATGGTAACTATTGCATCCTCCTGTACTTTTTGTCCTTGTATTTTAAAAAAAAGTAGTTAACTTTATGGTGTATGTTATGAACGCTAAAATAACACAAGTTAACAATGTAGCTTTATGGTTAACATGTTAAAATTAAAAGATTAATACAAATAATACATTTTAAACATCTTCTTCAAATAACTACTTAAATAAATGCATCAAATACTTGCATCACCTGGCGTGCACTTATGGCAAGCTGGAGCATATATTGGAATGGTAGAGAACCTCAGTGGGAGAAACCATACATAATGAAAAATGGCCAGTGGTACAGAAGCAGCAGCTGTGGGTTATGTCTCTACATTATTCACCATGCCCAGTGGTGTGGCCGGCCCTATGTAGCCTCCCTGCACTCCTCTTGCACTGCCCACTTCTACAACTGTAAGATCAAAAGAGGAAGAGGCTGGCGGCAACCATAGGCCTCAAACCTGACGCCAGGTCTTTGATGTCTTAGCTGCAATGCAGAGGGACCCAGTTCTGTGCTGCTACCATAACTCTTGATTTTACTGTGGCCCTTTGTGATATGGTGGCCATTCTCTGTCCAAACTGGGCCCTTGTGCTGTGATATTTGCATAATCAGTAAATAAATACATATACATAATGTGCAGGGACTATGCTGTAAATAAAGGTCCCTCAACCTGCAGTTATTTTCAACCCTGCACGTGTCCTTCGAGACCCGGTGGTGCTCTTTAGTGTTGCTCTTGATTGCTAATGTTTGATGAGATGTTGTTGAAATAGCAGGGAGAGCAGTAAATCACCTCAGCAACCTGTGATTAAGGTCCAGTAATTTTCCGCTGTCATAGCTTGTCCTTAAAAGACACAGAATAATGAATACATTGCTGATCTAAAACACTGAAATACAGTTGTACTCATGGGGCTAATTTGAACCCTCTTCTTGAGGCCATAATGTTCCTTGTTTTTTTTCTTGTCAAAAGGTGGCCGAGTGGGGGATTCAGAAGTTGGGGCTTGTGAACTATTCTAACAAGTCAGCAGGAACCTACAGCGGTGGGAACAAACGGAAACTTTCTACAGCAATAGCCCTCATCGGTTGTCCTCCAGTCATCTTCCTGGTGAGATACAGCTTTACAGATGTGGTATAAATGATGAAAGTATGATACACGTCTACTATGATTAAAAAGTACTAAATACTTTACATGAATATTGTTCGCACTACAGCAGCTAGACAGTATTAAGAATATGATGAGTATAGGAATCAGTAAGAACATATGCTTTCAGAAATGAGGAGTAGAAAAACAGGCTTTGGATCAAACTCACAAATTCTTGCTAAATTTCCCCAAGGATTTGAATCACATTACTTGTGGATGACAATGGCGTCTCTCAGGGGTCACTCACTGGTCATGTTTTAATTCATTTTGTTGAGGAAAGAACCAATTCCTTTAGAAAAATGTAGAGCACACAGAACTGTGTTTGCATGGATTAAATTCCCATTCATCAGGACTTAAAACTGAGGGCAGGAGCATGAAGCAAGATTAATGAAGGTATGACTCAGAATATGCTGCATCACATGCATTCAATTAAGCAGCTTTAATGTGCATTAGGAAATTTCTGTTCGTGTTATTATGAGGGACAAACTTTAATGACACTGGGGGCTCCCTGAAGTATAAATTTTCATTATGATTATTGCAAACTTTACTTATTATTGTACGCTCTGCCTGCCACATGTCATGGTAGACTAGAGTAGAAAGTAAATGTTGAAAACATTTGTGATTCAAGACATTAAATACGATCAAAATTTTACTGCAAGTTTATGCCCAGAAGTATCTGAAGTATCTTCAGTGGCAAGAAAAGGTATGTGAGCTTTTTGGAAGTTTGTGGTTTTCTGCATCAATTTATCATTAAATGTGATCTTATTTCATCTTAGTCAAGAGTACCTAAAAATATGATGTGGCTAAAATAACAACACAAAAAAAATCTGATCTTTCATGTCTTCAATACGAACAACCATAAACACCTTACAGTACAAATAGAAAAAGTATGTGAACCCTGTAAATAATACTACTCTACAGAAGGTAAAACATTGAACTAGCAGGGTGCTGCTTACTGCCTTTTGGAGTCGCCAAGTCAGAGCCCAGACCTCATCCCTAAAGGGATGCTATGGAACGATTTTAAGAGAGTCTCACACATGAGATGTCCACTATACAAAAAAGAAGAACAATAAAGACAAGAAGAACAATAAAAAAAAGATGAAGATTGTTTATGACAAATTAATGCAGAAAACCACACAATTTCAGAAGGTTCACATACTTTTTCTTGCCACTGTATACTGTACACAGCATATGGCAATGTAATCTGCTGCCTGTAAACTATAATCCATTTGTTACTTTGCATAATGTAGCAATTATTCAGGTTATGCTGCTAATAAGTCAGGTAATGAGTAATCCATAATAAATTACTCAATAATCTTTCCAGCCGTTTCTGTTTTCTGGCTCTGCTTTTTGGCTGTAGAGTTTCAAATCTCCTTATTTACTCGTCTGAGCCAAGCTAGTCTTCACTTTGAGGCAGTGGGATAATGTGTTGTCAGTGTCTGTGTCAGTTTCAGTGTTGTGTGCTAGCCCAGGGAGCCCAGGAGGCCTTGAGGCAGTGCCACATAGGTTTTGCACAGGGACACATTGGATATGGTGATGGAAATACCCCATGGGATTTGTAGGATTCTGCTAGTGAGGGAGAACCAGGCCTGGAACAAAACCAGCCAGTGGACTGAGTACTGTCATTCTCTAATCGTGTATGGACAGACTAGCCCCGAGGAAAAGGAAACAGCAAGTCACTGACACTCTGTGTGTGTTGGAGAGTGCTTCAGTATGTGTCTTCATTATGTGTGCATGCATGTACCTATGTTCTTCATGTCTGTATGCGTTTTTCTGTGTCCTATATTTGTTCTATAATTACGTCTCTACACACAAATATGTCTGTGTGTGTTTACAAATAAAGGGACACTGTAAAGTGTCTTATTAATGTGTTGGCTCACCACAACAAAACAGCTCCTCGCTGCATGCATTGTTCCAAAAGATATTCCCCAGTTTTTGTGTTTTGATGATACCGTCTTTTCAATTATTTCGTTTTTTCCCCTACTGTGGCTATGTACGCTCACATTGTTAGGGGATCTGTTAAAAGTAAACAGTATACTATACAGTTCTACATTAGTAAATGATGAGCCAAAGTAGAAAACTATTTTGAAGAGGCTCAACTTGTTGCAGGACGAACCAACGACTGGGATGGACCCCAAAGCGCGGCGCTTCCTCTGGGACTGCATCCTGAGTGTCATCAGAGAGGGGACGATCAGTCATTCTCACATCACACAGGTACAACCTCACTCTCTATTTGACTTTTTCCACCCAATAAGATGTAGACACAAGATGTTGACTCTTCTGCATCCAAATTGCCTCCCCACCCGCCACCCCCAAAAATAAATTGGAGCAGTAAATATTGTCATCGTGATTGATTTGAGTTACGCCTTAGTTGAAAGGTATTGTTTCCTGTGCGGCAGTTAATATTGCCTGCCAGAGACACGCTGGCTGCTATAAAGCTTTCATGAAGCACGAGGGCATATTGACTGACTCGTGCTTTTTTTCCTCCATAAAAAGAGAAACAGTCAATATTAGTGTTGGAGTCTTTTCATTATCCAAGACTTCCTGGAGCAAATTTAAGTTTCCCAACTTTTCTTTTGTAGTGTTGGGCGGCTTTGGACACGGTTTTACGAGAGGAAAAAAAATTAAATGTCTCTCTCTCTTTCTCTTTTTTTAAATGAAACCTACAAGTTGATGGTCCAAGTCGATGTGGACCATTTAACAATTCTAATGCCCATTCGTTTTACCATTTCCCAAATTGCCTGAGTTTTTAAATCAGGTCATGTGAATAATCTGTTCGGCTCTTTTGGAATATATTGCCCTCATTATTCAGTACGTGTTGCCTTCATGGAGGAATGAAAACATTTAGTGTTGTTGCAGGCAATGTGGTTGAGCTGCATCCAATTGTCCATGGCATGACCAGGTGGTTGTGTTTTGTTAAGTAGCAGATTCACCAGGTTTTACATAGTCATAATCCTAATTGCACCATTCTTCAGAAAGGCTTCACAGGTTTTGCCTCATGTACAAATGACTCGTGCTGCAGCCCAACACCGAAAGAGAAAAAATGAGATAATAAGACCTACAGATGGTCCTTTCCTTTCCCTCTAATTACCGAATTTGTCGTCCATTCAAGGTGTCAAAGGAGACACATACAAATGGTCTAACCCTTACTAAATGAGGAGAAAAGTTTCAGTAAATCAGCAAAGTACTGTGAGTTAATTGAGTTCTACACTGTATAAAACATATTTGGACCTGATATTTTAGCGGCTGAACGAGGACAAAACAGTTTTAAGCTGTCATTGTCTCTTAGCTGAAATGGAAATAGCTTGCACATGTAGTATTATTACTACCTGTACTTGTCATTTATGCTGCAAATTTTACTCTTTACTTTCTTTCAACAGTATGGAGGAGTGTGAAGCACTGTGCACACGGATGGCCATCATGGTAAATGGTCGATTTAAGTGTCTCGGGAGCATCCAGCATCTGAAGAGCAGGTAAGGGTCCTTTGTTTTGCTACTGAGTGCGATAGACCAAGAGTAGAATAAATATATATATATATATATATATATATTGAAGCTTGAATTGAGATGAAAGAAATCCCTGCTTCCCACCAAGGTGTTCTGTTATTTATGCAGTATGTATAAATAACAAGAGAGCATGTATATTGGTAATGAAAAAATCTATGATTCAAGTTTTTCAAAGGACGGGAAGAGAATTTATTGCTACAGCTAACAAGTACTGAATATAAAAGGGACCATGAAAAGCATGATTTATCAAAAAGTGTGCAGTACTAGTGGAACCTCACATAAACTCCACGGGAATTTTATGAAGTGTGAAATGTTTCTAGTCTTTATGCCAAGCTAAGCTAACTTAACCTAACCTAATGAGGTACCTGCTATAACTCTAGCTGCTCTAGCAGAGGTGGCACAGGTATACCGGCTCAATATTCATCTAAGTGCAAGAACTTTTCTAAAAAGTTCTCCACCACTGATAGTACCACTTCAAATTCTAGGTTTACTTTAGGTACAGAGGTACTATATCTCACAAGATTTTGAGTTACTGATAAAAACTAAATATTTATATTATTATTGACTTCAATCCCGTTAACTCAAATGTTACTGACTAATAAAAAAGGTTTGTTAACCTTAGTAACTTCATGGACAAAGTCTAGGAGAGACTTCAGGAACCTTTTATCTGAGAATTTGGAAGGGTTGCTTTGTAAAATTATCACACAATCGTTATTTTTTTTCCATTCAGAAAAGCAACCTATTGTCAGTAGCTGTGGAAAACGAATGTCAAGGCATACACACCAATTAAACCTGCTTTTTAAAAGGACAAAATATTTGTAAACTTATTTCACATTTTTGCCGTAAAGTGCAAACAAACTTTTAGTTGTTAAAAATATGGCGAAAACCTTTTATCAATCAAAAATAAAGGCAAAAATCTGTGTTACTATAGCAGCATGATGTGTAACAAAAACAGCAGCTGGTCAAGGTGGAGCTGATTTTAACCACTTTCCATATTTACAGCTGGTTAATCGCCAATAATGTATCATTGTTTATTAGTTGAATACATTTTGTATTGAGACTCTTCATATATATATGTAGAGGAATAAAAACTACAATGTACAGAAATAGGAAGGTGGAGTGATCTCAGTCTCCTCATCTCAAGATTTCAAACTATTTCAGAGGCTACAGAACAATTATACATTAATTTGTTTTGGTTCCCGGGATGATGGTGTTTTCTTCATGAGCTCAAGTTAAAGTCACATGTGTTTGGCTGCCAAGCTGCAGCTGGTATTATATTCAAAATTATTACATTGATTGTACATACCAGGAAAAAATTGCAGTTGGGTTCTGTGGTTCTTGGTTCAGTGTCCTAAATCCTCCGGCACTGACTTAGCTTAACATTTGTTTCCCTCCAGACCCATAAATTCTCTTTTCACCCTCCCTGTCCTCATGCTCATCCTTAATAGGCCTTGTACACATGTCGTAATGCATTTTGTTACATCTCCATTATGGATATTTCTTGCTTTTAACTTCATTCCCTTGTCTTGGTTTCTTGTCTGATATCTGAGGCCAGCACTTACGCCCCAAGCCCTTCGTGTAACAGTGAGGCCGATCCATTACCTTAGGTACAGTCTGGTGACATTATTACCACTTCACTGTGTGATCTTCTAAGAGGACGGACATACACACACACACACACACACACACACACACACACACACAAAAGCTACACTCACAACAGGAATATGTGGTGGCGATCGTTGGGTAGAGAGAAAGATCAATACACCTGGGATGAGGGGTGGAGCGGACCATTTTTCAAGTCGTGCTGGGGATTAGGGGAAACGCCTGAAACAGCAAGGCGGGGGCAGCAGTGTCAAGGGTATTTCCCATCAAGAGCATCATAATGTCGCATTGGCTGTGCTTTTAGACCACTGTGGAGCGAGAAAAGGGATGGTAGATGGGGCTAGAAAAGAGTGAAAATGAGTTGAGAGATGAAGGGCTAAAATGGGAGAGTGACGTACCAATCAATCTTTCCCAGATGTTGAGGAAATGGACAGATCCTCTGTGTCAATTACATCCTGACTGTAGGGGGAAATCAGGTTGGTGTAAATAAATTATGAACCACACAGGAGGTATAGGATCGTTAAGAGGCACGGGAGGAAAGGGAGGGTAAGGAGAAAAGTAGTAAACAAGGGAAGAACACAGAGGGCTAACACATGCCCTAGTTCACTCAACATGCTATCAGGTAAAAGGGAATCGCACTTCACAAGACGTACAAGTGAGAGGAAGCCTGATAAGCGTGACGTCTACACAGATTTTTGCTGTGCTTATTTTAGATCTCTCACGGACGATTTACATGCTGCTGAAATGCTATCGCTCAGTTCTCGCCACGCAGTGAATAATTTCTAATTAAGCGTCCCTATCTCTGCAGCGCTTGGTGTAATTAATGTTTCATGAGGTGTGGGACCCTGTTAATGACTGAAAAGGCAATTAAAGACTGTCTTCTCTGTTTTCTTTTCTCGTCACTATCCCACTACATGTTTGTGCTACCATGTTGCCCCCCTCCTGCATGCGCCCTTACCTCCATTTACCACGTGATCCGCCATCATTTAAATTGTCGCAAGCCTCATCAATCTGGCTTTGCAGAGTGAAACGCTGACCGTCCACTGCTTTTGTGCTTGAATACTTACTGTGGGGGAGATGGAGAGGCCAGATTCTCACAAATGCACGGGCTGTTGCCAGTTTGCAGATGGGAACAGTTCCATCAGACAGCAAGGTTTGAAGAAGAGAAGGAGGACGCATAGCAGCAGAGGCAGGTGGTGCATGCCTGTGTCACACCGTGTAAGCGGCTGACCTGCAAAGCTATGGGTGCAGCTTCTTCTTCCCCCTGCCCCCCAACCCCCACCCCTAAGTTCTCCATCTCTTTTTCATCACAGGCCCCTGAAAGGAGTGCAGCATCTCACCGCAGGAGCAGCTCTCACATTTTGACCCCCTATTGCTCATATGTAATACAACTCACCCTCCCACATTCGCAGCCCTCCCTCCCTCCATCGACTTCTCGCCTTCAAAAACCTTTGACTATATTACTCTTATTTATTCATCCCTGTGCTACTCTCAGGTGGCAAGGCTTCCAGGCCAGCCATCCAATTGCTTGTTAGTGCTGCCCCCTTTAGTTCAGTGGTGACCCTGTCTTTATCACTGAGATGCCCTTCTGCTTTAACAATCTTGCCTCTGTGTATCAATCAAGCCCCAAATGAGCCAAAGTACCCCATTTAAGCTGCTAGGAAGCTGGTCAGCGTGTGACATGGGCAGGGAATTTGGTTTTGTGTGGTGGATTACAAACAGCAGGGTGTCCATTTAAATAAGCCCCTTGATTACCTTCCTCTGCTGTTGTAAAAACATCCTCCTTACCTGTCCTGATATTGAGCCCCTCATATCAATCACACTTCAAAGAATTTATGAAAGGCTGGTGGAGAAGGAGAAATAAATAAGTAAAAAAATAAAAAAAAATGTGCAAGAGGCTGTAAATATCGGTTTAGTATAGGAGTGTGCTGGTATGAAAGCTCCCAGGTGTTAAGTAAACTCAAATGAAGTGGAGGAACCAATAAAAACAGCTTCAAAGCTCCCCTATAATCTTGTCAGTTAGGAAGGACACCCACTAGCCGATGCAGGATTTTTCACTGATTGATATCCTTCATATCCCCGCTTCATAGAGTACCTGCAGTTAGTACACACCACAGTCTGGAGTCTTATTTTCTCCTTACTTAAAGCACATCATGATATAAAAGTGGAGTATAAAGTGCCTTTAATGCATTAAGGTAATTCAGTGTGGGCGCTGGGGAGTTTTTTACAAGAGCGGTGTCTAAAAGTTTGGATCAATCCCCTGAAGTTGACGTTGAGAAGTCCAATAAACTATGTCCCACTCACCGTGCATCAGCTCTGCAGGTGTGCCATTAAGTAAATAGTTTACAGCTTTTTAGTGCGTGTCACCAGCAGAGATGGATGACAAAATAGTTCTCTTTGTGGTTTACAATGCATCAGCAACATAGGTGTAATTAAGACTGCTAGAGGATGGAGAGACACAGATGGTGCACTGTAAAGGTACTGTACATATCCGACAGCTGTCTGCACTTACAATATACAGTATTGTTACCCTGGATAGTTTGTAGGAATATTAATTTATGTGGGAATGCGACTCTTGTACAGTTTATATATATACATATTATTAGATTTCACATCAAAGTGTTTTGTGGATAGAAGCGAGCGATGAATCTGCATCTGCATCAGATCTTTCAAGGTCTGTAGAGATGGCTGGATGGTTATTTATGGCTATGTTTTATTAGGTCTGTGTCCGTATACATGTTTGAAAAGCCCGTAGTAATAACTTTTATAGGCTAAATGATGGTTTCGAGTAAGATTACTTTTGAAACTCAATATTGAATAAAACACTTCATAAATATGTCGTCACATAAATACTGACAGACACTACTAATCGTCATCTCTTAGGAACAGATTAAATGGCTTTTGACTATTTTCCAAGGTCGAGAATGATCAGCAGTCATATCAGCGATCATGTTGTCACTTCCTTCTGGCGTCATTCAATCATAACAATTAGCTCTGAAAGTGTAAGCATGTGACGTTGGTTAGCTAAGGCCCCCAGTAGTGGTCCAATGTTAGTCACTGTATCTGTGTCAGTTTTAATCTAGTTTTCATCAGTATTAGTGTCGTGCCTTTTGAAGTAATCACTCTGAGGCTACAGAAGTCAAAGTCTTTGTTGTGGTTACATGTGTTGCTGTGGTGAAGTTAGTGGGAAAAGAAAATGTGCTTAGTTGTTCTCAAATACTGTGTCTATTCCCCCCTGCTCTTAAAACATCTTAATTAGTCTTTTTTTTTCAGACTGTTATTATCAGTTAGCTTTTATTCACTGAGGAAAAACACTATTCTTTTCATTTGTGTTTTTTAATTTACTGTAAGCAACAAAACGTTATTTGTGTTGATGGAATTAACACTGGAAACATCCAGAATGAGCTTGTTTTCATGTCTTAATTTGATATACTACTAACCATCTCTGTTATGCAGTCACAGGGCAGTGCTTTGATTAGTTCATATTTGACTGAATATATTGCACACAATCGCACGCATTCATGCCGACAGTTTCATACTTTTCCACTGATTGATACTTGGTGGCGGCAATGTGGCAGAAAACACATCAGTGTGCAGGCAAATCCCTCTGTCCTCACACTTCCTGTCGTGCATCTGCCAGAAGCTCCCCCCTTGGAACTAAGGAAGTTTTTTGGATGAGTTCCTGCCCCGATCAAAGCATCAGACCACCCTAGCCGCACTGTGACCTCTTGCCCTGCGTCCGTTCTCCCTCCTGTGGACACAAATACAAGGTTTGGCAGTGGTGAGGGTGACCTTTCTAGACTCCCACAGATGAAGGAAGGCAGTAGAATTATATTCTGGCTGTCATGCCCTTATCTGTATCTGGCTGTTGTTTGTTTTAAATTACATGGAAGAACGCCTTCCCAGCGACCAGTATGGAGGAGAAGAGTGAGGCAGAATAATGAAAATGAAGAGAGAGCTGCAGTCCAGACATTACAGAGGCTCTGCCATGCTGTGTTGAGCTGCTGTTTTAAATCTCTAAAGTAAAATGTTGTCAAATAATTAGCTGTGACAGTCTTGACTTAACTTTAAACATTCATTTTTCAAATTGCAAAGATCTGGCTTTTAAATCTAAAACCAGTCACCCGCTAAATGCTAATTAATTCTTATGTGATATCGTTATGACTATGCAGTGTAGTTCTGTTTTTAGATATGTGAGCCTACTTTCCCCTACACAGGCAGAGTTTATTTAAGATCGTCCAGACAGGCAGCGTATCAAAGATGAAAGAACTTGTTTTGTTGTGAATATAGAGGCAGAGTAAAAATTATGAATATGAAAAAAATGTATTTTTCCCAAAGTGCTGCCAAAGCTGCTGTGTAGCTGCAGCAAGAAAGGAAATAGAAGTAAGGTAGGCAGGGAGAGAGAATGAGAGGAAGCTAATTGATAAATCCTTTTACCGTCACTGACAAGCAGCATTTCATTACCCACATACAGTATACTCCAAACCGTTTCACCAAACCCTTTTGCCATAATGCTTCCTGAGCTTATTGGATTTTTACAAAAATGTTTTTGCATCTTGGCTGAGCTTGGCAGTCCTTGGACAAAGCACATTTCCTGAGCCGGCAGCTATAATAAACACAAGGGGATTGTGGCCATAGTCTTGATTGGATGATGAATTAAGCTTGATGTGTGGGGATAGCTGTGATGTTGGGCTGCTGGTGTCTGATTACAGACTCTGTAGTCTTTGCATCCCATAAAAATAAAAGATGATATATGATGTGGCTTCACACAACCCAATAAGGATTCTGGCTATACGTTCACGTTTCATATGAGAAACTATAGTTATATTATTAGAACATCTAATATATTGTTGTGAGAGGTTGCAACAGCCACGGTCGTAACATTTGACATATTCATAATTTTGTCAGTTTGCTTAAAGTCATGCTGTTGAAGGTTGCTACAGTAGTTTCTACATTGCCCTTGAATGTTAAACAGATTTAACAGAAGCTTTTGGAAAAAAGAGCGGTGATAACACCCGACCAAGATCGGTGTGGTTTTGTTTTCACACTTTCATGTTGAAATTGGCCAAAATAACATATTACATTTACTAATGCCCATTAAGACGTACCAGGTCTTACTTTAAATTTAAAAAAGTAATTTGTACTTTTTATTAAGTTGTGTGTGAATCATAATCATATTGAGTTAACATGTAGTGACATATTTATAACAATAATTTCTTTTGCGCTATAATGGCAGAGTCGTTGCTGAAACCTCTGGTTATCTGATCATTAAGATTCAACATTCACTTTTCATTTTTAGAGGAAAAGCCTTGTGTACACAGTGAATATCTAGAAAAGAACAGGATTTCAGAGGTCAGGTCAGGGAGGGATATAATTTAAAACAATTCACAGACTGTCTGAATTGAGCTTTTTTAATAAAGTGCTGACAAGCGTATACTTGTAGTGATAAATTTGTCAGCTATTTTCTTCATCTTAGTGTTACTTCTGATATCTATAGCATACATTATTCTAGTTATAGATTCAGTCACCTTTAATAATGAAGTGAGTGGTTATTTCATATGCTGATTGCTGTAGATAATCTATACATGTGTGATTGCAAGATCTATTCTGGCTCATCAAATCAAGTTCAGTGTTTTGCATAATACATTTCTACAAGTAACATACACATAGAAATTAACATTAAATAAGCAATATACAATTAATGCAGCGTTGCACTGTTTCTGCACTGTGGTGAAAGGACTCTGCTACCCATGGGGTCCATTCACTGTGCTTCTCAGCACCAACCGAGTTTCACTTCCTCTCTCACTCCCTTTGGGATCACGTAGGCCTGCAGTTTATTCACCATATCTCTAATTGCCTCTAAGGGAGTTTCTGACTTGCATATAGCTCGGTACTAGCCCACATGGACATTTCCATGAGTAAATCCAACATTAGGGAATTAATTAGGCAGAAAACAATGGGTCATAAGAGTGCTAACGACAGAATAACAAGGCACAGAGTCTTATTTGGTGCTCACCAGACGTAGCATACAACCAGGAAGATGCAGAATGCTAAGCAGCTTTTGCACTTAGTGATTTTAACTTGTGTAACAAACATATGTGCACAGATGCTGACACCTCTTTCACATTTTAGGATAATATTCTTTTTCTGATTTGAACACCTAGAGTTCAAATCAGATAAAGAGCAGAGTTCTACAAATTACAGGGCACAAATGACTGATTTATGATTCAGGGCTACTGTAAATAAAATGTAATTTAAATTAATTGAAGTATCCATTGTTTATGTTAGCATGAGATACTTAAAATGACATTGTTCCTGTCATAGTCTAATACATAAAGATAAAAAGTTTCCCCACCAGCTATAAACTTTGTCGCACTGTTGAGTCAAGCTGCTTTTGTCCTCTGTTGCTGTGCCTCACCCGTTTGTCCAGCTCACCACATCCAGAAAGCTGGAAATGACTGGGGAAATGTGAGACCAATTAAATTTTGTCATCTCTTTTGATCCCTATCTCATCTTGTTCTTCCAGCTCAACACACTATTATCCATCACACCATGTGATGACCACAGGAGGAGAGTGTTCCTTATTTAGATGACCAACCGTGAACAATTTGGCACTGCCATGCTTGTTTGCAGTTCTTTTTTGGGACTGTATGTCTAACAGTGGAGTTTTGTTCTAGATTTGGTGATGGCTACACAGTGATTGTGAGGGTTGGCGGCACGCCTCCTGCCTTGAAGCAAGTTGAGGACTTTGTCCAGCAGACGTTCCCGGGCAGCATCCTGAAGGAGAAGCATCACAACACACTGCAGTATCAGTTGCCCTACACGCAGGGAGCTTTGGCCATGATCTTCAGCCAGTTCACCAAACATCAGCAGAGGCTGCAGGTGGAGGATTACTCTGTGTCCCAGACCACTCTAGATCAGGTGAGGCCCAAAAACAACACTTTGTTTGGTTGTTGTGTGAGAAAGTTGCATAAGGAAACCACGATTGGATACAATGCATCTACAGGCTGTATGCTTATATTAGGCTTTTATTGCTGATATTTATCCAGAGACTTAAATATTTCCAAACCCAGATGTAAAGCAGGAATAAGTATATGTTCTGTGTATCAAATAAGATTTCAAACTAATGATAAAATAATTCTAGCTGCAATCTCTGCTTTCTAAAAGCACCTGTAGTGTTTCTTCCTCTCTGTGCCACTGTTATTACAGACGTGACGCAAGTGGACTTAAACTTAGCGCTCTCCCTCAGGCCAATGTCAAATGGTGTTCTTTAAAGGCCAATACAAAGCTGCAGTAACCAGTGGATAAAAACTTTATTAGATTGTTTTTCGTAGACCTGCCATACTTATCTTAACACACTAAGTTACACCACATACTGTTCAAAAACACTGTTTTCCAAGGGAGGAATTTTAGTTACTAGCAATGTTGAGATCTCAGTGGCATTTTGGATTGAGTTTTTGAAAGTTCACTGCAGCTGAGGGGCTCCAGTGCGTCATCGAGCTTTCTTACTACCCTGCCCAAAATATTCCAAACCACAAAAATTATGAAAAGCTTTCTAACTTGGACACCCCTGCACAACAGGTTAAAGTACACCTACAGTACAGTGTAGCACAATATACTGTATTTGATTGGTTACTGCTATAGAAATCTAAACATTTGTCTAAATATATTAATCTTCATTTTAATCATCAAAAATGGTAGTGAAACAAACATATTCACAAGGCTTTAACACACAGAGTGCCTATGCTTTTGCAACATGTGCATCTGCTTTGCTTGGTTTTTGTTACTGGTATTAGGAAATTACACACAGGCTCCATAATGTGTTAAACATTTGTGCTTTGCCTTGGGTGTTATTCATGCGAATTGTGAAGACTTTATTATTTCCAAAGGTTTGTTCAAAGCACAGATGCTGTGATGACACATTTTCCTTTATCCCAATGTAGTATTGTCAGCGCGGGAGCCCATCTGAATGCAGTTATGAAACTTGTTTGTACTGTGTATTGACTAAATTGAGCATGACAGTGGAGTTGTTCAATCATTTCAGTGGTTATTGTTGAGCACAAAACAACACTTTGAGCAGGTTGCGGCTTGTAAAATAGCTGACAATTTCAGTCTAAATTTTCATGTTTGAAATTTTGGATGACTGCAGAGACTCTGGGTGCCTGTTGTTTTGTCCTACTGTAAATCTGTGGAGTGACAGCACTATGTAAGGGCTCATTAGGTCATCAATCAGTGCTGTCAGCTTTTTAGGTGTTCTCAGTTAACCCAAGTCTGCACCGGCCAGGATAAGATTTAAAGATCTATCATTGCCCACATGTTGTCTTCACCCATTTAGGCTGTCAGACTGACCAATGAGGACTCCACTGAGTTTGAGTAGCCAAGATAGTTCAGCTGCCAGGTCACAGTATTGATCCAGAATCTGGACTGAGGTTTTTTTGTTTCTATCCAAAGCTTCCCCCACAGCCAGGACTCTTTTTATATTCTATCCCAACTGCACTAGCCAGCCCTGATTGGGTAGATAAACCAAGACTCCTGCCCGTTACAGACGGGCTTCACCTTGTGTTTTTCAAATGGCCCCAGGGACCTGATGTGATCAGGCACTCAGAGGCGAGTGCAAGTGTGTCTGGTCTTACAAACCCACCATTAGCTCAGCAGTAGATGACCAAGTGGGAGGTAAAAATGACCTCTGAGGGGTTCAGAAAGGTCATCACTCCAGTCCACTATAGGGAGAAAAAAAATCTAGACATGATATCTGAGTGAATGGCGTGGTGGGTTTACTGTGTATTCATTTGTTCTGTGGCACTGCGTTTAATTCAAATTATGCAATATGAAGAGCACCACAGGGATGTTAAGCATTTCACAATCAACTTGATCCATTTGTGGATGAACCTTAATTTAAGATAAAATCATCTTTTGTGGCATTATTTAACTAAAATATGCCCTTTAGGGGACAATTAGACTACCACTATGACAGGAAAGGGATTAATGAAAGGCTAAGTGCTTTAACTTCATCTGGTTTAAAATCAGATTTGGTTTCTCCCAAAGGATTGTTCGGGCGAACCCTGTTTCCGCTTAAAAGACTGGCGTCATCTGCAACCTAGCAGAATTTGTGTTTTTTACTTTTTTGTCAACTCGCCCCATATTCTGCACTGGTCAATATTTACCACATATGATGCAGTAAATAAATCATTCTTGGACCACAAGGTCACAGTATTAAAGCACAGGGAGGAGGACTGGAGAACCTGCGGAGACCCAGACAGTCACCTTTCAACTGGAGATTTATAGAGAAGAGCCTCGACCTATAATATAACACCCAAGTTGCACTACAATTAATATTGATCCACACAGCTTGAAGCTCAGGCGTTAATGCTGATGGCCAAGACAGTGCAGAGCAGACAGAGCATTTGAAAGGAAAATGTGACTTTCTAAACTGCCAGTAGCAGATTGTGTGCTAGGAATGTTAAGCATTTGCTGCCTTGTGTGTGGACAGTGGAGTGGAGGAGTTGACCTTTTATATCCACTATACTAACTGCATGTAATCTTAATTATCACCTCTACTTTCTTTATGTTTATAACCATGTTGAAATAGTAGTGGAATTTAATGTAAAATAGTTTTAGACTAGAAAAGCGCCGTCTTTGATTTACTTTTATATAGGTTGTTTATAGTACAGTCTGCTATCTCATAATTTCTGTGTGGTGTGTTATGAATGCCTTTAAAGTCAAAATTATTGACAGGAAAAACCAACTTGAACAAAATTGGAAAAAGACTCCCACATGCTCTCTGGCTTAGTGCTGGTATGTACCAGATGAAGGTCGATCAAACCAAAACATCATAAATGAATAATTGTTCCAATAGTAAGCCAGACAGTGTGTGGGAGTTTTGTTTTTTGTTTTTAATAAAGTTAAAACAAGGATTAAAAACATTAATTATGGGTTAGGGTTGTGTACAAGCCAATGTTAATACAATTTTAACACACTTAGTATGCTTCAGTTGCAACTTTAAATTCAACAAAAAAATGTTCAGTGCAGTTCTTTGTTAAATAGCACAGTTTCCTCCTTCAAAACCATCCCAGTGCCGTTTCTGTACTATGATGCACTCTAAATCCTGACTAGAAATCTTCATACAGGTCATTCCTTCAGGTGGTCACACAGTTGCTTTGAAATTACTTTTTCGAGGATTTTAGAGGAAAAGGGCAGATTGGGATACTGATTTATAATTGTCTAAAACCTCTATATCCAGAGTAGGCTTTTTGAGTAGAGGTTTGACTACAGCAACCTTAAAAGCCTGTGGTATGTAGCATGTTATTAAAGATAGATTGATCTGATCTAATATTGACGTGCTAATCAAAAGGTAAAACATCTGTGTGCAGTCTAGTCTGGATGGGGTCTGAAAGACATGTTGATGGTGTAGATGCAATAATTATTGAAATTAACTCAGCATGAGCTACAGGGATGTCTTACAAACAAATCTAGAGCTGCTGTCATTATTACTGAGAGTTAAGGGGATACTAGGCTCAGCAGAGCTATGACTCTTTGTCAGCCTGGCTACGATGCTGAAAAGAAGCCTGAGGTTGTTCTTATTTGCTTACTTACTTTTATTTTTTTATAATTTTTTCTTTTGAGGCTATGCAAGATTCATCTAAATTAGGGGAACGCCACCTCCTTTTCAGCTTACATGATGTCTGCTTTAGGCTACAGATTTGTGACCTGTACAGTGGAGTTAGTTTCCTCACTACCTTGTTTTTCAGAGGGGCAATAGTTGTTTGGAGTGAGGTTGCAGTATTATCAACAAGATAGTCGACTTGTGCTGGATTAAAATTAAGTTGACTGCCCTCCTCTGTGTGGGTACATGGCTCTAAAATAAAAGATGGAGTCAGTTCCTTAAATTTGCCAACAGCGCTTTTAGATAAACATCTACTGTAGTGAAATTTTTTTCTTAGGTGAGGTGAAGTTCAGGACAGTAAATTAAAATGTTATTTAAAAAAAGGTCAGCCAAAAAAGGGTTTCGCTGAAAAACTATTAAATGATCAATTTCAACGGCTTTTGTCAAAACAAGATCATGGACGTGATTAAAGTAGTGAGTGGGTTTATTTACATTTTGAGTAAAACCAATGGAGTTTAATGAAGCATTAAATGTAGTGTTGAGGCAGTTATTATCAGCACGTACATGGATATTAAAGTCAGGCACTATAATGACCTTATCTGCTCTAAGAACCAAATCAGATAGAAAGTCTCAGAATTCAGTTCAAATTTCCGAGTAAGGGACAGGAGGACGGTACACAATAACAAACAGGACTGTTTGTTTGTTCGTTTTACTTTTCCAGTTTGGAACATAGGGTAAGAGTTAGGCTTCTTAAATGAATTAAACCTATGTTTAGGTCTGGGGTTGATTAATAAGTTCAAGTGGAAGATTGCTGCTACTCCTCCATCTAAAATCTAAAATCTATTTGATGGTCACTTATCAAATAATAGCAGGTATTTAGATGAGAGAGATCTGATATTTAACAGTCCACATTTGATTGTTTTCTTTTTATTTTGTTTTGTGAGAGAGGCCATGTTTATTTTTATTAAGTTCTTATGAATCACTCCTCTTGTGTTGATTTTTGGATATAAAACAACCAAGTCAAAAGACACATCCTGTGGTTGAGGAAAAGATGTTAATCTGTTTCAGAAGGGTTAAATTATTGGCATGTATCAAACAAAGAAAACATCTAAGGAGATTGATTAAACTACTGAAATTGGGTTGAGAACTGTCCAACTCATTTTTAAAATTTGGAAAGATAGTGGGGAACCATCATCTTCAAGGAAGAAATATGGTAAGAAAAAAATCTTGAATGACTGTGATCGATGAAAAACTGCAAAAACGTTTGGTGAAATCAAATCACAACAAAAACAACAGTAGAACTCACAGCTATGTATTATAGTGAAAGTGAGAGCATTTCAACACACACAATGCCAAGGGAATTCATGGGATTGGGACTAAACAGCTGTCTAGCCTTAAGAAAACCACTTGTCAGTGAGGCTAATTGGAAAAAAAAAGGCTTAAATTTGCTAGGGAGCATTAAGATTGGACTCTGGAGCAAAGGAATAAGGTCAAGTGGCCTGATGTGTACAGATTTACCTCGTTCTAGAGTGATGAGTGCATCAGGGTAAGAAGAGAGACGGGTGAAGTGATGCACCCATCACGCCTAGTGTCTACTGTACAAGCCTGTGGGGGCAGTGCTATGATCTGGGCTTGCTGCAGTTGGTCAGATCTATGTTCAGCAACATTATGTGGCCAAAGAATGAGGTCAGCTGACGACCTGAATATACTGAATGACTAAGATATTTCTTCAATGAGTTTTTTCTTCCCTGATGGCACGGGCATATTCCAAGATGACAACGCCAGGATTAATCAGACTCAAATTGTGAAAGAGTGGTTCAGGGACCATGACACATCATTTTCACATTATGAATTGGCCAACAGAGTCCAGACCTTAACCTCACTGAGAATCGTTGGGATGTTCAAGAGAAGACTTTGCGCAGCAGTCAGACTTTAAAATCATCAATATAAGATCTTGGGGAAAAAATAATGTAACTGGGGATGGGATTAAATATTTGTCACATTGCAGAATCTTATTCAAACAATTCCACGGGGAATGTGTGTTGCAATAAAAGCTAAAGGTGATCGTACAAAAAATTAGGGTCAGTGACTTTGGACTATTTTTGTATATCAGGATAAATAACAGTCTATATCAGGAGTTGATGGAGACCAAAGCAGAGCTAACAGAGAAGCAAAAACAAGACGTAGATTAGTCAGCTGCACGGAAACAGGACTCCACATGGAATGTAGTGTTACATATCAGATGAATTTGTTAATCTTTGATAAATTAACCTAATATGTCAAATATTGCAAGGACTTTTTTGATATACAGGAAAGGTTAATTGGGTGATTCAGCATGCTTCTCCTCCACTGTTCTGCCTCAGTGGGCATCGAATAAACACCCAGATATGTCTTCTGTAATGCAATTAATGCCTGTATCCATCTGTCATTAAGTAAGTGCCACTCAGCAGCACTGGTGCATGACTTTGAGGTCATGAATGGATGGTTAGCTAAATACACACGAGTACATTATGAAGAAAATCACATCACCAAACGGCGGTGGTGGTGGTGGAGGTGGGGGCTTACCATGGATGTTTCAGTTCAAAGTGATGTGGACTGCACCAATAAAGTTTTTTGTTAATATTATATAGTAATAATATGAATCATTAAGTTATTTATAAACCAGATTTGCAAAACTTGACTGTGAATATGAAATGCTTTGCATGGCTCAGCACATTAAGTCAGTATCAGTCAGTGGCAGGGTCAGAGGCCAGAAGAGCAGAAGAGATGGGCACAGGGTGTATTTGTTGCTGCTGTCATTCTTATCCTCTTACTCACTCTCCCCTGATAAGATGCCGTGACAACTGTGACCTTGAAGCATGATGATGATGGTCTGACATCACACAAACAGAAGCAACTGTAGCTTCAGGCGTTCTGCAGGCGTAGCTCGTTCCTCAGCTACAGGTAGTCTGCTGTTTTGCTTTTCCCACACCCAGCTAGTCGACATCTCCACGACCAGTCCTGCCCAGGAAGCTTTACACATATAGGCAACCATTTTCAATTAAACAATACTTTAGCAAGATGTTACGTTTACTATTAATGCCACTTAAGCAAGGCATTAAACCTCAGACTGCTTCAGCTGTTCTGAGACCAAATTATACAGTGTAGGTGTTTGTACTGAGCTGCTTCCAGGACTGTCTTTCAACCAATAATAATGTGGAAAACTATATTTGTGTTCAGCAGGGGTGGATCTAGAGAGGGGCAAGGAGGCAGCAGCCCCATCCAGGTCTCCCTTGAAAGACAGGTTGCTAGTCTCAATTGGATATATGTAGTTAAATTAAATTAATAATAAAGAACAAAAACTTGCTTTTGTGCTACCTGCTGTGTAAAGAATTTATACATCTGCCAATGGCGTTCAGTCAATCCATCCTAAATAAAGATAGAAAGATACATTTAGCTAATTAAAATCAACTAATGTTATATGATATCATATATGTTCCCTAACCAGCAGGTCAGTATTTTGGGAAATACATTTATTTGTCTTCCTGACGAGACTTTGATGAGAAGACAGTTTGTCATTCAACAATACTTATGACTTCTATTATTACCCTGTTTATTAGCCTCATTGTCAAAACCCAAAGTCTGAGGAATACTGCATTATATATTTTATGTCCCCTTTAATTTAAGGATGTGTTTCTTGCTATAAAGTAGTATTGAATTCTATGAGTTTCTCATAAAGAAGGTCTGAATGGTGTTTTATTTCTTTTTTTGTTTTTTTACTACAATCTAGTAATTGATATATCCTTTTATATTCATACGGCCACTAAAAACCTTTTAATGAAAAAGCAATGCTCTTATAATTTTATATGATCCTCTTTGTTGTTGTTTTTTCCAGCAGAATAAAAATCTTTGTGCTGCTTTACCACTATAAACAGCTAATGCTAAGAGAACAAAAAGCCAAGATCGCAGCAATGTTTACAGCACAATAAAGTACACACAGCTTTTTATAAAAGCTATAGGATTGATTTCTTCTGACATTAAATGGGCATCACAGAGAGAAGAATGATTGTTTTATTCACTTTCTCAGCTGGTCAGAGACGTCAAACTGACATTCACTGTTTGAGCCGAGACGCTTACTTGCTGCTTCATAGCCCTTGTCTGGTAACTCATTCACATGCGCCCTGTTATCTGTGGTACTGTTTCTGTTTGTTTTAGAGGCAGAGGGTAGAGGAGAGCAAGAATGAGATGGGTAGAGAAATATCCACAGGTTCTTCGGGACTCTGTGTGTGTTTTGATCTTGAGTTTTTCCTCTTTTCTCAATGATATTCCAGGTGTTTGTGAATTTTGCAAAGGACCAGCATGGAGAGGAAGACTCTCAAGCCTATGACAACCCAGTGGACACTTCAGATGAGCTGCCACTGCAGTCTGTGAGGACCTCCGAAGAGGCAGTGAAGATGTGACACAAACAGCAGTACTGTATACCTGAACACAGAAATGTTCGCACTGACATTAAATGACACTTTCATAAGCAAAGCAATGCACTATATTTGGCCCTAATTACCACAACGTGAACAAGTAGATCTTTGAAAATACTTTGACTTACCTTGGCAGCGAGTGCACTGTGTCAAACACTGGTCAACAACATAACGTGTTTGTGGTGTAAAAGGACAGTGGCACTGACTCTACAGCTGCTGCACTGATTAAAAATTCTCCATCTGTTGTCAACATCGTTAAATGATCTGAGTCAAACTACAATATGTGACCATGTCTATTCATTTGACAGGTGTTAATCAGCCTTTGAAAACATTCAGTTTTGTAATATACATTTACCTCAGGAGAGAGCAAGGAGTAAACGATCCCCTGAAAGCATCACACACTGCACAGTGTCTACGTTAGCATTAGCACCAATAGTTAATTATATTCTTTTAATTTTTTACAAGTTGTTTTAGATTCTAATGATTATAATAAGATCGCACTGTGTAATGATAGACGAGAGACAATATGTGACCTGTTTGATAGATTTTTACTTCACCATTAATCTGCCTATTTAACAGTCAATGAACAAATGCTTCATTTATTTAATGACAAATCAAATAATATCAATAAGCTGCTCATTTCAAGATCTTTTGTCACTGTAAATCTCAAAAGATTTGAAGGCGTAGTAAGCTTCAACCTCGTACTGCGTGATTTGCTGCTGAAAATGATGAATAACTCTGTGAGACGAGTTAGAGTTTAAATGTCTGAGCGAGCTTCCAATCAGCTGTAGATGATGTTTAATAAAAGAAGCTGAAACAATGCCCAGTCAGTCAGAGCCAACTAAATGTTCAGTCTGCAAGGAAAGCACCAACCGCAGCTCACAACCTTTGTGATGCTACGTTAGATGCAATGTCAGATGCGCTTGTGGACACACATCACAAATTTTTCTCCAGAATCATTAATGAATGGATAAAAAAAAAAAAAGTTAAATTTATGTTTTATGAACATTTTTAAATCATTGCCTCATGAAATCCCTATTTTATTTATAAAAATTTTTTTCACTGAATAAAAAAAGACTATATCACTGAGAATGTTTGAGGGCATACTGGATCTGGCGCTGGTGTGCAGACCACAAAAGCCAGAATAGGGGAGCTGTACTGTAGCACTCCATCTCATGCACAAAACCCTGCTAGTAAACACATTTTGTCACAGTGGGCTTTTTTTGCACTATGGAAACATTTCTGATTTATGTCTATAGATCACTTTATTACACTATTTTATTGCAAATTGTTTTGTCAGGTTTTCTATTCACATATTTACAGTTTAAAATGAGAACACTGGCAAATTAACCACTAAGAATTAGTACGTTTAGAAAGAATCAGTTTTGTTTATATATGACAACCTTTGATAGCAATTTATTTTCTATTACCAGCTATTTGTTCTAACTTTTGTTCCATGACCAGCTGCCTTAATTTGAATATTTAAGCAGTCTTAAATATGTATTGTGTGTATAAGTGCTTCATGTAATATGATGCCACTGTAGAACACTTAAATCTGTAAATCCGGGGGCAAAGTGTAAATACGCAGAATAAAGAATTAGCAGAATACATTTTATTGCATTTAACAGCTAGTTGGTCCTAATGCTCCTATTATAAATACTGTGAAAATGGTCAATGCTGCGTACTGTATGTCAAATGTCACTCAGGATTGTTTCATGGGCAGTTTTAACTCAGGAATATTCACATCTAACGCTTCTTACAATTTTGGACGCTTTGTTCTGAGAATTTGTAAATGTCTTAACATTTACAAATCCAAATCTGCTTTTCTTATGCAAATCACAACTCTTGGCACTTACTTGAGAATGTAAATACTTGTTCAATCGGCTCCTCACAGGCGTGCTGGTTTATTTTAAGAGCCTGACATCATTTGTATGCCGTGCTAACTTCCGACATTAACTGTCATGCCTGTTGCAAAGAATAATCAATCCTATTTGTAGTGAATAATATTACTTCATGCCAAGACAATGATTAAACATTTGCACAAACTGTGATGCATCTGTGGTTCTGTTTGTGTGTTGCCTTATTTGTCCATTGATTCATTGGATTCCAATCTGAAAGTCTCTTCAGTTCAACTTTTATTTGCTGTTTCATTGCCTTGCCCTTCTTTTCTATCTTTTATGTCGTTCACTTTGAGTGCAGCTTTCAGTTACAGGCTCTTGTTGACTCTCTCGTACATCCATCGTATAACTCAGACCATGGGAATCCAAAATACAGACTTCACCACAGTGGGTAAGACATTTTATTTCACATTTAGTGGCATAGCTCCTTCTCAATGGGGAAGAGATATTTTGTCTGCCAGATTCCTGAGAATGAATTCATTTTCTTGTCAAACACGTTTTACTGTGTGGGTTTTCTTTCTATTTGTTTGTTTTGTTTTTTTCTAGCAGAGCTACAGTAGTTTGCTGTAAGTTTATACCAATTGTTTTCCCAATTTCATCTCTATATCACGAAATAGGTCTCTCTTTTGGAACAGACAGTTCATTAGTATGTAATATGTGTGTTAAAATGTCGAACTCTAAAAACATTTCCCCAACCAATTTCCTGCTTTGTTTTCTCTCTGGATTAGACACTCAGACCTCAACTAATCTATGTAAGTGTCTACACTATTTATAAGTCTAAATTATTGGTAAATGTATATGGATTTCTTTTTTCTCTCTCAGGTATTTGGTTGTTTTTGTTTGTAAGTCAGACATTTCTCTGTATTTACTCTTAATACTACAACCAATAATCTATAATGTACATTTTACTAATGGTCATTTGCATTTTCATTTGTAGAAAATGCAATTAAATAAAAGAAGCCTCATGTTTCATAATTTCCCACCAAATATGACTTAACAATTTGCATATTAATTGAAACTTGAACTTTGTGCAAAACGTAAGTGAATTACAAAACAAAGTAATGACTGACAATTTTCTCATCAATGAATATTAACTTATTGATAATACTTATGAATACATTCATATTTTCATCACTTTAATATTGCAGCTGATGTCAGTGGATGTTATTGTAACAACACTATGCACGGTTTGATCACATGTTTTAATTGTAATTTGAATTTCCTCTGCATCATGTACTGCAGGGAACATCTGAATTTCACACTGGCAATCGATAAAGTCATTTGATTGAACTGTATTATTTATTATTTATCTGATTCTGTAAAAAATATCCAGTAACTCCAGTTATTGAATAAATGTGGTGGAGTGAAAGTGCAACGTTTGTCTAAAACATGTATAAAGTAGCAGAAAGCTCTCAAAATTGTACTTAAGTGCAGTACTTAGGTAAATTTACTCTGTTACTCTCTAACTGTTTGGATTACTTAACGTTTTAGTTATTTCGTCATTGTCATTTAGCTGCTTGTACGTTACCCTATGTAGCTTTTTTTATTGATTACTCAGCTTTTACTCAGCCTCTAATTAGTTTTTTTATAGTTCTTCAGTATCACTGATGTTTCCACTCACAGAACATCTCAAGTCACATTATCTCTTCCTTCAACTTGAGTATCTTGAGTTAATGTTTGGGCTTTCTGCCTGTGTCGTGGCTTTTCTTTTCACTTTATTCGTTAGAACGCCGAGCTCTTGGGCACAGCGCCAGAGGCAATCAGTCAGCTGGGAACTTCAGAAGCAATAAAACTCAAGTCTTAAGGTAAGATTACTTGTCACATTCCACCATTATTCCCTAACAACGTTTCTTTTTCTTCTTTTTTTCTTGCCCCGGTGTATTACCGGGGAGGTGAATGAGCAGAGGTTACACTACACATCTGGAGATTGGAGTGTGTAGGACTGAGCACACAGGGCTGGTAATTCGTTTGAGCCATTGATTCTCTCCCTGATGCATCTCTTCAATATGCAGCTATATTTAAACATGCAGAGCAAGACGAAACTATGGAAAGCATTTCATTAAATGTTTATTTGGTTGTCTCCCCTCTGAAATAATAGAGAGTGGGGAAAATAAGTACAGACAGGAACACCAGGTAACAATACATAAAAGATATTTTTCATTTCAAGGAATTGAAAGCTGCTCCTATTTTTGGAGAGAGATTTGTCACAGAACCTTTTGAACAGCATCTCTAGCAGTGCTTCCTCATTTTATCATCAAATTCCTTATTTTTCTGTTTAATTTACTCAACTTTACAAGCAGCACCTTATTCCGGTATCGCCGTTTTCTGCTGTAGATCTCGGTGTGCATACAAGACTCGTTCCCATGACTTGACTTTTTGCCAATCTCGGCGTCAGGTACAAGTATACAATGAAAGGCGTTGTCAGTCTGAATGGGACGATTACAGGAGTTAGAGGGGATTCAATGATCTGCTCGACAGGCGAGCTTTACAGGAAGCTCCTGCCATCTTTTCAGACTGTAATCACCCTCTGTACTCTGAGTGTGCTGTTCTTGCTTCGGGGTACCAGTTATAGGAGGCCTAGAATAGGTAGTAATTGGTGCAATGTCTCTGTTCCTCTCACTCCAGTCAAACTAGTACAGAGACTTCAGAGGCACTCGTCTAGTGTTATATTTGTATTATTCTTAATTTTAATGGTTTTCCCTCATTGTGTGTATTTTTGTGACAAACTTGTGCTACTTATCCTTTGAGTTTTATTGAAAGCAGACTCCCCTCTGCATAATCATCACTCATTAAACATATGTCCTCTTTTTTATGCTTTTTACAGTATTGAACTAAACATATTAAAATAAATTGTGTTAATTTGTGTTAAGCTAATCACACAATGTGTATTTACTTCTTTTACTAAAGTCACGCACACAGTATTTTATTTATTTAGTTTATTTTTGCTCATGTTGTCATATAATAAACATATTTTGTTGTATCTAACAAATCTCTGAAGGCACTACAGTCTTTGAAAAACAACTTGACTGTCATCCTGCATGTCCTTGAATTGATTGCATGTTCAGTCATTAAAAAGACATGAAATCCTCTCTGCATACAGTACAGCTCAGTAATTGAAAGGTTTCCACAGCAGCAGACATCACTACGGTTACAGAAACACATGGATTGTAATATTGACCTTACTGATGTTGTGTTTTGTTTCTTCACACATGATTTTGACAATTTGTCAACTCAGTTTTTTTTAAAGTCAGAGACTTCATCCAGCATCCAGGTGAAAAGTCTTTGCAGGACTCAACACTAACTCCATCCATTATCTAAACCAATGCTAAATCGATGCTGTTGTGTTTTTTAATGCATTGTTAATGAATTGTTATATATAAAACACAATTTGCACAGTCTGTGGCAACAACAGTGTTGTTACAATACCTGAAGCTGCTTCATACATAAAAGAAAGATGCTGACATTTGGGGATTGGTACCACAAGTGCCCCGAACCAGAGTGCTTGAAACGTTGCCCTTTTAAAGCCTTTGTTGTGATCAGAAAGTTATTTTAAAACCTAATTATGGTTCTGACCTGCCTTTTTTTTTCCTTCTTATGTTTGATGGTTTCTTATTTATATGAGAAGCTATTTATTTTCTTATTATCATAAGTGATCCAGGACTTAAACGTCTTTAGACTGTGATTTATGTAGGTAGCTTGATATTTTGGCCGTGTGAGCCAGGATCATAAAGGACTAATGCGATGTTGTGGTCATATTGCGCGTTTTACATGTAGCCAAATGTGAGTGTGAGTACAAGCAGTTTATTACTAATGAACTTCAGCAGTTTCTTGCAGACAAAGGAAAAAGAAAGAAATAAGTGTTGCATTGATTTTGGACGCTGCAGTGTGTGTTTTATCTTTCTGGCTGAGCTGGCTCTGCATTTTTCAGCAAGCATACCCCCAGTGTGAGACCCTGTCTACAGCTGGTGTAAAATATTACACGTCTGTGCGTGTTGTCTTGTGGTAAAGCGTCTCCTCCTTCATTTAATTGCCTTTGTTGACATTTTTATGCATTTGCGCCATGCTAAACTCTTCATCTTGTGTGCTGGTTTGATTTAAAGGATGAAAATACCAACTCCTCTTTGCCCTTTACTTCAAGGTCTGACATAACAGCTTCCTAATCATTTTTTCCCCATTGTATTTTATGGTAGCTATTCTACTGTATTTGAGGTATGTCACCGATAGTTCTGGTTATTTCTTTAGTGCCAGGTTCGGTCTGACACGCTGTAGACACAGCAGAGCTCAAACTTCAGAGTCTTATTCTGTCACCTCTGTGTGGCTGTATGACCCCCTGTGCCAAATGGTGGGTTGTGATGACACATCCTGTGACAGGGCTCAGGTTAATCGCCCCTTTAACCAGACAGAGCTGCGTCAGTAATGCCTGTAATGACCAAGTATTGTCGCTCTTGTAGTCCAGTGCTATTTAAGTTACACCAGAGAGCCGCCCACCTCTATGGGACTTCATGCTGAGGGATGATGAGGGTTCGAGCTCGCCATGTGGTCCTCCATTCTCTTTTGATTGGTGTTCATTTAGGAGCTCCTGCAGCGTTGAATGCTTCAATACCACCGTGAAGCCAGAGACGTTTCTCAGTGCCTTCCAGCCATCTTTTTCCTGTCCGGCTGATCTCTGCAAAGTACTGCTCCTCTTTTCTGAAGGTGGTGGGTGTGACTCGCTGTCACAGCACCGTCAGGCATGAACTGTCTAGGGGTGCTGACTGATTATGGCCATTTTAATAATTTAGTTTTCTTTAAGTCACCTTTGCAATCAGTGGAGAATTACTCTCCTTCCCAATTCATTACATCGTGTCACTTTTGGACTTGTCTGGCTTATAAAAATTGCAATTGTCTTTTTTTCGGAGGAGTTGATTATGAGAGACAATGATTTCAGTGCAAAATTAATCATCCAAAGACACCTTAAGGACAAACCTGCCAGCTAAATACTTATCTAATTCTTCCTGGATACAATTTCTTTCCCAGTAAACACGTATTATTACTTGTGAGTCAACTTTCTTTTAATATGTGGTTCAACTAGAGAAACTGTTGAGAATCATAAATGAACTAAGTTGGTGAGCTTGTGATCCGTTTGAGTCATACAACAAAACCTCCTTAAAGTCAAGCGTTTAATATCATATCATGATTTTATAATTCCCAGTCCCTTCTCTAACTTGTAACTTTTTTTGCTTAATTTTTATGAATCTAACTCTTTATAACCTAATTTGTTGTATTTCACAGTTAACAATGAAAGATTATTTGAGTTAACTCAATTTGAGTTAACTCAATACAAGGATACGTCATCCCTCTTTTGGCAGATGCATGTCTGTGCATAAGGAGGATTGGATTATTATCTGCTGTTGTAATTGTAATTGTTTTGTAATTCTTATAGGTTTTAATGGATGATATCTTAAATATCTTAAGTATTGTGTTTTTTTAAAATGTGTCGTGCTGTGTAGACTGTGGTGAACATGATTAGGACACAAAGAGCTCTGTAATCATCCTGTTTCCTGTTTCTCATGAAATCTGAATGTGGTTCTGCATGTTTGTAAGAAATAAAAGGAAATAAATAGACATCATATCTAAAAAAGTGTAAAACCGTTTTTCTAATGTGATGAAGAATTATCAGTTTAGTCCTGTTCAGTGGAGTGTGTTTTTTGTTTTTTGTTTTGGCGACTGTCACTGTCAATGCAAATTCAACACCTGATACATTTACATACAGTAAACCACCAGTGTTTCCTGTAAGGAAGTGATGCAGTCTGGTTTTACTTCATGTTCTTGCGTGTTACTGACACTGTTAAAGGTTTCAGCTGCAGTGAAAGATGTTCTTCTGTATGTATAGCCTACATTAGAAACATGGGAGATTATGAGTCTTTTGATTTTTTCCTTTGCTAAAGGAACCATCCTCCTCATCATGAAGTCTAAGGTAAGAATTAATGTTATTACTGATGATCTTCAGATGTTCCATTCAAGTGGGAGCTGTATGTTTCTGTTAGTAGAGTTTAAGAGTTTGTAGTAAGTTAAAACACGCCGATTTATTACAGCTGATCTTTCTTCAAATACAACAACAACAAAAAAAAAAAGGTTAAAATACACCACAAAGCAACAGACTAAATACATATTTTAACATCTGTTGAGGATACAACAAACCTTTATATTTGTATCATCGTAGTTTATGGAGGAAGCAGAGTGAATATACGAGGACCTGCCCAGAAATACTAGTGCACAGAAATACTAGTGCGCAGAAATACTAGTGCGCAGAAATACTAGTGCGCATGTGCAGAACCCGGAAGCAGAAAAAAAAGCTTTATAAATTTACACGAGGCGAGAAATTCATTCAAAATAATAACAGTAAAATTAACATTAACAGTATCAGAAAAGTTAGAGATGACGTCTTCACAGTGGATTTTATTCCTTTGTCTTATCACATGTTTGCTGTATCACGCTGCTGCTGAAGGTAGGCTGTGGTATGTTGGGTTTACGGTTCAATAACAACTCAGCTTGCTTACTAAAATTAGGGAACCAACAGAAAACACACAGACGTTTCAATTTATGGATTTAATAAGATGTTGATGTAGATGAGCTTATGTACTGAGGCAGTATGTGTTCTCCAGAATGTGATGGTATGCATGGGATATTTAATAATGTGCTAAATAGTAAAGACAAATGAATCAGTCAAATCATTTTGTTGTTTCAGGCTTTATGCGTCACTGCAGTTTTAAATCAGAGACTTTTACTGCAGCTCAAAGACAAACTGTCAGTGTGAACTTTGACCAAATGATCTTAAATGTCTGATATGTTCCAATCAGTCACTTGTTCATGTTTGTCAAAAAAAAGGTCATATTATTGACTCTTGCCTTTTATTTTTATTTTTTCTCTAGATAAAGAGATGAAAGCAAAACCTGGAGATGACGTCGTCCTTCAGTGTGACAGCCTCAGAGTTTCTGCCATCACAGTGTTAAAATGGATCAGAATAGACCTGCAGTTAGAGGGTTACATCTTCTTCTTCAGAGAGAACCGTGGGTATGAAAACTACCAGGATCCATCTTATCGTGATCGAGTGGAGCTGAAAGATCCAAAGATGAAGGACGGAGACGCATCTGTGATCCTAGAGAACGTCACCCTCAATGATACTGGAACATATGAGTGTCACATTGGATATGAAGGAACACATGACCTCATCAACATCCACCTGACAGTTGATCCAGGTGAGTTAGTGTGTGTGTGTGTGTGTGTGTGTGTGTGGATCAGAGTTGAAGCTGCTTCCTGGTTGTTGATGTGAGAGTGAAACATCACAGATCAGATGTTGGTGTTGACAAGACTAGAAAACAGCTGGTATGAGTGATGGAATGAAAGTGCAGTAGATAATGTCTGACAGGAGTCACCTACCTGACACCTGCTGACTCACTGCTGCTTCTCGTCTGCAGGTGATGCAGCTGGACGCAAGGATGGAGGAGACATGAGAGGACATCTTGGACTGATTGCTGTGTCACTTACTGTTGTTGTTCTTGTTGTTGCTGGTTTAGTTGGTTTTGTGTTGTATAGAAAAGGTCAAAAGGACAGGATTCATACTAACTAACTAACTAACTAACTAACTAACTAACTAACTAACTAGCTTCTTCTACTACCAACCTACTAAATTCTATATCAGCATTAACTACTGTAAACTGTTGTTTGTTGTGTGCAGCTTCTTTTATTTACTGGTGCTTTTAATTTGCTGTACTCTACATAAATATGTCAAACTAATTTGTCAATAAAGCTTTAGTTCATATTTGATTTCTGACTTGATTTCTGTCTTTATCAGTAATGTTGATGATGAGCAGGGTTTATGTTTGGAACTTCTCTGACCTGTTGAACATGTTGATGCAGGTTTGATCAGAGCTGGAATCAAAAGCATCAAACTAGTTATTAATATCTGTTGAGGATACAACAAACCTTTATATTTGTATCATCGTAGTTTATGAAGTTTATGGTGTTTTGTAAAACCCTGAGTTTTTAAAGTACTTGTTTAATGTTTTTGTGAAGTCCTTGATGAACCCTCATTTAATGAGAATAATGCTTCCTGAATTGTGAAAAGTCACATATCATGTAGCTTGTGTGGACTCATATTTGTGTGAACGCTCAGAGATCTGTTATAGAAACATCACGTGCATCGAGAATTCGGGTCTGTATCCTTGACTGTGGGTCACACACAAGCGGATGAAGCCTGTTCATCGGCTGCATTTACAGTAAATCCTTCGTGCGTTCACTCGTTCGTTTGTGCAGAGCTGTGGTCGTGTTTGTTTCAGTTTTACAACAACACCATTGTATTTCTGATTTATTTCTCTGGTCTTTCCAATGTTGCTCCCTCTTTAGCTGGTTGGACCACCACCCTCTCACTGATCCAGCGAGGGGTCAATGATGTGTTCACTTACAGCTACGGACAAATAATGTACCTGTCTTTAAGTTTTACTGGCGTAGACTTACTACTGTAATTCTGCTCAACCTATAGTTTTTTGACAAATAATTCACATAATAGATGACTGCCCTGTTAGAAATAAGGAAAATGAACAATGAGCCTTTCTTTTGATTCTTAATTCTAGTCCCAACTTTTAGTTTCAAATGTTGTAAATTAAAAATGCAGATGCAAGCGATGATTATGGCAGATTCCAGTTTCCTTTATTTATAACAACAATAATTGAAAGCACACACAAGAATAGAATAAGCTAATTTAAATGTAATTTAACATTTTCCATCTTTCTCTCACTCTCATTCAAACAAATGCCCAAATCAAAGTTCTTCAGCTAATGGAATAACGTTAAAGCACAAGTAAAGTGCAGTGTTTGTACTATTCCAGATGTGAACAGGTGCTGCAGACTGTTTTCAATGTCATTCGTTTACGCATCAGACGCTTTACAAATTGTGAGCTTTGTGTCTACATGATGTGTATGACAGAGCATGTTTTGACAAAAGGGTCGGACTGTCACCTTAGGTCCTGCTCCAATTTCACAGCTAAGTTAAGCAAAGGCTTTAAGTGGAGGAGCAAAGTGGGTGAACAGCTCCATGAACAATGAGTGGAAATTCCCCTAGCTCCACTGCACTCTGGTCTGCATCTGGAACTACTATCAATGTAAACGTGATCAGCACAGAACTGATTGTCTGAGACTGAGATGGCCGATCAATCTTAATTCTGTCCACGTATGATTTCCAAATGATTATTGGTGCATCAGCATTGGAAATAGTCCGAAGTGGTACTGTAGAAGTGAATGAGCTTCTTCTTTCTTCTGTTTTGCTCTTGGTTCACCATGAGTTAAATTGGTTCATTTTGTATCGCATCGTCATGATCATATTAATTAAATTAGGGACAACCTGCTCCTGTCTTGTACATTACTCTCATTCTTCTGTAAGGGGGTTCAACCATATGTAATGATTCCACCATACTAATATCCAACAGGATTCAAATCAAATAGTTTACTATTTCTGTTTCTGTACTATTTCTACTGCTTTTGATGAACAGCATGATAGCAGTGATAGTCCGTTGAGGGTTGAAGGAATTGCTTATTAGAATAACTGGTTGTATTGTATGAGAGAAACCTTTTGGTGTCACATTTGGGGTTTTTGCCTTTTTAATTTTTCTCTAGATACCAAGATAAAAGCAAAACCTGGACAAGATGTTGTTCTTCAGTGGCAGAGTTCCAGATCTGCTGCCATCACACTGTTGAAGTACATCAGTCCAGATCTGAAGCTGGATGGTTCTTTCTGTTCAGATACAGCCTGTCATCCAGAAAGGTTTGGAGGGTTTTGGCAGCTGGGTGAATCAAAACAAATGTGGTTCTATCCCTTCGTAACGTCAGGAATGCAGGTTGGACCTCTGTATGTCATGCTCTGCACTAAATGACGAGAACTGATGTCCAAGCCAGAACACGTTATATATAGAAATCATAACGTACTTTATATTTTGAGCATGCGTACATGTATTTAAATGAGGCTTCTGACAGCTGCATCTGCCCTTTTCTTCCTCCCACAATCCTCCTCTATTATCTAGTTGGGTGTGATTTATCATGTTGCCCATTAAAGAGCGTCTTCAAGTCTCAACGTTGTTTGTGACTTTGTATGTAATCTTGTCTGGAAAGCGATGCACTCGCTTGAAAGGACACAGTGATCTCGTTGACAATAGAGGAGAAATAACGAGCCGGCTCTCACAGCCTCTTGCCGCTTCAAAACCGCAGCGTCTAATGGGTTGGTGAAGAGACTCGGTTTGCCAACAAGGTTTCTGGGAGAGGGGAAGGGGAGTAAAAGAGGGAAAACAAAACTGAAGGAGAGTTCACGGCCCAGACACTCTCACGCCTTTGCTGTTTCCCCCCGCTCCTTTCCTAATGCGCCTCCCAGCGCTTTCCAATCTGTTGTGTAGCCGGGAATGCTGCAGTGTTTATCTGACATCGCGTAGGGGTTTCGGCTTCCCCCAGTTCGCCGACAGTCCTTCCCAACCCTTCAGAGTACACACACAAGCCTACTTGGCAGATGACAAAGCGCTGCTGAGCCTGTCGGCAGAACCACGCAGCTCCCAGCATGCTTTGCCCTCAGCACGTCACCTACCTGGTCTGGCACACACTCAGCCTTGGAGACCACCTCATTATTCACTTTGACAGGGTTTTATGACCCAGCAGCTACGCCCGGACTTGTTCTGGGAGCCTGAGCAGATGCTCAAATCTGTAGCTATGACACTGTTATCAAACCGCATCTGACTACGGAAGCATAAAGTCGGAGAGTAAATAAAAACAGGAAGACAAATAGGGTTACTTAGGGTTGTGATCTGCGCTTATTTGAGTCAGAGGCAGTAGGTTCACACTGTGGACGCACCAGTCAGGGAAAAGTCAGCCCATACACACGGGAAAAACACACACAGTTTGATTTGCAGCTGAATTGTTATGCAGTTCAGGGGTAGGGGTTAAAATGAAAGACAGGAAAGAACCGATTAATGCGCCACACACATCTGCCTGCAGGTGCATACTGATGCAGCAAAGCTTGATTGAGCACAGGATGATTCACCCAGTTTTTCTGTTTTATTTTTTTGAACAGTTCATGGCCACACTTTAAGAACTTTGCCATACCTTTTGCACAGGAACCCCCCTTCATAAAGCTAGTTGCTGAGGGACGTGGCGACACAAACGCTGCAGTTGACAAAGACTGGGTTTTTTTTTTTTTTTAAAGACATATTTTCTGGTCCCTTAAATCAAATGAGGTTTGACCTTAGCGTCCCTGGAATACAAAGCAGGCGGGAGAGAGGGCCGCTCTTTAAAGCCACATCTGAATGGGGTGCCACAGCTTGGAAACTAACAGTATCAGCACCCTGCACTCTCTCAGATAAGCGCAGTCGGCTAAAAAAGAAAGCGATACATATGTTTACCATCACTGTACTTCGCTGCATCAGGGAAAAAAAAAAAGTGTTAAGGACACACAAAATGGCTGACCTTCAGAGTGCTGCAGCAGCTACACAAACCCCCTCAAATAATCCTTGTTTCGTTGTGAGATCACTGAACTCACGATCTGACAGGAGCCAGCACTGATATTTTAATAAGACGAACAAATGAATAAAAGAAACAAATGTTTGTCCCACTCCAACTTCCTGTCTCCTGTGGAAATGTGTTAAATCATAGAAGCAGGAGACGCTCAAACTACTTGTTTTTGACTCAACAGGAAAGGTCATCAGCAATAAACACTTTCCTTTGGATTTTCACAGGGGACGTTGTTTGCAAAATAGTCTCCCTGGATTTTCTTTCTCTCTACTTTAAAAGATACAACCAGAAATTACAGGCTATCACGATAAATGTCTCGCTGTGCCTCTACTTTTTTTTCCCAGCTCGCTTGTATAAGTGTGGGCCTTTTGTGCGATGTAAACATTTACCTCGTAAGTAAATTGGAGTGCTGTGTGCACTTACATGACGCATTAGTACCCACTGAGACTCCTCTAAACATCACGCTGGCTCCCACACACGATAAGAAGGCTGTCGCCCAACAATGACTGCAAACACAAACATGTTTTGCAGGGAACGTAACTGCACTCAGATACATTTATCAGTATATTGTTTAATAAGCTGCATGAGGGTAAAAGACGCCGTCTTTACAGTTTGATGGGTGTGTGTGTGTGTGTGTGTCTCTGCTTACATCTGGGTTTGTCCACGCGTGTACGGGCAAGTCAGAACAACACCCCCACTGTTTGGTGCGTGTGCGCGTACAGTGCCAGTAAAAAGGCCAAGCCAATCGATCTGCAGGGGCTTAACAGCTTTAGTCAAAGAGCACATTTCGGCTCGCTGCTCTGTGCTCTGTGGGTTTCCTGTGCCGCGCTTGTTGTTTTGTTTTTGCTGAATTTAGATGTCCGGGCTCCGGACACGCGGGCTGAGTCCTGGCGGAGTACGATTTCACAGAATCTCACAGTGACTGAAATGTTCTTTGTGAATACGTGAGTTTGCAACAACAGGAGGTTGAAAAAGAGTTGTGAGAGCCGCATTAAAGAATCAATGAACATCAGCTACTCAGACATTTTTATTATCAAATTGTTCTACAACAGGTGCACCTTATTAGCTCCCTGACATTATCGCAGGGAATTGAGGACCTTGCTCCAGACCTTATTTCAAAGACAAGAGAAGCCTCTGTCACCTGTCATCTTCCACGATCACATCAACCGGGCGCTGAACCATGAGAAATCTCCCTCGTACCGCCGTCCGCAGGCTCGCAGACTCTGTGGAAGGCCACACGGAGCCCACGCCACATATTCGCATGAGAGCTCTTGCAGACTAGATGAATTTTGGCAAAGCTGGGCCCTAACTCCTCTGCGAAGCCCCACAAGTCAGCGAGTCTGGCCGAGTGTGGACTTTTGGGATCCAGCACATCTTTTTTCTTTTTTTTTTTTAGCCCTCCCTGATCTGTCCGTACAGCATCTGAAGCCTGTAAGGAAACAAGAAGCCAAAGCAGAGGTGCCGTGCTTGAGCGAGTGACTTTAGCTTTGTGGCCCAGATCTCTGCATCAGTGACGAGCTTAACAAGCTTTTTGTTCTAGACACCTTGTGTGTGTGTGTGTGAGTGATTTATTTGTAGTCGTTGGGTAAAGGAAAGTTGCTAAGTGTCTCTCTAAGATCATTAAATATCTATCATCTAATTGTGGTGATTGATTTTAATGTAGAACAGTATTTGCTTTCTGAGTCTGTTAATCCAGTAAAATTACTTTCTTTTGCTAATGTAGTTGCACAAAAATAGACAAAATACAATGAAAAAGAAAAAAAACTGAATTGGCAAATAGCTTTTAAGTTATCTCCAGTAATTAATTGCATTTCAGAGTCAGGTAATTCCTTATCAACCACAACCACATTTTTTTTTTTTTTTTTGGAGTCATTCTCAAAGTGTTACAACCCGGGCACGTTCTTATCTTAAGTTCGCTGTTAGGCAGCTAATCAAACCACTTTACTTGTCAGATGCATCACCTGAAACCGAGTGCAACGAGTCTCGACTCCGAGGCGAGAGAGAGCACATGTTTGGTCCCAGAATTTGCAGCTGGTTGTTTGTTGTTAGCAGCAGATTTGATTCCAGCCTCCCACCTCACTGGAATACACTGACACAGGAGAAGAGGTGGAGATGTGCCTCTCCACGTAGTCGTCTCCGAGGACAGGGCTGACTAGAAGAGAGAGACACACAAATACAGTATGTGACGTTCAAACCGTGGTCTAAAAATAAACCCACTGATGACATCAGGTGCATTCAGCGGTGATGGCAGCCCGGCTCCTCGTAAAGTGGTTCAACCGATGTCTGCTGCCACTAATAAACAGTTCTTTGTAAATGGTAATTTTCAATATTTGTTTTCATTTAAACATGGATAATTGGGGGTATATTCTGCAGATAATTTGAATCTCACTAATCAGTGAATTCTCCCTCTCGCACCAAAAGAAACAACAGCATCTGATTAGGTAGTTAAAGCAAGCTGGTGGGTTTTTAACATTTCAGTTCAAGATGAAACATCGCCAGAGTGTTTCCATCTCGCTGGATAAATAAAGCTCATTAGCAGATCATGCATGTAGCTGGAGAACAGGAATGGCAACGAAGAAAAAGCCTTTTTTAAGAGCAGGAAGTCAGTCGGCGTAGGTCAGTTTCACCTGCGGCGTCGTCGTGTCAGGCTGCAGCGACCCTGAGTCCTGCTGTACTGAGCCACAGGCCGTTTTTCCATTCCATCTCCGCATCCACTCAACGAGCAAAACATTGCAAGGAAATCATTTTCCAGGACGTTTCCCGTCAGCTTTTCTCTGTTAGAACAGGCGTCACAGGAATTCAATTCAAAAACAACAGATTTGATGATGTGTGGATGAACTCCACCTCACTGAGCCACTGATTTACTCTTAGTGAAGGTTTTTTACTTATTAATATCTGAAAATAACATCTAGTATTGTTATTCTTATTAGAAATGTGAAGAACCACAATGAAATGAAGAGTTCTTTCAAGCTTCCATAGCAAAAGTTGGCAGTAGCATCTCTGCACACACTGATCCAGGGAGTGTTGACCAGTCATCAGATCCGTTTTTAATCTTCTCTGTAGGCCATACTGAAGGTTAACTCCTGTGCCATTTGGATGGAATTACCCTCAATAGGTTTGTTTTCTGATTGCAGAACCCGCAAACTACTTTCTGGACATGAGTGATTGTCACAAAGATGGACACTTTCAATATTTCAAGGGTGAAATAAAGTTCACCGTCCCCGGCATCCTCTATTCCTCTCAGAAGCCTCCAATCACCCCTGGGTATCCTCGCATGTCGATTACACGGCTCTGCCTGGTGCTCATTCTCCCGCTCCTGCCGGACAGAAGGGGACATCTGGGATGACATTCTGAAGCAGATGCAAAGAGTCCATTACGGTTGCCCCCCAGCTCCGCAGCCATATTTCCTCTGTCAGAATAACCACGGCAATGAGATTCAAAGGGAGGTGACCAAGAGCTTGGCCTCGTCTCCTGTGCAATCTGCTTTCAGGACGGTTGGAGCAGAAGAGGTGGCGCAGGCATACGTGCCCATGCACTCACACACAAACACACACACACACAGAGGCGCCATATGGCCACGCAAAATAATGAGGGTCATTAATGTGTCGGTGAAACGTGTGATTGACAGGTGGCGGGGTGCTCTGAGTGGCAGCTCCATCCACAATCAAAGAGATATAGATGATGGTGTCAGGGCCACCCGGGCGGAAGCACCCTGACGCAGTTTATATTATGACGTGCCAGGTGACAATGTCAAAGCTTTTACCTGGCGTGACCGAGCCATCTGAATGAGACTCTGATGAAATTGTTTGGGCTTTTATGGGAAAAAAAAAAAAAAAAAAGTTTAAGAAGCTTTCCTGCCCTTCCTTGCGCCCGAAAATATTATTGATGCCATTTGAGTCTTGTCTGTTCTGCTTGGTTTGAAGTGCTGTCATGGCTCGATGTGATTATATTAGGCCTCTTTCCAGGCGAGGCAGGCAGGAAGAAGAGCACTTTGTGAAATGCGGAGGCTCGTACCTAGAAACACAGCAGACTTTCAAGGAACTTGAGTGTTTGCACCAGAACTGTTGCAGCTGAGAACAGTCGTGAAGACAAACGGCAAACGTGGCCTCTTTGTGAACCCCACCTTTTACCGATTAGTGCAGCTTGTGCGTTGTAGAGGACTGTGCTTACATTAGTGAACAGATGGAGGCCAACTTTTGATTCAACCTCCAGGTGAAGAAGAAGTAGAAACAGCAGAATGATGCTTTTCCCCCACGCGTTTGCACATATAATTAGTTTTATGTGCCTAATTAAAAAACATCCAGTTTGACATTTGATATGATTGTTCGTTGTATCTTGGCTGACAAACTCTAAGGGAACCACGTCTCTCTTCCTTTCCTCCGACTTGACACCAGCCAGGGATGAAGGAGCAATAACAATTCATGAGGTGGCTGAAATATATGTTCTCTCATTCGGTTTGAAAGTCGAAGGAAGCATTTGAACCGAGCGAGCGAGACTGCACAGCATCGGTGATGTTAGGATAAACTCGCACTGTGTAGAAAGTGAGTCTCTCAGAAAAGTTGAGGTTAAAAAGACGCAGTGGTTTTGAAGAAGCTGATGTGTTTGTTAGTCTTAGCTAAGACTGTAACGGCCTCGTCCAAAGTCTCGTCCTTGGTCAGCAGCTGAAACCCATTCTTATTACTTACAGAGCATTTCCCTAGTTGAACATCCAGTATTAAAAATTCATACCTAATATTGGATGCTTGTATTCCCAGCTTTAAGCATACCGAGCAGCAATAAGGTTTGCACAAGCATTTAGCTTTGCTGTTTATTAGCGCTGCAAATCAATGACGGTGCTCCTCCACCTGAACTTATTAGTCTGCGTCTGTTATGACGAGTGATGCTTTCAAAAGTTTACAGACGTAGATAAAATGATTGAGCTGTAACAAATCATATTACTTTGGGCTATTTATCAATAACCACACGCAGCTGAATTAATGTTCCTTCCTGTCAACAAGCGGGGAAAATGGGAAAGCTCATAAAAAAAAACAAACAGCAGGGTAAAATCAATAATAGCACAAATACTGGGCTGCGTTTCGGTTTTATATGTTTAGTTTTAGCAAGTTTTACAGTGTGGAGAGTCGTGCTGTCTTTATTTTAAAGTGCACTCACCGAAAAACGATTCAGTGTCATTGTTTTGTTTATAATAAGTGATGGATAACGTTGTTGTTTCCATTGAATTAAGGCACCATAAAATAAAACATCCCCCATTTATGCTTTATGCTAAGCTACGCTAACGTCTCACTGCTGCAGCTTCTCCAATAACCAAAACACACAACACGTGTCACAGAGGTAGAATTGGTGATTTCTCTCAAAATGTGAAACTATTGCTTGAACTTTTGTACTTTGAATAATCGGCTACTCTTTAAACTCTCTTCACACCTCCACTGATGGGGTCACCATCATCAAGGCGGCGCGCTTTCCAGCTCCAAATGAATATAATTGAACGCAGGACGTCAGTGAGAGTTAAAGTGGCCCCGTTCAGATGTTGTTGATTGCGAGGGAGCCGCAGGGCCCGAGCTCAGTTCAGCTGTGAAGCCCGCATCGCAGCGTGTGGATCCAAGGGCACATGATTGACATTTCCAAAGACCTCTAGAGCCACAGTCAGAGCCTAAAAGCTGCCGGATCTCCAGCCGCGTGAGCGGCCCCCTCGAATGCCCATCAATGCCGAGGCTGTGTGTGTGTTCCACCCACATTAGGCCTCTCCTGCTGTCAGAGAGACATTAACAAGGCAGGTTGTGCCCTGTCCTCTGCTCTCCAACTCCTGGTTTTTTTCCTTGTGACTGTTTACTGTGGCCTCTCCATGCACTTCCTGGGAAGAGGTTACAAATGTGCCACTGCTGCCTTGAGGCACCTGTCCTAAAACGTGTTCTTCAGCCTTGCAGCACACGTGTGTATTTGTGTTTTTTTTTTTGCTTATTTCTGCTGTGATGCTTTCGAAAAAGTCGGTACATTTGGGATCATTGAACCCGTCTCCACTCTCTGATTGGTTACAGCTCAGCAGCAGCGGCAGCGGCAGCTACTGTACTGAGTAGATGTGACGCCGGCGAAGCGGACCCCACCCCCACCAAGTCAACCTGGCTCACAAAGTCTTTTTTTTTTTGTTTTGTTTTTCTCTCTTTGTCAGACAGCCTATGGGGAAATTAACTGATGAGTTCATGCTGGCAACAGGGTTGCTATAGAAACTTCACATATAAGGCTGGAGTTTGTCACTAGAGGAAAAAAAAAAAAACGAAACAGGAGAAGAGGTGGCTGTGTTGAACGCTCACTGGAGGGGTATCAAAGGTGGAGTCATTTGCAACACAACATTAATGCCATGTTTTATTTCTTCTCCTCTATCACTGCTAAATCCCACTGAAGGCATCACATCCTCCTGCAGCTCTGGCTTGGATACCTGTGAGGGGCGGGGGGGGGGGTTTCTTTATGCTCCCCTACTGTGTGTCATAAACATTAAGGTAGACACCTTTTTCCTTTCCTTTCTTCTTCTTTCTCTTACGAGACTACAAACAGAGCCGGACAATAACTTACACTTATTACCCACCCGCAGGAACCGCCCTCGCCCTGTCAGAGCGCCTCTCAGTGTCTCTCACCTGATCACTTTGGACGCCATGCGGCGTCGGGACACTGGGGGTGATGCAGTGGACGCACGATCACATGTTCTGTTACTGGCCCCTAGTGGTTCAGGTGAGAAGTATAACTGCAGCATCACCAAGTGTGGGTCTGTATCACGTCTGTACAGCAGCACCGTAAGTGATGTGTGCAGTTCAGGAGAAGTTATATGACGGGATGTGTAATCTGTTACTCCAGCGCTAATGAAATCTAACGTTTTATCCTGCTGGGAAATCTTTACAGCACTTATGCTACATAATCAATACGTCAAAGTTTATATTAAGTCGCTTAATGTAGTTTATATTGCAGATGGTGCTGATATGATGTATCTATATACTGCACATGCCAACAAAGCAAAACTACTTCCATAAGGACAGATTGTTCTCCTCCCTACTTCCTTTTTTTTTTATTCTTTTTAACAGACAGCAGCATTTAAATCGTTCATTACTGTGATTGAAAATAAATGCTCTGTCAGATCTAATGGAGCGAGCAGAAGAAATTGGACCTTTACTTAACGGCCTTTAAAGACATTACTTAGATTCTTTTATAAAATCTATTTTCAGATTAAGACCAGCTGAGAGAGGATGTACCTGTAGAGGACGGAGATTAAAAGTGATTAAATGCTGGGATTCATTTATAGCTGCAACAGTTGCCGAGGCTCTGCCCCTGATTGATGGGTATGAGAGCCCATCCTAATTTCTGTCTGTGTGACACATGAGATGAACGTCGGCACTAGTCGGGCTTCAGGCTCTGACAGGAGAGTTGCAGCACTGTCTCCCATCGTTCACTCTTTCCTCCCACTCTTGATCCTCCTCCCTCTCCCGCTCTCTCTGTCTTTCTCTGTGACTTTCACACGAGAGGAGTGAGCATTGTCATGCTGAGCAACACTTGTACATCTCTATCAACCATCAGCATCCCCTGGAAAAAGTGCTTTAGACAAAAGAGAAAAAAAAACAAAAAGCAGTTTATTTGGATCGTCTCTCTGCCCGTTCTCGTCTCCCCCATGCACACACACTGCCATTGGCTACAAGCAAATGTATGCAGGGAGTGTGTGTATGTACACAGACGCACACGGTGATGCGTTCAAAGCCAGATGCTGCCGATTTGAGACTCGCAGGCAGGTGCACTCTCCCCTGCTCTGTCTTCACATTGTCAACAAAGCAAACAGACGCAACCGAGCTCTCTCCACCTCTGTTTGTAGTCAGTGGTGGCAGAGCGGGGGAAAAAAGGCGTTCTCACAGTAAAGCCAACCTGGAATTGAGTAGAGTTGGAGTTGAGAGGGAGACAGAAAGTTGGAATGTCACCTTCTGCTCTTTGGCATCTCGTCTGGGAGGGCCAAAGAGAGTGCAATCGGGCACAGCGGGGGGCCCTCTGAACCTTAGCCCTGGGACAGATGGCAGGTGTGGACCCTTGGACCCACTAATGAGCAGGTTGTGCCAAGTGCTGTAGGACACGGGGACAAAGGTCGGGTTGCTCCATCAAAGCCACGATCTGCCGTGTCAACGAGGTGATGCCACGCCCCTCTGCTCAGCTGGTGGCGACGTACAGCAGCTAACGACGGGTCGTTCAGAAACAAACCACAACAATCCTTTCAGTGTCACGTTAGTAGTGGTTTACAAAAGACAGGATAATACACGCTTGAGAGAAACAGTCTGGAGCTCAAAATCAATCCACTCTGCTCCCAGCAGCCCTCGTTACTCAAGCTGAAGCTGCATGAATCACACTGATTGGTTAGAAAGACGAGCCTCGCTCCAAAACCCACATAAGCAACTGTTTCTGCACGGCCGCCAGTGCTGTTCAACGAGCCTGACTCCCGGGAGTCCGAGAGCGAAGTTTTCAAGTGAATTTCTACAACTTTATGACAGTTCTGGGTTTGTTCAGTCCAGCATTCTTGTTACCTGTTTGCCGTCAGTCTCCCTTAGTTTCGCCTTGGACGCTGCCGTTTGCTGTCTCCTCTTTCTGACTCTTTGTTTACAGGATAGGTGATTGGAGCTGAAAGGTGCTGGATAGGTTGCCAAACACTCCCGTCAAATTGAGAAAAATAAAAATTTCTTCCAAATCGGAGTTGTTTGTTAACTCAGTCCTCCTACAGTTTTATGGTTGAGCTGAAGATTCGTTGTTAATTCTGGCAGGCAGAGGATGATGGATCTAATTTTAGATTGGAAGTGAGGATTATAGAAGCCATATCAAAATTCAAGACCACGATTTTTGAGTTAAAAGTTGTATTATGTTGTGTGTGTGGGTCAAAGCTCTTCCTGCCCTAGATCATAAGGAAAAAGGGCGCTGAGACACTTCAGTCTAAATTAAAAGTGATGTTGAATCCTTTGTTCCTTTAAGACAACCAAGTCTGTAGCCTCGACTTAGTCTCAGCACGTTGGATTTTCATACTGTTTTTTTTATCAACTTTAAAAATCCCAGATAGTACTTAGAAAATCTTAATGCGAGAGCACGACAGGTCCGATTCAGACAGACTGTTGTTTCTGTCCATCCCAAACTCTACCTTCCTCTAATCTGAATACAAACTAAATTTTTGGGACTTTGGCACCATTTCTGGGTGTGAAGGAAAGTGTGCGTAACACCAAAAACCACGGGGAGCCTCTCTGCCTGGAACTGTTTTCACACCTCAGACATCTGCATTTTACACCTCAGTGTCAGACCGGCGGAGTCTCCAAATTGGTCACCGACAGCAGCTTCAAACTATGATGGGCTCCATGTTGGCGCCATGTTGGATGCCACATGAGGTCACTATAGGCCTGTAAACCCCTTAGATCTGCGCCTATGTGAAATGCATGCGGCTGTTCATCTCTATTCATGTGCTGTTTTTCCCTCAGATGGACGCGCAAATGTCGAATCTGCAATTCTGAGCAAAACAAAGAGGAGCTGCAGCATTTTAGGTTCAGCTCGAGCCCTTTGTTTGCGAGGCCCTTTTTTTCATTTTGCACATCGAAGCCAAATCATGATCTGCATTTATACCCATTCCTGGTTATCGATCTCACCGGTGCACTCAGACATAGAGCTCTTTTATCTGAGCCAACACTTTAGCTCAGCTGTGAAGAATAGTGCCGAGCGGCTGATAGTGGTGGGGATAGACAGGCTGCATCCTGGGAGCTCATTTGTAAAGAGTACAGGTGTAAGGAGAGAGAAAAGAGACAAGAAGGAGCTCGTGATGGATGATGAGGGTACACAGTGGACCAGTGACAGGAGGACATCAATAGTTAAAGCATCAATGATGTATTGCATTTTGTAGTTTTGCAGCACTCAGTTCAAGTTGAAAGTAGTTTGGGGATTGCAGCAGCCCACACCCAGCGCTTTGCTTTGTCATATTTAGGAGGCGTGATGCTTTTGAAACGTTATTGTCATGCATAATCATTCATCAGCCTGCTCACTGGAGGCCTTTTTGTTCCTCCAATCAAAGAGCTGACGGACGGCTGATTGACTGCGCATGACAGTCCCTCGCACTGTATGTAAGCTAAAATCCTAGGTCCTGCCTATTTGATATGGCCCTTTAATGTGTGTTTACGCGTCTGTGTGTGTGTGTGTGTGTGTGTGTTTATAACCTCAACATATCCTCTTAAGTTCTGCTCAGCATGCAAACTCCTTTAGCACCAGTGCCCGGCTTCACCTTCACACGCGTTTTCCCGGGCTTGAGCTCCTCAGATCAAACAGAGCTTCACACCGTTGGACGCCCTCAAAGAACGGGTGGAGGCGCGTTGCTCAAGGTCACCGTGATGCTGAAGGCGGGACAGCAGACACACCTCCATTGTTACCTGTGTATGCATCATGGATTGATAGAAAAAAGGGATCAGCCGTATGTGATAAGTGCAAATCAGGTGAGGGAACTTTGCAACATCTGCTCTCAATTGGAAACATCCTGGCGGGAAATGTTAAATTTATTCAGTCCAACATATGAGAGCCATAACTCCAGACTCTCCTCCTGCCTTATGAGACCCTGCAGGCCTTAATGTTTGGAGTGGCTGTAGCCAAAAGGGTTATTTTAAGAGAATGAAAGTCTGCTGCTTCCACTCCTTGTTTTGAGAAGTCGCTTAATGATATGATCGCTCGCCTTTATTTGAATTACAAGATCACAGAAGATACTCCTCATCTGACTCCCACAGTAAATTTAAAGAGATGTCGACATATGTGACTGCAAAAGCCTCCGTGATACTTTACTTTGGACAAACGTGGACAGAGTGTGTAATAAATACAACATAATTTATGTAAACAAGTACATTTTTTCATTTAAATCTGCGTGAAGCGTGTGAAGCATGCTCACAAGCTGGTATAGTTGTTGTTGCCTTCATATGTTATTCTGCTAAACAGCACTTCACGTGCACCTGAAGTTGATGCTAACCACCTCAGTGATGTGACAAACGTTTTTCAGCTCCTCCTACAACGGGTTAATGAACTGAAGTGAAGCAGTTGTCCTTGAGGCTCCTACTTCATGCACGCGCAGTTCCCACCGAATTATTCTCAGCCACAGACAGTCAACACGTGAAATCAGCTACACCATAATTAAAATGGTTCTACAGGCGTCCTGTGCTGTCAAAACGAAATCGAGAGCGACGCGCTACAGTCAGCATTCAACACGGAGGAGCACTGATACACACTAGAGACCCACAAGACGTTTTGTCCAGACACCTCCCAGACTCCCGCTGCCACTTCTTCCCTCTACGGAGCCTCATGCGAGAACAGTAATTATTCTTTTCCTCCACCTGCTGATACAGGAATTAAATGAGCGACACACGTTAATCCTTGAGTGGGACGACGCAGAATTATAAACTATACTAATCATACATACACATCATGTTTTTCTATTATTTACTTTGTGTTTAAACAGCACATATGCTGGTTCACAGGATGTTTGGGTCCATGCTAATCACAGCATGACATCATGCTGTTGAACTGAGGGCTGCTGCTGCTGCTGCTGCATCATTGTTTCTGGGCAGCAAAGAGCCAGTCGGTCTCTTCAGCAATGAAACAGTGCCATCTAATGATATGCTGGAGTGTCAGGACGACGTTTGTCTGTTAATGCAGACAAACCTCTTGCAGTTTCAGCTTTTTAAAAACAAAATCCACCTCTTTGGATGGACTGAGGGAGAGTCACACTAAGTGCAGCGCAGCGCAGCGCTTTTCTCCCCAACAAACGGTTAAAAGGCTTCTCCTTGAATTGCTTTCTATATATTTCTATCTGACCTGATTCAGGTTTCCTCTTGGAGACTCTTTACGAGAGACAGATTGCGAAGGAGAGAGAAATTGCTCCAAAAAAAAAAAAAAAAAAGAAAAAATTAGGCATGGATAAATCCGAGGCTTATGTGACTGTAAATATTCCTGTGACAGCTGGAAATGACACTAATATGTCCGACTTGGCTGCTGTCAGTCAGACTTAGAGGCTGCTGCGAGGCTTGTCACTTCAAAGCTACCTTGGGATTCATCGAACTTTTTCTGTGTCGTTCGCCAACATACCTGCTGACACACTAGGGTATATGTTCAATGAGTTACATAAGGTGAAGGACGCGGTTTGATCTGAGTTTACGTGTTATTTTTGAGCAGATGTGGCTCATTATGAATGAATTAAAGCAGTTTCAAGTTGGGGGTTTGCGCCTCGTTTTCTGTCATATCTATCCCTTCAACTCTCTATTGATACGTTACAGTATGTTGTTTTAGATCAGGCTGTAATGAAAGCACCTGCTGCTGTGTCTTAACTTAAACAAACTCCTTTATGTTGAGCAGACACGCTGCGATTACAGTGACGTATCGGTGCTGCTCCTGCTAACCGTCACAGACAGTTTGGCTCCTGGAGATGCTGTTGTTTGACTTTGGCTGAAGAAGACAGCCAGGTAGTAAGTATTGTTCAAGACAATCCCCAAGCAAGCAAGCAAGCAGGCAGGCAGGCAGGCCATGATGAACTCATCTCTCTCTGTCTCTCTTCTAGTCTCTATTAAGTGAGAAATGTGTGTACCCAACCCGGGCTGAAGGGTCGGGGAATGAACCAGTAGCCACGGATTGTGGATTGTGCGAGGCCAGGGTTTAGCCCTTGAGGGCCAGAAACAGTCAGCTTTCCTCCCAATCTTAGTCCTCAATTACTGAATCAGAGTAAGAGAGGAAGACCAAATCCCATCCTGTGTCTGGTCCTCATCTCACCCTCACCCGGCGAAGCCCGACAGGCTATCTCAGCCTGATTGTTCGCTCGCTCTAACTCGAACGCACACACACACACACACACACACACACACATGGCACAACTCCTGGGAGCCTCGCAAGTTGCGAGCTGCTGGTTTCACTCCAAAAGAAGCTTCAAAGTTCATCGCTCGTCTCACCTCTCCTCCTCCCCTCACATGTTGCTTATTCCTAAGCTGCTCCCACATGAACGTGTTCAGATGAGACACGTCAGTGTCATTTTCATCCGCCGCCCCATCTCTCAGCCTGTCCTATGAAGAAATGCACTTTTTATCTTGTTATTTACTAAACAATTTCAAGGCTTATAGCATAAGTAGTGAGAGGCTTATCCCAGTAGGAAAGACGACTGCAGTGACAGCTGGAATATGAGTATGACTGACATCACTTGACTGGTTTATGTGAAATGCACAGGAGCTGTGAAAAAAGCCTCTTTTTTTTATTTTCTTGGGTACAGCATAGATTTAAGACGGATATTCTCCAGGCGATTTCCGCCTGGGATGGAGGGATGAAGCGGAAATGTGCTCCAACTCTCACGAGTAAAAAAAAAAAACCTAATATTAAAAAAAAAAAAAACTCAGTTAGAGTAGTGGATTGTGGTTTTTGGCAAATGTTTAGAGAGTAAATCCAGATATAATGGAGCCCCGTGTACAGGAGACGCCTGTCATGTTAACTTAGTGCAGTGAGTTATGTCGTTAAAACTGTTCCCTGAAAGTAAAAAAATAAGTTTGTGTTACTCTGGGTACTTCATCCAAGATGAACTGCTTACATTTACTGAAACTGCAACTGTAAATCTGAAACCTCTCTTATGTCTCGGCTGCGACCGCCTGACACACTTTTAATCTGGATGTCTTATTGTGGCGATGCTGTACACTAGTGTGCTTCAACATGTGCTGTTCAACCCTCAGAGGCGCAGGAATGCTTGAATATTTAAAAGAGGCCTCTGCTAGTGTAAGCCAAAAGGCGTTGCTGCCGAAAGCCTGTTTTGAATCCCACCACAGCAAAAATCACCTTCGCTCAACGACGACTGTTGTTGTTGATGAGCCGCGCTACTCCCCCGACGTCGGTGCGAGGCAATGAATAGATTTTTAATAGGCATCTCTTGCGTTCATTACTCAGGGCAACAACGGTGTGCAACACACTGTCTTGTTTTTCAATCCTCTAACAAGCTGCCTGGCAGCACAGTGGAGGGAAGCAGCTCCTTAAGTGAGAACAATTGATATTTACATTAACAACATGCCGAATGAGGGAAGCGGGAGAGCTGTTGTGCCATGATCTCGACTCACAAGGAGAGCGATTGGTTGTTCTGTGCTCTTCTACGTGCTGCCACGTAGTTAATGTGGTTAATTTGCCTAATTAGCCACCACGTGCTTCATCATAAAAGCAAACAAAAGTATTAAAACGGCACTCGGGAAGTGTTTTTTTTTTCTCTTGGCCAGAGATAGATAGTGGAAATAATGTGAACAGGACAAGAGCTGCTCCACAGACACAATCAATAGTCACTCCTGCCCCACGTGTTACCAAACCTGCTTATGTAAGGTCTGTTGTGATTGGGTGGAGAAACCAGAACAAGCTGATTTAAAGTTGAGGCAAATCAAAAAGCAGCCTCTCCGGAAATGTGAAGAGTAGTAATAATTAAGACAATGTGGTATCCGGTGGTTATAGCTGTGTAGCTTCTGACAACTAATACATTAGTTCAGCTTAATTGGTGACAGCTGTCAGCCGGCTGCACAAAACTGTGTAAGAATAATTGAAACTTATGAAGCAAACTGTTATTGGTGATGACAGCTGAGGACGCTCACTGAAAACATAGGAACAGCCTGGACGGCCATTAAAATAGTCTATAGGCATTTAAAAAAAAAAGAAAACCCTGCTTGCAGAGTTTTTAACACAGTGTTCCTTCACGTTTGCTGCAGCGAGGTGGCCGGACGACCCCCGTCTGACCTCTCCATGATGCTCAGAGGTGGTGGCTTTAGCTGGGTCTTTGTGCCACTAATGATAGCGAAGTGAATGTCGTGTCTATTATTGTGTCCACCCACATTTATCTCAGTGGAGTCATGCTACATAGCGCCGAACGAGCGAAAGCACGGTCATGTCATAACATTTTGTTCAAGCTAGGGTGGATTTTTGTAATTAAAAACTCATTTCTGGTGCATTGTAAGCTAATTATGACCCTCGCGTCTGCTGTTGTGCTACATTTTACAGAATCCCCAACACTTGAATGCATGAAATAACACATCGCACGCACACAGTAATTGTACATCTCCAGGGGCGATAGTACACTGCTGCTGCAAGTGCAGGCCACACTATCTCCGGTGGTCCAGTGGCGCTTACGGGATGCTTATGTTAGAGCTGCTGGTGGTAAAGTAAGGAGTGTTGTTCATATCTAAAGAGGACTGACAAGAAGTTCTGCTTCATATCAGGCAAAGTTGAGCGACGGGGTAGATGCACAGCTGTACTGTATCTGTCTCAGCTGGCAGAGGAATTGTTATTCTCCACGAAGCCAACCTCACTGCCAATAAGTGTTGATTTGTGAAGGACAAGTGTTGATTGGAGAGTTCACACGTATAACTTATATGGCATCAAGAAAATGTGTTCCAAACTATGGGAAGTGTGAAGAAGAATGAGTGGATCTGGGAGGTGTGGGTGTTGATTTATGTACTCCAAGTTAAATTAACACTGTTTCTCTTTGGAAATAATTGCCGGCGCGTACGGTTTATTTGGTAAATGTCACATCGCTGAACAGTCTCGGACCGGCTCGTGTCGCTGCCAGAGCACTGCCTTAGCTATGAGAAACGCCATATATGATTAATTAAGTGGAATCAAAACACGTTGTTGTTCATTTTCAGCTCATAAACTAAACTCTTCTCTGCATCAGGTTGAATTGCACATGTTTTATATTGTGTTTTATATTGTGTTCTTATCAACATGTGCTCTTAGCTGTTTTCACACAAGTTTCTCTCCTTCGCCAGTTCAACTTTTTCCTCTCCATTTTCTATGCATTGTGCAACTAAACTAATTAAATGTGAAAATGGCCAAAAGAAAAGAAAAATATAAAGCGTTCAAGTCACAGCTATAAATCTTTTGATTTGCCAAATTTCCTCGTTAGACAACAGAGCAGTTTTGCTCTTTTGAAGACAAAGCGCGAATCATAAAAAACTGTTTCTATGAGCTCTCTTTAATTTAACAAGTGTGATAATGTTCTGTTTGGAGCGGGGCTGTCTTTCATCGTAGAGCTTTGTGAAGGACTTTAGTGAGGATTGCTTTTGCTACAGGCGCGGTGTGATTGTTTTTCTGACCCTATTAATGGCTGCAGTGTCCCCTCGCCACAGTGCCAGTGCCAGCATCCTATGTCCCTTTTAACGAGGCCGCATCCAGACGCACGGGAGCAGATGTTGCAAAGAAAACACACTGTGACGTGATTGTGATCGATGCACACCTCCCACCACATCCACTGCATAATTTGGCGGATGGCATCAGGATAACAACCTGCATTATGTGGAGACAGCTGTCGCCATGGTGCCCGGGCAGCCTTTGCATTGGCTCCCACCTCATTTCGGGCAGAGGCGGGGAGGCCAATTAGATTGATTCACGGCCTGCTCGTGTCGTCACCACCTTGAAACCTGTGTCTCGGTCCAGATAAAGAAAATACATGGCTACCTGGGAGGCAATAAGGACGACACAGCAGCAAAATTCTGATCCACAGAGGAGCTTGTTTGAAATTAATATGAACTTGAGTGAAGTCAAGGACGTTTTGTTGGCCATAGATTTATTTAAAAATGCTGTACCTTTTTGTTTCATTGGCAAAAAATAGTCAGTTTTCAGTATGCATATGCACTTATATGTGCCTACGTCCAGTTATGAATGAATTCCACTTGAAATTGTGTGTTTTATATTGTTATTATTAATGAGAAGTGTCCTCCCTGATTTTAAAAGGGAAAACTTCAGTGATGTAAACGAGCAGCAGCAGCAGCAGTTTAAAGGTGTAAAGATTTCTGCAGTAATGAATGCACTACATAGTGTTTGATGAAACGATGAGGCAGATGGAAACTGGGATATGGCAAGACCTCGTGATATACGCGATGATGACTTGTGATTGACTGTCACTAGTAATCTGAACAAGCTTTGAAGTGTAAAATGATGATGGGACACAGCCTGAAATGTATTTCAGCTTCCATCATTAGCTTGAGAGCTCACATGCAAAACACCTCTTACTGTAAAAGAAAGGTTCAATCCAAGTACGCGGCCGTAAGATTTACACATTATGATATAGCATCAGACAGACAGGCTTTGTTTCTGTGGCTCAAAGGAAACACGTTAGGTCTTCAGGCTGCACTCATGAATAATAGATATATGCATACAGTCTACTGCATACATGTAATATTTTAAATTTTTTTAAGATGTTGCAGGAGTATATATGTAGGAGTATGTGTTGTATTGTTTTAATAGGAGTGCCAAACCTTTAGCACTACATTTTCATTTGTTCCAGCTGAGTCCAATAGAACATCACTGCTATGCTTGTAGAATAAATAAGGAAACTGAATGTTAATTAACAAATTAACAGAACACACATAGATGCAAATTTGTTTGATTTTACTTTCATTTTGGGGGAATTTTAATAAAGACAGAGCAGCAGGACCGCTCCAGTCCAGCAGGTGGCGCTAAGAAAAACTAGTTTCCCACTAACGTCAGAAGAAGTCGTCGCCTGCTGGTGACGTCATTTACCCCGCGACATTCAACTGGATAAACAAGACGTTTTTCTGATGATCAAAACTGCTTAAAAATGCTTAAAAAGAAACCAGGTAGCGCCGAAAAGAAGAGGAAACACTATCAGTCTGAAGAACGACATGACAACAGCAAACGGAGAAGCACGGAGTCCAACCAGGAGGTGAGCTGTTCAAGCTAGCGCCAAGCTAATCTAGTTTTGTTTATGGTTCAACAGTAACTTATTCCTGCGCTTTGATTGCGCTATTTAACAGCTTATAGGCTTTTTCGGGTGTGTTATTTAAAGTTAAACAAGTCAAACAAACGAGCTATAGCTATAAAAACTACACTAGATTTGGTTAAATTTACTGTAAGCTAGCTTAAACAGTATTGTAGCCAAGCTAGTGGACGTGCAGTAAAAAAAACTAGCTAACAGCTAAACTAGGTGTTTTGTTTTCAGACAGTCTGAATATTTACTAAACCTGGTACTTGGTATTTCTTTAGCTCTCTGTCAAGATTCCCATTTAGGTCGCTACCAATTGTGAAAATTGACGCTATATAATGATTGAAAAGAGCACCACGCTTTTCTCTTTCACTCAAACAGCATAATGTTCACTAAAAGCTCAGTATTTTGCTAAATTAAAGCGTCTTAAGACTCAACAATCAAGTAACTGTTTGTGTCATTGTGGTACCATAATTATAACTCTCTAGTAGTTGTTTGAATGACATCAATTACATCTCAAATATGTATTAAAAACGTCCAGATTGAATAACTTGTTGACTTTTCTAAAGCAGAACTCGAAGGATGAACTTGCGGATCCAGAGCTGGATAGGATTGGCAGTGACATCGAGGAGGGGGGACTAGACCTCAGCCTGCCATTTCAACCCATCACTGCTTATATCGCCGACAAGCGGGAGATGCTGGAACAGTGTTTCCATGTACTGGGAGAGAAGAAGCTGCGGAAGATGCTGCCTGATGAACTCAAGGTGATTTGTGAGCATATGAAGTCAATTTTAATAACTGTCCCTGGGTTAGGAAATGTTTTCACTTATTGAAATCCTAATGACAACTCATCCGAAGTGTCACAACATTTGATGTGTCTACATTGGCAAGTATTTTCTTACAACAATACATTGGAAAACGAGACTGTGTTTGTATTTTTGTTGGCATTTATTATAGTGCACATATGTCATTTGTGATTTTAATCTGGATGATCTAACATATCCTTAGCTACATGTTTCTTTTTCACAGCACTTCACAATCACTTAGTTACGTTGACATTGCTAATGCTATCGTTGTTGTACATGCATTTTTACTTCTAGCTATGGAGCTGTATAGTAACAAGTTAAATGTGAATCTACATTTTGACATTTGAATCAAGACGTCATGAGATATGTTACAAGGACAGGAATGCAGTTAGGGACTTCTGCTGTTTGCTTGGAGCCTACTGAAGCAGTGTAAAAGATACTGTTTAAACACCTGATCCTTCACAGGACTGTAGTTTAAACGAAATCAAAAAGCTATGCTGGGATCAACTGGAGCCCGTCTCAGAGAGAAATCTTATTCAGATCTTAGCAGGTAAGACTCTACAGCTGTGTACTTTCTCGACTATCAGTGTTTAAACAGTGATTTTTTTCAAAAGAGACATTATCATTAAGTAAATGTTGTTGTTGTTTTTTTTTTTATTGTGTCTAGGTGAAGATCTCACATCTGGAAACGGGGATGAATGTATCACTGACATGCAGATGACATCAGAAAGCCAGTGAGTGTTTCCTAACTTTGCACAGTGCACAATTCAGAGTGCGAATAGTGTGTGTTCTTAAACTTGTATTATATATACTATTTGTTTATTTCCCTTTTCCTGATTTAGGCAAGACAATAATGTTGACTCAACATCTTGTTTCAAAGAAACAACAAAAACAGAGGACCCTAAGCAAGGTAATTAATATATAATATAGAGAAAACAAAACTTCCCACGGGTCAAACAGAAACTCCAAAGACAGCAAAAAAAAGCTTTAATAAGACTATTTAACATTTTAAACGTCTTGCCATTCTTCTCTTTACAGAAGGAGGCGGTTCAGGCGAGGAGAGTGACGTCCTAAGCATAAACGCAGACGCTTATGATAGTGACATAGAGGGACCGAAGGAGGAGCAGCCTGTTAAAACTGTGGCAGTCAAAGTTGAGGACGCCACCAGGGAGACTGTTGATCCAGCTGTAAACCCAGACTCAGCAGATCCAGACCCTCCAGCAGGTTCCCAACCAGCTGAAGCAAAGAAAGACATTCAAAGAGACATAGACAAAAGTGTTAGTGAGATTTTAGCGTTTACTTCCAGTTCAGGCGGGGAGGTAGCTAAAGAACAGAGTTTACCGCTACCGCCTTCAGACGTTACTGTTCCCTTTCAGGGAGGACCCGCTTCAAATCGTGCACCTTCGGTTTGTCAGCCGTCTGTTCAACAACTGGAGCTTCTGGAGTTGGAAATGAGGGCCAGGGCTATCAAGGCTCTGATGAAAGCAAGCAATGGGAAAAAGCTGTCTCCAGTGAAAAATGCTTAAAATGGTTCCTTTAGATTTTTTTTATTTTTGTTTTGGCGTTAAAGAACTTCACAGTTCTGATTATGTTCTTAAGCTTGACATTGTTCTGAGTTGACCAGTTATGTCATGATTCATATTAGCCCTTATTGGACTGATAAATCTAATTGTTTAATCCAAAATTAAACTTACAAAGCCTTCTTCTACTGAGTTAGTGTCTTGTAGGAATGGCCCAACACTTTCCTATGAGTTGTAGATCCTCCCTTTGTACACTAGATGGCACTATTACTCTGCTACAACATATCTGTGGTAACTTTTCTAATTTGTACCCGAGAGAGCGTCAGATTACATATTTCCTCACATTACAGTAAAAATAGTCGTGGGCAGTATTAAAGTCTCTTAGCAGTGATGGTATTTGTTACTCTGTCATGGCAGCAGTTCTGGTTGAGTCAGTGTTAGTGGAATGCGTTCGCAAACCAAAGCAGGTGGCAGCAGTGTTGTGCTGGGATTTAGACACACTTGCAGTATTTTGTTCACTGAACACCTGTTTGAAGGTCAAAGTGAAGCATGTGTAGTAATACCAAGTACTGCTGTCTGTATTCTATTTGCATCTACTAAAGACTTCCCTTCCTATGTGTAAACAGACAAAATACAAAAATGATTGAAGATAATAAGGCTCATCTACATATGAAGTTAGTGAACGTGTCAGTTGTATCCTCTTGAAGGCAACTTAAAAAAATGTTGCACTTCTGTATAACTACTAGAGCTAACAATATCTAATAACGACCTCCTATCTAATACTGTAGTGTTTGCTGTAATTTATTCTGATGTTGTTTTGTTCCTCTCTGTGTGAGTGTGTGTGTGTGTGTGTGTGTGTGTGTTTGTGCACGCGCACAATTACATGCAGATGCAGAACAAAACAGCTCTCGGCCCCAGTCCCCCCAAGGGGACGATGAAAAGTATAAGAAGCCAGTTGCCCCCTGAGTATTTGCATTTAAAAGGGTTATTTCATGGGAGAAGTGAGTGTTAAATGCACCGTTCTCTATGCATTTATGTGCAGGTATCATTGTAGTCATTGATGATTCCAAGAGGAAAATGTCCACTTTAGTAAAAAGGGAAAACGATTCTAAAGTGCTCGTGGTGTCTGTGATTGGTGAGTATTTATCGGTGTCATTTTACTGCTATTAGAATGCCAATTATGATTTCCAATGAGCAGATAAATGGCTTTTTAAGCAGACCTCAAAATGAGTAGGCTGAAAAATGGATTGATGGAGGTGAGATGATGCTGTTTTGTTAAGGGAGTACTTTTGGAATTCAAATGAACCTGGCAAATGATTAAAATATTGAAGTATGATGCTGCTGTGAATGGTGCTATTATCAAAGTAAAAAAAAAAAAAAAAAAAAGATTGTACAAGTAGTTCTTGTGTCCACTGTTTAATAGCGGCGTCTGTCATTTTCCTCAGTGTTGTGACCCAGACACTGGTTAGTGATACTCATTAGAGATAATAATAATAATAAGAACACATAAAACAATCTACCTCATACTATGTGACGCTTCTTGTGCTGCATACTGTGGGAGCTGTTGACCATGTGGATGTATAGAGAGCGTTAAACAGTAGTTGTAGCAGTGGCCCCTAAGGACTGAACACATACAGGAGTGAACATGTAGCAACAAATACCATAGTAAATACAATACAATACAATTTAGGGAAGAGACTCACAATGCTGTAAATATCGAATGAAAGAATATTTATTTTGTCTTTGTTTGTTCTTCATGAAGGTCATTCTCTATTTTAATGTACTTTTGCTAAAGATGTATAAACATAGAGAGTGACCGGGCTTCTCCTTTAAAACCTGCACACACCTCCATGGTCGTCGGTTTATGGATAAGTCGCTCTTCTTCTTCTTCTACCAGGTTTGTCTCCACTAACAGGTAAAAATCTAACACTTTACTTCATAGGCATAAAAAATGGGTAATGTATCTCATGTTTTTTTAAAATCTTCTCTTAATGCAGTCAGCTGTAAGCAGTATTTTCAAGTTATTAATGCAGCTGGAACCGATGCTAATTTTAAGTTGTAGTACTGCATCATATTTGACAAGGGCAGCAGTCACTTCTTGAATTGGTGCATTCGGCTGCTCTAAGATGCAGTGTTGACCTGTTGGAGTGGAGCAACGTCCAGTTTGGTCAAATCCCAACATAACCAACTACAAATAAGTGGCCATTTTATCTCTTTGTCATTGTTTTAACTAGATGTTTTGTGTCTCTGTTTAGTTTGAATGCGTCTTTGCGGTTGTTTTGCATCATTGCCGTCACTTTGAGAACACTTTACGTGTCTTTGTGGACGTGTTTGTGTTCTTTTGCAGGTTTTTAAGTGACGTTTTCGTTGTTGATGTTGGGGTTTTGGGAAATTCAGCATCTTATTGTGGTCAGTTTTGCATTTAGTGTGTCCAGTTTATTTATTTATTTTTGCTATTTTATATCTTTTAGTTGTTGCACAGGTGAAGTCCGGAGCCCCTAAACCTCTGGACCCCAGAGCTTGTTCACCGCCACAGTTAAACTCTAAAGATTTGTGGTGCATTTCTTTTAATGTTTATGCTCTACATGTGTTTTGTAGCAGTACATTCAGTCCAGCATAAAACTCGAGATGTTACTGTGTTAAAAAAAGATACTGAAAAGTGTTTTTTTTTTTTTCCTGTTTGCACAAATAAAGTAGCATCTGTGTTCTTTTCTGTAGCTCGAAATTAAATTGAACTAACAGCTCATGCTGACGGGCAATAAATAACTTAGCACCTCTGTATGACTAAATGAATTGATTTCCCAAAGCAGTGACTCATAGGACACATTTGATTTTCATCAAGTTTAAGACAGCGTTTTTTTTAACATGGTGGAAGGAGAGTTTGACGTTAGAGCTGCTGTGTTTTGATTTAATGTCTAATGCTGTGATGGTGTTAATTGCTGCTGTATAGGAAATAGTGAATGATGATTGGAGGCATGAACGTGCTGATTATATGTGAATGTAGAGATTCTTCCAGAGGTGGTGGCTTCACCTGTGGGTCTGTGTTCATTTTTTTGGGCCCTGACGTTTTAGATTTCCTCAACAAGATGTAGCATGTCATTTAAATTGTAGCTCACTCTGGCCACGTGTGTCCAGGAAAAAAGGGATCCTGCTGTCGCGAGTCCTCTGTGATGGAATAGAAAAGAATCGCAGTTTGTCGTAGTTTCATCCCAGGTGTGCTGCACATCTGTTCGCCATTCTCTTCATTTGCGTGCGTAAATGCTTGGCTTGTTCTCCGAGAGCTGCAGTGGAAGCTTGGCAGAGCCCCCTTTAGAAAACAAAGCGAAGTGGGGTTATTCTAAGTTTGGTGCAGTTTCAAGGAGAAGAGCTCCCTTTTTTTTTTTTTTTTTATTCTATTTCAAAATCTGTGAAGAGATTTGAACATTTGATATTCCACTCCAGTGTAGTATCTGCATTTGGAGAAAATTCCTCCCCTCCACTGACTCCTCTGACATCTGACTTTCAGATTCTCGGCATGCTCTCTCTGTGCATGTTTTTTTTTTTCCCCCCACTCCACAACTTCGGGGTCTGCATCCAAATGGTGCATTAATACCATCAAACAACCATTGAAATTCTAGCGGGGAGACCAACAAGCCAATAAAGCAAAACGCTTTTGAAGGATATCGAGAGACATCAGGCAGAATGGATCACCTCGCACAATCCAATCAGCATAATCAAATGCAATGTCACAATATTACATCAAAGCCAGCTCCCACTGCAACTGCAACATGATCAACAAGCCTCATTTCTGAGGGGATCTGTGCCTTCTCACAGAAATTTCATGGTAGATGGCCTGAAATGGATTTATTTTACAACTAATAGAGAAGGCTTATTAAATCTGTAATGTTGTGTGGCTTTTAAAAGTTCGTGTAATGTAGTTAAGCTTCATCAGTAAACATGAACGAGCTCGGCTGAAATGAGTATGCAGACTGCAACCCCTAATCTATAATAGTATGCAAAAGATTTAGCGCTCCTTTGAGATTTAAGAGCGATAGCCCCCATGATAATTATGTGAGCGTCAGAATATATTTCTATTTCTACATCAATAACACAAAACACTCTGAAGCTCATTTGAGTATAATAACTCAAACACGAGCTTTCATGTCTAATAAAACAGGCATTATTTTAAAAAAAAAAAGGGGCGGGGGCCTCCACCCTCGGTGGAAATAAAACTCAAAGCAATATGACTGGAGTTATAACCACTGTTCAGTCATTTAATGTGGAGGAGGTATGTCTTAATGCAGGGGCTCTATCTGACTTTGTAATGATGCTGGTAATGGTATCATTTCAGCCTCCCATTGGTCGCCCGGCATGTCCCTCAGAGTCTGGTTCGTCCTGTAACGACATGATCTTCGGGGAAGTGCAGTGTTACTGTCAGAAATGCCACGTGTCAGAACAGCTCTAAATGATATTATTAAGAAACATCAGTTTGTCCTGCAGCGGAGCACATGCTGATCCTCAATGAAAGGTTTCTCAAGATGTAAGAAATGTGAAAGACAAACTCCAGAGCCATCATGTATCCGCTGTCTTGAAACAAATCCAGCTTTCTGTGGAGCTAGAAGCTTTCCACAGCTGCACAGTTTGCAGTCCCAGCTGTCCTACGATCGCCAGTGGACCACCAAACCGTCCCCGAGACACATGATCAATCACAGCACACACACACACACACACACCCTAACTCCCATTTTTTACGACGCTGAGGTGAAGCCTACGCCACATTGGTGCTGGAAGTTGGAAGACATTGAACTGTCAAATGGTTGTGGGGCGCCATTTATTTATTTTTATTTGGATGATTTATTTCCCACAGAAGCACAAAGGGACCGAGCCAAGTAAATTACTTTTGTCAAAGTTGTGATAAAACTGTCAAATGGCTTCCCACCACCAGCTGGCAAGCAATTGTATTACATAAGTAATCGTCAAAAGGAATGTCAAAAGAGGAGCAAATTGCTCGGTGAGTTGCTTTCTGTCTGTTGCCATCAGGGTTTTACGCTCCTCGCCTCGAGTTTAACGGCCTTGTTGTGTGTTTTAACTAAATGGGAGCATGTAGCTCTGTGGGGATACTTAATGAATATTAAAGCTTTTATTTTTACGTTAGACACACAGCTTTTAAACACTGAATTTATGGGACTTTACATTTATTCAGCACTTCCTTTTTGTTTCTGCTCGCTTTTGGTCACCACAACAAGGAGGCAGCCGTGTTAGAAACGACTTATACATTTGTGTTTCTCTTATGGGGGAAAAGCAGATGTGAAGTTATCGTCCAAGTCGCTCAAACTGTTCCACAATACGCATGAGTCATGCAGTCAACAAAGTGAGTGGCACAAAAGCACACACACACACACACACACCACCACTTCCAGTTCCAGCATCCATGCTCTCCTCTTCTTCATCATGTCACATGAATGGAGTGCTATTTCAGTTCCACTTCTTGACAGCCAATTAACCAGCCAGTGTCTGCTTTACGCTTCTCTAAACTGATTGCTTATCCCTTGTTCTGATTGTGAGAGGGGTGATGAAGAAACATCTTTTTTGCACCTTAAAAAAAAAAAACCCACCAGGAATGATTTTTGCCTGGTGACAGTGAATCAAGTGGTTTCAAGCGGTGCTATTTTTATTTTTTCAAGAGTTGGGATGCAAATCGTGGATGGTTGTTCTTTTTTACAGTGAGTTCAGCTGTTTCCTTCAGCTGATCGTCTTGTTTTAAGTTGTCTTTACCGGTTCTCCTTATTATATTTGTCTTGGAAATGCACCCTGCAGTCCAGTAAGAGTACGCCGTTCTCCATACAAATGTGTGTGGACAGAGCTTTGTTAAATGACACCCTATACCCCACATATGGAAACTCTGGTGGTACAGTGACACCTGGATCAGCTGTAGTAGAAGTAGAAGTGATAGTTCCTGTGTAATCCGTGCGCCCGTCACTGTGACTGAGTGTCTGCAGTTGGATAATGACTCTAATGGTGATGATAATGGTTATTTTGCTCCTTTAAATTAATGAACATCTCGAGTTTTGCTTGTGACAGTGAGGTCATTGTGTTAGCGCCGTTAAAAGAAAGCGCAGGGTTGACGAGTTGATTCGGGGACAGATGTTAAAATGTCATTCCTGATATGTACCTCAGCAGGAACAGGTGTTACCGGGGACTGCTGGTAAACGGAGGCGACGTGCTGGGAGGAGAAGAGGTGGCTGTTTATCTTCCAAGTGTCCAAGTACCCCCGAAGCTTCTGGACCTGGCTCCAGCTCCTCTGGACCTGCAGAGGCCTGCCTGAAGCTGGAAGTTTGCACCAAGTGCGGCTTCCACATTGTCATTCATTTGTCGGCTGCTGTCTGCAAATAATTCACTGGAAAATGATGTTGGCATATGTATTCATTACAAATGGGAACACAATCATTCGGTGCAATGTTGATGAGCAAAAAAAAATAATGTCATCGTCAAATGAGTTTGTGCCGTGCGCACGGTTATGAGCTCAGGAAATGAACTATTTGTTTGTCAGAGGCTAAATAGTTCAGCACACTAATAACGCTTTCTGTGGAATTAATCAAGGTGAGTTCGAAGTGACTGTAGCATTAATCAACATTCCCTTTCGTTCGTTTTAATCTTGTCCAACTCCAAACTAATCAGCAGGTAATGCAGCCCTCCCCCTCCCCTCCCATCCTCAACACTTCACAATTGAACTTTTACTCCGTTTTTTCCTGCAAAGATGAATTGACTCTCGCTTTGCGCAATTAAAGGTCACACGGAAGTGATGAGTCACTTCAAAAAAAATCAACATCCCCAAAACCGAAAGATCCATCACGACTCCTCGTGCTGCATCCAGCGCGAACATCCACCAATTATAGTGCGCCTCAGTATTGATAACCTCACCTCCACCTATTCCTAGGTGACACATTAGTCACTGAAGTAATGATCTGTCATAAAAAGAGCAGTCAGTGTTCTTGCATGTGAGTGATGACTGCGGCTCGCAGACATGCAAGCTGTGATGCAGCACATACCTGATCTCAGTGGGTTTGGTATTTGCAGTCAGGGCCGAAAAGATGCCCCGTACCCTATCTCTGTTTTCTCTGGTTCCCCCGAGGTAAACAAACAGCATCCTGCCACCGAGAGTTAGACTCAGCATTCACCACTGCCTTCTTAAATATAGAAATATATATATATATATATATATATATATATATATATATATATATATTTCAGATAGGGAGGAGTCACAGCAGCCATGTTGGGTGTTTGATCAAAGCTTTATCATCCTTAAGCCAGGCTCATTACACAGGTGCAGAGGCACATAATAAAACGTGACTTAATCAAACCAAGCAGACCTGCAGAATAATGGCTCCCCACAGCTGAACGCGTGAAACAATGGGGCAGGGGGCTGCCGATGCACTTAACCTCATCAAGGTCCTCGTTTGGGTGATGGAGGACAGGGGGATGCTGCGGGGTGGTTTGCTACTTTAAATTTATGCTCGATCAAATGAGTCAGGAGTCATAATTACAGCAGTTTATTTTACGATGGGATGCTTTTTTATTCTGTATTGAGCAGGATGCTAATTTAGCCTCCATGAAATCCGACTTCCTCCTGAGATGCATGTTCCTGCCAGTGATGTATGTTAAAATGCTATCAGACAGAGTTCAATGATGCACAGGCTCCAACCACGTGCCCCACATATCTTTGCAGATGCACCGTAAGATTTAGGTTTAAAGTTTTGAGCATGATACAGTCGCTGTGCTGTTGCACTGGGGTGGAAATCTTCCCCCGAAAGCTTTTGCGAACTGATGTGTAAGTGACTGTTTCTGTAATGGGCTATGCCATGGGAATGTTTCCATGGTAACATGGCAAAGGCGCGAGTACAGCTCAATGCCGCTCTCTGGGGAGTATCTGGGAGCTTGTGCTTAGTGGGAAATGATGATAATAGCACAGAGTGTTGGATAAAACTCAACTGGGGATGACTAACCCCTTCATATTGCAGGGAGAGGAGACAACATTCATCTCCTTTGCAAAGTCGTTTGCTGTCTTTTTTTTTTTTTCTCTCTTCCTTCCCAGTTTCCCTACACCGCACTTCAGCATGCCTCCATATTGATAGCTCTCGTTTTTGTAATTGGTATTGGATGTATTGCACTGTGAGAGACATGCGACAGACAGCAGCACATAAGTGAGCACACAGAGACACTGGGATCCTCAACAATGACGGGTAATCCTCAGGTATTTGGTTGTGAAGGTCAGGTTTGAGAACAGTGAGCCGTGGCCTGTGTGCCGGTTCAGACCAGCTTCAACTACTCAAATCTAGGCTACAATATTATTAGTGACACCTGTAAAACGTTGCTTCCATTAACTGCAGTAGCTGCATGTTTGTCTTACAAATGGAAAATATCTGTGCCCAGTTGCTCAGACTGTGGTCTTAGCAGAGAAAGACTGTTTGACCCGGTGACTCCTCTTGCCGTGAGAAACCTCCCCTCAAATGAGATGCCTGCCTGCGCCCATGCCGGCGCTGATACGTGCACGTGCGCGTTGTTTAGTGTCAGGCGTCAGGTTCCTCGCAGCTTTGAAAACCCGCCTCTGTATCAGATCCTAACTGGACGAAACCGAAACTCTTTGGAGTTGAAAATGTCACATTAATTTCAAACGCATTACCCCCTGCCGGAAGACTTAATTAAAAAGCCAATTAGAATGTCATACCTGCTTACTCGTGAATTTTGTGGAAAGTTTATTTGATATGTCTGAGTCAATTACCCCAAGTCTTTGAGATAAGGAACTGCTCAGTGGACCTGAACCTCCAGTTCGACTCGGGGAGCACTTGGATATTTTGTACACGGCTGTGCTTTGAATAATTTCCAGGCAGAAATTCTTCTTTGGAAAGGCACTCTGTCCCCCCCCCCCCCACCCAACCCGCCACCCTCCTCTGCCAGCTTAAAGGTTTTGTCCTTGACGCCACTTTGCAAAGTGTGTGCAACTGATACAAAATAAAGACTTAAAGATGTGTTTTAAGAGGAGCCCGGGCTGCTCCTTCCAGACCCTCCACACGAAGGCACCCACAGAGCGAGTCCTGTGGATTGTAACTGGAATTATTTCTTTATTAAGTTTACTATCCTGTTGTCACACATAATGTATGGTTGTTATTCTTTACGTTGCTTGGTGGACGTGCAAAAAAACTCTTAAACCATATTAACTCCAAAACCACTGGATCGCACATTTCCCATCATCCAACTGGAACTGACAGTGTGTGTGTGCACAAATATAGACTTTAGTGTACGTACATATTTGCGTTGAGCTGTTGTGGCAACTGGCCTACTTGTATTTAAACTCCATTGTAGTCATTTTTTATTTGTCAGGATTCTCACGGTGGAGTTTGTCTCTCGGTGGACGTGGCGCATTTCATGTCCTCCTCAGACACATTGCTGGAGCGCTGGGACAAACACCGGATGAGTGACTAAGAAAACAATTCCCCTGGATATGCCTGTTGTCTCACTCTTCCTCTCCCGCACGCTCCCTCTGTGTCTCTTCGGGGTTGAATCACATTTCTCTTGCTTCCCTCCAATGTGTCTCTGTCATATATAGGCGCATCGGCACATGCTCGCATATACACAGAGTCTCTCTAACACACACACACACACACACACACACAGCGAGTCTGACAAATCCCCCCTTCTGCCAAAAAGTCGATAAATAAATGCATTGTCTCTTCACTTTCTGCTGTTGGCATCAGCCTGTCTAAATTGTCTGAGAAGGCAGTGAAGTGTGAAATTGAGTTCAGAACTGTACTCGCTTTGTGTATGTGTGTGTGTGTGTGGGGGGGGTGGGGGGATGTTGGGGGGGCACAAGATGAGCGTATGTTTGCTTATTTATTCATATTGCGGCAGGATCCAGTGATGGTTTTGCAAGAAATGGTCAGTTAAGCACATTGAGGTGTTGTTGATGGAAGCCTTTGTTTAAAGGACGAGGCTCAGGCGGCGGTGGCACTGTGCCCTTTGAAGGGGGAGCAAGAGGTTATTCATCTGAGTGCTAAATGAAGCTTTAAAGTGAAATAGCGCAGTTACACCGAGTCTAGTAATTCTTTTTTCTTCAGTCCCCCATGTTCTGTGAACCAGGACGACTTATTTCTGACCATCGCCATCATCGCACTAAACGCCATCTACACAAGTCCAGTAGTTGCATACAAAGCAAAAAAAAAAAAAAAAAAGGTAATTTCACTTGAATCCCTACGTTGTGATTGAATAACTTCACAGTGATTCGCTGTCTCCTGTTTCTGAAAAGATGAATTTTCTCCTGCAAAGCCCAAAGAGTTCATGTGAGAATAATAGCACCTGCCCACACTAATTTGCCAAGAACAAATGATTTCGCTTGAGAATGTAACTTTTGGGTGCCGCTTTCCCCGGCATTTAATCAGAGATATTACGCAGACCTTCCCTTCCTCAGCTCTGTTCTCGCCGCTCTGTGATGAATGTGTTGTTACCGGGATGATGTATGTTTATAGATTGCCGGGGATAACTGCTGTTTTGAAGAGTTATAGCTCCCCCTCACATCACAGAAAGTGCCTCTATGCAAGAATCATTGAGGGATTTCAAGTTTGTCTCTCAATTTCACTGAGCATAACACATGATAAATGCATTTGTTAAAAAAAACAAAACAAACAACAACACATCTCTGAACTTTGTTTCCAGACTTTTTGACAAGGCTGTTTGAATGTCACAACCCACGACAGAGTCTGGCAGTCGGTCGGTGAGAAGACGATTCACGTATTAGCTTTTTTAAAGATTAGCTGCTGGTTGAAGCGTCCTTCACTGTCATAAGAATCTCTGGTGTAGAGGTCATCCTCTTGGACTTTTTTTTTTATTTTAGAGTGACAGAAATTGTAATGGCACCATAAATCCCATCACAATCTTTGCATTCTCAGCACTACCTGTAAGACCTGTCCAGAGGTCAAACGATAGAGAGAGGAGAGCGCTTCTATTTCCTGTTCACACACGAGCAGCAGACACTTTATTAGGTACTACAGCGGGCTAATAAAAAAATGAACAGACTCTAATACAGCACGGCAGTAAAGCCTCAGAGGTGTCGACTCAACTGTAGGGCCGTGTTGCAGGATGGAGTTTTTGGTGCCGTCGCGTTGAGTTGTAACGTGCTGCTGTGATAAATGAAGCGAGGCTGAATAATGCAGCATCGTTCAACAGAGCCACAAACTACATTTTCTAAAACGAACCACACCACTGTATCAACCCCCCCCCTAAAAAAAAATGTTATCACAGTCAACAAAAGGAGGACTTACCATAAATTATCAACTGAATAAATGTTGATCTAATACATTTTATCCAGTTTCCTCCTATTAGATAATGTGATAATAATGTAATGTAATAATGTGACTTGTTCCTTTTAGTTTTTAGGATCCATCAGATCTAAAACGTATCTTAATATAGAGAAGTGCTGTCACAGACTTCTGTGTGTGACTCAGACTTATTGACCAGCCGGGCAGCAGTTCAAAGATCTTCTCTTGTAAAAGTTTTGGAGCTGGGTTCACCATTCTTAGCAATCAGCTCATCGATTAGTCTTCTTTTCCCTGCCATTTGGTGTTTTAATATACATTTGCAGTATATAGATATACTGTAAATGTACTGTAAACATACAGTATATAGTACAGTATATTATATGTAAACTGGTGATTTTGTGCAGTGTTCACATACAGCTGGTTCTAAAATATTGTAAATTAAAAATAGTATGGACTATAAGGCTGTCTATATAAGGCTAGAGTTAGATTAAAACACATATAAAATACGGAAAACCCCCAAAAAGTAGACAAATTGTGATTAGTTTGGCATTTCAAACCTAGATGAAGGTAGGTTTTGTAGAATTTTTATTTATTATTTGACTAACTGCAGCGTTTTCATTTGTTGTTGCTGTAAGATTTAAGATGACATTAAATTTACCCGCACCGTGGTCGTGTCGTGAACTATGATTTAAAAAGTGTGTCGGTGCCTGAATGAGGAAAAAGAAAGCTCAGTTTATGTTAATCACAATAACTCACTGACATATTATCTGCTTTTAAGCATCTGCACTCATTAACGGAGTAAATCCACCACTGCTGTCAGACTAATTAACATATCATTTGGCCCCTGTATTTATTTTAGCTATACTATCTCGTAGCGCTGTGCTGCCACGCCATGCAAACTAGCAAACGCTGTGTGTGCGTGGTGCTCTAAAAGTTGTTTGCCCTTTTCTGAAATGCAGAGTTGTTCTAATGTGGTTAATGATGTAATTAGTTATTCTAAAAACATCACTCTCTACATGCCGGCCTCTAATGCCTGTTCCTGTTTGATTTCCATAAGCTGTCACACTGAATGGAGAGCGTATTCGTCTTGTGTGGCTCGAGGCTCGATTCTCAGGCGTGAGCTCAAGGAGTGCAAACACGTAATGAACACAAACATGGAAAAAGGTGCTGTCGGGGGAGTGTCCTTTAAGCATAAGGTTGTATTATATAGATTATACTCTGCTTGATCTCATCTGTTTACCAGGCATGCTATGCTGTTAGTGTAAGAAAATGCCATCCGGGTGCCGGCACAGCCCGGGTCTGTAAATGTCATCCAGTCTCCAAAATGATTGTCAGTGTTCACTTTAACCTTTTGTTGTTGTTTTTTTTTAGTTTGAACTTGACGTCTTGCTGTATTTAGACGTAACTTTGTGGCGTAGTGATGGAGTGTCACACAGTAATTATCGGTAGACTCTTTTCCAGACACTTGCTCCTCACCTCACTTGCTAAATTTAAACTTTTACTCTGTATTCTTTAAGTCTTTGAGTCTCTGAAAGCCATCAGCTCTATAGACACTGTGCCATTATCCTAGTGCCAGCCAGCAGCTCCCTTGAAGTTTACTTGAATCAATATTTCATTGCTGAATAGCAGGTTTGTCCTTAAACAAGAATAATTTTCCTTGACAACCTGAACAAGCGTTAAGCCAGTTAGAGGAGGTTTGGCCTCCTCAGAGCCCATTAAAAGGGTTTTAATGAGGGGAAAGTAGAAGGCAGCAGTAGACCCCCTACTAGCTTTTGATACAATGCACTGTCACCTCATTAAATCGTGATGACGTTCAGTGGTATTCCAGGACAGCAGCGAGACCCATGTGTTACTCGGTGGACGCTCAGTCGTCATGGGGGCACTGCCGGTGGGCTGCGGGTACCAGCTGGACTTGGCACCGCAGCTTGGCCCCAGACGGTGATAATGGCCTTCCTGCTTCTTGTTCACATCACATGCTTTGTCACTTTAAACTGCTCTGTAATGGCCTTTATGGGCTGCCATGAATTGTGCAATAAAGAGAGGCATGCAGGCAACCCAAACAGAATAATAAGCAAGCTGGGAAGTTGGCTAAGGAGGCCTGTCTAGCTGCTGGTTTGATGTGACTGATGCAGTGGTCCTCAATCTTCATCTGCCATGTGTCGTACAAGTTGAATTTCATTAAATTAGCACGATTTAGAACAAGAAATGCACTTTCTTTCACCCATTTATTAAGAGTTAGTGCTAAACAATTTGGGAAAAAAAGCTGGTTTTGGCACAAAATACCCAGAAATCTTCACTGTGACTGAAATGATGAGTCTAGTTTTTATATTCCAGTTCAATTCTGTCCGCCATGTTGGGGATTGTCCTCTGGTAAAAAAAGATTCAGACATAGTTTGTGCCGAAATGTCATTACAACCATGTTATGATGATGTCAGTACTGCGTCGTATGGGGTGGGGGCCGTATTACAGTAGGGAGCAACTGTCTTTATGGGCATCTAGTTTAGAGCACTTGTTTTGTTTGACCTGTTGACCTTTGAGAGTGTTAGATCAAGTCAAGTTCTTTATTTTGCCATTTGCACAAGTGCACATCTAACTCGCTTAAACTGGGAACAACACCACTGACCTGCGCTACTGTAAACCTAATGTGAGGCTACACAAGCAACACAGAGTCAAAGTAGATTTAATGTGGCCATTTCATGTATCTGCCAAGTGATCTTAATGATTTAGCATTGAGAATAATAAGAATTCATTCTTATTATTATTATTATTATAGAAAATTCAGCTAAACAAGTGCAACGCTGTCAAACTTTGTGTGATTATCAATAAACATTTCTGATTTGTTGCCATTATGGTGAAGTTGTCGACCAGTGCTGTGAGTTAAAACACACGTTTAGTACTGATTCTCCGTGCAGTCCTTAAACATCACTCTACAAGTGGTTCAAATCAACATCTCTCACGCAACCTTCTCCTAACTTGAAACAAATTAGTGTGATTATTCAACAGATTTTACTTTCACTTGGCTGTCGCGTCGTCTGTGGCTGTATTTCAAACTCTGTCGACTGAAGTAATAAGTCTAAACATTCGTTATTTCTCAGTGACGGGAAAGTCATCACTCATGTCTTGCTGATTACAAACCTTAAGGAAATAATAAATTGCATATCACGATCAGCTGTCTTCAGATACTTCAACATAAACTACCAGTAAACTCAACTTTCCCAAATGTGACGGCAGAACTGATGGACAAATTAAATACCATTTTGTCTCGCTTTCCTCTGAAAAGCATCAGTTCCAGCGGAGAAGCATTTGATAAATTGTTGTCTGGAGGAAGGAGCGCATTTCAGTCTCCCCGCTTTGTATTTATGTTTTGTTTTTGTTTTTTTGTGAACAATATAATGTTGTTTTTGTTTGAAATGTCTAAAGTACTGCAGCTCCTCAAATTAAGAGGTTCTCAGCTTTAAGCAAAGCCGCTGCTGAAAACAAGCGTGAGCAAATCATGTCACCGTTATGAGCCTATATTGTTTTTCAATTTGAATTAGTGCCTAAATGAAGAATTATGATACATACACACAACCTCTCGGTTTATTATCCCAGCCTTTTTCTGCAGTTGCTGTTATTTTAATCACATTGAAGCATGGTTTAAGCTGAATAATAAAACCAATGTGGAAGCTAATTTGAACAGATTTCATTTTTCATTTCACTCAACCAGGAGGTACACGTTTAAAGGCTTGAAGGTTGCCTCTTATTTTGTTTTTTCAAAGCTGCAATGTGTGTGTGGTTTAGAAGAAGTGCACTGCAGACAATATAGAAATGAAATGTAATCTGTCCTCCGTTGTCACATCGTGAGTTTTTCAAAACAGGAAGAACGCGTCACATATGTTTGTCTTTGTAGTTTTTTTCCCAGCCCCAGGTGATATACATGAGGATATCGTAATAAAATATTGAGATACAGCAGGTGGAAACACGACACAACGTGTACTGTGAGAATATTATTTTCTGAGCAAGGAATAGGGCCACCCTCTGCCTTCAGAGCAGCTACATTCTTCCTTGTAATTCAGAGTTGAACTGTGTGCAATGGGAAGTTGAAGCATCCCTCGGGATGGAGAACCTCCAGTTCTCTGAGTGATGAAGGAGGCGGAAATCAGCACCGCACTCTGCGCTCCTGAAATTCCCATAAAGGATTATTCCGGTGTGATTGGAGTGCCAGCTTATTTCCTGCCTTCCTGCACTAGTTTACATCACTCTATTTTCATCTTTTATCGTGTGAAATGAGCTTTTTCTGCTCCTGGTTTTTATTTATTTATTTAATTTTTTTTTGAAGTAATGATGGAGTAGTTGGAAAATAGTTTGACCTGCTTCAGGTTGGAAATAGAAACAAGTCGTTGCTAAGTGGATGATTTCCAATGTGGATTTCTTGTCTTTTGTGTGTTATAATTCACAGGAAGCAAGTTTGAATGAAAAAACTGAGTTTTAGTTTAGCTTTGGGAATGAAAACGTACATTTCATAGTATAAGCATTACACTGAATTGAAGTGAAACTTCAAAAGTTTAGGTTCTAAAATAGAGGACAGGATGGTGAATAAGATTGTGTGGTTCTTACTTCTACTTATGACCTAAAGTTGAATTCGCTCTGTTAATACATGTTTTTTTCTGGATTGTGAGACTTCTATTTGTATTTTTTGCTTTTGTTTCACTGAATCAAATTTGACACTCAAACTCAGCAGTTGATTCTTGAGGCCAAAGGTCGAGCTCGCTGCGACCCAAACGTTTCTCCCTCTTCTTGTTAAGGCAACATCTCAGGAACGTCTGGAGAAGGTTTCTTCATTTCTGGCACGGACCTCCACTTGGGCTCATGAATAACCTGATTAGAATATGAATATGAACAGATGTGCATGTAAACTGCAACTTCCCTGGTTGGCAGAGACTTACAACAAAGAGGCAGCAATTCTAGCCGAGGTGGTGTGACAGGATGTTTACAATGATAAAGAAAAGATCCAGCAGATCAGCTGTCTTACAGTACATCCTTGTTATAATCTGAATCCACTGCAGCTTTAAATGTGTCACAACAGATTTCTGACGCTGTGGTTTAGAGACTAGACAACTACAATGTATTTCAGAAGACAAAGTAGGGCAGGCCTGGCGAAGTACCAGAGGTTCACTGATAGAGAGGTGAGGTGCGCCAACATAGAAGTGAGTATTATAGTATTACATAGCACATGTTGGTGATAATTTTAGTTTCTCTGCTCTTAAGCTGGTGTTTTAGAGTCAGTCTGACCTTTAATATTACTTTTACCATACCTAGTTTTTCACTGAACTAATGTTTGCACTGTTATCCTGCACAGTAGCGTTATTTTAAACATGGGCAGATGTTAAAAAAGAGACGCGTATGGGGTTCGACAGAATGGGCAAGCTAAGAAAGCAAGACCACTGATTGTCCTCTGTTGACATGAACGACACATTTAATTTTAGCTTGATAATCCAGCAACTGGTAAAGCACTGATTATAGCCTCTTGAATACCTCTTGAGTTGTTGCAGGTGATGTATTTTCAGCTCAAGCACTAATCTGCCTCTTTGAAACTCATGTATCTCTTGTTTACTTGAGAGCTCCCATAGAAAAATGTTGTTTTCAGTGCTCTTTTAAAGCTACTACACAGCCTAAATTGACATTTAACTAAAGCTGTGCAGCAGCGTTCAAAATTGCAATTAACGTCATTAGAAGCTTGATGTCCTTTCACGTAGGGGTTTGTTATTTTGTCCTCAATGTGTAGCGGCGGCGAATTTGCAAACGTTTGTGTATTAGCTCGGTTTGTAATGATTTTTCAATCACTCCGAAACTTATTAATTGATATGTGCAGCTCGCAGATAGTTTTTCACAGGGGAGTTGCGTCTATGGACTGTCCTCTGCCTAATTTCCCTGTTTACATTTATAAAACTGTCTCCATTTGACAACAGCCATTTGCCACTTTGGCATTTGTCGCAGCAATTACACATGACTCTCCTTTTTTATTCCCATTGCTTTTCAGTCATCTGGACCAAGACAGAAGGAGCAATTTTTCATAGCATCCTGCATGCCCACTTACTCACTGACAGAGACACTGTACTATTAGTGTCTGCCAAATAACTGGTTGTTTTTCCTTCAGAAGCTCCAAACCATCATATGCTTATATTTGCCAGTGAGAAGCTGAAACCGCTTTGTCCATACTGGGAGAGATCCATAATTGATATTGTGAATTTCATTTGAAATATGTATCTTGGCTGAGAACCTGTTCCTGGCTGCTGGAGACTTGATAAGCCTCCTGCCCTTTTGTCAAGTTGAACAGACTGTAAAGCAGGAGAAATGTACCCTGGGGACCAATGAGCAGCTAAACAGATGACATGAATCCGCACAAGGGTTCCAATGAACTTTCCTTGAACTAGAGAGGGCCGCTGATCCATGGCCGTATCTCCTTTTCTCTCACTCCTGCAACTCCTGTCCCTGCTTCCCCACCCTGCTCCTCTTTATATTCATTTTCCCAGCTCTCTGCCCTCTCCGAGGGGGCCAAAAGCAGTAGTAGTTCTTAAGCTAAAGTCACTAACAAGCCTCTGTCACAGTGCAGTGCCACTTCGCCGCTTTGCCATCATGTGGGATTTTTGGTTTGAAAGACAGCAGTTCATTTTCCAATGTGTGGACTTTCACTCCCACCACCCCCTCGTCTCTCTCTCTCTCTCTCCCATTGTGTCTGACCAGGCTTGATTTATCCACTCTTCTCTGGCAGTAAGCAACAATAGACCACATTAAATGAAAATTTCCTGACCTACTGTAGCAACATGCTCTGTTTTTGATCCTTGAGTTTCAGATGGACCAGTGTTACACTTTGTCTCTGAGCCTCGTATATTCAAACGTTTTGCGATCGTCCCTCTTTAAATGGTGAGCACATACATTGAGCTCAAGCCAGTCAACCAGTGTTATATTAGAAGATGAGTTATGAGCCTGAAAAACTGCATTGTTACTGTAAAGGTGCAGCATTTACATCATTATTTAAAAGAGACGCTGTAATCCTCATGCATCCATTCAGCCTTTTCTCTATAAACATGTTGCCAGTTCAAAGACAGTCTCACAGCAGTATTAAATTGTACTGTACCTGAAAACAAAACAAAACAAAACAAACAAAAACTGGATTTCTGGTGGCTTCAATCTATTCACACCTTGCATGTCTGTGAATTTCCAACAGGGGGCAGTGTAGGAATTCAAAATGAAGCCACCTCTTTCTTTCTAGGGCCCCGGCCTCTCTGTTCCTTCAGACACACAAAGGAGTGAGGAAGCATCAATTTACATACATCAGTGGTGTCTTTAAAATACTTTCAAACGCTCATAATCTCCCTGCTGCTTTCTATCTATCTCTAAGTCTGTCTGCTCGACTTTTCGGCTGCTTTCTCCATAAGTGAGAGCAAGAAATTGTTTCTTTTTGCTGCACAAATGTGAGAAGTACCTGTTGTTATAATGCAGTGAGTGCACACTAGTACTAATACTCTCTAAAATAGAATGAGGATCATTTATGCTGTGTAAACCTAATGATCACTATGAATAGTTGTATCTAACCTTAAAGAAATATACTGACAACGACAATTGGGATTCTTTCATGCATCCTTTGGCCAGTGGGCAGTGAAGCGGTGTTCTGCCAAAAAACCTGTAGTGAAGTCAGTGCCTGCCTCCTTTAAATGTAATGTATAGGCTTTAAATGAAACATCCCCCATCTAAAGAGAAAGACACTGCTGAGATGTTCCTGCTTTTTGAAGACAGAATAAATTGTGCTTATGATAAATTGCCCACTACATCCACATCAAAAATGTGAATTGAACATTTTGGAGGGAAATATCGTACATTTGTTGTTGCACTCACTTCCACAAGTCTTAAACTTCTCGTGTCTACTTTGTTGTGACTGTTTCGGCTGCGGATATTGTCTCAACCTGCCTGAGGTTTAAAGATCTGTTATCCCCTAACTGCTTCGCTCCTTTTTATTTTCTTCCCAGCAATATAAACAATTTACAGAGTGTATTAAGTAATTTATAACTTTTATCAACCTCCATTGCTGACGGTGGAGTTGGAAACAATATTGACATGCCTCTGGCACAGCTTTATCTAGGTTAAAGATGGGCTGTAAAAGAATAAAAGTGACAGTTTAACCACGAAACAAAGGAGCCGGCTAATTAGTGCGGATATACAACAGAAACATTCACTGACCATAAAAATATGCTTTGTACTATTTGTACATTATCCAAAACCTCCTTATATTTATAGGTTAGATATTAAACCGTTGTTAGATTCATCTAAAGTTTGATTTAGTCTCAATGCCCTCTAGTCCTGGTCTTGATTCACAGTCGATTAGACCAGATCTAGTGACTCACACATGACTAAAGCAGACTTGTTGAGCCCTGGCTCCTGAGAATGTAGGAGAGTGATTTGCGCGATGATTAGTTGGCATGAAAAATCTACACCTGTCAGAGCTAATATTTAATGTGAGCAGTCCCTCAGGGTGTCCCCAAGTGTTTCACAGTTTGCTGAATCCAAGGAGCGAAACCCAAGGGAAATGGACTGATACAGCATTTGCTCATAATCCTGCCTAACGGGCACAAACAGTTATTTAAGTGAGATACTATAACATGTAATGATGAATTATGAATAGATAATGAAGTATCACCTTAGCAGTTTGGCAACACATTCAGCCTTGCATGCACATTAAGATTACTGCAATTATTAACCTAGCATAAATCATAATTACGGGCTGAGTATTGACTTGAGTTTTCAGGCTGCCACAACAGGCAGATTATCCATTACCTGCCCATTAATGATTTAATTGCTCTTAATTGTTGTCAAGTCACTTTAATTATCTACAAATAAGCCGTTACACACAACTCGGGAGGAGAGTCTTTTCTTTAAGATATGATTGCAGTTTCAGACTCAGAACTCTTCAAGTTACACACTCAAAAAGTAAAACCACAAGAGTACTTGTACTGGAAAGGTCCAATTTTCCCAGATTTATGCTAAGCAATGTCCTAACATGAAAAATAAATGCACTTGTCATTTGTTTTAAATACTTTAAATGGCCCTTGATTCAATTTTTACAGAAATGTTTTCAAGTTATTTCCCCATGAAACCTCTTAGGTTGGAGGACTTTGACACAGGGTTAGGGTCACTGATACCAATTTGACCATTACTTTAATCTCATCTGGGTTTATTTGGAAGGGAATGACACATTACACACTTTCTTGGTTTACTAGCAATGGAAATGTGCAGTACGGTGCTTGTTTAGGACTCTGCCCCAGGAACAAGCTTTTATATTTAGAAAAAAGACTACTTACTGTATGACTGCAGCAAATTTTCAAAGCTGAAATAGTGTAATGTGACAATGTATTAAATGTCACAGGAATAAAAGTATTAAGTGTGCTGTAAAGATATTATTTGGAAAAGAATTTAGCTGTTGGCAAAGAAAAGCAGGGATATCTTGGGGGCATTTTATAGATCCCCTCAACACCGATGCCCAGCTCAGCTTTTGTAGCTCAAGCGACACCTCAAGACACATTGGAAATCATTATTGTTCTGTTTTCAAAATAGTCACTAGTAAGCAATTATATCCCTAATTGTGATTAGATCTGCAGCTTTCTCCAAGCGTTTTGTTTACATCAGTTTTTATCAGGCATTTACTGCCAGGGAGCCTCATGAAACATTAAACTACAGCAAAGTGATGCTGTAGGGAGAGAGTGGTACAGTATGGGCTAAATGGCTGGAGCATCCCTTATTCTGACTTCCTGAGGCCACAGGAAGCCCCATTTGAGAGATTAAAGTCATACTTTTCCTTATCTTCAGTGCAGATTCCCCCCTTCAGCCAGCTGGTTCTGCAGATGAAATCTGGACGTTGCTGCCCCATCAGCTAGATTGGCACTCTATATCGACCTGCTCCATACTGAACCTCTTATAATAGAATGGACGGCAACACACTCAGGAAAACTCTGGTGCAAACTCTGGGTTCCATGTTTTACCACTTCAACACGGCAGAAAGTTACAATCTTTTTTTTTTTCTTGAAGTACAGATGGGCCCCACTGAAGCAGTTCAGGATTCAGTGTAAATAAAACTTAGTTGTGTTTCTTCAACTTGAGCATTGTTTGGAAGCTCCTTTATCAATTGTTGTACAGCAATGCATTGAAGCACACATTTTCCTGCAGAATTCACACCAAGACGTACTTTAGATGGGACATTGTAGTTATTTGTGGTTGGGCATTTCATGTTTTCATTAGATTATTATAAGATAGAATAAACTTTACTAATCCCCAAAGGGAAAATCAGGTAGTAAATGTAAGTAGTAATTATCTGCTGTTGGCTAAGTTGTTGTAGAGCCTGATGGTTGTGGGGATAAAGGATCTCCTGTAGCTTTCGGTCCTGCAACTCAGTGAGGTGAGTCGTCCACTGCAGCTGCTTGTCTGGTCCATCAGGATGTTCTCGCCTTGTAGCTCCGGTAGTTTAGTAAAAGATTTGTAGGACCTTCCTCGAGATGTCTATTGACCTAAGCCACCTTATGAGGAAAAGATGGCTCTGCCCCTCTTTATATTGCACACTTGTGTGAACTAACTAGTCCAAGTTATTGTCCAGGTGTGCACACCTGGATATTTGTAGGCTGGCACAGCTTCAGTGTTCGCATCACAAATGCTGACTTGACGAGGAGCGGGTTAAGGACTTGGTTTTAGAGGAGTAATAATGGTGGAGAAGTAGCAGCAAATGAGGTAGAGCGAGAGACATGCAACAAAAGGTCCATGGTCTTAACTCCTAGGCCTGAGGGTGACCCCAGATTAGCAATTTCAACATGGTTACAGTCTGTAACCAGAATGACTTTGGCCATTGACTGTAATTTAAACCTGGATAGTATGTGGAACCGTGTGTTAGGAGCTAGAGCATGTGAGGAAAGGAAAAGGTGGTGTGTAGCTTTCGACTTCTACAGTAGCTATTTATAAACTCTTGTCTTTACAGCATCTCCCTTTTCAACCACACTGGCTGCTCCTGTCAGCTGCTTTAACTTTTTTTCCGGCTAAATTTCAGCTGTGATTCAGTGACTCCTTGTATAAACAGGTGGTAGATGCACACATGTGGGCCATATTCCCAGCACCAGTCTTCTGCGGAGCCTTCATTGGCTTTCAGCCTCACTGCTGATCTAACCCTCACATGCTACTCAGTTGTATTTATATTCCATTAGTGTTTGTGAATTTTTTTTTTTTTGGGTGTGTTTTTCTAGCCAGCTGTACCTGTTCATCTCATCTGTCTGTTCACACATCTTATTTATTTTGATTTGTTTTTATTTATGTAAAAAAGCCAATTTGATGCACAAAGTTTTCAATTAACTATAAAAACTTTTGCTGCCTAATATTTTACTTCTTGTTTTACATCCATGTTAACCTTGGTGAAGCCTAAATCAATGTCCTGACAGGCATCTCATTTGTTTAAAGAAGAATTTGCTATAGTCGTCACTACTGTATATAGACAAAGGTGTTAGTCATGCCAATAAAAATACCTTCAAAATACCAAATTCATCTTTGCTTTTAGGATTTAAACTTAATTCATCAAGGTTGTTACATATTTCTCATTCTTTAGCCAACAATATTTGTACAGTAAGCTTCTTATCTATCAGCAATGTAGCAAAAATGCAAGTTTTAGTTATTTTTGTTTCGTTTATTTTCAGATTTATTAAAATAAATTCTGCCTTTAAAACATACTGGTTATGTGTTACATAAGATATCCTGCCATTTTATTTAGAAAGGACTTTATTTCTGTATTTCTTCCTGATGCCCTTTCCTTTATCCAGTATATAATTTCTTTAAAAAGTGCATGGACACATAACTTAAGAGTTCCACTACAGGATATAATGAGGATGATCCAACTTCCCCTTTGTGGTTTCTGTATTTAAAGCTGTGGACAAGTTCATAAATCATTCACTTAGCTAATGTGGATATCCTTTTTGGAGAAAATTACTATGGATTTGGAGCTGATGGTGATTGCAGAACGAAAGTAAGCACATTTGTCATTGTTACCATTCAGACTGGTGTTGACCACTGAGGGTGCTATTCAGGAAATGATGAGACCAGGGGAGCTAAATAGGCTGGGCGAGCTGAGGATAAATGGGAAATGCACTTAAATTCAGTCATTACATCTGTTAGCGCTTCTTTTTAGGCATCTTCAGTGCTGCTGGGTAAATGGTTATATAATGGAACATGCGAAGAAAAGGTCAGTAAATAATTTTAAGCACTCTGTATCCGAAGGTGACAGCAGCACAGATATCAACAAACTATCCTGAGATTATTACATTTCAAAGAGCGTTTGCTTCAGTCAGAGCCACATCAAACCGAAGAAGTTTCCTACTTGAAAGTGGCTGGTTGGATCTAATGTATTCGACAGTTTCATAATTTAGAAACTGGAAAGCGTTGACTGCTTAGAACACATCCAGTGTCAGCGCTTTTTAAACACTTTGCTTCTGTTGTGTATGGTGAGAAATGATAACTCAAAGTTTACCCTGTCCTTTTACTTTTGATATCAGCTGGTTATGGCTCCATTAACTATGAAAATACCGCAGGAGGATTGTCTGTAGTAATGACTAAATAATTGGATGCTGCACCAGCATCCATAGACGTTGCTTGTCACTCTAATCAGTTCCTTATTCTTTATTCGACAGCACATCACCTCAGTGTACGTTAACAACATGTAGGTGTTTTGAAGTTTTTGAGCAAATGAAACGATCTTTACGAGAATCGATAGCCTGTGAGACTGTACATGAGCTGCAGTAAATGCAGAAGGCTCAAAGTAAAACATTTACCATATTATAGTTTTATTTTGCAGTTTTGCAGGTATTTGGTCAGTAATCAAACTATTTGACAAAGACAAAGCTACGATATCCAGCTTAAGCACTAGCATGAGAGAGAGGGGGTGAGATATGTACCTTTAGCTAGTAGTATACCACTACAATAACTGAGAGTTGCAGAAATCCTCTGATGAGAATTCAATTAAATTCAATTCAGTTTATTTACATAGCACCAAATCCCAACAGGTCACAAACAAAAAGCCCAACAATCCCACTTGAGCAAGCACTAGGCGACAGTGGAGAGGAAAAACTTTGTTTGGAGGAAGAAACCTCAAGCAGTACCAGGCTCAGTGTGGGCGTCCATCTGCCTCGACCGGTTTGGGGTGAGTGGAAAGAGGAAAGCGGAAAGAACAGCAGGCAACAAAAAACAACCACAACAAGAAGCAGCAAAACACTGATAATAGAGAGAACCAATGAATAAGATACTGCTGACAGTGCTGTTCAGCGAGTCTGGCACATTAAGATAAGTTTGGAGCACATTGTGCTAAACTCTGGTGCTGGTTTAGGCCACTATTAGTACCTGACAGTGTAAAAACATTCAGCTATCAGCTTCTTATTTTTAGTAAGGTAAAGTTACTATAGCTTATTAACATTAATTCCTTAAGTAACTTGTTGATTGAAGGAATATTTAAGCAGGACCTAAAAAAGCTCTTGAAAATGAAAGTGTATTGCATTACAGCTGGGATTTCAATGGATCAGATCAGACTTGGTATTGGCAGATACACAGTATGAAAGTACTTAGATCAGGAGCAGAATCAAAAACACCTGGTTGATAAATCCCTAATAATAGTATAAAAATAATAGTTCTAATGAATCAATGTATTTTGACAAGGCTGAAGAAATCGAATTTGTTGTTGATCACAGAAAAAACACATGCAAAACCTTTAATAAACACGGCTCTCCAAAATGTTGCTGTTTTTATTAAAAATGAGAAGAAATTGTAATATGTTTTCTCATCTTTCTATCTGTCGTATCCAGACTGTGTAAGGTCAGTGATACAGAGTGTGTTGCTCTTTAGCTGTACTTTGATAATGGCAGTGGATGCCCACTTGCTGTCGCCCTGTATGAAAACAAACTGCACATTCACTCTTCAAAGCCATTATCCTGGGCCACTGGGCGAAGGGGGAGGAAAAAAAAAAAAGTTTTTGACAAAATCAAATTTGATACAAATTGCATTTGCTCCCAAGGAGGAGACATCGAAACCTTTTCGCAAGAATAAGCTGACAGTGATTTCATTTGTCTAAGTAGATAAATCATACATATTGAACTTGTCTCTCACGGCGTGTCACTGCTCAGACCTGATTTAATTTGCCACTTTCTGGTGGAGCAAGAAGCCATGCTTAAACATCGAAACTCTGAAGGTTACACCGTTCCAGCATTTTAATTAGTTGCATAGTTCCCCTCCTTTTCATATCCTTCAATGGGATAAGTTATTGCCTGCCGAAATTACTGCGTTTCCTTTTCTTTTAGATTTTTCTGTATATTTTTCAGACATCTTTGAATTACAGATTCCTGAAAACAGCAATGATGCTTTCTAGCCTTACAAAATACCTCGCATCTTTGCCATTGACCTTGTCAGAATTTGGACAGCTGTGGTGTCTCCGCTCACATTTTTGCGGCACTGCCAAAAAATCAAATATCGGAATTCAAATAGCGCCATTAGAAAATGCTCCATAAATTGGGTGAGGCTGGGAGGTTCAAGTGTACCTGATGGGAGATCAATTGTATTGAAGTGTGGCAGTAACACTTATGATGCTCTTTGCAGCCGGGTGGGGGGAGGTGGGTGCCATGTCTGACAAGAGGACAGAAGCAGTCACAGGAAAAAGCAGTGATGAAAGACAAACCATTTGTGCCCACGACTGAATACTGAAAGCTATATTTTACGGCTGCTATTCTACCAAATTGCTTTTGTGCGTTGGGGTGGCTTTTTAAATAATGCAATCGGTTAAAAGCTCTCTGTAAATGCTGTGCTTGTATAGCGTGGGAAGCTGGAATGGAATTTAGTGCATTTTTAGGAAAGAAGGTTATAATTTATGCGCCATTGAAATATGGCCACTTTGTGTTTTTCTTTGCCACTTTGATTCAACAGAGTTCAACATGTACACAATCTGTTTGAAGATGAGTTCACAGACCCTTTGGTCCAGTGTCTTTAATAACAGTCATTCAACACGAGCCTGGACTGTTTGGATAGTGGGGTTTTAAGAGTATTATGATATGATGATGGCAGCATGTGGCCTTTGCTTCATTTTGCCTTTTCAAACAAATTATTAAAATTCACACTACTGTTAGAGCACCATCACTGACACAACAGAGCGTTGTACGGTGGGTAGCACTGATGCTTGCATCCCTCTCACCTCTCCCTCCTTCTCTTTTGTAATTAAAAGCTGTAAGTGGCGGTTTTTAGTACGGTCACGCACTCACCAGGGAGGCGTAGATTGTTGACCCTCCCCACCACTACTGCAGCAGCTTCTCATTGGCAAAACACGCAGTTCACCCTCTGGACAATGGCTGACAAAATGATGGATCATTTCTTCCATATTGGCTTGTTGATCCATAGCCACCCCTCCCTCTGCCCCCTCCAACAGAGTGCATATTGGCATTTGCCACTCAAGTGGCTGCGCCCCTGAGTCCCGTAACTGCTGATTAGTCAAATGAGTCCTGGCCTGTGGAATAATTAATGTTTAACATTGGGGTCTTTACTCTGTGGATGATGGAATGGCACCAAGGTGAGAGAGGCGGTGGAGATTGGACAGCAGGGGCCGGGCACCCTGTGCAGTGGGAGGCTGCAGCCTGATCAATGTTAATGTTAGCCCGGGATAACCTCGGTACGCTTGTGAGTATCTGCGCAGTGAGGTTGAGGGGGGGGATTGGTGTCTGACATTGGGCCCAGCATTTAATTGTCTCTTAATTCATTTGTTTATTGCTTATTGAATCAAGGGGGGCATTTATAGCAGCAGGACAGGATTCTCAAATGTCACCAAGTCGTTCCTGCGGTAGATGTTTGCTGTGACTGCTGCACAAACCCCATCTCCTGAAAATTGGGTTTCTATAGGATTAAACTGCAGAAGTGCAAACGTTTTCTCCTATCACAAGGAGCATATGTTGACAATTAACATAAATGACAACTCACAAATACACTCATGGTGAGTAAAATGTTTCAGGACAACAGATTTTTTAAGATCCGCTCTTGCAGTATAACATCCAGTAATATGTAATATTGAAAGTGGCTTGTTGGATCTAACTGATCTATTCTAACATAATAAATGTAGTATTTCTACACTGGCTATAAAAACTCAATCACATTTGCAGTTTAGTTGAATAAGAACAACATTTTTAGGAGACAGGGTTGGCTGCACTGCAGTTTTGTGTAGATATTGACTATTGACTTTTGTAGTGCCACCCATAACATCGACAGTTTTGCGACTTTTACATATACTGTCATGAACATTTGGTATTTGGTACATATTCATGGTACAGGGAATGAATCCTAGTGACTATGATGATCCTTTGAGTTTTCACTTATTCAGTGAAATGCTGTAAAAATGGAAGTCATGGAGACATTTTTAGTTGATTACATCTTCAATGCATTACAGCTAAAGTGATTATAAAATGTATTTATTAGTCAATTGACATCAAAATAAGCAAATAACCTAATAACCAATTAGTGGATTCATCATTTTGAATATTACTTTTCACTGGCTGCTTGAGCTTCGGTATTTTTCACATTTCCCCGGCATTATAATAGAATAAATAAATCAATAGTGGATATAGTTGTTCTGTACAACCCGTACAACACACGCTGAATGGCTTTTATTAATTAAAGCAGGCTAATTCAGTACACAATCTGTAAACCTTTAGTGGTAACCTTAGCGTAGCCCTATCTGTTTTAGACCACTGATTATAACTCACATCTCTGTTTCAAGTATTATAAATGAGAGCAAATAATTGCAATGATCTAAACAAGATACAAAAGAGGAAAAATAACTCAACCCTGCTTCTATTGTAAACACTGCAGCTAAAAGCCTCTGTGAATGACTTGCAGGTATGTTTGAATTGGATGTACTATTTTTCATTTTGAAGTAATAAAATATTTAATGGGCAGACAGAAGTCTGTGCGACATGCTTGACCTTCAAAGCAGAAAGTCTGCCCTGTTAATACAGTATTTATATGGCTGTTCCCACCCGTGAAAGCACAGATATAAAAATATTTAATTACTCAATTAACTGAGGTGGAATGTGACCCTGTAGGAAACAGGTGAGGGAATAGGGCGTACGTGACTGGATTGAACAATGGGGAAAGCTACAGAGGGACACAGATAGAGCTGCACAAAGGAAAATGTGCTTTTATTTTATTTTTTTTAAATAACTTTATATTGTGAACTTAATTTACATGGTGCTATATGAGTAGAGACAAAATGAGGTGACATTAAATAACTCCGTTCGGTTTCAGTCAATATCCTGAGACAGATCCACATTGAGATGACACCTCTGAATGACATTGATGGAGGAATAATGGTGGGCTCAGTGGGTGGATACCAGTGGATTCTGTTGAAAATACTGTATTGTTTTCAGCTTTTTTAAAAAGATAGCTGTGTCGAGTGAGAACATATTTGCTCATTAGCTTTAGCTGCGTCGCTGTGTTTCACCCATGATGTTATGGATTTATGGGGAGGGGGAGGGGGCGAACACTCATGTCCCAGATGGGGGCTCTGATGTGGCCAGATTCAGTTCATTATCGATTGTTCCCTCTTTTAACTACAGCAAACGCGTTCAAAGGGTTGATGAGAAAGGGATTACTGTCAGCAGCTTGGAATAAAACTTTCATAGGAGCAGTTTGCCATTCCTTAATGCTCTGAGCTGCTTTGAAAGTAAAATTCAGAATTTACATTTCAACTTCCGATCTGAAACTGCCCAGTCCAGCGGGCAGGAGCTTGACTGAGAACTCACAGCAGAAATAGGGGATATTTTCTGATGAAATAATGTATATAGTGGATGTTTTTTTTTTTCTTTGTAGATTAAGTCAGCTGGAAATGTACAGCTCAAGTTAGTCTACTAATTGTCTAAATGTATATTTAACCATAAATATAGATGCACAAAAACACAACACACTGCAAAACCTTATTAGAAAATTACCCGTGGATATTATCACAGAAACACTTAATCTACTTTTGATTATCTGCAGTCAGTTAAACAAACCAGCATCTCTAAGTAGCTTTAAAATCCCCCCCTGCTTTCTCATGAGGTCAGACACCGGTATAATTTCTTATTGTAATTCACAATAGTATTTGACAATGTGTACGTCAAGTAATGACACCGTAAATACAAAGGCGGGGAAAACTTAATTGTAATCTGCAATTCTGCCGGGGAACTCATTAGAGTCAAAGCTGACAAAAGTCAGCCCCCTTTCCCTCAGAAAATGAACGTGTTGGTTTTTTTTTTTTTCTTCCTCTGTCTTCTTCAGACATTGATTAATCATCTCTTGAGGAGTTTGAAGGTCCATTCATAAAAAAAGGAGGCTCCATTCCACAGACTTTATGGTGGAGATTAATCATGTTTTGATTTTTTAAAAGACTGCTGACTTGAAGTTGTCACAGAAATTCGTTTGATCTTTTTCTTTTTTCTTTTTTTTTTTTTTGGTTAAGTTTTCTAATAAGCACACTTTGCTGACTGTAGGCAAATTTAGCCACAAAATAAAATAACTTTCCATTACTTGTAGGCAGTATGAGGAGCTTGTATTTGCTTAGCAGATACCATTGAAAACTCATTAGTTTTTATATATATATTTTGCACAGAGAGATAAAACAGGATAACAGGGGTTAAAATACGATTAGGGTTCATCCTCTGACGACTACGCATGCTCTATAGGTACTTTGATCTCATGGTTATCTTTCTATAACATTTAGATATTTCTTGTATACATGTGGAAAATTTGGCCTGATTGAATTTTAAAGGGCAACACGCACACATTCATTACCGGTTTCCAGCTGAGCTTTTGATTTTGAAAAGCTACACAGTCACACAGTGTGTCACAATGTAAACAACATGTGTATTAATTCACAAAGTGCTCCTAGCAGTTTCTTTGTGCAGCTGCAAGAACTTTTAAAGACCCTCACTGGCCCTTCATTAGCTAAGACATTAATGCCCAACAGGGAGCAGGGTTTCATTCTCTGCATTACGTAACCCTGGGCTTTGTATAGGAATGTCCAGAATGACATTTTGTGTGCATGCATAAAACCACAATGCATGAAAGGAGATCCCATGGCACAGGCATAATCCTGACTAGATAACCCCTGTCAAACCCCGACACATGTCAGAGGACCTCAGCTCATTGTAGGATGTAAAGCATGCTGCCTTGATGGAGTCCCCACAGTTCCACATCTTCACCTCCACAGACTTTGCCAGCGAACCAATACAATCCAATAATAACTTGCAGCGGATAAAACTTGCAAGTTAAAGCACTAATGATTGTTCAAATTCATTTTAAAAATTAGAAGCAAAACGAAAGCGGATGGTGTGTGTGTGTGTGTGTGTGTGTGTATACACTATCCTCGCTGGTAGATTTGGAAGACAATCTAACCCAAGCCAATTTGTTTGGAAGGACTAATGCCAGACAGCTGCGCAATTACACCTCAGCACAAAGCTAAGCCAATCTACTATAGACAGTAATGGCTCGCATTGATATGCCTGTGTCTGCCTGAACAGTACCCACACACTGAATTGTCAACATAATGTCACACTCACATCTCAGGTTGAGCGGTGAAGCAGCGTCTCTCCTTTTTTTTTTTTTTTTTTTTCCCCCCACAGCTTGTTACTTGATAATGAAAGCAAGATGATGGCAGTGAAATGCACCCATATTAATCTCTCAGCATTTTCTACAATGACAGCACAACTTTCAGTGCCTCCTCAAACGATCATCCTCCTCAGTGTATGTGTCTCTCAGAGCAGATGCAGACCTCGCTTCACATCGCCCAGATCCAATTTGGATATAGTGTTTAAGGTCTGTCACTGAGTAAAAGAGAGAGAAGGGGGACGAGAGACTCTGTTGACATGAAACTAACGTTGGACGGCGTTTGACTTTAAAGTTATCACTACATGTTTGGTTACTGGTGCTCTGGTTTTATAAATATCTATTTTCAATGCATTTCCTCAATCTGAATAACGATGGATATAGACACTCGCACTGGGGAAATGACTGAAGATTGAGGATTTGGCTGGCTTGGAAAAACAGAAGCCATTTCCTGTTCTCTTCTAATTACTTGTAGTTTCATTATTTGCTTCCTCGCATAGTACCGCTCCTTTATTGCTTGAGTGTTCATCTCTTTCCATTCCAGATTGCAGACTTTCTTCAGATTTAATTCTTATGGGCTTGATTAGCAAGGTGTCCTTTGTTTTTCAAAATAATACAGTCCCGCTCTTAATAGTCCTTCCCCATACACTCGCAGTCCACTTTATTGGATAGGCTCAGCCGTAAAATCTATTTTTACAAGGTTATAACTTCTTAGTTTTTGTTGAAATGTAACTATAGGTTAAGTCATAAGCGGGTAGTGGAGCCGTACTGGAGTGCATAATACGAAGAGGTGGTTCCAATGTTTTGACCCTGTCATTTATGTAAATAGGATGGCATTAATAGGAATCTTACAGCTTTTTTTTTCTTTTTTACACGTGCATGCTTGCTGTGGACTCATTATGCTCCAATTGTTGCTTTTGAGACAAGTATTGAATGCACTGAATACAAAAATTCTGATGCAAGCAAAGGTAATTACTGCAGTATGCTGTCACCCAGTCACGAGAATACTGCATTTACCAATAGAAAGGGTATTGGTATGCTAGTATACAAGATGTTTAGGCAATATCCTGCAGAAATGGACCTGGTTCCTGTATGTCTCTTGACTTCTGGGTGACTAATGTAGAAAATTCGTAGTGATTTTTGACCTCAGAGTCTAACTTGACATCGGATTTCGTCTCAGGCCTTATTCAAAGCCAACGTTTGTCAGTGAAATTGAAAAGCACATCAACCTAAAGATGCACTTTACAGCTTTGTCACTTCAGACTGATGTGACTGCTGCGTGTAGAGTAACAGCCAGCCGCGGTGTCTCCTTGAAAGACAACACCTAAGTAGCAACAGCAGAATTATAGCGGAACACTTTTGTGTTTGCATCTTCTGTCTCCTACCTCCAAGTTTCCAGAGAATCGATAGACCGAAGCCATTCTGAGCTAACAGCCTCACAAGCAATGTTGCTTTGCTGCTGTGTGCACACACACCGAGGCCGTGATTGGCTTCCTGCCTTACTCACAGGTGAAGAAAAAATATGGAGTGAAAGCGCAGATATAAGCAGAAAGCACAAAAAGCAACAACAATAAAAAACGCTGCTGTGGTTCTGACTTTGGATAAAGACTGGACTGTAATAAAGGTTGTCTGCCTTTCACTGTTATCTCCTCTTACTCTCACTCAGTCTCTTATTCTCACTTTAGCTTTCTCTCCCTCACCCACACCCTATTTCCCCAGACCATTTTCTGACAGGAAACATTACCGCCATTACAGATCACTAGATACTGTTCGCTGGATGTCAAAAGAATCAGACTGATCACATGGCACGACAGAAGTGTTGCACTGTGGCAGAGGGGACAGTCAAATGGCAGAAAATAATAGGGTGCTTGCCAGGCCTGACAGATAACTTAGAGGAAGCCATACAATAGATGAGCAACATGGCTGAGCTCCATAATGGAACAAGCAGGAAATGGCTTTGCATTTCAGCCCTCCTCTCATTTCAGCTGACATTCCAGATAGCATATGTCACATTGCAGAAAAATATCTATGCAAGGATATGGTGAATCACAGCTGCAGGCAACCAGTGAACGCCTATTATAGCCCAACTTGCAAAATGTGCAGATACACTATAGGAAAACCAAATGGTTATTTTTGGGTTGCTTCCCTGATTTATGCTCAATTAGATTTTAATTAGAAATCAATCTCGTTTGAATAAAAACATCAATCCTCATTCAAAATAAGCAATTAATCTGCAATTACAAAACCCATTAAAACTAATTAGACTTTCACACTAAAAATCACATCAAGATAAAACAGAGCATTTCCCAGTGTACATCTTAAATACAGAGTAGTGTGCTGCCATTTACTCCTATGAAGAAAGCATCATGATGAAACATCATTAGAGCTCAGTCAATTAATCGATTAATCAACTGGCTTTGATTAACCCTTTACGTTCAGCAGTGTTGGCTGGTCGGTCCGACTTGAAATAGACAACCATTTGATGGGTTTGCATTCACTTTTGTACGTTCATCATCGCCTGAGGATGAACTGATTTTGGCAAACTCGTGTTTTTCTCCTTTAGAAGGTGACGTGTGAGTATCTTGACAACAACTGTGTACATTAGCATACAGTTTGGTACAGCCATTCACGTCCACAGGATTAACTGTAATAACTCTGGTGTCCAGTTGACTTTATCTGTAGCTCTGCTTCCAGGTCAAAACATTTAATTTGCCCAGTATTGACATTCCCTTCAGCCTCAGTTGTACTTTGTACTTAGTACTAATTAACAAACCATGCATGCTAACACTCTTAAATGAAAGTGTGGAAATGGTAAATATTATACTTGCCAAATTTAATTCACATGTGAATATTTGTTTTTAATAATTTAGAGGGTTTTCTTCAACAAAATGAAACATTGCAGTTGGTGTTTTTCATCTTTTTCTAGCATTTTTGTGAGCAAATGATTCATCAAGAAAGTAATGGGCAGATTAATCTATAATGAAAATAAAAATGTCTTTACATTTGGTTGTTGGAAGTCCTACATACTGTACAAAATGATTTAGAACAAGACCAATTGTGAGGACAACGTTGCATAAAGAGTTGCTAAACCAAGCAGAAAGAAAGCTGGTAAAGCGTTATGATCATTGATTTCCTCTGAAAGTCTGATGGTATAATGAATTAACAGATTGTTAGTGGCGAGATTGATCAAACTGTACATTGTAGCGTCTCATATCTCACATCCTGCCTGTGAAGCATCTGGAGATATGTAGCTGTAGCTCTGCTGCCCTGCAGTAAAACCCACAGGCTTCTCTTTCACGTGTTGGCGTTTCCAACCTCCTTGTCATAAAAAAACACTTTTAGCACTGTTTAACCTTGAGCTGTTGCGACCCGCGCACATATCACCTTTGCAGCTCCCTTGGCTACTGATATAAATCAAAACGTCCGCTGCCGTTTTAGAATGAATCAGCAGTTTTGGGGGATTGATTGAATTTTATCTTGATTTCATAAAACATTTAGACAAACCAATTAAAGAGGTGGCTGACTGCAGCCATGAGCACTTAATCCATCATGCTGTCAAGAGGATAAAATCAGACTGACACTAATGTAGTCGATATGTTGATGTTTGCAATGTCATACATTAAAGTGGAAGTTAATTAGAGTAACCTGAGGACGGAGTCACAGTTGGTATGACAACCGCTGCGCCTTTGACAACAAGTATGGATGATTTTAGGCGTAAATTTGTAACCGTGTTGGTTTATCGCACTAAAGTTCCCTGTTCCCTTCGACTCCACCCATTTAATTTCCAATGTATTCCACCTCACAATGCAGCAAATCCATTGCAGGCCATAGCATTATACTGCAGTGCGGTCCAAATATTATAATAAGATTGATGGCTGCTGCACATTTTCTTGGAGGACTGGCTTTCTTGGTCCTGTCCACCAGCTGCAGGTGAAATACGGCATGCCCATTAGCATGCAGTGGTTCTCCCCGGAGTTAACGGCATACTCCCACAGAATTCCTTCTCCCTTTGTTTTAAGGCAGGCTTCTTAATTACTAGCTGTCCCAACCAGGTTGTAAATGGCTCTTTATTGCCATTCTGTAATCAGAATAAATCCTCAAGCCTATTCATTGGCCTGATGCCCCCTCTTTGATTTACAAATGACCCATGTATTATTAATCCGATGTTTTTCCCCTTTTTACCTCATTACACACCCTATCTGCAAGCAAAGGGCACCTCACAGCAACGTTATCGCACATAACGTTTCTCCAGAATCCTCAGCACGGTTTGTGTTTCGATATGATGGTGTGTTGCGTTGATAACAAAGAATAGGAAAAGGAGCTGCGGTGATATTAATGTGTACCCCTACAGTTAATATGGAGCACATAGCTTTTATCTGCTCTGTTCCTTTGTGCATTTTTTTCCTTTGCTTTAACCTTTGTCTTTGTAGAAAAGACAAGATGCTGTGCGCACAGTGACATGGTAAAGCTGTATATAGTGAGCTTTTAGGCAGGAAATGAAAGTTTATTGCCATCTAGGCAGCTGGGGGTTTTTTCAGTGAATTGTTTTTTAGAGAAGGCAAACAAACCTGAAGAGACATCTTCATGGTGTTGGACTCAAACGCCTGATTTGTTATGATCGTCAAATATATATTTTTACGAATAGAAAGTTTGATATTGGTTACATATCGTCATGCCAGATAATATTCTTATCACTGCTACACCTAAGTCGCTAGTGTCTAGTGTTATTTTAAGGCACAATGTTCAATGGTATGAACTAAAGCTAAACAGCATTTTACTGTGTTTACTAATTTAAACGTTACCTGAATGAGAAAGGGCTCTATGTGTGTCAAGGACATGGAGAAATGCTGGTGGAACACAAGACAGAAAGAAGTGCAGTTCATTGGGACTTGTCATTTAAAACTGAGTAAACATCTCACTGCAACACAGCTCGTGGGAGCTGCTATTACAAGCTCTTAAATGAAACTGAAGATGGTTATCGTAGAGATGCACGTTCTTTCGGCTCCTTAAACCACTGGACCGTCCAAACATGGGAATAAAATAAGACGTCTTTATTGACCCTTTAGTTTCACATTACGGCCTGAAATGAGATCATCGGAATGATAGAAGCTCTGATCAATGCTACAGTGGAGCAGTGAAATTAATATAAGTCATGGCTGTATTGACAAAGCCTGTGGCACAGAGAGGCTGTCTATAAGAGACGCAGGGTGTATGCAGTCATACAGCCCAGAATTACGTGCCTGTGCAAGCTTGTCCACTTTCAAGTATTTTGTGCAGATAAATTCAAAATGTAACGTGGAAGGAAGTGAAACACTAGGGAGATTACAGACCAGCAGGAGCTGAGGTGCTACTTAATAGCGCATAGCGAATTCACTAACTAACTTAGCTTGTTAGATAACAATAAGGAGGTGGTGCAATAAATGTTGAAGCTGTGCTAAATTAGTAGACCGCCTCCCGAGCTTGTAGAAAATGAACGTGATGGCACATGGTCCTTGTCTAACACGTAGCGTGGAGAAGAAAAACGCCTGTAAAATAGGATAAAGCTGAACACGGAGCAACCGTTCGCTTTGTCTTCTTGCTGCTCTGCTGTTTCATTGTGCAAGAAATGTACAGACACTGAATGCAGTCATCAATTCTTATCAATATGCTGCCTCAAGTCCATTGTGCTCACAGTTTCATCTTCTTCAATTACTATAGTAAATTGGCTTTGAAGGCTGAGAGTCAACTGAAGCTGTTAATTTTTAATCAACATTATGAGTGTGCATTGGACACATTAAGTAATTCATTATCTTTCCTGATATTGTGTTTGAAGGGGAAAATCTATTTAATAGTACCTGCAGCGGCATTCGTTCTTTCAGACTCTGTGTGTTTAAGAAGGGGAACTGTTTAACATTGCACCCCATGTCTTGTGTTGTTCAAACAATGAATAACAAAGAGGGCTCAAGGAATTTTCCGTACGGAGAGCAAAGACGCTTTACATATCCACAATCTGTCAGAGAAATAAATAAATTACCCCGGTGCTTCTTCAAAAACAAACAGCTGTCAAAAAGTCACTCAAAGGGCGCCTCACACACACCTCTTCCCCCGCCGGAAATCAAATCCCAGCAAAGAGCAGCCTTTTATTTCCAGTTTTTTGTATTTTATTTTTATTGCACCATTCCTCTGTATGTTTTCATCTATGAACCAAATCAAGCAAATAACATCACAGGAGGTCTCTTTGTGTTTTAATGTGACTTCTGCTGTGCACTATCTCACTACAGAGTAATCCTGCTGTAGCCCTAGGATGTTCCTGTGATCTCAGCTTTGAGAGACCAAAGGAGACTTGGCAATAAAAATGCCATTATTATCATGTAATACCTGGCACTAAATGCAAATAACATGAATTAGGAAGGAGCGAGCAGTTTGTCAACAAATAAAACAGTCAAAGATGAAAGCACAGCAATGTTTCCTCTGTTGTTCTCTGAATAGTGAAGTGGGTTCATTTGCATGTCTGCTGCTTCTGAATCTACTGACTGCGTGACTGAAGCAGGAGCAGATCAACTTTACTGTTGCCCACTGAATTATCAGCCTATATGTTGGTTTAATGATAAACTAAGCCAGTAACCTATAGTTAAAGTTCTCTGAATCAAATATGTGATATATATATATATATATTTACGCTTGACTACAGGATCAAGGCAAGTTAGCGAGGATTCAACCCTTTTTAGTGACACAGTAATTCTATAATGTAGAATAAATACCAGTATCATGTTACACACAGTCTTTCTTTCTTGTCCATTAACCAAGTAAGTTACGGTTAAGTAAAGTAAGGAGGGTTTATCCCTAACAGTGCTAAACACAATAATATGAAAATGTTTGTACTGAGAAACTCGACAGTCCTGCTGAGATGAGTGTGAAATTAGAGCACATACTAATTACATATATATTACATACATACATATATAGCGTTTATTTATGTGAGCTATTAGCAATCAGATCATGCTTTGTTACTCTACTAGTAAATGTGTGTGTAGTTCTTTATCTTTCCATCATGAGCCCTGTAAGAAAGACACAAAGTCCACTGAGGGAGGATGATATGCAACAATTACAAATTGATTTTGGAAATAGAAACAAGTGCACCGATGCTAAATGCTAAACTGATGGTTGAAAACCAAATGTGTGAAGACAATAAGGAAGTGAGCAAAGTCTCTCCTCAATGTAACTGCCCCAGACCAGCATCACTGCTTTATTCATGGATTTTTCAGACACTTGTATAAGTGAATCTTTCTGCTCTGCTAGCAGTGCTGTTCAATGAGTCTGGCTGAGGATGGAGAATATTGGAAGATACTTCTAGACAAGAATAAACATTTGAAAAAAAAGTTCAATATCGTTTCCTTAATCACACACAGTACTCTGGTGTTGAACTTAAATTGGTGGTCTAACAGTCCTTCACCCACCTCGAAATGTTACCTACAACAATGCAATCTTGTTTGAGGCTTAGTTGCACAGGAATGTCATTTTATGAAACAGTGTTGATTAAGAATTAAAGCAATGTGAAAATGTGGAAATGTGAAAATCGTCCATTAACCTTCTGTGATTTCAACAACATGACGGAGCAGACGCAGCACAGTATACAATGTACCCACAGACTAATGATTGGTCTAAAATAGAAAAGATAAGCGCCACAGAATTTTGTCTAATTACAAACACATCATTTCTGTTCACTTTAATGTGTTCCCTTTTACACAAGTTTTGTCCATTTTGTTAATGAGCACATGTCTGAAAGGTCACGCTGACAGTTGACAGCGCTCCTGGGTCTTGACTACATTAAGCTGTCTTGCACTGAGGTGCTCTGTAAATACCTCAATCCAGTCTGACAACATGATTTTCATCTGACATCGAGACGACTGGAGGCTCTGAGCTCTTCACTTCCACACTTCATGAAGTCATTTATCCATGTAAATCTAGGTTATTCTGAGAAACACCTCTTTAAATGTCTAAAATAATCATTTAGTGCATTCCACACAAAACGTATTGCTGATTGCACTTTACTTCTTTACAAATGTAGTGTTTGGGAGAGGTGGTTGATACTACATAGCAAATGGCAAAGAATAAAGTGAGATGCAGCCCTGAAAACAAGAGCATTTTAGTGTAAAAATGGATTTGGACATAATTCAGTTTTGAGGGATCTCCAGTGTTGTAACTATATACAGAGCAAATTAAAGGGGTAAGTCACTGCTTTAACATTGTTTGGCAGTGCCTCTCATCCCCTCAAGGTTAAATAAAAGTGACAGAATACAGACAGCAATATTTAAGCCCTGGGCATAAAGACAGCATCAGCTCCCTGGTGCCAATAAATGTACCTACAGTATTGTCCTGAGGCGTTAGCACATCCCGTGGTGTTTCCTGTCCACGGTTTTCACGGGTAAATCAACACTGAATTTAAGCAGGTAATCTCCATTTACTGTCAGAGGCAGAACACCTGCTTTGACATACTGTATGATTTGAGTGTGGCGAGAGATGCAACACGCTGGAAAGTTTTGACTCCTACAGAGCAGAGCAACAGTAGGATAGAACATATACCTGTGTCTGAGCGCAGGTTTTGCAGCTGGAAATAATTTACTGGTTCCAGTATAGAGCAGATCAGTGTTTATGTTATGTTAAGACCCCACAGAACAGGTTTCCAATTAAAAGTGATGGCTATTTGTGGGTGGTGATAATTGAAAATGGAGTGTCTAACCCTGTGAATGAATCACTCTGAGTGCTGGACCACAGTAGAAGATGATTAATTGAGAGTAATGCCAATTTACTCCCCAGCTGATTCCCTAAAAAAAATTTTGTCTGTTTTACAAACTGACTTAATTTGCAATTCATATTGAGACAAATTAAGCTATTTTCAAATCAGATATCAATATAACTTAACACATACTTGGGGACAGAAGCTTGTCATCTGTAGTATCTATTTATTTTTGCTTATGTTAATAGAATGTTTTTTTAACTCTGCATACGTCATCTTCACTGAGATTGAATTTTGACACACATAAACCCACAACTTCCATCTTCGCCTTGAGATGCCGCTCAGCATGCAGTGCAAGGCAATTCTCTAGTGTTGCTCAGTCACGCTGTTTTCCTTGCTGTGCGCCTGTAGAGAAAGCGGCCCATGCAGCTGACCTGTGCAGCGGTGTGTCTAGATGTCTAAGGACTGGCGGGCTGGTCGTAAGGGCAGGGAGCTTGAATTATGGATTTATTCCCATATTTGTGCCTATTTTATGAGTTTAGGGGCCTGTGTCTGAAAGAAAAGTTTGTATTCAATTTTCATGGACGGTTGGCTGGCACCTAAAGTGGCAAACTCCCATCAACGATTACCCAGTCACAGCTAACCCTTAAATGAAAAATCAGCATTATGTCAACTTTTCTTTCCTATTCAATGTCAATTTTTTAATTTTTTACAATATGAACTCTTATGTTGTCAAGAGATGGGCAATTCTTGTTTAATAAATATATATTTCAATAAGGAGCAAGGGCCAACACAAATGCTTCTTAGACCTTATTCTAGGATCCATTAGTGTTTGTTTCCACAAACCATCAGTCCACCGTCCTCACTGCCAGTGTGAAAAGACCAAAACCAGTCATGTCCAGCTCTAACAGGGTATTCCAACCCTTCTGCCCACTTCACATCCTCTTTTGATTAATCTGAAATGTGCCATTAAATATGTGGATAAATAAGTGCAACAAGTAAAATATTTATAAATGGGTGGGTGTGCATCTTAAAAATACTTGTTAATAATAGAAGATTAATAGATATACTTTTGAAACCAAGGTTAATTACCTTATTTTTCAGTTTTCCTCTGTGTGTAACTTTATCGTACCGTCATCTGCAAACTGAAGCAGAATTTTTATTGAGTATTTTGCTGCAATGTAAATGTCAGTGTGTACTCGGGTGTTGGCTTGTTACCACTGCTGCTTTCTTTCCATTGTCATAGCAATATGTCTCGCCTCTAACAAAGTTTTGTGGATTCATGCCCTTGCATATGTGGATGCCTCTGCTGTGGCTTTACTGACTTAATGGGTGCTGCAGTCTTAAATGTATACTACATAGGTTCATTAAGTAATTATCTAACATGTACATGACATATGACAATCCTGACCAGTTTAATAAACCTGTGTTACAGATGGGCATGGATGTTTTCAGTGTTGCCAAATGGATGGTAGAGAAAAAAAAACAATAGAGAATACATGAAGTAGAAGGAAGTGCAGGAAAAGAAAATTCAAATAAAGCGAAAAAAGTTCTGGCACATCAATCCTCTTGGCCAGCTGTCGGAGGTGACATTTCATTAGTACACTTTGTCAATAGAGAAATTGTCTGCAGAGAAAGCGGTTGGGTGTGAGTAACAAGGAAGGACAGAGACACACAGAGAAAGAGAAAGCCTATGAAGACGAGGAAAAGAGCACAGTCCTTTTTCATTAGACCCTTCCTGATTCCAGCCACTGGAAATCACCAACGCTGTGGCTGTAGGCACGATGAGAGAGTAGGTGGTTGTCCCTCGTCCATTTTAAGTCCCTATCAATCATCCATCCCTCGCTTTTTACCCCCTGCTGATGTGGCATCTCCAGCCCACGTGTCTTTCTGCCTGCTCAGGGTCCAAGAAAGTTGTCGTTCAGCCGTCCTTCCACCAGCCAATTGGCAGATACATTTGAAGGAAAATCACCGGCATAACAACTCCTGCCATTTCCCATAATGTCCTCATCCATCAATTAAGAGGTTTCCAGTAGTGGGAGATGGATATGGCAGAATAGGGTCAGACTTTTTGATGACTATAGCATGGGGGGAATAGAGGGCCTTGCTGTTACCCCCATGTAGGCCCATAATCACAGCAGTGGCTGCAGGGAGTTCGAGGCAGTAAGGGCACAAGACTCAGACTGCAGATAGCAGCAGTAAATGATTTTTGAGAAGTTTTGAGAAGTTCTAATGCAAAGTGGCAGCTTTTAGTGAATCTGTTAAACCATTTTAATATCCTCAGTTAAGCTCATAGAAATCAATATGTCTTTTGAAAGAAAGACTTGAAAACAAATCACTTATGAACAGCACTCTAATTGAACTCTCACGAACATTGTAAGACGTGCACATAAGTAAAGTGCTGTCAAGCTATGTTGTAGCAGTAGGCTTCATACTACTGAAAATCATGTCAAGGTTACACTCGCTGGCCATATAGAAGCTGCCTTTTTTCCAGTAATATGTAAATACGTTTGTGCTATGTGAATATGATTTTTTAAATCTATTTTCAAGGAAAAAACTGGCTTTTAATTTAATTAAGAATTTAGTTTGAAGGAGACAGTAATGGTGTATTTATTTTCATGATTGACTTAAGTGACCCACTTCCCATTAAACTAGAATTACTACATTGCAGTTCTATGCATCATGTCTGTCCAGACTCATGTTCTTATAAGTTTATGCATGAGTCAAAGTGAAAGTTTGCGCCACAGGAGTTTCTGAGATATAGTATTGACGAGGATAAGACATCCATAAGGTCACAGTCAGCTTTGGACACTAAAATCTAATCAGTTCATTATTTACTCCACATTGACAGTTGTGGCAAATTTGAAGAAATTCCCTCCGAGCCTTCCTTAGGTCTCGTGTTCATAAGAAGTGGGTGGCCTTATGGACAGAAGGACGGACATAACATAATGCATCCAGCCCCAGCTAATGCCGATGCGGAGCCATAAAACCGCTACTGACTTTTTTATGCTCCAAAGCAATCTGCATTTAATCAGTTGGTCAATTTTCTTTTGTCTTTTCTGTCTTGAGTTTGCAGGGTTTAGTTTAATTTGTGTTATGATCACAACTTTGCTAAATCTGAGAGGGATTCTTAAAAACGAGGGCTTGCCTGCTTTTCTGTTTTTGAACCCTGTAAATTAAATATATTTTTGTTCTGCACTGTTGGTTGGACAGTACAAGGAATTGGTGATTAATAATACTTTACTTTTTTGGACAGTGCATGAAATTTACACAATCAAAGGATATCTTATCCACAGTGTTAACTTACACTTATAGTGTGGTCAGCTTATTGTGACTTTAAATTAAGCGTTTACTCAAACATCAACCAGGTCTCAGACACATCATTCATTTGAAACTATTTAATTTAACATAACAATAATAATTTTAATCACTCTGTTTTTTTATATATTTATAAGCATCCAGATATGTAAATATGCAGCACCCGCCTGCCAGATTCCTCTTCCAAGTGTTCCAACCCTTCACAGCTCACTTAGCCCATATTCCCACAGCATGTCAGCTCAGTCTTTACTGTTACTAGTTCAACAGTGATCCACTGGGCTTCCCGTTGACTGCTCCTACACTGCCTGCTCTTAGACGCTCGCAAGATGCACATCATAGACAGCAAAAGGGGAAGAGTCGTCAGTCTTCAGTCTTTTCAAGTGTAGAGCGTAACACCTCGAGGCTTTCACCGTGTGAGACAGCGTTTCCAGATCAAGACATTTCTGCTTTTCATGTTGGTCCAAGATGTTTTTCTCTTCTTATTTGCCCATCATGCTCCACGGGGTCGGCACCATGCTGGGACACGCTAACACAAAAAAGTCAAAATAAAACAAAAAAGCTGTGTCAAAAGCTTTAGTTTAATAGTTTACGGTTTGTGGCTGGGAGGGGGGGGGGGCTGAGTCTGACGATAATTAGACCTTTTGGGGTAAACAAACACAGCACTCTGCTGTTTTGGAGCAGTTGGTGCTGTCTGTTGTGTTAATTTGCATCACTTGACAGTAGATAAATAATAATTAAGTGGTGATAATCAGGATGAGCGTGAGAGACTCGTGTTGCCCCAGAAGGACCCTCACCTCCGAGTATGTGTGTCCATTGGCGGTAGCTCTATAATCGCGTTTGTTGTTTCTCACTAACTAGTTTTACTGTAGAGAGAGACAAAAAAAACGGAAAAGTGTGAGGCAACAAGCAACAATAGAGGGGGAGTCGTATTTCAGGTTGTCAGCGTTTTCCTCATTAAATGAATACACAGTGTTGCGTTGTACTCAAACAATTAATTTGACAGTTGACAGAGAACGAGATAAAAAGAGAAGCACTTTGGTTATTAAGATAGATTATTGTTGAAATTGTGAGATTGTTAAAGTGTCAACAAATTATTTAATATAGCATTAAATAAGATAAAGCTGTCTTTTCGTCGCTACATTTATAGCAAAAGTGTAAATCTGTTTCAACTAAAAAGAAATGGCAGCTCAAAGAGAGTTGTTCTTTTAATATTGTTAATGAAATTTGTCAGGAAAGGGCTCTGTCTCACAAAGATAATATACTGTGTTTTGCAATGCTAATGAGAGTCTGAAATATCACTCTTTTAACAAGTCAAGAAAAATCTACTTGAGGATCATCTATTAAAGCATGAAGTTTATCACAGCTCGACAAAACAGCCTGTCTTAGAGTTTGTCATCAAACCATTTATTTCCCTGCGTATTGACTGAAGAGCCTAGATGATAATAGTAATCTTTTTTTTTGTTTAAATGTTGTCTGATTTCACCCACAGAGGGAAATCAGAAGACGAAAGGGTTAGGGGGGGGTCTTTAGCTGCGAGTGTGTGACTTTGTTTTATGGGTCTGATATTATTTTACTCATAATTAATGTTTTTCTTTCAGATTCTGTGGTTAGTTGTTATATAAAATACATCATAATCTTCTGTGTTTTAATGTTACATTAGCCTTAGATTTCTCACATTTTTGTGTGTAACAATACAAAGAAACAGCCTGACAGAGCCCGTTTATGTGCGTGGACGGTGAAACAACACACAAAAATGTTGTTTGTGTTATGTGATCAACATGGCGCTAAGCCCATAATGAGATGACAGTGACCTTCCAAAATTTTGCTGAGGGGAATTTTAAAAACTTGTTTTAAGTTGTAACCGAAATGGAAAAATAAAAAAATTAATTCTCATTTATCACAAGTTGGGTTTTATTTTAGTAGTTTTGAGATTTGTAATGTAAACGAATAAACGCACGATAAACAAGCTGGTGGGTAAACTCATTCGTTTGCAGGTTATTCATCATAAGCCAAAGTATAAGTAAAACTCTAGCTTTATTATAAATCAATGCATCAGTGTCTGTACAAATAAGCCATCTAATATATTTCAGTCTGGTATAGTGTAGACCAGCCAACCAACACTGTCCAAAGAGCCATGCTAGTAACATGACTGAAAGCCCTTGATTTTTTAAGTGCGCTTTTGATGTACAACGTTCTCCAACAATGCAAAGCACAAAGGAAATGGAGGAGATGTACAAAGTGAAAACTAAATGCGACAGCTTCAAGAACACATCAAAAAGCAAAACTTGACTGTAATTTGTGGAAAATGTTTATTGCTGCCAATTTAAGTTTTTACTCTTTTTAATTGGCAGTGGTATTTTAAAGTTACACTTTGATTAATATCTGACAAGTTGTATCTAATTAAAGTGTAAAACATTAGACTAAACTATATAAAACTGATTGTGCGGACAACCTGAGGGGGTGTATAAAACCATCTTATCATGTGCATGTGTTGTTTATTTTTAACAATTTCATCATTTTACCAACCTAGAAAAACTAGGATTTGAGTTTATTTTAAAGTGCATGTTATCACTTAATATGCTCTAATGTGTCCAATAAGATTGAACCTTTCTACATCCGCTGTCTCAAACACATTTAACAGTCCATTGTGGTGATTTAGCAAATCCCGGGTGATGTATGATTGCAGCCTCTCAGTGGCTTGTTTATTTACATCACAACCTGACACGATGAACAGATTTTGATTAACTTTCCTTTTAAAACTCACTTCATTTATGCCCCCCAGTCCTCTGCAGGGAACCTCAGTCCCCTGAATGCCGCGTCTCTGAAACAAATGTGCAACAGGATAATGGAGAAACTGTGAAAAAAAGGTTTCCAGAGTTTGCACATTGTGTTAAGACACCATTTAAAGTCCTGTCGATACCTGCAGCAGAGTATTGATCTCCTGAGTCTTCTTGAAGGCTCAAAACTTTACAGCGTATTGATAGATTATGTAGATTCCCTATGCGGTGTTTGGATGAGCTGTCTATGCCACGATATCAGACCATAACAACAATCTCATCTATGTATGTGATTTGAGTTGTTATGAGTTTTAAAATAGGCTTCTGGGCTGCCACAGCACGCTGCAAATACACTGTAATTTAGGAGAAATTACAGGTAAAGAACACTCCGCATCCACCCCATCTGAATCTATACGGGCTTAAATTTACAGTCGTAAATATTTTGACACAAAAGCTTATAAAGTTACCGAGATTACTTTCTCGGTTTCCTTAAAGTAATGCAGGTGTTGATGCTTCTTTGAGGGGAAAAACAGGATTAGGGAGTAAATTGCACTGTCACTTTGTGATGGGTACTGAGGTTGTATTTCCCTCTGACATTACTGCTGCACAGAATGACTTAAACACAGATGACAAGGTGTTGCTATGGAGACCTTGGTGAGGAACCTGCAGCAGGCTATCCACGGACACTTTATGCAAACACAAAGATGAGTGTAGTTATAGCACTGTTTTGTGGAAAACATCAAAGGCAGCGAGGTTAAACACTGTTTCAGCAGCCCTGGCTGTTGCTAATTTAAACCGTCTAAACAGACGATATCAAATGGTGTTCAGGCGACATGAACACTGGAGCCTTAACTGTGAAATAACTAAAGCAAAAATACAAAGCTATGTGTCCAGTCATTTGTGCCAAGAGATCTGATTTGCATGCAAAATATAATAATAATAATCATCATCATAATAATAATAATGGGAGCTGTTGCAGAGTTCCATTAAGTCTTCTGTCAAATCCAGAGCCTAGCAAATAAATTGGCCTGCCAGATATTATCACCAAATATTAGCTTATCACACATATATTAAATTGTTTAATAATACTGATATTGGTGATTCTCTAACTTTACCTCAATAGACCCACCACGAGGTTGACATTTGTGCTTTTAAAAGGAGAATAGTATATAGTCATATAGTATATTTAGGTGTGTGTTCACTGATATTAAACAGGATATTAGAACATGAACTACTCAGCCTACTGGTAGGCTTCTGCAAGCCAGCCAATCAGAACAGAGTGGGCGTAAGAGCCCCAAAAGTAAAATCTAATCCCGACATTTAAAATGTACAATGTCTCAATAAACTGGATTGCGATGAAATTTGATACCCACATCCACGTTCCCATCAAAATCAATTGTAGTAACTCTGTTGGCCGTCATGGTTTTTAGTATAGTTCTACTAATAAATCTGGACCCTTAATTTTGTTTTATGACTTTAATGAACAATTAATATATCTGGATCATCCATTTGTTAACATTCGTAAGCTCATATTACTTCTATTTTAGGTACATGCATTGACCCTGGTAGTTGGTTTGGTGATTTGCTCTCACCTGTTGCCCCTAACTTCAGATTGTTACAGCCGTCACAAATCTAGTCTATTGATCCTGTTTTCTGTCTCAACATTTGACTATGTACTTGCGCCGATTAGTGTATGTCTGTGGTAATGAACTGTAGCAAATCAAACGCTAAAAACGTGTGATTCAAACTCATTTTATAGCAAGTTGTCATGTTAAAAAATTAAATTCCTCCAGTGTGTTCACAGCTTCAGGTTTTCTGCAGCAAGTGGTAATTTGTGATTTGTCGTCATGACCCACATAAAAACATAGTTCCTGTCTTCATTTCTCTTTGTTGGTAAAATGACCTAAAAATTGAATAATTCTGGGGACTATGCAAATAGGCAAAGAAAATGACCATTATGATTATGCATCATTGAAATTCAGATGAAAAAGATGAAGCCCCTATTTTGTAACATCCATCAATATGGTAATTTTAACATTTACTCCCCCTGTTCACCATTTCTTGGTTCTGTACTTTCTACTCTCTGAGACTTGAAAGCACTGCAGCAGCTTGAAAGCACATAATACACACACACACACGCCGTAGACACAAACACACACTGCGGCAGGTTACGGTAAAGTCGCCGTTTTTCTTCTTTACCTACTTATTCCGATATTAACTTTCCAAAATATTAATCACCAAATTATCTTTTGGCACAAAGTTTCATCTGATTTGCTCCAGGTGCTTTCGACTCTAGATGATCCCCGATGATCAACTAAAGTATGTAAATAGCAGAAGAGTCTTTGTAATAATTACCCAATTTTACTAACACAAAATTGCATCCATAACACTGCATCTTTTTTTAAAGACACAGTGTCATTTAGAGTGAAATGGAAAGACTTAGCAGTAATATTAGCAAAGTTTTGTGGAGACAGAGGTAACTAGAGCCTTAAATGTTGGTATGAACAATAATTATGTAGTAGGTAGTCATGTAGGTAAATATGTTAATCATATCAATATTTCCCTGTTGGACATTTTGGGCAATCATAAGAAAATTCATGTTACCTTATGTTTCTGATGGTATACAGACTTTAAACAGCAGCACTGGGGTTTGGTAATCTGTTTGAGCAGAAACCATGACTTGTGGATGACAATGAGTAGCGGGAGAGAAACACTGGTTCAGTGCATCCTAAATATAGCTTCCACAACAGACACTACCAGGTGGTTATTTTACCTTTTCTCAATTAAATGAGCTGATAAGTTGCAAGATTCTTTGTCATCCAGGTGAGGTTGTCTGGAAGCTCAGTCATGGCAACAACAAGTCCTTCTTTCTTTGTTGATTGCTGTCTTGTTCTTGTTAACAGAAATAAGTTTCCATGACTCAACTTCCAGACCTGTTGTATAATATCGAAGTCCACAGTGTGACAGTTTACAGCCACCTTTCTTTAAAGCATTATAAAACTGAAATAATGTTGTAGGAGATAGCATCTCGTCTAAGATGTAAACACTGAGTCAACTTAATAATTAATGTGTTTTGAGGTGCATCTGTAAATACAAACGAGTAACAACCTATAACTTAAACACTGAGGTCTTTACCCTGTCAATGGCAATATTGCCCTAAAAAAACAACAAGTAACTTCTAGTCCAGGTCGGCTACTTCCTGTTGAGATTGACAGTCATATGTTGTCATATTGTGGTGCAATAAATAACATATTATTTCTTACTGACCCTAGAAACAAAACCTAACTCACAATATAATGCAATATCCAGGAACATGGATAAAATATGTTTTCCAAACCTTACCTTCATTGCATGTTAAACATCATAGGTCCTTTTATAAGTTTAATATCTTGTTTTAAGTTTTATTTTGTCGACAACCCAGTATGTGCATAAAAATACCCACATACTATCAGCAAAGGATGTGAAGTGCTGTAACTCTGAGTCATAGAGATAGCTTAAGTTTAAGCTTCAAGCAGCCAAATCATTTCATTTTTGCTATTCATCAGACTAAAAGCGATAATAAAGAGGAGTACTGCTGGGAAAATTGTTGCAGTGCTCTCTGCATCAGCAACACACGGTTAGGTTTCTCCTCTTCTGTCTGACTAAAAATAAAGCTGAATTGCAGCCAGGGAAGGTCAGCATGGATTATGGAGCGCTGCGCTCCCCGTGGAAAAAGAGTTGTTTGTTGTCCGTCCCAATGTCAGATCGAGAATCAGGAGGGAAAGTGCCTCTCTCAGCAGGTCCAGACTTCCTGTCAATGATAATCCAATGGAATGGCCGATCTGGGCCGGATGGATCGAGGCCAGCGCGGATGAGACAAGCCGAACGTCAGGATGACGCTTGTGTAGTGCTCAGAAACTGTCCAAGCTGATAAAGCAAGTAGAAGAAATCAATTGTTTACACAGATCACAAGCTAGATATGGCTCTTTTTAATTTAAAATAACACCATTAGGTGACAGGACATTAATTAGATTCAGCAACGTATGCCGTGCTTTAATTAGGCTGTTTAAATGAAGGGAGGGTTTCCCTGTACTTAAGAGAGCAAAGTAGCCTGTGCCCTTTCAGTCAGGTCAGGAAAGTAACACTTATTCTCTGAAGGACATGAGCACATCACACTCCTAGTGTGAAGTCCATACCAACACCTACTGCAATTGTACATCACCTAGGGAGCTGCTTTAAAATAATTTATACGTTCCCTGGAGTTGATTCTAGGCCAACCGGAGTTGTAGTAGACTAATATTACATTGAATTTGGTTAAAGGGGAAAATTATTCACCACAGGACCTAAAATAACACCAATAGGAGCTTGGCAGAAATAGAGGACACACCTGTGTTTGCTGACAGGACGCCCCACACTCAGGACCATCACATCCAGATGGTGAAATCTCACAGAGTTATGGGCTAAGCCCAATTACTGGAGCTGCAGAGTTAATCTTCATCACCAGTACGCTTTTAAACACTGTCCAAGATCTCGTCTGTGTGTTTTGTGGAATGAGCACAAACAACACCTGGCAGCTCAAACGTCTTAGCTTTAAAGAGTAACTGCACACAGGAGAAATAATCTTGCCTGGGTTAACTTTGCTTTGATCATCGATGTGGATACACACCTAGATCCTTTCAACCCACAGAGGTTAGAGCAGCCCTAAAGCACTTACAGTCAATTCCACGATGTTGTGGTGTGACTGAGCAAAGTGCCAATACCGACTTACACTCTCACTCGCACAAATGTGCAATCAAACTTATGTTTAGGTGGTGCAACGTGCTGCTGGTGGTTGTCTGACCGTCATTAGTTAAGGCTAAAAAAAAGATGCTGGGAATAAAATGTTTCCCTGAATCCTTCATAGTCAAAAGTTTTGGATTGGCATCATGTCTTTAGCTAAGTGCCTCCACCTGTGTGAGTTCGTTCAGTCATTTACTTCTTTCACCAGAGGAGAACTGCTGGCAAACATGCTGACAAAACCCCCCGGGATTAAAGGAGTTTGTTACTGTTGTGGCTCCAACATCTGCCTTGATCTTCTCATCATATCACTGTGCTGTTTGAACTTGACGTTGTGGAACAAATTCAATTCAAGTTTCCACCAATTGTTGGCTCAGGTTTCTGACACAACTTGCAAATTTCAGAGATGTGATGCTGATCTGTTACCTGACTATTTCTAAATGACAAAGAGAAGTTTGCAAATAACTCTTCCCCAGGCTACAAGGTGTGAACCTTTTAAATAATGATCTCAAAAAAGCTCATTTGTTTTAGCATAAGTTAACATCTGATGCACTAATTTGTAGGTGTGAACTGGAGCTACTTCAACTTACAAAAACCACTCCACACAAGAAGAATGTGCTTAAGGAGCTTTCAGAGGATCTATGATCAAGAATAAATGATTTACATGAAGGTTACAAAGTGATGTCAAAGACTGTTGGACTGTTGGGAAGTGGGCATCCAGTCAACCCCAAGAACACAACAAACACTTATTAATGAAGTAAACAAACTAATGTTTAAAGAAAGTCTTCAGCATAATTTGAGAATGTCTGTTCGTCAGCCGTGAAACTCAGCTGCAACAGGACAATGACCGAAAACACAAACACGTGCCTTTTGGAGTGGTCAAATTGGAGCCCAGACCTCAACCCAATAGAGATGCTATGGAATGACTTTAAGAGAGCCGCACACGAGACGTCCAAAGAATATGACAGAGCTAAACAGTTCTACAGGGGGGAAAAAAATAAAGCAGAAAAACATATAATTCCAAAAGCTTCACATACTTTTTGTTGCCACTGCATCTTGGACAAAATTGTACGACACATCAGTAGTGTCTGCAACATAACCTGAGAGCAGAAAATGATGGATGGAAACTAGCATACCAAAAAAAAGGCCTTAAAGTTAGCATTAGGTTCTTTGTTGAAATGCATCTCACAATGCTTATAATGGAACATATATGCTCCTACATTATTTTAATCACTGCAGCTATTAACATAACAGGTCATTGTATATTCATATAAACAGAACTCAAACTGTATTTTCACACTTTCACACACGTCTATTTTCTGCCTGTGTGCATGCATAACTACAATGACTGTGTATTGCGCCCTGAGTGTTTCTAAATTAGGGCTGACCTACACTATATAATGTGCTGCTCATGCTGTGCTTCTTGTGCAGACACAGTGTTAGCCCTGAGCTACAGTGGAACACCAAGCGACGACAAGCGGCTGATCTTCTAGACAAAAAGCTAGGTTCTTTTGCACCTGTTGTGGAAAAGAGCTCTCAACCCACAATGGGATGAACTGTGCTTTCAGTGCTGCTCCTTCAGAAAACTAGGTTTATAATCACAGCCGCTCATGAAATGAGACACAGAAAATTCACTGTGTCGATGCTCAGAATGGATGCTCATATAATTGTGCTGAATGTGAGGAGTACAAGTGAGTCATTGAATAAATTATGTGCTGAACACCCATCGCTCAATTATAAATGAATACACACATACAGTGCGCTTATCAAACCTCACCTCATTTTGAAGATCATTGCTCATCCGTGTCTTTTTACTTTAGTCAAACTCTATGACTTCCCGGCGTGACAAAGCGCTAACGTCCAACATTACTGACAGTGACAGCAAAGGTGAAGCCGCCCATTCGTGCTCACCTTCTGTGTGATTTGGCCACTTAAGCAGCTGTAATCTTCCTTGTGGGACAATCAGAGAGGGTGTGATTGCGTCCTTGGCTAATGCTAATGTGCAATTGATTGACACATTATGAAGAAATCCATAAGTATGCATATTTAAAACGAAACAGAATGATGAGCCTTGTGTTTTTCTTTTGTTTTTTTTTAATCATCATTCAGAATATTATTTGTATTTGTGAGCATGATTGGAAAAAAGGTTTACTACATTCACATCCACTGCAAAGTAGAAAAAAGCTAAATCCAGGTTTATATTTTCTTTTCACTCTGCCTGTGTGCTTCATCTTACCTACATTTCAGAAACAGCTCCTGCAATCTGATTTATATTAGTGTACTAGTGAGCATAAGATGTCAAGGGAGACATGAGCTGTGTCCAAATTTGTTCATTCTCTCAATTCCCAATCCTCCTTGGCTCTGCTATGCTGTAAATTCTGTTGTCACATAATTGTAAATTGACTTTCCATTTTAATTACTGTATCTCTGCTGTACTGGCCTTAAATCAGTGCTCAGTTTTATACCATGTTCAAGTTGTATGTGAATTGGAGGTTAATTTAATCTCTAATTTAATATGAACAGTCTTCATAAAATAATAAATGTAGCTCAGTTGAGGCAACAAATGAATTAATCATAACATCCTGTTTCTAACTTCAGGTTATAATCATTGTTTCCATAATGACATGGTAAAATAAAACCCATTGTAATGTGTGAATGGAAACAATTCAACCTAGGATTCTTAAATCTGCATGATATTGGATGATTCCTCATCTCATTACTTATGCAGAATATAAATGTTGATTGATTATATCAAAATGAAGAATTTTTATCAAACATTTATCTAGGTTTGTCTTAACTAGACCCATTTACAATCTATACTTTTAACCATCCTATAGCAGCCCTGTTAAAAGATATCACCATCATTGTTGCTACCAGAAGTAGTTGCACCAGTATCATGATGTCTGCTTTTTACTAGAATAGACAGTGTCATGAGACAGAGGCCTCAGAAATGTGCTGCAAAGACAGAGCTCAGTTAACTTTACTGTGGATTTAGTGCCCTCGTTTTTTTCCTGTAATATCAGTGTCATCATCGGCAGCAGTGAGGTCCAACGCTATGACAGCTAGCCTAACTCCACAGGACAGCTTTTAGAATATTACCCTTCACCTGTGATGAGTATTGAAATTACAAAGACCCGTGACAACCGATCCTTTATGTCTGTTGTAATTGTGTGCTCACATGTCCTCCAATGTTAGCTTAAATTCTCAAAAAAAAAAAAAAAAAAACTGCTAAAGGACAAAAGTTGAATCATTTCTAGAAAGCGGGCCTTTAATTATGATGTGCTGTAATTGCAGGTCAATTACTAGATTGAAGTGAAGGTAGGCAGCCTCTGTCTCCCGTGTTTTGGAAATAACCAGCATTGCTAACTGCTGGATTGCCACTGCTGTGACTCAGTCAGATCAGATCATATTTACCATGAACACAGTCAGAGTCATGGTATTAGGTTGGAAATTATGTCATCATAATTCTGGGTATTTTCAGTTTATCTCCAACTACAATATTTCTTAAAGGGATCATATCATTCTTTTGTCATTGTGCATCACACCTTTCTTTAACATTACTACTCAGATACAGTATTTAAGACCAGTTTTACATACCTCAAATAATCATTTTTATAAGAATTATGAAAATGCAGGTTGTCCATGATACAAATTCCAGGTTTTTGACCTTGACCTATTTCAGAATAAGTTTAGATCATGCCAATACCAAGTTCAGTGCCCAGTATTTCTTATTGCTTTTCTCAGTGATTCGCTTTGCTTTTACAAAAGCAGCAAACAATATATCTAAACAGAGACACAAGAGACCTTGGAAATACTCTTACTTTTTTTTTTTATACTCCTCAGACTTTCAACTGTTTCTTTCTGTTCTCCCCCTCAATTTCCAATTACAATTTGTCTGTGTATCTAATCTGTTTTCATTCAGTTATGCATAAGCCTTATCATCCCACGTGTGACCTGATTCGGGGTCTCGTTAACACCATCCATAATAGAAATCAATTGTCCTGAATCACTAAACAATAATTGCCATCAATTTAAAAATTCCCTGGTGTTCAAGTAAAAAAAAGGAAAAGCCTTAGTTGGCTCATTGCTTGTGTCTTACATTTACTATTGGCTGCATTAGATAACGCACACAGATCCCTTACGAGACTCGTCACACAATCAAATGCTGCCACAGGCCCTCCTGTCCTTTACCATTCCTTGTGGACACACGTAAGTGACAGGGTGATGAGAGGGAGGCATGACTGCCCTTTCCTCTACATCTTTGTGACCTTTTTAAAATTTGGAAATAGTGCTCTGGGCTTTGAGTTGGGCTAGTGATGCTGAGAAATGAGCTTAGCTCTAAGAAAATTATACAGCACTTAAAAGAAAGGCCTTGGTAGAGCATCAGCCAACGAGATGATGGCTAGGATAAAAGCACTCGGTAAACAAACCAGTAAAAACACAAACCTCTAAAACTAAAATGAGGGTCCTACTTCTTGTCTGTATTTTTTATACACTATTTTGATAATGCAGATACTGTGCATTATTTAAAGAGTGTAATACTCATTGATCATATTTGGGGAAGAGACTAAAACCTTCAGTCAATTGCATCTTTTAACTATTGTAAGATCTGTGGCTCCAGAACATGATTTAGCTTAATCATCTGTCCTTTACAACTCTGTTGTTGTCTAATAATCATTAAAAACCCATTATTGGACCACCCAGTTACAGTAGGTGACATGTTTCTTCACTCCAAATGAAATGGGCACTCCACACACAATTATATTGGCAATCATGACATCCTTTCCAGACAACTAAGTGGGCCTCACACAACCATAGAGAAGATGCGAAATGGCTTCAACATTGATGGTGTTTCAACGAGCCAACCAGAAGCTGCAGAGGCAAGGAAGGCTAGCAGAAAGGAGCATCTAGTTAGCTGAGCTCACAATATCATAAACTGATTTTATAACAAAAATGAATAGTCCTCTCAGTTTGACTTAAAACATGTGGGTTAGTGCCATGCCGTTCACTTCACCAGTGTAATATCTGATGCGATTGTGTAGCTGTAAACACACCATCACTAGTTGATGTTAGTGGCGTTTTTCCAGTTCAGTGATGGAAACGATGCTTCCCCTGGTGGCTCACTTAAACACAGTTGCCCTTTCAACCTAATAGCTGCCGCCACATTGATCATTCCCCATGCTGTCTGTCACCTCCCGCGTGCCGACCCTAAGCACTGATGAGCTCGGACAGATAGCAACTCTCGCGCGGCAGTCGTCAAAAGGTACCGGCATCCGTGACCTTTACAAGTTTTGGACCACAATTTACTGAAGATTAGCTGAGTCCAACATGTAAATTATCCAGAGAAAGGGCAGAAGAATCAATTTCTCTTTAGTTTAGATATTACTGTATCTGCTGGGAGGGGAGAAGCAGTGGGACAGAACAGAAAACGATTACAAAGATTCAAGAGCAAAACGAGGAGGAAATGAGCAAAACTCAGATAGAAGACATGACCTTTTAAGTTTAAAAAATTAAGTGATGAGGTTCTTTAAGAAGTATGCACTTATGAGTGATCATTAGCTAAAATTTTTCAGTGCCCGTGAGTAGGGAAATGTGCAACCTGATGAGACTTTGTTTCTGTATGACTCTACACATGGCATGGTAGCTTTCTACTGTAATACATTCCCTATGTATGTCTAGTGTTTTGAGTATGCAGGTGTATGAAAACAAAATGGTTTAATGTCTCGCCTCCTGTATCATACCATCTCCATAATAATACACATAGTAAGATGTTGACCTATGGCACAGTATGTCCTCTAAAGAGCTATCATTGACATCCATAATCACAGTGTTCTCCACTCAGGCGGCCGTGCCCTTTAAATCATCAGTTTAGATCTGGGTATCAAGCATTGATAAGCTCTTCTGGATGGCACGATACTTTTTAAACCAATTAGGTGGCCCTGCCTCCCAAGCCATCACCATTGACAAGTAGCCAATGCAATTTCCATAACAGAGCAATTGGCACCCTTAAGGCCAGTCTTACAGCATTCGGGAAGGCGCTGCCATGCGTCTTAACGTTGCTCTCAATTTACGGGTTTGGAAAGTCACATCGTCAACAAGCCAAAGACTTAAATGTCTTGAAAGATTAGACTCAGCAAAGTTTTGAGCTTTAATTGCAAGTCTGCAATAATGTCGTCAGTGTAACTCACAACTGGCTTGATGCACATTACTCCAGCAGTGGTGCTTCTCAAGGACAATTACTAGTTTCCTTCCACTCCCAGCGTCTGAGAACACCGCGACCCCACATTACAGCAACGCAGTGAATCAGCTTTATTGGATTACCTCTCAACCTTGACCCCCTGTTTAAGCAGGAGCAGACCATCTCAATGTGAGAACTCATCTTCCACTGAACTACTTCAACCTCACTAGATGTTCCAGTAATGTATTAGATCCTTTGGACCCTCTGGCAGTTGTTTACGTTGACCTCTGTTCAGCCTACGTTGAGATAAGGGACATGAAAAACCTCCAGCTGCAGAAGCGCAGAATAATTATTATTCACTGACCACATATTTAATCATTAAAGAGAATTAGTCATTGACAACTCACTATGTGCAGCTGTTTTAAAGCAAACATAAATATATACTAATGCTGTTATTTATGCTTTTTAATGATATGACAAAAATATTGTACTATAAATCAAAGCAAATAGATAAGTTTACAAATGATTTGTTTAATGTTTAAATGAGATAATTAACAGTAGTTTTCCTTTTTAATTCATGGTTATTGTTATTATTACCACTGAAACAGATAGAGATAATTTAATACTAAAAATGTTCTGATTTGACAATATATAACTGTTCAGGAAAAGGAGAAGTGTTTGTAGACTAAGCTTTTGTAAATAATTTGAAGTCAAATGTATTTCAAACAACATTTAAAGCCTGTTTTAACATTTCCTTGTTGGTAGATTTAAGTGATATTTGAACAGTCACCACGGGCTGTATGTACATATCATGCAAATGTTTTTTTTTGTTTTTTTTTCAATTATCCTTTTAAATGATTACATTTGCATTAGCAAACATGGTGTGCAAATTGGATGATAGTATTGTTGATTAAAGCAAACAAACAGCTGCTACCAGCTACAATACATTTACAATATTAACAATGCAAACACTGTATTTATGATCAATTTGATGTTACAATGTCTACTTCTCTTTCAAAAAACATCAACATGTCATTTCTATGTGAGACCTAAATGTTCGACTGGTGGTTTGCTTTGCCATTTTGTGTTTGTTTCCCCAATAAACACTGTAGCTCAACGTAAAAAGGTCGGTAAATGACAGCCCAAGTGAATATCGAGCACACGTATCTTCCATAGTTGTCTTCATTGTGATGAATTGTCATGAAATGTCATGATTCAAACATGCCTTTGCCTCTCCATGGTTACTGCTGCCCTTTAGAAAACCGGCAATATGTTGCATTCACAGGCTCAGACCACCACATGAATAGATGTCAAGAGATGTTATCACAAACATTCCAACCTTTTTGAAGTATCAAAAGGCTGCCTAAACATGTCTGAACATGTGGCTGAATTACTTTAGGCTGCTAGGAGCCCACTGATGTCCTTGATGGGATGTGATATCCATGTAATCAATCTTGAATGGGTGCCTCATGCTCTGAACGCTCTTTGCATTATAATTTATATAGATATAGAATCAGGGTGACACAGACAGAAGGACAGTACGGGAGAGAGGAATGTGCCACAACTGAAATCCAACATGCTTTGTCCTTCTTAAACGTCTGCTTTGTGATAAAAGGCTCTCTTATCGTCTTATCGGTGTTGTTTGCTGTGATAACAGGCTGCTGTGTTGAACGGCCCCATTGGTGAACCACTAAGGGCTTTTCACTGATATAAAGGGGCAGAAAGAGGCATAAGACTTTGACTGACAGATAAATCACGGGTGAGTTAAGGAGCATAGGAACGCAGAAAACATTTTCCGCCAATTACAGAATTAACTGGGATTAGTCAAATCAGACATGTCAAATGTCCACCCTGACCAGCATGTTTAAAAAGCTCCAAAATCGTTAGCATGCAAACATTAAGTTGATCCTGAGACAACCCCCTAAAAACCATCAAAAGAGACCAGAAGAAGAACCTCACTTTAACACTGGTCAGGGCATATTTCTCTGCAACTGACACGAAAGCAAAAAAAATAAAAAATAAAAACCTCAATCGAAAATCATTTCAAAACAGCGGGAGAGCACTGTAACAGACTTCCAGGGCAGCAGCAGCGGCAAGAGCTGCTGCATCCACAGTCTCAGGCTCTTCAATTGAGTCTCTCTAGTCACGTAAGGTGCGTGGGCGAGTGAAGGCTCTGGTTTCTGTCTTTGCCGGCCTGTCGGTTTCATCAGCGGGCGCACCGCTCTGTTACTCGACATCCTCCTCCAGAGAAGACACCTGCTGTTTTCATCTTGAAATCTCATGTCGGCCTGTGATCAATCACTCCCTGTCAAGAGAAAGCAATACTGATCCATAGCTGCGGTGTTTGGCTTTTCGGAGCTGGTTGCACCGCAGCCTACAGTGTTTGTTCATCGGTTGCATGTGGCTTTCCTGTATCAATACTCGCAAAAAAAAAAATATCAGAAATTGTCAAGCCTAGAGAACAAAAGCGCCTTTCTATGCAGCTACTCTGAACACATCAGAACCACACAAGATAGAATAATATTTGAATTCTGGTAACTTTAGATGTGCCACAAGAAGGGAAAGGAAAGTAAGAAAGGACAGCCCTTAATGTGGGTGACTTTCCCAGCTAATGGTGCTGTCAGTGGCTAATCACACTGTCAGCTACCATTACCGTTAAGGCGTCCATCTTGTCTCCGTATTCAACTTTAGTCTGAACTAAAAGTGCTTGAATTCTTAGCTGCATACAAAAAGACGAGCTCTGCTTTCCAAATCTCCCTTGTGGAAACTACTACACTACAATATTTCTCAATTTTCATGTGCAGTTATGTTGTTATGTTATGTTTTCTTATTTGCAATTATCTCTAGGCACCATGTATGCAGCCCTATTACTTGAACATTACATTTCTATGCAGCAATACATTTTGTAGGGAACACTGACTGCAACCTGGTTACATTCTCTATTAGCAAAAAGAGTACATGTTGACTATTAACGTAAATGGCAAATGTGCTGATACTGTTCATATTAGTGAAATATTCACAGAAAATATCTGATCTTAACTTTCTGGATGTGTACATCATACATGTCCATGCACAGCTCAAGCTGAACTGCACTAAGGTTTAAACCCAGGACTTGATGACTGTGAGGCAACAGTGTATATGGCTAATTTACAGAATATGTTACATATGCACATATAATATATACGGTGTCATCACAGTTGACAATCAACATTTGCATCAGTGATTTGTGTGCATGTGTGTGTGAAAGACACTGAGAAATGAAGCGAGAGAGAAAACATGTGTACTATACATAGATTGTGTAAACTGCTGATTGTGTTATTTGGTTGATTGTAACGATAACGTGACGTATTTAAAGTGTCGGATTTATTTGACCATCAGTCCACAATCCTAGATTTTCAATTTATAATAGTAAAGAACAGAAAAAGAAGCAAATCTTCACATTTGAGAAGCTGGAGCTACTGATTGTTGGCCACTCCACCCATTAAATATTTTAACACACTTTTTATGTAATTTTGTACAGACATTAATGGAATGAAACCTAATGACTTGAAGTATTTAATACCTGCAGGGCTAATGGTCTGCAATAGTATTTAATAGCAGTTCTAATTAGCACATTTTAGCATGCTAACAAACTAAAGTGGTTTGTTCCACTGGCATCGTGAGCATGTTAGTAGTGGTTAAAGTGCTGCTACACCTGAACCTCTCTGAGCTGCTAACATGGCTGTAGACTCTTATGTTGTGTTTACACAAATACACAGCTTTGGTCCTGTGTGTGTGTCTGCAGGAGCCTTTTGGGCCCAATGCAAATGCCCAAGTGTCAGTCACCAGCATTTTGAGAGCCATCAAAGCCCAATACACAATCACTGTAGTTACACAGGTAAACTCAGAAATATACTTAAAGACTAAAAAGACACATTTCGTCATGATGCACATGTAAAATTTAGTGATGCAGGGGGTTTGGAAGGATGTCAGACTGCCAAAAACTTGACCATATTGACCATATCGTAAGTTATTTTATTGATATCATCACTTTATGTACACTAATAACTTTATGCTGTACACACAGGTGCATTGCAAAAAGCAAAGCTGTTAAATTGCATGTTTGCAAGTTTGCATGACATCATACTTTAATGTACAGTGGTGTCACATTTAACTTTGCCTTTAAGAGACTGCACATTTGTTCCTGTCTCCGCTCTGTTTTTTCACAGCGATTGATGTGTGCATGTTTTTTTTTTTCCCCTTCTCAATTAGTTAAGCCAGATGAACCAAACCCACTTTTTAAGAGGACCGTGCGTCAGATTTCTCTGCCCCTTGTACACCACATCAAAGCGGCTCGTAAATAAATTCCTCCTCCGAAGCCACACAAATCAAACATGCTGGTTGTTGTTTGTCAGCGTGCCAACATTGTGTGCTCTTATTAATCTCTGTAATTTCAACAGACATAAGTGGGGATGCTATCGTTTTTGTGTCACAGGCTGAGCACTGGAACATCGGCTTATTGGTTATGGTTGAATTATTCATTTGAACCACAAGATTGCTGCTTGGCTATGTGGTCCATGTCAATGACTGTCTGGGAGCTTGACAAGTGCTGGGGACGGTACAATGATGGCCGAGTGAAAATGATCCATGCTCTCTCCGCTAACTTTTCTTCATCAGCAGAATTGCAACATTTTTTTTTTTTTTCTGCCAGTGTGATTGATCTTGACCCTGGTCCAGCCTTGCTTTTTTTCATCATCAACCATATTGCACAATAAACCATTTTCAACATGCTCAGATATCTGCTGATGAATTGATCTGCATTGCTAAAGCAATGTAGTGGTTTTTTCGTGTTGATTCATGCTTTAATAGAATTGATCATTTTAAACTGTTTATGCCAGTGCTTGGAAAAAGGTTCTGGACAAGCTGCCAGTGTATTTGAGATAAAACTTTGATTGAGCTGATTTCCTTTCAGACATCTGACTGCTGATATATTAATAAGAAAGAATTCATTCAAACATTTCCTACTTAATGGTGGACATTATTGAAAGTGTAACAGGGCATCAAATCTGCATTTTTGAACATTATTAAGCCATCAACAAAGTGTTTCTACAATAGTCTACAGCTGCAATGTCAAACATATCTTTTCCATTTGTAGAAGTTAAGTATTTAAGCAAAAAAGAACCAAAAAGACAAAACAAGTATCACATTGACAAAAGAGATGGAGAATTTTTTTCTAGTGCTGAAATAAAAGTCAATTATCAGAAAATTTATCACTAATTTTAAAAACTAGTTTATCATTTATTTTATTTTTTAAACAAAAATGCCAGAACTGATTCTAGATTCTCCGACATAAAGACTGTTTTTATCGTGATGAATAATATAAAAATTAAACAATTAAAATTTAATTGGAAGGACATTTTATGGACTAAATTATTAATTGGTTATTTAAAGGGGGAATAAAACAGGTACAATAATTAATAATGGAAATAACTTAAAAATGTGTTTTTTACAACCCAAAATCTGTTATGTGTTAATAAGTCTTCTTATCTAAATCTATAAATTCTTTAATAATTATTTATTTTGACTCAACACAACCTCATTGCCCTCAGTAAAGGGTGCTTTATTAGACATTGGGTCTAAATATTTTTCAGCTCTCTCTCTTCATTGTCTGCTAGTCGTATATTTAGCTGATTGTCGTGTGCAGCCTGTTCTGCCACGGATGTCCACATTCATGCCAGATACGTTTGGCACCACATGGGATTTGACATGAGAGTTTAATTCCATATGTTGACTGAACTGAAGTATAGTGGGGCCCTAAAGCCCACCAATGATAATGCCAAATAAAATGTAATAGCCCCAGAGCCTATGATTCATGTCTTCATCCCTGTATCTACATTAAACAAGCATTGATCGTCCCCAACGCCCACCCTAATCCTAATGCAAAAAATAAAAAAGCGTGCAAACTCCCCCAGCAGATATTCCTCCACTTTCTCTGAGAGACTGTGCTGAGTATGTGCAATCAATACATGCTTTTGGGTGTAAAATAACCTTTTGATGACCAGTGAGGAAATGCAAGCCATTCAGACCGTTTTTCACACACCCTTATTGATTTCCCCATCTGTGTCTCTGCACCCCTCCCCACCCACCACCTACCCCAAACTCTCTGCTCACTCCAACAGCCTCTTTTTTTTTTTTTTTTACTCTGGAGTTCAGTGGAAATCCTCTTTCTTTACAGCTGCGAGTTCAACCACACATGTGGTTGTGAGTGCAGGCACGGGGGTGGTGGATCCTGCTCCACCCATTCTCTTTGCCTCTGTGGTTTTAAAGGTTAGTTTGTCCGGTTTGCCCCCCCGCTGAGGTGAGGAGAAATGTGTCCTGCTGTGCTTACTCAGCTAAGCAACGAGTCCACTTAGTCATTTCGTTTGCTCGTCAATGCTCGTCAAGGAGTGAAGTGAGTGAGTACTGGATAATATTTAGGACGGGAGGAAGTTAGATATAACAAATAATTTTGATACATGCAAATAAAGGTGATTACAGTCAAAACCACAGTGGGATCATTTTCACCCCTTGAGTTCCTGGTCATTTATTTGTTTTTGGGGTTTTTTACATTTTAGTTTTCATTGTGTTGCACAGATAAACTGCCTTTAGGGGATAACGATGGTCCACATTATCTTAAAAAGCCACACTTATTTCCCACTATTTTGATCAAAGTCTCCCTGAAATATATCCTCTGTATCAAAATATTTGAACCTCATGGTCCCTGGTTGTTCAATATATTTAATGAAATATGCTAATAAATCTCCTTTTTCCACCAGAGTAAGCAGCCCTGCTGCAGACTCAGCTTTCTTTGTGGACTTGTGGACCAGCCAAATAAGATTTGTTCCCTACATCATGGGCATTTACTTTGTCTGACGGCTTATTACCATGCCTGTGTTGCAGCATAATCGACAATGGAAGGGAAGGCTAAGACTAATTTGCTAGGTCGTTAGGTTAAGGGTAAAGTTACCACAGGGGACGAGAGTCTGTAGGAGATAAGCCTGTGAAAAAACACAGACAATAGAGACTGAATGGGGGAAATTAAGTATAAGGAGAAGGGAAGAAGGGGCAGTTTTGTATGACAGTTTAATAGATTTGAACAAACACTTTGTATATAGGGCAAAGTGCAGACCTTATAAAAAAGCATCTCAACCTATAGTGACCACAGGATTTTTGTATCAGATTATAACAGATCCTCCGTCACTTCACTCATCACTTGGGTGTGTTGGTGCCCACATGTTGCGAATATTTGTGAATGGTTTTTGAAGTGTGTTTCTGCCGCAGGATATGATAGCTCATGTACCTGAGCGCCTGTGGCTACGCATCTAGGATTCTTCCAGCACGTTGGCGAGGGAGCGTGGCTCAGCAGCAGCAGCTGCGCCAAGACATCGTCATCACTCTCCCCATAACGAGCACAGGGTGAAATGGGAAGGCTGGGCGGTAGGGGTGGGGAGTGCCACTCGGTGTTGAGGGAAAAACCCTGCAGTGACACAAGCTGTCTACATGGACACGTGTGAGAAGCAGACATTCTGAGACTCAGGTGAAGAGTCCTCGTTAATGGAGTTTCATGAACCTTAACTTTCATACACCTATCTACATCTTTGTCTGTCTGTCCAGTATTATGTATTTGCCATGTCTTAGGTACAGCCTACAGTAACAGGCTGTACTGATGATGTCATCACCAGTGAGAAAATACACAGCATATCATAATAGCATGCTCTTTTACCTCGAATCTCTCCATAGCAGCTGATGACAACTAATCGCCCCCTGTTGTTGTTAATCAGTTTAAAGATCTTTGCAATTTCTTAACCGTCACTGCCTCTTTTTTTTCCTTCTTCTGATTCTGAATGCCCAAGAACCTGGGCAGAGAAAAAGGCAATTAAGCTAATGCAGTATGGGTGTCATAAGGTTGTAGATATTTCAAGAGCAGAGCAATTTACCACTTGGAAAAAGAGGAGCGGGCTTGCATAAAACATTCCACTCTCTCCCAGATTTATTATGCTTTTAGTTGTGTTATACGTGATACAATTAGCGGTAGGTGCCAATAAGTCTCGCAGCTCAAGGACGTGGTCATCGCCTGGCCATCTGTCATTAATTGCATTCTCCTGTTATGCGGCAGGAAGGCCGGCGAGCGGGCCCAAGGGGGAAGGAGTTGAGTTGTGTGTCACAAGGCACATCACACCACAGGTGTGGGTTGAACATTAATGTCAGTGTGGATCTGTGCTTTGGCGGATAAAAAATAGGACGCCGGACTTGCCCTAGAAATGAAAAGTTGAAAGTTAAGAGTTGAGTGCTCTCTGATTGCAATGTAACTTTTTTGAGCACACACGTTTTTTGTGTAGAATTAATTGTTGGACGTCTGACATGCAGAGAACATGCAGAGCTGATGGCATTGGAAATTATATTGATAAGAATACATGAATAATGCTTTTCACAAAATGTGTCACGGGACAGCAAAAGCCTGCTCAAGTTCGAAATTCACCATTGCTTTACAGCAGCCTATTATAGACTTATCAACTCATTTGGCTTTGTCATCTTCATTAAGAAGCAAATGGGTGTAGAACTGCAGAGGGCAGCAATGATATGTACAAGGAAGGTCCCTGAGTGCCGTGGTATCTGTGAAAAGGGAGGTTAGACCTGACTGCAAAATTTCCCTCAGTGCTCACACGCAGTGGTAGCACGTATGACTTATTGTCTGTGGAAGAGTCAAGTTGGCTCTTAATGTGCTCTTTTTAATCAAGAATCTGGGAGTAGCTGGCTTTATGGGCTCCTTTTTATGGGCTTTACATTAGTGTGTAGTCTGATATCAGAGTGAAAACAGGACAATACAATACACAGCAGCTGATGTTATTTTCACCGCAGCAGTAATGGACATATTTCTTTTTCGTTTCTGGGGATTGCCTACTGATACTGGTGTTCCTATTGCTTTTTAACAGCTTGTTTCTATGCCCCGGCGGCATGACAGTAGCACCCTTTATCAAGAGCTGTTAAGGTGCACTGTGAAAATTTAAAAGCAGGTGTGAAAAGCTTCATATAGGTCAAATAAACCTGGTGTCAGGCTGATGTGGTCTACTCTACACAGTCTTTTCATTCAGAAATGAGAACAGGATGCTTACCCACAGCCAAGAAATGCAATGATATCAGGAACACATTCTGTAGTTCATACTTCTGCATCAGTTATTGTCAGGGAAATGAGTTGCATAAGATTTTCTTTTTCTATTAAGAGCTGTGTTTTTATACCTGTAGCAATAATTCAGCTAGACATTCTACAATATAAGGCAAAAATAATCGACCACAACTGTAAAGTGAAATGCATAAAATAAAAAGTAGGAGCCAAAGATAGCACTGCATGAACATCTTATTAGTCCACACCCTCTACCAGTGTGTCACTGATCTTTGCAAGCTTAATGGGATTTGATCTAAATTTAGAGGGATCATGTCTCACTTGTATTTAAAATTTGGATTGAGCATACCTGGGCAAATTGCTACTTTGCACAGCTTTCTGACAATGTGTCATGACAAAGAGGACTCACTGCTGCCAAGAAGGACATGAAACATGGGCTCTATTTTGGGGGAATCGGGAGGGGAGTAGTACCATGTCCCCCTCTCATCAGCAGGAGCGAGTAAAAGCAAGATGGCACCCAGTGGTGCTGTTGAAGGACAGGTGGAGAGATGAGTTCCTGACACACTCTGGCATGTGTGCACAAAATTGCCCGTCATGTCAGGGTTTGACAGTGTTCATTTTGTTGGTGAGGGTTTGACTTGACAGGTTGGCAGAGATGCAAATGATCATTTCCTGCTCCTTTTTTTGGTGGGTGGGGGGGGGGGGTCCTTGGAAGCCAAAGGTTGGCAGGTGAAAGTTGCTTAAGCATTCAAGTCTGTAAAACTTGATGTCTGGTCCATCTTTGTGTGGGTTGATGGACTTGTGATTGACAGATTTTTATGACTGAACTGGCAGAGTACATGCAAACAAACAGACAAGGGCAATGTCAATACGTTTGACCTCTTGGAGGCCTGGTGAAAATGGGAATCCCACTGTTTTGATTGGCTCAGCATCAGGCAGAAAAGCTAGTGAATCTCAGAGTTTGCATTGCACTAGATTCAAACATATATTCTAACAGCACTGACACTGACATGTCAAAATGTGTAATTTACCTCTAATTATGAATTAATTCAATAAATGTGCAAATCAGTTCATCTGAGACATCTTGGAATTTGTAAATATTTTGAAAGTATTTGTTAATGGGGGGGGGAGGAAGGGGGGTGCAGAAGAATAGGCACAGAAAGGGTTTTGTGATGGGCTGGGGAATAGCAGGCTGGGATGCACCATCTGGCCTATTTTGCATATTCTTTCCATTTGAATTGCAGATTGGAGGTAGACGGAAATTTTTGGAACGTGAGCGGTGGCAGACTTCACAGGGAAGCGACCAAAGCAAATAACAGTTTAAAGGTGATTTTTTTTTTTTTTTTGGTGAAAGATGGTGACAACAAAGATTAAACTACGACCCTGTTATTATTTGTTTGTTTATTTTGCTAATTTTGAACTACTTGCATTCACTCAATGCCTTGATGTTTAGGAGGACAAATCACTCTCACAAAACAGAGTAATTCTGTTGGAGGATGATTCAAATTTTGGTTTGCTAAACTCAAATCGGACACATGCATCTACGATATGAATTTAACAGAATTGAGCATTCAAAACCCATATCCCTTTTGTTTTTGAACAGCACACAGAAGCATATTTCCTTTTTTATTGTCAGACTTTATCTAAATGTGTATTATATATTTAAATATTTTCTGAAAATTCCCACTTTTAAATGTGATCATTTATTTTCAGTGCATGTACTGTAGAGGCAATTCCTACCACCTCAAGTTTGTGCAGCTCATTTATGTGGTTATAAACTCCTACACCGTTATCATCAGCCTTAATAATTGCAGCCATTCGGTTTCCGAGGATTTTAGTTTCACATAATTTGAGATGTGTGCGGACCCAAACGCTCTCTCATCATAGACAATTTCAAGGACTTTGTTTTACTTAACACTTTAAAAATGTCGACTATAATGTGCAACTGTGGTCAATGTTTATGAACAACCATAAAGGCAAACTTAGTGTAGCGTCACAGCCAAGCTATTATACAATAAAAATTAATGTCCATGAAGAGAAGAGGAGAGAACAGAGGACAATGCAATCATTAAATAGGAAATTACTGCTGTGTCACTCAGACGAATGCTGTGCATAATAACAGCATTGAAGGTTTTAGTACAAGGAGAAATGCATCACAAACAAATCTTTAAACTGAATCGACAAAATGGAAAAATAGCTGTTTTTACGTGGTCAGAAAAGGAAGACAATAATAGGATTTGGTACAAAAAGACAAACCTAAAGAACATTTTCTGATTTCTCAAAAGTGAAAACGCTTATTAACACCCCAAGGCATCGAAAGACAGATCTGTGGAGTAGCTCTGAGAGGGAGCGAGAATATATGAAACTCTCAAAACTTGGCCACTGACTCAGAGCAGACATAGGAAAAATCAATAGAAGCAGATGCCCTATTTTCCCTTCGTCTTGAAAACAGATATATAAAAAAAGCCCTATCCTCAAAGGTTAATGCCTGTTCTCTCTGCCCATGTAGGAGCACTTGAGCCTGGGGACACAAGGTCTGATGGAAACAGGAACTGGGATGGAGTGCACATGGTCAGGAACATGTATGGCATTTCATCCCCCTCTGGATGTGATGCAACGCTGCCCTGACATTACTCAACCTCTGAGAAGATGAATCAGGTGCAGACAAAGCCTGAGCCACACCGCTGTATCTGGTTTTTGAGGCAATACAAAGCGCGGGTGTGTTGAGGATGTCAGGTGAATTTACATTACATATATGGATTTGTGACAGGCTAGTGAAAACACACTGAAAACACCATAAGTTTAAATGGGGGTTAACTAGGTTGAAGTGTTGTCAGCTAGAATCAAAGTCTTGGTCCCTAATCTGTGGCCAATATGCTCATTTATGAAACACTTCATAACAATAGGCAACACTAAAAGCAGTCCACTGAGATAATGGAAAATTCCTGGTGGGTCACAGAATATAAAGCTTTTCTTTCCCATGATCTAAAAGCTTTGGTGTATTTGAAGTTGTATGATTTGAGAGGTTAAAGTAATAAGAGTTATTATCTCATTGAGTATTATTGGGTTCCAAGTGGGTTGTGGCCACTCCATGTGGGTTGCTTTCACGAGGCAACACTGAGAAAATGCAAGTACAACTGTACGCAACAGGTATTGATGTTAACTGTTTCCTTGTCCTGGTTCAAGGTCCCAGTCTGTACTCCCTCCTGCTCACTGCAACTTCATCAAAAGAGCTTTGCATAACATATTTGTTTGCCGATTACATAAAGCATTGCATCCCACGCTTGCCAATGGCAGCTCCAGACCACCTACTTGTTAACAAATGCTTTGGGGAACTGCAATTTTAAAAGAGCAATTATTCACCACCTTCAAGTTGCAGGAAGTTATTATCTCGTACGTATTTCAGTCCATCAACATGTCATATTTAGACTGATCCCGGGAGCTTTCTGGACTTGCTGCAGACAAAAGCAGAGGAGCAAGCTGACCCCAGAAAAGGACACACAGCTAGCAGATTACACTTTATCACATTTAAAGTACTGGGACCTTGAAATAATGCACCTTTAATATGATTACCTGCCAATAGCACAAGAAGGGAAAAAAAACACCCACACATCTTTTGAGTGTCACTGTATATCTGCCTTGACCTTCAGCAAACACTTTTTTTTTTTTTTTCTGCTGGCATTAAATCTTTTGTGCTCCTAAAGTTGGTTTTTGTTTGAATTGAGGACCATGGTTGAGGGGGTAGTTTTTAATCCAAGACTGAACATTTCAGTTATGTCTTATCTGTATTTTCTGATAAGGTGTGTAGACTTGGTTTGAACGGAAATATTATTATTTTAGGTGTAGAGTGGCTTATTTCAATTCTAAAACTTTCTTAAGAAGACTGGAAACCATAGACATCAAGGCTGAAGAATAATGTCTGTTGAAAGAGCCTCGGTTAGTATGAGTGAAATAACAACTTGCATTATAACTTTTAATTGTCGACAGTACCTCTGTTTGCATAAGAACATAATTGTCTTCACAGAAACACTGGTCTGTTGCCTGACTTGTTCTGCCTGAATGTGAGTTCATGTTATCTTGGTTATTAACTTTAGGGAGCAGTTATTTGGTTTTGTTTTTCCATAAGCCATCAGCAGCAGATGATGCATCTGTGTCATTAATATATAATTTTTACCTAGCACAAAGGTGATGAGTATGTTTATGTAAATGTCAAGTTAAGGGTTGTTATTTTTGTAAGTCAACTTGTACTTGTCCCCATTCTTAAACCTCCAAAGCTCCGATAGCTTTCCTCACTATGAATTAAGGACCTATTCATCTCTATGCTGTACTGAAGGTTTCATTGTTAATGGTGGAGTTCACTTGGATTCAAATCGTGTACTGATGCATGAGTGATTTATGGAAATGTGAGTCCATGAAAGTCATGACGCAAAAGGCAAAAGCCAGTATACGTATTCGTATGTGAAAGATGACACTGGATTGTTGCAGGTGACAGTTGTCTTTAGTCTTATTTATTAATACTCTGTGCTTGGTTGGTTGCATTTCAAATGGAACCTGTGTTATTAAAAGTGCATTAGTCATTGCTACCAATAGCGCCACGTGCCATCGAATGAACTAGGCCTGTAATCTTAAGGATGATAACCAAATACAACAAATACTAATACAAATTACTAAATAAACCTGTATCATACAGAACCCTGTACAGATGTACTGTACATCTTTAGAAAGTTGTACAAGGTGAATCTTCCAGCATTAATGAAGTCTTGTGAAAGACTTGGCTGCTGCCAAGCTTCTCGTGTTAGCTATTGCTATTCTTGTGAGGGTCAGCTGGATATGTTTGCCTGGCCAGATTATAATTTGATTGGCTCTGTTGGTAATGATCTGCATTAGCTCCATTACTGGAAACTATAAAACCCAGCAGAGAATGGACTCAATCTTGTTAATATCAATTTCCTTAATGTTAAAAGCACTGATGTAGCTATCTAAGGGGAGATGTAGCGGAGAGAGCAGAGAGGGAAGGGGAAAGAGATGTTCTGATGCACTGCAGCAAAGCGAGTGCGTATCTAATCTGACACCTAGCACTCCTGGCTAATGTCTTGATAGGGCATAAGTGGATCATTTCTGCCTTTAGAAAAATTTCCCTGGCACACCTTGAAAAGAAAGACTAAAACATCCCTGTGCTTTTTCTCTGAACTGTGCCCTCTGTCCTCTTACTGTTTGTGTAATATTTTCTTTGTCTCCAACCTTATTGATTTTGGATTACAGTCGCTTTATGTTTCCCTGTAACCCGTGCTTTGGTACAGTGAGATACCTCACAATGCCGCCTGCTGTAGTGTAGGTTTCCAGCTCATCAAGCCTAAGGGCTGTTTATAGTTCTCTGTTGCATCGGTTCAAATGTCAGCACAGATTCTGCAGCGCTTCACTGTTCAGGAGTGTATAGTGAGTTTTTACAAATGCATGTCCAGCTTGATGCAGGAAATGGGAGGAGCATGGTCATCCATCACGTCTTTGCTTTGTCATGGCTGTACAGCACTGGGTGGAGCCTGTTGAAGTGCTGGGTAACTCGCCTGCCAGCAATGGCGCAGACATTTTCAGTTTCACTGTAAATAATTTGCTTCTTTAATACTCCACAAGGTCAAGATAAACAAATCACTATCTTTTCACTATTTATAGAGCCTCAGCTGTGTTGTGAAGGTTAAAGCACAGGATACTCGCCAGCTTATTCTCCTAATAAAACAGCTTTGACTTCGGAGTGACGACGGAGTGACTGCCTCGTCAAGCGAGTGACTCACCCTTTAATGTATGCTTTCATATGTAAATGTTTGACCAATAGATCGTTTCGCAAACAGTAACCAGTGCTTTTAGTATTCACCAGTCTAATCACACATGGGAGGAGAGATCCAATGATGCAGCGATGCTGCAAGTCAACAATTACCCAACGGATGGTGAAAATGACATGGTACACGTCAGCCGCTCTCGTGTCCCCACTCGCCACGATTGATGAGTTCATTTATCTCTCCCTGGCCTGCCTTCTGCCTTTTCGCCCCTCTGTTGCTACGAAAATGAATAGCCCCCTGTAAAATGGAGAAATCGTGTTGTGAAAAAAAATCTCCCTTTACAATACCACAGAGGCATATTTATTTCATCTTAAAGGGGAGGTTTGAGGTCACCCTCCAGTCCTTCCCCAGTGACATTTTCCAACTTGACATTCTGTGACATTTCCAGTTAAATATTGCTGATATTCCTGCAGAGAAATTAAAAGCATGTCTAAAAGGGACACCAGCATTAAAGCTCTTTCTCTCCCTTCGCTCCCTCTTTCTCTCTCCATCTCTGTCTCTTCCCCCTGAACACTCTGTTTCCCTCCTCATCACGCAGCAACACGGGCTTACACGAACTACCTGCTAAGTGTGGTGGACTTGCATCGCCAGGTATTACAAGAAGTCTTTTTAATCCAAAAGGATTACCAAAAAATTCTATCACCCAGAATATACAGGGCGCAGACACAAACTGTGGGACTGCAGAAAGCTTATGATGCTATTTTGAGCAAAAATTCAAAGATTAAGGCGCAGCAACATGCCAGGGAGCACATGCAAGAGAGGCTAAAATTGTAAAGCCCCAATATGTAACATGTTTACACCAACCACGCCGACTATAATAGGGTGAATGTCAACTCTGCCTCATGTGCCTGGTCTGTTACTGCACCACATAGCCTAGTGTGTTACTTAGAAAGATTTACTACCTTTACAAACCTCAAGACGTATAGCCGGCGGCTAAACCTCGGTCAACCTGTGTCGACTTGCCTTTTGATCAAAAATTCAAACTTCACTAGCACAACAACACAAAACAAGCCAGCTAACAGCTTGTTACTTACTCAGCCAACAGCACAAATACCAGCTCTGCATCTGTCTTGTATCCTTTTATCTCTTTAAGCTCTTACTAATGAGTAAAAGCCAGTCTTGTCTGAACTGTGGCTTGGTTAATTTCTTCTTTCCTCATCATCGACATCTCTTCGATTATCCGATTGAATCAACTAGTGAGACAGTAACTACCGAGTGGCAGAATAATAAGTAACGTTTGTGGGCATAATTCATGTCAGTGTCAGAACAGACATGACAACACTGTATTAGTAACAGCTAAAGATAGAACCAAATGCATGTACGCATTACTTAAGGAGCATGATGCACAAACTCTTGAATTCAAAATTCGTAAAAGAGACTTCAGTTGGAGTGGTTCTTATGCTCTTATGTAGGGATTAGCCACCACCATGTTGTTTTTTGCTGCTGTTTGACACTAGCTGTGCTGTTTGGCAGCTGACTCAACAAGATGGCTTATCTGAATGAATTGATATTATCTTGTTAATATGTGAGGAGTAAAAGATGGAATGTGTTTTAAAAAGGGACCTGATTAAAATGGTTGGTTTTGGGGGGACAAAAAAAAAAACAACTCAAATTACAAAAGTTTTTGTTAAGTCCTCCAACTATAACGCCCATATGGATTGTTTGTCCTGCTTCTCTTTTATAGTTGACTGCTTTTGAGTGGATGCCACTAGAGACCGATTTACACGTTGCTAAGGTCTTGCGGAGGCATTGCTTACGTTTTAATAGTTCAACACAAATTAGTAAATGACTAATTAAAACTAGGTAGTAGTTACTATGAGCTTAGGAAGGACTTCACACACACACACACACACACACACACACACTAAAAACACTGGTACAGTTCATGAGGCAGTGTAATTAAACGAGTGGTAATCAATGTTGACAATCACCTAACAACCATAAGTCTTTTACTTCATTGCCTAATCAGGGATGCATGATTTATCCGGTCACTCACTGAGAGTTACATCAGGAGGACCTCTGCTCTTAGTGGCAATGTTTTGTGCATACAAGGCCTTTTAAGTGTTTCCTATTGATTCATTAGATCTTTAGCTCCAATACTGCACAGAATCCCTAAAAGCGGTTAGTGGCATACTATCAGCTGTCATTAATTTAGTTTAACATAGCACCTTACTGTCTAGTTCAGTCATTGTGATTCACGTCTCCTAACGCATTAGACGGGAGCATGAACCACGCTACTGGAGTGAGAGCGAGAGAGAAATGTACATGTCCACTTTATAGGTACGGGTGCAATACAATGCAATCCAACGTCAAGAAGTGTAAATAAATAAAGCAGCCAAAACATTATCAACATATTGTTATTATCCGCTCGAGTATGACTCTACCAATTTGGATTTGGGGGCACTGCATTATACAGTATGTAGATTTTAATTTACTTTGTTTGTCCGCCCAAAACATGCTGCAGGATGAATCGCAGACAAACGTGGAGTCGTGCGGAGGTGCAGTGCCTCACAGACATCGAGTGTGGATGACTGTGCAAGTGATATAAAGTAATAAACAGCCAGCACAGGTTAACATAGAGTACATTGTGTAATTGTTTTTCCCGTGTCACCGAAACATGCAGTAGTCCACAACACAGGACCTCTTTGCTGTATTTACTTTTTTATTCCTTTGGCAGACACATCTGACCAATAAGAGTTTAAAGTAACATATTTTGATATATCTCTGGTTTTTTTCTGTGTGACAAAATGCTACAAATTCGTCAATTAAACTACAGCAAATAAACCAAGGTGTGAAAACGCCCTATTTCGTAACCCATCAGTGGCTCATGTTATGTAAGGGGCACATTAGCAGAGGAGGAGGACAAACACCACTCCATATAGTTATTATTAGTATCCTCCCTTAGCTTTAGTTTGGCTCGTGAGGGGTGAATTAGCCGTTTTCCCCTATTTAACCTATACTGTTTTTGTTTTGTTTTTGTTTTTGAAGGAGGTTGAAGGTTGTGTTTTGGACGACTTGATGAATGCATGTCTAGTATTCATTCTACTTTTGGCTCTAAAATGTTTGTTAGTTAAAGATTTTGTATATTATACTGTATGTCCACCAGTAAGTGGATCTTTCAATGAGGACGACTACTTGTTGATGTGGATTTGTCACCCAACGCAGTGATCCATTAGTTGTACACAATTAATATATGTGGTCTTAACGTTTTTATTTGTATCCGTCTTCGGTACTGTTATACGTTTAATATGGGGATTATAAGAATAAACGGCTTGTGTTTTGGTTGAGAAACGTTATACACCAGATAGTGAGAAGATGCTGTCTTCCAGGCTGCGACTTGACTTTTTCCTGTGATTTTGTCATAATGCTCTTTTTGTCCTTGGTAGCAGAGTCAGGCTCTGTATCCACCTCGGACTGATTCATGTGCCACGTCCGCGCTCCCCACACATCTACACTCATCACAGAAAATCTCTCTGTAAAAAATCCATGATAAATATGGTACTACACCCACCTATAAATCTTTGTCATTAGAGGCCTCGGGATTTCATTTTCTACTTCCATTGCCAACAAGATAATGATCAGTGCCTAGGGTCGCTGAACAAAACCATAATTGCACAGAATTTCAATGCCCTTAAATAGTAATTTTTTCTTCCAGTGGCTGAATTTTCACTTTGTAAAATCACTGTTTGAGTCTACAGCATAAAGCATTTTAACATTTAGACAGAACCACAGAATCAGATCTGCAGCAGGAAATCGTAATTGATTGTAATCAAAATGTAAAGTAAGCCAGAGCCATCTCACTAATGGATTTAATAGTTTATTTGACTGGAGAGGTGAATCAATCTTAAGATATTGACCACAGGATCCTGAAGGATTAAGGATGGGCCAAAAGGCCGTCACAGAACAGACCACTGAGTTTGCTGCAAGGCTGGTGCTTGAATAAAGTCCTGGGTTGTAAGCAGTTTAGCATATTGAAGGAAAATTAACCTTCCTCTGAGGAAGAGCCCAAGACAAGCAAATCCTCTTTCATTTGTTAATTAATTCATTAGTCTAAGAATGACAAGACTACTAAGGATGCTGTGGTGATCAGTTTGCAAAAGTTTCTGTAACTTACAGGACCTGTTTACTACATCCTTCCAGTAGGAGGTTATTAATATTGGATAGATTTCATTTTGAAATGCAAACACAAAAAAATTAAAGAGTTTATAGCTTCACTGCGGCTGAATAAAGGGCTTGCCGTTAAAATGACGTGTGCTTTCTCTTTTGCTGTGTTCCACTGTGAATATTTCCTTAAGGATGATGCTGGATCAAGTGCTCAGGATATTGACATTGTAAGCATGGTGGTGATGGAGGGTCTCAGCACTTAGTGGCCCCTCAGTAGAGCATCAAAAATAATGTCTCTTGTGGCCAGTGTTAGAACCAATCAATGTCACAGTAAACCATAAAAAAAAGCTCCAGTGAATAAAATACAGATTATGAACCCTCTCAGTCTTCATCCCCCATCCACGTGGATATATGCATGTGGCATATTTTCTTAGTAAATGGATATGAAACACCAACCTCTCTATTTGCGTGCTATCGATGCTGGCACCCGACCATGCAATCAACACAGGGCACTTGCTTCAGTTTGCAAAATTAGAAGTGAAATTTTTGATTGTCCCATTAAAGAGGGCCCTCATTATGACTTGGCAAGGACAATTTGCATGCTCTATTCCACAGAATTTGAATGAGGCTCCAATCAATTATACTCATTATCCAGGCAACTGATTGGTATGTGATCAGACACACGCCCTGCCGAGGTACTGCCGTGGTTACTGGGCATGCTAACACACACACACACACACACACACACATACAGGAGAAAGAAACATAATTTTAGCAGCTGGCCCTTTTGTTGCATGTGTGCCAACATGCTCTCCCTAGCACACACGCCCAAGACAAAGAAACAATGCATGTGTAATGCAAAATGATGGTTCTGTACCAAATTAATAAGGGGTTTAAAGTATTTAGAGCTTCTTTGTGTTATTGTTTCTCACCCCCAAAAAATGTGTGTGTGTGTGTGTGTGCACACGTGCATATGTGTGTGTAAATGTGTTGATCCATCGGGAACTTGTGCGTATTTAAAGCGATGTGAAGGAGAAATGTGCACCCTTCATTGAAAACTATGTTCCATATTAGACTGAACTGAATGAGCTGAGTGATATGGTGAAATCCTAATCACGGTATTACTCGAGATATTTCCTGATGTACCAAAAAACTGCAATACATGCCAGTAAAGCCAGGATAGGTGCCACTGTTGATTAGTCAGTGTTACATCTTTCTACTCAAACTCTCTTTCCATCATAACACAAGGAAAACGTGAAGGCAGGGACAACAACAGCTAGCCAAAACAGTCTTCGAAGGTGATATTGCATAAGTCAGTATCATTTTTATTGGTGGGCTCGTCAATAATGATGGACTCTCACTGCTGGCTGACGTTAAAAAAAGGCTGCTCCCATCCGCACCCTGTTATCTGCGCTGCACGACCCAAGTTTGAATAATAAGAATAATGATTAAAATACTAATGTAAAGCAACCTGTGTATCGCTGAGTTATTGTAGCTGCTGAGGAATCCCCTAACAAGGCTCCCCTAACAGCCAGGAGTAGTGCTTGCAAACATTGTGCCCACCGACACTTTGCCAACGTGAGGAATGCCTTGGCAGTTAATAGATAAGGTTTCCTTCGCCTTGTGATAGTAACCACACTGCTTTCTGTGCCATCGGCTTAGCTAGGCTGCAGGGCAATATTTGTTCTCGTGAGTATCTCCAAGATTATGCCGCTATTGGCAGGTTAAACGACTGGACAACAGCCAAATGCACGATGGCCCGCTACAAATCAGCTCACCCCTCTGGCAAATATGCTTCTGAAGAGAGACACAGTCGGGGAATGGATGCTGCATTTCAGTGTTTGTGGAAAAAACACGGTGGCCCCTAGTAATCAATGCTGGATTAACCTCTCTCTCAGAGAGACATTTGCCGCCTCAATTTAAGCTACCGCCGCTCATGTTTTGTGCATTAAACCACAAATATCATGATTGCTTTGCCTATTTGCGCTCGTCTACAGAGAGTTGTTCTTGTTGAGCTATTAGTCTGAGAGATACCACAAAATTCATCATAGTCACCCTGCGGTTGTTTCACAAATTCATCATTTCATTACTTTTCCACAGAGAGAGGCGGTGGTCTGAGGGCTAGTGGAGACACCATGTTTGTGATAACAAATTCCCTGAAGAAAACAAAACATGGTTAGGGTGTGGCGTTGGAATAAATTCTGCAATTATTGCCAAAACAAGGACAGGAATTAAAATGGAAATTTATGAGTGTTTGGTTGGAGGACCTAAAAAGGTTTTCATAATATCTTGATCAGAGAGCCATTTATCTCAAGGCTCTCAATACGTCTGGCCCCCTAATCTGCAGGACAGATAATTAATATCTGCTTATTGAGTAAATGAAAGTCATTATCTTGATTTCCCTCAGATAATTTATTTGTCTGTGCTTCACTGTGAGGACACTTTATGGTTTGGGCCACTTTACCTCAGCAGGTATTGATTAAGTCCCCATACTGTATGTGTTACTTTTCTTTTTTAACACGTTCACCTGTGAGGTCAAGGCGTTCTTCGTCAATAAAATTAAATGACAAAAACAGCATTTAAACATATTAAAACCATTAAGATTCGCTCACATTCGACAAAGATCTTGACGCCCAAAGCTGTTTCTTCTCTGCTTCTGAACATGCATCACAATTAAAATCCGCTTTTCTTCTATTCTATCACAAAACCACACATCACTACAAAGCCCACTCTCACATTAGATCGGCTCACAGCACACATCAAGACATCAAGACATCAAGAAACCATGGCAACAATATACATCCATACATCCATTGATTGCTACATTCACTGACTACATATGAGCAGCTAATAGTTTGCTGACACAGACTCAAATGAAAAGCTGCACTGATTTTCACATTTCACATTTACATAACAAATGCAGCTATGTCCAACTAGTATTTCACAGCTCACAGTCTAAATGTCACACACTGATGTGCACCAATAGTCACTGATTTAAATCACTTTGAACCTCTTCAAATTTGATATTGATGAAAACACTGAATAACACATTTACTTGGCAACTCCCACTATGTAAGATATATTAGTTTTTACTTTTTTGCATTTAAAAAAGCAGGGAAGTAAAGTAGGTCAAAGGAAATTCAAAGGTTAGTGCCTTCAAATATCACCGGGACATTTAGGATGGGCTCAAACCAAAACGTTCTCATGAGGCAACATGTTGCACGTCTCCCGCCTGCTGCTGCATATCAATAAGATACTTAATAAAATAAGCTATATTTTCTCACCAAACATAGCTTATGATAGTCTAGATGTGTAACACCGTATCTTTTCAACATACATTTGTTCATTTAATCTCTTCTTCTTAGCAGCAGCGTCTCTGTATCCATGTCCTGCTGTGAGCCCTCAGGGGTGAGTGGAGTTTGTAGTGTTTATCAGCCAGGTGGACATCCAGCAGGAAAGGCTGTCTCAGCCCAGGCCTGGCACCCCTGCTGGCAAGCCTCTGGCCGGGTGCCTTGGCACGGCTGCTCCCTGTCGTCTGGCTCAACGGGTGGGCTGCAGTCGCCGCTTGGGGGACAGGGGTTGTCCCCCTGCCCAGCAGAGAAAAGCAGTGTGACTTCTCGTCTAAAAGGCTGAGGCATTACTGTGAGATCGTGCAGCTGATGGTGTTGTTCACACTTGTGTGCACAGCAAAGCAAACATACAGTTGGTGGCTGGCCTGGGTTGCGTGGGTTGTTCACGCCTCAGGATTAAATTTAAACCCTCTGTACAGTAGTGGCCATTATAGTCATCCTCCTTTATCCTGCATCTGCCCCACATTAGTGCTGCAGGCAAATCAGCATACTGTCAAACAAAACCTAAGTGTTCTGAAATAACCAGTTACCGAGCCAGAATTTGTAATTTGCAATCACTTAAAAGAGCAGCAAACTTGATTTTAATTTTCCAAAAAATCCTCAAAATGCAGCTGCAGTAACTGGAGGAGTGAAATGCTTTCACTGATTGAAGATACAGTCATAATTAAATTTCCAATGTGTCCATTATTTTAATTCTTTTACATAAGGCAGTGTTTTATTCACTTTTAAATGTGAAGATCATTGCTATTTAATACTCCCAACCCACCCTGACAGAACCAAAAAGAAGTCATTTTTAACAGACTTTAAAAAGCAAATATGTGGATTTCAAATGTACCAGAAGACATAATTGAACCTTTTAGCCTGGTTAGCTTTTTCCTACTGATATCAACCTTCAAACTAAGCTAACTGCCTCTTAGCTGCTATATATCCTTAGATTAACTGCCTAGCTTAGCTTAGCTTAGCATAAAGACCTAAATCAAGGGAAACCAACTTACCTACATTTGTCCAGTCTTTCTGTTTTGGTGTAGAGGTGTTGTTATGTTAGGTGTATGAAGGACGGCCAACTTTTTAGAAAAACTTCAAGTGGGATCATGAAAATAAAGACATTACTTCTGCAAATGGAGCATTGCACATGCTCAGTCATTAGCCTACCGCTAACTATACAAGTGAAACAACAGCTGTGGGTGACTGTATTTATCTCTGTTGATACAAGTGACGTCTGAAAAAGACAAACTAACAATAGTAAAAGTATTTACACACAGGACAAACACCAGACAAGAGAGAACAAACAGAGCATGGTGTGGGCTTTTAGCATCTAAGAGCATCTTCTCTGTACACACTTCTTTTTAGACAGAGTCGGTCGACCTAATGCAAAGGCCGACGTGACCCGTTACGTATAACGGGTGGCTCTCTGGTGCTGACGTACCACACATTTATACATGGGTAAGTGTTTTATTAGCTTGATATAAGGTAGCTGGGTGGATGCATCTCACGCGTAAGACTGGGATTTGGCATCTCTGGGTGTATTTCTTTAGTCTGCAGCAAGGTAGACGTCTGCCTCCAGTCGTCATGCTAAAGCTAAGCTAGCCAGCCTCTGGGTAGGTCCAGACTTAACATGGAGACACATCTAAAGAAAGAAGCTTACCTTTCCAAATGTCAAACTATTCCACTGAAAAGTGCCAAGAAAACAATAGTAACCACTCGCTCAAGTCCATGAAACATGAATGAAAAGTGAAACCTGTCCGGATCACTTCCTGTCACTTCCCTGTCTCTGTCCTGTCTGCAGACGTATTTGTAATAATAATTTTTTTTTTTTTTTTTGCCAGTCAGAAGGACAGTTTGAGATAGATGCAAAAAGCTCAGGCGAGACGCCTGTGTCTCTTTACAAAGCAGATGTTTGGCTTGTCTAATGTTGGAGCTGTGTGATATTTAGGATCTTCTCTGTCCTGTCTGCCAGGCCCCCCCGAGGGAAGAAGGGTGGTGGGGGTTGGTGCTGATGGTGGGCAGCACTTGCTCGAGACTGACAGGAAGCTTTATCTCGACATCGCTGTCACTCACCCACATTAGACCTTCCCTCTATGTTCGGAGAGCTGTCATGCCACGGTTTGCCGCTCAACTCCTCTGCGCCCCGCCGCTGCCTCCCCCTCATTACATAACCTGCCACCCCTATCACAAAGACCCATCACAAACTCAAGGCCTTACACACACACACACACACTGCGCACACATCCATGGCTGCAATGAGATCGGACTGCAGTGAATGCGCACAGTAAAGGGAGCTATAGAATATGTGGGTGAATGAGGTCCATTGCAATGATAATACTGATCATGCAGTGCTGGAGTCCAAAGCAATTTCCTCTTCTCTCCCCAGCTCCTCTGCCTCTGTATCGGACATAACATCCTGAGACGGAGGAGATTGGTGGCCAGGATGCTGAATTTTTCATGAGGCAGGAAAGGTTAGATAAGATCCTCCCACGTACTGGAGATAGTGCTCTTACAGATCTGTCTTTGGAGTCGAATGGTAAAAAATATATTTGAATGGCTCGGATTTTGAATGTGACCCTTTAGCTAAAAGAACATTCAGAGATGAAGCGTCCCTGAGCCTCGAGGTGTTGAAGCTCGTATTAAAGGGCAGCGTCTGAGACACTGTGTGTTTTCAAGCTGCCGTGTGTTGCATTAGCTCCACAGCAGCATGACTCATTAAATAATGAATTTACTCACAATTAGCGATTTGTCTTCATTCGCCATGCCGATATTTTTCGTGCTTTACATCTTAAATACTTCCAGTCACTCAATCTCAGTCTATGTTATTTGCAAATTAAAAGCCTAAAGCTAGATGGTTAACAAAACCGCATCTGACTTATTTTAGTCATTTATTTATTTATTTTATTGCTCACGTTACAGCTAAAAGCTTCAGCTTTTCTTTGTCAACAAATTACAACAGGTTACTGAACAATTACAATGATTGTGTAGCATAAAGTAAATGTTCTTTTACTGTTTGAGAAACACAAGAAATAGCCACTCAAAGGGAAAAGGAGAGGTCTTTCTGATTGGTGTGATTGTTATTTAAATTTGTCTTTCGCACATGAGTGGCAGGAAAATAATCTTTGTGGCAGCAATGTGAGCACGTAGCTCCTGATCAGGATCTGATTGTCTTTATTTAGCACGAGTCGAAGGAAACTGATTTTATTACGCATTAATAGTCAATTTCAATAACTTTCTGCTGAGTTTTGCTCCTGATTATGTTTACATTATTCTGAAAAGTGTGATAGCGTGCAGATGTTTTGGGATGTTTGGTGATAGAGAAAGTTTTTGAAAACAGAAGCACCCCTGTGATGATACTTTTTTGTTTGGGATTACAGGCTGAACAAAACAACCATAAAGCCACACTAACAGGCGGAAGCTGAAAAAGGCTTGATGGTAGGCCTGGTAAATACTCCCCTGGGTTTTCTCCAGGCAGAGACATCTACAAATATTTCCATAATCACTGAAAAGCCCAGTGACTGCCAGGCCCAAAGCCCAGATGTAGTAGACAACATGTTTGAGCTCTTAGTTGGAAAGGTCAGTAGCTGCTCCTCAAACACGGATAAAAAGCCACACTGCCAATTCCAGTCACATTTCTAACAACAGGTTGGAGTCCTCTCTTGTCAGGAATGAGCCTCTTTTCTTTCGCCACAGCTAAGACGAGATAGCATCAGAAAGGCCGGAGGGGTGTGAATCATGCTTTTTCACTCAAACTTTCCCAACAGTGTATGGATCTGTTGTTACTTGGCAGTAATTTGATGCAATTTGGTGAATTTGTTTTGGCCCAGATCATTTAAAAGTTGGTGTGAGTGTGTGCGCCCAGCATAATTATCTTGTGCATGAATGCTGCTGGTCATAGTCACCGTTTTTTTTTTTTTTTGCGGTTGTACAGTAGCCCACCTAATCAGCTCAATCTCAGCTCAACCTCTCACCGCCTCACTGCAGGCCCTTCAGTGGAGGACATGTTTTGACATGCAGGTCAGCACTAAATTAAGCTTGCATGACACTAGCAATAATTAAGAAATGGCATTCCATTTGTGTTAAACTCTGCTTGTTGAGCTGACCATTAACTGACTATGACTCACCACTTGTTTGGCGGCGACAGTGACATGTGCCAACTCTCTTGCAAATAATCATTAAAGGACTTTTATTGGAGTGAGCTTTTCATGTTGCGGGATAAAAATGACCTTTGAGTGCTTTTCAGAGTTGAAGCGTTGTCAAAGCATAATGTGGGAGGGTGAGTTGATGGGTATGTAATTTATGGGGACGCTATGAATTTGTTTTCACATTGGTGCCGGCAAAAGAAGTCTAACCTTTATGAAAGCTATTCTTCACAAGATAGTTGTTTTCTTAAAGCCAAGGGATGACGAAAACCTGCATTTTAAATCTGTTTTTTTTAACATTTCAAAACTATGTTTGGGAAAAAAAACCTTATTGGAGTCAGTTGACAGCAGAGAGCTTGTAGCCTAAGCTCATTTTACCATATTAGCGATCCCTTTGATAATGGCTGCAACTGCCAACTTAAGGACTGCAGGTATTCACCTCTGACACTCAAGGACATATATTTGTATGAGCAGGCAGGGGAGCCGGGCGAGAGTCCACACGATGTGTTTGATGACCCCTACAAATGTGCTTTGATAAATATGTATGTGTTAGTGGTGTTTTGTGCTGGCAGGCAAGATCACTGTACAAAGGTGAGCATTTGTAAACCCGGGCCGGACACAGGTCGCGTTGTTCCATGCAGCGATTACTTAGTTTTCTCTGCGCCGAATAAAGGTTGTCGCAAGGGTATCGATGGGTTGTACATCACGGGGAGGTGTCATAAACCAGTCAGTGTCGTCCGTTGGTGACGTCTAACAGACGTGTGTTCCTGTCAACTAGTGAGATGGTTTGGTTCCATTTTTGCATCCAAGTCAACAACAGCAACCTCCAGGTGAAAATCGATAAACCTTAGTGAATCTTTTATCTGCTGTTGCATTTTCATTAGCAAAGAGTAATTCTGATGCCAGTGGCAACTGTAGTTAGTAAACTTTATTTCATTCGTATCCAGAATAAGAAATAATGTTCATCTCCATAGCTTTTAACTAACGTATCTGCTGGACTCAGCGAATGGAAACGTTTCTTCTGTTATTCTTCTTTACAGCAACTTTCCGCATTAAGATAAGTTTTGGGACTTATTTCTATTACCAGTTGCATTTTTCCTCTTTAATGTTTATTGTGTTGCATTATGTTTAAAATATAATGCACACAAATTATTTTAGTGTGGACAGAAGAGTCCCTTTTTTTTTTTTTTTTTTTGATCACTTTGGCTATGAGTGGCCTTCTCAAGTCCTAAGGGGGTAATCACTACATTTCCCAGTGATGCCTGCTTGGCTAAGCAGTTTTAATACACAAATCAATTTTGCATTACCCCCTTCAGGCTGTGAGTGCTCATAGTGTGAGAGCCATGAAAAATTGATGGGCCTTAGCATGCAGATTGCAACCCTTGTGAATCTTAAATCTGGCCGAGTCTCTCTCTCTCTCTCTCTCTCTTTTTTTTAACAAGACAATGTCAAAGGGGCAGATTGACTGTTTGTTTTGCTTGTAAAAATGTTGTTGTGCTTTTCTACTCGGGTTGAAAAGGAGAGACAGCTGCTCCACTGGAGGAAAAAAAAAAAAAAAAAAGGGTGCACAAAAGAGGCACAGTTTGAGAAAGTGTGAGGTGATGTGAGGAAACATGCAAAGTGAAAAAGTTTTCAGTAACAACAAGTGACACAGAAAAAGCCAGACAATACAAATACAAAGTGTTGTTCCTGCCTGTACGTTCCACTGTCTTGTATATAATGACTAGGCACTTACAGAGCATTTGTTTTTGCCTCAGCAATTACATTGTGTCATTTGGTGAGCTGCTCTGTATTTGACCAGTCGATGACTTGACTGCTGAAAGAAATTATAGCAGCCATAATTAGCTTTCACTATGAAATGAAGCTATCATGGGAGAGAATGAGGAAATTTCACACTTTGGAAATTAGATTTTTCAAGGTGCTGTGTCAATGTCCTTGAGTATAGGCACATCAAAAGCCTTTTTGTTCCACTCTCCCTTAGTCCTTTCTTTGACAAATACAGACAAAAATCTGCAATGAACAGCAAATTGAACAGCAAAGAGGAGTTTTGAGGATCTAACTGCCACATTTGCTAATGTAATGATTTCTTTTGGTCCCACACGACAGCACAAAAGGTCTCTTCATTTGTTCCTCGCTCTTGAAGTTTGCAGCATTAGTCATCACGGTTCAGTCTTTCTCTAGCACGGCTTTGCGATTCTTTATAATGTAAAGTTTCACTGTTTCATCAATATTGAATTAACATTAACATCGTTTAGCATGTTGTCAGCACGACTTGTCTGTTGCTGTCTTCTGCATTCGCTACCAAATGTTTTACGGCAGGAATAGCAACTGTGCAGCATGATAAAATATGTACTTTATTGTAACATCTGTACAAAACAACGTATAAAGGACGTCACACCATGAAAAAGGAGGAATAAGTACAGGAAAAGATACATAAAAAGTGCAGTGTAGTTATCTCCAGTGCATTGTAGTCCAGTACAACTTATATGGAGGTACCAAAGGTGGTTCTGTTGTCATTCATGATTTGTCCAAAAGTGTCTCCTGAAAATTACAATTCTGTGCCACTTAGGTTGTGACAGTGATTAAGCAAACATAATCATTTAATAATTATCTTGTAATGTTATGTTTGTTTCAACGAATGAATGAAGTGTCACGTTTATTAAATGGAAGGCTACCGGCCTGTGGGTGGTTGGGTTGGATGGAGGGTGTATAACGTGCAGGATTGACAAACCACAGATCGGAGTTTGAGTCCAGGCTCCTGGTGGGTTTAGACAAGAAAGCCGCAGTGATTTGGGTCAGTGTGTTTTTTTTAAAATGTGAATACAGATAGATTTGATCTCTATTAATCCTTCAAAACTGAATGTTGTACTGCAAGATGCCGCCTGTATTAATTTAGTTAATTGCGAGCATATGGCCATTACGTTAGTAGAAAATATTGTTGTGTTGCAAGTACGTTGCCCACAAAGACACATTTGTGATTGGACTTTAGCAGGCTGGAAACGTAATTTTTAGGAGACGGGATTGGTTTTGTGTGTTGTGCACAAATCTAAATCTGGCGTACCTGACTCCAAGGATGCTCTGTTCTACAGTTTCTCTATGGAGAAGGGGGTTTGTTGCCATGACAATAGTAATGTCACTTCAATGGCAGAGATGTTAAGATGGCGGGTGTGTTGCATTTCATATGCAGGTGCTCTGCACAGACGAGAAGTGATACAGATAATGGAATTAATTTCCTGTGATTTCTGAAGCACAGAGCTTGCTGAGAAATAATAAAGGAATTAAATGAGCTAGCGCTAAACATCATCCACCGGTTACCGACGGCTATTTGACTTGAGATTGCTACTTAGAAAAGAAACCAGATTTTGCTTCCTTTCATTATGCGCTGTGATTCCTTGTAAGCCCACTTTTTTTTTTTTTTTTTTTTGGGGGGGGGGGGCTTCAGCATTTCTTTTTGGCCTCGCTTAAAAACACAGGACAGCTGGTGTGTGTGGATAAGTAGTGTTTTGAGGGTAAACTGAAATGGAGGGAACAGAAGGAAGGACCTCAGCCCCGAGGACAACAAATTAAACCACCTCAAAAACCCCTTGAGATAATATAAAGATCTGAAATTGACTCCACCACAGTGATAACGTTTCCCATTTAACGCATGCTTGAGTTGCACGTCTGATTATTGCACATACAGTAACAAGTAATCTGATCAGCTTGCTGCTGTACTTGGCTATCTGATAGTTTGTTGCAGGTCAATAACAATGATTTTTCTTAGCATCTGCCCGCTCCGTACTGAGAGGCTCGTCTTGTACTTTTGACCTAGCCAACCTTGTGAGCAGCGATGTCCCCAGAAAAACAAGCATCTGTCACAGATTAAATTTGCCATGGAAAAGTAAATCCTCTAAAAGCTCGGTTGTACTCACTTATTATTGACTTTGCTGTCAACTCTGAGAGGTCAAGCCACAGGGTATAGAAAGTGACTTCTAAAATGGCACTGTGCATCTACATACTGAAAAATCTTCAGGCCGGTGTAACGTCTATCCATCTCAAGCATGTGTGCATGTGGACATTTTGGAGGGCTATACCTTCATGAGTTTTCCTTCGTGTGCTATTTGTGCTTCACTGCGGTTGATAGTATCTGTTGTCAAATGTCAGACTGGATGCTTGTTGTTGCATGAAGTTGCCCTACTGCACAGCACTCTGAACTAAACTAAAGCACATTTAATGCATCATGTTATTGGGATGTGTGCTCCATATATAATATGTAATATAGTCCCCTGTGGTTTGTCTTTATTGAAGGGTTTCACAATCACAAGGGAGGGAATTTACAGTAACATATGTACTTCCTGTCAACTCTACGTGACATTGAGACTGTCCACTTGTAAAATACCGTATGTTGCTTCTACCAGCATATTATTATTATTTTTGTGCCTAAACCTAACCAACATGATCAACCTGTCCATAATCACAACCAGATGTTTGTGTCATTTGCTTGATGTTTAAATGCAGCAGTCCAGTTGATGAAGGTGGGGGACGACTTGTTTCACCACCTGAGCAGATCAAATGAGCAACAGGTCAGCGATGCGTTTACTGTAGCATATTTTCTTTTCTCGAGTGCAGATTGGCACCAAAACTAAGTTTTAAGCAGAGTGAATTTTGGACTGAGATGTCTCTGATGACCAGAAATATGACTCAATATCAAGGCTTTTATTGCTTCGTGTCAGCTGTGTGAACTGGCAACTGTTTGCTAACACATATTTATGACAAATAAATACGAGGTGATAGTGGGTCAATGTTGTTTTTACAGCTTGTTGTAGGCTGTTGATGGCAATAAAGGTAAAAGCTAAAAAGATGCTGTCCTCTCTGTAAACATGAGCATTCATCCTCATTTGTTCTGTGGACTGCCCACATTCATTATTGTCTCATTCAGAGGAAGTCTGCCTTCAGAGACGGCACTAATCTAAACCGTTTTCATCAACCCTTCCAACATTTTAGCTTCTCTTGTTTGTAGGTCTTGCAACATTTCCAGTAATTTCATTGTAGTCCAATATCTTCATCTGGCCAGCAAACTGAGATCATAGTCTGCAGTGTTTCCGAGTAGCCAACACTTTTCACTTGTGTTTGTGGTGTCTGGAAATAGCTGAGTGAAAACTATCAGCTTTTTTTTTTTTTTTTTTTCCTCCTCTCAGATTAAATCCTGCAAAGACCAATTCAGGTGCTGCAATAAATTTAGCTCACCATTATGAAACACCGACTCATTTGGCTGCAAGGTGGCTCAGTCTCCCATCGCTGGACAATCCCATTGATTGGATAGTTCTCTGAACATAATTTTAGATGTGTTGAAAGGGACATTAGCTGCCTGTGCAAGCTGTTCCGAGGAATATTGGTCCTCTACATCACCTCAAAGAGGCTGGGCAGCAAAGCAATTCTCTCTCGGTGCTGCTCGGTGACAGTGAGCCGTATTACAGCAACTTAACGTATGCCAATTATGTTTACTGCATATTCGCTCAAGTCACTTTCAGGTGTGATTAATGGGGCAATTTGGCAACTGACACTAAATGACACTGATGCACATGAAATACAGTTGTTTTCTCAACATTATTTCTTCTAGTTTGGTGCAAGAATGTTTTAAATTATTATTATTTTTTATGCCTTGATAATTGATTTTTTTTACTATTTTTTACTACCATCAATTTTTATTTTTACTACATGGGTCAAAGATACGTTAATGTTTAATGAACCATGTTATATCATCCACTGAGTTTGTGCATCTGCGCAGGTCTGGCAGCAGAAGATATAATGCCTTTTCTTTACTGTGTGCTGTGCCCCATACTTTCAGTAGGCTTAGTCAGTAAGCTAGGGATCAGCATCACCATATATACAGCATTGGAAAATGTATTGTATGGAAGGGAGTTTCCAATAAAGCTGGAGAACTGTACTTGAATATGTTGACATGTCAAATTGCATGTGCATTCAATAAACCTGTGATCTGATGTGTCACGTCAGTAAATGTACCTCAGTCCAGATGCCAACTAACAGCATGAACGAGAGCGTGAGCTGGGTCCATGGCAAGAGAGAGCAGGCTGGCTGTCCTCAGTATAAGAGCTGAAGACAACCTGGCAGTTTGCTGAGAGCGAGTAGCAAGCCTAAATAATGAGGCTTGTTTCCAGGTGTTGGAGGAGGAGCTGCGGACAGGTAATCTGTTGTGCTGAGTAGAGAATGGAAAAAAGCTGGATGGGTGTAGCCAGGTGAGTGAGAGAGCGTGGGAAGAAACTAAAAACCTAAGTACAGAGCTGGGACCATGACGGCGTGTTGGCTAGACAGCTGTGAGAGCGGATGAAAGCAGCAAAGCTCCCTCGTTCCATTCACGAACGCTGTAATTTCTCTGTAGTAACTCGGCAGCTAGTTCTTGTAGGTGATATTAAGCAGTGAAGCATTTGTGATAACAGCCGTAACGGACCATTTAACAGCGGATTTACTGTCAATCAGGAACAATTTGTTAAGAAAATGTGCACATTCACACATGTAGCAACTAATCATCAGACATTGGTTCATTAACATACCGCATCAAGGAGCTGCTTCTCTTGTAGTATCTAATAGCTTTTACTTACAGACCAAGATTACTATCATTAGGTGTTCCTTATTAAGGTCTGGCCCATCAGATTTCATGTATCCCTCCGATGAAATGCTTCTCCAAACATTTTAGAAACATTTACCGCGAAGCCACTGAGAGGATTAATCTTGCTCTTGGGTGTATGTGTTGCATATGTATGTGTATGTGTGTGTGTGTCTGTTAGCAGAAAAGGGAGAGGGGGAGAAAATGGTGAAGGAGAATGGGAGAGATGTGAGTGGCCCATCTATGAAAGCGCCATTAAATTGTCAGTTATGATGGATGTTCCGCCTTTTCTGCATTAACTGGTACATTAGAAGTCATTAATTCTTCAGGATATGCACTGGAGATCAGAGCCTCCCAGGGGGTCTCACTGCCTTGATAAAGCAGGAGGGAGAGAGAGAGACAGGCGGATAGAGGGAGTGATAAAGGAGTGCACTAACTAAAAGAAGGAGAGATGGACAGATAAACCCTCACGCTGTGGTGTGTGTGTTTTTTATTTTTTTTTATTTTGATGCCTGCTCAATTCATTTCAGTGGCCTTGAGCAGAGAGACTCTTTCGCAGCCTGTAACGGACGTCTGAGAAGCAGCCTTTTGTTCTGCAGAAGAAGAGGCAGCAGCACAATTAGCACTGTTTATAGCACTTCTCCCAACTACAGATAAGTTGCATCGCGTGTCTAACAGCTGAAGTATGCTCTCAAGATCACATAGTATCCTTGTCCTTTTCTTTTCACTGCGCTACGTGAGTTCCACCTACATACGCCTCAAAAGAGGGTAAACAGCGATGCTACAGTAATCCACAACTACACAGGGAGGATTTCTTTTTATTATAAAGCAATATGTTTTCAGAAAACAGCAATTAGTTCACTTAGTTTTTTATTTTTTTCCTCAGCATTAGAGGTGGATATTGTTGAATCAGTGGACTCACTTCTCTTCTAACATCCTTTGTAAATTGTCAAAGCAGAAAACAACATTTCACTGCCAATTAAACAACAATTACCGGACACGCCGCACGTTGATGGGTGACTAGGAATTGCTCACAACAGCGCTAATGTGCCTTTCTCCTTCTCCCACACGCAGGCCGCTCTGATAAAACCTTGAAAAAGTAGACGAGAGCCGAGCTCGAACATCACAAAAGGACAGGAGGAGAAGCAAACAAATTTCTCTTTGCCACCTCTGCGTGGAACTAAACAACGCCCTCGGGATTCGAGATTGTTCTGTGGCTCCTTGAGATTTTTATTTTCCATGACCTGCTTGGTACAAGAGCGACCACGCCATCTGTTGTGTTTAAATGCTGTAAATATGTTGAATCGAGGGTCAGCGGGGACAAAGGGAGGAGGTTAGTGCCTCATGCCAAGCTGAAACAAAGCTCCCGTAAGTGGCGCGCAATCCTCCAGTTATGTTTCGGTCGACCATAACCGACCGCCAGGTATTTATCATGCCATGACAGGAGGTCACAGGCAAGTCGCACAACTATTATTACTATCCTCTGTATGTGCTGTCAGATTTTCTGGGCTGAGGCTCTTGCCGCGTTTTTCCCTAGTTGTTTGATTAATGCGTGGTCCTGTCTTTAAAAAGAGAGCAGACGTTGGACTCGTGCATGTATAAAAGTCCAGTACTAACAGAATTAAAATGCATTTTTCGCCACACTTCTTGGTCAGTACACACATTTGCAGGAAGCTCGATACAAAGTGTGTTGTCTATCTTTCATCTTACTTTTGGCAACTAATCTAGTGGCAGCATGAGACTGGGATTGGTCCACTCCACCAAACCCTGCTTCCTGTTTTGCCATGCTCCAACCAAAGGAATAACTCTGCACTGCTGCTAAGCTAATGCGAATAAGTCCACATTAAGATGGAGCATATACAAAAACAAATGACACACTATAGCTTTAAGCCAACAATGCATATAATGATCCAAATCACTTCCTGTTTCATGCATCATGTAGAAGAGACTATAAGTCCAGGTTTAGTTTATCCCTCTCAGGCTTAAAAGGCACAATTTAAAACCCTAAGAAGTCGCTCTCTTCTTCTTTTTTTAGATTCTCTATTTCCGTTTCCACGCCGATGATAAAATAACATAATATCTTGTGCGATTTCTCTTCACCTGTACGCACACGGCTGAACTGAGTTTGTTCTGTCGTATTGACACAACTCACACAAGCAGAACATTTCATCAGTCACATGTTTGTACATGATTACAATTTAAAGAGGGACGATCTTTGCGTTGTTCAAATAAGAACGCAAAGTTCTATGCGTGTTTCCATTTCATCTTTATTTGATTTGATAATCATGGCACTCAAATGTAAAATAGAGGCTCCTATTTTCTTCCTCAGGACCTGGTAACCAATAGAAATTGTTTGCGTTTCGCATTCAATCTGGTTACAACAATGGAAGGTTTATAGTTTTCTATTGTTAGAATACAAATTGTATTATAAGTATTTTTATTATTGTACTTTTGGCAGTTTTGGACTTCCACAGTATTTAAAAGGCTGTGATTGTTGCAATAAAAAAAGATGTTTGGTTGTTATTAGATTGATAAATGGATACTGAACGGTTTAGAGTCTGTGTGCAGTTTCTACTTTCCTCATCTAGTGTAACTGTGTGTAAGTGCACACACACACACACGCAGTAATCACACTCCATGGCAGGTACCATTAAAGTCCCCTTGTTATAAACAGGGAGAAGCTTCAGACAACTATACCCAGTCACAATCGTTCATTTTCACCAGTGATAACGCCTCTCTGAGTCACACTTATACTTTTGCTCTCATCAGCAGTAAGCCATATGGTCGAGAGCTGAATGTTCCCACCTATTAAAATGTGTCAGAAATATTTCGGGTCTATTACGCAAGCAGGACAAAAAGGTATATTGTGAACCGAGTTTAGCTACGCACCACATGTAGATTTGTTCCCAGCGTCGCTCCCCTGCCACACCGACTCCACAGCAGAAGCATGTGTGTGTGTGTTCTTGCCTTTGTGGTTCTTGTCAGATGATGATCGTGGCTGACCCCGGGGGCGTTAAGCGTGCCAAACCTTCACTCCATTACTCCACTTCAATGCAGCCCACACATTTTGAGCGCGGACTTGAATGGAGAGGGGCTCTCTCAGCACTAAACCCTCCACTGAGCAGGCTGACCTGTGGCAGATTTCTCTCATCTCCCAAGACCTTCCTGGAATACACACTGGGCCTGGCTAATTACTCTTAAAAACAAGTGGGATGTGGGTGGTTTGTAATTGGCAAGTGTCAGCATCCAGTGAATGATCACTCGTCTTGAGGGCATGTGTGTCTGAGCCTCCTATTCATGTATTCTCTCCTCAGCCAGCTGATTTCCATGCTGCTGCGCTTTCCCACTGTTTTATTCTGCATGCTGTGAATTTCAATCCGTGATTTTTGTAATGGCAAAAATATAATCGCGAGCTTCAAGTTGTGAATCCACAGAAAGAGGAGAAAAAGAAAAAAAAAAAAGCTTTTACACGAACATAAAATATGACATTTAAATTACAACCTGTTACAAACATGTATTCAAAAGCAGGCAGAAAGAAAAGAAAGAGGAAATGCACGTTTGTTGTTTGAACTCGAAAGCTGCAAATTGGCCAGCCGGCATGCTCAACCAATCTGGAAAACAAGCTCAACACTGAGCTGCGGTGTGATCTCGAAGTGAGTGGGTGGGATGCCATACATTACAAGTGGCATATCCACTGACAGGAGGCAGCCAGGAAAGGGCCACTCTGCTTCCAATTAGGATCCAGCAGTAGCCACATAGCTAGTAGCTGCATGGCAGTGTGTTAGGGAAAACTGGGCATTTCTTTAATCTTTCTGCAAAGGAATTGCCAAACATCCTGCGAGTCACATAAGCGGTGCTTCCACGTGGAGATATTTTAGATGGAGATGGAATTCCTCCTTAGAAGCTGAACAGCACGCCTCAGCTGGGAGCGTCTTTGTTCGCTCTAGGTATGAGTGGAAGTTGTTTTTGCTTGGTATGACAAGTACCGGCATTCACTGAAACCTGCCGCCTGAGAATGTGAGACACCAACCGGAAAAAAAAAATGTTGAAAGCCCTGTCCCTGCCACGGCGACAAGGCAGGAGACGAGGTCTGCCGTTTAAGTCGGCGTTCATTGGCTCATTCCTCAATAAAGTCGTGCATCCAGTACCCTTTTCAGGGGAGGTGTAATTACAGCACATTCAGGGTGATTATGCAGGGGCATGCGATGGCAGGGAAATAATAAAAGAGATTTCACTTCAGCTGTCACACAAAGAATGACAAAGGAAAACATTAAAAAAAAGAGCAGGTTTCAAAAGACGTATATGAGATATGCCAAGTACATCAAGAGCGACCTTAAACTTTTAAAGGAAAAGATATTGGAAATGGAATTATGAACTGTCACGGGCGAAAGTAGTAAGTCATTTCCTTTTCCCCCCATGGCCATTCATGGCCTTTGCAGTGACTCTAATATTAGAAAATATTACTGCAAGAATTATTTTCTGACATTCAAATGTTATTGCTTCCACCAGAACGTGTGTGTTGCTGCTCCCTCGTTCATTTGGGTCCTTGACAAGTCTGACAGATTTGAAAAGAGTGACGTCCGAGGGGTTTTTTTGTTGTTGTTTTCAGTCAGTAACCCCCACGCCGTCCTGCTGGACTAAGTCTCTGCAGCTTCTTGGACACACCATAAATGTATCAATAATTGAGTGTCTCACTAAAAAGGGTGCGGGCATTAAAAATTTTATGACTTGTCATTATGCCCCACCACCATCACCACACCTCAGCTCGCACTTTTTCCCTCAGCGGTGTCTCGCTTCCTCTCCAGGAGGAAGCGCTGCGATGTGGAGACGTCTCTCAGGAGCTAAGTGTTCCCGCCACGCCTCAGTCGATGCCCTCAGCTACACGGGAGCTTTGAAAATAAGCTTTGAAAAGCCACGTGTGCAAGCGATGTGTGCAAAACAAAAGTTGACTTTTCAGAAAGCAGTATTGTTTATATGCAGAGTTTGATTTGTCATCTTAACTGTTACTATGTGAACATGGAGTTTGGTTTGATAGAATAAGTTCTACTGTTTTGTACATAATCCATGTACAGTACCATGCAACTGAAGTCCTTTATCACTTAAAGGTGTATTTGTGGCTTATTGCTACTTTTCTTGAATGTTTGAGGAAGCTTTTGATGTGCTTTATATTCTTTAAAAAAAAAAACAACATCTTAACAAGTCAAAATAATGAGATTATTAGATTTTATATGAATTATATCAAAAACGTCCATCAGCAGGTTTCGTTTTATTGCTACTTTTGTTTATTTTCACTATTTTTGAGCCTTCTGAAACACATACAGTAAACACTGGATCCAGCTATTTTAATCTGCAGTCTTCAGGAAGCTGAACTAATTATGTAAATACTTGAGTGCTGGTGCATTAACAAGTCAAGCGATAGTAATACAATGTTGTGTCTAGACGCTGCATTTAGCTTTTTTTTTTTTTGGTTTTTTTTTTAGGGGCAGATTTGGTTGGTCAGACGTTTAATAATTTATAGCTGTTTTTCCACTTTCCCCTGGCACTTGGTGTGCGAGCTGGCAAACAAGCCTTGCCAAAAGTCTCTCTGTACATGTGTTATCTTCAGGTTTTATTGTGTTGGGGAACTGTGTGAAAACACCTTGCTGATAAAAACACACAGCCATGACTCACTCCCAAGTTGTCTGCACTGCCGAAATTAGGTTGTGCATCCGTCATAATTTGCTCATGATCGAAAACCGCTCCAAAAGTTACTCGGCTCGCCCAGAGTTTCCTTCTCTTTTGAGTTGTTTGAGGTGTAACAGAGCAGCAAGAGTGACCAGCCTCTTCCCGCTGACCCGTCTTGACAGGAGGCCATTTTGTTTCTCCCAGGATGTGTCAACTTTTTTTGTTTTTTTTTTTAAAGCGCTTCACAGATTCTCTCTGTGTGTACACTGTGACATGGTGGTCCTTGCATGTTCACTGGAGCATAAAATGCTGTCGTTACAGGCAGCAGGACTCTGGTACAGTACCTGGCGTTTGACAGCCTCTCACACTGTCTCTGCATTTGATGACAGCGCTTTCGTGCCAGCCACTGTTTTTCGGTATTTCACCGTGAATACAGATTGTGACTGCGCCGCCTCTTAGCAGATCCCCTCCAGGAAAACTGTCAAATGTGGAGTTTTGTAAGGTGAGACTTACACACTCCCACCATCGCCAGGATTGTTTATATGCTGGTGGTGGCTCTATACATATTTGGAGGAGGAGGATGCCTGTGTATTCGTTCTCTCCACACCTACGGAGACTTTTGTTTTTCAGACTGTGGGGGCGGCACCTCCCTGAGCTCACACTGCACTTCCAGTTACCAGAAACAGCCCTACAAGTGAGTCAGTGGGTCGCATGTCATGCCACAGCTTCCAATTACTTGTCCCTCACCCACCCAGCCGTCGTCTCATGAAGCTTTGTTTTACCGGCGTCATTCCCTGAAACGTATCTGTGCTACACCAAAACCTGTCAGTGGAAAGGTTTTTTAGGAGCCCACTTTGCCCTTTGTCTTTCCCTCGCGTTTCTCTCCTCCCCCTCTGCCTCATTCCCAGAATCCTCCCCTCTTCCTACACTGCCTGTGTGTCATCTTTCCCTTCTAATGAGAGGCAGGGATCAGCAAGGCAGACCCCTGGAGTTTGACAGAGCTACCTGTTGTGCCTCCACATTTCTTCCTCCATAGCTCTCTCTCTCTCTCTCTCTTTTTCGCTCACACTCTCTCTGTCTCTCTCGCCCACTCTCCCTAAACACCAGAGCTGTCGACTCCTGGCAGTTTGATTCTAAACTGTTCCCCCGTGTCGGGAGTAGCTGCCATGACAGAGAATAAAACGAATGAAATGTAGAGTTTGTAGTGAACAATGGGAGGATCGGCTTCCTCTCTGCATGGTATGTGGAAGGCCAGAGTATTCTTTTTTTTAGTTGGTCTAGAGGAGATTCTTTGTATTGTGTTGATTTCTATGAATGAAATAGTTAACGTTTTGGGAAATACGCTCATTGGGTTTTTTTTTCCCTACATAAGAGGGTGTAGTTTAATCCCATGTCCATCGATTTCTATTAAGTACAGTGATGGAGATGGCAAGTTTAGCCTAGCTTAGCATAAAGATAGAAAACAAGTGTCCTGTCCAAAGGGAGAAAATACCCCTAAAGCTCAATTTTCTTTAAATTTAAATGTAAACGTGTGCATGTGCGGAGGAGCAGTTTGAAACACATCCACCCTCTCTTCAGTCTTGTCGCCCAGGTTAGTGTTACCTGTTTGAATCCAGCCTATCCACGGACGAACAAACCTCACAGAGTAAAGTAAAAGAAATGCAGACTGAGAATATAAAAAGGTTCTTGCATGACTCTCACTGTGAACTTGTCTACTTTAGAGTTTGCATTCTCCACTAAATATCTTGAATCGCCACACTTAATGCACAGATTTGAAGTTGCCGTCAATCTTCTCGTCTCAGCCTTGGAACACAAATAAACACATATCCCAAAAGCAAATGAGCTTTTTCCTAATTAAGTATGAACAAATACACCTTAGGCAACATGTTGGACGTATTTCTTCTCAAAGAAACAGTCACCAGATATTAAGGCTAGATGAGCACATATTCTAGTCTCAGTAAAGAGGTAAAATGGATTGATTTACTGTAAGTCATCCAGGTACAGTCATAGGAGAAAAAAATGCAGAAAATCCCCTTGATTTTTGCTTCACATGTTTGACTGAAATGTTATTTTATGGTGTTTTTTAGCCTTACCAACAGTTACCATGGCAGCCATAGTGTATAATGAGTGACAGCAAGAGCTTTTGAGCAGTCACCAGTGTGATGTGCTATTTCAGTCTGGATATTTCCACTATTAACGTAGATCTCTTTGAGGTCATTTAGATTATCATTTTTGTTTGGACTGACATTTTACCAGCTGAACTTTTAATGCTCACACATTTATTGTGTTTACTGTAAGAACTGCAGATAACATGGCAGAGGTGTGAATAGTTGCACAACTGCACAGCATCATATTTTATCAACTTGCCTTCGGTGGTGGTCGTGGCAACATTTTCAACTTTTTTTTCTTTCTTGTCAGTGATATTTTGTTTTCATGGCTGTACATGTTTCTCATTTGAGTCCTAAATTAACAAAATAAAAGCTGTGATATTTAATTAGCCTCGTGAAATTGATTTATATTCAAAGCGAAATGCCACTTTGTCCTTTCTGGTAATGGTTTTATTTAGTCTCCACGTTGCTACGGCTTTGTCTAAATGTTGCCATTTACACAATGCAGCACAAGAAAAAAAATGGAGAAACGAGGAAGAGGAGACAGTGGGAGAGAATAAGACAAGACACTGACTTCTCAAGCTCTCACTGTTCAGCTCACATACCACTGTCAAGTAGGTCAGTGCGACAGGCTTGACTGATTTCTCTTCTGTAGTGTTTTTGTTCAGGCTCTCGCTGAGTAGGTGCCATGGTGGATTCACCTGTTTGATAAAGCTTGCACAAATGCAGGGTGAACTGCATGTCTGATCTTGTGTGGAGAGACCCTCTGTGGGCTTCCTGTGGCCAAAGCGAAAGAATTACCAAATCGCAAAACAAAACTTTAAACAGTGTATTGAAATTCATCTAAAGTGCATCAAATGCCATGGGACATGTGCTGATCTTTAAGCTTGGATGCTTTTTTTAGGGGCGGATCATCTCCACGGGGACCAGCTGAGCCATTCTTATTGAAGTCATCTTCCCTCACAATGGTACAGTTTGCAAAATGTTGAGCATAATGACTTTTACCCTAAACTTCATGGGCCCTCTTCTTGCACAGTCTGCGGCTTCAAAAAGACCAGATCTGACTCATAATAGACCTCATTAGACCTGTATTGAATAAGCTCTGAGCTGACATATCTTAGGCTCACTGTTAGCTGCTTTTTGCCTCTGTGTGTATGTTCCATTAGAGAATTAAAGATTAATTGCCAAATTCCTCTGGTTTAAAGCATTGATTAATTACAGTGTGAATCACTGGTGAATCCAGAAGATTAATGTCATGAGATTCGCCCCCTTTAGATAGCTATTGATTTTGATTTGCTCAAAAATGCCTGACTTCTCTTCCCTGGAGGGGAGAGGCAGTGTAAAGCACAAGCAGTATGCCAGGCAGCCTTAAATTACATTTTGTGAGGCAAAGCTTAAAATATAAGCGTTGTGAATTAACATTCACTTAATTGGGCAGCAAGTGGTTATACCAAAGAGGTTACCAATGGCAACAAAGGATCAAATGCAAAACTAGAGAAAGCAATTTCTGAGGAAATTACGAGGGAGAGCTGATCCATTGCTCAGCTTAGAAGCTGCTGACCGATGACAAGTTATCGCGAGTTCTTATCTAAACGAACATCACAAAGAAAAGATGATAAAGAGAAAAAGTTGACAATCAAAATTGTTTTGATAAAAAATAAAACTGATAGGGAAATAAGGTGCAAGGAAGGAAAAAAATGAAGAACAGAAAAAGCAGTCTTAAAAAGACGGTGACTGGTATAAGCCAGTGGAAAAAAAAGAAGTGATAGATGAAAATAATAATAATAAATAAATCTAGTGTACTACACACTGTCATATACTCATCATTTTTCTTACTGGTGCTAACACTTGTAATAATCAAGTCACTTCAAGGCTTTCCTTTTAGAGTTTAGGTATGAGGGCTTTTATTGTGAAATCAGGACTCTTATTTTTATTAAAGAAGTTTTTTATTTTGAAAGGCTGTTTCTGGTAAAACTGTAAATCATACTTATATAAAACTATGATTTCCTGAGACAGGAGACTTTAGTGAGTTGCCTGTGCCAATTTTATGTTTAAGGACTGAAAATTGTGGTCACAGGAGGAAGTTACAGAAGTGGGCCCTTTAGCTTGTTGACCAAAATCTCAAAATGAAATGTAACATCGGAAGCAATGAAAGAACGGAGGGGACTCCATCACTCTGAGATTCACAGAGAAAAATCTAGTTGTCTCATAGTTTAGACAAATAACTTATTAGAATCAGGATTATATATAAAAGTATAAAAGTATTAAAGGAAAAAAGTTGAAAGTTACGGCTAAATGTGATGATACAGGACGCTGAGAAAAAAAGAAAAGTTGATATGAAGTTAAACGATGACTCTCAAAGACAGCTATTAAAATAAAGTTGAAAAAAATGTTAAAAGGTTGAAAACGTGAAAAATAATAAAACACGTCAACTAAACAAAGCACACGTTTAGGAAGTTGAATGACAAAATGTTGAGGACTAGCTAACAACCAAAGAAATAATAATAATAATATAAAGAAATTTATAAAAAAAATGTATTTCATATTATATATAAAATAAATGTATATTCACAACAGGCATTAGTAAGGCACAAAAATATTAAATGCACCACAATACTGTCTAGTTTCTGTAATGTTTCTATTTCCAGGATCAAGTCTCCCCCCTTTCTTGCTTCTGCTCATTCTGTCTGCTGAAGCCCACGAATGATGCACAGCATATTATAGCTCAGGCAAAGAAGAAGACAGTTATCTTTTTGTGGTTGCCACATTTTTACTAGTCAATCTCAGTCTTGGTCACAACAAATCAGAGCAACTACAGCACTTTCCCTGTTGGAAACAGGGGACTCTTTATTATTCGGGTGCCACTGGGAGGTAGTCTTCCAAACACGGGATTATGCCCATTGTGATTTGCCTAAGCACACTGTATTAGCCATGTTCTCATGAAATCACATGAAAGCCACTTTGAAACGTAGGATGCTTCTGATATGCCTGTGTCAGGGGAACTGGCGCCATATCTCAGATTCAATTATGGTTCCATTTTAAATGAGACATCTTTGCTGTAAAATTCCCAGATCCCAGATTGTAGCGCTTTGAAATGGAAAGGGAGTAATTGACGAGACCTATGTGCGATCTGCAAAAAAAGGGATGTGTGAAAACGGATTTACGATACTAGTCTCTGCAGAATATTCATCCCTTTTTCCACTGCAAGCACAGCTACATTTAACATTGCATAGGAATGTGGGGTATATACGAGAGCATACATGAGACTGTGATGGGGGGAAATTGCAAATACAGAGCTGCTCCAAGTGTAAAATCATAGCAAAAGCTTGTATTTGTAGGCCTTAGTACTGGTACTAGAGGGTTGCTACTGGCAGTACCAGCTTTTGTCTTATGCTAATTTAAGAATTTTTCAATAACAACTGCCAGAGAAACATCCTCTCCTTTTTTGCAGGTTCTGATTTACCTGTGTTTCATATAGATGTCTGCAAGGCTCACCATACCAAACTGGCTGAACTCAATCAATAGAGCTAAGATGGACCATTGGTTGCAGGTCACGTAAGCTATGTTGGGGGAATGTTTGTGTCTGTGATTGAACTGCCCCATGGGCCTGTGTTAATTGAGCTCCCCGTAATCACACGCAGGCACATATGATCAGTGTCTGAAGCTCTGGAAATGCTGGCTGAGATTATCCTCTCACCTGGATGTTCCATTTTGAGAATGAAATCGAAATAGATTTTTGTCTTCTCCTTTCACATTCTGACTGACACCTAAATAGCTCTGACTCACCAAGCTCTATACAAACACATACTGTGTGGTGAATCACTTAAACTTTGGAATAAGTTTTCACTAAGTGTTTCAGTGGCACTTCCACACTCAGCTCGCATGGCTGTGGGGATGCTAGTTTTGGTGGTTAGGTCCATCAGACTGACACTCTCAACAACTGTGGGATGGATTGCATTTTGTACAGATGTTTGTGGTCCCTACTGGATGAAGACTAATGACTTTGGTAATGGAGCACCACCTGCACATCAGACTTTTCATGTATCCAGTGAAAAAGCAACTATTGAATGGATAGGCACTAAATTTTGTATAGACATTCATGTTTCCAGGCAATGTATCTTAATGACTTTGGCAATGCCCTGACTTTTCTTCTTGCACTACAATAAGGTTGACCTTTTTGCTTTTTAGGGAAATAGCTTAACAACCGCTGGATAGATTGCCATGACATTTTGTACAGACAACTATATTACCCACGGGATGAATTGTAATAGTGTTGATGATACATCATCAGATCAAAAAAAAAAAAAAAAAAAAAAAAGTCTGAGTAACATATCAGCGAAACAAATTACCTTCCCATCAGCCTCAACTTTACTGTTGTGTTTAGTGCTAATTAGCAAATGTTAGCATCTTAACAGGCTAATACCAACATGATCACTATGAGCATGACATTAGTGTTAATCTAAAGCACATATACAGCTGAAACCACCCTTATCCAGCTACACAAGAATAGAATTATTGTTATTTAATGGTTAATGGACTCGAAGTAGCTCAAATTGACTCGTATGAATTATGTACATCAGCACTTTTTTTTTAACAACTAAACATTAGGGAGCTGTAACTACAACTACACATCTGGTTTCATCCATACCTATTATGCTCATCTACAAGTCATTCTTTTGATGTTCTAGCTGTAATCCCTTCCTACAGGCTCTTGTTCTGCATTGTTCCCTCGTCTTATTACGGACATGTCTGAACTCACTTCAGCCTGTCGACTTGCTCAAGCTCTCCCCTCTTCTGACATGCCGTGACTTTTAGCCCATGATTGCCTAGGGCTCGTGGCAAATGGTGTTCTCTAAAGGCCACAATAAAAACCAAATATTCAATTGTTTTTTAAAAAAAAACCCACCACACTTATCTAAACACAAAGTAAGTCACACGACACACTGTTGAAAAGGTCTGAGTTCCAAGGTTAAATTGGGTATTAGCAATGTTAGAAATCTTACCTCTGCAATGCAACCTGGAAATTCCTTTCACAGCACCACAGACGCCAACGCTAGCTTAAACTGTAGCAGTTTCTTGCAGCAGTGCGTTAGCTCAGTGTCTCCATGCTGAAAAGCTGCACTGACGCTTAACTCAACAGTACGATGCAGGTTAATGTTAATGAGATTCATTGCAGTTGCCCCAAACAATCACCATGCAACGATTTTTGTTACTTTCCAGGTGCACACAGTTAGTTAAAAGACAAAATAATGCAATCGAAGTGCGTCTTTGTGGCTGAAATGCATTTGGTTAATATCCTACCAAGAAAGTTTTAACTCCACACGTAACAACACCAAACACAATGCCATACTGGGAGCTGTGCTAATGTTGCTAGCTCGATCGCGATCAGCGTGCTCTGCCTCTGCCGACATGTTGCATGCCACCTCTGCAACTTAGCTTAAACTCGGATTAAAGTGCTTATTGAACCGCCAGTCCTCTTTGTCCTCTACGGACGTGTTTCCAGTCACACCCCAATAAATCCCTTTGCAATAATGAATGAGCTACATGCTCAATTCATTTTCGCAGTGAAGCTGGGCAGTCTAATTTGTGCAAACATTTCTTCGGGTGGATGCAATTAACTGTAGTGATGCGCTAAATGTGACACAGCAGAGCCGAGTCATAGCGGAGACGGTGACTCAAAATAGGATCTAATGTGTTTCTCTCTAGTTAAATTCATTAGGGCGAAGAAGTCATTTTCTCAGCAAACTTCGATGGCTGAATAATTAATCATCCCATCACTTGTTTGTTTGACCTGAATGTATAACATTTACCCCTCGCGTTTCACCTCCGAAGGAAATCCTTTCTTTAATTTGAGAAAAATCTTGGCACTTCATCTTTAGTCCTTGATTTGCCTAATGCATAATAAATTGCAATTATATGGCACTTTTGAAATTCAAGGCCAGGAGCACCTTGAGATATAACAAAAGACCCTTTTGAATTTCAAAGTAATGACCACATTACTTCTTCATCTAGGACAAATGCATTGAGAGTTTTGCATGTTTCGAGTTAGTTGCCACTGCGGCGGGGTGAGTCTTCACCTTAATTGTCACATGACTCCCACATTTTGTCACATTCATTATTGACTTGAACCTTGTTAAAGTAATTATTCAGTGTCTGTGTTCAGCTCTGGGCTGGTTGTTGAAAGCTCCGCTGGAGAAAAGTCAATGTGCAGTGTGCCAAGCTGTTGTTGTACTTTAACATAAACACCATATTCTCATACTTGCACTGTTATTTATTTTTTATTAGATCTTTCTTTCTAACATTAACTCCATGATGTCAAGAGCATCAGACACTGTTCCTTGACACATATAGCACATAACAGGATCAACAAACTGATTAATCAACTAATCTAAAAGTTTCTATTTTTCTTGAGCACATCATCTATCTCATATGTAAAAATTTAAATATGTAATGTAACTCGTCACTAGCTCTCAGATGAATGCAGTGAAATACAAATAAGAAGTGCATTTATTATTAATAAAGTATAAAGTGTCATAAAACAAGGTTACATACAAACACCTTAAATATGTACTCATGTGCGTCGATTTTTTGTTGGTTGTTTCTCCTTTTAAAACTATTTGAAAACATTTTTGGCTTTCACTGTGTAATAAAAACATACAATGCTATTTGTTACTTGTTTTGTAAAAGCTGACATTTCAGAGCTTCAGAATGGGGCTTTCACATGAAAAGTGTCAAAACGCCACAACAATAGCAGGTGAAAGTAGAAATAGATTTTGCCTGACAATAACCACAACTAATCCGCAATACACTTCCATGTACAATGGGGTTTTCATGCTTTTAAGCCCAAATGAAGTCAAAATAAAACACCCTTTGTGTTCTTATGTGTCCCTCATTTTCCTAGATTGATTTTCCTTTCTGTAATTGATTAGTGCATGAAATGATACAAAGACTGGCTGCGTACACTGTGTGTTGCAGGGTAACATTTGAAAAAACACAGATCGTGTTTTTGTTGGCGGCTGCAAATAAATAGTCATTTAAAGGACTGTGCTGTTCATTAGAAAATGAATTTTTCAAGGGGTTTAAAGAAATGCACTAATCTGAAATCAAGTATCTCATGGCTAACTTTCCCGCTGGTCGCAGTTTGACCCCCATGTCTTCATTGTTGAGTGCACTGCGATGCTCTTGATGAAAGCAACACAAGCTCATGTCATTAATTAAGACACAATGTGCTAAAGTGTTACTGTTCTAAAAGCGTTATAATGAGCATGCTCTACAGAAAACTGAATAAATACTGGCGACATAGAGGAGAAGCTGCTGCTAATCAAAGGGTCTAGTCAGTATATTTTCTTGCATAAACACTTTGTGTAAAGACCTCCTGAGAGGAGGCTGAAGGCAGAGACATTTGGCTCTCAATCAAACAAGGGCTCAGAAACCCCCTCTACTTCTCAGACGTTTGGATTTAAAAGGGAGCCAAAGATCAAATTGCACTTAAGAGACAAAAGTGTGAGCAGTCCAGAGCCGCTGTTTAATGATGCCCTTTGTTTGTTTTCTGGGAAATTCACTTTCTAATCTCCTGGACTCTGTGAAGGCTTGCCAGAGAGTATGGCCACATAAAAACCCCTTGATTTCTTATTTTATCTGTGGACAACCAAATCGATCGTCGTCTTCCCTGCACCTGCTCCACACTCCCTTCCCCGGCACCCCCCCAAAAAAAGATAGGCCCACGCTGTCCTTCCTGCTCTCCAATCAGGACTATTTAGACCAGGCTATTTCATGTGGAGAGTGAGGCACTGGTCAAATGCTCCTCAGTGTCTCAAAAAGCATTGAAATTTCCCAGGACCTTGACGTATCTAATTGAGATTTCATGGCCTATTTTCTCCGAGATCCGAAAGCTTGCTTTGTTTTACTGTGAGCAGTATTTCCCCAAGGGTCGAGATGAAAGAAATTGTTTTCAAGTTTTATTTGTTTGTTTTTTTTGTTGCTTTAAGGGCTTTTTTATCACGCCGGAGCAGCTTTTCAATAGAAAAGTGCGTTGTTGTTGTTGTTTTTTATGTTCAGTAGCCAAAGTGACTGTGTTTGATTTGATATGTCTGAAAGGTAGTGAAGAAAAGTTTCTTTCATCAGAATAATCAGTTTGACTGCATGAATAGATTTGTTATGATTGCTGCAAAAAAAAAAAAAAAAAAGTAATACTTTGCACAGCTGCTTTCACTGTGTTTGACATAGGATTGAAAAAAGTGATGCTTTTTCACTTCTCCTTTAGACCTGGAATGTTTGATCTGGAGCATATCACTTGTTATTGTATGTGAGCTCAAGAAAATGCAATATATGACAAAAAGAAAAACTGATTTGCTTGTGAAGAAATTCTGCTTTTGGCATTTATTGTCATGTAGGGCAAGGACAAACAATAAATGCACAGACTAATTGATTTTCAATAGCGTCCATTTGTTTCACATCATAAATTCCATATAAATTTGTCTCTAAATTTGTACCATGTGCTACGGTGTCAGAGTCATTTTTTATTTTGTCCCTGTGCTCCTACAATGACATCACCCAGTCTTGCATTACACAGCCCTAACAGTCACAGTGGGAGCACTAGCTTCCCAGCACGACTCATATGAGATGGTCTACAATCAGTGACATCATGCACAAGCATCAACCTCAAGTACCTTGGGGAAATATTTAAAAAGGGGGTAGCGAACTGAGCCCCTCCCAAGGCTTTTATTTCCTCTGGTTAAAAGCAGGTGACATGACAGCAAGACCTTAGCATCAATGGAGCAAAGACATTAAGGGATCTTGTTCTTGGGGGTTTGAGATTTGATGTTCTTTCTGTTTGTTCTTTTTATGCTTTACATCTTCACTGCTTGCATGTAAAGTATCAAAAGATTTACTAAGTTACTTTGAATTAAACATTTTGTATCCAAGAAGGCAGAAGCAGAGGGATGCCGTGTCAAGGAGAGAATAAATACTGGAGCAGAGTCTTCTGAATTAGATACAGTACATTTCTACATTACAGCATGCGTCTAACAAGGTGCAGTATGTAGTATTGGGACCGAGACTGTTTGATAAAGGCTGTGAAGAGGTAGCAGATCAGACGTGTTGGTGATCCGTTTGACCCAAATTGGCATGAAGTATGTGTCTGTCTCATTCTTCCTCCTAGGTAGCAGGTTCCCACCTGCGAGTCTCACCTCTCACCTCTCACTAGCTGATTCAGTCTGAGACAAGAGGCCTCCGCCACGTGAGAAGATCTGGGGCACGAGGATGTCTTTGTTTTCTGTCTGAGATCTGTTGTGTTTGGGTGTGTTGGTAGTGGAGAGGATAGACAGGTCTTCTCCATGTCAGAGAAGTTTGTCCCCAGTCACCTACATTAGCAAAAGAAACTGGAATAAATACACCAAGCGAAGACTGTTTCAGTGTTTACATTTGCACCTCGTTATTATTTTCAGAAAGACTTTAAAAGCTGTGAACCATTTTGTGATATGATACATTTAGTCGACTCTATTGGTCAATATTCATCCTCTCCATTGTGCATGAAAAGTGCTGTTTACTGTGAATAAAAATGACTTTACTTCAAACCATGTCTCAGCTCAGGTATTTACTGTATTTACAGTCACCACTCCTGAGTCAAACCACTGGACTAGTTTGAGCCATGGCTCCTTGTCAAGCACCTTACAGATACTGTATATTAACTTTATCAAGGTCAGGATTGGAACAGGACTCTAGAACAGCGTCATGTCTATTCGATTCAAATGTGATGTTGGGCTATATAAAGCTAAGAGAACCACTGACAACACCCTAGACTTGCCAGGTCATGTAACCTGTACAGTCTTCTTTAAAATTCTGGGTCTACTGGATTTTTGTTCTGACCACAGCAGTGTTTGCTCTAAAGGAGGAAAGGGGAAAAACACACTCAACAAGATATTCTGCAGCTGTTTTGCTAGTACTCTCTTTTTGAAACCATTTGAAAGAGCTCATCTCAACATATTGTTGTCCAGTCCCAGCAGGGAGCAGTAATAATCACCTCCATGCAACACTGAGATCCTTGTCATACAAGAGGCTCCAGCAAAGCAAATGTTAATGTCTCAGGGGAACCACTATTGACATCTTAGTCTCTTTGCTACTGACTGTATTGGGGACACCTTCGTGTGATTAAAATGCTCAACTGTAAGGTTGCCAGTAAGCATGCAGGGAGGGCAGCAAGGTCAGCCACCCTTAATAGCAGAAGGTGGGACCACACCCAACAGTAGTGAGGCGTAGATTCCTCTGGAGCCAGTTTGAAGCCCAGTTGCGTCTTGACGTTGGCACCATATTTTCCTCCAGGATCCAGGACCTTTGACACAAGATGCCTTTACCCTGGTACCTCGGACGGATCGCTGTCTTAGAACGAAAACACCACCCACACTCCCCTTCTGCTACCTTCCAACCTACAAAATGTTATGATGCACACTGCCAAGTGATTTCGACTCTCTGCTAAATGTTAAGACACTTGGCTTCATCCTACAGACATGGTAGCTGCCGTCTGGGTAGGACCCACTGGATCATGGATAGAAATGATTGATGAGTAGAGGAAGAGATGGAAGTGGAAATATTTTATGACTTGCACTTGTTTTTTCACCATTGTGGTTGCCTGTGAAAGAAAACATCAACTTTCCTTAACAAAATAAAATAAAACACAAATGTATTTTTATCACCAGTTACGAGTGAGTTGTTTATATTTTTTACTTACTTGTTCGCTGCGGGCTGCCATTTGGATTCATTAAGTTCTTTTTACATTATAATGTGAAGTTGTGGATAAATATTTATACTTTACTCAGTTAAGAAAAGGTTTTAGTGCCATAGTATTAAAACACATCATTGCAAGTAAATATAATGACTAAGACGTTCATGTTTTGGTTGGAAACGTTTAATCTGAGGTGTAATGTGATATTTTTCATGGCCTGTAGATGAAATGCGCAGCGCAAAAGCCTCTAATAATTCTGAAGTGCAGCATTTGAGCTAATTTCCTTTCCACAGCTGAATACATGTATGACTTTTTGTTCTGTCTCTTGCTGAGTTTCATCTAGTACTCCACTCACTATAACCTAGATTAGCTACAGACCACGAAAAGAAGAGAGCGCCCCCTACTGTGCTTGATAATCCACCTGGATCAAGTTAAAAAGGATTTCCAATATCTACCGCCCAACCAGGTCGAGACCTTGGCCCTCCACATTAGAAAGATGGATTAGGTAAATGACCGTGGCATTGACCTGCGCTCCCTCTGAGAGGCTGTACTGTACATGTTCCACACTTGTTCATATTTGTGGCCCTGATGTACTGTATAAATGGCTTTCTGATCCCCAGTCGGGTTTGTATGCAAGCATTTTCTCTCCATTAGAGTTATATTGCTTTACAGGAATGAGTCCCTGATGAGCCTGTTTGACACCTCTTAGCCCATGGCCAGTGAGTACTGTGCAGCATGCCGTGACCATGGCTCCCAGGTGGAATATTGTCTTATTCTAACCTAAATCCCCTGTACTGTATTATAGCCTTTAGTCCACAGCAGATCACATGTCCACGCAGTTCACATTTTTTTGATACTTATAAAATAGCATCTTTTTTATTTAAACATGCCAAAAAGTAAGTGTAGAGGTTTTGTGTGTGTGTTTTTTTTTTAAAGCTATTCCTTTAAGGCCACACCCCTTAGACAGCCAATCACGGTGTAACCAGGAAACCACCACACTATCAGTGTGCAGGCCAAAGCAGGAAGTTTGGTTCATGAGAGAAGAAGAAACTATGGTTTAAACAAACAAACAAACAAATGTTAAATGTACTGAAGGCTGCTGTTGGTGGGACGAGCTAAAAGCTGCTAGTTGAACACTTTGTCCAGACAGGGGAGTAGCAGGAAGAGGAAGAAGGCTGTGAACTGTTGTTTGTTAGCTGGTTCATCACTGTGAACAGTGTTTGAACTTCCTGAACCTTTCACTTTAACCATTTGTGTCATGTTCACATGTTGAATTCTAATTGTAAACGTTTTGCTCTTCTCCCGATTAATGTTTTATGCCTCCACCCGGAGGAGTAACCTAACTATCTATAGTTAAACATGTCCGCATCTCCCACATTGTTGTTTTTCTTTGTCTCCACGGTGGAATCAAGGTGGTTGTTTTCTGCTCCCTGGGTATGGGATGGTGTAGCTGGCCAGGAGCATGCTGTGAGGCTCTGACAGGAAGATGGTGCTGGACCAAAGCTACAGGAGTCTGGTAGGAGTTTCTAATGATTGTTGCCTTGGATGCCATGCAGGGCAACCTCCTGGGTAGAATAGTATTTAATACACCGGTGCTCAGAGAGTTTTTGCATGTGTTCAAACCCCAGAGCCAAAAATATTGACTGTCAGTCTGTGACGATGATGTCTCTGGATATTTAACTTCACGCAAGTAAGAAGTTAATAAGGAAGTCAGCTGTACTCAAAGTGAAAAATTAGCTTTGCAGCCCCTTTTTATTAGGTGTTAATTTGCTGCCTCCATATTTTTCCTGTCCAACTCTATTCATAGAAACAAGTCAGAAGTACTGCAGTCTGTACATTCCCCTGATTCATCTTGATACACTGACCTTCCTTGTTTCTGATCTTTTAAATATAATCTACCTACCGAGTAAGTCTTTCTGACATTCTTTTGAGACACACTTTCACAAATCACCATTAAAAATAGGGCCAATAGGTCCGTGTTCACTTTCATTTTAAGAATTCTTATATGCTATCTAAATGCTAATGATCTAATTGATATTTGTGGGCATGAAAGCCAGAAACCAGAGCAGCAAGCCTTTAACATGTGCTGTCATCAAGATGTAAAAGCTGGAAATACCAGAATTAGAAGATTGAATTTTTTTATTATTTTTTATTTTACCTTAAAATATTGGACTTTTTTTTAATGCAAATTTTAATTAGCCTGCTGGAGCTGGAAAATTGAACCTACATCAAACTATGTTAACTGATTTTCAGTGGGGCTGTACCCCAGTAATACAGCTCAGATAGTAGCAGGACAACTCTTGTAGTGTTCAGCAGCACACGCGTCACGTCCTTATACATACAGTGTCATGCTAATAGTGTACATTACTGCCAAAGAAATAAATGTACTTCATCATGTTTTACTAGAAGCAAAGAGCACCAGCAGAAGCCATTCAGATGTGACTGAACAATGAAAACACCAAGTCCCACCTTGAATTATCTAGATTTTTAAAACTTTTTAAATTTGTTAGCCATGACCCAAGCTGTTGGGTCAATTTCAGAGATTCGTGATTAAGCTTTTTTTTTTTTTTTTTTTGGAAGAACCTTTCTTTGTACTCATTACCAGACCACATCCATTTTGTTTACTAAAGGAACCCAAACATAGAAACCTATAGCGTATTCAAGAACTACAGGCTGCGGCTAAAACCTAATCAAATTCAGTGATACTTCATTGAATATTTCACTTCCTTCTTTTTCTATAATCTGTCGCTTGAAAGCTGTGCACAGTATAGACACCATCTTGGTGGCTGGATAATTGATTATTTGTTGTTTGCAGTCAATTTACATTGTATGTTAGTTGCCGACTATCGTTGCAGCCGTTCACTGCCACTGAAAGTGAACTGGCTCACTTCAGACATTTCTATAGCACACTTTCTATTTTAGATTAGGCCTTAAAGAAGAATATGGAACATAATAATACCTTAAATTCACAGATACTTATCCTTTTTTCATGCTAAAGGTTGGCTTTTCAGTTTAATTTCTTTACTTACTCTACTTATTTCCCCACCAGGACATGAGTTAAGACTTCAGTAGACACATTTAAATATAAACCGAATGCAACACTGGATGAATGTTGCACCATTCATGACTGTATGCTGTTTGTGTTTAAGGAGCAGGATGGTTGCTGTGTGATGTCCACAGGTGGAGGTGTTTCTGATTTCCATGCAGCTATGTGATTTCATTGTAATGAGTAAAGCACGCATGTGACTATGCACATGAGGATTATTGGACTACATGTTTTCACTAATATTCTATGTTGTATATTAGAAAGTTTTCTGCATTTAGCTCGTGGACTGATAGCATATAATCAGCTTACCCATAACCTGTAGGCTAATAATCTCCCCTCCACGTACATCCGAGCGAGCCTAACTGTTGCTCCACCCTCTGAGAGATGTGCATGGGATAAGTGCTGCTGCCACCCCTGCTGCAAAGTGTGCCTCTCCACTGTGCACCGTGCTCACACTGCTGTAACACCAGTGCAAAAAAGAAAAAGAGAGAAACGCTTAGAGAAAGCGTTTTCTATTGTTTAAATCTGCCAGGGGAGCCCAAATTACCGCCCACCTTTGTTGCTAGCCTGTAGGTCGAGTACCGAGGGCTGACCATTGACTGTGAGGGTGTGAGGCAGACAGTGGGAAGCACGCAGGCTGCTCCGCGGCTGCCGGAGCGGAGAGCTGCGCTGTCCGCGGTGCTGAAACCGCGCAGGACGCACGGAACCGGGCGCAGATTTCCACATGTAGTTATTCTGACAAGTGATGAAATGAGAGATGAGAGTGCGCAAATGGCGCAGGCAGCGAGGAGGAGGAGGAGGAGGAGGAGGGGGACATCATGATGTGGCAAAAACAAAACACACACACAAAAAAAAAAAAAAAAACGACGAGTGCGGTTGGAGCAGTGTTTGTGAGTTGTTTCATTGTCTGGTGGTGTGAAGGTTGCTGCAGCAGCTCACACACACACACACACACACACACACAAAGCTAAAATGACTTTGACGCGTGGTCGTTTGTCCCTTTTCCCGACGGCAGTGGCTGTGGTGTAAAACACATTTGTGAAAGAAGAGAGAGGGTGGTGGGGGGTGGGTGCACGAAATACTCAAGCCAGGGTGTTCCTCCCGCCTGCTGCAATGTGCACGTCTCGGCGAGGCGATGTTTGACTTCAAATGCCATATTTAGGAAAAATGCTTGATCGCTTTGAGTGACTGGGGCGCGGACGAATGGCACCTTGCGCTTTGGAAAGACGGTCGAGCCCAAACGAGGACCGCGCGAGAGCCAATAGCGATTGGAGAGCTTGCGTGTGCATATGAGGTGGATGGAGCCACTCTGGGTATACTTCCGCGTCCAATGCGTGTTCATGTGTAGGTTGAATGGATGAAACGGAGAGAGCGGAGAGGTATAGGCACGCTGTGATACGGCCCTATATATTTGCCGGCAGGACTATCTTCCTTTTAAAGACAACCTCCTCCTTGCATTGGTTTTCACTCAGTGATGTCGCGTATTTGTGTGGCGCACCTGTAAAGAGCGAGACAGGCAGAAGCCGGCTTTTTTAATGATTTGATTCCTTTTATTTCTTCTGTTCCTTTTTTTGCTTTTGTTCCATGCATTTGCTGAAAGGAAATCATTTCTGTGTTTTGATTTAATAAATATTTCATTTCCTCATTTTCTCTTGTTTGTGTTGGCTTTTTATGTTTCCAAGTTTGAACTAAAGAGAGAGCGGAATTCATCATTTCACAAGCTATTGGCCAGGTGTTTCATTCTGAGATTGTTTGCCTAAGGACGTCCATAACTTTCATTTATAGAAACGGTAAGATATTTTTACACATTTGCTCATTCACCTGAAACATTTCAAGTCGATATTTGAGCCTGTGTCAATTCGCTGAGGACAGTGAGTAACGCAGTTCATGCATCCACTGTAGTCTCATCTTATTGCATGTGAAACGCGACAGCAAAGTCACCGTGATGCATTCATGTTTCCATTGACGGCTGATTTTCAACTCTGAATTGCGGTGCCTTGGCATATCATAGACTCACACGGATAGGATAAGTAGACGATCTCCTCACATGTGCTCAATTCAGAGCTCACAAGGTTGCAGACGTGGACGGACGCTGTTATAGTCCTAGTGTGTAGAAATATAGGCCTTGGTAGATTGCTGAAACGCAGGATCCGCAGAGTAGTCGGTTATTTTAACGCATGTGAAGTAAAATAGCGTTTGCATGTTGGAAAACAAAATGGGCTTATTGCGCTTTTTTAATATGCAGAAATCCACATCAGCTAAATAGGCGCATTTTGAATTGTTATCTCTTTCTCATCAATATCAAAAGTTGAATTTTATTTAGGATATGAATCTAAAAATACGGAGAAATACCAATGTGATTTAAAAAAAAAAAGTGGATTTTATGGATCAATTCTTCAATTTCTATATTATATTTGTCACAGAGTAGAGTATTCTCTCCTAATTCAAAAAAGGACCTGTGCTATTCAATCCAAGTTAAGTGAAGACTGTGTGTTGCCCTTGGAGTTGCTGGATGATATTTTGTAAGTTATGCTATCACAGGAATAATTGTTATTTTTGAAATTGAATGCAGATATTAATGTAGTTTGTGGCAGCTTTCTACTTAAGACACACTGGATTTGAATACCAACCTTTTCATACCAAAGGCCACCTATTCGTATTTTCAATTTCTTTTTATTCTTATTAATTTCAGATACCCTGTAGACCTATGTACCTGTGCTGAAATGTGTATACTAGAAACACCAATACTCGCAGCCTTAATTCATACAGCAATCGCAGTGGATCCAATTAAATTATCTCTAATTTTGCTGCTTCCCCCCCCTTAAAAACTCAAGGGACCCTGGTGACGCTATCCTTTAAGGATCACTACTTAAGCATTTTAGTTTTTGTATATGTTTTATCACTGCGTTGACAGTCGGCTTGAAAAGACGCGAGACTCTCCAAAGACCGCTACGACATGCAAGGCAGTGGATCACGTGATAGGGCGAAGCCAGTCGTAGCGGTCCCCGGAGAATCTCAAAGTACACCTGCAGCAAATCAATTAGTTAATAGTGTACTTCCGGGATGGAGCCAGGCTCTTCGCTGATTGGCTGAGGGTCTGATTTGTGACCGCGTTCCCGCCGCCGCCCTCTGTTCCGCCGCGTAGAGCCCGACACCAAAGTTTGATGTCTGCAGAATAAACATCAATAAATATCCGCGACGCCGATTCAACACCTCAAGGTAAGACACCGCAGAGGTTTAGCTGAAAATGATGAAAAGACGGCATCGTTTGTGGCTAAAATAGACGCAGTGCAAACGCATTTCAGGAGTTACGGTAGCTAGCAAAGGCCAAACAAGAGCTGGCGCAGCGAGCGAGCGGTAGCTGAAGAACTCCATTGGAAATTTGGGTGTTTTTTTAAATGGACTTGATGTTTCGCCGTTTTATTTAGTTTTATGCTAGATGAATTAATGGTTGCTGTAATATCAAGAGCAGGACAAAACCTCGGTGCTAGCTAACAAGCAACACTGCTCCTGTGTGTGCGTGTGGGTGGAGGAAACAGTCCCGCACTTAGTTTCGTACACGTTACATGCGGCATAAAATAGCTCGATTTGTGCTCGTTTAAATTTACATTTTCTACACGCAAACACGGTCGAGGAAGGTTTCTTTCTAATTTTGTAGTGATTTTTTTTTTTTTTTTTTTAATTCTTGCATGAGCAGAGTTTCACCCGCAGGAGCACAGGTGTCACAGGTTAACTAATTAAACCAGACCAGTTCAGTCTGTAGTCCACCTAAACCTACAGTGCCCTTTATTAACATGACTGTGGATTTTATTAAAACCTTTCATGCATTTTATATAAGTTAAGTTTTTTTTTTGTTGGTGTATTTTACAGATTAAAAAAAAAAAAAAAAAAGAATGCCCACTGTGTACCCACAATGCATTTGAAGTTTTCGGTTTATGTACAGTACATGAAATTGTACTTAACCATGTGTGGTTATTAAAAGCGTCTTAACCTTAACCTGTTATCGCGAGGAGGCCTAATGAGGGTACTTGTACCAATGGGCGTGTCACGGTTGGCAATCTGGTAAAGGGTAAAGGATGCGTTTGACTAATGCGGCTTAGGCGGTCAACTGTGGTATAGATCTTCTTTTTCCCGTGGTTGATTGTAGTACTGTATGTGGCTTTGAATTTTGAACAGGTTGAATGTGTTCAAGCCACAGACATCTGAGCTGTAGTTGGCAGTCTGCAGTGACTAATAGTCAGTTGGTAGGTCACGGAAAGATTGCATATCGTTGAGCAAGCAGCTAAGCCCCCAAGCAGTTAATTTGCCCAGGGGTTGCCAAAACAGGACATCTTGTGGTCCTGTGGGTGTTGGGGTACAACCCAGTGATAAGGGCAAAAGGAAATGGGTTAGCTTACAGAGGTTTAAGGGTGTGTTGAATTTTTGATGGTGCATCCCTGGTATTCCTTTAAGACGTGTTGGTTTACTTTACTTTCCTGGATAATAAAAGATCCCACATAGATTAAGTATGATTACACATCTAGTCACACGAGCTTCAGCATAGGTTCAGTAGGAGATGCTAGTGTCTCTGTTTCTATGTATATCTGCTGCTTTTAAGCAATTTTTTTTTTGTGTTCATGCAACTTCCAGAGATTCTGCAGACTGTGCTCCTGAGAGGGACACAAGATAAGAGCAGTTGTCTTTATGTATTATTGAGCTCCCACGTTTGCCTTTCTAAATAAAGGCTGCTGACAGAGTGAGTAAAATGCAGGACAGTGAGTGAACTTGCAAAGGCCACATCACTGTGCTCTGTGCAGCAATGTGTGTCGCTGTCACAACTGGGTTAGTATACAGTGGCTAGTATGTAGTGGCTTTAGCAACAAGCCAATTTTACCCCCTTTGTCCTTCTTAAATGTCCACCCCATCCCCCTTTCTCCTCTCTGCAGCTGATTTAATCTGGGCTCTATGGGTGGCGCACAGGACTGTTTTCATTGGGTCTTTATTTTCTGTTGGCCACAGGGTGGCCCTCCCTCTACATGTGTGGGTCATCACTGGAGGCCAACATTGCAGTGACCTTGAACCATGTCACTGCATCACAGCAGCTTTAATAGATCACAGTATCTTGTGATCTTTACATAGGTGTGATGAGTGTTTTGTGTAGTTTAATGTTTGGCTGCAGTAGTAAGTAGGGGAAGTGTAAATATGCCTAGAGTTGTAAACGATGTGTAATTATTGGATTTGACCTCCTATGGTAAGTAACTTTATTGTAACGTCTAAACCTAATTTCATTGTTTGGTCCTTGACTGCTAATTTGAATCAGTCACTTTTGAGGGTATGTCTCCTGTTAAATTGTAAAATAGCTGACAATGAAGCAACATGTCAATGCTAAACTAATCTACATCACTTTCTTTTTTTTGTCGCTTCAGTTATTTTAGTGTCTCTGGAGCACAGTATCCGCTTTCACTATTAACCCAGCTTTACACAAGTCTCTATTTTATGTCCCATGCATCTCTTTATATAATGGCAGACAATAATGTCTGTTCCAGTATCCGAAAATTACTGATAAAGTAAGTGTTACGGTTTAATTATCAGTAAATTATCTAAATCAGTATATTTGCATGGATTACTTGGTGTTAAATACTAATCAGTCGGTTAAGTTTTATTCATACTGTAACTGAGGCTTCGCATATTAACAATTAATATAATCTTAATGGATTTTCTTAATGAAATAAACCATTTCAATGGAACAGATACAGCATTAAGGGCATTCATTCTCAATTACTCATATTTTTTACATTGGTTCTGTAACATTGTCGAGCCAGAAAGCATCAAAACTGCCTCTGGTGAAAATTTCAGAATAAGTCAATATTGATGAACATGTGTTGCAGTCTCTTGTGCAATACGAACTATTTGAATTTTATTTCAGGCAGAACTCACAATTGCATCACTCGCTGTATTATTCTGACATGCTCTGGCTGGCATGTGGGAGCTGCTGCAGAACTACCCTGCTCGTGACTCTGCCCACTGTAGCCTGGCACCTTCAGGACACACTTTAAGTATACATTTATATTGAGACAGTATTGCTAATATTAATTAATAAATGTGAATCTACAGCGAAGGCTTACTATTGGAAGCAGAGTGACAATGCTGGGAAATATTTTTGGGGTGTGGACTGCGAAGAAATGTTAGATATGAGATGTGTCCTGCTGGTTTGTGACAATGTAAATTACATGTGCTGCTGTGTATCTTTCTTAATAAAACTATTCTAAGAATTTAACAGCCCACATTAGACCTTTATTTTTCTCAAGGTAAAACTAGTCTGAACGTCTGTACAGTGTTTTATGTAGCTTTTCTACACTTCAGCGTGTGTGGGTAGACTAGTCACATCTGTGTTTTCAGCTGGGATATTTTGAACCGTTACTTGTGGGCTTTTAGTTTTCAAGGACAGGCCGTGCATGTCAGTGGTGGGCACTCTGGAGTTCTTCACTCTGCAGCTTGTCACGCATACTTGGTCAATTTAATCCTCTGAGGAGCTAGTAGCAGAGTTTCGTGCCTCCTCACTTTAAGTGCGGAGTGTCACATGAGTACACGCTGTTGGCTTCAGGTTTAAGTTAAAGGAGGTTTATAGTTGGTCAGATGACTGAGTTGGTGCTTGTTCCATAGTCGGTACAAAATCTGAACTTTTTATTTAGATTCCTTTCACCAGCTTGGTGTTTAAGAAAAGACGGTACCTAGAGTACATTTGTCTCTATAATCCCTGAAGTAATCTTTGCCAGAAAGGGTGGGATTGAACCAATCATGTGCAGGCAGATTTGTAGATGGTGCTTTTTGTGTTAAAATAGTTTTATAAATCTTTAAAAAGGGGAAAATGACAAATTCCAAGATCTCACTCCGATGACTTCTTTATAATTTACTTTGTCTCAATATTAGTCCCAATGTTAAAGATATTTAGTATACAGTTATATAAAATACCAGAAAAACTAAAGAAAATCACTCACTTTAGAGAAACCGGTGCCTTCAAATAGATGTTTTTGCCTAATAAGTATTCAAGTACAAAAATAGACTAAATTAATCAGAGGAGGATACAGGTTTGAAATGTCAGGTTGATGGATTCTGTATCATCCGACTTGATGCTGTCAGTTCGATCAGCTGTGTTTCTTCTAAACGCCCACTCAGTCACTTTTTTAATTAATTGGCACAGTTAGTGATTTGTTAAAACAGAGCTACCAGCTTCAGAGGGTGAAGGATTGCACATTACATTTTTTTGAATGACTTGAGTGGACCACTTGCATCTAAGGTAACATCTTTCGTTTCCAAATACTCCCTTTTGCATGTTGTCATAGATGCAGTATAAACTCTTCGTTTGTGTGTAAAGTCTGTATTTAATAGGAATACTGTATTGTCTTCATTTTAAAACGCAGCATGCAGAGACTTTTCTCTCCCCCTTGTGAAAAGTCTTTAGAAACCTGAGAGTACTAATAACTAAACACACTAAAAGCCAATCTGCACAGTGGGGTCACAGTGAAGGTGAATAGGGAATTTTAAGTTGGTTTTAAAAAGCTGGTCTTTATCTGGGGCTGGTTTCTGATGAAAACTGAGGCAAGGCCTCTAGGAGAACAAGACGGTCTGCACCAAGAGGAGGGTGCTGGCTGCACACAGTGAAAGCCTTGACTGAAATTGTTGGGGAGAGGCGTGTTGCCAAGCTTCCTCTTCCAAATGTTTATCTAATGAAATATTTATGCCTTGTGGCACAATCGCAAATGGGATAATAGCCAATATTTGTGCTTTGTAGTTGGAATAAAAGGTGAAACATATGAAATGGAGATTGAAGTAAGCCATTTTCTTCAACAACAGTATGTTCTCCTGTGGCCTGCTTTCTCTCTGACTGTGCACGTGGGGGAGGCTGCTTGTGGAGTGGATAACTGCTTAGAATTGCAATTTTGGCAAATGAACATTTTTGGCTGAGTATCACATAGTTTTTATTTTTTTTTTACTGTCCTTGTATCATTTCTGTCATGTTATTAAAACACCAAGAGTCGACATGTGAAAGCAGCACCTCTTGTACATTTGTCCCCCCCCCCCAAGTCACCAACTGGTTTCATTTTTAAGATAAATGACAGATGGAAAGTGCAGCAGGAGGGTTGCCCTTGTGAAGTTTAAACCCCCATCCTTGTGCAGCTGGAATTTTCTCTGTATTTGATGTTGACTAGTTGTTGTAATTAGTATGGTTTTAAATTATTGAAGCTGAAGGCTAAGAGCCAAACTGATTTTGATTTGATTTTTTTGGATGGGTAATATTATTGGCCTAAACTAACATACCAGGACTACAATCTCATGTCAGATGTAGTACAGAACTGCAACTGAATTCTTTACATTTAGATTTTTCCTCCCTTAGTTGTGATACCATATTATAACTTTTCACTATGTCGCTAAAAGGTTAAAGTCTATTTAATGTCTGGTCCAACGTCTTCAGACATATCTAGATAACTTTCATGATTTCAGTTTGTCTTAAAATGGTTTGTTACATGTTATAAGGGATGTTTTAATTGAAGAATAACTTGCCAACCTGGCTGATTTGTTACCAAAGTTGTTTTTCCATAGTCGGAGACATAACCAAAATCATAAGTGGTGGTAAAATCCATTGTATCCATTGAATTTTCTGGCAAACAAAAAAACAAACAAAAAAACAAACAAAAAAAAAAACCTATAAACAAAATGGATATAAATCTGTCAGCAAATTTGTAGCCTCTCCTGGTGTGGATTGTCGTACTGTGGGGGTAATGGCACAGTAAAAGTTGGAGGTTTAAGTGTGGAGGCATTTATTGCTTTTAGTCTACAGCTGTTGTAACTCATTTACTGCTTTGACCATGTCTTTGCTGCATCTGAAAAGCATCCACAATGCAGGTAAAATGATGAGACGGCTCAAACCACTGTTATAAGATGCTGATTCCTGGCATGGTCTTAAAGATTAATGCAGTTTAGTCTTGTTTGATTTAGCAGGATGAACCTCACATGTGGTACACCTGGCTAAGGTCATTTGTTTGCAGTTGGAAACGATAGCTACACAATTTGTGTCAGTAGGAAACTGTATGATTGATCACACTGCAGGAGAATTGGCCATTACTAAATGTGTAGACAAGATTTTAATGCTTGATATGTTTAATTGTCTCAATAACTTTAGTGCTTTCCCAAATATGAACAACACAACACAACAGGTTTCTAAGATCCCTTTGTTATTGTTGAGATGTTTCTACTAATGTATTTTGTGGTAATTGGTCATGTGGTTCAACAACATTTACTGTATGATTAGTTTCTATTTTTGCTTGGGTTATGTAGTTGGAGGATTGTGACCTTGGTTTAGGGACATACCAGTGACTGCATATATTTGAGCAGTTATTTATTTTGAAGATTAAGAGTGGAAAGTAGGATATTTTTCCTAAACCAGAAATGATATGAAATGAGTATGAATTGTTCTGATAGTTGCAGTGACACTCTCCTGCTTCCTGATTTTTAATTTTAATCCTTGCTGTGATAATTCTTCAGTAGTTTTAATGTCAAAAACAGTGAAATATGAAACACAAGTAGCTAATTCAGTTATGTCCCAGTCCTCGGTCATTTTGCAGAGGCAAGCTAAGGTGACGTATGTGAACTGCAGCATATCTGCTCGTACTGAAGGGTGTTTCACAGGACGTTCTACAGTTGTCGTTATTGCACTGGTTTCAACAACATGCCTGACTCAACCGAAGTAATGGTAGGAGTCTGTCACACTGATTGTACAAGTTTTAACTTAAACAAGTGAAGATGTGAAGATATATTGCACCAATTTGCAGTGTTTTGTTCTAATGACGTGATTATTATTATTATTTTTTTTTTTTTTTCTTCTCTCCTCCTTTTTAATGTAGTACTTCAAATAAGGAGGAACAGAGTGTGGGATTCTTCTGCGTCAGTAATGTCTGGAACCAAATATTTAAATTTCCATAACATATTTCGGCCCATGTCTTATTTTTGTCATTTTCTTTATAACGTTTGGGCAATTTGGAGAGTGTAAAATAATTAACAAAGCTATTGGCAGCATGTCATGTTGATTAGTGCATTTGAGCTTTGGCAAAAAAAAAAGCACATTAATTTTACTGGCATATCAACACTAGCTCGAGTAATAAAATATCTAGATGAATAACTCTAAGTAAGCTTTGTGGTGTGGACCTTAGTCACTTCACCACCAGTTTTCAAAACGCATAAGCTTATATTATGTTCTAACCAATTAATGACAGTGTGTTTGTGCAGATGTTTAGTCTGAGTTGTTTTCTGCCATTTTAGTTCACATACAGTACATATGTTGGTGACACCCGAACTTTGGCATTGATTCAAGTAACAGGAAAAAATAAGGGGTAATGCTTGTTTTAGTGTCTTCGTTTAAACGTTTCAGGGCACACAATGGTATATTCCACACGGCAGGAAATCTTAAACAAAACAAACTTTTAAGTCTTTGAAATGATGATTTAAATCAATTGTCATCCGTCTCTTTGGCTGAGTATGCTGAAACGCTAAAAATGTTACTTGACATGACTGGTTTGAGATCCTCACCACCATGATATTGATCAGATTTATTGGGTTATATCTAACAGTGACACGGTTTTCAGCACTTGAGTGGAGAAAATCAATTTGCATCTGAGTTGTGGCAAGTTGACATTTTCACTAGATGCAACCAACAAGGTGAAACAAATTGATCAATGGGGCACCAAATGCTCACTCTCTTGCTGAAATTTAATGTGTGCGTTTGGTTTTTAACATTTCCACCTGAAAATCATCTGAAGTACTTTACAGTTTAAACATGTTCATTTGCACAGTACAGAAAAATGAAAGTCTTGGGCAACAATCTGAAGAAATAATTTATTTAATATGTATAATTCCAGTCATGTTTTGCCTGACAAGCTGAATATGGAGCTCGTCTGGATGCAGATGCAGCTAATTTTACTAGGTCTAGCACAACATTAAATGTAGATACACAGGGTTTCCCCCATGAAGTTGGCTAAGAGGGCTTTGATCAGTAACTAAGTGTACAAAATACTTCAGATATTAGCAGAAACACAAAACCATGCAGGAAACACTGAGCATTTTGAAATCTGCATATCACCTGGAGTGGTAAATGACCAGACATCTGATAAATTATGTACATTCTGTTGAAACGTCAAATGTGTCTGAAGTGCCCCAGCTGTTTTCTTGTGGTGATGATGGTTGAACAGATTGTCTTTTTGCATTATAGGCCTTTTGTTATTCTTGTCAAACACAGTTTAATGGTGAGCTGTGTCGCCTCACTTAGGTCAGTGGCTCCTTTCAGTAGTATATTTGTATTTAATCACTTAATTGTGGATGTTTAGCACTAAAGGCACTGAAATGCTAAAGACTGACTTGGTGGTTTTAGCAAATGCAGGATTTGTCAGTGTAAGTTCACCGCTGTTGCTGGGTGTGAGTGGTCTGAGGAGACGGGATGATTGATTTTTGTGCTTTCCAATTTCAGCCCTCCATCCATTTTGCCAATTGTCATTGCTCATGCTTTTTGTGTCTGTTGTTCCGGCCAGGTTTCTCTCTTGACTGAACACTGCACTTCTTGGTTCTGCTGTTTGCTCCTTACTGAAGATGAATTGTGACTAAGTGAAACATTGCTTTTTGCTTCACTGTGGTTTAAGCCAATCTGCATGGACAGCTAGTTCAAAGAATATAGTCTTCCCCCCTCCCTTCCCCCAACAGTGACATGTGATCACCTCTGACTGTTGCTTTTGTTCTTGTTGATCTAACATGAAGTACTTTTTGTGTCCACATTTTCAGACGGCAACTCCAAACTAACATGGCAGTCAGACTGTGCGATGTGGCTTCTCTGCTTAGAAGTGGTTCGTGGGCATCTGAGCCTTGGACTGGGGTCTGTGGCACTTTTTATTTTTTACTTGAAATTATTTGGCCATAAGGCCTGCTCTTTGTCTCAGTGCTCAGGCCATACCAATGACGTTAGCTCTCAATCATGTCGACATTGAATTAAAGTTAATTAGACATTAAATTTGGGTATGTTTATTGTGTAAAAGTCCCTAAGTTAATGCTTGACTGTATTGGTATGGTCTAAATGTCAGCTACACTATGTTTAATCTTAAATCCTTAAAAAAATGGCTTTTTGCACAGATTAATCACAATTGCGTAAGATAATATGCATAGTTGTGATGACACTGACCTGCTTTCTGCACCTGGTGAATCTGTTATTAAAGGATGACTCTTCATACATGAACCTGTTGGTGGTTGCCTTAAGTGATCACGTCAATTACGGCGTGTTGTCCGATGCTAGCGTACCGGTCGGTGGTTGCCGATTGTATGGTGATGCTGTAGAATCTGCATTTGTAGTATATTTTGCTGAATGAAATGTTTCCCTTTGGTCTCCACATTTAACCTTGAGATGTTTAAACATGCCAACTTCAACAGACTTCAGGCAGGTTAATAGACCATCACATTCCTCTGTAGTCTCTTCTGTCAACCCAGAAACAGATGCAGCAGTCATGCGTAGCTGAGGGAATTCTTCCTAGATTCAGCTTCGTTTGGTTTATTTTTTTATTTGTGTTAGGATTGGACAGTTCTATGCTTTTTGTCATTTAAATATATTACTTTTACAGCTTCTACATTTTAATGTGATGACCTATAATGTAACTTTATGCAATGTTTCACTATATGACTAAACAAAACACAATATTTAGATGGTTTTCTTGTAAATTTCCTGCAATTTAGTTGCCCTTTGATGTTTTGAGTTGAGGTTAAGAGATTTTAATTTTGTTCATCTAAAAAAACTCCAGGTGTTATTTCACGAAGCAACGTTTCAACGTGTGAAGAGCGTCCTTTTTTAACCGGTTTATATTTGATGTTTGTTTGTTTTGCGTCTGGTCTTAACCTCATTTTCTTTTTTTCTTTCTGTCTCTTTAGCAGGTAATTGCTGCCATGGAAACACAGCTGTCCAACGGGCCAACTTGCAACAACACAAGCAACGGTCCTTCAACAATCTCAAACAACTGCTCCTCACCTGTAGAGTCAGGGAGCATAGAGGACAGTAAAACTAACTTGATAGTCAACTATCTGCCTCAGAACATGACCCAAGAGGAGCTGAAGAGTTTGTTTGGCAGCATCGGAGAAATTGAGTCCTGTAAGCTAGTCCGAGACAAAATAACAGGTAACTAATTTGTTTTTGTTATGGGGAGTTAATAGTTGTGGGCTAAACTCTGTATTCCTTCTCCCTAGCATAATAATGGCATTCATTACCCTGGATAAAGAGAGACAGTCATTCTCTTCCTCTTACTATGGCAACTATCAAGCTGTCTTGGCATAGAGCAATTATAAAACCTGCCAAGCAGCAACTTAAAGGGAGATTTAAATGCTATATATAAATATACTGCTTTATATCTAGGACCATTAGCAAATGTCGTTTCCAAAAAAAGACCCTGGGTGAAACTGAAATAAAAAGTTTGGGCTATAAGGAGGGTATTTAGGATAAAGGATTAGGCTCAACTAAGTGTGTTAAAACAAAAGTCAGGTCCCAATTTTAACCCAGAATGCATACACTGGCCACTATAATAGGTGCACCTGTACAATTTAATGCAATCCAATATAGCAGCTCTGCCATGAATTTTGTTGAAACTGTCAGAAAGGTGCTAATTCTGCTTATTATTGACATCATAGTGGATGGTGTTGTACTGGAGGGCATTACATTAAAATGTGTAAAGGTGGGTTCTCTTAAAATTTGATATGGACAGGATGACAGATTACAGTAAGTATGCAAACTACTGAATAAAAAAATTGTGAACCTATCCTGCTTACATTTAATTGCACCAATACTTTTCTTATAGATGGGCAGGTAAAGTGATTTTGTTTTAATGGGAGGAATGCACTCGGCAGAGGTGCACACTGACATGGCCTGTCTGACAGGTGGATAATGGCTGAGGCTGCTGGATTCTTACTGCTGTTTTCGGTCAAGGTCACCCAGACCTTCCTTTTCTGCTGCTTGTAAGTCAGTCTGATCAGCCACATAAGCCTCTTGGGCATTTTCTTTTTTAAGGGTGTGTATATACCCATCTGTTTGGATATCCATGTTGTGGTGAAACATCAACGGCCTTAGTTCACTGAGCAGAGGCTGAAGGGCAGAGAGCTCTTATTGTGAAGTGCTGTTGAACTGAGAGGCCTGAGCTTGAATTATAGATTATATTTTTATTTTGAGACACCAAGGTCTTGCTCTTTAGAGTCACAGACTAAATCCTTAATTAAATTAACACGAAAGATGTACACGCAACCACATCTGGGTATAAAATATTAATGTTTTATTAATATTTAAAATTTCACTGCGTGTGTATAGCTCGAGTATTCACAAGTCTGCTTGCATAGCTGATAAAACACAGACACGCGGTCTTCTAAAAATGTCAGGTCCTTCAAGTTTGAGAAATTGTTTCTGCCAAAAACGGTATTTGGATTTTCTTTTACCTTTCTCTTAACCATCTGTTAGAGGTGCTCATGTTGGTTGTTGTGGTAGTTTAATTGGTGGTGCTGCAGCCCAAATAAGCTTTAGTATTTTGTCACTGGTAACAAATGGCAGCAAGAGGTAGACCACAAGCCAAGCATGTTGTTTGTGGGTGCCTCATTTTGTGTTTGCAGAGTGTAGACTTTTGACAATTTTTATCATTGCGGTATGCCAAGTGTTTAGTCTCGTGTGGAATAAATGTCCTTGTGTAGCCATCCATCCACAAGAAATGCATTTGATAATGTGTGAAATGGGTTAAGTTGAATTGACAAGTGATCTTCGTTTAAAATCAGCGTTTGGCACGATCTGCTGTGATTTTTAAAAGCAAGGAACAAGTTGTTTGAAATTGTTTTTAAGTGAAAAGACTCAAGGCAAATATACATGTGCCCAGTAGAAATACAGATTGTTTTGTCAAACATAATTGTTTTTGTGGGATCATTTTGACTTTCTCTGTGATTCAAATCTTTAAACTAGAACTAGATAACAGGTCTGTTTTAGGTTTAGTATAAACCACAAATAAAAATAAGTAATGTGCCACCTTTAAGCCTTTAAATTATTTAATTAAATGCAGAAAAGACACACATTGGTCACATCAGACAGCTTGACCTTGTAAACTTGCTCTCTGTGTTTTAATGTTTTAGACTCAAAGGTCTGTAAATATTTAAAGTTTTGGTTTTATAAATTAAAAAAGTAGGCTGAATACCATCATAAATTGGTTTTGAATCTGATGGTGACGATATATTTTCAGTTTTTTGGAACTCGTAATGTCTCAAAATTTTGGACCAATGATGGAAGGATGATGTAAGATTTGACAATTACAAATTGAAACGGATATTTTGGACTATTCTTGGATGAAGTACTGAAAATGTGCATTAATAGTTTAGATCAGATGGAGATCTAGAATTTGCACTTTACAGTAAATTTCACACTGCACAATGTGACCACACATTTCCTACATGTCTGATTTTATTTTAATCATTAAGTATTAAATAGAATAGAAAATAGAAATTCTTGAACAACCTGAGTCATGACTTCATGATATGCAGGGTTAAATGCATCAGTTACCACCGAGGACTGCTTTAAAGCATTTTACATAACAGCTTCCTTTTGTTTAATATTTAGTTAAAATTCTCTCAAACCATCAAAGAACGCGCCATCGCTGTTACTACATGGATATGTTATTGTACAGTGTTTGCATTTTATGATGGTTTGATACCGAAATCAACAGCTGTAGTCGCAGATAAACTGGGAGATAACTCTTTTAACAGGCTGTGTGTGTTCCTGTTGGCAGGAATCAGTTCTTGGTGGACAATCACTTTTTGGCACAACATGCCACTAATTTTCACTAAAGTGAAAATGGATGAATATGAGCGTTTGTCAGTTTTTTTTCCATTTTTGATTTGGTCACGAAACAGTTTTTTTGTTTGTTTTTTTTGGGTGACTAATCATACATGATAACACATGTATGGTAAGGAAATGTAACCACCAAGAATGTGTAGAGTCCTCTTTTTAGAGGGGGGGGAAAGAAAAAAGACCTGAAATAGACCTGTAGGAAAGCTACCTTAACCTGAGAACGTGTGTACACCTCTAATAAAGGAGATCCAGATGGACTAGAAGGTAATTAGACCACATCCAAAATGTGGTCAACCTGAACAGATCCAAACAGAGCACAAACAGCCACATCATGCTGCCACCAATTAATTCAATTAACAAGCAGCTGTGGTTTAAAAAAGGCAGTATAATCACCTGACATGACTGTAGTCTGTAGTTAGTAATAATTAAAAACCAATTTAAAGTAATAAACTTTATATAAGTAGCTGTATTTCCATGTCCTGCACTGAAACTCTTCTGTTTCCCTTCAATGGATGAAACACAATGTTCTACAGTATTTAAAATGTCAACTTCTGAAACTCAGTTTAATTGTATAAATTACATAGCCTAATGATTTACCTAAAATGAGTGGTAGACATCTTTTTAGACGGTATACCTGAAGAAGGCAGCTTTTCGTTTTTAAACATCCCTGGTAAGACTTGAGTGTTTGGCTCAAACAAAAGTACTTAAATCAGGTCTGTTGTTCCAAAGTAGTGGGATAAATTAATGACTTTGTCCATCTGCAGTATGTAACAGGATGCTATTTTAAGAGACAGTTAAGCTAGTATTTTTTAAAAACTCCTTTTTGATAAAAGCTTGAATTGGGGCAGCAAAAACTGACTTTAAACAGAGTTGGAAAAAATTATAAACCCTTAATTTTATTCAAAGCCTCCGAGACATTTCTCAAACGATGCTCTGATTTCAATTTCAGCAGTACATAAAAATCTATCCCCGCCAGACTGTTGCTTTTGTCTTTCCCTTGGCCCTGTGGCAATGGATTTAAGCCAGCCTACATCTGTGTACTGGTGCAGCATCAGATGTTGAGTAATCACCAGAGAGATGCATGCTTACTCTTTGCTTTAAATGTTCTCGCCTTGGCTGCTGCAGCTTATGTCTTTGTCATTTTCCTCCCACCGTGGACAACTCTCGTCTTACTGTAGGCCGGGTGCAGTTCTCTGCATGAAAGTGCATCCCAGCATGCCGCCTCTATTCATTTTAATGACAGCTGAGAGAGGGCAAGTTGTTGAATTATTTGTTTATATGAACATGTCTAAAGCCTCCTAGTTATTTCACTGGATTTAGCAGCTATTGGATGTTCTATATGAAGCATTTCCTGTAAGCGCGCAGTAGGCAGGGAGTTTACCCTCTAGGCTTAAGTAAAAGTAACTTCTAAGGCTGTTGGATGCAAGGTGAAATTAAGTTGATGAACTACATTTGATCAGAGCTGAACAGCCCCTGAGAGCAGTGACTCATGCTGGTAAAATGCGTAAAGCCAGTATTAAAGCATAGAGGGCATTGAGCGTGTACAGTAAACTTAACTCATAGCAATTTAGAAGACGGTGTTGATTGTCTGCTTGCGTTTATCTTACTAATACACCAGTTTGTTCTGTACTTATCATATGTCAAACTTGGTAATGACACAATTGTACACGTTTGTATATTTTAGTCTTGGTGCGTAATGTAAAAGCTAAACTAAGATAACCTATGATAAAATAGTGTTGTATGGACATTTCCATTAACACATTTGCTGTGTCTATCATCTCCAGCACATCCCAAAGATTCTCAATGGGGTTGAGGTCTGATCTCTGTGGTGGCCAGTCCATGTGTGAAAGTGGACTTTCACAATTTGAGCCTGATGAATCCTGGTATTGTCATTTTGGAATGTGGCCAGTCAGTAATAACCTGGTCATTCAGTATATTCAGGTAGTCGGCTGACCTTAATCTTTGGACACATAATGTTGCTGAACCTAGACCTGACCAACTGCAGCAACCCCAGGTCATAGCACAATCCCCACAGGTATGGTAGGCAATAGGCATAATGGGTGCATCACTTCACCCACCACCCGTCTCTTTGCTTGATTCATGCCAATAATTTGACGCTTCTAAAACAAATTAACATCTTTCCTCGACCACAGGATGTGTCTTCAGACGTGGTTGTTTAATAAAATGAGAAGCTACTCACTGCATTAGTTTGGGCTAAATAACTTGTTGCCAGCTGAAAAATATTCATTCATGCAATAATTATCCAATGGGAGGCTCATACCTACTTGCTCGGTTAAATCCAGGTGGTGACTTTTTTTTTTCTTGGGCAGACAGTGTAAATAAAAATAAAAAACAAACGTTGATTAGATAAAGTTCTCTATAAAATTCAACTTGGTTATGTACCATATTAATATGCTGAAGCTACTTGAGTTGGTGAACTTGACCGGCAGTGGAATTGCAGAGAGACCCAGCAGTGTGGGTGGAGGAAATTGAATTGCCTCTGTGCACATAAAGAGTGGGTGTCAATCTATTGTACATTTTAGAGCTAAACCGTAGAGGGAGGAGAACACATTGAGCCACGGTTACTGCACTGTGTCATATGAGTTGGTGTGAAATCAGTTTTTAATTTAAAACATGTTTGTCAAAGAGTTCGAGGGTTTGAGAATTTACTATAGGTTGTAAGACAAATTGTATTTTTTCGGATCACCTACTGTATGTCGAATATGCTCATGAAATACTGCTCTTCTGTATGTCCTTGTATTTATTTTTGAGCAGAGCTTTATTGAAGCCATTCATTGATTCATAAAGCTACTTTTAATGTCCTTATTCTGTACTAATGCCATACTTGTATTCAGAAGTCACTTTTCAATTTGTATGAAGTGTTAACGTATTTGGATGCATTTTCTTGTCTTGTGGTTGCAGGGCAAAGTCTCGGTTATGGATTTGTGAATTATGTGGATCCGAAGGATGCGGAAAAAGCCATCAATACCCTAAATGGCTTGAGACTTCAGACTAAAACCATCAAGGTAAGTGTTGTTAAAAAATGTGTGTATATATATATATATATATATATATATATATATATATATATATATATATATAGATATATATATATATATATATATATATATATATATATATATATATATATATATATATATATATATATATATATATATATATATATATATATATATATATATATATTTTTTTTTTTTTTTCTAACTAAACATTTACATTAATTACTTTCTCCCTTAGAGTTAATTATCCACAATCAACTCACTGGAATGTATTGCCCTTCATGACCACTTGCAAAAATCCAAGATATGCTGCTCATTTGTAGCTGTCTGGGTTGAAGTTGAAGCATAATGAGGCTGGAGAAATGTGGAGGGGGGGGGAGTCTATTGTTAATCTGGGCACAGGCGGCTTTGCCTGGGCCTCAAGTAGAGCAGAACTGTTTCTATGGTTGCATGTGCTGTAGCACTGCTATATGCCTTTACAGGGAGGTGGCTGCCATTAGCATTCATCAGGCAATGTAGCACTCGGTGTGCTGGTGGGGGGAAAAAAACTTGTTTGCTTCATATAGCGCTGCAGGATTTGTGGATGGTGGAGCAAGATTATCAGCCGTATATATATTTTTTTTCTCTCCCCTCCCTGCAGCGGCTTTACAAGGAGCTAGCTAGATCCCTCCTTACATCAGGCAGTGAGGTTTTAGTGTCTGCGGGCAAAAACACATTTTGATAGAAAGCACCAAATATTTAATCAAGCTCTATGCTTGATTATTTCTGTATTTATCATTTAAATATTGTGATGATGTACCATGTTAAGTCCTATCACTTTATTATTGTAAATGAAATGGAACACATCTCCCCTTTCTCAGTTCGTATCTCTGAAAGTAGAACATGGGAACGTGTTTGTTTTTTTTGTTTTTTTTTCTTCTTCTTCCCCCTTTTCTCATATCACACAAAATTTTCTAGTTGCTCTGTCAGAAGTGCAAATAAACCCCGGCGAGGTAGAGGAATATACTTTGCAAATATTAGCATCAAATGAAGTGTGAAGGTGAGGTTGGGAGGGAGGCAGGGATGAGAAGTGAGGGTGTTGCCTGGCTGAGGGCAGGGAGCTTTAGCTTTCACGTTCACTTTGTCAGCCTTCCCTTCAGGGTATGTTTTGAGGTAGGTTGACCAAGCGGAGTTATCAATCTGAGTGCAAAAGAATTCTTTTTGAAGGTTTAATTAAAAGTGAGCACTCCCCCCCCCCCCTACAATCTATTGCACAAGATTGCAGAGTGGGGCTTGATGTAAGATCATTTAACACTTCCACAGCTGTATTTAATTACAGCTGTGATTCTACTCAGGTAATTGACAGTCAAGTCACAAGAACCTGCAGCCACCAGACAGGGTAAAATAGCAAGACACAGCAGAGTCTTGACTGCACTATTTCATAGTTTTTCCTCTCCCTCTCTGTGGCTCTCATTTAGTCCTCCACACAACCATCCCTGAACCATTCTTGCACATCAACTCCTAAATTTAGACTGCGGGTTCCTGCATGGTATTGTGTAAATGTCTACAAGACTGAAAATGGGATGGTGCACAGAGAAAAATGACTTGATGACTACTCTAGGGTGTAATGATGTATTGATCCACATGAACTGGTAGATGACTCTCTGGTCCCCCACTGTTTTCAATGACTCTGCTGTATTTATGGACAAATGTTGATTTATGCTGCATATTTATCCAGCCCTAGCTCTTAGAATATGTTCTGACTTTAGAGACGGGAATGGGTGAGATTAGTTTTAAGAGGCAGTCGCACTGCTGTCTATAGCAATTTTCAAGAAATGTTGAATTTATAAATTGGAGCGGTCTAGACAGGCCTGATGCTGCATCTATCTATCTCTGTCAGGTTTCCAACTGAGTTGATGGACAGAGAAAGTGCCAGTTTAACTTTTTCTCGACAGACTGATTTGTCACTGTCCATTTAACTGATAAGTCATTCTTAAGTTTGCACTGGGGAAAGAGGAAATGTGTTGATAAACACAACCATGGAACAGACAGATGACACCACCCTATTGTTGTACACCACAGGCATGAACCAGTTTGTTCTTGCTCTACAACCCAACATGTATGTTTATGTTAAATCTACTTTTTTTTTTTTAAAAAAAAAAACAGGAAGCACATTAGTTTTGCTTTATTTGTGCTAATGTAACAGCTGTGAAATGTATTTTTGCAGTCTATTAGCCACAGACCGCCAACAACGGCCAAGATGTTTGCTGTGCTAAAATTCAAGCTAATCTTGATTCTTACCAGGAAATCAATTTGCTTATTTACCCCAGACCCTTCGCTCTTTAATCATTGGTATAATAGTTTTTTTGTCAACCTATGAGTAGTTATTGCAATTTAATATGCTGCCAGGTCCAGACTTCACAATATTTTTCCTGATATGATCACTGTGTCACATTCTGTAGACTGGCTTCACTCAGCTGTCATTGTGCTGGTGTTCATACTGTACCAGCAATCTCAGTACTTTAGAGAACATAATGGGAGCCTTGCTAGCTTAATGCTAATGGAAATACTTGGCCACACAACTTTATTTGTGGTCACAGCTCTGCTGTGTAGCATGAATGGCAACATCATCCCTCTTTTTCACTTGAGCATATTTACAGTTGCAGGCAATGACATGTTGGATGTGGAGCCTTTTATTGTTCCTGACTCTCTGTTGGGTTGTGCTGTTATTGGGCTTATTGTTTAGGATTAGGCTCAACCCAACATCAAGGATAATGCTGATAAAATGTATTAAACATTTGTGAATTCATTAATTACTGCATTTACAGAAACCGGTTGTAATGGTAATGTACTGGTGATCATGTGAGCTTTCCCTTCTTGCAGGTTTCCTATGCGCGTCCGAGCTCCGCCTCCATCAGAGATGCAAATTTGTACGTCAGTGGTTTGCCAAAAACAATGACTCAGAAAGAACTGGAGCAGCTTTTCTCTCAGTACGGACGCATCATTACCTCACGCATTCTGGTCGACCAGGTGACTGGTGAGTACAACATGAAAGCGGTCCACACTGTTTTGCTTTTCCTTTTTGTTTTGTTTTGTATTTTTCTCCTTTGCCTCTTTCCCTTAGCGACTTTCTAAGCCAGGCCTGAGAAATATGTCAGAGGTCTCCAAAAGGCAATTTTCCACTAGATGTGTTCATAAATATGCACAGATGGCTGGAATATGAAGAGGGTGTAAAGTAGCAGGACTCAATGCTTTATAATTTTTACCCTTCACTGCACTTACTTTGTCGTGCTCTTTCTTTTTCCGTCCCCAAGGTGCATATGCAACGCCTGTTTCATGACAAAAAAAAATGAAATGCATTTAGAGTAGTTATATTCTCCATTTCTCAGCTGTCATGAGGAAACAGAACCCTCATGAAACTCCAATAAACAGAATCTTTCACTGAGACGTTTCCCAGTCGTTCTGTCCCTGTGCACTCGTGAAACATGCCATTCCTTCAGGCATGCGCTATGGGAATGGTTGTCTTGATTTCCCAAACATAAAACTACTTGTTTCTAGAGATTTCACTTTGTTTTACTTAAGTATTAATAGTACAGTCATTGAGTCAGCTGTTAAAAAACCAAAGCAGGATTGGAACCTCCTGTTGGCCCTAAACTAACATGGAAAGTTAGTTATTTAATATAGTGGGTTTGAAGGACAAAAGACATGCAAGTATTAAAGCGGACTATATGGAAATGCACTGAAAATCAAATATCACTTTTAATTATAAGAAGAATTCAGATCTTAACAAATGTCAAAATGACAACTATGCAACAAGTTGTACCGCGAGCAACAGGGGGAGACTAGCTACAGGCTAATTGTCAGGCAAAAAGAAGAAACAAGAGCCAAAACAAATGCATAGATCTGCACATGCATGGAAGGAAGAGGTAAATAAGTTGAAGGAATAATACTTAAATTGCCTTATAAACATATGTTGGCTACAGTCTAACTTGAAGTAAATAAGTAGCTTCAATAGCTAGTTCACTACAGTGAAAACAGTATAGTAGCTAGATGATACTACTGGCTCTCTACTCTAATGTTGGTTTTCACTTAATACAGAAGCTACAGTTACCTTGATTTCACACTGGTGAAGAAACTGTTTTGTCACCTTTCTGCCATCTTTGGACCAGGCTTGGTTTTGTTTGTCTGACAATGTAACACAGTAGAGAAAAAATATTCTCAAATCAAATCAAGTCCACTTTCACCAATGTTGTTCTTGCTAGACATTTTTTGTGCGTCTGGTCTTCTGCAGCTTTTGTTGTATTTGAAATGATTACCACTAATGATCGTGCTGCTACTTGTGGGTTTTGGTATTTGCCGAATATCGGGATGTGAATTGCATACCTTAATGTCGTGTAAATGTTGAGCTTGTATTTCTACTAAGTAATGTACAAATGCAATTCTTGTACAAAAATGTTAATAATCTCAATAGTGTAAACACATTAATTGTGAGCTGTTTTTATTGGTTTTAAAACTCCATAGCATTGCTGGACAGTGATGCACCTTCACTGCACTGTTTCAAAGCAGTCCTCACTAACGGGGTTAATTTGTAATCTGTAAATTTAAAGAAACTCTGCTTTTATTCCTCTTTTTACTCAGTTTCAGTGAAGTTCATGCACCAGTACACTAATGTTTTCATGATTGTAAAGAAACTAATTTAATAATCTTAAGATTATATATTCTCCTCAGGGGTTTCCAGAGGGGTTGGCTTTATTCGTTTTGACCGGCGAATTGAGGCTGAGGAGGCCATCAAGGGTCTGAACTGTCAGAAGCCGCCCGGTGCCACCGAACCCATTACAGTCAAGTTTGCGAACAACCCAAGCCAGAAGACCAGCCAGGCCCTGCTGTCCCAGCTGTATCAGTCACCCAATCGAAGGTACCCAGGACCCCTCGCACAGCAGGCACAACGCTTCAGGTAAAAGGGGCACACCAAAAAACTAAATCTGATTAGAGCCGAGCCTAGATAATACTGCTAGTGATGATTGTGTTGACCCTCTGAGGCTTTTTCAAATTAGCATTTAAATGGTCTCACAGCAGTATTATGAAAATATTCTGTGTTGGAGCTCATCAATCCTCTGCACAGAATAACTCATTCCCATATTCACGCTCCCAACTTTGCTGTGTTCCTCCTGTTGCAGACTTAGGCCTACAACACAATTGGGTCTGAGCAGATTTTGACTAAAATGGAAATGAGATGAGCAATACTCTGGTGGGGAAATTCAATACGTGGCCTTTTTTTTTTTTTTTCTTAAATATTTTTTTTTTTTATTAGTTTGAACAGTTGGCCCGGTTAGTGGTCGTAAATGTGGAATTTAATCTATGAATGAATTTGCTCTTCAGTCTGAAGATGACCTCAGTGGTATTCCAAAAAAAAATCACAATTTATGCAAATTAAGAGTTTAGTCTGTGGGCTAAAGAGGACAGAAGGGATTTATTTTGGTAAAACATGACTTGTCTCAGAACTATTACTCATCTCTGTCATCTGTCAACTGCGTCATCAACATCCAACAGTTATTTTATTTATTTATTTTTTTTTTGGTTTCCTTTTTATAATGAAATGTGTAAATTTGTATTCATTTTAGGTTGGACAATCTGCTGAATATGGCCTATGGAGTGAAAAGGTAAATAACTTCCCATTTTAGATGTGCATCAATAGTCATAATAAATCACAATGTCACAAACATGACCTCTGACACTGACATACAATTGAAACAGGGGCAAGTTCAGTCATTTGAGCAGTAAACTTAATTTTGACTGGGTCCAATTTGTTGCCCTCTAAATAAGACTTGTGAAGCTCTTTAATCTTGACATAATGTCACAATACATCTAGATTAAACAATTCTCTACATAACAAGCACCTACCTTACTACTTATTGCATACCATTGCACACTTGTATTTGGAGTTCCGTACTCTCACCTTGACCTATTCTAGACAGCCCTATCCTGTTTTTATACTTGGTTGCGTCAGACGTCTTTCAGGATACCAGTTTGTCTAAGTTGAGGTTTTAAAGAATTCTTCCCCGAGTATGATTGAAGTCCAGTCCCCTGAAAGCTCAAAAGCCCATCACCAGCGACAATAGACTTGTGATTTCTTTTCTGCCCCGCTCGTGGGTTGACATCTTCGTTGTCAAATCTCTCTCTGGGTCCTTGATGCTGGGAGCACACCTGTCATGGTGGATGTTCCCTGAGAGACCAACTGGAGCAGCTAATCTTACTTGACACCTACTGCAATAATTCATAGGCTTTCCATGCACTCTGAATTTTGTGTTATGAATTTGCCAAATGCCAGGGCTTTTGCATACTTTTTTTTATTCCAGTGTTGGCACAAATTCTTATCATTATATGGTACTTAATTCCCATTTGCCACTATTTACTTTTATCTCTGTAAGCACATGAGCTCAAACAGGGGCTACGTTGTCTTAGGTGTGTGAAAAGCTTAAATCGTAGTTTTTATATCTTGATCATTTATGGAAAAAAAACATGAAATGATAGGATGTTAACGCTGACTGTAAGAGCAGTGTAAACATGGCACAGAATGGAGCCTGGCTGTTTCTGATCCCTGTAGAGACTTGTCAGACTCTATTAGGCTCGTTGACATGAGCTCTTGTCTTATAAAAGTTATGTTTTGTCCTCGCTTTGGCTTTGAACAGTGTTACTTTTTGTATTTTGCTGCAGGTTCTCTCCCATGGCCATTGATGGGGTGACCAGCTTGGCTGGCATCAACATCCCGGGGCACGCAGGCACTGGCTGGTGTATCTTTGTCTACAACCTGGCTCCAGATGCAGATGAAAGCATCCTCTGGCAGATGTTCGGGCCGTTTGGTGCCGTCACAAACGTCAAGGTTATTCGCGACTTCAACACAAACAAGTGCAAAGGATTTGGTTTTGTCACCATGACTAACTACGATGAGGCAGCAGTGGCTATCGCCAGTTTGAATGGATACCGCCTCGGAGACAGAGTGCTGCAAGTCTCGTTCAAAACCAACAAAACACACAAAGCCTAATACCCACTGAGATTGTTTCTAGAAAACTCAGCAGAAACAGAAAATGGAAGCGTAACGAACGTAACTTTCTACATTAGTAACAGCTTTGTAAATCAGTGTTACGAAGAAAAACAATATTTAGCATCCAACAATGTGATTTTTTTTTTCCTTTTTTTTTTTTTCATTGCTACGCTTTGAATCTTCTCAATATACTTTACAACAGAAAAAATACTACAGGTTTCGATGCTTGTGATGTTGAATTCTCTTGCTGTCTTTACAGATGGACCATCTAAAACGTTACTATAGGTTTGTCATTTTGTTGCACATCTGCTTTGAAACAGTAAGTCTTGTACGGTTATGTGTAGTGATTTTCTTTGTATTTTTGTGTCCTGATTTGCCTTAGGTGCGTTATGCCTTCAGTGGTTAGCAAGTACTTACTTTGAACTATTTGCAGTTTTGTTTTTGTAAGTATTCCGTTTATTGTAATATAAGTTGGTTATTGGTTGGCTGCATAATGTTGCTTATTGTAAACTTAATGGATAAAAGACAAAAAAAATTCTTAAAGCAGTACCTTGCCAAAGAGCTAAGAACCTCTTTGATGTGGGTTTGAAAAGCATCTATTTTTATAAAAAGAAAAATTTGGAGAAACTTTTTACTGGACCTGGAACAAAATATTTTGACTTGGATACTTTGAGAAATATCTTCATATGACACCTTGTGAGCTTTTGAACTTTACAAGAAAGTTTGCAGTGGTTGAAATTTCTGGAGAGATTTATGATGTAAAAGATACCTTTTGAGATCTTTGTATTATCTTTAGATTATAGAATCAATGGCAGTGCTGGTTTCATTTGTAAAATCATCTGTGGGTCCCCTGTCATCTTGGTTGTTACGACTAGTAACTCGTTTTCCGATTTGACTTGGAAACGGGACAAAATATAAAGGTTTATTCGCAAAAAGTGCATGCAAAATTATAACCTGGAGATATCTTAAAAGGTAATGGAGGATAAAAATCAGTTCTTCCGAAAGGATTCCCTTCAGACGGAGCTCATGGTGTTTTGTGGCGTACCTACAATGTATCATTAGACAGATTTTTGTCTTAATATCAACCAATAAGGGTTTTTACATACTTTGTATGAAGATTGAGGACAAGCCAGTGAAGGCAGCAGCTTAAGAAAACTAGTGAAGAATAGAACGGATTATTCCTGAGCTTTGAGCTATGTAAATAAGTCCTTTTTTATGTTGGATATTTGGCAAACTTTTGGTTCTAGTTTGGACTTCATTGGAAAATGTGATATGATATATACCATTTCTTTTCTTTTATGGAGTATGTGAGGTATCTTCATTTTGGATATTAACCTTGATTTCAGTTTCACCTCAGTTGAAATACTTGATTTGTTGTCCCATGGACTAGCATTAACGTGCATCAAATTTGTTGGTTGTTTGGTCTGTAGATAGTCTTGCTTCGTAAAAAAAGGTACTAAGAAACTATAGACATTTGTTTTGTTTGTTTTTTTTATATATAAACATTATAGATATATATTTATGTGGTAAAGAATGGATATAAACCACAGTTTTGAACTATTTGATTACTTTTTTTTTTTTTTCATACTCATATATACGTAATGCATATAACCTGTCTTTAAAATCGTAAAAAGGTGTATATTGCTTTATTCACTTTGGGGGGAAGGCCAGTGAAGCAGTTCCATTAATGATAGCTGAATTGGTTGTCGAACAAACTCATCTCGAACAAACAGTGGAGGCTGGTCAAGCCTTAGATGCACTGAATCCTGCACCTGCATCCTGCTTGGTATCTAAACCAATTACTAGTCATGCTTCCCCTTAAATGAGCAGTGTGCTATGCATTATATAATTATATTTGCAACTGCTTTTTCTTTATCTATTCCTTCTTTGTGTTATTGTAAAAGTTAAACTTTAAGTCTAGAGGATTTGTGAAACTTGCTGCTGTGGGGTAGAGAGCACATTTTTCATGCCTGACCCGTCATTGTGGAAAATTTCTTTCTTTCTTTTTGTATCTTCATGATTTGATCTTGACAAATTGTGCTGCTGGTCTGGCATGAAAAAGTTTTCCTCTCACCCCCTCTTATCTCGATTCTTAATATGAGAATGATTATTTATTTGAAGTTGTATAGTCAGACTTGGTTCACAGCATTTTTGGAATAGAATATCTTTTGAGTATTTAAAAGGATGTACATGTTCTTTACTTTGTGTTTGGATACTTTGGATTTTTTTCCATGTTCAGTACATCAATAAATAAGTTGAAGGGCAATGCAGCTTTGTGAATGGTTCCCATCATTCCTTTCCTCATTTGCTTTTAAAAGAAAGTGTCTACAGCTCATGTCTTCACATTCTGTCCTGTGAATTTCCCCATCTTGACTTTTGCTGTCTGTTTTAAACAGGAACATTGATCATTTAATGTTATTCTTTTAAAATGCACCAGGAAGTACTTTCATAAATTGGAATGATGCCACTTTAATTTCTTTATAGGACCTAATGAGCTTTATTTCCATTTTAATTCTCTAGTATACTGATCTGAAATAGTTTGCTAGTGATTAAAGCCATAATGCATAGAAGGCACATCACACCTTCCTATTTTAATCTGAGGTCAAAGAAATAAAGTGTATTTCCTAAAATGTTAGTTTTTTGTTTACTGAATCACAGACTTGTTAGTGTAATTCATAACTTGTTTGGAGTGGAATATTTCAGAACATTGTTTTGTTAGAATAAATTAACAGTAAAAGTTGAATCTCAGGCTGTGTAACCATTTTGCTACAAGTTAAAATAACAAAAAGTTGTTTAAATGCAAAGTATTTCCAGCTTTCAAGTTCATATGTCGGGCAGAAAAAAAAACAACCTTGTCGATTTTGAAGTTACCTCAACAGGTAATTGGAGCTCAGGCTTTGGCTTGAATGTGCCGTCACAAAGAGCAGCACGAGGCTTGAAGGGAGAAGCCCGATATAGAGTATTGATTTTTCTTATCTCATGCTCCACTTGAGGCCAACAGCCTTGCGGAAGATGAAATGGCCTACTTTGAAGTGCGCTTCCCCACTGCGCAGCCTCCTCGCACACTGCCCGGCTGTCGTTTTAGGGGCACCGCAAAGACACCAATGGAAGTCGCTGAAGAAACCACGCTGCCTTTTTTTTTTTTTTTTTTTTTTTTTTTTTTTTTGTAAAGTGCTTCTCTAAAGTATTCATTGTTTGGGGGGTGTGGGAGTTCAGCACATTGCTCAGTTTAATGAAAACAATATTTATGGCACGCTCAATCATGTAGTCATTCTAGCGCTGTTTGGCTTGCAGAAGATAAGGAGGCTAATCTGTGTGCTGCTTAAAAAGCTTTCAGTCTCTGCGATATTTACTGTTCCATTAGCCTGCATGTTGGAACAGAAGTAATCTTTCCTGACAGCAGTTTTTACTATGAAAGGAGTCATTTTTGCAGTTTAAAAGCATCCCGTCTGTCAATATTAAGATTGCAAGGCACTTCTCTGGTTTGCTGTGCTTTACTGGAAACAGATATTGATGTGAGGAGCTTTGGCTAAATGACAGTGTGTCTGGTTGTTATCTGGCATGTTTGAGGCTCTTCTCCCAGCTGAAACTGGTTTTATCATGGCAGACAAATGACGCGATTGGGCACGCTTCAGCTATATGTTGTGATTACATGCTGCTAGGAAAAAATAGAAATAGGATTAGTCTTCAGCCTAAGTTGCTGTAAGTTGATGTCACATTCTCCTCAGTGTTTTTTTTTTTTTGACGTAAAACAAATTTTTGAGTCGTGGGTTTCCTCCAGCAACACACTTGAATCATCAGGGCTTTTGACTGGTGCATGAAAATTACGCTGACTCCTCATTGAATGTTTTGGACAAGCAGTCATTCAGCTCAGATGATGCACAAGGAACAAAAACGAGCTTTTAAATTTCAAGAGGACACCATGTTATCCTCTGTGGCATCTGTTTCCTTGGAAAAAGGCTTAAATGTTATTGTTTTAATGAAAAGTGCCAAATGAACACTAGCCCAGCTATAGAAGAGGAACGTCTTAAAGTCCTTATCTTGATGTGGCACCCATCTGTTATCTTGTGATTCCCAATGTTTTTAGTTAGACGTACCCCCATGGCCCTTTTAGTTGACCCTGTTTTTTTTTTAGTACCAACACCACAGGTAGTAAAGAGTTTAAGAAATATTCTGTACTAATGGATTGAATTTTATAAAGTGGTGTATCTTGTATGTCAACTGACCAGAAATCTAATCGGAGTAGTGTGTGGGTGTGCAGAATCCAGATTTAGTTTTATTTGTCGCTATTACAACCATTTTTCCGTTGCTTCCATTTCAGCACGTGCCCCATTTTAACCATTCAATCCAACAATCCATTATTTTTAGTGAACTGCTGTGTTTTATTTTCAACTGTTCATGCATTATTTCAGCTCTAAACCATTTATCAATCATTTCCCATTTGTACAGTTTCATCTTTTCGCTTTTCCGCTCGTCCATTAAAGTTAATTGTGGCGGCTGGAACGGACACCGGCAGACGTTCGGCTCCAACTCCAGACAGGACCAATTAGCATAACCTCCATGTCTTTGGATTGTAGGAGATGCACATTCAGAGGGAGAGCTCCACACAGAAAGGTCCCAGCTGACCAGTGGCCCAAACCCTCAACCTTCTTGCTAGGAAGCGACCTGTATGCTCTCGATGTACAGTAGCTGTAAGGTGTTGTACCTTTGACATGCAGTTCCCACATAGGCAGAGTGTCCTCTGTATATTTTCTTTTCCTAACCCACATTTCAGCATGTGCTGATGAAGGGAAGGGTCACACAGATGGTCCTTCCATTATCATGCCACCCATTCGCTGCTCTCATCCTCGTGACCCTCTCCCAGAAAGCCCCTCATGCTCTTGTGAAACTTGACATACTGTAGCATGGTAGTAGAGAGACAGGAGATAAATAAAACATGCTTGTACATTTTTCCAGAGCTGCTGATGTCAGCAGGCACACGTAATCACATTTGCATATAGTCTGTCTGCTGATGTGATTTATGGCCCACCGCATTTTCTATTATGCTCATTTATTATTTGCACCTAGCATCCTTTTCAGATTTACCAGCGTAACAGAGGCACAAAGCCTTTTTTTTTTTTTTTTTTTTTTTTTTCCATCTTCCACGTTTTCCTCCCATTGTGTACGTTGAGAGGTTGTATTCAAGCACTGATAAACTGGATAATAGCACTTTGTTAATGACAAAATGCTTCTACTTTTGTGCATAAAAGTTGCTAAATTTAAAACACCAGCACTCTGTTTACTTTCAAATTCTAAGCAAGAGCTATCACAATTAAATTTGGTGGTGCATGAAAGCTTTAATGCACTGTTACAAAGTTAGTTTTTTTTTTTTTTTTTTTTTTTTTTGGTGGGGGGGCTGGTCTCATCTTCACCCAATATATTCCTGTACCTGACAAGTTGCTTTGTTAGAGGAATAAATAATCAGTAACTTTGAAATTCTTGTGCATCAAATACTTTTTGTTTTTTTGTTTTTCCTATGTGCCGTTTGTGACACTCCACATGAGCCCATCAGAGTAATTTGGAAACGATGAAACGTAATGAGATGCATCAACACTTTAGCTACAGGAGAGTCATTTCTGGGCTGAAATGAAATAAAATGACTTGCTATCAGCACATTACCTAGTATGTGACATGTACGAGGTGCAACACGAGTCTCGTTTTTGCTTGTGCGACTGTATTTTCCAACACGGCCTGTATTTTGTTAATGGGTAATGTAAATCTGTAAACCAGTTGCCATCTGCTGGTAGATGGTTTACTTGATATCACAAACGCACACCCCTCATTACATGTTAATACAGCTGTTCACCATTCGTCCTCTGCAGAATAGTCTTTCATCCACCAGTGAAATGCTCTTGAACATTTTTAATAAAGAGGCCTTTATGTTGATTGGGGTGGAGTGGATGACTAGTGGTCTTTTATGTGACTTGTATATGATCTCTTTAACAGCCCGGTGTCACTGATAATTCACAGGTAAATTCACAAGTGCCTTGTCTCTGTCAGGTTCTTCCATTAAGTAAATGCAGAAATATTCTTTTTAACAAGCGGTTCTACATGTTGCACCTGTTTAAGAGGGATAAGTGGTGATCAGTGGTCCTTGTTGATGGCGCACAAATCCAAATGAGTCAATTGCCATGTTGAAAGCAGCGAAATGGAGTTAAAGTAGCATTTCTGACCAGCTTGAAATTAATTAAATGTTGAGGGTCAAAGGAAATAATACCCCTTTTTGAACGCACTCCATGTAGAAATGTCATACTCTTCTTCTGCTACTGAGAGATGCCATGTGCGTTACATACTGTAATATACAATGTTGTATGTATTTTGCGTCATATTTCTATTTGTCAGCCATCAAACACTCCGGCTCAGTATAGGACCTTGTTCTGCTGTCTTCCTATTTCTTCCAGTCCACGGTCAAACATGATCAGTGATTGGATTTAGGTTCTTACATCACAAGTGGCTGGAGCTTGGCTTCCTCAAGCCCTGTCAAATCAGCACTAACTTCCATCAACAAGGCATCATCTATCTTCCCTAACTACTCTTAACAGGGCTCCATGTTTTTCTCCCTATGAGGCCTTGGCACCTCTGATCCATAATGAGCCAGTGAAGAAAAGGGGTGCAGATTAGAATAACAGCCTTAACTAATCCATAACAGGCCGATGAGGCGCCACGTTTGGGGAAACCGTGTCATTTCTCATTTTGCAGTGCCATGGCAAAATCTCTCCTCTCTCTCAACCCCCACGCAAAACAAGCCCCAAGAATAGTGACAGTGGCAAGCTGCCGGCATAAGGACGGCAATCGACAAAACGTAGCTTCTTCCCCGTCTCTTTTTCAGCTATCGCCAGTAGTCTAAGAAGAAAAGAGAGGAAATCTGTGCATCTGAATGTTGACTTTGGAAATCAAAGTAGGGTTCAGCTCAAAGGAAACTACTGTGGACTTGAGCCCCATCTCAGGGATTGCAAGGGACAAGTTTTGTTCTTTTAGTTGTGGGCATAAGGGGCTTTTTTTTTTTTTTTTAATGGGTTCATTTCTCTAGGCTTTGAATGCTCGTTAGAGGCCCCTGCTGGTCAGAAGAATTCAGACTGGTGTATTATAGATTTAAATTGTAGTGAAATAAGAGACTTATGTGCAATAACTACTCCAGTTTAGGACTGTAGAACTACTTGTGTAACAAATAAAGATATAGATACAACTGTTGACTGAAAATCAACCTGAATCTGTTAATTAAACAGCATAATATAGTGAGCGTTACAATATATGCTAATAATGCTGATGGTGATTAACTGTGACATTAATTTATTCATGTATAATAACAGGAGAGGACCCAAAATAGACCCCTGAGGTACTACATTAGGTTTAAACTAAATACAATTCACAAGACTTTTACAAAATCTGGAAGCCATATACTTAAAAAAAAGAAAAAAAAGCAATTCCCAACTGCTTATTATAAGAATGATTATTTTCAAATACATTTATTTTGTTTCCACTTTTTGGCTTTTCTCACATGATTTTCTAATAAGGTACAAATATCCTTTTAACAAAACTAAATGTGCATTGGTAGCAATCATAATAATCATAGCTGCTGACAACAGCTGCTGAGTTAGTGTATGTACTGTGGTAAAATCCTAGTTTTCCAGGAGCAGCTGTAGCTGTATTCAAAACAAGTGACTGATTCTCTCATTGCAGCCACACAGTGAGGAGCTGCTGCCATTTTCACCACTTGCACAGCAACTGCAGGCAATGATAAGAATGACAATGGTGAGCAATGCGGCGCACCTTCTGTTGCGTGCTGGGGTCATGTTTATTATTCCAATGGGACTGAAAGCTAGCAGAAGGCTACACACCAAACAGTTTTTTTTATTTCTTTATCTGTTGTTTCATCATAAAATATAATAAAGGAGAAAAATGAGAGAAGCTTTAGACTCACATTTAGTGATAAATGACCGAACACACAGGCTTGATTCAAGCTAAGAATTATAGCGTTAATCCTACAAGTCGGTTCCTGTGTGTTGCACATTTGGATGCGTTTCGCATATTTATGCAATGTGACTTTTGCATCTCTGTAAAGACAGAGGGTGACGTAGCTGCTGGGTGCTTCGCTGGTGTCTGTTCTGCTGTAATAAGGCCTGATTTAAGGTTGACCAGAGCACATCAGAAATAGAGCCTCGTTCCTCATTTCCTCCGCAGCCAGTAGAGATGAGATCCCTTCACAATATTTACTCAGGGAATAATGATGTTTGATTTGACTCTCTTCTGGGTGTGTCTCTGTGAGGGCTATTTTTGCCCACTGCTGCCACCAAGAGAGAAAACAGACAGGAGCTATGTCCACAGGAAAAAAAGCCTCAGATCATTGTTTATGGATGATGCTGGGTTGGTGTATATCTGTGCCTGTCCTTCAGAATGAAGAGCTGTTGTGTTGGCAGTGTGACTCACTCTCTACTTCTTTAGTTTATTTCATTTGACTCTGATGCTCCTGACCAACTCAGGTTAGATTCAGTGTGAAGATGCAACATTGTGGATTGGATTATTGTTTCATGTTCTCAGTTTCTGCCTTTGTTGTGTAATTTGTGCATCCGTTGTAGTTTTTTCTGTAACTTAGTATTGTATTTGTCGATTTTCCTCTCTTTTTGTTGCCCTTTTGAGTCTTTGTAGTTGTGTTATTTTTTATCTCCTTGTAATTATTGTGCACCTTTTTGGATGTTTTGTAAATTTCTTTCAGTAACACACTCCAGGTTAGATCCTCAGGTGCTGAGAAAGCATACGGGAATGAATAGACAATTTCTGCTCAGTGTCTCTCTGACCTCTTCTCTTCTGAGCTTGCACCTTGGCACAGTGATCCAACCACAACAGTAAGAATAACTGTGTTAAAATAGATATTTTGCGTTGCATTTTGACGCAGAAATGAAAGACACCATCATAGCTCTACGTAACCATCACAAATACTTGTGTATACTGTGGTAAACACGACTTACAGTGGAGAAAGACAAGGCAAAAAAGAAAGCTACTGATCGGAACTTATAAATACCTGTTTTCCAAACCTTAACTAGTGACTTGGGAACCCTCTGGGATTGTGATGTATTTACACACCATGAGTTTCCTTAGCAGCTCAGCTTGAATGCTGCTGCCATCCCAGCTGTATAGAAACACACTGTAATATTTACCTCATTATATACTACACTCTCTCTGAGGATTAAAGTCATTTGCATGGCTGCTTGTCAAACCCGTGTTAATATTGACAAAGATTTTTCAGCCATTTTAATCATACCACGCAAAAAGGTATACACAGACTTGTTTACGATTGCTCCACTGCTCAGCAATAGGCACATTCTGTACTGCAGTGCACATTAAAAAAGATTGCACTTTGTTCCAGGCAGCAATTGCAAATCACAGATGTCAGAGAGGTAGAGGAAAAATAGATGACTGTGATGGCAGTTTGACTCTAACGATAAAGCATTTACATATTAAACCACACAGCAGTGTGCAGGGCGACGCTCTGTTTGAATTGCATGCTCCAGCCTGCCTTTCCTCGGTGTGAGGAGTAGCAGGGGACTCGGCGCTGTGACTGCAGTACCGTAAATTTGAAGTTGTTTACGGATGCTGCCATCTTGGTGCTCTCCAGGAGGGAAATTTGGAGCAGGGCCATTTATCGGCAACTTGATGAGAGTGCAGTGAGGCGAGTTAATTAATACAACATCCCTGGGCCCACAGGCTAGACTGCAAAGCTAACCCAGGAGGAAGGAAGAGACCGAGCGAGGAAGGTGGAGAAAAGGGACAGAAAGGAGAAAGAATCATGTCTTATACAGAGAGAATAAAAAAGCTAGGATGCACTGGCAACACCGGGATCTAACCACATGTTGATGATTTAGTTTTTTCAGTGGTCACTATGTGAGTTTAAACAATCAGTGAGGCAAATTCTTGTGGTGAGAAGCAGACAACAACATAAAGCCTGAGAAATTATAGGTTCCAGTCCTTCACGACTCGTGTGTTGCACATAGGTGATGAGTAGGGTGCCGGGGTCTGACACCTGACAGCACCCACTATTATTATTATTATTATTATTATTATTATTATTAGTATTATTATTACCTGTTTTCCCATTGTCTGCTTCCAGCTCCTGTGCAAAATTCAAATGGTTTTGTTTGTTAGGACAGCGTGAGGCGTCACAGATGCCACCTCCATGTTCCGCCACCACATATTACAAATAACAAAACCAGCTACTGTTTCGTAGCCCACATCTGCCAGGTCGAGCTCTTATCAAGCCCACACGTCGGGTTTATCGACTGAGGCGTGGCTTTAACCTTTAGCTTCCTTCTGTGGAGCCACCAACTCACTGCGCTGTCTGCGAAAATCACACCTTGGAGGCTTAAACACCGACTCGAATTCAGTACATGCTTTGGCATTTACTCACCCGAACTACACGATAGACTGTGTTTTAGATTTTGATACTTTACACCCCATTAAATATGTATCTGCTACAATTCCCTACATTTTCTTTCCTGCTGGATTACTGGATACCTCTGCAGAAGGTAGAGTAAAAAGCAAACTGACAGCAACTGTTTGCTCCACTGAAAGAGGACTTTTTTTCTCCAACAAACTTGAAACTAATGGATCCATTGGCCTGCGTGACCTCTTAAACAAAGCAGAAGAGGCCGAACTTTGGTTTTTCCGTCCCCTGCAACCGATTTTTGGTAAATTGCAGGCTGAGACGTGTTCACCCATTGGCTCTGCGACTGCTGCTATCCCTTAACTTTGCCTCAGTGAGAAAACTTGTACGCTGAGCTCCATCGAACAAGAGGAAAAACTTGCCTGAAGATAGAGGAGTCCACAGGGAAGTCCTCGCCTCCCCCTCTCCTTCTCTATCCATTTATTTTAGCTGGCAAAAAACAACTTTGGGACCAAGGTTGTCAAACAACACTGTTTTTTTTTTTTTTTGTTCCCAGCTGAGGTGCTGTGCACGGGAGAAAAAAAGCAAATCGAAATCTGCAGAGTCAGCCTTCTAAGAGTATTCTTTATTGTAATGCATAACAATCTATGTAGACCTTGGGTTGAACACTTGTTTTAAAGAACGGCTCAGAGTGGCCGCTGTGCTAAACAATGATATCATGAATAAGCTCCTTCACTCATTGACTAAGTTTATCACTTTGGCAAATCAGCCAAATGACGGCAGCAGAATACTGTAAATAGCACGGCTCCCAGTAGACACAAAAGAGATAGGGGCTATAAATACTCTAAATAAATCCTCCTAATCAGGAAGCGAGAGAAGCGTGAGTTGTGTTGATATAGGAAACCGGTGGCTGAATCCCATTTTAAATGCTTTCGCCAGCTTTTCCTTTTGGTTAGTGTTTAGAATTCGCTCTAATTACCATATTAAAATGCATGTAGGAGTCTGTGCAGTTGTGGTGGGAAAAGATAAGGCTTCAAGTGTAGGAAAAGGGGGGGAGAAAGTCCACCGGCGGCCTATCAGTCAGTTCTGAATTGCTTTATAATTACTGAGATGCACAGACATAATTTCCTTCTAAAAATAATGCAAAGTTTCATTTCCCTCCTCTGCCTTAATACTGTTGTCTCTCCCCCACCCTCTGTTTTTCTCTCGCTCTGTCTCCCGGGTGCAATAACTTAACCTCTTCCTGTATTTGTCGGTGTGGTGCCATGTTAAGCACAGTGTAGCCTAGTTTCTGCACAGCGTGAATGTTGCCGTCTCCCTGTTTTGGGATCGGAGAAGAATCCAAATTTTGACACATTGGGGTTGTAGTTATGAATATGACATACTGTCTAGCTGAAGTTCTTTTAATGTGTTGCAGTTTTATTTGCATAGATTTCTCCTAACTTTGAATCTTTTGTGTACGCTGACACAAAATGAAAACATAAAATCTGTGCAGGGAGACAATTCCCCATATTGAACAATTAGATCTGTATCGTTTGGCTTTAATTACACTGAACCTGGAGACTGAGATCGTTGAACTTCAAACCATTATGAAACTGGTTGTTTTGTCTTTTTCATAGTTGTTGCTTTTTGTCATATTGGTCCTTAATGTACATGCTAACTTTTCAGCAACCAAATGTATTTGCTAACTTTTTGGCAGCTTCTTGGAAACAAAAACAGCTTGACACGATTCCCCTCTTGTTTATTTGCTTTTGGCATGTTTCCAGTATTTTACACGAAGCTCAAGCACCTACACATTTGGTTTAGTCACTGGGAAAACTAATCAATAAGAAATATCTAATCCATATCTAAGTCTATTGCTGCTTCGGTGCTGGCCAACCTTGTTCTAATAGGGGACCTGCTGGTGCACTGTTTTTCGTTTTTTCCAAAGCTGGTCTCTGTGGACCCAGGTCTTGGTCTTCTCCTCTCAACCAGTAGCTTTCCCCAACCCCCTAAGTATCTGTGTCTCAAGGTTCAGCTCCTGCCAACTCTTGTTTGCCAGGCGTCTTCTGACTCTCATGCTCCCCAGAGGATAAATGCTGATGACTTTCAGGAGCTTTCAACTTCTCTTCGACACATTTCCAGAAAGTTATCAGCACGTTAGCTAAACTCACTATGGTGCTGAAGACAGCACAGCTGCGACGTTTGTCCTCACAGAGCTGCTTCCACAGAACGACTCTTAGTGTCTTTCGAGTCAGTGGAGCGTGTGGGCATTTCTAATCACCACACACCACAATTGAGGAAAACAGAATAGTTCTGTTGGAGGCCCCGTAGTCCACAAAATGATTAGCGGAGAAAGGGAAAGATTGTTGGGCTGTGCGACGACCAGCAGGATCTCCTGTGATGAAATATTGATGCCGCTGACTTTGATTCTGCAATAGGTACTTTTGATCCAGATCTGTTGCAGCAGAAGAGACGACCTCCCCCCTCCGTCTTTCCTTCCTCAGGTGTACCTCTGGTCTTTCGCTTTCGCGTCCACCCTCCTCTCTGCACCTTTGATCAAATGTATGGACTTTGAAGAAGAACTTATAGAGATCGATGCTGTGTGTATACAGGCAGGCGGATACTGTGGGCCTATAACTCAATATGTTGCAGTGTGCTGGATGAGCGCCAGTGACGAGGCTTTGCACTTAGTCAGTTGTTGACTTTTATTTATCACGACTGCTGCTGCTGTAATTGATGACTGAATCAACACAGTCTGGAAAAGTAACCGCTGACTTCTTTGCTTTTTCAGCTGAACAGCAATCATGCCCGTGTTCCCTCGCAGCACTCATCTGAAATTTAAAATCCTACATTTCCAAAAGAGAGAAAAGGGGAGCTGTATGTTTTTTATTTTTTTTAAAGATAGATTTCATTCACAAAAAAAAAAAAAACAGAAACTAAAAACAGATTTGTACATCACCCCCATGTGTCTCTCCATGTCTTTCCTCTTTTATTCTCTTAAAAACAGTCAAGTGCTCTTCTCTTTTGTCTGCCTACAATCCAGTGTGTGTGTGTGTGTGTGTGTGTGGAGTGGAGAGTCTGTGTCCAGTGCAGCGCTGTGTCGTGGGGTAATGGAGCAGAGAGCCATCTGTCTGTCTGGCCGACCATCCGTCCACATCCTCAGATCCTATCAGTGTCTCACCTGCTAATGAAAAGCTACCAGGTATTCTGCTGCAGCCCTTAAAATGGATGACTTCCCTGCACAATGGAGGCTGCTGTGCACACTTGGCTTCCCCATCACTCCTTCTTCTTCGTCTCTTTTCCTTCGCTGCTCTCCCTGCAGCGTGCTAACACTCAACTTTTACTGTTTTTATTTTTAAGGGTCCACTTGTTTGATATAAATCTGTGATCAAATGAGCAAATATGAACTGCGGGAAAAGTGACCCACCTTCTGTTTTCCTCCCTTCATAAATGAAGTTGCAGCACTTGTTTTGAAATCCAAATTGTCTCCTTGTTGTTGTTTACTCTCTTTCTCTTCCTCCTCCCTGGTAACCTGTATAATATAACACAAAAATACCAGCCCGTCCTGACCACGCCATCAAACGCAAAGCAGCGATGCAAAAACGCACTTTCGTTAATAATTGGCATAATTGTATAAGTATGTGGAAACTGCTACACAAAATGGAGCAATGACTATTATCAGGTTGATAACCAATAATTACTTACAAACTCTGTGCTCATTAAGCAGCTCCTGTAGAGAAACTGAGCTCAATATAGCCCTCCAGAATCCCCTCCCCTCGCCCACCAGGATCCCGCTGCTCTCCGTCTCCCTCTCGTTATAATCCCAGCTTCTTCCTTCTCTTCCTTCATCCATATCGGTGCTGTTCTGTTTCAATTACGACCTCCTCGCCCAGGCCTGCTCTTCTTCGCCCTCTCCTTCTCGGCCTTCCATCATCCCTCCATGAGTGGCAATCACTGTAATCTTTCGCCCCCCTCCACACATTTTCCTGCTAAAACCCCAACATCCTGTTTATCTGTTGTGTTCAGGGCACGCTGCCCCCCACCTCCCTCCTCTCCCCCAGTCTCTCTCCCCGCTGAAAGATTAACCATCCCCTCTGCATCTCTTCTCATCTATCATCCTAATGGGGGCTACAAGAAGGGAAAAAACAACAATTTGCAGAGGGAGAAACGGCCACAGAAGGGCGAGGAAAGTGTTTGGATTGCCACTGTCGATCAAGTTCCAGCCTGTCGCCGGCTTTTACTCACGCGGTGCCGGTGGCGCAGGACCAGACCAAATCTCAACAGCTGAGATGTCATCTGCTGAGGTACACGTACATCCACAAACTACACAAACAGCCCCACACACAGACAGTCAAATGACATTTGTGCTTGAGCTGAAGCGAAGAGCTTGATTTCTTCAATACATAGATGCTCATGAAGGTGAATTAACATGATATCTAATGAAAAAAGACTTTACCATGAAAAAGTATAAGTAATATTCAAAAGCAGACTGAACTAGCTGGTCTTCATTACCTGTTGATGCTAACATCTGTTGCAATTCATATATAGGACTCATTATTTTACTTTTCTTATAGGTTAAAATATAAAAAACAAATCAATAATAATAACTAACGATGCAGTTTACAGTGCAAACGCTTGATGCTTTCGAACGCTGTCTGGCACCTAATCAGCAGCTCATTTGCATTTCTCTCTTAACTTTCTATCAATGGAAACATTTTGTGACCTCGCCTCACCGCTGCAGCAAACTGGTAAATTGGAGCAGCAAAGGCATCGACGCTGATTACTTTTTATCTCTGAACACGCTAAATCCTCACCGCACACCCTGCTACAAAGGCATAACATCATTTTATGCAAATAAAGCTGCAGCTCCCGACACGCGTGCACGTTTTTCCTTTTCACTTTCTGCCTCTTTTAGTTCCCCTCGAAATCATCTCTCACTTTTTCTGCAGCCCACCTGAACTTGAGCAACAGATAATGGCCTTGAGCTGTGTTGTTTTCCTGCTGGAGCTCTGATTTCGCCTTCACGCTCACACAAAGTGTAAAATCGCCGATTACTAGCGACACACTGACGGACTGATAAAGTCTGAACATGACTCAACCTTTGTGGAGGTTTGTGTAATTGCCCTTAATCGAATAGATTCTGTATCTTAGTTATTTCTAGGCAGTGCATGAAAAAGCTAAAATGTCCATTTGTTCCTTGGCTTCACAGACCCTCTCCACCATCTCCCTCTGGCTCCAAGTGATGAAGCCGCCTGCGGGAGGCTCCTGGTTGCCACATGCTATCACAGTTCGGCCTTCCAGCCTCCAACCGCGACACGCTTACACTCATCCACTCCACAGGGGAAGTGTTGAGCCTCGCTCGCCGACGTGAGAGCACAAACACACAAACATTCACCCCTCGCTGGATAGGCAGTGCTGCTTACACCCCCCCCCCATGTCTGTTTCACATCCTTCTCTCTCTTTCTGTGCTCCTCCCATTACAGTTTATCTCTCTCCTCCTTTCATAGCGCAGATTTCCCTCAAGCTCTGTCATTTTTGTTGCTGTTTACGTCTCTATCTGTGTATCTTCCTCTCTCTCTCTCTCCCATCCTCCTGTCAATATTAGTCTTTGTTCATCTGCATCTCTAATTCCCCCCTCACCCCTCTCTTCACTCCTATCTGGTATCAGCAGGCTCTCCCACTGAGAAAAGCAATATGTGACGCTGATGCTGCTCTACAGTATATGTACCATTGTTTAGACAAACTGTAGATTTCTAGATCATACGTCAGACTGTGTTTGCCATAATTTCGACAGCCGCGTTCACATTGTTTTGTCGTTCTTCTGAAATATTGCACAGTAAAAATAGCATCAGCCTGTGTAGAAGAAGTTGCCCCTTAGCTTCTCAAAAAACCTTAATTAAGACACAAAGGAGCAACTTTAAAGTGAAACTTTGCAACTTTTGAAGGAAGAAAAACACAGTGTGCCTCTTACTAAACTAGAAATTCATCAGGAAGAAACACAGCCCTGGTCCATTCGGTACACTCAGGGATTTTGCTGCTGCAGCCACACTTATGTAGCTTATTTCAGCAAATGTTAGCGAACTTTTCTTTTACCATCCGGACAGATAGCTGTTTAGCAATAGTTACATAGCCTAACTTGAGTCAATCTTTTAATACTTTAATTAATAAATTGGATGATAATAATAATGTTAATGTTAAAGTGGTCACCTTGCAGTTCTCCTCAGCTGTGGTATAAACCTTCATATGGCTAGGATGGCAACTCTGGACAATACAAACATTATAATACATGCATTTATTGCATTTATTGTATGTGTCTAGTTTACTACATGATGCTCAAGCTTTGAGGTACTTTGAGTACACCATCCATAGTACTTAATGTAAAATATCCTCAAACCAAAAGCTTTTACCGGTGGTGTTTGTAGGCTACAAGCTGACTGAGCATCATCAGTATCGTGACAGAATGGATCGAGCCGGTGTGGACGTGAGGGAGACGGATGCGAGTGTCGCACGCCGACTCAACGTGAGCGCCTTTTATCCCCCCCCGTCGTAGCCCGGAGGGTATAACTGGCCTCCCTTCAAAGAAGGAAGCTTAAAAACAATCTCCAAAAGAGTGAAAGCACCACTGGGATGTGGTGGGCGTCAGTCAACCAGTCAGTCAGTCAGCTAGGCGAAGGCCCCGCCGTCTCCCACTCCAGAGAACAGGTAGCCTGAACTAGTTTCTACAAAGCTGAGTCGGAGATTTAATGCAATATAAAGCCTCTGGGCCCTTTTAGCAATTTGGAGTCAACACACAAATACGCCAACGCACAACTGGAAAGACTTTCCATCCCTGCCCCTTCATGTGCAAATGTGCTGAATGGAGGTGTGTAAGTATGTGCTTTTGTGTGTCTGTGTGTGCTCAGCATGTGCTCCGTTCCCCGACTGAATCCTTCGTACACCTCCCTCGTTCCCTTTTCTGTTCTGCAGCAACACATCAATGGTCAGTCAGTTCAGAAACTCACAGCGCTTTCTCTTTTCTTAAATAACTGTCCATTTCCAGTGTGGTTCCCACCCACGCTGTGTGGGGTGAAGCGCGCAAGTAATTTAACACACGATCACTGCGTAAAGCGAGGAGTTGCTGATCCCCTGCAGATTGTTGCATCGGTTCCTTTGTTAGAGTCATTTTTACCCAAGGAACACTTCTTCCTGCGACACCACGACACGGTTACCATATGGCAATGATGCAATCTAAAGTTTTCTCCAGATGCCTGTAATGCAATGCTGCTTTCTGCATTATTAGACAGCGCGCTGCTCTTGACACAGGCTTTGTGATTGGCAGCATTTCCAGCTGTTGGTAGAGTTGGAGCCTGTTAAGCTGTAGTGTTGTTGTTTTTTTTCTTCATGCTGACATCAGGTTTGGCATCTGTTGCATATTTGAAACACTGAATGAGAGAAAGATTGAAAGATACAGCGATGATGTGTTGTTTCCGCGAGATGGTGAGAAATCAAAGTACATGCTTAGAAAAAGAAAAAAGTTTGTGTCTTGCCAGTGTTGCGGTTCGATTGCAAGATTAACGTGATAATTACGGTGTGAGTTGTCCGATCCTGCTGTATTAACACATCTCAGTATCTATAGGACTTGAAGTCAACCCGACAAAACCTCTGGAGATGATCTTAGGAATGGATTACATCTTCAGCTGGCACTTTCAACAAACTTGACGATTACTCTGAAAACCGAATGTGAAAGCAAATAGTTAGATTGGCCATCAAATAGAGAGGAGAGTGGATGGAAGCTGAAGCCGAATAAATAGAAAGCAGCAGTCCCTGGGCTACAGGGCCTGAGGCTATTGCATTGCTAGCAGGCAAACAGCCACCCAGCTGCCCCAGCAGGGCAGGAATATATCAGGAAGCCTATTGGATACCTGACAACTGATTTAGCTCCGCTTAATGAGCAAAGGGCTCTGCTGCGCAAACTCCACAATCTGTTGGACAACAGCAGATTGTGGAGTGGACATCATACACAGTAAGAAGCAGACTGTCAATGCGTCAATATACGACACAGTACTGCAACTGATAATACACAAATGAATGTGTATTTAAGCCTATAAATGAACACAATTGTATCTTAACATCTGACTTTGATTTCATTATTATCTACTGTCGTATCTGCACTTATACAATATGTTAATATTACTGTTGTTGTTGCATATCTAGTGCTAGGCTGTAAACAGTTTAATGTAGTTTGTAGTATGTATATCGAATTGAATGTCACAAGTATGACGATGTAGAAAATATTTTATTTGCAGTAATGCTGGATCTTAAAGGTCTGTAATGCAATGCAAGTATATATACATATACACAAGTCCTTCAATACTGTGATCTGAGTCTGATCCATCACTTCTTACTTACTGTACATTTTCAATAATACACTGATACACTGATATGGTGAAATAACAAATGTATTCTGACCCTTTTTTTTCTAGGAGCTACTTGATTCAAACACTGGAAGTTATTTTATTTTATAAGCTGAAATTAAACATCCTAATGTTGAGTTAAGCAGTAGATTAACTTACAGCTGTACAGTAGAGTTACAGAGAAAAGTGTCCTCTAAAAAAATAAAAAAACAAAAAAAATCTGCAGAAATGACCTTGTTTGTCATTTTAACTGCTAATTGCAACAGCTACACTTTAGCCAAATTAAAATGTTTAAAACGATGTCAGGATTGGCGCTGATAACGAGGAGGATAAACTCTCATAGTTACCTCTTTAATCAGGCTGAAAACAGCTGGACAGTTGTAGCGTTTAGCAAATATGACTCAAACAGTGGGGACTAGGTTCTGCTGTGCATTAGTTATATCTTAGCTAGATGATCAATACATGTCAGTTTTAGTCTTTTTCAGGACTTTACTGACAATGACAATAATTATGTGTGCTTTAGTTTGTGTTGGAATACTTACATGAACTCATTCAAATACTAACATGTAACAGAAATAAAGCAGCAACCATGACTAACATATAAAGTGGTCTGGGAACAGGACTACAGAAGATCCGATTCTGACCTTAGTTCTTGGAAGTATAGATGTTCTGACAACACAGATGTCAGAGGGGACCCTCAGGACCTCAGTCTGTCACCGCGGGCTAGCCAACAGGCGGGGGCTAAGTTAATCTAGGCTAGGCCAGTAAGGGATGGGGTCACAGTTCACTGTGTATGCCCCGCTGCTTTAGCACCGGCTGACAGGCCACAGGAGTCTGAAAGTCCATGATGTACTGGCATTTGCTGGGCTCCTTCGCCGATCGCAAGGCTGTCTCCGTTCCGCATGTCAGTGTGACCTAGAAAAGCACAAAGACAGAAAAAGTTGAGGTGGAGCTGTTGTTAGTCTGAGTCAGGAGCCGTGCGAGTCCATCTCTCAGAGATTGAAGATGATAGAAGATGCTGTCCTGCATGGGACTGTGGGAGTCACAATTACGCAAATAAGAGTTTCAAACAGATCCGAGTCGCTCCTCAAATAAACCGATCGCTTCATCACTGCCCAGCATAAAGGCAGAGTGTTGTTGTGACTGCAGGACACTGTGGCATTATGGGACATCACGGCTGTCGCCCTCACACGTGTGAACAGGCCGGGGGGGAGGGGTGGGGATTATCACTGTCATGACTTTAATAGGTGACTTTGACGCCCTCTGCGAGAGAGTGAAAAAGGAAAAACAACTTATTTTACTTCTAGGAGGTTTCCATAGCAACCCCTCACATCATACAGCACCCCGAACAGACAATCCCTCTGGCGAACAAAAGCACCTGGAGAGTTAGCGAGACGAGAACTTGACAGGTATTATTGTGGTGAAGTTTGAGGCTGGTACAACTGGTGATTTGGTTTTGTCCCGTACTTGGATTAAAAATAGTCTTTTGTTGTGTCACTTAGTGTCTTGTTGCACAGATATATTAAGTGGGTGTCTGTCGCCTAGTGAGAAAAAGTGTTTTGTGCTTGTGCTTGATTATTGGTGCTTTGGCTTTGACTTGCATGAACGAGTGTTGGTGGCGGAGGGTGGCGGGGGGCACATTTTACATGCAACAGATTCACGTTGTGCGATGACGAGTAACTCCCCATCACACATAAGCTGTGGCCAGCGATCAAGGAGAAAAGTTTAGGTGATACTTTTGCTGTAAGACCGGCAACAAATCCACACAAACCAGACTAAAGCTGTCCTTTAAACAAGAAGAGAGGCTGGTTTTAGCTGCGGAGCCAAAGTTCGTAACAGCAACATGTCACAGTCGCAGTCCGACACTTTGAATTCAATTAATAACTGAAGCAGCTGAGTTCAGTTTTCCCCACAGACTCTCGAGACACACTGTACTCTGCTCAAATTCGGATTACCTCAGTATCCACCAGTGAAACAATACATCACTGGCCCCGCTACTTGAGTATAAAAAGAGAAGTGTGTTTCCAAGCAGAAAGCGAGAGCCCTACCCAAGGACGAGGTTCAGCATTTCAAATATAATGAGCATCGACTTCTGACGAGACTTCATTTATGCTGACTGCACACAGTTAGGGGGCCGTATCAAAGGAATTCAATTTAGTCGTCTCAAAAGGGGGGCCCCTGGATGGCACGAGTACATACAAACGGCATTTATTGGACTCTGATTTGAAGAGGGGGGGCCAGGCAAAGAAAATGAGATGATTAAATGTGCTACATTTTTAATTGAGCAAATTCCCACGCAAAAATGTAAATGAAGTGAAAGAGGAGAAGTGGAGCGCAGCAGAAGAAGAAGAAGAAGAGGAGGACGCTGCAGGAGAATGCAACCAAAGCAGCATTAACCATAAAACCAATGTAGACTGACAGAGGAGGGTGGGGAGCAAGTCAGCTTCCATCACTTGGCTTCGGACGAAACATCTTTTTTGCCAGGCTGCTGAGCAGGAGCTCGGACTGAGCATCATTCACTGATTGACTTTACTCCCCGTTGCTGAAATACGCGTGCGCAGAGTGACGCATGTGAAGTGCGCACTGGGTGAGAAGGCTTCAACTTGCGTCTTATAAATGTGGAAAGAAGTGCTTTTATTTATTTTTTTGGGATGGATCTCGAAAGTCGTTTTCTAGCAGCATCCTTTTTGTGGTGGGTGAGTGTTTTCTGAAGTGTGAATCAAAATCAAATCCTAGAAAGAGGTTTTTATTATCATTAAGAGAAACTTGGATTAGAACAGTGCTACGTTTCCACCTACAAACAACAGCCTGATGCTGAATTTAGCATGTGAGCCACTGTACAGGTAATTCTACTGTGTTTTACACAGTGCTTTTATTTCAGACCCTACAGGTTTTATATTTGAACATTGATCTAACAGTAAACTGTGACTGGAAACGGCTAAAGTGACAACACTTTGTTCTCTCTGTAGCTGAGGTAAACTAATTTGGATCAACACCTTTAAGTACTATACAGTACAGTGTCTGCGTGCTATGAGATTATCTGAAGCCAAATTATTTGCCCACATTTGTGCTTTACTATTACATACATATGGTATCATATTTGTTATTACCTTTTAAAAACTAAAACGTCTTTTATAATGTCATAATGAATTTACAATCACGGTCTGTGTGGCAACATTTACCATATTTCCTTTTTTTGTTCCCTCGTCCTTCACTGTATCATCAATCCATCTGTTTGTCAGTCTGTACTTTGCATTCGTTTGTCTATTCGTTTATTCTCTGCTCTCATATTTTCCCCATCGCCGTATGCTTTTGTGAAACACATGTAGTACTTACTGTAGTACTGCGTGAACCTCCTTGCCAGCAGGGCTCTCCATTCTCATACACCATCTGACTGTACTGGTTCTTTGGTGTTCCTGCCCACATCCCCCACTTCCTGAAACAAAGAAAGAAACAAATTCTTCTATTAATACTTTGATAACAAAGTTTCCATCTATCAATCGAGCCAAAGAAAACTCTAATCTTTGGACATAGTGAACACAAATATGTATTTTTTTTAAAAACACCACCAGGTTGGCTTATTGAAAAAAAGACTTCCTCCTAGCAAAAAATAAAATGCTGGCAAGATGGCCAGTCTGGCAGTGCCCTCCATTGGTTCCTGGCACCGGTGCTCCTGCGTCCCCTCTCATAGTCAACAATGGAGGGGAAATATTAATTACAATTTTGTTAGAGATAATTCTGTGTGCAACAGCACACAAGGGAAGGAGAAAGGAAAAGCACGATGCCAGTGAAGCTCTTCTCAGGCGAGACTCTGCCTGCCCAGTGCTAGGCTAATTACATCCTCACCAAACAGTTCAAGGGGAGTTAAGAGAACCAAAGCAAACTGGGTGCCAGTGAACACTGTCCAACACAGTACTGACAGATGCTATTTGATTACGCTTTCACCAGCTACATTTCTCTGATCTTTGGTCGAGCTCAACTTTGAACCCGAGCAGCTTCTTTGAGATGCCGTCGACAGCTCTCACGAAGTACAGATTTCTGATCTCTTCCCTTACTTTGACTAGAAATTATTATTTGACGGCAATGCTACAGTCAATCCTCAGGATAAACCTGATGTTTTGCAGTTTTTTTATTTCCTTTAATCAACAGCGTGTCAATGATCTGTTAATCATTCTGGATAAGGAGCTGCTAAAGGCTATAAATACAACATTGTTCTTTTAATCTGTCTAAGTGCTTCTCTCATCACTCCCAACCTTGTTCCAAGTGGACAACTCTTGATCAATGTGCCCGTGTTGACCTTTCCACAGGGTATTAAAGTAGCAAGGCTGACTCTGCTTGTTCACAAGTATTTGAAGTATTATGGAGGCTAATCTGCTGTATTTCAGGAACTGTGTGACAGACACACTGAGTAATAAAGGAAATACAAGAAAAACTAAATTTATTCTACTGGGTTTTATTAAACTGTGTCTTACAAACATTTTCTTTACACATTTCTTTAAATCCTGTTTTATTCTCATTTGACCTTGAAGAGGACAAACAGAGAGTCCTCTTTGATTTCAAAAAGCACTTTACAGATTTCGCAGACACACGGCTGTCTCCAGGTCCCAGAGTGTGGCTTCTCTGCCGTCCATGATGTGCATGGCTTATTTAAGATGCCTGAACGGGTCAGTCAGAGGTGAATTGCTCATACAAGTGGAAGCCGACTGGGCCCGAGCGTCTCGGCTTTTTCCTTCCAGCCTGTTTGATTGGGTTTTAGCACTCTGTTAGCACCGGGAGGCTCTCAAATGGATTGCTGTCAGGGCCAGCAGGCATGGCAAGCGGAGAAAGTGACAGTGCTCCGGCTCTCGCTGCTAGCTGATCAGTGATCCCCTGCGCATCGCCTCCTCATTCGTCACAACCCCTTTCCCCTAATACACCTCATTCCCTTTCCTCACCTTCGTTCACTTCCTTCCTTAATCTCCATTCTAGCTCTGTCAGTCCTCCTGTGCCCCAGGAGGCAGTGTAGGCCCTGTCAATTAGACTTTAGTTATCCCTGGGATGTGGCCAGCACACTCCAGTCACCTGGCCTCACAGGAGTCGTGAGATGGTTTCCTATTGACAGATCATTCCCCGTAATAATACCTGCTTTCACTTGGTATTGGCAGGCCATTTCTACAGTCATTCTAGCATTATCAGCAGAATCGGTTATTTACACCTCTGAAAAACAACACATTGGAACTCATTGCTTAATTTCATGGCTTGAACATTACTATATGTTGGTCTGACCCTGTGACAGACAATATAGCACAACCCAAATGTGGAAAATGGACGCCCCTGGCTCAATGACAACCTCATTTTCTCATCCAATTTATCACAGTTTGGCTTTAAGCTGCAGCTATGATACACATGATGCTCACTTACACTTGTTTCAGCATGGCCAGTCTCCTTCAATTATGCGACTTACATAGATGTACAGTATATATTTTTCTTCCTTTATATATATAACATGCTGGCTAATCTGCAGCACCGGTTTACCTCACACTCAACATTTCTTTTAGACCAATGATGCAATTTTTTCAGGAGAAGAATGAGGAATAGGCACATTTCTGGTTGCAGTCAAATGCAATAACATGAGTGAACATAATTAAAATATGCAAATGGAATACCATTGGCAGTCGAGGGATGAAGGCATCCTAACTTGTGGAAATCCATTTCTCTCTGTATTCAGAGAAGGGGGGGACCACAAAAGCAGACTTCCTTTAAATGATTAATGATGGGAGATATTAAACACATGCGGCTTTTAAGGCTTAAAACGTCAAAAATCTTATTTACAGAGATCTGGGTTATGACTCATGCTTTGTCTGCCCTCCTTTAATGCCATAAATGCATCTTCCATCACAAATAAACCTGTAATAGCAGCATATCTAGCCTGCTAAACCTATTATCCATATATTTACTCTGCATTGTGGGTGAGATAGCGGGCCTTGGAGAACTCAGACATGCCTGTAACGTACAATCTCATTTAGTCAATCTCATTTAATTTTCTCTGTGAATCACTAAGGTGTGATTTCTATTGACATACACCATAGCAGACTGGGTTGTGATTTAATTATATCTAGTACCGAGTACAAAAATACACTAAAAGTGCAGTTTTAACTACTTGATCAGAGATCAATTCAGATTGAATTCAAGTCTTTTATAAAGAACAGAAAAACTATAATACATTGTTCATCAAGCTCTACATCTAAACATGTAAAATACTTTTTGTAACTATTATGACAAAATTTGTGTCACATTGCTCCTGCTTTTTTTTTTCCAACTGATTTTTAAACAAAATTAATCCTCATTAGGAATAATTAGCATTAAAAGAAACTGATTAGCTTCCTTTTCATCTTCTGATAATGGCTTGAGCTCATATAAGCTCCTCTTATTTCTTTAAAACGATGCGGTCACCACTGATTCCGTTTTAAACTTCACTGCGGCGTTAATCCGCATGCCTCGAGTGATAAATCCCGAAGATCCACAGCTAATCTTGCTCAACACTGAGAGGAGAGCAAGCCCCTCTGATACAGCCACAAATCAACCTTTCAGAAGCAATTATCATTTAGACAACTCTACTCTGGTGTTTAAACACCCCGCAGATACTGGGGTGGAGGGATGTTGGCCAAAAGTATATTTGTGCATGCCCATGTATGTGTGGGTGTGTACTCTTAGACCGTGGGGCTTCACTGGATAGAATCTGGATGAACAAAACCAAACAGGAAAAAACTAATATAAAGGTGTTTGGTCTTGTTTGGTTTGTGTGGTTTCTTCAAGTAAACGCAGTAAAAAGTTTCTCATCTGCCTCCAGAATAAATTAGTGTATATACTGTGTACAACTGTGTGTACTCTATGTAAAGGAATAGTATTATCACAACATGTGCTACCACATAAAAAACACTAGTGCAACAACTGTACTACTATCAAAATACTGAAAACTATCTAAACAAGCCTTTAATGAGAACTGCTGTTTTGTGCTTGGTTAGGTCCTAGGTCACTTACCAGTGAGAGGATGAAATACACTCCCCTCTAAAAGTATTGGAAAAAGGGAGGCCAGTTCTTTTATTTTTGCTGTCGATTAAAAAACATTTGAGTTTGTATGTCGGACATGTAGACTAAAGAACACAACATAAGGTGACGACGGAAACATTGAGAGAGCTGTAAAGAAAAATCCTCAAACAACAGTGAAATCAGCAACAACCTCCAGAGGTCAAGAATGAAGGTATTATCTACTGTTTGCAGAAGACCTCATGAACAAAAGTACAGAGGCAAACTACTCGTTAGCAAGAGGAAGACCAGACTGGAATTTGCCAAAACCTGCAGAAATGAGGTTGAGTTCAAAAACAAAGTTTTAGAAAATGATGACACAAAGAAACGTTTAGTTTCTTCTCCAAAGTGATTGAAAGGCTAAAGTTTGAAGAAAGAAATGCTCTGCTAATGATCCCAAACATACAAGCTCATCTGTGAAGCACAGTGGAGGTAATGTCATGGCTTGGGCACAGCTTCTTCTGGGACAGGCTCAATAATCTTAATTGATGATATAACACATGATGGGAACAGCAAAATTAAGAACTCTACGAATAACTTTTGCCTGCTAATTTAAAGAAATATGCAACCAAACTGACGGGAGATCCTTCATCATGCAGCAAGATGGGTTCAAGCAAAAAGCTATCTTCTAAACTATGTATTAAATCCAGAGGTAAATACTTGGAAATAAAAGCTGAAATTAAATCTTCTATCTTATATGTCAAACCCAATGTTTAGAGCCCATAGCAAAAATCAAGGAACTGGCCTCACTTCTTCGACGATGATATGAGATTTAGATTCTAAATAAGCTGGATTAGCTTACAAGGCCGGTAAAAAGACATCTAGAGATCTGGGTTTTCAACATCAAAGCCTGATTTCGACAACACAGGTTTGTAGAGGTGTGTCATGGATCAAACAAAGGAGATTTCTGATGTCTTTAGAAAACGAGTTGTTGGTGCTTAACATGCTGGAAATGGTTATAAATCAATTTCTAGAGTTTGGACTCCACTAGTTGACTGTCAGGAAGATGGAGACTGTTCATTACCATTAATACTCTTCCCAGGAGTGGTCGACCAACAAAGATTATAACAAGAGCATGGGGGTTACAATGGTGCGCATAGCAGAGTTGCAAAGAGAGAGCCACTACTGTCCAAAAAGAACATTGCCGACCACCCGTGTTTTGCTCAAAGCCTACTAGAAGAATATTCTGTGGGTATTTAAACCCAAAGGAGAATATTTTGTCTTGAATAAGAAGCTTTTTGTTTGGCGACAACCAAACACTGCATACCAGCGTAGGAACCATATCCCATCTGGTAAACATGGTTGTGGCACATCATTGGATTTGGTCTGTTTAAACTATTTAACTACTTTCAGGATTTATATCAAAATATGAGGAGGATTGAGGTTATATTTATGCACAAATAGAGAAAATTCAAACAGTTTTATAAATATCAAACATTCACTGCATATGCAAATACATATCAAAAATTGTTGTTACAGGCGCAAAAAGTAAAAATGTCTTCCCGACACCAAAATTGATGCATTTGAGATGACAACCAACCCTAGTAGCGAGTCCCATCGATTCCTATTGTTAAGGAGTGTGAACATCAAGTTCGGTCTGACTCATTTTGTTACAACTATTAACAATCAGAACACTCAGCATGAGATTACTAGGAAACATTTCAAAAGGCAGCTCCTTATACTGAATCCTCCTTTCCTTATAAAAATGACTGTTGATAGTTAAATGTGGTCCTCTGTCTGTGCATATAACTCCTTCCCACTACCAATCTACCAATGCAATCAATTATAATTGCATTGGTAGATACAGCTATGTGTTTCACGGCTTTAACAAAGGGTCTGAAAAAATGTAAAACAATGTAGCACAATATGATTCTGTACAAGATAAGAGGTAGGTGCTGCACACCACCATGACCAAACCTATATGTCTACACATCCACAGAATTCTATTTAGTGATAATTTTTAAATGACTGGTGATGATGATGTGAGACGTAGGCTACGGTGAAATTCTCCAGAGTTATTGTTCATCGGACATCCATCTGCAAGAAGGGAGATTAGTAGACGGCCAACCCGCCAGCTAATACCTGGCTACATACAGAGACTCAACACCCCGCCCCACAACGCTCTGTTTTGCAGAACAACTACATTTTCAGTTTTACTTTAAGATAAAACTCAGTCTTATCCATCTGCTAATAAACTGATTCATTTCTACTTTAAGCCACACAGCTCACACAAGAAATAGAAAGGGCCAGCTCCCTATGATTTGCCAAGTGTAAACAACCCGTCTGTAATATGAAATATATATGTAAAATGCAACTTCCAGGTCCCGCTCCCTCTGGCCTGTAACCCTGCGGAGTTACAGTTTGGGGTGCAGTTTCAGTGTTTGCTTATCAGTCTATGTATCATATCCAATGTTTATATATTTGACTTGTTCTTTATAGTTCCCAACTGTTAACTTTACGTCCATGTACATGTGACTAGTGCTCATGTTAACTTTACGCCAATTAACATGGCACCAACATGATTGATTTCTTTCAATTCAGAAATCAACTGATAAACTATGGATGCTTTACATGTATGATTTTAGATTTAGATTATATATTATATAGATTGTATATAGTGAAATAACAAGATGCACAACAGTGCTGCATATTAAACAAATGTTTGGACCTGGAAACACTATTTTCACTTGACAACCAGATACTGAATGCACCCAGAGCAGTTCAGAGTAAAACACGCACCACTTTCTGGTAACCTGATATTCAAAGAAGACTGATATCTGGGCAAAGTTAGTTTACCTGAATCATTTTGATGCACAGTAGTGCATATCAAGGCTGAGTGTTTATTTTGTGATTTCATTTTATGGCTTTGACTGATATCTTTTTCTCTCTACTCCAACCTCGTATGGTCTCTCTCTCTCTTTATGCCACATACATCACTTCCATATTGAGATGTCATGGTTGAGAAAACTACAGATTTGCTTAAAGAAATCAAAGAGTTTTTTTTTTTAAACAATTTCAAGGAATGGTGGTTTATCGTCTTGGTCTCTGCTAATAAAGTCTTCTAAATGTTTTCATTATATACAGTAATTTATTTGTTTAAATAAATCTGGTTGTACTATACAATTTCAGAATTAAAGCCAATAATATTTGAGACTGAATTATTTAACTGACTATGGGGTTCATTTCAATTGTGTAAGGATTTCTACTTCCTGGTTTGTGATATTATACGGAAAGTAATTATCATATGCATTGTATGTATGCATTTTTCAAAACTTCAATCTGGTTTATTCTGTTTCATGTGTTGCCTAGTGTTTCTGTTGACTAGAAATGCACTGAAAATGACAAAAAAAGAGATTAAGTTGACTAACTATTGGCTAAACTAATTGACTTTTGATCTCAGGACTAAATTAACACTGGAGAAGCAAGTTAGTCCCTTCACTGTGCTGTTAATGCAGTAATCATTTACAGCATGCGACCCGGCGCTGCATTGGCAGTAGCGGGTGCAATTAGGAGGCTGCTGGTTAATTTGGATTCAGTGAAGCAGTGCCACAAAAGAAGGCCTCACTCACACAGCTAAACAGTGCCAAGCATCACTAACCTCTGCTACTCGTGTAAGGTCACCAATCAGAGAGCGGCGTTTTGAGATGAGCCCAGCCGGTGTCATTACTGTGCCAGTCAGCGATGCTCTTCTCACCCTGCTACCACCCATTGTGCTCAGAATCTTAATAAATAATTCAAACACACAGGAACATGTGAAGGGCACATGCTCATTCTGGACTGTATTGGCTTCATTTCATATGTCTGATGTAGGGACTGATAGCTAGTTTGATTTATTTATAAATTACAAGAAGCAGAACAGGATTATATTATATTATATTATATTATATTATATTATATTATATTATATTATATTATATTATATTATATTATATTATATTATTCACATAATGCAAATTAGTGAATGTGGGAAAAAAAAACAAAACAAGATAACCTGTTAAAATGGCAGATAGTATCTTAGACGTTTTTGATTTGGCCAACTATTACCCTGGCAAGTTTTATTATATACCGTGTACAGATGTTTTTGCATTCGCTGCCAAAGATCGAGGCCATTTCATGTGCAAACTCCGGGTGCATATTTCATCCACAGCTCCTGACAGATATGAATCAGGGTGGATGTCAAACCTAAATCAGTATTCTGTTAACAGCTCACTTGTGCCTCATTAACGACAGGCCTAGACGTTGCCATGACTACCCAGCAGAGAGGCCATCAGGGGTTCACGGTGTCAGCTTCACCCCCCCCTCCCTACCACTTTAACCCTCTTCTCAGACACACAAGAGACGTTACCCCTTTGCCTTGATTGCCAGATAAATGTGGGCTGTTTGCTTCAGAGACCACATGTACAAACATTATCAACACCAATATATTCATGTTACATTTCTTGTATATAAGTGAATTTCTGTATCTGTTTATCATGGGCTGCACTAGTATGCTGTGGCATGCTCTTTTTGAGTGGTGGGCATTAGAGAGGTGCCATGTTTCCAGGTAAAAAGGGCCCCTCTCCTCACTAATGGCACTCGAGTGAATGACCTTGACAGCTTGAAAATGAGCACATTAAGTAGAACACTTAAATGTATAATTATGCACTTGTTCCAGTAGAACCATCACTATTCTGTAGGTTAAATCATTTCAGCATAGATGAATCCGGTTTTGGGGCTTTGATATGAACACATGAAAGGGACCATCGTCACTCCCTTCATTAACTGGGGACGTTCATAAAAGCAAAGCTGCAGAAAATATAGCAACAAAAACAGGCATTAGTCGTTTCACTACAAAGAAACGTGCATGAAAATGCAATGTGCTTGTTTTCAACATGACAATTTAACACTTTAATCAGAAGGGATAGATAACATGTATTATGTATTAAGAACACAAGCACAGTGTTAAAACTTTTATAGCTGCTGGTGGGATGACAAGTTCTAATCCAAATATAATGCATGGTTAAGTATACAACATAAACCTTTAAAGATGTGATGTTCTGACTTTCAAAGAAATCTGAATTATTTGTAAGGGTCTACCTATCAAAAATAAATATATAAATAATTGAAATCTACAACAGAATAAAGCAAGGCGTCTACACAGAAAGTGCAGTGTGAGCAGCATGTCAGCAGAGCAACAGCAGCAGCTCTTGTGCTGCGTGTGTCTACACAAGAGGCATCTGGATCAATACAAAGTGTAGGTCATCCATGTTTTGGAAGCACTCAATTTGGGTTGCATTTGCACGTATAGAGCATGTGACGCGAGCTGTGTAGACAGTTTCACTGGAAAAAATAAGGGCATATTGGTCGAGTAGAAATATAAAGTTGAAATGTCGAGAATAAACTCGACAATAAAGGTTCAAGTCGTACTATAATGTAAGATTATATTAAGCTTTGGCACATATCCTTTTATGTGTTGGTTGAATTAACTGGTGAAATTGTAATGTAGTAAGGAAATAAGAATGAGGACTTTAAAGAGATAGCACTGAAAACTGCAGCACTTGAGACAGAAAGGTACCAAAACAAAGAGGTAGCCACAAACCTAAATGAGAAAAGACTGATGCAGAGGTAGCAATAGTTGCTCCTGTGTGCAATACAGGGACGATATGTTGTAAGACAGCTGATCTAGTTGTCCAGGCGAGTGCATTGTGTGATATGCAGACATTATATTATAATAGGTCCCAACACACTACGGCCTATTGATTTATCAAACAGCTAAACCCGTACAGCAGTGCCATGAGTGATTGTGTTGATGGTTTTAGTTGCTACATTGCGTGAATTCAAGTGTGAGTCCTGCACAGAAAGACAAGCATGTTTAAAGTTAACGTGCCCATTTCTCCACGTCTCCTCTCAAGTGAGCAATAGATATAATTGAGTAGTCTGCTTTTACTACTGGGTCATTGTTTGTTCGGTCAGCTCCATCCATACAGTGACTAAAACCATCAATATAAGAATTGATGGCAAAGCCTTATTTTTTACAGTACAAGCTGTCTTGTGCATTTAAATTCAATGGGAGCTGTAGTTTTCTTTGTGTGCCTCGACCTTATGTGTGTACGTATGATAAAATATAGATATAGTTGACATCAGGAATTCAGCTCATCAGGTCAAGTTTGGACACCACATAGACATGACCATATTTCTGTAACAAAGCAGATTTTATAACATCTAACAGGTCAAAAATATAGTTTAGAATGTTAATATTGTAATATTGTAATATTACAGGAATTCTTACATAGACATACAGACGCATATGATGTGCAAACATTAGTAATGTCTTACAAGAGCAAGTCATGTTTGCTTATGCAGGTGTCTTAATATAAAGGAACAGCTGATTAGTCGAATCACTATAACACAGCTGAAGAAGAAAAGTATCTTTTTATGAACAACGCAGTAATTCCTATAAGTACTGTAGTGTCACACACTTAAAATGTAAAATACTCACTTTATTTAAAACAGTGGTGTGCTATATCTGATTGTTAAGTAGTTTTAATTATCTTTTGAGCTCTGTGATTTAATCTAAAGCAAATTGGATTTGAAATTAGAAATGCCCACTATAAATATTCTGTTAATAAAGTACCCACCACCTCTGTCCTTCTGTATCCGACACTACGTCAAGTCATCTTGATAATGTTCCACTGTAGCTTGACAGCATAAGCATGGATGTGCTTTACTGTCGTACCGAGACACCTGTGATTTCTAGTTTTGTTGCTACTGTCCTTGCTTTTTATACAATTAGTGAAAGGGTTAAATTTCAACACTGCCACAATGACAGATATTACTCCGATTGTATTTTTAGCCCATAACTACCACCCTAAGTGAAGCTATTTTGTCAAGAGGCGTTCAAGTGTCATTGCCTGATTCAATCTCAGGTTGATGTTCAGCTTCTTTGTGCTCATTTATAACCTGCTTGTGTTTGAGCAGTTTCACAGTAATAATCTTACAGCTCCCTTGTGATTGCTGTGCAATAAAATGGTCACCTATAGAGATAATTAGCTACAGCACTTGCCCCCTGTTTATACATGCAGCCACTGCAGAAAACTGCAAGTGAACAGTAATTTTACCTTAAACGGAAAAGGGACAAGATATATTTTCCATTAATATGTAATTCCTTTTTGTTGAGCTCTTCTGCCGCTGTAGTGAGAAACTGACTCTTATTGATCAAAAGAACACATTTTCATATAACCATGACGAGTAGAGTCTCCTTTCTTTGGCCTGCACCAATAAATTTGCTCAGCTGGATCATTCAAGCTAAAGCCCCTCAAAGGACTTTGACAGCCTGGAGGCATTCACATCACTGCAGCTCTTTCTCTCGACACCTTGAGATTTTTCTCTGCTACATTCTGGCGATCTTTTATTTGGAGCACTACAGAGCTGCATAGTGGCAAAACAATTCAGGGTCACTAGCGCTGGTGTTTAAGTGACTCTGGAAGTCGGTGTTGTAATACTACATCTGCATGTAGCTCAGAAAAGGCAGATCTGTAAACAGCGCACGTCTGTCTACAGTGTACCCCTACCAACATCCAACCTATTTGTATTTTTCATGGTGGCCAGCACATCCCACTCTCTCTGGGGTTGCTCTGCGCTGTCATTTCAACTGCCTGGCTCCTTCGCAGTGGGCATACGCACTCATTCAATGTGGTTTCAACGTTGCTAGGCTACCTCACTTCTCCACTGTTTTCTATTTGAAAATCTACTGTTCAATAAAGCAGTTCAAGGGAGACCTGTGGGTTTGAATAGTGAGTGATATGAACCTGCAGGAATAACTGACAACACTAATAGCCTTTTTCTTTTTTTTTTTGGTTTCACAATACCCGTTTTCTTTTTTCCCATGACTCTGTAACTCAGTAGCAGTATCTGTGCCTACCTCTACAGCCCTTCAGTCATAATATTCACACATTGGAACATTTATAACCTTCCTCACTTATATTTTCCTGGTCTAAAAGCATGCAATCTGACTCATAACCAGAGTGGTGAGAATCTTCCCTTTGTAGTCCTCCACTGTTCTTTTACGGTTTGTATATTCTTATCCGCCCAGCAGTGTCTGGGAGTTATTATTATTCCTGTTTTGTCTATCCTGCTTTCAGCTTTGGATGTTGGGCGTATTCCAAGCTTGGACTGTCAAACACAGTGTGTTTCCAAGGTTGAAGGGTGAACAAGCAAGCTGCTCGCCGGTCCCTGCACAATTTCAGCACTGCCTTTTTCTCTCTCCTCGTGTGCCCTCAGTGATGACGAGCACAGAGCTGTTTGACCCCTGCACAACAGAAGGTCTAGCTCCTTGAACTTTGCGGGGCAACAGACGCCGACCCCTGTGACCTTAAATGCGTGGCCACCTGATTTCCCTGGGGCCCAGAAACAAAAACTCATTGGTTGACCCCTCTACTGATCCCTTCCTCCTTCACAGTTACATTTAAGTCATCACACCCCTTCCTGTTAAGGTAATATGCATTTTAAAAAAATACTATTATTCTTGATTGCTTTTTTGTTCGGCTAGATGTTTCTGGAAGATCTATCTACATTTTCCCAGCATGTGCTTTTATCTCTTATTGACCTTTAGAAAAACATAATAATATAATATTTGTAACATATCTGACTTCATATCCAGAACAAAGGTTTCAGAGTTCAAACATCTCCGTCTGTTCCATGTCACTGCAGCTGGAGCCATTTCAATGTGTTTATCCTAAGCTAACTCTGAAAGGGACCACATAAATATTTCAAATGCACTTCTACTGAAAGGTTATTATGTCCAGGCACTGTTGGGAGGGCATACTTTAAAGAGTTGTTTTTTGTAGTTGCTGTGGTTGTTAGCAGAAAATGGCTTAGGACTACTTAACACTAAGCTAATTACTGGATGTTGACAATGTACTTCCTGGGGACTTGTTTTTTAAACTTAAATGGATCAGACGGATTGTGAGCTGTGGTACAGCATGTATTTAAGCCATTATAGTCATTTGAAAGAAATTAAAATGGGTTATATATTGGTTGCTTGCTGTTAACCAGAGAAAATCTTCTTCTGGTGTCTTGTGTGATATACTTGATTGTAATGCTCAGTAAGAACCTGTTTCTTGTTGTTAGTTGGTGTCCTCATGCTGTTTCTGCCTATGAGAATTTGAAACTGCGTTTTACTTTTGTCTTTGTCATAATTTTCTCAATAGTGGTAAAATATGACTGCATTTAATTATGTTCCTGTGGTTTCACCATGTTGGTGTTTCACATTAGTTTTTGAAAACCTAACATACAAGCCGCTCTACTATTATTTTCCACGTACTTCATTCTCATTTTAATGCTGCTTTATATTAAAACCTATAATTTCACAAATACCCTAATTTTTCAAAACACCCACTTCTACCACTCCAGCTGGAACTCTCACAGTATAGCAGTATTAACATCCCTGTAGCGCATTGAAGGCCGGCTCATTCTTTTCACATCTCGCGTCTGAGTGGTTGACCAAGTCTTTGAGCAACACTGCAAATGCTGACTGTGCATGCGCTACACAAATTCACTGGATGGTCATTCGTGCAAATTTTTTCGTTGTTTATCAACATCATATTTTCTACTGTATAGGTGAAAACATATCCTAGAGCAAGCGGAAACCATGAAGCCCTAATGGACTGCTACTAACAGATCAAAATAAATAGCTGCAGGGAATTGATTTCTTCACTTTTTGGTAGGGTGGACACCAAAATGAGCCTCCTCTTATACACGTGAACATACCAGCATTTCCTTTTACTCCAAAAAAGTTAAACACAATTTTGCACAGACATGCAGCTTGTAGTCTTGGTCCAGTTTTAGGGGAGAAGGGGTGAGACATTTTGGTGACGTTTTATTGTGAGATCAGCTACTGCGTTTTAAGTCCAAATCATTTCTAAAATGTGCAAAACTAGCAAAAGCACACAGTTCATTCAACATTAATGTTGTGAAGGTGACATATTTCCGACATGCATGTTGTACATCACACTAATCACAGAGCTAAAGCCTGGGTGCCGGTAACCTATGTAAGATGTACGCCTTCACTACGGTGTTTTAAAGTGCAGTGTAAATAGACAAAAGCATCTTATGGCAGTGCTTCTGTGTTAAAGAGGTTTAACACATCATTGTCATTATTGTGTTAGACAGGCTTGTGAGGAAAGGGTGATCAATATTCTGTTTCTATGTAAAGTATGAACTCCATTTGTTACTTCTCACTCATTCAATATGTCAAGACCATTTAAACACTAGATAGTAAAAGCAGCACCAACTCTATGTGCTACAGCATATTACTGATTTACAGATATGTGTATATTTGTCTGGATTTTGACGTAAACTGCATTTAGTAAATATAGTGTTTGCTATCCTGTCACTATATCCAGCATGTCTGCCTTAGCAGGGGTTGGTGGGTGGGGGTGTGGACATTATGAAGATGGACGACGCTGTCACAGTGGGATGGTGTTTGTAGCAATGCAAGCATTTTCTTCCACTCTATTATCATTATCATGGGTGATGTTATTGTTCCAATAGCCATTTCAGGAAGCTGTTGAGCTGCTGAGAATGAAAGGCAAAAAAGCTAAATGGAAAACGGAGACATTGGAATTCAAGAAGTGAATATGAGTTGTATAATATCTACATTTACAGATAATTGGGAGCATGCAGTATGACTGCTGTGCCTTGTGAAATCTTTATGGCTATGTGTGTGGCCACAATATAAAAGCAACTAGCTACAAAAGAAAGTGTTCCCAGGCTGATTTATTGTTCCTTAAGAACATTTGTATAGTTAATGGCCTAACACCAACTATGCTGCAAAACCAATCATGAAGGAAGGTTAGGGCTCAGGGAACAATTTTAACTTTTATGAGCCTTGACACACTTCACAAACTGAACACTGGCCATGAGCCATAATCAAAATTCTGCAGCAAGACCATCCATTTAATTCTGCAGAAACGTAACATAACTAATCCAAATTAGTCTAAATGGTACAAGCAAGTATTAACAATGTCATCGCCACCCTAGTCACAGTTCCAGCTTCACGCTATCATTGACAGGCCGCACATGTTAATGCCATTCCTGCTTCTCTCCCCCTCCTCTTTCTCACATGGTTGTCCTTTAGGATGCTGGAGCAGGTGTGATAAATGCTGCCGTTTAAATCAAAGCACTCCCCTCTCCCCCCCTCACCTCCTCTGGGGAGAAGGAGGATGCCTCCATGCAGATTGATATCAGGAGGCCCAGCCATATCCTGCAAGAGCTGACTGATGGTCTGTCTGGATAAAAAATGAACTTTATTCCCAGCGTGCGAACTATGATTCATGTATCTCCCCTCCCCCTGCTTCCCCAAAACCATTTCACACACACCATCACTACACACTCTCTGGAAACCGTATAGTACATCATATAGTGCTGCACTGCCTGCCAACGCCTGGAATTACCAATAAGGTGTCTGTGTTTATGCTGTAAAACAAGTAATAGTAAACTAGTCATATTTTTTTTCTAACATGCTGAGGTAAATTAAAAATCCTTCTACTCTTTCTGAGGGAGGAAACAGGATCATGTCTTTCTATTATATTCAGCGACAACAGTCATAACTGCAGCATTTCATGCAGGAAACGTAAATATGGTATATATTTGAAATCTTTTCTTCAAGTCCTGTTTTGCAGCAATTTTGTTCCAAACAGTGACCAACGTACATGAGTTGGAGATCTGTTGGACCACTGGTTCTGTCTGCTCCTTCTGCCCCTCCATACCATAATGAGTGACAGGCAGGCAGAAGAGCTGGGGTCATATTACTCACAGTTAGCATTCTGTTCTTCATCTTTCCTGCGCTAAAAACGTGGTGAGGCATTGCACTTTCCGCTCCAAAAGGGAGTGGGTAGTGTGGGAGGTGGCGGTGCAAAAAAACAACACAGCTGAGCTTTAGATTCCAAATAATTTGCCAACTGAAAGCAAAACTATATGTTCAGAGACGGATAATGTGTAATAATTTATCTTTAATGTCTCCCTTCAACCACCCCCAACCCCCCAAGGGGAAGGCAAGCTAAGCCAAATGGCATTGCATGTCAAAAGAGATAAAATGTTTTGACACTGTTGATTTTCCGTGGTCATTTAGGTCTTTAAATTGTCTGTTCACAAAACAAGTATTTCGCCTATGTGCCTTCAACAACCAAAACAGCCCTGCAATCGAATCCTCCTCTTTAGGGAGGAGTTGCAACGACTCATAAAAGCCTTTTTCCAAAGAGGTGTCAGTGTCGATGGAATAGCGTTTCCATAATTGCACCCTATAAAAGTGTCGGATGACTGACGGTTACAGCTAATGAGAAAGTGCAAAGGACAGTAAGGCGACATCCCGTAATTATCACCTCGAATCTAAAATTCACAGAACAGAAAATAAAAAGAAGGAAAATATCAGTATGATATATAAGTTTTTTTTTTCTTTTATCTGTTTGACAAAGTTGTTACAATGATGAGAAAGTGGGAAAAGGTGGTGTGATGTGATTATAGAAGCATAAACCTGGCTGCTAAATGACAACCATTGTTTCAAACTTGAAACTTGGACAAGATTATAAATAGTAGCAAAAAAATGTGAATGTGAATCCTTTGAAATGACCAGGTTTTCTACATTAATAAGCTGCCACATGAGATTTGATCTTTAAGTATAGACAAGCAAACAAACAATTCTAAACTTTCATGTTATCATTGATCACAACAAGAAAAAAAATACAAAGTGCTAGTGGAGAAAGTAAGTGAACCCGTTGATTTAATCATTGGTTGAGGCTCCTTTGGCCTTAATAAAGTCCAACAAGCACTTCTGGCAGCTGAGGATTACACCTATACAAGATTCGTGAAGAATTTGGGCTATTCATCTCCACAGAAGGATATCTGGTGTGAATGGATTGAGTTCATTCAACAGCATGTTTTAGGTTGAGGACTGAGTCAAGACTCCAAAAGGTGTATTTTCTTTTTTGTAACCCATTGTGTAGTAGATTTACTAGTACCTTGATGATTAGGATCAATGTACTGTTGGACGATGTTTACTCAACTTCTTTTTAGCTTCAGTTGTTGGACATCCCCCTTGAATTAATTAGTTAAACATTTTGATAAACTTGGGAATTTGTATTTCCGATGACAATAGCAAGCTGTTCAAATCACGAGGCAGCAAAGGCGAGGCCAGTTTGTTGTTCCCAAACCAGTTGAAATGCTGTGTAATAAGTTGCAGGGAGCCATTCACACCAGACAACTTTTGTCTGACCAAAAGCAGTTTTGAGAGGAAGAATGGTATGTTATACCTAGTGTTTTCTCAACCTTTTAAGAAATTCCAGTCCAATCAGTATATAACTAGATGGTTGTGCCAAGGTCTGTTTGCAAGAGGACTGTGGTATCTTTCATAGTACTTAGGCATTTTGATACACACCATGTCCAGCAGTGGACAAGCTATTGGGCCGTCCCAAGAGGATAGTAAAAGGCCAGTGCATAATCCTTTAGATGAAACTGAAACCCTCTGAGGCTGAAGAAACACAACCCCAGCAGTATATGAAACTCAATCATTTGTCATTGATCAAGAGGTATTAAAACTATAACAGAGATCTGTTAGCGATTGAGTAAAGGTCATATTACGTCTAACAAAGATTAAATAACAATAAAAAAATCAATAGCGCAAATATTGGTCTAAGGGTAACTTCATATGAGTGCTTTAACGATGATTAAAGAGCTTTCATAGGAGTGCAGTGGTGGGATTTGTTTCAGCTCCATTCAGAAAATGAAAACTGCTGTCATATGAATGTATCTAATTGGTATTAATAAGAAATGAGGAACCTTTCTGACTATGTTGGGTGAACAACACAATGTATGCTGAATTTAAGAACAATGCTGTTCAAGAAGTATTACCTATTTTTATGTGATCTGCTACAGCCTCAAAATGCCACAGAGCACAATATACTCACAAAGATGTGAAGCTTTTTGGAAAAAAGAGCCCCTTGAATTCCCAACATTCATTGTTAACATCTATTCTGAGGTATTGCAGGTAGTATTTCTTCACTGTCCTTGACATACTGTATCCTGGCTGGTTATTTTGGGATTTGATTTTAACTGTGGAGACAAATGTGGAGGAGATTGAGGCACTTACCCTAATGAGACCTCTGTTCCTGCAGTGTTCTTTTGAGAGACTTGATTGAACGGACACAGGGTATAAGTATACCTGCAGAGAGAAAAAGAAAACATCAATTGTGATTTTACTTTTCTTTGGTACATTTATTTTCATGTTGGCATGTACTTTTTTCTTGCTCTTTTTCATGTACTGAAGAACCCCTAGTGCCTAACTGACTGATAAACCTAGAGAACAGTTTAAATGCCAGTTTTAAGTGACTATTTTGTCATTATTGACTAGTAACCAATATAAAACACCTTTATTCAAGGAATTATTATACCTGAAGTAAACGTACTTTGTCTTATTCTGCAGTTCCCACAACTTTAGCCTCATTCTTTTGGTTTTACGACCCAAATAATCATTGATTATGTCAATTCTCAACACTCCCAGAACTGTAATTCTGGAGGTTTGAGCGGCCTATCGTGGGCCATAAAGAAACAGCTACTAGTTGGTGATTACTGGTGATGACTGGTGTGTCAGTGTTGTGTTTACAGATGGCTTCTGTAAAAAAACAAAACAAAATCAAAACAAAATAACAAATGCAAGTTTAAAAAAGCTGTCACACAAATTTCTGTCACACAACAAAAACAAAACTTACATTTCAGACAAGGAAACTACACTGAATAAAGTAAGAGTCATGTAGTGTTTTACTAATTACTGTTTGGTGTTCAATAAAAAATATTGAACACTGGGCTCTAGGCTTGGTGGCTGCCTACTGGGACAGAAGATTGACAAGGAGCTACCAGTTACCCTGCCACCCACATCTCCTCCACCAAGCAAGAGTCTAGGAGTTAGCAATTAGCAAAGAATATCACTAATGTACAGTACTTGCTGGGGATAGTGCTGGCGAGTGGAGGCACAATCACTAGCTCCAGTAACAAACTGATCAAAGACTTCAGTGGTGAAAATGACAGCGGGAGGCAGGAAAGGGTTTTTTTTTCTTGACATTTGAACCATTACACTGACTGTTACAAAAGAGTAGAGGATACCCAGACAGTCACAATGAGAGAGACATAGAGTGAGAAAGTACAGGGTGGAGAAAAAAAAAATGGCTTCATCTTAAGTAGATGTGGGCAGCGAAGTGCGGATCAAAAGCTGTAAGAGAGAAAAACAAGATGAAAGAAAAGAAAATGATGAACATCAGAGAAAGGGGGATTGTGGGAAAGAGGTAAGTGATTGGCTGAGTTCTTTTGCTCATGCGCTTGTTTACGGATTATATTAAATGCTTCTCATCTCTGAGACTTTCATTTAGGCATTTATCCTTTCATGTCTGCAGCACGTTTCAACAGGAATGCCCCTTCCGCCTTTTGCCAGATAGAAGGCCAAGGAAAAAATAAAGAGAAGCATCTTTTTTTGACTGCAGAGTAAGCAGTGCAGCTTGCAGTAGAATTAAATGTGTCTCACCATAACTAAGCCTATTGAGAATCCATTGCCCCTCCAAGGAATCTGACACTATGCAGAATGGTTTCTACTTTGCAGTATTGTTATTATTTATTTGTATTCAATAACTTCATTCCCAAACTATAAACTTTTATAGATTCTACCAGCAGTAATGTTCTGTCAGTCATTCATGGACACCTGAGAATGACTTAATGATTGCTAAATAATTACTGCATTGATGATTATTTTCCAGCTAGCAACAAGTTATTTACCCTAACTGATGCGATGAGAGGCTTCTCATTTCAGAAGACACATCCTATGGTCGGAGAAAAATGCTAATCTGTTTTCAGAAAGGTCAGATTATTGGCATCAAGTAAAGAAAACATCTAAGGAGATTGCTGAAACTTCTAAAATTAGGTTAAGAGCTGTCCAACTCATTTTTAAAAACTGGAAGGATAGTGGGGAACCATCATCAACCATCATCTTTATAGTGAAAGTAAGAACATTTCAACACACACAATGCAGATTGGGACTAAACAGCTGTTTAGCATTAAGAAAAGAACTTGACAGCGAGGCTAATCAGAAAAAAAGGCTTCAATTTGCTAGGGAGCATAAAGATTGGAGCAATGCTGCTGCAGTTGGTCAGGTCTAGGTTCAGCAATCTTACGTGACCAAAGATTGAGGTCAGCTGACGACCTGTTTTTGAGAATCTTTAAAATGTGCTGGAGAAGACTTTGTGCACTGGTCGCATCATCAATACAAGATCTTGGCATAAAGTAACGCAACTCTGGATGGGAATAAATGTTGCTAAAGGTGGTCCAATGAAACATTAGATTGTGTAACCTTGTTTTTTTTTGGATGGGCAGTGTTTATTCATTGTTGAATTTAGTGATTACTGGTTCCAAATATCTGCCAAACAAACTTTACCTTCAGCCTCTGCAGTGCTTTGTGTTTAGTTATGTGGAAGTTGAGTCACGGCAAGTGAACTTCCTTCTTGTTAGGTTGAAATGTTTTACTAGTCATCGAAGTAGCTTCTTAAGTCTTGTGTTTATTTATACCAATAACCTTTTAGCTGTTAGCATGAATGTAGACTCTAGGTCTTATTCCTTTCATCGGGACACAGAAGGAGCTGCGAATGGGTTAAAGGTTTCTTTACAGCTGCTGTTGACCTCATCAAGGACACTCAACACCCTCAGTCAGCTGCAACATCATATGACAAATTAGCAGGACACCCACGCCTAAAGGACCTAAAAGACCTTACATAACTGCTGCATTGTGTTTGAAATAGAAATTGAAAGTCATCAGTGCTTCGGACAACATATCTAACATCTATAACAATTTCTCAACCAGAACCCTTGGAAGTACTATCAAATGCCAAAAAGCCTAGCATACTAGATTACCATACTAGATAAATGAATCAGAACCCCCTCTCGACAGTAGCTGTATTCTCCTTTATACAAGCCATTAAATGTATTAAGTTTGTATAGCAGGTGTTTCAGCAGCTACAAACATCCTCATTTGAGCCCAGAAACAGATGGCACCTGATAGACAGAGGTATACTAAGCAGAGGAAAGGGGGAAGAAAAAGTGGCAACACAGTAAAAAAGCAATCAAATGAATCCCATAAGGGAGTACCCCTATATGTCTGTACCTCTTTCCCTCGTTTCTATCACCCTCTCTTACCCTCAAGGCAAAGCCATCCATCCCTGCCCACTTTTGCTGACACGCCAGCAGTGCAGAAAAAAAAAAAAAGCTAGGCTATTTGTGTGCAGGGGCACTGTGATCTGACCTTGGATGCTCGCCTCCATGTGGCAGCTTGTGAGAAAACAAACGCAGGCAAGGCAACACAGAAAATATGTCGCTGGTTAAAAAAAAAAAAAAAAAAAAAAAAAAAAAACAAAACCCAACAAAAAAGTTTGGAGAGATTCAAAATGCTGAACCCAACATGCGGACGGAGGTGCAAGTTGATTAGCTGTCTGTGTCTGAGACAGATACTGCAGATTCTGCTGTCTGAGTTACATAAATGGGACACAGCGGAAAGGTCAAACAGGCACATTTACACATACTGTCCCTAGCTATCCTCTGCAAATGAGCACAGTGTGACATGAAGGAGGAAATATCAGCTGAGATGGACGGCCAGCGACAAAGGCTTTGAGGAGAAGAGACTGACAGCAATGGAAATATATGCCTAAGAAACAGGAAGGAGAACAAAGACAGAGACAGAGGAAAGGGAACAACAGAAATAAAAGTGCACAAAAGAGAGTGGGAGAGAATCAGAGTGTGCTGGTGGTGACGCTGTGCATACTGTATGAATCACCAACTGAACAGGCCACGAATATGACAGATGATGACGTGCAGAAAAGGGGACACTGGCAGAGGATACAAAGGATGAGAAGGAGATGAGAAGAGAAAAATTGGTGGTCACTGATCAAATGACTGACAATAATTAGAAAGCTACAACGAGCAGCAGATCAAAAATGTCAAACGTGATCCTCTCATTCAAGTCTAAACACCACACCGTGTCTCTTTCTGTCACCCACGTTTGATGGGTCTATGTCTGACACTAGCCATAGTAAGCTGGCAGCACAGTATCAACCTTTTGCAGGTGTTTTAGGGGCCTGAAGGTACACAGTCAGAGAATAAATATCTTGATGCAGCCAGTTAGCCCCTCAGGAAGCATAGTATGCTTCACTGGATTGGACAACAGGCTCAGTTCACTCATAAATCTGTTGATTGCTGGAAAAAAACGAGTACTTTATCACTTTATCTCTCCAACTGAAGCTAATGAACATAAACCGATTCAGTCTTTATGTTGTTAGTGCAGAAATCACTACCAATATAGAAAAAAAAAACAGATACAAGAACCTTTTAAATTTTTGATTAATGTATTTCTAAACAATGCTAACACATGTAAAGCAATAATAACTAGTGTATCAACAGTAAATCAAGGATTAAATATAACATGCTTTTAACTGTTTTTAATAGCTTATAATTACAGACAGATACAGCAAAAGATGCAGTACATCAATTGCTTATAAACATGTACCAATCATCACTGTTGCCCATTTGTTACGGAGCACGACAAGAGAAGAGGAACGGTTTCTAATTATATTAAAAATAATGAAGGAGTATTAACAAATACATTTCATCATAGCTACAGTTTTACTACAGACATCAACAACTGTGATATTGTTATTGTTTTTTTGTTTTTTTTAAACTTTACATCGTGGCATGTAATAAATGCTAAATGGGGTATAAATAATATGTTACCAGGTCTTTGTGCTCTTATCAAGATATAATGGTCTATTTTCATTGTTTTGTCCATCATTTCTCTCAGTTGCTAACACTGTAATCACAAAATTTAAAAATTCTGAGGTTGCTTTAAATTCGTTTGACTGAATGCTCATGTTTTTGGTGCATTGAACTTATTTTAGTAACATCTTCACATTCCCGGATCTGAGTTTTATCTGTATAATCACCGCCACAATGCAATTAAGACCCAAATTGTTATAAAGAGAAATCTTCCTCTAACAACCCATTGTTAATTACAGTTCTGACACAGTCACCCAACTGGTACGCAGTGAGACTACATAGGGAAAGAAAAGATGAAGAAGCATATTTATTTCCCAGTCCACTGAGATCCAGTCAAGAGAGATAGAGAGAGAGAGAGAGAGAGAGAGAGAGAGATGGCAATTAAGCCTATTCTCCCACTAGACTGCAATGTGATGGTGTGGGTTGAGTTCACCAAGGGTGACACTGCAAACTGCAGTAACGTCAACACTAGCTAATTGGATTACAGGTATCACTGTGAACACTTGGTTGGCATGCCAGAGGTCAAAGGGGATTCAACAATACAGTGGAATGGATAATTGTTTAGAAGCAAACCGTAAGGACGTCCAACACTGTTTATCATGATAGTATAGAGCGACTTTGGGTTACGCAGACATCAGTGGCCTGTGTTCAAAAACAGAGCGTCAGATGTTGCATAACAAGTTACAATCTAGGAGCTTTATTTACAATATTTATGAGTAGCCTATGAGGTACATGTATTTGGGCAGCGACACAGTTTTTATCATTTTGACTCTGCAGTGAATTTAGAATTACACAATCAAAATGTACTTAAAGTGCAGACCGTCAACTTTAAGGCCCCAATTTTTGAGGCCGAAGTGTATTTTCAGCTTTTTAAAACGAAAGATCTGTGGTCTGTGGTTATGAATCTTCAGTCTTTGATTTCAAAACTATTCTCGTGGTGTACAGAGCCTGTATGATAAAGAAAAAAAGTGTCCAAATCCTGTGCTCAGTCATTTTGATGTTATTGATTATATTCTGAGATATTTGTTTTGCCATCTTTTTCCCAAGGTAATAACTTGTGACATTCAACATAAAAAGGCAGTTCTGTAACTGAACCATACCCTAGAAACAAAGTGTTACAAAAGCCTAAAAAAATGTTTCTCTTTATCTTTGAGTAATTGTGAGAAATATAAAAATATATAATCATTTTTACAATTAAATGTTTAGAACATTCTGATTTACAGAAACACAAAGAAATGTTTGCTACCCACAGCAATGTGTGTAAATAACATCTGCTTATTTCAAAGCAAAACAAATTAGATCCTTGTACTAATCATTTTATGTACATCATTGGTATTCCAGCTAATAAAAAGTATAAAAGTGTATATTCTACCTTTACAGTCAGACTGTCATCTAATAATTGTCTATTTGTGATACTGAAATAAAATACATTTTCAACTGTGCGTGACCTGAAAGGGGTTTTTGGACATTTGTGTAATCACTTTTTTGCCATGAGTACGTTAATATCACTTATCATGCTCATGCAATAAATATAAAAGCTATAGCCAACAGTCAATTAGCTTGCTTAACATAGACAGAGGACACACAGATAAACAGTTAGACTACCTGGCATCTGCCAACAAAAAGTCCTGTGTACCCCAAACTGGGCCAGTTTCCCATACCTAAGCACAAACAGCTTTGATCACTCAAATGACTTATTAAACTCAAGAATGTAAAAAAGTAAGTGGTTTACAGCATAATGGGAATGAAATCAGGCTTTGGGCCAACACTGAATAATTCATTTTCTTTAATATAAAGTCTGGAATAGGGCTAAAAACGGTGAACATTACATTTGGTTTGAGCTGCTAAGCATCACTGGACGATTTGGAAATTTACGTCCAACATCAGCGTAGACTTCGCTAACAAGTCCTGACTGTGGCTTCATATTAATCAGACAGATATGAAGTAAGTATTGATCTTCTCATCAAACTCAGCAGGAAAACAAATTTATTAATTTCTGACCACGAATTTCATCCATTTTAAATTGTAAAGGAGCAGCTGTGAAACTGATTTTCTAAATTACATTCACATTGATTGTTTAGACAAATTCACACATCACACCAGCCTGATAGGAGTTTTCTTGCACAAACCTGAATCAATAGTGAATCACCTCACCTGTCTGTGAAAGAAGTGAGGTTTGTCACAGCAGCTGTGTGCCCTTTAATCAGCAGATCCAACTTTAAGCCCCGGTGTCAACAAGTCCACACCTTGCTGAAGTGTCTTTGGTGTAGGTTACAGCTGTGACTTCACCCTTGTTACAGGTTTTAGCTGGTCATAACACCACAACACGACTTCTGTGTGCGCCTCTCTACTCTATGTCTAATTTAAAGTGCAGTATATACTGACCCACCTAAAGGAAAACAAGCACATTTTGTGCATTAAAGCCCTTACAGTTAAAAAAAAAACCCTGCACTGCACAGTATGTACCTTCTTTCAACACACTTGATAAGAATAAAATGGGCACCTGGAAAAGGGCATTCCCTGGACTAAACTCACAAAACTGCTGATGAGGTGAGTTTTTCCTTTTTGTTAGAGTCTACCTTACAAAAAATGCAGAGCTAGTAATGCTACAACACATTTTATTGTGCTTATTTGTGGCTGTTTCCTGATTCTGCTGTTGCTTCACTAGTTCACTGTTTACTTTACTGTTTTTTTACTGTATTGTTTTTTTTTTTTTTTTTTTTGTATTTTACAGTGAACCAATATGACACCAGAAAACTAGAAGAACATTTATGTGTGGGCTTACACTGTAGGTTTCTGAGCAGAAATACGGATGACTAAGTATTAAATATTTTAAATGCCTTCAATCAAACTTGCATCCTACAAACATACATGCACATAAAAATACAATTTTTTTAATAAACCATTTGTTTAAACAGTTTTAGTGCAACTTTTATTACACCATTATACAACTGCACTGTTGTAACTATAGTTGCTATACTTTTATTAAGTAATGACGGTGATGGGTGGAGGTAAAGAGAATAACTATAGCCATGATGAGTTTTACTTTTAGTCCTCTGAAACTGAGATGGTCAGCTAATCAGGCCTCAAGTGCAAAGGCAGAATCTAATTCCAGTAGTGTAATTTATATTGGAAAGACTAGTTAAAATTGCATTTCCTGTGCTTTCAAAAAGAGCATCACAATCATTGCGAAGTTGGGTCAGTGCAATTCCTTTCACTTCATAATTGAATTTAGAGTTTGCTGGCAGCCCAAAGACCAAGTTTATCCTTCCTTCATCCTTCTAGAGCTAGTTTAAAGAAGACACACTGAAGCAGACCATTTTTCAGTTTACTTCCATTTTCCACATGGTGAATCACAAATGCAAGTTTAAATAAAACGTATGGTGGTATGAGATGGATTGAAGTTCGCTTTGCTGACAGCTTATCATATTTTGCCATTCAAATACTTTGTGCAGAACTGAGAGTCAATGCAAAAGGTAGATCTTTTTTTTTTCATATTATGCTTTGCTTTTGTGAAACAACATAAAGAGAGAAAGTGAATGCACAGCAGAGACCTCGTTCCCACATAAATTACCCAGGAAAAAAAAATTATAATGCATAGGCAAAGAGCCTCTCTCCCTCAAAAGATGCCTCAATTTATATGCGAAAAATGGGAAACAAAACAAGCCCAACTTGAAGCCAATTTAGCTTTTAGAGCCATCACTAAGGGCAATGAGGCAAACAGCCTCTGGCAGATCATTTAAAGCTGCATTCCCCCTGCCATCACTCAAGTTACACTATTATTGCTGCTATTTTCTTCTCAAAATAGGTGAAGGTTGAGGCATGTTGATGTTATGATAGAAACTAAGGGACACAACACTCTGCATGGGTCATTAAAATGCCTGAACTGAATTATGGAATGTAAAGGATTATCTGTAGGTGTGAAGCAAGTTGGCTCAAAATAATATTTTACACTTTTCCTCCTCAAAGGTGTAATAAACGGCTCTTAACACTAGGACACGTTAGGAATTATACTTCAACATAACTTAAGGTGATAATTAGAGTTCCCACATTTACAATGAAGAAGAACTGAGCCAAAAATCAGAAGCTTTGAGAGTTGGAAAGTGACTGTGCAACATCTGTTCACAAGTCACTACAGCTCACTTTAAACGTCTCTCTCCTCGCACAATACAGGCTGTGTTTAAGAGATGCACTGAAAACAATGGTGCGAAACTCTGAGCCTGGCTATAATCACTCACATCATGTAAAATCCTTTTATGAGTGTAAAAAAAGTAGGTGGATTTTCAAAATTGAACACAACAGGTGGGTTAGCATAATGGAAACACCTGAATAATACTGAAACAATACTGAAATCAAGCTTTTAAACAATATTGAATAAATTATATCCTTCAAAAGTTTTTAGATTTTTAAAAAAAATGTAGATAATAGATGGATAAATAAATTCGCTATTGTCTACATAACTGTACATTAACAATGAGGCTGAAACTACACATTACCTCTTAACATCGGAGAAAGAGCATGTTCGTTTTCTATTTGTGAGCATGACTTTGCTTCTCACATTTTCATCTCATCGTCTGACATTTGGAAAGGCGTCATTTTCAAATGTAACATTTAAAGTCTTATTTTATTTGAGCAACATAGTGGACGTGCCTCTCTCAGGTAGAAACGTTAGGATGTCAAGGTTCCTCTGCGTGTTAAATATCATTCTTATTTATAGGTGTTTTGGTGTTTCAATAATATCTTAATTTTCACCATTTCATCGCTACTCCTAATAATTCACATTCATTGGGCCAAATACCCCTTTTAAATCCAGTAAATGCTCGAGTTAAAAGGTTAGAAGATTAGACCCAGCACAGCACTCTAATGTAACCACAAACAGAAAGTGAAGAAAGTAAATAAATACAGTTTATCATTAGAGGATAGGACCTGTCTACTTTGGCAGGATTGCTAATACAACACGTGGTGAATGCGGCTTTCCAGAAACTGAAATGTTGGATACAAAATTCTGTCTATATGTGGATTCAAATGCTGTGTCAAATGTTGTCGAAGTAAATGATTCATGTAAAGAGTCACACCACAGTGTTTTAAGTCTGGTGATAAGCTGCTTTTTTTAAAGCAAGCTGCACTACTAAAGAGTGAAATAATATAAAAAACATTTATTATCACGCTTCATCTAATTGAAATAAACAATTTGGGGTGTGTAGTGTAATAATTACGCTTTCACTGAAGTTCTAACAGTTACTGAATTAGATTATATTAGTTTTGATTAGATAAGATAAACTCTGTTGATCTCGCTAGGAGGTTCAGGTTGCCACAGCAGGAGCCGTAAATGAGTCACAGCATGAAAAGAAATATAATATAAACACTGGATAACACAAAGATTACGATTTTTATACTCAAAGAGTCTTTGCTGTTGGGTTTTATTGATTTTTACTTTATGCTTAATTCTCTCCTGGGGCTCTCTGTTGAACCTGTGGATGAATTCATTGTCTGTTTTAGTTCAAATTAAATCACTCAGATTAGTGGAGAACATTGTTGTTGTTATTATTATTATTATTATTATTATGGTTAGCCACAGTTTCTAGCCCTGGTTTGAATTCATGTGATTTGCTGGTAGGCAGCAGTTATTTTGACCCTGAGTTTCTTCAAACTCTATTATTTAATACTATTGGATTCAAGGCCAATGTACACTATTTTATTGTGTTGTCTAGCACACATACACACACCTGCATCAGTATCATATTTAGGATACAGCTATGCACATTAAAAGTATGTTTCGCAGGATAAGTGTCCAATTATTTGCACCCTAACAGTTGGAGATTCGCAGGAATGCCACACAAGGCCAGTAGGATACTTTCAGGTCAATAAATACTTTGTTAATGCCTGCATGGAGCTCAGAGAAAGCATTGTATTGTGTATTTATGAGTCCTCCAGTTTACTGCACACAATCTAAAAGCCTAAATATAAAATCTGGCATTGGCATCTGCACACTCAATCAGGCTAACCAGAGCACACATAGATCCTGCAGCACGTGTTTTGGTGTCTTTGTGCAGTGTGTTGTGTACTCTGATTATAGTGCAACAGAAAGCATTTAAAAAAGTTAACTTGAGCTGCAACAGGAGAAGCAAATTAGAAGAATAATGAAAACAATACAGATGATTTACTTGGCTCTACGTCAACTTACTCTGACTTAGACACAGGACGTCCTGGTGTGCTGTGACAAGCTGTGATAAACAAGAAATCTCCGAAACGTTGTCCCAGACTGTTTCCACACAACCAACCCACATATACTCTGCTCAATGCCCACTTCTCTGGCCATGAAATTGGCAGCACAACAAAGACTGATGAGATGTGATGATTTTATGACCCCACCACAAAAACATGCACTCACTGCCAGCCCACAGGTCTACTGGACTAACGGAAACTCCTGCTACTTCAGATGGTCACCCCTGCTGTGGACTGGGCAGAATCTCCACATGACTTCAGCTGCCTACAGGAAGAGCTCATCATCTTGACAGCCAGGGGCTTTGTTGAATCACAATTGGTTGCAGGAGGCAGTGATTCATCAGGAGCATAAACTGACTGTGCTCTTCAACAAGGCTTTTAGGAAACAGAAGGACTAAGTCTTCTCCAACCTTACATGAATAGAATCGAGGGCATGCAAATAGATCTCAATCATAAACATCTTAAACTAGAGATGATAGATCAGCTCAGGAGCGCTGAAGACCAAAAACATTTATAGAAATTCAGCATTTCAAATGTAAGATAATACATTTTAAAGAAACAGTCTTTTACCAGGTATAGACAGCCTTAACAGTACCGACGTATAAAGTGGGATGTGGAGGATCCAGCATTTTTGGAGCTTTACCTATATTTGACGTATACTAGTCACAGAGCAACATCAGCATTCATTTGAATTACGGTTTCTGGCCATTGGAGGAATCTAAAAACACTTTTCTCTCTTCTCCTAGTTTTTATTTTTGGTTTCTACCAACTACTCAAATTAATATCTGGCTCTTCAGCTGCTAATGTGTTCACCAACTACTAGTTGTTGACTTCACCTGCTACTGGAGCAGGAAACTGTGTTTATGAGAGCTGAATTCATCAGATGAACCTGACTAAACAAAAAAAAGGATGTTTTTAATCAATCTACTTGTCAATAACCACTCGTGCTCATGGTATAGACCAATGTTTGTATGTATTTTACACATGCAACTACGGTGATTGCATAGTTGGCCCTGAGCATTTCCAAAATGTCAGGAGCCTACACTTAGTTCTGCGCCTGCCCGCCTCCTGTGTCGACGCATGGGGTGTATCTCTGCTAACATCCTGATCGTGTTGCGCCTTCGACATAGACACAGTGTTAAAGCAGGTGAGTGAAATCTTTCTGCCCTCTTTGTTATTGACAAATGACCTTTTGAAGTTAATTAATTGCATGAACAGCTCATTAAAAGCAATGTTAATTTTCATGCTTTAATTTAACAACAGTGTCCGCGCCACATCTATCATAATTTGAAAGCTACTGGGTGTGACAAAGTGCTCATGCTCTAAGGCATGGGCCTGCATAAGCAGCCACTGCAGCACAACCACTTATTTTAACAACATTCCAATTATGGTTAACCAGGCCTTCTGCCTTTCTGTCCCACTGATGAACCAAGGCAAACAAGGTTTTCATTTTGTTTGTGTGCATGCATGCATTTGACTGTTAGCTGTGGCCTGATTTGCCTTTTGGCATTACATCAGTTTCTAATAGCAAAAAGCCTTCATGTTTCAGCTGAGCACACTAAATGACTGTGAGTGAAATTACATTAAAATTTAAAGCTAATTTATTCTTTTTACAACTTGTTCGTATTTCTAGGAAAAAAACTGACATGGCAGGTGCTCAAATGAATATTATTACTAGCAAGAAGTTTACTGATTTTTTTAATTTTTGAGAAATACACATGCAGGCAGGAAATAATTTAGTGTCTAAAGATCCCAATGTTCCTGTCAAACCCTATTTGCAACTAGATGAAACCAGGCAGCTGTTATAAAATGTACCACATATATGATTCTTCATTTCCATGTTAGCAGACACATCTAGGACTGAGCACCACACGCTTTGCTGTGGTGCTTATCCAATTCGAAACAGCTCCCTCTAGGCTATCCTAATGGAGTCTATTCCCTAGAAGAACCCAGTGCAGTGTTAAGGCCATGTGATGTTCTACAGACAGTTGGAAGTGTCACTTGTGCGGCGTTATCCTTCTCTCTTCTCTGTCAAAGCTAAACCACAGTGGCGGGCATGACTCACTGAAGTGCTGTACTTTCTAATGACATGAGAGCAGGGGCTGAGTCTCTCTGAGTCAATCTGACCTGACAGTCTTGCATAAATCACAGCCCTTCGATTTAAGTTGCTTTGAGGAGTGTCAACAAATCCACAGGAGGAATATTAGACTCTGCTGTAGGTAGGGACTCCGCCTCTGAGAACTCATTATGGGGTGTCTTCCTTCATGCTGTGCCAGGCTGTGTTGACTGAATTGCCAAGCTTATTTCTGATTCACTCAAAGAAGCCTGCACTTTCAATTCCTAATTGTGATAAGGGCCCGCCAGCACCTTAAAGACCATTTCAGGGGAAATACATGGGTTTTTAAACGGTGAATTTTTGGAGGTGTGCTTCAATGGCTTAAATGTGATGTAAGGCAAAAAAGGAACACGGGCTAGAAAGAGGTGCAGCGATACATAGCAAGGATGACATTAAAGTTATAATACTTCATTTAGGGTTTATATTTTATTCTGGGGCTCCATTGATAAAACATTTTTAATTTAAAAGTGCAAATACATATTACAATGCCCTTATTTATGCAGCTCTTCTGACTAATAAGGCAAATTTAAGCTCCTGTCTTTAGGCATCCCTTCCCCCCATTCCCAATCAGTTCTGATTGGCCAGCTTGTGGAGGTCTTCCTGTGGGCCAAACTATACCCAGTTGAAACAACAACAGAGTGTGATAACAACTGAAGTGCAACAAAAAGCCTGTAAGTCTGTCCACGGTTTCATCATTGCGTCTTTGGGTAAAGTAAACAAAGTAATTTTTCTTTGTTGAAAAGGCACTTCCTGCGAGAGATATCATGATTTTCAAAAACATTTAAGCTATCACTAGCACTGAACAGAACATTGGCAGCTAACCAAAGAGGGTGAGCGGGAGTGCAGTGGGTGCAGGAGCCTAAAACAAATAGCCAGTTAAGCATGTCCACCTCGCTTGATGTTAGGAGATTTGGGTGGCCAGGCTGTGCATTTCACCTACAGCTTTAGACATTTTACTATATGATACATTGGTAGCCAATGTCAAAAATTTATACAACACATTAGAACAAAAAACATAATATCAGCCTTTCAAATAACAACACATCCAAGTATTTTGAGAAACTAATGAGAAGGCAATGTGGAGAGGAGACTGCACAGCATTTACCTTCTAATCTAGATGTTAATTATTCTACTTGAAGGTTTTCAACAACAGGCTGTTTTACCCCCTTTGAAATCAAAGTGATTTCATTTTTTTTTCCCTGGTCAAACAAGAGAAAGCTTTAAGCCTCAGTTTTGCTGAAGTGATTCACACCATCATCAAGTAAGACACAAACAGAGCTGAGGAAAAAAACTCGAAGAGGTGCAGAGGAGAAGATCCTCATTCACAAAGACAAAAGGAGAAATCTCAGCTAACACCCTGAGATTGAAATGAAATACACCTTCAAGATGAACAAGCTTGGCCTGCAGTATATAAGAGTAAACAGTGCTAAATTCAGACTCTGTGCGAATAAAAAGCAATCAACTCTCTCCATTTCCTCTGTTAAGGCTGTCTAAGACACCGAGCTGTTCCATATGTGTCATCTTTACCAAATGAACAGTAATTTGTCACATTTTTCCTGCCACACCCCACACTCCCATCAGCTGAACTTCATTCATTTAAATAATGCAGAGCTATTAGTTCTATTAAAGATAGGCAGCTGTGCAGCTCAGCAAAGTTTTATGGCTTTAGGCACTTTTCTTCGATGTTGTCTCCCACTCAAGAAAAAGAAAAAAAGAAGGAGCGATTTAATGAAATGTGAGAGATCTAAACACCAGGGAGGGTGGATGTAAGATGGTTTCTACCAATGATCAAAAAGCTGGAGAGTTTCTGATCCTGTTCCATTACTAGAGAAGAACTGTAGCGCTGCTAGAAGGCTACTCAAGTTCATAGTAGGGAGTGCTATAGAAAGCCGTTGGTTTATGTGTCTGTCAATGTCAAGTCTTTTCAGGATCTCAGTTTAAGGTGAACAGCAAGGATAAAGAAGGGCAGGGAGAGGTACTGGTACATTGCTGAGAAGGTGCTGGCAGGTCAAGGAACCTACAAATGAACTGACACTGAATAATGTGCTCTTCAGCGACTTCATGGATGAAAAATAACACGGAGTGTAAGAATCCAAAGAAAGAAAGAAAGATAGCAGAACAGTAAGGGTTTCTGTGTAAAAGGCTGAGGCTGTAACATTAAGAGCTATAAGTTGGTTTGGTGTATAACAATTGGAATGACTCTACAAGTATTATACAGTCTTGGAGTTGTTGTAATCATTTGGTTTGGTTAACTTATATGAATGCTACTATATAGTGTTACACTCAACTAATAAAGCCAACATTACCACCACAGCTTAAATGGGCACTCAAATTACAATACGAAAGGCTTAAAGGGAGCATTATGGATTGGTTGGGTTCCGCTCGAGTTAGAAGAGTGTAAAATTCCCTAAATCCAAAATATAGCAGGACAAACTACCAGAATTAAGTTAAACTGCAATCGGTTTTCTGAATGTAACCTGTAAACTCACCACACAGTTAGTTAGCTAATGATGAGAAGCTCTGCCTTGGAAGTAACTCTCAGTTACCAACTAACATAGCAAGCCTTTCAGCCAGACAGGCTGACATTTGCAGATGAACACATTCGATTTCTTGTGTTTTGCCCTTGTTTTTGGTTTAGGAAAATGTGAAAAAAAAAAAGAAAAATGCAGCCTTGCAGCTGCAGACACCTGAGGTGCATATTTGGTATTATTACTGAGATTACTTGCTGGCTCTGGCACAAACTCACATAACATTCCTCCACTTGTGTCTCCCCAATGTGAGAATTCGTTCAATTAATTGAACACATTGAAATTTCCAGAGGGACAATCAATATTATAGGAGCCATCTCACAACCAATGCGCAGTGTGGTTATCTAATACTATCTACAGTAAAAAAGACTAAGATTGATTTCTCTGGCTTATGTACAAGAACGGCAACTTCCCTTCTCAGATTTTGCCTCCTAAATGGCAAACTAAGCAAACAAATCACACTGGTGTATAAGGGCATGGGAAAACCACTGATTCCAAGGATGTCTGAAAAAAGTATTTGCAGTGCAGATCTCAGTGCAGATCTCAAATAATTTTCTTTCAAAACTGCAACCACCCACAGGCTTCTAAAGCTCCAGCTGGCAAGCAATCCTGAGGAGAACAGATTCTACCCCAGCAGGGGCCATAGGGATGCAGCGGGAGAGAGTAAAAGAAGCTCATTCTGTTGATTAAATTTAGTTGATTTAGCCGTTTGGCTTCTCCAGGGTGACTTGGAGCTCACAAATTATCAACTTTAAATGGTGGAGCTTCGCTGATATAGTTCGCATTAGCTACAGATAGAATTTGTTTTAGTACAGTTGTTCAAAATAAGATGGATTCCTGCCTCTTGTTAACATATTGATTTTCTGATGCTTCTTTAAAACTGTTTTACTTTTCTATCCACTGGGTTTTATGGCTACCTGCAGAGCACAGGTATTGCAAAAGTAATTGCTCTCCATTAATTTACTTGAGAGCAGATATAATTAATAAAAGCTTCAACAATTCATATTCAATTGTCAGAACAATGAAAATTTAGTATTTTTTAAAAAAGAATATAATATAATGAAAGCATATTTCTGTTCACAGTCACATATTTCAGGAATAGATTACATATTGTGTCAGACAATCAAGCACATAAATCAAAGTAACAATAATTCTGTCAGTACTTACTCATATACTTTCAGCTTGTAACACTGGCTGTTCAAAAAGAGAAACTCCCAATCTGTTCCATAGTCTATGGCCAGCTTCGTCTGGAGATCACTGAGGAAACCAAATTAAATGCATTATATTACAAACAAACACTCAAATATTTTACATTTACATTTGAGCATGACACACAGCAGCACAGTAGTAGTAAAGCTGCAGTAGTGGTAGTTTCTTTTCTTCTCAACTTCTAATATTACAAAGGTTTGTATGCACAAGCTGAACTTTGACTATAAATGAACTTTGGACTGAATCTGCAGAACAGCACAAATGATTCTTGTCATGCGATAGACACTGCTGGTTTTTTTTTTGGGTGCGGATCATTTCTGCGGTAGCTACTTTAATAACTTCTGGACGGTGGAAGTCTGCTGACAATGTAGCTTTATTTTCCTCGCCACCTTTGGTGGCCGACTACTTGGACAGCATGTTGATGAGGTGGTCCTTTAAAGCCAATTTCTATGCAGTGTCTCCAATTATCTGTGCTGGTGACTGCTGCTTTTTCTTTTACTAATCGCGAATGGTGCACAGTCCCCTATTTCCATATTCATAACCTAGAATTGCTAATGGGGTTAACAAATGTTTAGGAAAGGTGATTGTTTCGCTTGAGGTTGATAAGGTAGGGTGGTGTAAGGGGATGATTCAGGGTCAGAAAAGCAATGCAGATTGCGTAACTGAGTGTGCATGTGATACCCGATGGGGCAGGGTTCAACCGTGCACGAAATTTTCCGGAAATTGGCCTTTAGACAATGCTAAAAGAAAAATTATATACTAATAAGAAAGATAATCTAATTTTGTGCTACTTCCGAGAAGTATGAAAACACACATGCGCTGACGGAAGGTCGTATCTACACGATACGGCCTGATGAGACCATATCTAGTGCTCCAACACACACAAATGACAGTGAGTAACTTGACCAGGAGCAACTAAACAAGGTGGACAATAAAGAAATAGAGCAACTGAAGTCATGCCAGCTCTATTTCTCTCTTTTTCCCCCTCATAAAGGCATTTGGTTAAGGGGGACAAACCCTGACCTTTTGGTAACTGCCATCTCTGTGGTTGGCTCCTCTCTCTCCCTACTATAATGAACAGTTTGCAGGCCCAGGGGCCAGCAGCAGTGGCTACTTAACAGCACTTGCAAGCTATCTCAGAGCTGTGTGAAAGCATCTGAGAGGAGGCTAAAACATGTAACAGGAAATCAGGAAACCTGCTAAGGCTTTTTGCCCTCTAAGATGTTATGTTGTGAGCATGTTGGAGTGTGTGACATATACACTGTGATGTAAATGAAAGGCTAAAACCAATGCTACAGAATAAAATGCATCAACACTGTATGGCCACATTAATCTGTGCCATGTCATGAGAAAACACGCCACAAAGAACTTCAGATAATTCATAGACAAGACCAGTCTACCAAATGAGTTGGAAAAGGCCTACCCACCAGAGCACAGTAGGCAACCAATAGCGTTTGTTTTTCTTCATTAAAATTAGCCTTAGGTATCACACAGTGCAAAATCAGTACTGTGCAGCTTTCCTCACTACTTTAGCACAGATGGATGGAGTCTATTTTAAGGCCCAGTTACATACAATGCAGCCCTGCTTACAACAGCAATGTGAGAAGTGCATAATGTTGAGGATTTAGCCACAAATGTGTGACAATGGATCCTAACCTCTGCTTCTATTCCTTTGTCATCTTTCGCTTACCTTATTTCCATGTTGACTGTCTCATAGGCTTCTTCCACCTTCTTCAGATTGCTAGTCTCCCACTCGGCAGCTAGACAAAACAAAAGGTCAGACAAATTAACAATGCAGAGCTGTTGCATCTCAACAGCTGCGTGTTGCCAAACAGTGAGCTCTTAATATAGGCCGCTATATCTAGGACTGCCTGTAAACAGAAAATTGGTATTTCCAGGTGTGGGGGCTGCCGAACATGTTTATTAGAGAAATAAAACAAGTCAGAGGGAGTGTGTGAGTAGCAGAGGTGGCCACAGTGATGATATGTTTGTCTGTCTTTGTCGCTCTAAAATGACACCAGACTCTGCTGAAAAGTTGTCACAGGTAAGAACTACAAAGGAAACATCATTTTTGCTGCTTTCCTAAAAACGAGCCCTGAGTCACTCAAGACATCATGGCCATCCTGAATGACAAAAAGAAGGCTTTCAGGTGACAGGAGGCAGCAAAAAGAGGGAGGGAAAGGAGGCTTACAGGAGGAAACTGGAACCAAGCCTTCAATATAAAAACACGGAGGAGTATAATTAATTAATTATAATTAATATATATTTTCAATAGATTCCAGGCTGAGCCTCAGAAGCCCCCACACTTCACTACAGGCTCCTCAGCACCTCCTCCACACGACTCAGCCACCACCCACACGTATCCATCTCAGCAGATCAGGTGAGGCGACAGCTGATCAGGCTTCACTCCACAAAGACTGCAGAGCCAGATAAAATCAGCCCGAAAGCCTGTGCTCCTCAGATATGTGGAGATCTCCAACAAGATCTTCAATCTTAGCCTGCATCTAGAGAGAGTTCCTCTTGGGTGTAAAAGGTCATGCCTAGTTCCTGTGTCCCAAGTCCCAGAGTCCTCAATGACCACAGACCAGTGGCCCTGACCTCACATTTTATGGAGGCTTTTGAGACACTGATCCCTCGGAGTCCCTCCGATCTCTGGTCAAACCCTCACTTGACCCCCTCCAGTTTGCCTATCAACCCCAAGTTGAAGTGGATGACACCATCATACATCTGCTCCATGGCACCTACACCCACCTGGACAAACCTGGGGCCCTAGTGAGGATCATGTTTTTTGATTTCTCTACTGCATTCAACACCATCCGTCCTGCACTGTTGGGAGAGAAATTAAAAAACATGCAGGTCAACACTCCCCTGATTTCAAGGATCATGGACTACCTCACTAACCGCCCACAGTACGTCCAACTGAAGAACTGTGTGTCTGACACTGTGCTCCACAGGGAACGGTTCTGTCCCCCTTTCTCTTCACTGTCTATACCTCAGACTTCAGGTACAACTCAGAGTCCTGTCATCTTCAGAAGTTCCAGGGGGTGGTAGACAGTTTTGTGCACTGGTGTGGACTTAACCATCTTCAACTCAACATCAGTAAAACAAAGAAGCTGGTGATGGACTTTAGTTCATCTGTGAGTCCTGTCAACCCTCTCTCTATACAGGGGGAGCCGGTGGAGGTTGTATCCGAGTACAGACACCTGGGAGTGTACTTGGACAACAATCTGGACTGGACAAAGAACTAATCAGCACTTTACAAAAAGTTTCAGAGTCGGATGTACTTTCTGAGGAGACTGAGGTCCTTTAACGTCTGCAGCATCATGCTGCTGTAAGTCTGTGGAGGCCAGTGTCATTGTCTATGCTGTGGTCTGCTGGGCCAGCATCAAGTGGCTGAACAAACTAAGCAGGTTAAGTCACAGTAAATACATTGTTAGGTTTCACAAACCATTACAGTTTAGGGTAAAATACGCACTAACCAAAGTACTGCACCAACACTGATACAGATCTCCTGGGGTGTTTGTTTCCCCTTATACCATGTCACTAATGATTACTATTGCTCCTGTCATAATTACAAGGCTACTAGAGGTTGCCTAATTATAACACATATTGATGATGTGCACTTAATAGCGTACTTCAGATGGTGCGCAGTTTGTCCTAGGCAAACCATAATTATGGAGGTGATATAATTTGATAATGTATACACACACACACACATATGTATATACACTCATTTAATGGAGTGATAACATTAAAAACTGCTCATCGAAGACATTTTTGAAGAATAACAAGGTTTTGTTTGTGTACATCTTGGACAGGATGACAATTTTAGTTCAAATTGGCACAGCTTAATCGCAAATATATTTAGTAAACATCCAAAATAGTAGGAAGTTACATGAAGGAAAATAATTAAAATTTTGTATTGGATATATGGCTTGGAGCTTGATGACGAGTTCCAGTAGTCATCCACCAACATGGGATGTAAAACCACAGCATTTCTTATTAACAGTGCCATCATTTAAACATGACACTGAACGAAACGTGAATAACTGCTCAGAACCTGAACAGAGAGAGGAGAGGGTAGAAAATAGGAAATAAAGAGAAGCTGAAAAGTCTCCAGTTTAATTGTCTAGCGCTGATGGAGCTGGGGAATTTACCGGGAGTTTCTGGAAGTGGACAGGTTCATCTCTGTCGTCGAGGAAACTCTCGCTGGACTTGGCGCCGTGGCAACAGAAAGGATTGTGTATGTGGTAAGTACTGTGTGGGAAGCTGTCACAGCCATGGCCTGAATACCAATTACCATGTTTCTTGCATGTGGTCTCAGCTGGTTGCCTATAAAGATAACCCCACACAATTCCCTCAGCCCCTATTTCTTGCCCAACCTAGTACAGATGTGGTTTGTCCAAGAGGCGAACTGTGATTTTCCATGCTGTAATGGCTATTTTTATAGCACCAAGAAGGGGAGCTCTGTCCCTAAGCCACCCCAGATCTCCTCAAACTCCGTCAGAAAATCAGTCATACACAAGAATGTTCTCTCCAGCCATCTCTTGCATACTCTCAGATTCAAATGCTCTCAGATACTCTCTTGCCCTATTTTTTTGTGCTCCTCTCTCTCCCTCTCCTTCACACACACACACAGCCACAGCAATCATCAGGCTCAGCAATGACAAAAAGAGACGGAGAAATCCCAAGTGGGTGACATTTGACCCCTTGCAGCAGCCCAGTTGTATATGAAGAGTGTGGTGATGGTGAGGGGAGAGATGAGCAGGGAGAAGAAAGACTCAGTGAGAGCAGCCAGGCGTACAGAAGTACCCAGAGCATGGAACACAGTGGGATTAAAGCCTCTCGAATGGCCTCTGCGCAGTCCAAGCAGACGTAACCTCAGGTCAACGTACAGTATACCAAAAAGACCCTGTGCTTATGGTCTAATGACTGCAAGGATTAGATAATCCGGTCATACAGTCAATGGATGTTGTAGCTTTGCGATCACAGCAAATAATCACCAATTAGAAATTAACAGCATGTGCCTGTTTTTGTGTATGTACTCGTACTACACTTCTTATTGTGCAAAATAAACCATTTCTTGTCTGTGTAATAAATCCTTTTATTATTCTGACAAACAGGAACTACTTCTTCTGTATTTTTAGAATCATATACAAAATGTAGGACAAACATTCCCGTTGATGCAAAATTGACCAGCGGATGACATTTTCCTCTTGCGCAAGTGTACTATACTTCACTTTTAGCAGTAGACGCTATCAAGAGAATTGTTATATCACAGAAGCCATGCACAAAAATAGAAGTGGGGAATACTACAGCATATGCCATCTTCTGTTGGAAGACTCCTGAGCATACATACCTTGAGCTGGAGACCGGAGATGCTCTGTTTACATGCGAATGGATCAATAACAAACGCAAATTCTCTGCCGCTCTAAGAAAAGAAGCCGGGGAGTCGGTGCATTGTGCGCTGCAGCCATGCTTAGCAAAACAAAGGCAATGAGACCACCTTTGAACCTCACACTCACACAAGCAACATACACCTTGAGCTGGATTATACCATAAGCAGGCCCATGTAGGAGTTTGCGCTGTTGTCTGTAAAAGTCTGCTCTTTAAAATAAAGACCAGCAGCATGCTCAAGTTTGCACATGGGCCCTGATCCCCTTTGCTTCATAACTTATTTTATTCGGCACCATCTATCATCCCCTTTTTTCTTTTTCTCATTTTGACTTTAACATTCTCCTTGCCTTCAATATTTTCAGCATGAGCTCCTCAGAGTCTTCCTGTCACCCTCATCTCCAACTCCATTTTCTCCATTTCCCACAGTTTCTATTCTTCAACTGACGAACCTGCTCTGACTGCAGAGTGGGGAGGGCTAAAATATAGGTTGAGGACTCCTGTAATGAAATGTTTATGGCAGGTTGTAACAATGAACAAGGGGCCTTTCCAATTCTGTCAACGGGGCTAGAGATAGCGTTAATAGCCACCTGCTGGCATCAAACACAACCGCCCAGAGGTGCAAATTATAATTTTATTTCTTAAAAGAAGCTCTTTAATTAAAAATTACCTCAACAATGTAGTGAAAGAGATGTTAGATGATTTAAAAAAATCATGTCTACAGTATATTTTAAATAAAACAGGTTTACATGCCGGGAACAGACAATCAACACATAAATGTTATATTAGGTTAAGCTTCCATTTTCTTTATGTTTCGCTCTTTTTCTCTCCAAACCTCACAAATGATTCTGAAACTACAGCACTGTAGCCAGGAGTTTACAAGAGGTCAATCTCGCCCCCTGCATAATCGTTGTGTTGGAGTGTCTGATTGTATTAGTGTTGAGTGAATAACAGTAGCTGGCAGAAATAGCATCATGTTTTGAACTAACAGTGCAATTCATAGCCCTGTGACTGACTCAGTTTGCATGCATTCTCCCACACTCTCCTGTAACGCTCCTTTTTATTCAAAGTGGATGAAGGTCAAGTCCAGTGTTGTACCGAAATTAAGAATGGGTCCATTCACTGAACAACTGCTTTCATGGTAAAATTATATAAGCAAGTAACTGAAGATGGTCAGAATTAATGAGAAACCTGTGATTTCAATATTTACAACATTATCTTTTATAATACTCTATCAATTCTCAACAACCTGGACACTGACTGATGTCCAATTCATTGTTTACATGCATTGGGATCCGCTCTAGTACTTACACAACCCTTAACAGGAGAAGAGCTTAAGATAACAGATAAATGTTTAGATGCTAAGATTTATTGTCCATTTTGTGTTTGTTTAAACCCCTGACTTATAAACAGATGTTCTGATTGCATATAAAAGTAAACTTTTTTTTAAACTCAGATTTTATTATGACTATTTAGACATAGTATAAAAACCCACCATGACAGTTTTACTAAAATTAAACGATATTGAAATATATCACCTTGCTCACAGTGTTGCAATACCCACCTATCCATTCATCTATTTTCTTAACTGCTTTTTGAGTTAAGGTTCAAGGAAGCGCTGGAGCAAATCCCAGTAGTCACTGGGTGACAGGCAGAGTACACCATGGACAGTTCCCCAGTCTACCACAGATTTGAGTTGACATTTAAAGTATAGACAGACAACCATCACTGTAGTCACATTCATAGTAGTCGGAGTACCCGGAGAACCGACAATTTGAACCCAGGCCTTTCTAGTTGTGAGGCGACAGCGCTAACCACCACACCACTGTGTCGGCATACATTGAATCTTATCATTGGATCTCTCCCCCTGTATCACATGCATGTTGCATGTTGTATCACAGCCCTGCACTGACCAGTACACATCATTCATAAACATTATTATACAGTAGTTAAAGATTTTGGGTTTCTGGTACAGAAGAAAGTCATCTGAACACGGCATCTGCTGGTTAGGATTGCCGTGATGGGAATTTTTATTATTTTTAAGAATTCTTATATTGTTATTTTACTTGGTATCATGTGTGGTGCAAGTTTCTTTTCCTGCCATCATGGCAGAAACCAGCTTAGTCACTAGTCATGGCTAAAAAAAATACATAGTCACTAGTCATGGCAAAAAAAAATACATAGTCACTAGTCATGGCTAAAAAACATACAGTCACTAGTATACATACCTCCTAGTTCCAGTCTTTAGGTCAAGCTAAGCTAACTGGCTAAACAGGCTAATAGATATAGGCTGTAGTTTCATATTTAATAGAGAAACATGAGAGAGATATCATCTCACTTGAACTCACAGAAGAAAGCAAGTAAGTGACTTTACTAAAATGTCGAAGGTCAATTACTTTCATATTGTCTTAACATTTCTAGGTCTGGGAGTGCAGATGTTCGAAATCCAAATAAAAGCATGACTTTTTCAGATGGTAAGGTATGATACCATGATATGTGATAATAAAAGTATATGTGCTATTCACGGTATAGGAGAAAAATGTATGTAAATGCAGCAGGCACAAGTCAACTGCTCATATTACCATGATGATGCATAATCACTATTTAACATTTAAACGGAGAAGAGGGCCCAATGAGCAGAATAAACAGTCTGTGTGGAGTGAGTTCACTCTGCAACAACTGGGTGCTGTTTATGAATATGTATGATGTAACAAACGCCTAGGAGCTGACCTAGTTCTGTGTCTCCTCTGCTCATGACTTGGTCCCCTTCCGGGGTAACTCTGTCATCTTGCAACATATTGTAATAGCAGGAAGCATGCGACTGTAGAAATCAACATGCGGCTCTTCTGATGGTTTTGCGAGTGATGATCATCTGTTGAGGGAAAGCGCTCTGTAGGTGGTTGTGCAGCTGTAGGAACAGTGAGGAATCTGGTAATGACAGGTTGTTCATTCATCACAAACATATTAATATGAAGGTTTTGACAAGTTTAGCATTGTTGCTCGCCTAAACGTCAAAGTTAAGATCACACTTGTTCAATTATACAGGTTAAATTTCACATCACAGAAAAAAAATGTACAAAATAAACAACTACAGTTGAATGTGGCCTCAAGTAGCCCTGTGACATAAATACCAGGAGAAGCAGGAAATGGAGTAAATGCGTGATGGACATGTAGGCACAGACAAAGGAGCGCTCTCGACATAACTGGGGCTGCACACTGGAGAGTACTCGTCTGCACCATCTCATAAAATATCTTTATCTGGGATCATCTTGGTATGGTGCCAAAAACTGTTAGCTTCAGGAGCTGGGAAAGGAAAAAAAAATCTATTTCAGACAACATAAGAGACAGAAAACTGGCAGCCGCTCAAATCTGACTTCCAACATTTGGTAAGTGAAAATGGTCTAATTTGGTGTATCCCTCACATGGTTGCAATCCAATACATTCCTCCTGTGGCTATCAAAGCACATGAACAAGGGTGAGCGAGGGTGAAAGGCAAACTGTTTCAACCTCTCGACAGCTTAATGGAAGAAGAGGGAAAATGTACAAGTAGCACATTCTATTCTATAGCAAAAGGAAGCTATACACACTTTACTAGCCTGTTCCTCTCGACTCCCTTTGCTCTTTCCGTCAAAGAAGCACTCAAGGTGAGCACAATTATGTCTCAAGGACACGTTGCCCTCAGCCAGGGTCAGAGGTCTTGCTGAGCACCACGTTAATGGCAAACCCCTCCTGCTTAACATTTCACATCTAATTTGGAAAGTGCTGAACAGAGCCTTTAATTAACATCAGCCTCTGCCAAGGTTTGTAATCTGCAAGAGCGGCAGTCCCCGTGCTCTCTTACACTCTGAAGCTCTGCTGCCTCATATGCCAATTCATTTGTTGAGTGCTGAGATGCATTGGCTTAGAAAAGCTCCCTGGTCACCCCAATGTGAACTGAGGGACACGTTGAAGCATTTGTATGTGGGAGACAGAGGTGTAGGAGTGCAATTTATATAGAGAGCTGTCATGCCAGCACTTCTAAGACAAGATGCTAGTTAAATAAGCAACTAAATTAAGTTTAGCCGGAGAATGTTGACATAGAAAATTGGGCTGGGATATTATTAGCGAACAAGACAAGTGTCTTGATGAAGTAATAAGATATGAGGGATGAAATAAAATAGCGTTCTGCTAAACATCCCCATACCTGGTCTTAATTTCCTATCTAGAGTTCTCTCTGCCTGGTAGATGGCTACCAGGTCCATGCAAGATTACTATTTTTAGACGTGCCCTCATATCTTTAGATGCAACCTCACTAAAAGAGATCAAAGTAAACCCAGCTTCCCAGTAACCATATGTACAAAGCTAATTTGTTTATACTACTTAAAGCAGCAACATCTGAACAAGAAGCATGACAAAAATAACACCCTGGACTGCTGGTTGACACAAGAGTCACAGTCTAAATTACATAAGTTTGTGCAAATGCTTTCAGATTCTAGCCTTGATCCAAATAAGATATTTACAAATTATAAAGTCTTCTTTAAACTCATGGCTTTTGGTTCTGGTTGCTGTGTAGCAGTTCCTGTAATGTTTATCTTTCTACAAATCATCAGAAAATGCATAAGAACTTTGGAGGTTAACCACCTTAAACAGTTTTCTCTATGTACCATACCTTCACAGGTGTTCCTGAGCAACACTACGGCGACTTATAAAAATTACAAATTAGATATTAATCTTAACTCTACCTAATCTTGCACAAGAAAACATGAATTAATGTTCTAAAAGTTAATGTGAGTGAAAAAAAAGAAATCCTGCTGAGAGCAGACTGGCAGCAGATGGCGCAAAATGTGGTCAATCAAAATTGCAGAGCATTACTAGACTGCCAGTGACACTCCTCCTACTGCACAATGCAGTAAGATACATCGCATAAGCTAGAGCAAAGACAAATCTGCTTCCACATACGCATTTAACTAGCAGGATGTGAACTGAATATGAAAAAAAAGGTTGCTCCTGAGGATTCAGAAAATGGATCCAGTTAGCAGCTTATAATCTGTGGCAGACATTGGCTCCGCTTGAAGTAAGTGGTTACTGGGCAGCTCAAACTGCATCCTGTCCGAAACCAGCAGCGTTAGCACTGCGGATGGCACGCGCTCCTGCTAGAAACAGATGAGGTAGCACAAAGGACAGAGCCGACAAAAGCAAACATAGTCAGCTGTAGCTCAGCAAGGACCAACTGAAATAGGACCAGTGATGATAGCACCATGGACAGCACCAGTTTGCCCCCTCTCAGTCAGCACCATGGAGAGTGCTTGCTGAGCAGGCAACATGGAAAATAGACCAACACAAAAAAGGCTGGGCTAGTAGCTCAGTGAGCTTCAACCTAATAACGCTCATGATTCGTCACACACAGTTCTCTACATGCTGTTTTAGTTTTTTAATTTATTTTGCAAGTCTCAGTTTGTACCACATGAGACTGGAGAACCTGCAAATCTAGGCTATTTGAGATCCTGAAACTTGCACAAAGATCATAACAGAAGTGACACTGGTTGTTAAGCGCTTTTAGGGGACACTGAGAACAGCTCCCCCACAGAAGTCCCTATCCATTTCTGTACAGTAAGTGATTTCTGTAGACACCACTGCACTCTAAGCGGTTCTATGCTAATGTCTCTCCAAACGGGGGCTTTTCAGGACATGTCAGACAAATTACAGAACTAGAAAGTGAGAGAGAAAGACAAACATGCTCACACACACAGACATGCTGACATACATAGACAACTGTGCAGTGAGATAACAACAAAGGAAGAGTGCAACAGAGGTAGCCTGTAGAAAAGAGAGTAGGGGGAAGGGTGTTACAGCGGAGGGGGAAGGGAAGAGAGTGCGTTTGTGTTCGTGTGTGTTGTTTTGTGTGTTCCGGGGGACATTAAGAAGCCCGGGAGATGTTTTTCTGGAAAGTGGCTGGTTTGGAGAGGCAGCAGCTGCTGTTGGACTGAACTGAAAGTCACCGACTGGCTAATCCAAGCAGCACCGCTATCAGCACCGCGAGGGCGCTGCCGAGCACGAGGGGGTTGGTGGAGATGAGCCTGATGACCCACAGGCTTCCCACATGCAACAGCTCTTTGTGGATAAGCAATATATACAGTCTGTGTGTGTGTGTGTGTGTGTGTGTGTGTGAGACTTGACATAAATAATAGCACTGCATCAGTGTAATCGGAGGGAAAAGGGGGAGAGGGGAGAGCGACAAGTGTGAGTCAAGTTGTCACGCTACGGCTGGCGATACACTCCGGGATAGCTCTCACCGACCCTGGAGCGTAGCTCTTTATAGCTACATATAGCAAGCTTGATTCTGACACACACTCGCACAGACACACACAATGACGGGATGATGGCCCTGTATCTACATCTTAACTAACAGACTCAGCAGCTGCATCATATCCGTTGGACATTTTTATGACAATAAAAACAATATGACATTGTTTGTACAGGTTTGTGCAGTCACGTTAGGTTGCACTGCGAGCATGCTTTTACTTCACAGCAATCACACTCTAGCTGATTCGCTGTCAACGAAGTGAAGACAGCGCTTCAACTTAACTATTCTAACTTTATTCCTCAAAGGAGCTTTCTCATTTTTTTTTAAGACAGACCCATCTGCCTCATTTACTTTTACAACCATCCTCAGTCCCCACTGGGATAAGTGTGTTACCTCCTTCTCTCCTGGCAGTGTCACAGTTATGATCAAAAGCTCCCTGTATGAGAGTGCATGTGTGCGTCTGTGAGTGCCAGGGACAAGTGTGGACAAAACAAATGGTGAAACCATCTTGTGTCAGTTAATTATTTTCAGGGCTCTAGATGCTGTCGCTGACTGAATACACAGCTTAAGACTTTGCTGAGGGCACTGCTTTGCGAAGGCGCGCCGGCCCTTTAAATAATACTAGAACTAAAGGCGAGGGCTGGGGCTTTGGCTACCAACACTGATACAGCAGCCGCAGCCTGATGGCAATTATTTAGACGTCCACTTGCTAATTATAATAGAGGATGACAGGTGCCCAAAACAATTTGAGCGCAAACTGCCTGTGAGCTTTTGCGTGTGGTTGTCTCTGCTTATGGTTAGAGATAAAGATAGCTAAGCCAATGTCTTGTCAAACAAACAAGACATAGTCTGTTTTCCTTCTCAGCTGGGCTCTGCTGCTCCTGATTCTTTCTGATGAGCATGTTGTTACTGAGATGCTGCATGTTGGTGGTTTCACCCATTACCTGAAGCTAATTGTAACGGACCTAGAAGGCATGGAGGAGATTAAAAAGGCGCTTCATTTACCTACCCGGATAATTTAACAAGGCTTTAACAAGGCTGAGATTTTTTTTTTTTTTTTTTATCATCAAACTGTTATACTAAAGCATCTAGAATCAAGGTCAGCACAAGCAGAGATAGGAATAAGTAAAATTAAGTAACAGAATTTAGCTTCTTGTTTGTTGTCATTTCCAGTTCCAGTTGGGATATTTGTCTGTCCGTGCACATAATGTATTCATTTGTACTGATGCTACTTGTTTGTTGGACAAACACAATCAAAATTTAAAGAGTTGAGCCAGAGATTGCACTTTTTTAAGTCCACATCCTTTTTTGAAAACCTGGTTTCTACATTACCCACAGTTTTTATTATGCTACTTGTGGCTTACGTAAGCTAGCTTTAGGCAGACATGAGGGTTGATTGAGGTCTGGTATTACTTACTTTTTTTTTGTCATTTTCAAACTTGTAGTCTTGAGACTCGACTGATGCTGACTCAACTCACATCACTAATCAGAGTTTGTGCAGCTTTATCTCCATTTTTCCCCACATTCAGTAACACTACTCTACAGCTGTAACTGTGTGTACCAAACTATAATGGATTATCCAATTCTCTTTTAAGTACTGATCAAACCCATTCAGCCATATGTGCTTGGTACTTATATCCCAAAAGCCTTCTTACTGCCACAGATCCAGCACCATTTAACCGGCACACACACACACACATTAGGAGCTGAGGGGAGACATTGAGCCTTCCCATGGGACTGAGGAAAGTGAGGGGAGGGGCCTGTAGGTGGTAGAGGGTATATCCAATCACTGAAATCAAGGCGGTTGACTGGTGAATAATGAATATAAATTTAATGCTCTTCAGTGGTGCCGCCATACAAGTCTGTGATGAGTGGCATAGTAAGCAGATGCACGGCTGTTGACATGATGGGGCGATTGTGGGGTGTGTTTATCCACACTTAAGATAGGACTGAATAACTGTCTGTCTTTAAATTTTGTCTGCTTCTCTCCCTTAGTGCCACTACATATGTGTGTGTGTGTGCTTCTGTGCGAATGAGGCCTATTGACATCGTCTACTGTGACCCTCTGACTCCTGACAACTCCAATCAGTAGGATGAGTGGGAGGCGAAGCGAGGGGGTGTGAGTCCACAGCGAATGGTTATGGCGAGTGTGTGCATGCGTCTGTGAGAGGACGTCTGCTTCCTGTGTGTGAGGGTAGTGTTAGGAAGCGAGAGACACAGAGCTCTGCACGCAAATTGGCGAAATCTATGAACAAAAGTTGACAAAGAGAAAGGCAAGGAAGCTTTTCATGTGTGCATCCATTGCGTGTAATGTAAATTAATTAATTACATTATGTGGTTGCAGTTGTGCTAATAGCAGTATTACCAAATCTAGTTTCATTAAAAGTGTCATAAAATCTGTCTGTGTTGCAACAATTAATTATAAAATTTCATAATTTAAGGAACATTTTATTACACAAGCAGATTGTGCATAAGGAAAGATATAGTTCATTATACAATAATAAATGAATAAAAAGAGAAATTGAAATCAGTTCAAACAAACACTTCATAGCCTCTATCTGAAATAGAAAAAGTGTGGAGGTTGAATTTTCAATAAAGCTTGGTATTTGGAGACGGAGTCACTGGCTCTGAGTGCCTCATACAACATGTCACCTCCTATTAAGCTGGCAATTATCTATTAGCACCATTGCCTGCACTGGGGTTTGCAAGAGTCACATGCCAAACAGTGTGACCTGCCATTTTCTATCAACAAGGTCCAGATTTAGATTCCACATTAGTCCCTACATGATGCCAGGCGTCTGTGTGAATGAGAGAGAGGAAACCCGTTGCACTTTGCTTAACACAAACACAATCCCAGATGGTTTTCTTGTCCGCTCAAGTGGAGAGCGAACCCAATGCTGTTCACGCACACGTATGTGTGATTTTTAACACACATCCCAGAGGGAGAAAAAAGGTACACAGTCGCCTTCCTTTACCCAGCTAAACGACTTGAAGGATTCAGGCTCCCATTCCTATTGTCCTGGCTAAGAGTTGTGTTAACAGCAAACATTTTCTGTCCTTTAAGCAGTTTGGAGTGAAAGTGTTGCAGGTGTCCACAAAAAGGCAATTCAGTTAGTGTAATGTAACCATATACAGAGCAGTGTATTCAGGTATATTACTTTAGATGGTCAGGAAAGCCAGACACACAGGACAAAGAGTTTAAACAACACTACGTGAGACTGTCCTGAGCCACAGTGGTGCATGAGTTACACATCAATACATCAGGAGAATCTAATGTTTAAAAGTTGATACCAAAATTCTGAAAACATAATGATATTTCCATTTTATGGTATGAAAGCTACTGTAGTGTTATTTTTTTAAGCAGCATAAAAACCAAACCGATTTTGTGTTTCGTGTAATCACTGGGAAGTTGTCCAACAAACAATGTCTCTCAGAGGTTTTGGAGCAAAATGGGAAAACACTGAGAGTGTCAGGTGTTAATTTTAAATTGAATCGTTAATGTGTCCACAACTTGAAATGTTACCATTATTGTTGACACCTTAATCTCCACAACGGTCATAGGGGGCTAATGTTGGCTTGTTTAGGCAAACATTAATTTTCATTGATTGTCCAAATTTTGATGACTCCAGAAGAAAAGTCATTCAGCCTCTGGGAACCATGAATGAATATCAGTGTAAATAATAAAATTCTGTTTTCTGTTTTCTTCTTCTTCTTTATTCTATTCTGGAAACACATTGTTTTATGTTTATGTGCATAGCTGAAATCTGCCAATCCATCAAATCAGTGTCAAGATATTTTATCGAATAAGCGAAAACATTCACCTGCTTCTGGCGCAAAATAAACGCTCATGTCATGGCAACCAATCTCCACTACTGTTTCACAGTCAAACTAATCTATGGTGTCATAGACGTCATCCTCTGAGGACCATAAATGTCTGTGGAAAATAAAAGTGAGGCTCACTAACCAAGACTGCTAGAGTAAGTAAAATATTTTACAAGGTTCATCTTTTTGACTGCTAACTGCTATGAAATGATAGTGGCAGATTCAATTATACATCCATTTAGTCTTGCTCATTTGTATTAAAAGAAAACTGTGTATGTTGTAATTAACATAACCAAGTTTACACGAATGGAAGTTTTCAATTTACACAAAAGAGAAATGCCATGCTGCTTCATGCTCTCATATCTCTCTCACAACATGAGGGGAGAACATGTTAGCCTACTTGCTGAGCACACAAAAGCCAGGGAGCCAATCTCAGTAGATTGAAAGGGCAAAAAAGAAGGGATGTGATTTATGCCTAATCTGGCCACTGAGTTTCATAAGGCCATAACTGCACTTTCATTTCAGGGAATAGTTTGCTGCTCTCAGAAAGCCCTGTAAAAACCTCCACTTCGTGGAGTGATATAGGAGAGCTACATGGGACTTGTGGTGCACCCCCAGTCTGCAGGCAGACCCGTTCACATTTCTATATGAGTGAAATTGAAGTGGGTTCCATTACAGAGGTCCTTCATGAGAGATTTAATATATGTTTCAGGCGTATGACATATCAGCCAATAATAGGCTTTCCGTTGTTTACAACCAAACATGATTTTCCCCTTTATTTCTGCCAACAGTCTCTGGCTTTCAGGCACTCCTTCATAGGCACGTAAAAAGCGTCACATTATAAATTCCCTGCTCTATTATTACCTTTGCTGTAATGACACATCCCACACAGCCTGTGCCAAAGAGCGCCGCTTGGAAACAGGCCCAAGGCACTATGTTACACCTTGCTAACTGCATTGTAGTGATTGAAATCTGAAAACCGAGTGCAAGACCTCGTTTTTCTTTACCTCTGTACGCCAAGCTTCCTTCTCTTTGGTTTCACTCATTCACTTGCTTCCACGTTCAGTCTTTCGCTCTTTTTACGCTTAGGAGTTCTAGGGCCACTGTGGGGTCGTAAAGAATGTGATTCTCAAGTACACAATTATCGTGAAGAATGGCACGAAAAGTTGTACTTTTGGCCTTGACGATTATGATCCCATTAGACTGCTATAAAAACTCCAACTTTCATGTGGATGTATATGAAGGTAAAAGGAGATTTCAGCTAAATAAAGTACTAGACTTAGTGCACATAACTGAAACAGACATATTGGTTCTCCAGCACCAATAGTAAAATGCTACTACACTGTGTTATATTATCTGTTTTCCCCCTCCCATCTCTTGTACACCATCTAGTGCACCCTGCATTCATTTCTCATTCACACATACTGTATGTACGAACATGTTTTACAATATAACATTGGTATGCTACAGTATCCCAGTGGCACAAGTGCAAGCAACCACTGTAAAATGTGAAGTAATCAAGTCTCAGCTCTGTGCATGGGAGAATATTTAGCCTCTTAATACACACTAGTCTGTAAGACAACAGCATAAATTGCACAGATATGATTGACTTGTCTAATCCTAATTTCCCCAAGGGGAACAATAAAGTAATCCAATTACATTAAGAAAGCATTGTTCATTTAAGATGTACATTAATCTCCAATTTGAAGAATATTTTCTGATTAGCAGACAGCAACAAACAGACTAATTGTTATGTCTCGTGATTTGTGTTGCATAACATGATTCGTGCACTGTCAATCAAGCCTGACTTCTGTATGGAGGGATGTTCGGCTGCGTTCAAACTCTGTAACCCCAAGCTGCAAGTCGAATGGAGGCACATCTTTATATATAGTGTGCATATCAGTATATTGAACTTGTTTACATTTGTTTACCCATAGTTGTATTTAACAGCTCTGACATTTACTAAAATTGATTTCTTTCACAGCCTTGCATTTGTTTGAACATACAACAGCGATGACTCTGTAATCCCATTTTAATTAGAAAGATGTAGCGAGCACGCTAAGCTCACGCGCTCTATTCCCCGCAGCGATGCCACACTGGCGAGGAATCAATCACCAAGGCACCGGTTGCCAGGGCAACGAACACGGGGCTTTTGCACTACTGTCTAAGTGGTAAATGATTGCCGGTGTAACTCATTGGCAGATGTGAGGAGTTTTTATCCATCTCTCTGTCTCTCTCTCACTCTCTCTACCCCCACCCTTTTTCTCGTTGCATATCCAGAGAGTTAATTAAAAGCAGCCAACATGAAATAAATCTAAATCTGAGTGAAATGAAACATACAGTACAAATTGAATTCCCACGTCAAGGGGTTTGAGGTTGGGCGGATAGGTGGGGGGGCAGCAGAAAGGCAACAGTAGTGAAAAATGAATATGCAATGTGACAGAGGTGTGAAATGAAGATAAACATACACATGCCTGAAGAGGCTGGTGAATGTGGAAGGAAGGGGGGGGGGGAAGAAGCAGGTGAAGGCAGAAGAAGGAATCAGTTTACTAATGCCAGATTTTAATCTTGACCCTTTTTTTTCCCCACATAGTCTTTAAACCACACACTCCTGTATATCAATCTTGTTTCATTTACACAGTCCTTAGTTTTCTTCCAACTACGGGGCTTCAGTGAAACTACAGTCTACACCAGTTTGTACTAAATGTTAAAATATAATAATATATACAATTCAAATACCTAGGGATTTGCATGAGAGATAGCTTTACATACTCTCTACAGTCAAGTAACTAAACTAACATACTTGAATTGTGATATATTGTAAAGGATAAGGCTCATGTTTTTCTTAATGTCACAAATATCAAGTCCAGTCAGACCCATTGCTTTCTACTTAAAATATAACGGTTTAAAAACCTGTCACAAATACATACCATATGCCCTTTTGGTCAAAAACTTTGTTTTACTCAAATGAGAGTAAACACTGCAATTGTTGTACAATAGTTATGGCAGTAAAGGAACTTGTCACACAGTGCAGGTGTTGCTAATTGATGTGTTTTTAAGTCGATGGCAATGTGAAAGCTTGTCTGTATGATTCAGGAGACAGTTTAGGTAGGTGTTAAGGTTCGTATTACATATGAAAGAGTCACAGGAGAAAACACAGCATCCCAAGTGGCCCCTGGTGTGTGTTCCTTACTGTGATTATGTCACTTTAAATAAAAGTGTTAGCCAAACAACTAAATGTAGAAATGTATGCAGCCAGTAAGTTGGACATTATTGGCCTCTTCTCCAACCTGAAGTAATCCTAGCACTTAATAACAGGCTATGTACTGTTTCCACAAGGCAGCCTTCAAGCACTCCTCCAATTTAACCTTGTAAATGTTTTGAAAACTGAACAGCATTGTAAGGTCAGAGACCGGTATAATTAGGGTTATTCATAAAAATTTCACAGGATCACAAAGTCCTAAGAGACTAAAAAAGATTGTGAGCGCTGCAAACCCCACAAAAAAAGGCTACCACTGAGCTTTACAAAAAATATGAAGTATGGCTTCACCTCAACAAAGAGAAAGGTGAGACAAGCTAAACAGTCATAGGGAACTGTACTGAAGCAGCAAGCGACCCTTGCCGAACAAGCCCTTAAGGGGTCCTTTATAGCCTCATATCAGATGGCCCGCACAGAAACTACACATCGTCTGTGAAGTCTGCCTGGTACTGAGGACATTGTTTTTGAGATACCTGGGGACAAGACTGCTGGCAAAGTTTATACAATACAACACTGTGCAACACCAAAGTGGTCCAGCATAGGATTTGTAATTTCAAATTGTTGTACAGCTGTACGGCTCATTCCCAGCATAGATTTTGCATTGCAAGTAAACCAAATCAGAGAAAGACACTGTGGCACAGCTGCTTGTTTATACAGTATTCGGTTCCAAAATGAAAGGAAACCTACTACTGGGTGAATCAACCTACTTCCAATACACCTCTCCCCAATTCTCCTATGTGGCTCACACAGAAATTACCATTCTGTGACTGCAACATCTTTGAGACAGAAAATTTGCCAAATCATCTTACGCTGGCAAAAGCTAGTGTAGTCAGTCAGCACAGTGAAATATCCAATGTGAGGTTTTGCAATGCATCATAATGGTAAAACTGGAAACGTGCCCACTCCACTAAATGCTTTATCCAAGTTTTTTTAATGCCAGAGCAGCAGAATGGACAAACAATGTATGGGGACAAACACTACATACACCGCTGCCTGGTGTGTGTTATACGGCTTAAAGTTAATTTGAAGAATAAAAGAAAAAGTCTGAGTTAGAGAAAGATTAACGCCTATATTATGTGTTTAGAATTAGTACAGAGGTTTAGCCAGGATACAAATAGATGGCCTAGTTAGACTAGGCTCAGAGTTTATGTTAGTCCTAGCATAGCATAATATCTGGAGGAAGGAGAAAATAGATAGTTATGGTCTATTAAAGTGATATTTACACAGTGTGGTGTATGTGTTTAACCTTTGCATGAACTGGAACAAAAACACAATCGTTTGAGTTTCCCAGTAAATATTCCCTATCAATGTATCTAATATTTTGGTACAATGCCTGCAGATTTAGTGTTCGTTACCACATGTGTATTCATCGGTTTAGGTGTTTAGTGGAGGCTAAAACCAACCTTTGGACAGAGCCAGTAAGGTATATTAACAGTAAACATTGTCCCCATCTAATTCTGTACTGTGGAAATAACACCATTTTGCACCACTTAAGATGTCTTAGGCCAAACTATGTCTCCCCAACAAGCTCTTTGTAAAATAGAACACACACCACATTGGCCTGAGAATAAAATGGTGTGCACGCTAGCAAACTCGGGTTGTCCATCTGGCAGCAGGCACTACCTGTCTATCCACTGGGATCATGCCTTCCTACTCTTCTGCCTCCCACCACTGTCTCTCCAATTAAAAGTTACACATCAGCCTCAAGTCTGAGCCAGACTTCCAGATGGCTGGAATGATAGAGCAAGCTTTTCTTCTGTTGCATTGTCAGTAGAGAAATCAGTTACCTGTGTGTCTATTTTCCAAAAGTACTGTGCAGTTGGGTGGTTGGCGGATGCTTTGGGTATTGTACCAAGTTCTTGTGCTTAGTTAAATCCCCAAACTCTGCTCAGTACTTTTAGACACAGCAGTCTGAAACTGAGCAAGGAAATGCAGATTTCAAGTACTGACAGAGAGCTAGACTTGGTTTCCTGGAAGGTTAAATGAGAATGTTCATTTTTATACATTTCTCTGACACTAGGACACGATATTAAAGGAGATTAAGATGTGGACATATTTTAATGGGACACAATACACCCTGCTGCTATACTGCAAAAAAATCTATTGAACAGCTGAAACAAATAAAGCACTGACAACAAATATTAGTCCGTGTAAAATGACATGTAAAATAATAAAAGACACAGTGATTACCTCAATACATCAATCAAACTAATTTATTTTCTACTTCTAACGTAGTTCTGACATATGTGAAGCCATCACTGACCGAAGATCACAGGAAAGGCATGTCAGCCTTTATTTTACCATCACAGCATCCTGCGTATGTTATCCCACATGCTTAAGCGCAGCTGACAGGTAAATCCCACGGCTGGGCATTTCTGCTGCTCTCACACTTCCTTGTGAAAATCTTTCTATGCATGAACAACCACCACAGCTTTTGAGACCACAAGACTGCAGCTGTGCAGAATATAGAATCCAACTTAAACAACCAAGAACATAATCTCAGCAAACATAGCTTGAGCAAAGAGGAGTGCATTGTCTCGATCGGCATCTCGCATCCATAGCCAGGCTCTAAATCTAAAGGATCAGCTCTAAATTTACCCTGCAATTAACATCAATCCAATGTGGGAGACAACTTATGTTTTTTTATGTATCATTACGAGGCTGACAACCACCTGTCTCCTTGATGTGCTATGCCTGAATTCTTTAATTCTTCAGTAACAAGGAGTTTTTGTTCCAATAAAATCTGACAGGCACATCTAATGATAAGCATATCAGCCAATAGCCCAGTTTCTCAAAGCAACATGGGACTTTAGCGGATTTTCATCCAACACTTCTTGAACTGCCTTTCATTTGGCTGCTGCCAGGATAGATTGTAACAGAACTTGAAAGCATGGGATGGTCAAATTGAATATCACTGTGGTAGAGATTACAAGTAAGCCAAGAGAAGATGGTAATGTACGTTGATAATAGAAGATTTGCCAAGCAGAAGCTTTAAATTTCATCAAGAACTGAACAGACGCCTGTTTAAATAATCAATTCTGGTATATTTCCATGCAAAAATAATCTCAGTCACACTGTTATGCTGTTATCCACTAAACTAAAATACAGTGACAATAACATTAGCAATGAAAGAATTGGAGCCTAAATTGATTCAAAGACAGATAATGCCAACAATCACAAATCTTATCAGGTTTCAGTTTCTCAATTGAAGGGATTTGCTGCTTTTCTTTGACTTATTTAAAAAAAAAAATGAAATCGTAAGTCTTGACATGTTTGGTCAATCTAACATTTTTTTAGATGTTAGACAATTGTGAGCGTGTTTGACTTCCTTGTCCTGAACCAAGCAGCTAACTAAAGAAACAATTAATTCACAAACAGATAATTGTTGCCATTCTAAATGCACTACGCACCTTTATTTTAGTTGTGCCAGACAAAAGTTGACAATGGTGAGAAAAATGTAGTCTTTACTTATCAATCCAGATTGGACAGTCCACCAAGAAATTGATTTAGAGGTTTTAAAATAAAATTAAACATGAGATAACATGGAGTACATGCATAATTGTACTCATAAAAAACATTTGGATAATGCTACGATTCACATTTGTGAAGTCCCACGCAGATTGTGGCCAACACTTTTCTTTAGATCCACCTCACACAGAGTGACGAATGAGCTTGTTAGATCTCAGAAAAAGAAAATGAACATCTGTCAAAAAAGCACAGTCAAGATTCAAGAGTCCAAAGAAAATAAGGTCACTCGGTAACTAAATATTTTCAATCCTTTGCTTATTGCGACCATATTTTAGCATCAAGAATCAATACAGGGAGCCACAGTGGAATTTGCCAAGGCCAGGCCTCAATGATCTCCGACAGAAAATTTGTCTCTTGCCGTCTCCTCTGTCAAGCTCATTACCTGCCAAATGTGGGCTGAAGGTGAATTGTGTGGGTAAGCCTCAAGTATGTTCCCTAATAAGTGCTAAAACAGCACGGTGGGCAGTGGGGGAGAATACTCTGTGATAATTGAGAGCATAATGGTCACTTACAGCATGTACACCCTCTGTGTTAAATATAGCCAAGCACATCCAGGACTCCATGGTGAACTACATATCAGATAACAGGCTTTCACATTATACTCCATAAGGGTTATGTTTGAAAAGGGCAATTCCACTGAGGATGCAAAAATGGAAAGTTCTTGCAGGATTACGTTTACTCCATTAGATGTTATTTCCACCCAACATAGTAGCCTATGTTTACGATTGCACCCTAAAAAGTTGGCTTATCAACGAGGAAAAGTAAGCAACTGTCCTTGTACTGAGACTCCCAGGAGGCCCTGGAAGCCTCTGCTTTGCCGTGTGTCACTTGGCTTGTGGTAATTTTATTCACTACACTGCATATTTGTTTGGGAATATGCACCACTAGAGAAAAACATAAGCTTATATTTTGGTGCTGCATCATTACTGAAGCTCGAATTTTGTGTGAAAATAAGCTATTGCATTTTGAAGAATGCTAAAATCTGACATGATACTGTACTTACACAGCTCACATCTCAACATAGGATTGTGTGTAATCAAATCATTACGACTCAAGTAGCTGTTACCATGTGGTATTCTATTGTTTTATTGGCCTCTTGGCAAAAATTTAATGAACCTGCATGTGTCTGCTGTGGGCACTGTACAGTGCTTGAAGGTCATGCAGGATGTATAGAGTACAGAGAAAATGTAAAGAGAATAAAAGAACTAGGAGTGGTCAGCAGAGCCCTACTTTAATGTTATCTCAGCAGCAGTGGCAATGGCAATCTAATTGCTATTATGACATTTGGCAGGGACTGACACTGCTTAAGTAGCAGAACTACAATGCAATGTAATGTGAAATGTAATGCTTACTTTTTCTTACTAAGAAGCTTTGAATATTTCAGAGCAGCTCAAAACTGTGTACAGAGCAAGACTCAGTAAAGCTGGTTTTATTGGCAAAATCTGTATGTAAATTTGGCATAATATAATTGCCCAACACTACTATCCAACATCTGAATGTGAATTTTGACTTTGGTACAATTGGGCATATACATGTGGTAGTGAACTCTTTCTTGCAAAACTATAATGTGAACAGTACAACTGCAATTCCAATGCTTTAACCATTGTACTGTACACAACTCTTGTATCAATTAAACTTTGAATTAACATTTACACTCCGACGAGGTATCCAGACATGTTTGAGTAGACAGAGCGTGCTGAGCAGAAATTCTGACAGCTGGTGTGAAGAAAAAAAAAAAAAAAAAAAGGATGAATACCAAACGATGTTAAAATGTCATAAATCTCATACTGAAAAGCCCAGGGAACCATCTCAATTGAATAGTCAATGTAACAATGTAACAGACTTATTAATACTCTGAGACCATTGTGGTGAGAATATCTCGAAATGAAGAGATCAAAGTAAAAAGTGCACAAAGGTTTGTCATTGAGTTTGTTTGCACACCATTAACCAAATTTCAGTAAGTTATCAAACAGATCATTAACTAAATCACTTCTCTGAAGAACAAATTGTCCAATTATATTTTAGCAACCTTAACTAGGCATGGCAGACTTGTCAAGATTTGGAGTTATTGAATAAACACTGCGCATGGGGCATTAGTGAGAGACATGCTGAGAGTTTTCCAAAAAACATACTAGATAAACCAGTGCATTCATCTGCCCGAACTAAAAAGTAAATTTGTTAGCATGTCTACAGTAATGATTCAACACTACTTTCAAGGTTAAGGACCTTTTCATATTAAATTGTGGGGGTTACATGTAGCTTAACCATCAAATAATGCAGCTGAAACATTGTCCTTGCACTGCACTTTGCTTTGTACGACAGTAAAAACTCCTATGGTCTTTTCCAGTGACCGACATTAAAAACAAGAGAGAATACAAGACATGTCAAGTACCGAGAAAAACCTAAATAAAATTACTTATCAATGACTGCAAGTAAGAAGACAAATGCAGTTCTGTAAACCTGTATTTACTAAGATTAAGACACTGCAATAAGCCCTGTTAAATCAAACTGATAAATTTACATAACATTTTATTAGTTGGAGGATTACTTCATTTCAGTTTCTTTTCTTCAAGTAAAAGAAATGTGGAAAAAGTACACTTTCATTTGTGCACAGCAGAGAAACACACTGCCAAATTGAGCTCATCAGCTTTAACAAATCAAATCATTTCATACTGCAAACAATAAACCACCACTTTTAAATTACACATATTTACTGTGCCTGGCTCCTAGAAAAAGCACAATGTCTTGGGTATGCCAGCAAGCAAGGAAGGTCAAAGCAAAGTCGTTTATCTCTGTTGAGTTGGAAATTAACTTCTGCCTCCAAGCAATTCGACCTAGTAAGAACCCTGCTACGCTGCTGACCTCTCAGGCAACATGTGTGTGGCAAAAATAGCATAGTGGAGGGTGTATGACTCCAGGAGATTAGCATCACATTGTTGATACGACGTACAACACATAACCAGGAGAAATAAGAAAATCCTGAAGGTGGTTAAGTTGCAGGATGGAGAACATGGGTTATTCACAGGACAAGCAGGTGTAAGGACGTGTAGAAATGTAATAAGGCGCAAATCAATAAAAACCAAAACCTTTAGCAGTTCATCCACATAGACTTCGTGAAAATAATTTATTTTTTACTTTCAAAGGTCTGTGGGCATACAAACTACAAACTAGATGTAGATTTCAAACAGAAGATAAATCTGAAAATGTGGACACTGTATGTGTTTTGCATACTTGTTCTATGCAGAATAAAATAAAATACATTTCCTGCTTTCACAAACCATACAAAATTACTCTGCATTTTGCAAACCACTAGCATTAGTTTTTGATTATAGCATTTTGTCTATACAGCCAAATTATCTCATATTATCTTAATATTAAATCTTTAGAGAGTAAATTCCGTGCTATCCTGTTTTTCTTCACCTCATATAATTCTTCTCATCATCTGGCTGAGCTGACTGAGAAAAGCATAATCAACCTCCATTAAATCAAAACATACAAAACTATCTCCAACACAATGTTTGCCAAAATCCATTCATTTTAAGTGGGGTTTGCAGTTTTGTTTGTTGTTATTGTTGTCTTTCTGCTATTGTAGTTGTTGCTATGACTTTCCATTCTTGAAAGCTACAGTGCAGTTCATGACATTGGCCACTGCAAAGGGAGTATGCTGATTAAAGCACCAAATACCATTGGAGAGTCCATTCAAGGCAAAGTGCTCTCTCAAAAAAATTCCAGTGTTTTGACATCAAAAAGTTGCATGTTGTAGCTTTAAGACATCGTCAAGTTGTGGTTGCTTTTGTCTGCTCCTCCACACAAAAGCTCACAAGCCTGAGGAGATCAATTTTCTGAGCTGTGCTCCCTTTTCTGTAGCCTCAGAGCTTCTCTTAGAGGGGATAATTGTTGTCTTCAACACACTCACGCTAGCTGTAAGGACTCACCTGGAAAAGTATGTGCAGTGCAGTGCAGAGAAATCAATACAACAGTGCTAATTGGGCTCTCAGCAGGGAGTCAGGAAATAGCTGCAACTCATCCCCACTTCTACAACCCAAAGACAATGAAGAGCAAAAATTTAATGTGACATGCAAGGCTGTGCACCTCTTAGTTACCAATGGAAAGAAAGCAGTTCTGCAAATAGAACAGATTTATCTGCTTCTCGTCTCACCTTCAGATGGAATTCAACTCTGTCCAAAAAATGTATAACGCTGCATGGTTTCACAAGATACATCACAGTATATTAACTCCGAATATCCATCATTTTAAATCTTTTGCTACACTATGTAGGATCTCAGGTCTGTTGTAGTCAGAGAAAATCTTTTCTCACTTTCTTTAGGCAAGAAACACAGCAATACAGTAGCTTATCAGTTAGAACTGGAAACTACTTCAGAGGTACTGATTCACGCATGTCAGTCAAATAATTATTAAACAGCCCTTTAGGCCTTCATAGCACAATAGAAACCTCTTATCAGCTTACGACACACGCCTTCCTACGCCATTATGTAAATGAACAGGTTGAGGTAATTAAAAAGCGTTACAAAACAATGACATCATAACACAAACCTTGCAAGGCTATAAGCAGAGAAGGCAAAATAGATTGATTTTAGACTTTTTAGTAGTTTGGAGACATGGAGACAACAGAAAATGTGATAATGCAAATGGCAGTGAGGCATTGTTACCGCAAAGGTGAAATGTTAGGAAGGTTGCTATGGTTGTCAACTGTCTACATGGGAATGACATTTTCTCACATATTTGACCACTGATGTTCAACTGTTGTGTACTTTAAATGGCAAAACAGCAAGAAGACACTACAGACACATTAACCTATAACTGCAACATAAAGGTCAATTCATATTTTCCATTTCTGCATGACTGATATGATATCTGTGATGGAAAATTCCTTACGTACTTAGTCTATTCTGAAGGTGAACCTATTGAAGCAGAAGGAACAGGGTACTCACATATAATTTATAACAATTATACATTATTAGTTACTATTTTAAACTTTTAAGTACTGGAGAATAATGTTAATTTAAGTTTCAATTAAATTAAGTTTATTCTGAAAATCTGGACAGAAATCTATTGCAACGTACAATACCTTTTATCATTACAGACACAGTTTGGTTTGTTTATTCCCTTCAACTCCATATGATTTTTTTTAATACTCTATTTCGTAAGTATACATATGGCTGAATTGCACCTAGTTGCTCTTTATGTCAACATCATTTATGCCAGCTTCATCAGAATAAATTTAAAGGTTTTGAAGCTGTGAAGCAACCAAGAAATTGCCCGACACCCTTCATTTATTGATTCTAAGGAAAACCACTAATTTAGTTGCTGGTGGCATCATTTGTCCATTCACTGTATGCTGGCATCTATGGTTGGGATTGTTTCACTCCCTCTCTCTTGCTCTGTCTTTCAGACTCTGAATCAGCAGGTCCCTTCGGTATACAAGGCAGAGTGATTGTTGGATTTGCATATTCCTGAATAAATTATATTGCATTTCTGCGATAAGCAGTGCTCTACTGTTTGCTAGCTTTTCTACCTCCTCTCTTCTTTCTACACAATTCACGCATGCTGCCATGAATTAACCCTGATCATGAGGGACCATGGCAAGTGAGAAAGTGCTGCTCTAAAATTAATGTTTTCAGCAGAAGCAAAAAACATGCCACTGGCCCCTGGTGGGGTCCAGACTGCCAACTACCTGGATGGTTAACCAGGCCTGATAATGATGCATGCCCATGTCCGCCACCAAGGACAAGGATGGCAGCTTGCTCAATGGTGGAAGATGGAGGTAGAAAGAAGAGAAGATGGAATTAAAGAGACAGAAGATACAGAGGATCAAGATAGTTAAAGAGACGGAGGTGGAGAAATGGGAAGTAGTGAAGCAGACCGATTAAACTATCAACAGAAAGGGGGTTTATTATCACACAGCTTTTTTTTATAATCCAGTTGTCGTCCTTTCATTGGCTGCACTGCACATTTATCTTTTTGTCTTCGCTCAACAGCCAATGGCTCAGTCACAATGCCTACACCTATACTATCTCTTTACAACTTGTTGCCATACTGTACACATTTGATAGTCACGTATTTTGAATGTACCAATTAAATTGTAACATGCACTAGTTATTAAAATCAACAACAATTTTAGTATTGTCTAAAAGTCTGACTGAAATGCTCATTCCTTGTCCTGACTACAGCAACTATTCAACTAATGTACAAAATGTTTTCATGGACTAAAACTAAATGTTTATGGTTTCTGTGGCTGAGACTGGACTAAACTGTCTGTAGTTATAGTAGACTATAAACGTCCTATAAACTATTTGACATCCGGAATAAGACTAATTCTTGAAGGAATGCAAAAGAAGCCTGGTTTACTGTGCAACATTATTTAATACGGGTGCAAACTACTATTCTGTGTCTCTACATGCATGCTGCCAGGCAAGCATATGGACATGTGTGCATAGTCGCATCAGTGTGTCTAATGGGGCTTGGGGGATGCGGTTCTTAATATGAACACATCTACAGACTGTAGCCCCTTTTTAATTACAGCCCTGGCATGCTAAAGCAGCAAGCAGGAGAAAAAGATTCCTCCATTAAACCCACATGTAGGCCTCAGCCTCTTCCCCTCATCAGTTCAGCTGATGACTGCTTTTTTCTTTCTCCCCCTTATTCCCCTCACTACCTTCGGAGAATTGGGCTGTGGTATTTTGGCTGTGAAAAGGAAACCATCGGACGGCAGGGGCATGAATATTCCAAATGACTAATGTTGCACATGCTTATTTTTGACATATCTGGCTTCCGCAGGGAAATAAAACACTTCTAATGCAGGGGGACCATCTGTTATCTGTTGCTGGTGTTTCAGAGCAGGCGGGCTCAGTATGCACACACTCACTCGCACACACACAAAAAATGCACGCAGGCATACAAACACACACGGGCAGACAGATCGACACATTCTCACAAAGCGGGAGGCGTACATAGACAGCGAGACACATGCGCGCACACATGTACTAACAGAAAAACCCAATGGGAGTGTGCACAACAGACAGGCTGTAAACTCCTATACAAATTGAACACTCCTTTTTTTAATTCAGTGTGTTTGTCAAATGTGCTGTAAATCTCGAGCTGTAGGGTGACAGGGAATGCACACACTTTTTATGCTCGCCATAAATACCTGCGCCTGTCTCCTCGCAGCAGCTGGAGAGGGATAATATGCTGGTGGTGTGAAGGGGGAATAAACTAGCTGCATCACCTTGAAAACAAAACACGAGCCACACAAACAGGCTTCTACATCAACCACACATCCACACTAAGTGCATTCTCACTTTGATTTGTTTGAAACTATGGCCAAATGAATAGGTGCAGGAGGTATGGTAAACAAAGCTCTCTTATGCATGGATAATCTGTTATTTTCAGACAACAGCCAAGCTTCTAGGTATGGCAGCGTATTTCCATTCAAGCATTAGAATATTTTTGAAAAGTGGAATTTCCTTTTAAATCCGGTGCCTGTGCATCTTCGGTATAGAAATGATGTTTTAGAAAAGGTTCCTGCGCATGTCAAACACCAATCAAAGCATCATTAACAATCAGCTGCTCTGTTTAGATTCATGGTGTCTGTCCAAAACACACTACACGTATCCATGAGACCTATTAAACATGTTGAATAAAAGAAAGTCTAATAAGGTTTTTTTTAGCATTTAGTTGTGAGAGGGGTAGAGAGAAAGAAATCAAATAAACAACAACTCAGCCAGCCTGAGAAAAAAGTTTGTAACTAAAAGCCCCATTCAGTGGATTTGAACCTAATTCTGGGTACCATATTTACCAGATTTACTGTAGTTGAAGTATAAGTGTTGAGTCAGTGAAATATTCTAGAGCAAGGACATTAAATTGATATGAACAAAGAGAAGGATTTTGTACTGGTGGAGTTAATTCAGTCCAGTGCAGTGGAGAAATATACTGAGATTAGTGGGTGTATGTAGGGGCTTTGACTGAGCTGCTGTATATAAGTTGCATCCAGCCACTGTAGTCAAAAAAGGAAAAAAAAAAAATACTTGGCACGGTTTACAGAGCTAAAAGCTAACCAGAGGCAGCATCAAAAAGCACACTGTGGCAGATACAGTAATACATATCACTTAACCCAAGCACCAACTCTACAAATTCCCATAAAAAAAAATGGGCTTTTAAAAAGTGTAAGCAAGTAAAGCCCAAAGCAACGTCGTCATGATGGCACATTTCCCAAAAGTCTAATAAGACATGACCCCGTGAAGTAAAACATAGACAAAGACTAGTATACATTACAGTATGGCTGCTTAACAAATTAATAAAACAATTCATCAAAATATTCACTGATCGACCAGGACAACTCTCTCAAGGCTTCGGATCAGGAGGTGGATTCACGTTTACCCACTATTAGCTGTTACTTCAGACAGGCAACTTGCACTATTTTAACACATATTTTTATTTGGATTTTATTTTTGCATTAGTGGTAACTGTCTCACAGTTTAACAATGCTATGGGGAATTTTTGATGGTGTTATACTCTATATCCCTTGGGTGAGGTATTTTGCCAAACACAGTTCTGGCAAATGAACAAAGATGTGCTCATCCTCAGTCTTTAATTCAAGGGAACTAGTGCAATTTCTATGAACACAGCACAATTACACTCATGTTCTAGTTGATCTATTGTGGCTGCTGTGATAAAATGATACACAACTATCATAAGACAAATTATCCGGACAAACCTATATGCTCTTGTGTTCAGAGTATAGACATCCTATGAGCTCAATTTAAAAAGGTCTCATACCAGAAATAAAGTCAGTAGGTTCACAAGAGCAGTGTAAGTGTAGTTGGAAGTAAGGCTTTACACCTTACCTCTGTCAGCTGCCTGTAAATGAGGATCTTCACCAACAAGACTGCCTGGTGCACCATGTGTGTCTTTGATCTACAAGAACACAATAAAAGCAGAGAGAGAGAGAGAAAAAAAACAAGGTCAAAGACCTATACACTGATAAGAACTTGAATATCACCTGAATTAATGCATACAACCAAAACAAAAGTGTCTATATTGGTGTGAGACAGAGAAAATTATTTTAAAAGATCATTTCAGCTCAAGTCCATGACTCTAATATGCACCCTCCCAGAAGACACGCTTGCGCTTGATGTTGCAAAATACAAGGTTCCTTTCTGTGCTCTAGGATGCTCCCAGGAGCCTTTGAAAGACAGTTTAAGGATGAAAGACAACATGCCTGGATGCTAGTGTTCTGTTTTTGGGCCACAAGGGAAAAACAGGCAGAGCCAAAACAATTTTAAGTCTTTAGTTTTCTTTTGAAGACGCCACATTCATTTAGAAAGGTCCTCATCACAGTCTGGATCCTCGCCTTGTGGAAGGTTTTAGAATCAACACTGGTGTCAAAATATTGGCATTTATCTGTAGCTGTTCATCTTACCTGAGGTTAGTAAAAAGGTGATCCTGCATTTGTGCTAGATGCTGTTGTTAGCGTAATCATTCTTTCTTTCTAGAGCACTGATAATGTTGAGGAGGGCAAACTATGACAAGAATCTCTACAAACAGGGCAGGGGAAATATAAGATGAATCTGACTTGTCACATGCTGTCTTTTTGTTTTCTTTTTCTTCACTGGAAATCAGACTATAAACTCGACTGTGCAAGTGTGTTTCCAAATGCAATGTGACTCACCACCTGCTGAACAAAAACCTGCTTAAGATCACTGTGACATCGCATGTAGCATTTGCTGGAAAATAAAAGTTCTTATGCAAGCTCAGGTTAGACATTTTACGCTAAGATGTCTTGATTTCATAACATCGGAAACTCCTAGCTTCACAAAAATGGTAAGAATGTTATAATGTTGACTATGTCACATTATAGTCCCACCACAAGCTGATGCTGACGTCACCAGGCGAGTTGGTGAACTGCAATAGTTGATAAGTAGTAGTATTTTGGTATTTTGTTCAAAACTGCACACAACTTTAATGATTGTGGGATTACTAAATTCAAGTCTACTGGAACATGTGCACTGAGGAATATGTGTGGGTGTGTTGGAGTATCGGTGTCTTGTCCGAGGACACCTCAACATGCTGGTCTGTTTTTTGGGTTACACTGCTCTTGATTCGCCATAAAAGTATCCATATGGCTCACCTGGCCACAATAACCTCAACAGGATCAGTCTCCTGCAAATATTGTTGCACTGTGAGAGACAGAAATAATGGAGCCATCACTTCAAGCTCAGTCCTCTCAGTCAACCCATCTTTTCATGTACACATCATTCTTCAGTTTGTTTGTGTCTGAGAACGACACACGGGCAGACTAAAGCCTTCGGGCAACCACATACGCTGCCTCCGGAAATCAGCGGGCACATGAAAACAGACGTAGACTTGAAAACTGTCTGCCTTTACAGATCTTAATTCTCAGTTCCCTAGCTGCCAGAGATGTGTGTAACGGCTTAGACATACAATAGGTGCGCCGCGGGTATTTGTCCACCGAGAGCCGGGCCCAGTAAATGAAAAGAGGGGCACACATACCCAGGAAGTGGCTAATTAATTGACAAGCAGATATTTCTGAATTTATAATCATCAAACAGACTTCATTTTCTTCCCCCACTACCATCCTCGCCAACCCATCTTCCCAGGCGACTTACTTAAGAGACTTATCTTATAAATACAGCCCTAATCAAAATAAATGACTAAAAGCTCTAAGGGAGTTGAAGGCTATACACATTTACATCAGAGGAACTGATGCAATTTAAATAGCTGCCTGTGCACCGACTTAAGGTTCAAATCACAGCGAATACTAACTTATGTAATACTTTCATTTTTTGTCTTTTTTTTTTTGTCGTTGTTGTTGCTGCTCACTTTGGCAGACCTACATTCATGACAGCCAAGTAGGAGAGACACAGCCTCCTTCTATGTGTGTTGTGTGTTATGTTGAATTCCCTCAGCAGCATGCTCAGTTGGTGACTGTGTCACATTTTACAGATTTTTTTTTTTTCTATTTGATGTGGCACATGCCTTTTGTAAATTTGAATGGGCTTTCTGTGTGTTCTCTGCATGTGTGTACTATACATGTACTTCAACAGTACGTGCATTTACTGCTCAATATTCTTCCTTCCATTTTGTACCGGATAGATATTTCTTGTAGCAATGTAGCAGTGACAGATTTTAACAGTCAGTGACTTGCAGGTGCAGTTTCAGCCTGTCAGAAATATCTGGCTAAGGTGAGGCGTGGTGATGGATAGATCATCAAAGTTTCACCTCAGTCCAAGTTTTGATGGATATGTTACTGCCGCGAAGCCCCGTGAAGCCACAACTCTCAGTATATTAAAGAATCGCTCTATTAATTTAAAGGGGGAGCTGCTACAGCAATTTACCACACACATGCTTCGAGGTTTATGTTGAGACTGCGGCGTTCACGACACAACTGGCATCTCTGCAGAGCCACAGACCTCAGTGATAAATGTGTAGCAGCACAATGTTTGCAGAGCACCTAGACTCTCCTCTGCCTCGTGACACTGTTGTTAATGCAAACTGAACCTGACTGTGACATTTGTGAAAGCCTCTGCAGAGTTTAACTTTTGGACAGGAGTGCAGAGTGGAGGGTCGATAAAAACCCTGCATAGACCTTTAGTGGTGCTCAACATTCAAGACAAGTCCTCAAACCTTAATGTTAAAATGGGTTGTTTTCAGTGCCTTCTGACAAAATCCCTTATGACTAGTCCCAGAACAAATCATGGGCTTTTTCTAACTTGCCAACTCAACAAAGCAACTTGGTTAAGGTTAGAAAGATTGCCCAAATGCTTTCAAGAAATCTAAATTGACTGTTTGTTGAAGTAGGAAGACATCGCTTTCCAGATTATCAACATTGTCTACTGTACATTAACGAAAGTTGAACTCTTGAAACTTGTGAAATCAGAGGACAGATCTACATCATCAAGAGATACGTATATCACATCAATTTAATTAAAATCAAGATTTCCATCCAAAAAGACTTTTGTGAATACTGTATGTGAATTAATTGATATAACCCGATACTACTCACTTTTCTTAGCTTTCAAGCTAGCATTTACATTTACATTTAGTCATTTAGCAGACGCTTTTATCCAAAGCGACTTACAAGTGAGGAACAAGGCAAGCAAACAAAATTTAAGTCAAGAAGAAACAACATAAAAGCAAAGTGCTATCGAAAAAGTGTTTCTGTTTCAAGAGATGTGAGAATGAAAGGGTAGAAAAGTTTTTGGTTTTTTTTTAAGTGCAAAGGAAGATGCGGAAGAGTTCTGTTTTCAGCAGTTTTTTAAAGATTGCAAGTGAGGTGGCTGAGCGTGCAGAGTTCTGCAGCTCATTCCACCATCGTGAGATCACTGAGCTGAACAGTTTTCCTTGGTGTCGACTGTGTGGTGCTGGTACCACCAGACGACGTTCACTGGTTGAGCGCAGTGGACGGGAGGGGATGTAGACCTGAACGATTGAATTGAGATAAGATGGAGCTGTGGAGTTCACCACTCTGTAGGCAAGAGACAGAGCTTTGAACCTGATCCTTGCAGCCACAGGAAGCCAGTGCAAAGATCCAAAGAGCGGTGTGACATGAGACCTTTTTGGTTGATTAAAAATGAGGCGTGCTGCCGCATTTGGGATCATCTGGAGGGGTTTGGTCGTGGATGCCGGTAAACCCATCAGTAGTGCATTGCAGTAATCCAGGCGAGATAAGATCAACGCCTGTACAATGAGTTGGGTTGTGTATTCCGTCAGATAGGGTCTGATCTTTCTGATATTGTGGAGGGCATATCTACACGACCTAGCGACTGTGGCGATGTGATCTGTGAAGGTCAGCTGGTCATCAATGATGACCCCCAGGTTTCTGGCTGACTTAGTAGGGACAATCACCGCAGATCCAATGTTAATGCTGATGTTGTGTTGAGTTGAAGGTCTGGCAGGGAAGACTAGAAGTTCAGTTTTGGGTATGGCCAGCAAAAGGCCTGCTTCTTAACAAACGACTACAAAATATACATTGTTTCTGAACATACAGAAATGAGGAATTATTTTTTTCACTTGTTATATCACAACAGCTAATCAATATGGAGTTTCTAAAAGAATAAAGATGTACAGTAATAGTGAAAATATAAATATTAAAAGAAATAATCACTATAATAATAAAAATACATCTCTATCCTACAAAGTTCATTCATGTCACATAAAGTCTCTTTGGAAACTACTCAGACACCCTCAAAGCATAAACCTATCATTTGTGGAGAGAGCTGAAGATGGCATTTCAAAGACATTTTCCATCCAATCTGACAAAGCTTTTGAGGATTTGTCAGGAAGAATGGGATAAACTGGACAAACCAAAGTCTGGGAAGCTTGTAGATATTTAGTCAAGAAGAGTCAAAGCTCAAAATGTTGCCAAGGAGCTGAATAATTCTTAAATTCCAGTTTTTAATATTTAATTGACTAATACTAAACTGATTATATTTTTAATTGCTTTGTTCTAAAATATATATTTCAGTTTGTCATTATGGTGAGTTAAGATTGATGGATACAATTTAAAAGCTGTATCCATTTCAAAATAATACTTAACAGACCAGAACATTAACCCTAACCCAACTGTTGTCAAGGGCCAATAGAAGGATTTGAACTAATGTCAATTATAATTGATTTTCTGGTGAGGTCAGTTTCTCTATACAGACACTAGACACTTTAAACACACAACCGAACTGTTAATCAATGCTAAAACGTGCTTTGTGTGGGTATTACAATACTAATTACAAAGCATCTGGAACACTAGTATTGGGTTTGTCCGTACTAACAAAAGTTGCAAAGAATTTTTGAGTCCTTAACAATAAAATGGTACCATGGTAATTTGAATTTTTGGTAATTAGAAGAACTTTTGATTCATCACCTTTTCCAATGTAATATTAGAACTTCGTCTATAATAGAACAGTCATGTGGTACAACAGTATAATAGGAACTGCAGTCTGGGTTCCTCCATTCTGTTTAAGTTTTCCATGTTTGAGGATCTGATGCTGGCAGCATTTAAGAGTAGATCAAGGCAGCACAGACAGTGTGTGGTGGTGTAAGTGTGCATATGTGTGCCTGAGAGACCGCATGTGTGCTCTGCGAGAGGTAAAATAATGACAGGCGAGAACGGATGGCTGGTGACGCGGTGACGAGGAAGCTGCCACATATTTTGGGCCTCAGGCTGGGCAGCTGTGAGAAACGTCTTCTCTCTTATCCCCCTTTCCCCTAGTCCCCGACTCCACTCCTCCCACTCTTCTATCACCCCCCTCTGTGGCGCTGTTCAAACAGAGGACAAAGACGCCCCAAGTGGTTTTCCTTTTCCAATCCCATACATGCTGCTGGCACTTTCCTCTTCTGTATCGCCAGCTCACAGCGAGACAAGTGACGGAGTGAGTCATGGTGGTTTTAACGAGTAAATCTTCTGATTAATTTTAATGGCACTTCCTAACAAAATCTTCTTCCACTAGACAATGTTCCTGTCTATTATTAGGTGTTATCGTGTTTTATTTTCACACATAAGCTAAGATTAGGTTTGACACTGACAAAGATAACAATGTTAACTGCTGATGCACAATTTAAACCTTTTACTGTCTCTGTCATGTCTTCAGGAAAACTGTTTAGACTGAACTGAACTAATACAGTCAAGAGGCTACTTATGATGAATGAAGCATTTCTGAAAGTCAGCTGGTACATGCTTGAGTACAGTGTATCCATTAGATGAATTTGGACTGTGTGTAGGCAGCACACAGTGTTTGACTGCAACTAAAACTGAAACTGTCAGCAATAAAATCATGAGCATATGGCAGATGTATATGTGTAGCTTGATGGAAACACACAGTCTTATGCAAATGAGGGGCACACACATGCGTAAACAACATTTTTATACATCACTGGCACCCTGTGCTGCATCCTGGGACACCAACTCAGACAAGAGTGAGCGCCAATTAAAGTTGTTTAATCTTGAAAACCGAATGCGTTCTTCCATATGCATGTGTGTACACTGGATGGAGAGAAAAAAAATGGCAGCTTGTGTGTCGCCATCACACTTTCAGGTCATGCCAGTTGGCTTCCCCAATGTGTGACAGTGGTGAGATCCAGACAGTGCAGGAACAAGAAAGTAAAAGAGCAGAAGGGGAGAACATGGCAGCCGAGGACTACCACTTCTACATCAAACGAATGTTGTCACAACAGACCAACAAAGCCGCCCCTGTTAACTGTGACACCGCTCAGCTGCTCGTCAGACTGAGCAAGGCAAGGGGAAAACCTACTGTAAGTCAAGCAAGCACACTGTTTGTTAAATAAGAGGGTGGCAATGCAACGACTGCAGCAGTAAAGTGAGCATACTGTAGTGTTGTCAAATCTTTGTAAGCAGCATGGAAAAGCAGCCTTTTCTCATCCCTCCATGAAATTGAATGTAGGGAACTGAAATGAAGTGTGACTTCCAATAACAATAAAGGCAGTCATTGAAGCTTGCACTTGAGAGGTTAGCACTGGAGTTTGAGTAGCGCTGAAAGAAACAACAAAAGTGATTATTTAGTGGTTTTATTTTATGGTCGATACAACATGTTTCAGTAACGGGCAGCTGACTGAACGTGTAAGCTGAGGTCAGCTTAAAAGGTAAAGACAGATGGAACGTTTTGTTTCATAAATGTTAATGATTTTTAAAAAGCCTTACCTTATAAATGAAATATATTCATCCTTCTGCAAAGAGGACACTTCTCTTTTGATAATGTAATAATTATCTCACCAAGTTGGCAAAAGGAATCACTGTTAAGTTTCTGTATGATCTTACGAGCGTGCAATCATACCATTAAGTGGTGTAAATGGTGCAGTCTGTGCAAAAACAGATTTGTACCCATATGTTGGCATTTTAACTAACAGTATCAGATGGATCGGCAGAAGTTCTGAAGTCGTACTAAAATGTTAGGAAACAGATAAATGGTCAGCAGTCAAGACTCTCAGCTGAAAGAACTGTTGCCTGTAACAGAAGGAAAATGGGAGGGAAAAAGGAGTAGGAGTGTCAGGACGATGAACCAAAAAGAAAGGCTGTCTCCTAGCGGACGCAGGCGTGTGACCCTGTCAGTAGTCATTGCGTGCCACTCTCCCCGCTCGACACAGTGAAACTGAGGCAATATACCCCATGAAATATTCACCAAAGTTATCTTTGCTTACAAAGGAGAAGAGAGAGGGGGCAGGAAAAAAAATGTGCTGCAATAGATAGACTGAGAGTCTCCCAAAAGCTCTTGATGTCAGGTCCGCTTAGGCCTCTTTACAAGAGGGGGCGACAGGGACATCAGCAGGGGTTCCATTAAATGTTCACACAAATGTACCCTTAACAGCGCGTCAGTCTCCACAGCAAAAGCCCCAAATCCCCCGAAATACTCCACTAATTCTGCTCTTCACTCTAAATATCCAAAGCATGCTTCTCTCTTGCTTTTCCAAGAGGCTTGGAGTGTAAAGACAATTTCATTTTCGTTGCTGATGCTTGATGTGAATGTTGCATACTGTCATAACACTTGCAGCTAGTGCTAGTTTGGTGGGGTAAATTACAGACTGATAATTTATTGCTTTCAGCCATGACACTGTTGTCTTGCAGATAACTATTGCTGCATATTTATTACAATTTTAACTAATTATAACTATTTGAAAAATACCAGTCTACACCAACTTTGAACAAAGAGTGTGACAATATAGCTTTTTTGTGCTGATAGGAAAGTGATAACAATTATGTATGCATTCTTTGTTAATTCAAATCACAGAGATGCAAAGAATTGAATAAAGATCAAGGCAGAACTAATGTGATACAAGAAAGTGGGCAACACGTGTTATTTACTGTAACCAGCTGTAAACTAGGAATCCATTGCGAGGGAGGGCAGGTTAAAGTCCTAAAATTAGATAAAAGACTCAATAATCAGCTCCTAACTATAACTGTATGAGACATGCAGTGATTCATTAGCCATATTTTCTCCTGAAACAGAAAGTACTGTCACAGGCACGTTGTATTTGTGATGGCCTCCATTGCCAGGATGTGCATCATGTCAAAGACGTAAGCGTGCTGTGGAGTGTGGAAGAAAATAAATGCCATTAGCTGCCGCAGCTGGTGTAAGGCTCCAACACAAATAGACCAAGTTCCTTTGTAGCTTTGACTAGTCTTAATGCAACACACTTTATTATACACTATGTTCCTGATCAAGAGTTTTGATTTAGGCACCTCAAGAAAATGAAAGAATGGCAGTACATATAAATGAATTGAGCATATGGCTGCAACTTAATGGATGTGACAGAGATTAAAAACAAACAAAAAAAAAAAGGTACGGAAACTCCAACGCATATGAGTGGCTTATGACCTTTTGAGAATCTAAGTGTCACACTGATGTTTATATAGCTGACAGCTTCCTACAGTAACAGAGACAAATCTTAATGGTTGTAACTTAACACCTTTCACAAGCTGGTTAGTACTTGTTTTGCATATAGTGAGGAATCAATCAACACCATAGCACCAGAAAAAAGCCATACACAAAGACAATTTACAATATTGATGCAATTACCATAAATTCATCCAGTAGACAAATGAAAACTCAAGAGGCAAACAACAGAAAGTAGTAACACTAACATTAAAGAGACAGTAAAAGACACAGACTGCCCTGTGCTGCATCAGATCATTAAAGCTTTGAGTGCCTGTCGTCAACAAACCCAAAGAAAGAGCTTTTCTTTGTGCCACAACTGGTTAAATTTATGGGTACAATTATAGTTTGTAGGATGTCTTAAACAACCAACAGCACCTTAGAGAACTTATTTGCTCCATTGTTTTGACCATAAGTGACCAAAATAACCACCAATATACAAGTGAAACCCAAAAATAATATAACAGTTTTTAACTGAATACAAATATACTGCTCTTAAAACATCAATGTCCACACAAAATCAACATTTAAAGATTACATGTTTAGGGTATTAACATTACAAAGATTAGAAAAAACAAAACAAAAATCAAAGAGATGTGGAATTTTGCAGACCAGTTCCTTCGAAGACCAGTGTCTATGGCTGGGAAATACTTTTTGAGAACCAAACTACCAAGTATTAAAATAGCTTAACACGAAAAGGTTTAACACTGACAATAACACTAACATTACGGCAGTTTTGGTGATACTTCAAATATGGGCATCAAAATTCAGACCAGTGCTGTTACTGCTAACAATAATCATTCCACTTCGAGCTCATATGTATTTCAGCGGTGTTTTCATGAAGAGTTGGGCCAGGAGTTTGCCTTATAATTCACATTCTATGATGGAGCAACACCAAGATAAGCCAGGCGGATGGTGAAATCTAATCTGAACCCCAGTGTTTTTTGTCTATGGAAATGACTACCTTCTTATCGGCAGAGTGGGTTATTTGAACAGATTCTCGCTGTGGCTTAGCAAAGGGACTCAACCGCTACTGCCCAGCGACAAGCCTCACTTTCGTCCTCTCCCTCTCTCATCTTTTTATCTGGAGGAGCGGAAATGAAAGGATGCTATCTAGTACTCTCCACGTCCTCAGTTCAGGAGATGGAGTGAGGCATGGACATATTCTTCTAGGCGTTTGCTGTCAGATGAAAACATGCTGTTTATAAAGCAGTGCTAAGAAAGAAATAAACTGGCAGTTTAGAGACTATAAATTAGCTCTGAATCAAGAAAGGTATTATGAGGTAATATCTGCTGTGGTTATATTACATACACCCTCTTATAAGATACAATCATGACAAAAATCCAATTACACTCTGGTAACTACAAGAACATCACTGCATCAAATCACCCGCAGCTAAATTTACAACTTCAGATCAATCAAGCTTTGGCACACTTCTTTATTGTTTCTACATTGTTCCTGGTGGTTGCTTCACACAGCTCGAATGTCAACCTTATGGTGACACAAGATGAAATTTTAGGTCCTTGGCAATTATTGTCCTGCAACTATAAATTTCTACAACAAAATTTCAGGGGAATTCATCCAATAATTGCTGAGACGTTTCAGTCTGGACCAAAGTGCTGGACCAACCAGAGACAGACAGATATTGCCATTAATCGAGCCTAGCACTGGTATTGCTAAATTAACGTTCAGATTAGTACAACTACAGTATATAAATAAACTGTGACAGACGTCTACAAAAAACACGTGTACTTTACTGAAGTAAACATTTGCATGACACATAATGCCACTAATCTATTTCAAGGATGGGTCATTTAATTTGCTAGCTCCTGGTGTGACCAGAAACTTATCCAAAAAATAAAGAAAAACAAAGTAAAGAATATTCTGTAATTGGCTACTGTAGGAGTAATGTGGACAAATGCAGAAATGCTCACCTTGACACTATCTCCTCTTGTTAGGACATCCCAGAGTGTATGCTGAAACTTGGTGAGATCCATCTGATGGCCTTCCCCCAACAGAGCCTGTGGCAACAAGGCAAGAGACAACAATCATAGTCAAAAGGCATATAAACACATTCCAATGCAGTATATAAACATATTTCTACACTGTCATGGGTGTAGGACATAAATATAGCAGTGGTGCAACAGACAATGTATAACCACATCTTTTGACAAAGGTACGCTGTTCATTAGTGAGACGTATAATTGCACTCTCGCTTCTCCACAAGTGTGTACGTCTCTTCAAAACATGTATATATTCTGACATATATCTCAGGATGCACGCAATCTTGCATCCAACGCAGGTACCTACTGTCCAGATGGTTATGGGCTTATAAAAAGTGCATTACATAACTGATAATAAACTGCACATCATCCATCTCCCATTCGGCTCACCTCCCTATAATACCCGCTGCCATATCTGCTTATCTATTCAAGTCACTCTCTCATTAAATCAGTTTTTATAGCCAAACAGAACAAGTTTACTGCTTATAGAAGTCAAATACCATTCATCACGGAGAAGGCTGTAGTTATACAGATATACTGCATGTTTTAATTCACTGGAAGACAAACACATTATTCCTTCTATCTGAATAAACATAGGCTACAGCAGAAAAAAAAAGGAATTTGACAAGTGAATTAATCTGCTGCCTCATGCCAGCTGAAATGGAAGTCAGTGATGCGGTGTATACCAGTGGATGCCCATCAGTCACTGGACTTGGTGCGAGGCCTAAAAAAGCCGAATGTGATGTTGCTGCACTTTGGGAGGTAAAGGATGGGGATGGAGGGGTGGGAGATGGTGCAGCTTTCTGTGTTTATTCATCTGAAACAGTGTCCCCTGGAAGCCATTTTGGCAGCGATGTATCACAGCAGGCCCTGACCTTTAAATACTATGCACAATTAAGCAAAACTAATAAACACAACTGCAGATCTGGACTTTTGGACTGGAAGGCAGGTGCTGTGAGTCATTGTGGACGTGAGAGGTGAAAAGTTCTTTTGTGCATTCGGTGGGTAGTCTTTTCAAAGCCAAATTGATGTGTTTGTTTCAAGCAAAATGTCCTGTGCGCTGAATAGAAGTGTTGTTTGAGACTGAAGTTCACCGTTTTTAGTCAGGTATTCAGTTTTCATCTTTTTTTATTGGTGACATGCCCTTTGTACAGTTTATTAAGCGTGAACTTTAAAAGATGAAAAATATATTACAGTAGCACTGAAACAATAAGTCAATAAAATCCATTAGTCCATTAGACTAACAAGAAATTAACCTGTCTCTGCTCCGAATATCAATTAATCTTTAAGTTATTTAACAAATAAAATGACAAATACTGTTTTTTTCTTTCCCCTATTTGATGATGTGCTGCTTTATTCTGTGTTTTTGATCATTTTAAATTAAATATCTTTGCTTTTATACCATTGGGTGCACAAATAGAACATTTAAAGATGCTGCATCAGGCTTTCAGAACACATGATGGGAATATTACACTGTCCTTTGAGATTTTATTGACTGAATGACTAATCAGTCATTAAAAGACAGGCCTTAGTTTCAGCCATGTACTGTAGTTTCTTAGACCGTGGTCGGTTTTGCAGCTGCTAACCTTCATATTTCTCATCATTTAACACTTTACCCGCTCTATTTGAGGAAACTAGGAAATGTGTTCGGTGTTAACCTTCACTTTATTAAATTTTTAATTATTTATTAATTGACATATGACAATTAAATTAGAAGACAACCTGAATCAGGCTAAGATGAGGACAATGCGCTTTAAGGTAAAGAAAACAGAGTCAAAGATTGCAATAGATAAAATCTTTCTTTCTTTGCTTCAATAGAAGTTTTATTACATAAATTAAGGGTGTATAACTTTTATGCATAGGCACAGTCTTTCAACTATATCTGAACTTTAATTTCTGAGAAACCCGACTACACCAACAGTTCCAACAAATACGCCCTACACTTGATTTAGTCAAACTAACACCAGCGCTGATAAAACTGTATGCAAAGATATTGCCTTACAGAGAGAGAGAGGGGACTGGAAAGATCAAATAACATGGTTACATACTGTGCTATGTTATTTGATAGATCCAGCTAGTCCCAGAAGCACAGTTCTACAAATACCACTTATATCCACCTGGCAAGATAATATTGGGTTTCTAGTTGGAGTTATGAAATGTATCACCTTGCAAATATGTGGAAACAGCACAAACAAAAAGATGAGACATCTATTACCACGAACCCACACAGCAGAAAATATTACTGCTCCCACACAATATTAAAGCATATATGGCATGTGTGTGCATACTGAATATACTCATACATGAACACAAAGTCACATATGTAATAACACCTGCAGCTACTCACGTCAGTTTGCCTCTTCTAAGCATCTCTGTCACTCACTTTGGGCTTTTATCCTTTTGCTCAGTCAAGTACCCAGTGACAAATACAGCAGCACAGCTTGCTGTTCAGAGAGAACAGTACTTGCTAGTGATCCCCTTTCAGGCCCTATGACAGACAAGGACAAGGACATCGACCAAAATAAAAGAAGTCACGGGGAGATTTCCCAAGATGCCAAGAACACCGGTCATCTTAGCTGATACTGAATGGTACATACAAACCCCTGAGTCTAAAGGTTTAATTTAAAACTCAGATGGTTCCACTGAAACCTACCCTGGTAATTTCAGTTAAGACAAAGTGAGACTCCAATCTGAAGTTTAATTTGGTGTTCAGAGATTATTCGGACAAACCTAGAGTGACTGCCTCACACCGCTCTCTGGAAACACTGATCTTCTCTCCAAATCCGAAGAAGGGGGAAGAGAGGATCAAGTGAGAATGATCCTAGATAACTGAGGGAAGAGATGGCAGGCTATTTTCTGATATCTTATTCAAATGTAACCTGCGATTTTTACTAAATGCATGTTTACAGTGATTAGAACTTAGGCACCAACTGATAAATCCCTGAAGCTGATAAGCCGCATAATAATCTTGCAATGTACCAGGCTGATTAGGCCACCTGAGGCAAAATAATTAAGTAAAGCAAAATCAAAGCATGAAGTGTTTGCCAAAAACAGTAAAACCTTTCACCATATGTAGTTAGCTTCAAATATCTGAACACTTTGCTGTCTGCGGTCTGTTAAATCTCAGAAAGAACACTGAGCTACATGTCTTCAACTGACCTGCATGACAGACCCCTGTCTGGACTGCAAGAGACCACCCACCAGCCTTACAGTCATCCTGCCATCATTCTTCAACACATGCTGCCATACATTGTCCTTTCATTGCAGCACCATTAAAACTGAAAAAGTTATTGTTAGAATTGTATGTAGCTTTATCATGTATATCTAGTATTCATTATTAATTGAATTTGAAATCTGTTCCTAATGATATATATTTGGTTTCATTATTGGTAATTTAATCACAAAATAATCTATTTCTTCTTTTATTATTATCAAAGATCGCAATTTGTATATATATCAAATTTATCTTCTCTCTCTGTTCATTATGTACAAATTATAATAATAATAATTGTAAATAAATTACCCTACATCTGAAAGAAGTGTCCTGATGGTTTTGAGGTCAAATTGTTTTATTTCAGACTATAAACACCTTCGGAAAACATGATAGTAATCTTAGAGTTTGAACAAAACAAAGGTCCAATTTGTGATGAGCGTTTTTCAACCCAGTAGACTACAATGTGTACTAAAAACTAAGCCTTCAATTAGAAGGGTGCAGAGGAGTATGTTTCTAAATTCACAATGGTCTCTGTGCCAACCACCCAGTGACAGTCAAAGATTTGAAGGCATCATTGGAACTGGCTAACATCTGTGTTAATGAGCCAACAGTAGGTAAAACATTGAACAAGCAGGGTGTCTATGTATGGCCGGACACCAAAAAGGAAGAAGCTGCTTAATAAAAAGAAAATTGCTGCAGACCTGAAGTTCATCAAAGAGCATATGGGCACTCTACAGCAGTATTGGCAAAATGTTTTGTGGACTCATGAAACTGTATTGAACTATTTGAAGATATATCTTTTAAAACAATTCTTTACGATAATATGAGTATGTCTGTACGTCAGCTGAAATTAGAAGAAGAAGTTGGGTGATGCTACAGGACAACGACCCAAACACACAACAGAATGGCTTCAGAAAAACAAAATCTGCCTTTTAGAGTGGACAAGTCAGAGCCCAGACCTCAACTCAACAGAAATACAGTACTGTGGAACAACCGGAAGAGAGCCACATGTATAAGACGTCCAGAGAATATGACGGAAGAAAACCAGTTCTGCAGGAAGAATGCACTAAAATTCCTCGGGAACGATGTGCAGGTCTGATCCACAGCTACAGGAAGGGCCTGGTTGAGGTTATTGTTGCCAAGTGGGGGGTCAGCCAGTTATTAATTCCAAGGGTTCACTTACTTATTCCACTATAGCTATGAGGGTGTTATGGTTGTTCTCAATACAAACATGAAAGATCAGATTTTTTTGTGTGTGTTTTTATTTTATTTTTTTACATTTTATACTCTTGACTTAGATGAAGATCAGATTCTTGCTTGCCACTGTATAATCAATGAATATTCGATATATTAATATCAATTAATATATAGCTCAACCTTTAGCACGGTTTTTGTTCCACAGTAAGTGTTAACAGAGACCTTTGACCCTCATGTACGAAAAATATACTTTTGTAAATTTACTTTCGAACAGTTATTGAACAAATTTGGTTGTTAATGTTTTAAAGCTTAAGATGCACTGCATTTTTGTTTTAAGGCAAACCTTTCACTTACATTGTTAAGTTGCAACAACAAGTTATGTTTTACAGGTTACCACAGCTAAATTGCAGCCTTTAATGATGTCAAAAACAGGTGATGATATTGTTACAGTCTTTAGACCATGTTAATGGACGGTGCCTCTTTTCTTAGGATAAAAGCAAGAATAAAGACAAATGGATCGATATATAGCACCACATCAGTCTATATTTTGCTCAGTATCCGGGCCCGGGGAACATTTCATAAAGGCCATAGGGTCGGCCTATCACCGAGCTAAATGCCAATGTAATTATTAGTGTCTGGAGATAGTGGAAAGGGAAGCACATCCTGCGGCAGTACACCATATTTAATTAATAAATGTCACTCTGTAGAGGGAGTGAGGGGAGTGTGTGAGAAAATAGAAAGGAGCAGGGAGGAGGGAGCCAGAGTGACAACAATACTGATCCTGACCTAAGTGCAACCACACCTTATGCATGTAAAAAAATGCATACAAACATAGGGGACTAGAATTATACTTTATAAATGAAACATGTGACAACAAGAATGCCAGGAAATGTAATGAAAATTGTTATAGGACTGTGTTCAAGACTGTGTCTTGAATTATACAATCTCCAGCCCTGATTAGCATACATTACAACATTTCAGTTCCATGTTCTCACGTTAAATGTTGTCCTTCCACCACAGGGAAAACTTAGGGTGTGAAAGTAGGGTTGGAGGCCACGATTTCCATCTTACAACTGGAACTAAGTGTTGGCGTCTACAGTCATGTGCAAAAGTTAGTAAGCCCTCTTTTTATTTTATGCATTGTGTGCGTGTGTGTGTGTGTGTCTACAAAGAATAATAATCACCTAATCGTGGTGAGTCAAATGCAAATACAAAACAACCCAAGACAAACAACAACATATTTTTTTTTTTACAATGCCGTTATTTATTTTTAACAAATAATAACAAAAACAGAAAAAAACAGGGCAATACCAAGTACCCCCTTGTTGCTTCCATGGCATTTAAGGGGATATGCTGCAGCCAGGTGCTGCTAATCATCAGCCCTTGATTAATTGATGTTAATTCACAATTAATTAGACAGTTTGCTGGTCTGGAGCATTCAGGTGTGAGAAACTGTCTTAAAGAAGCAGTGACACAGATTAAGACAGCATACTCTTCCCACTTACATCTTCCCAGGATTGGACACCCCAGCCCATTCACCCCAAGGCTAAACAGACTGCTCAGAGAAACACAAAAAACCCAAATGCTAAATTTTAGGCCCTACAGGCGTCAATGAGCATTATAAATGTTGAAGTCCATGACAGCATAATTAGAAGAAGACTGAACAAGTGCAGCTTGTTTGGAAAGGTTGCCAGGAGAAAGCCTCTTGTCTCTAAAATGAACATTAAAGCACGAATGAGGTTCGCAAAACAGCATTTGAACAAGCCACAACACTTCTGGAACAATGTCAGATGACAGATGAGAACAAACTGGGGTCTTTTGGCCTTAATGCCAAACTCCATGTTTGGGCTGACCAAACATAATATTTTAGCAGAAACCCCTCATATCCACGGGCAAGCACAGCAGTGGAGGGGTGATGATTTGAGCTTGTTTTGCAGCCACAGGACCTGGACACCTTGCAGTCATTGAGTCGACTATGAACTCCTCTATAGCACAGTATTCTAGAGGCTAACGTGAGTCCAACTGTCCGACAGCTAAAGGTTGGTCTAAATTGGGTCAGGGAACAGGACAATGATCCATAGCACTGTAGTAAATCTATATCAGAGCGGCTAAAAAACAAAAGAATTCAAGTTTTGAAACGGCCTAGTCAAAGTCCAGACCCAATGGACCCAATTGAAATAAAATGGTGGGACTTTGAGAGATTAGTGCATAAGGGAAAGCCCAAGAATCTCAATGAACTGAAGCAATATCGTACAAATGAATGGGTCTCCTATTCATTGATGCAAGAGATTGTTGAAGCCTGACAGAAAACGCTTACTTCGAGTTAGCAAAGCTAAAGGTAGATCTACCAGCTACTGAATTATGGTGGGTACTTAGTAATGCCCATTTTGGCCTGATGAGTTTTTTCAATGTTTTTACATAGAAAAGAATTTAAAGGAGGTACTAACTTTTGCAAGTTAATGTATAATATTTGCTTATATTATGCTTATAAAATTTTGCTACCTTGAACCAAGTAATTGTATTAAAATAAACCCTATACCTTAATAATGTTAATAATTTAATATTCTAGGAATCTGAGAAACTTGACAGTTGTTTGCCGGTTTGAGTGTGTACAAACATAACATTCCAGCAATATATCTTGGCTGCAAACATCTTGCTGCTATTTGCAGTACAAATAATTTATGTTTACATGCAGATATAAAATTGTATCAAGTTGTCATTATGTTCCCTCCCAAACATTATCAGTCTGATGCAAAATGGTACACCCTGTGTCCTAGAACACAGTATACTGTGTGATTTATATTTAAATACTACTCATTCAATAATAAATCTGGTTGCACCCTGATTATGTCATCACTGTCATTACACTGTTATCAGTGCAATGATTCCTCGTTGATGTTGCTATTCAATGTGTATTTGGCAAGTTGGAAATTGTCCATAAAAATTTATCAGTGCCTGGGTAACACACTGCATGGCCAAATAAGAAAAAGACACCACCTAAATTTCACCAATATAATAGGTAACACCAGTCCATTTGATAATTACTGTAATAATACATTAATTAATATTTCAGCAATCTACACATCTTCCCTCGTGACATGGGCATATTCCAAGATGACAATGCCAGAATTCATTGGGCTCAAATTATAAAAGAGGGGTTCAGGGAGCATAAGGCATTGTATTCACACATGGATTGGCCAATGCAGAGTCCAGACCTTAAGCCTATTGAAAATCATTGGGAAGTGCTGGAGACTACGCATGGATCCGATCCCTTCATCAATACACAATCTTGGCGAGAAATTAATGCAACTCTCGATGGAAGGCAGTGTGATGACATTGCATCTTATCGAAACAATGGTGAATGGGTGCTGCAATGAAAGGAAAAGGTGGGCCAATAAATACTGGAGCGTGTGACTTTTTTTTTTTGACCAGGCGGTGTGTCATCAGTGACAACATATGCGTTTCCTTACAACATCAGTTAATAGAAATTACAGCAATAAGTATGTAATAGTTAAAAGGAACACATAGAACATGATAATGATCTTTGACATAACATGTGTACGAGATTAACATGTACTTTGAAACCACAATCTTCTGAAACCTTAACCAACTTCATTGATTAGGAAGCACTTCATAATCAATGAGGGGCAAGTGTAGCCTGTCTCATCAATGCAGTGGGAATTCTACAGATAAACTAGACTTTTCTTGTGTCCTATGCAAGTGGCAGATCTAGAACACTGTGCAATACGTTGAAAAAAATCTGCAGACAAAAATGTCTCCTCATAGCATTTTGTCTGTTCCTGTCAGCAAAAACTTCTTTTATCTGAACTCGGTGACGTCTAACGACCCAGCTTTACTGAAATAAATTCAGAGAGGTGCACACTCATGCCACTGCTGTTCAGTAACAGAAGTCTGAGTCCCATCTTACTTTGGTGAAGGTTAGAGGGGTCAGGTGTCCTGTCTCTTTGCTTTTCCTGCTGTCAGGGAGTATGCACACAACAGGCAGCTTGTCACACAGGACACAAGCTTCCATGCTGCCCCCATGCTTCCTTTTCACTTCGTGCCCCCCTCAATCAAAACCCCTTATCTTGGAGTGCTTCTTGAGTCATGACTACACCTGGGACCCTCTCGCCTCAGTACCATTTCTGTCATTGGATCAGCTGCCGACTCTAGCCCCGTATCCCCTGTCTTTTGTTCTCTGCCCACGTATTAACTCTAAACTGCCTGGAGAACAGAAAAAGAGTTGAGGCAGCTATGAAAAAAGAAAACAGATCAAGGTCCCAGAGAGCTGCAAAAAAGAAGATGTCTAAATGTTTCTTATGCAACCATTTCTATCCCTCTAACACATTTCTTCTGAAGGCGACACTCCTCGGCACACAGAAGTGGGTATTCTTGTTTGGAAACAATAGCAGGCGTGCTTCTGAGGCAACTGTTAAGCTATTGCAAAGCAGATGCTTTTTTCTCTCGCCAATCAATTTAACACCTACACCTCCCCTCTCTTCCTTCAAGCCGGCTTTGGCTCATCAGTTTTAAATGGCACAATGCATTCTTACATTGTTCTTTTGACTTACTCAGAGGACAAAAAAAAGTCTCTGCTGAAGTAGCAGCCCTATCAAGATTTAATCACCAATAGGTTAGGTCAGCACAGACAAAAATCAAAATGCACTGCACAACAGCATATTACGAAAGCAATAACACAATGGTGCATAATGTAAAGATCCTCTGGTTTCCGTCACTGCTTTAGAAGCAATTATATTTCAGAGAGTCTGTAAAAACATGATGAAGATTTGAAAAACATTTTTCCCCTCCACTATACAGAATTGCAAAGGAAAAAGCTATCTGTGTCTGACTCTTATCCCTGGCTTCTCCAGAGCCTGGATGAGCCTGAGCCAGCAAATGTCAGTCGGATAAAGACCAAGCCTGACAGACAGACACAGGAGTTTTGTCATTCCGTGTGTCATCCCTTTGCTAGCAAGCCCAATCTTTGCCGGTCTCAAAAGCCCTGAGATGATAGGGGAATGAAACATTCTCAGGGTGAACGTCAGGTTGTGTAACTCTTCCAAGTGCCACAATAGCTGAAATGTTGAGGACATGCACTGTTCTGGTGCCCCCATGCCCCTGAGAGCTTTCATTATTGTCTTACGTGCTGTGTGGTAGGGTCACCATGGAAACACCACACACATCAATTGTTTCCCAACTAAGGATATGAGGTTGTTCAACAAGATGTTCGTCCAGGAGTTAGTGTGGGGTCAGAGGATATTTGATGTGAGCTGATAGAGAAAATACTGAATGTGCAGAAAACAAATGCAGCTTTGGTTTTATTATGGAGTGGAAACATTATGTGACAATATAAGCACACTATGCTAATGTTATACCAAATTCTGTTATCCAATTTAATGATTTCAAGTAACGGTGTAATTAAAACTAAAAAAAAGGAAATTTAGTTTTAAAACGACATTGTTTGATTTAATAGGTAAGAGTGAAGCACAGTTCACTAAACTAAATCATAGTTTAGTGTGATTTTGCATGCATTTGCAAAAAGACAATATAGTTTATATTTTGAAACTTATTTAAAAACAAAACAAATATTCATTGTATTTTTCTTATAATCGTGGCTATTCTCATTATGTCTCCTGGTTCCATGTGCACAGCTTAAATGGCTTATCCTAGGGAGGACTCAGGTGTTTACATTTGTTTGGAATTAGGTAATATTTCAAATGAATTATGTCAAATCTAAGGTTATTTGGTTTCCTGGATATAGGCTGTTTTGCTAGACTTGCCTTTCTCAAACCACTACTACAAAGGTACAAAGGTAGCGAGTTACCATGGCACAAAGTCAAAACAGTAGATGAAAAACAAATATTACTGAAAAATACCAGAATAGTCTTTTTAAGTGACAAGGTAGGATTTTCAAACAACAGTTGGCATTTTCTGCAACAGTCCTTCAATTACTCATTACTGTACACTATTTTAGTGTACTAAAATAGTGTAGACAATGTAGTAATATACTATATATTATTTTTAACAGTCCACCATTTCACAAACTGTATTTTGTGCTGAAATCCAATCAAGGCTGTCATTATTTAGATTTTTTTATTTTAAAACAGCAACAAATGTTTGTGTTTGCTGCTGTATTACAACAACCACCCATAACAACATGTATCGCAGTAATAAACTCTAAACACTAAAGTCTAAAAATGACTTTAATATTGTGATGCTGACTTTAACTATAACAACCAAACCAACTGCAGTGAAAAAATGCATGTACATAAAATAAGCGGATTATCTACTTTTGTCATTATCATAACTTAAAAATAATCCCTTTAAAATGTTCTCCTAAATATTAGGGGAATATATAAAGACTGATCCTGCCGCTAAAACGTGTTGTGTCGTGACACAGTATAAGATCACTGATCAATGCATTCACCTGGGAAACACTAAGATTATCTAACAGGAAACCAGTGTCTATTCTCTCTGGACGTTGCTCTTTGCACAGTGTGTATCCTGTTCTGAGGAGCTGCAGTTACACGGGTGCAACATCAATAGTATTTGTCAAGTGGTTAAAGCTGATAAGAATACAAATGATTGCCTTGAGCTCGCTTTCAGGCTGGAACGTCAAAGGAGATTGTAATTTTCGGCGATGGAGTAAAAGTGGTATAAACTTCTGTAAAGTCAGACTTTTATAAAGTCTGACATTGTGTGCATTTTTTTTTATACACAACACTGTTTCTTGTTACTATTAATTTTCATATTATTTCTCATTTTGTCAAACTGTGTAAATAAGAATTAAGTAAACAAAACTGTGACATGAACAGATCCTGTAAGCTCATACAGATAGACAAGGCGCCTCTTGACTTAAGAAAACTCTGTCAGGACTTGTTGAGGCAGCACAAAAAGATGCCTCTTCACTTTGCCCCTTCCCTCTCTTGCCTTTGACCTCCCGCTGGTTCCATTACCTGCACCACCCGCACGACCTCGAGCGCATCCAATCTCAACGGTTACATAACAAAAGACGAGTGCCGAGTAGATGCCGATTAGAGGTGCAGCACGAGAGGGCAAGGCAAGAGATTGAGGAGTGTCAGGTGCGAAGCCCAAAACAAATAAAAACAGTCTTTCACAGTTACCACCTAAATCACTCGTCGTATCCCTCCTCCTCCACCTTCCCTCACTGTCCTATCTCAAAAGAACATGACACATTACAGCATTTTTTAGCAGGTCAGTTTTCTCTCCCTCGGCTCTACAAACCACATATCACTCCACCTCTCGTTTCAGACTGTCATTTCACATTATATAACTTGAAAGTACTCTGGGAAGCAAAAATATGACGTGTTCAATGGGAGGTGATGAATGAATAGGGGGAATGCACAGACAACCCGCTTTTTTTTTCCCCCCATTAGCCCTCAGCTAGGCTCATATACCCAGAAGGCTTTTAAGACAGGACTATAATCTTGAATCCTGAATACAGAAACAGATATGCAAAACCCATTTATGGCTGCCAGTGTTTACTACCACCATTCTCTTCGCCTTCACACACACCTCATTTCAACATCTAAGCTACAGAGATGATTCAGTGTAAGCTGTGTATAATATGCCTTATCTACTGTATAATCAACAAGCAAACACAGTGTGGAATGGCAAGCCCGTGCATGCACTGTAGGGAAACATTATGGCCTACATCCACGCAGTCAGTTGAGTAAGACTGGAATCCTAAGTACAGCTTAGGTCTGCAGATATTAAACCTCACAGTTACTCTCAGTGATGCAAGAGCATTCGTTGCTTCAAATAAGGCATTTCAGAAAGTTAAATATAGGCAGTAAAACATAACTCCCTCCAGACCCAAGACTCTCCTTAGAACCCACACATTAAATCTTAGAATCACTGCAAGCTTACAAAACCTCCCTACAAATGCATCAAAAGAAATTCTTGCAGGCAGATGAGAAATGTTCATTTCTGAACAGGAGGGATCTCTCTCTCTCTTTTTTTTTTTTCTTTTTTTTTTTTAAAGAGAGTGAGGCAGGAAAACAGCACCAGAGGCCTCAGTCCATGACAAAACAAAGAGATTAAATGACCTGTGAATGTGACTTTCCATTTTTCCATTAGCTCCCATTCAACCTAGAGGCCTGCTGCCCCCATCTGGAGGCTGACGAGACATCATCAAGCAAGACTTCATCTAATGCCTGCCTTGTTATTCATGTGGTAGTGATTTGAATAATAATTCCACAGTGTTGTGTGCTGATTAAACGTGCAGCAATTACTATCAGGGTGATATCTATATGCTGCACTGTATAAAAAGCCTAGACATGGATCCGATATGTATCCAATCCCCACCACCTCTCGACTAATATCTAACAGTCAGCTAACATCTTTAGTCTTGCCTTTGAGATAAAAATACAACAGAAATCTGCCCCGCTCACATGCAGAAACAGAACGCAAAAATGCCGAGCCCCCTCTGAAGTGAGATTTCAGCGTTGGCTGGGGCCAAATGTCAACCAGCTCAAACATATGGTGTGAAGAGCTGAGCCGAGTGGCTGACCTTGGTGGGTAGTGAGTAAGGTGGGAGAGCAGCGCCAGGCACTGGGTGTTTGTTTTTTTTGTGTATGGCAGATGTTGTGAACATCAAGAGAGCTCAGTGTTGTTGCAAAGACAGAGAGGTGAAGTCACGTCAGGTCTGTCTGCTTTGCAGGTGCTTTCTGGTTCTGTCAATTCCCCACTAAGATGGAAAAATGGCCGACATGGTTGGATACCATGTGTAAGGTTTTTAGTGTTTGTAACAGTGAGTGTAATTGTTATTTCTGTTGCCACTTAATCAAATCATATTTTTGACTCATTGTTTAATGTGTAAAATTAATAATATTTTATTCTGTCTTGAGTGAACATGGTTTCTGTACATGATTTAGACTACTTCTTACTAAAAAATTTTATGAACCATTAATTTGTTTTTGTTTGTTATTTAATGATTAACTATTCAATTAATTATGGTCTGTAAAATGCCAGAAAATTGTTAAAATGCCATTACAATTTCTTAGAGACCAGGGTGGCATTTTCTAATTACTTATTTTCTCTGTACAACAATGGGCAAAAACTTCAAGATATTCAAATTAATGGGGAAAAGTTCAAATTCTCATCGAGAATTCAAGAAAATTTCTTGTTTTGCATTTCAAATGCTTATTAGAGTCTCTGTTGTTCACTGACAATAAATCAACCAACTGCGTCAGCACTAATTACTGTATTTTGTCTGTATTCATTGTTTTACTTTTGGTGACTTTTGATTTACAAAATAATAAAGAAAGATCAAAATGAATTCAACAATTACCTCGAGGACAGCATTAATTTGACATAAATATGAAAACTTGAAGATCTTTAACTTCATGGGCAACATTTCCTCTGCTGATGAAGACCATATGGTCTGATCTGAATCTCCAAAGCAAAAATATATTTAGTATGAATATTTCCCCTACTGGTTCTTTACCTTTACAAGACTTCTTTACAGTATAGACACCAAACAGTTCATTACAATGCAATTTATAAGCTTCTACTTTTCTCTCTACCCATGCACCACCACCTCCCAACTACACTACACAAGCTACAATGTCTTCATTTCTCTCATTACCAATAAGTGCCAGCTATTCTACTGTACATAGGAACCCCTTGGGTATAGCTTATATTCTTAAACAGTGAAATGAGAAAGGCTTCCATTAGCAAGCTGTTGTGATAATTTGCCAGTCTTTCTACAGCAATGTTTTAAATCTACGCACTTAAATTCTCCCTAACTTTGCTCTATTTTTTATCACTATCGAGAAGTGCTTGAACACCAAACGCTGACTTTTTAAATCAGGGGATTCCTTGCATCCTCCTATTTAAAAAAAAGGCAAAACATACTGTATACTCTCTTTGTTAATGCAAAACTGAGTGAGGGGCTTTGACGGGAGGCAAGCGGGTAGGCAATTTCCTGCAGCTCTGTTCACCAACACACAGTCCGAGCTTGGTCACACGTCGGTGCTTCTGAAAATGCACTGTCCTGTGGTTAATGCAAAAAATAGAATAAAAAAAATAAAATGCTGCTTTAAACATACTTTAAAAGACGACAAGTCATTAAGACGTTCTTCTTGGATACTTGTGATTATGATGATTCTAAGTATGTATGTAAGAACTTGTATCTACGTTAACAGTGGTTTCTGCAGGAATGGAGAGCTATAACATAATGATAAAATACTGCAGGAGGACCACTTCAGAATATCCCTTTTCCTTCCCGAGTGGAGTGCCTCCTTTGATCATCAAATTGTTCTCCTGAAAATCCTCTCTGTTCTTGAATTATCTGGGCCGCTGAAGTGGAAAGTGAATTTTCTGTGGAGGCCAAAGCTTCTTAAGAGAAAGGAAAAAGAAGAGGGGAAACTAATGAAAAGGTGTGAAAATGACACAAATTGAATAAGTGTGCGAAAGATTTATCTATATGGCCCTGTCCCTGTGTGTAACAGATGAAAAGAAATCAAGAAGGAAATCACTTCCTGCCTTTGTTTTTAGTTCACATACAGTTGTGTATAAACAAAAACAGTATGATGAACGATATTAATGGTAAGAGTATGTACTGGCTGTTTAGCAGGATAGTTATGAACAAAGAGGTGATAACAAAGGACAGACAGGAATTAATTTAAATTCATCCAAATCCCACCAATCCACAGAATTAACTTCTTATATGGCACAACTGTTGCTGCCCTTGGAGCTTGATTAAGGTGCTAACACGGGGCCACTTGTCAGTCCTAACGTAAATTGCCTGTTAACTGGTGTCAATGGCACCCTGTTTAATTTGCCCAGCTTGATCACCGTTTGTTGTGGTTGCAGTTAAGTACACGTTTTCATGCATATTCAAACTGATTCGTCCTCTTCAGGTGCAGCTGAATTCATTAGGAGAGCCTCCCTGTTAACCAGCAGCAATAACAAATGAGCACTGATTGTTTTTTTTCTCCCCTGTATCTATGAGTGTTTTTATGTTGGTTACAGTTTCAGTGGTTTTACCAAAGATTACTAATCCAATGCAACATCCCCAATATTAACATTTACAGAGCAGAGGACATTTCTACTCTGTTACAATAAACCTACACTGTAAACTTGAATTTGTGCATTCATTGCATACATTTTAACATCCCTGTAAACACATTCTCAGCTACGTGACAACCTACTCACAAGCTGAACTTATCCTGTCTTGCAGCAGGAGAGGTTTTTTTATTCTTTTGTACGTGTATGTGTGTGATTGCACATACCAATTGCCATTTATAGCAGAAAGGGGAACGAGGAGGGGAAGAGGAAAGATTGAGCTCTAGCCATTTTGTTTACAGCCACAGATTTTGATATATCTGCTGCCTGGTAAGCGGGAGACTCAACAAGTTTAAAGTGAAACAGACAGCCGCATTCTCACACATTGCAGCTTGAGGGGGAAAAAAAAAAATCGCTGTTGGAAAACTGTGCTCATCCTGTTCAAAATTCAAACAAATGTGGAAGGGACCCTGTTGTACAAGCGGAAAAAACAGAAAACCCAGGAAGAGACAGCCAGCCTGAGCAAGATGCAAAAAATGACATAGGAGGCAGATGAAGCTGTATTGAATCAGCTCCTTCGCAAAATATAAAAAAAATTCACTATATGGCAAACAAAGCATTTACATTATGTGCAGACAAATAAGGTTTATTCTTGGATGCTGGTGGCATGCTGGAGATTTTGAGTTTTACCAACATACACTGTACCGACGCTGTAAATACTGCATGCTCCAATGCAACAAATATGCTTTAATGCGCAAATGAAATTAGCTCCCCCCTAAAGTATACCGTCTGCTCTCTCTTGAGTAACAGCTGCTTAAAACTACAGGAAATCAAAGTCCTTGTAAAGAACTATTTATTTTCTTTTTTCTTTTGACTGCCTGTAATGGTAGGAATCTACTGTAAGTAATTCCTGTCGCACTTACACAAGATTGTTTAATTTTGTTAGATTAATCATTTCTCATAATACAGTAATCATGCTCACTGTGTTCCAATAATTGTATCTACTGATGTAAAGTCTTTAATGTAAAATACAATATTAGAACTAACAATTATCTGTATGACTAAAAGTCTTATTTAGACTTACTTAACTTACCCCTGCTTCATTCTCAGAAAGAACCCGCTCCTCATCATGGACAAGTGCCACTTTAGCCTGGACTTCATCCACTGTTATACTGTGTTAAACAAGAGAAACAATATGTGCAGATGAGAACAGTGTGAATTTATTGGGGTCATTTGGTACAATCACTAAAAAACTCCACTCAAATTCACAAACACTGTTTGTCAGTTTCAGTTTCATCACCTCGGGTTCAATAACAAATTGTGATTAGTGTATTTGCATTTTCATGGTTTAAAGCACATATTTCAGGACAGACATAAACATTTCTCTTTTATTATTAATGTACTGTGCTGAATCCATCATGTTTTACCGAACACGTTGATGCCTTTCACGACTGCAGCTGACAACAACAATCTATTTACATGAAATGTATACCCAAGCACCCAAGAGCTGAATTCAACAGTACAACCTTTTCGAAAAAGGAAAAAACCCTCTGCAAAAATATTTGCATTACCATATTTCACCTTCATACCCTAAACACAACAGCACAAGCTGTTGGAGGTATCTGACTTATCAATGAACTAGTCTGTACTTCTGTGTTTCTCTGAAGAAGAACAGAAGAAAATAGCAGCACTCGCTAACTCACTGTATATTGAACTGGAAACAACCTTGGCTGGTTTCTCAACTGCTATGACTGTGTGTTGAACATTTTTATTTTTGGGTGAGCTCATTCCTTAGGTGAGTTTGGGCTTGTTTGACACTGCATTGACACAGATTCTCTGTTCTTTTAGCCTGTCTCCCTTTGTGTAGCAGCACAAAACAACGTAACACGCAGCACAATCAAAACCACACACCACCTCTTATCCTAGAACACTGAAATCTTTTCTTCAGCCATTCCTCCCTGCTGCTGTCTTTCTTCTAGAGGTACCACCTAAACTAACACTACTGAGCTGAGATAATGACAGCATAGCCAAGATCAATCCCAGGAGTCCATCAAAAGCGGAAGTGCAGGTAAACATACAAAGCAAATAGCTTGTTCCACTACAGAGGATCAATGCTCAGAGTAAGTGCTGGAGAAAAACAATGGCTCTCTTCATTGTCACACTGAAAAGAGGCTGCAGAGCAGCGGCTCTGAAAACTGGCTATAGCTCCAACCACATTTGGGCATTTATGCCCATATAAACCATGGCATCATAAGAGCAGGTGGTTTGCAATGTACACCTACAGTAGGTTTGACTGAGTGAGACAGTAATAAACATTAGGGAACTCACTCTCTCGTACATACCCTGATAAATCCTGACAGAGGGGAGGGGATAAAAAGCACAACCTGTTCGTGGGCCTTTGGGAGGCTCCATCATGGTTCATTTCCTGAAGCAGTTGGTAGACTCTATTTATAGGCCAGCATACTGGTACTAGTTAATCCTGCACTGGGCTGCCAACTGCCTGCCAGCTGGCACAGTGGGTTGCACTTGTGCGTGATGCTTGGGAAGGTTCAGGATGAAGTCCACAGTCTACCTCATTCAGTGGCCAATATGTGATGGAGAATGTTTCCCCCATAGTGCAAAACAAAACGTCCAGACTGAAACACGACTAACTACTTACTGTAGATGTTATAACATCACATTTCTATAGCTGATATTTGAATTAAAATAACATAATGCTGCTAATTAGCACCATGTGAGCTTCTGATATATTTTTTTATGTATTTCAGAGTTGATTCAAAAGTTCATGGTAAAACTGTTGCCATTTTCGTCATGAAGCAGTCGTTGGTGGCTAAATGGACACAAAAATGAGACTAGTTCACAATCTAAATGGGAGAACAATTATCTTTGAATCTGCATTAAACATAATTAGCAATTCCAATCAAGTGGATTAAGAACGGGGTAGTGTTTTGCTAAGTGTCATTAGGGACAAAGCCAAGAGCTTTTTTCTACAAGATAAAGAGTCTGCAATGTGCATGCTAATCCAGTTCAAAGTCAGCAAATTGCCTGCCAGTGTGCAAACATGAGGTGTGCTGGTGGCTTTCGACTTTGTATTTATCATTTAGCGGCAACTAAATGAGGCTTGACACTCAGGCATGTGAGTTGCAGAGCCTTACAGGAAAAAATGGCATCCATATGAATGGGATGAAGCATACATACACAAAGCCTTCACCCCCGGCTTTATTCACATGGGCATCAATACATGTCCTGCCTCCAGATAGCCAGCTCACCAAATCCCACTGACTGACAGACTGAAACAATGGCTGTATAAAAATAAGCGACACTTGCAGATATTTCAGCTTAGTAATGTGTTTGTTTAAGCGCGGCCTGTGGAGAGATGCCACTTGGGATGCAGGGATACAGTGAATGGATGGAGGCAGGGCAGGGATTGTGGGGGTGCAGAAGGGCTGAATAATTGTACACATCCAGGCACAGGAATGCATAAGTGGGCACACACCGCTCCCTGGAAAATCGCTGCACAAGCACTTCATCCTCAATGCAGCCATATGTTTTATAGCGCTTTCAGTTTACTGTGCCCAGCCCTGCTTCCTTTCCGGGAGAATATGCTCAGTTAGCTTAAGCGGTATTGATTTTTTTTTTTTTCCCCCAGTCGTGGTGTGGGAAGGTGAAGAACGTGAGGGTGGGGATAGCAGTGGAGAAAAAGTATGAAGGGGAAAGGCTCACTGGATATCATGCGCTTGCTTTTTCTGCAAGCCACCAGCAAATATAGGCATCTTGCTGGAAAGCAAAATGGATGCCATTCTCGTTAAAGCTGGCAGAGGTTAAACACTGCTCATGGCAGCAAGTTAGTCAGCTTGGGTGGCTCAGGGGAGGATGAGGGATTGTGCAGGGAGGCAACAAGTGGGTCCCGTTGGGACTTGAATTAAACAATGCAAATAAAGCAACAAATTATTTTTGAAGTTTGCTGAAGGACAAGTAGATCGTAGGATAGGAGTTTCAGGGAATGAGACGTGGCCTCCAAATTCAGACTGATGAGACCTCATCTCATGAGTGTAGTACGTATAAATACTGATGAATGAGGTACTCAAATTTGTAATACAACAAGCACAGTGTTCACTAAAGAACGGAATACCAGCCCTAAAGCAGAGGTGGTTTTCATTTTTTGATAAATTTTCTGTAATAAGTGAGTTAATTCATTAAAAGTGTATACCTCAAAGACTTCTTGCAAGAAATTTTAGAGACTCTAAGATCCTTGAATGGCACTGAAATGTTAAGCCAAATTTAAAACCTTGAACCGTGTTGCTCTTTTCACACACCAGTCTTTATGCCCACTGTGGTACATTTTTTACAATGGCACAGCAGGAGGAGAACAGGCCAAACCGGGAGCAAACACGCTTTAAGTATCTGATTTCACAGCAATCTTAATACTGTGACAGAAGCGTTTTCACCCTGGTAAGAGTAAAATATGGAGGGAGAAAATGTTTGAGTATTAAAATATAAGTGGTGGTTATCTAAAAACCTTTGCCAGCACTTTTTAAACTAGCCAAATGATTCATGTATATAAATTGTATTTGCATTTTAAGGAGCAGTTTGGAAGGATGTCACTGTTTCTATTTGAGCTTAGAACAAAACAGGAACATAAACCAGAGATTTTCCATTGTCAACAATAAAATGATCATGATGTTATTTACCTGCCATCTTTGTTACTGTCCAGTAACTGGAAAACACTGGATATCGTTCTGTTCTGATGTGTTGGACCTAAAGAGAAAAATCAAAAATGCATGTTGGATGCATCATCAACCAGTGTAATACACACTAATCCATCAGAACACAAACTGAGAGACAGGGATAGAGAAAAGGACAGAGCTGGAGCTGGATTTTAAAAAATTTGAGGAGATGGGGTGGGGGGAGGATGGAGGTTCTTTGGCAATCAGGCAATGAGTCAGTCACGCTGTGCAAGAACATTTGGTTTCCCTGTAGGGAAAAAAGCATGTCAGAGTCCAGAATGCAATCAGGAGGCCTTGTGCTGTAACGGCTTGTATGACAGCGATTTCCCTCTTCTCCATTCATATTCACAGGCAGATGAAAAGGAGACGCAAAAACTTCCTGAACCCCCCTTTCCAGCGGGCATGTGACCCCAACTGATTCATTTTGTGAATCGCATTCATTGGAGTGGGAGGGAAAGGAAATTCTCTTATTTTCGGCACTAAACATCTCCCACATCATCAGCAGAACAGAGAATGTAAAGGAGCAAACTGATTGGCCCCTCAGTCTGGGGAGAAACACTTTACATAATGCTAATTGCACATCCGTCGCAATTACCATTCCTTACTAATTACAGAAAAGCTAATTGTAAAACTAGCATTTTTTCTTCCCCCAATGTAAAGGAGCGTCTGTGTTGAGTGAGCTGCAATTCAGCCTTGCCAAAATGAACTATAAATCCATATTTATAAAGTGTTTTTTTGGTTTTTTTAGATTTAAGTTTAAAAAAAAAAAACACACAACATGACTGGAAGCAGCAAATGTCTATGAAGAAGCCAGATTCCTCACCCCCCGTTGTTGACTGTGTTCAACCGAGGGTAAAAAACAAGATTTGCTAATATTCTTCTGCAATACACACAGCATCTGTCATATTAGTGGCCCATTCTTTTGTTTGAACGGCGCTCTATTCCCAACCTAATGCCTGACATTCTCAACGCATCCTCAAGTCGCTCCGCCTTGCAAAAATGAGTGCACAAAGGAGGAAGAGAAATGGTCTCATCCCTCCCTCTACTGCAGAGCTGTAGCTATGAAAAACAACCATAAGGAGGATAGATGGAGAAGGGAGTAGAGGAAGGAAAGAGATGGAGTGGAGGCGGGGGCGATGTGGTAAAAGGTAAAAGGAAGAGTGGGGAAGAATGTTGAAAATAAGTGAGGAGAGAGTAGGAGGGTGAAAAAAAAGAGAAAGGAGGTTCAAGACATTGGCTCTTTAGGCCGATGGCACATATAGGGGGCTATGTTTACTAATGGACACCATCACTCATCCACCCATGTTGCCCTGGCGATAGCACAGCACACTCAAAATAAAGAGAGGCACAAAGAGAACAGAGAAAATGGAACATATCAGCAGGAGACTGCAGATCTATGCCTAGGCTACAGACCATGTTATCCACACTGAGCCTTCTTTGTTATTGTAGGCTCTGCACTCCAAGGCTAACAAAACACATTCTGCTTTCTTTTATACACCATAAGAAACATTTCTACACAGAAAATTACCTATTTCTGCAGAAAAAAAAAAATGTTTTGAAATGGAAATGGACCAAAAGGATGCAGGCATTGATCTTTTACTTTATTGAGAATAGGACACAATGTGAATGTAGAAGAATCCAAAATGCTGCTTTTGATGGTACTGTATGTGTTTCCATTTGTGACTTTCCAGGATATTTTTAGCATCTTAGAGCAAATATGACACAAATGTATCACAAATTTGACAAAATTAATAATTAATGTGCAATAAGGCAACCAAAACTTGAGAGTCAACTGCAAAAACAACAATATTTGAATTGCAAGAAGCAACCAAATTCATATTTTTACAGACCATGAACTTAATTATGTTTAAGAGCTGAAGTCTCATGTGTCATTGTTTTAACACAATCAATGCATTTGACAACAGCAGTTACAAATATCTGATGAAAAATGCCTTAAGTTGAGCCACGCACTGTCTAGGTGGTCTAAGGCATTGGGCTTAAATGGTGTCACAAGTCTGTGCTCTGACTGTTGCCAGGGACCTTTGTCCTTAGTTTTCATAATGTACTAAAAGAACTAGAAAAGGTGTCTCAGCCTGGGAGTAACTTAGATAACTTTCCAAGTTAGTAAGTTATATATCTGGTGAGTGGGAATATGTCCATATATTTTTTTTTTGATAATGTACAAATCTTTTTTCCTAAATAAATGCACTGGTTTGGTTTTAAACCTAAAATGTGTTTGACAGCAAACTTTTCACCAAGACAGTGTATAAAAAGTTTTTACATTGATTGTATAAAAGATACATGTAACCTTGCTACTGAATGTCTAAAGTATGTGCAAGCGCAAAATCCTGGATTTGTCACACGAGCAAAAATAAAAACAGCAAATGTGCATACCTTAGAAGAGGAGGTAGAGCTACTGGAGAAAGAATGAGTCGGACATTAAATTCACTAGCGCTGATGGGATGAGGGTATGCTGCATATTTACTAATAATGTGTCAAGTTATTAAGAAATAACAGTAATTCCTTACATGCTATTTGATTAATATTCTAAATTAATCACATACCTTCAATTTACTTCACTTTATTTATAAAGCACCAAATCACAAAGGTCATCTCAATGCACTTTACAGTGTTTAAGACCTCAATAAAAAATAACTGAATACAGAGTTTTATAGAAAACTCAACAACAGCACTTGAGTCGGTGAAGATCCTCACTTGAGCAAGCACTGGAGATAGTGGAGAGGATAAACTCCCTTTAATGGAAGAAACCTAGAGCAGAAAAAGGCTCAGGGTGGATGGCCATCAGCCTCGACCGGTTTGGGTGAGAGGAAAGAGGACAGACGAAAAAACAACAAGCAGCAATGGACATCTTGGCATCTCCCTATACTCAATTAATTATAGGCTGTTTATAACGGTGATCTTTTACTTTAGAATAATGCACCAGGTAGATATCATGAGAGGTAGAAGGGAGGTGCTTTACAAAACAGTGTGGTGGTGAAATCAGGTCAACCACTGGATTACTGATGAACTAGAGGAAACCCCCTTATACTGTGGATGAACTCCGAGGCCAAGTAGCTTTGCATTTTTGGAAGTACCATTTAAGACGGTAGCAGATGTTAAATACAGAATGTCTCTGCATGAGGGGATCATATCAAATAAACATCATTAGATAGGGAAGAAACCTCCATGTGAACCCAGACCTTATCATAGATGGCATTAAGATGGAATTCTGGAAAAGCGAGCACACATGATCAGTGTCCTCTTTAACTACCCGAAACAACAAAGACTTTGTTATTCCATTACAATTCAGTACAGATTTCCAAGTATGCTTTGAGAAATGTAACCATAATACATGCATATAATATATAACTATGTACACTGATTTTAAAACTCAAAGGTAAAGGAAGGGCAGCTATTAACACACAAGGATGTGCCACAAGATAGGTAAGCACTCCTACAGATGCTCAGTATTCATTTCAAATGATGGTCTGACCTATCACTTGGTCCCACAGAGAGTGTCGGACTGTGCAATCATATCTGCCAGGCGCCACTGGCAAGTAACACCACTCTGTTCTCCTAACCGTACTGGTTCTTTAAACTGACCTAACACAGGTACAACCCTCACCTAAGCAAAAACAATGCATTTAGCAGGTTCAGTTAGCCTCATATGTACATTGTATATCATAAGCTATGCTACTGTGGTTGGGCCCACTGGCTTGAGTGGCAGTTTATTCAGTTTAACAGGTAAGCCAGCTTAGTCGGATCCGTTGGCTATTCATGCAGTAAAAATTACTCGTCTCTGACAAAGTGATCATAAATCCTATACTTACCCAAGCATAGTGGATACATGACCTAGCCTTACTTGTTGTATTTGCACAGACTCAGGCCAAAATTGCTGTCCCAACTAGCTTGTTAGACATCTTCATCAGAGAGCCCACACAGTTGTCCAAACATAATTGCCATATACTGTACTTTTGCTAAGTTCGCCTATTGCCACCAATTAGTTCAGAATTAAATACTTAAGATGGCACAGGAACACATTTAGTTGAGAATGCGGGAAGATCATACAACACTTCTTCAGTGGTTAAATCCAATGTGACCAGTCACCGGCATGCTAACCAGCTAACCACTGGAGCTGGCTGTAATGGAGGCCCTACCACCATGAATTAACAGGGTCAAGCCAGATCTGCCAGCCAGAGGCCCATCTCCACAGGCAGGTCTTATGTTGCCAACCACACCCTCTTTTTCCTATCAGACTATTTCCCTGTGCCCTCCTATGGTCCTGTCAGCTCCACAACATAGACAACATCAATATCTGGTCTTAGATTAGTGCTACTTATCTCCTGACAGACTATATGCTGTTACTACATCTACTCTCTCTCATGCTTATAAATGTGATCTGTGCACAATCGAATACCTCAGACTGAGACCAGCTGTTAAATCTGTCCGATTACGATATTCACTCCATCGATTGGTGCATCACTGCTATCTACTAAAACAAACCTCACATTTTATCAATTCTCAAATTTTTCCTGTATGAATTTGTTACATGTAATGGGTGGGATACCCCAAAAATATGTCAACCTGCTGCTCACTCAAGTCAAATGGTCCCAGTTCCCCAAGTTCTGCAGCATTTTCTTTTACTGTACCAAACACTTGTGTGTGTCATAAGAAACTAATTTTCTTTAAAGTTACAAATAGCCTGGCCCTTTAAAACTTCGCAATAGCTGTGCTTGAAGCCCTGGAGACATGTTTGAGTGACAGCCACAGTAAAGGAAAAGACTTAAAATCTACTTTGCAGGCTCAGCTGCTTGTTCGTCTGGCTTTTCATTCCTATTTTGACAAGGGCTATTGACAAGGCAGAAATGGAATGACACAGTGCTCATAAAAAAAACAGTGTTTGTTGTGATGTTCCTATACTTAAGTGAGGTAACTCAGTATTTGTCCTCATAGGCACTCTGTTGTTCAAGGGTATTTTAAGGCAAATGTTTTATTGGTTCATCTTCAATAACAAACTTAATAAAGACTGCGACCTGTTCTAAAATGTTATAAATTCAGCCAAACATTTATTTATCTGAAAAAGGGACAAATAAAAGATTTTCAGTGTTTTCATTGACTAACTTAATTGTAAATTGGCCTTCAACGTACCACCATTCATGGTGATTCCAGAATTAGCAGATTCATTGGTAACAGGTAAAGATATCATTATTGTGTATAAATCATTTTTTTTTAAATACAGTATCGACCAAAGGCTTTGTTTTTGCAAGCAAAGATGGGTTATGGCTTACCACTTTGTGTCAAACTCTGTGAGAGAGATATTATTTTATCTTTCACCATCTACAGTACAGATTTAGGGACTCCAGAGAAACCTCAGAGGAAACCACTGTAATATGAGCGTGACTTTGCAGAACTGTATTAGAAACGTCCATGCTACCATGATGAACACAGCCTCATGAGGAGGCTTCAGGAGTACTTCAGAAAACTGTTGTGACTTAAAACAGACTAGTGCTGCATCCACAAATGCAGCCCTAAATCTCTAATGAAAGGATGAAGCCCTTTGTCAATTCTGTGCAAAAAGGTAACCAAGTATTCTTGGATTTTTAAAAAACATTTGTTGCCATCAAGAAAGCATTATTTCCAAGAAGTAAGTGGATATTTCAGCAGCACAATGCCATAACCGCTTGGCTTTGCAGATACAGTGCATGTGGTTGACTGGGCTGGGAATTCATCCCTTGTTGAAAATGTATGGGACATGATGAAGAGGAGAATCAGACAACAGCAATCATGGACTGCTGAGCAGCTGAAGTCTTGTATCCATCAAGAATAGGCAAATATTCCATTTCAATTAGTACCCTAAAATAGAAAGGTTATGTAACACGATGGTAAACATGCATCTGTCCCAATTATTTTTCAGTCTGTTGCAGGCACTAAACTTCTAATTATTTATAAAATACAACTGAGTTCATCAGCAAACACACAAAGTATTTTGGCCAATAAAAAAATCACATTTTTTTGAGGTTGTACACGTATTGCATTAAAGGTTAAAAAAACGTCAAAGGGAAATTAAGTCTGCTGTTTCTGCTTTATGTACAGTGGAAACAACATTACTGGTCAAAAGTTTGGGATCACTTTGATATTTGATTGTTTTCCAAGGAAACACACACAAAATTAACCTGAATAGGCAATAGAGCAAACAAAAACAGAAATAATGATTTTGATGGAAATGATGAATATGTTCTTCAAACTTAAAAAAAAATAACACCTTTTGCAGCAATTACAGCCTGGCAGACCTTAGGCATTCTAGCTGTCAATTTTGATAGCTTTTCTTCATCAAGGTCCCTTCCACTCTGTACAAATCTCCTATTTTGCCACCTCCAAAGCAGCCCCAGACCATCACGCTGCCTCCACTATGCTTGACTAAAGCACTGTCACCAGGAGATTGATGCAGAGAACTGACAATTGCTAATAATTGTCCTCTATGCAAAAATGTAGTGTAAATCTGATTGAAAGCACGTGGGTGTGGTCTTACTGCATAGAACATAATGTAAAATGCAATTGTTATGAAACGCTACTGTAAAGAAAGCACATCATTTAGAACTGTATTGTATATGATATCACCAGGGCAAACCAAGCACACCAGAAACTTGCAATTAAAAAAGTTAATAAATTCATAAGTAGTAAGGTTGCTGCTCTGAAATTTTATTTTATTTTTTTTAAACAAGCTCAGGGACACCATTCAGCCAGGCCACATAAAAGAAATTCCATGTATAAAGTTGAAAAATTAATTTCTTGATCATTACTTCACTTCTGAAATCTCTGTTATAGTCTATGTATTTTTTTATTCTGGAATGAGATCAAAATATGCATAGAAGTCTTACCAGATTGTTACCCGACTAAATAACATTATAGTCCATCAGGGAGCCATAAAATGTTGGCCGAGTTGTATTGTGGCAGATTAATGGTGCTTATTCACTGAAATTCAACTATTAATCAACATGTAACGTCTTAGGCTGCAAGCAGTGTAGAAGGAATAAGTAGCCCCTAAGTTACTGAAACATCTCTTAAACTTCAATGCACAAAGCTACCACCACACACAAACTAATATTAGAACTGTATAATAAGAGCCTACATGCCAATGTGGTAGGCTTTACTGAAATGTATATTAATAATTGCTAAATAACTGTCAAACTGGTTTTGTCTGATGCCTGTTTACCATATGATAGACTTATGGTAAACTGTGTTATCTGGAATTTCTTCTTAAGAAGAGGAATAACTAATATTGTGCTCATCACAGGCGTAAGAGCCTGCTGGAGTAACATGTAAAAATAAAAACATTTCACACTGGCATGTGTATTGTTTTTAATTCCTCAGCCAAGTAGACATGGCAAGCCAACCATGGAAATTAAAATTGATGGCTGCTGTGCCCTGAAGATGAGAAGTAATGGAAGCAAAGGACAACAGGCTCAGGAATAAGGGGGGCAGGTGGAGACATCCAGCAAAGGTCAACTTGCACACTGGGAAGCATGATGGATGCATGCTCAGAGGATCAACCAAAGTCAAATGACCTTTATTGCAATCAAAACTTTTACTTGAGGGGCAGTTTGACACGAGACAATCGATACCACAGCAGAAGGACGTGGGAAACTTGTCAGCAAAGTATTAAAAAGCAGACAAATTGTATTTTTCTGAATAACTGTGTTATTTGATATATTGACAAGCAAACGACAGAAGTCAACTTCAAAGATAAAAAACATGGCCCTTGTGAGTTACTTCCCCCTTTCCCTCCTCTGCTACAGTACAATCTAAAGATCTAAACCTTTGAGCTCATTTAACCTCACGAATTTCTATCCCCTGCCTTCCCTACATACACATAATGATTCTAAATCCTTATGGACTTCAGTGCTGAAAATGGCTGAGCCCATTTGCTACCCAGAACCACAACTTTCTGTAGATTCACACAGTCTGAACGTCACTTAAATGCCGAGCTAGCTTGTGCTCAGAGCGATAAGGGAATTTTCCCGTGAGTCATAATCAGCTTCTCTCTGAAGGTTTAAAAAACGTGTAAGGAGAACGGTGGGAGTGCAATATACTGCAGCTCAGCACTCCTCTACCAGCCCATTTATTTCAGTGGCACAGGCATCTGTATTTAACCCTTCCAGCTCTTTCTAGTGTTCTACCATTTGTCATCCTGACCATCTGGCCCGAGGTGCCAAGGTCAATTTACTTTTGTTCAATGAAATGAAACGAAAGCTGCCCCGTGGTAGCCATAATAATGACCTAACTATGTCTGCAAACTGCAGCAGATCTGTGCAATGGACGTAAACCAAATCATAGTGGTTTAAAGGTGGCATGACACTTACCACTGTCACCGGCTTCTAGTGCCTTTTGCTCCTTCAGTCGGTCAGCCTCATGTTTCCTCCTTCTGTGTTCTTCTAATTTGATCTGTAGGTCCTCAGCTACCTGCTGAAGCTCTCGGAGCTGAGCCTGGGAAAAAACACAATAGAGACAAATACAATATATCAGCATTACATGACAATTATTTCATCTGAAAAATAATAACCAAATCAATACCATCTTGAATATATGGATGAATTTTCTTTCAATCAATTTACCACTGTAAGTTTCCCACTAGTCCAACAGTAGCAATATCTGCACAATTTAAATCTCAGCTCCATAAAATTGAGCCATTAGGCAAACTGCCATCTTTTGGTCAAACATTTAATTTGACACATCCTTTATGAGCAAAACTAAACACATTCCCTTTAGTTTTAGTCATACTTTGTATTGTAAGTTTATGAGCCTGTGCCATGTGCTAACCTAGCATGCTAACACACCAAGGCAGTTTGTTATATTACCTAGTAAACATCAGCATTTTAGCACTGTCAGATTGGCTCAGACCACTCTTTTCCTATATGTCTTTCTTCATAAACATGCACACCAGTACCAGTCCATTCAGTAAAAAAAAAAAAAAAAATTATACAAAACGCTTGTACGACAGCACTCTGATCTGCAAAATTGACTATTTAAATTACTTGCATGTTGTTGAGGTGAGGTGTTGTTGTCAAACTAAAAATGACAGCATCTGAACAACCAAGCACGACCTTTCATCACTCTCTGTAATGGACCAATTAATATTAGAAAGCAGCAGCTCTCTGTGTGTGTGTGTGTGTGTGTGTGTGTGTGTGTGTGTGTGTGTGTGTGTGTGTGTGTGTGTGTGTGTGTGTGTGTGAGTGTTCTCAATACTGCCTTGCAATCTCTCCTCAGAGACTCTCATAAAGAAGTGATGGATTCTGCTTGGTTTGGATAGGGATGATTACCTTTCTAGGCCATGCTGCTTGCTTAGCCACCTTTAGTTTGCTGCAGTGATTTATGGGCTGCATTGTGGTCAAAAACATATTTACAAGTAGAAAACACTCAAAAAAAACACTCATGACATGTAAAAAGTTAATTCATACTACATAAAACACTATAACAAATGCATAGTATTGTGTTTTTCTATAAACCCAGGACCCATATTAAGGCCAGAGCAGTTTAATAATCTAATCATCTTAAGAAATAAGAGATATTCTTATTAGGGTGAGTGAAAATTAGACATTTTAGTTTTAAGAGATCAAGGAAAAAACATTTTCAGTACAATGTTGCACATCATTTCCTGCTTTAAAATGTAGACTTAGAGTGGGCCAATCGACAGAAAGATAATCACAACCCTCCACAGAGAGGATTTTATCGAAAACCAATTTGTATTCAATTAACAGCAGCATTCCTATTTCTGCTGGTTCTAGGGCGCATGGTGTTGATATACTACACTCAGCTTTCATAGTATAAACGCTTCTAATTTGATTAAAAAGTTTTCCACTGTGCTGCTACTTTAACAGCAGTTTCTTTTAACCCTTGAACTGTGGGAAGAGTTCACTTTTGAGTCATTGTGTAAGGTTTCTGAGACGAGACCCCTGAGGTAACCCCGCCATATCAACAGACACACACGCTGAGAGAAGAGGATCACAATGTGCAGCGGGGCTTGGAGAGCTGGGTGACACTTCAGCCTCGATCTGCCAATCAGCCACCACAGAAGAGAAGACGGGATAAAAAAGAACACAACAGAAAAGAAGAGTGCAGGGTGCACACTCGGAGACCATCAGCTGGCAAATCAGACGTGCGAGTGTGCGTGACAAAAAGTGGCCTTCAGTAAGAATCTCTGTCAAATAAGTGGCATCTTATCCATCTGGATCCTTCATTACAGGCAATACAGGTTTTAAACAAGCATGACCCTCTTGAATGCATTTTTATACAATCATCGCTGTAAAGTGCTTTGAAATACCTTGAAATACAGTAATTTATCACATTTTCGATGCACAAACTAACAAGGATTGAGGGCAGCCCTGAGAAAGTCACAGAACTGTCAAATGGGCTGTTGCAACATTTTTCTGCTGCCAATGAGTCCTTCAAATCCTAAAGAAATATTTTAAATGATCATAATTATATGTTAAATAATATTGGTATTACAGTTTTCTACTGTGTACAAAAATAAGGAATATTTACTTGTAATTTGCAGTATGTGAGCTAGACTTGACCATCTTGCAGTGGTGGGAGTGCAACTTGTATTACCTAAAGCACAATAACACATTAAGTAATGAGACCACTGAACCAGTAAATATAACTTACAAACATCTAAAGAGATCCTCAGCTGGCAAATTTACCAATTTAATTTGCACCAAGCTCCGGGGCTCCGGTTTTTAATTTGGCCTAGTGCTTGTTGGACTAAATGTGCAAATGGAGAGCAGAAGAAAAAACTGTGAAGTAGTTTCTGCTTATCATGAAGCGCTGTAAAAAGAGTATGTTGATTCAAAATGGGCTTGATCATTCAGGTACATGTTTACTTGTGCTGACTTATCCACAGCCTTTTCACTTTTTACTCCTTTAGAGTGATTGCAAATGAAGCAACAGAAGGCAAAGCTGATGGCTTGAGATGAATATGATTGTAAAATCGGTATGAATTGACTAAACCAAACCACAGTGATATCAGTGAGCTAATGGCAGGATAAACGCTGACAGTTTGACAGTTCTCAGAGCTACAAAAGGACCCCAACACCTCATGTTGACAAAGGCAAAAACTAACTGCACAGCAGGCTCAGATTGGTGCTGGAAACTGCACACCAGACATCTGTAGCAGCAGGTTGCCACGAACATGTATGTTCAAAATAATATCACACAGCACAAGCTGCTCATTTATAGCAGGAATTATCAGAGCACAACACATATAAAAGCAAATTAACCGCAACGGCCTTATCAATCAAGAATGTGTTAGCTGGTGAGCCAGGCAATAACACTAGAGTTACTGATTGGCAGCACAAGTGGCCGAGGTGAAAAGTTAATTAAATCTATTGAGGATAACTGAAACAAAAGCCATACACAATAGCCGCAAACCACAAGCACAATGGCACATTTACATGATAATTTTAGAGGCATTCTCTATAATTTGTTTGCTGACAAAAAGAAACTATTTACAAGTGTTTCCAGCATTTCTATAGGATTAAGGTAGGGACTGTAATTTGACATTACATTTTTTTCTATTTAACTATTCTTTGGTAGAACAACTTGTGTGTTTATAGTCACTGTCTTACTAATGTAATTTCTGTAAGATAAATACCTTGACATTTTCCACTAGACTGATGACGGCAGGCTAGCAACAAAGCAGGCCCAAATCATAACACTGCCACAACCATGCTTTGCAGATGATTTAGGGTATGGTCACCACCAAACAAAATACTACTCACTCCACTTTGGTCTCATCTCATTGACTCAGTAACTTTTTTTTTTTTTTGGAAACCCTGCCTGCAATGGGCACCAACTAGAGTCTACATATTAATATTATGGTTAAAGGATGAACTCTAGTGTGGACATACATATCATGTTTTTTTCATTTTAGACTCTAAGCAGTATATAACCCACAAAATGAATCTAGTATATATTGTGTAGTCAAACACCACACAGTTTCAACATTCACAACCATGAGTAAAAATTACTGATGGCCTTACAGATTAAAGCCTTTGAGAACAAACCTGGTTATTACTACTGGGGAATATGGTGGTAGTTATTTCAGCAAATCTAGTGTACCTGTTTCTCCCTCCAGAGCAGCACACCCTCCTCAATCAGTTGCTGCTTAAGTCGCAAACCCTCGTCCAAGGTCCTCATCTGGACCTCCACGTATTCTCTCTCCTTCTGTCCCAGATTCCTGAAAGAGAGAGAGAGAGAGAGAGGAAGCACAACCCCATCATTACTGAGAAAACATGGGCCACCCCTGCTCCGGTCATTGAGATGGTGAAATCCAATCTTTAAGGGTCCACAATGCAGCAGGAATCCAAATGGGAAAATATAATAGTAAATAAGATGGGAGCTGATGCTGAGGCTGAACTAAATTGTTTTTGAAGTCTGGCAAACACAATCTGAGTGTGGACCTTGTGAAAACATAATGAGATATACTCTGCTTGTATGTGTTTTGAGGGGAATGGCAGTGAATGAAATAAGAGAGGACTGTCAACAAAAGGAGTGGGTTACTGTATGAGAAGTTACATTTACACAACAGGCTACGATTCAGCGTCTCTCATATACATCACAAGAGAAAGTCTGAACTACTTAATCCACTTTCAGCTACTTAAATCACAGTGACACCATGCCCCCTGGTGGCACAATGAATGAGTCACTAACATGGCTGCAGCTGAAAGCAGCACATTGCTGCTATGATGGATAGGCAAACTAGATAAAATAAAGTCTGTATTTCTATCAAAGTGCCCAGAAGTTATGTTTGATACATTATTCAAATAAAATGGATGGAGTAAATATCTGTTTATTTAGCAATGCATGGGGCTCTAATGACATTGCAACTGTGGAAATGTGTTATTTTATAAATATTGAATCTCAGTTTTCAACTGACCAGCAAGTGTTCTGGCAGCGGACGTGGCTGTTGTATTCATCTGAAGCGTCACAGCAATCTGGACGAGAGACACAGGAATAACCAATCCAATGTACATGCAAGAGAACAGAAGAGCACAGAACAAATCAACAAGGAGATGTGTCTTTATTTTTAATTATGTGACTGAGACATAATTTAAGATGCAAATAAATACACGTTCAATTTAAAAACAAAACGCAATGAAAAAACACATTATCAGCATTTCAGGTGCAGTAAAAGTTGTACAACTACAGTCCTTTTCTTTGCTGCCTACAGCACATAATTGTCATAGAAATCTGGTGTTTTGACAGCAGGAATTAAATGTTTGATCAACTACAATCTATTGTTCTATACTGCTATCTATTAATTCTGGGAACTGGAAACATTGAGTAGCATCATCTACCTGCCAGTACCTTTGAAGCTCACTGACTAACATGTTATCTGTCAACCTGTACAAAAAACAAAGAGTAAAAAACAGAGTTAGCTTAGCTGTTTACCTCTTTTCAAGTATTTTTGCTAAACTAAGCTTAAAAGCTGCCGGGTTTTGCCTCTGTGTGTTTTTTAAATTAGATATGTTTTGGCATTTTTGCCTTTGATTTTCATAGTTATCAGTAAAGAACGACAGGAAACTTGGGGGGACAGGGAGGATGTGATATGAAAGAAAAGGTCCCCAGTCAGGCTCTGGGGACGATGCTGTTATGTGGCCTGCGTTGAGACCATTTGGCTTTGAGGTCACTTGAAATATGCACCACTAGCACCTACTGTTGTATATAACAGACATATATAACACCAGTTGTCTTACATGATAAAGGTACAAATGTGTATTTTCTTTAGAACGTGTAATATTGATGTATGTAGACACTTTATAATATGAAGCTTAGGCCTTTTGTCTGCACAATCTCTTCCTCTCTTGAGATCAGTCACTTTTAAGATCAGCTGCATAGTGTTTTGTAAGTGCTCAGATCTGGCTTTTGCTCAGATGTTTCACCCAAGAGAGTAGGCTCAGTGTGAAACTTCTCAATTATCCAGAACCCCGTTGGTGACCAGTGGAACAAGAGCATTACAGCCCAGAAAAGGAAGCCAACAAAAATCTCTCAACAAGAAGAGAAGCAAAGACGTGTTAGCTATTAAGTGGCTCCATTCAAGGCAGGGAGGGTAAGAGAAGAAGTAGGAGTTAGAATAAAGCAGAGAGTAAAGAGGGAACGACGCTTTGAGAAATGTTCCCCTACTGCTCTTTCATTCCTTATTCCTTCATTTTTTCCCCCCACTATGGTTGCATTGCATCTAATGCTGCCGAATGCGCTGGTGACAGAGTGGAGACATTGACAATGTTATGTATTGATTTTTTCCAAAGTGACACACTGCTGGAGAATGACAGGCTGATTAGGTACAAAGTAGGGAAAGTTTTACATGATAGAACGAATAAACGCCTTGAGGGGAAACAAAAGACGGGTTTTAAAGTGAAGCTGAATGAAGAGAAAAGTGTGTGTGTGTGTGTGTGTGTGTGTGTGTGTGTGTGTGTGTGTGTTAGAGAGTCATGTTTTGTTTGCTGTGTCTACTTCGACTGTTTGTTTGTACTATGAAAAAGGAGTGACAGTGTGTACACCAGAATGTCAGTTTCCTGACATCATGTAGAATATGAATTACTGTCTGCATGTCTGCAAAACACACAAAGGCACAAAAGCAAACAGTTCAACTTTTTACCAAATACAACACAGACTTCAACTTATTTTAATTAAAATCCACTACTACCTAAGAAATGCTTAGCAAGATATTTAGAGAATACCTTGTACCAAACATTAGCTATTTCCAACTAATAATGTAATAATTCCTTTTCTGCAACAATGATGTTTATCTCTACAGAAGTGCTACCCTTATTGTTAGGGTAAAAAGCGCTAAACCCAAAATATTGCTAATTTATTGGCTTACTTGAAAAGACTCTGTAAAATTACTAAAGTTCCCTCTTAAGAAAGTAGTACTTTTCCCCACACTATGATGTAATATAAAAACCCTTACCACAGATGCCGTCATTGACTCGAGACGATGGGATGTAGTGTGGACGAAAACCCAGATTGGTGCAGTAGAATCGACCTCGAGGGCAAGCTGAGGTTCCTGCATGGGGCCAGGATAAGAGGTTAGTGTCGCATAATAAACACATTTTCAGTAACAAATGCATCTAATCAGAAACATTTATAATGGGAGTTTTTGTATGTCCAGTTACTGATTTGAGTAACACTTAGCTTGGTTTGTTTGTTTGTTTGTCAAAGTAATCATTTGTTGCAACACTGCAATGTTGTTTTTAATTACGAGGGAACTTTCACCTTCTTTTCCGCTCTAACTGTTGTCAAAATCTGGATTGATCACTCTAAATCCTTGCTGTGGGCTGACAATATTCAAGCATGTCTTAATATCCCTATCCTTTCAGTTTGAGACAAATACGAAACTTTATTCTCTTTGTAGATAGATAGATAGTCCGGGGGGACAGCATGACGACAAAATGGGAGGATAATCATAATAATAAGTGGATCCACCAAAAAGCACAAAATGTTTGTGTACACATTGAGCATGCACAAAGCTGGTACATATTAACCTGTACTGAGAAACTGAGCCAGCCCCTTCTGCATTGCCAGATGTTAAGGCAGGTCCTCAAAAGTCAGACTCACCTAAAGTCAATCTGACTCACAAATATCCAGCTGTTTAAAGGACTAATCAGCCAATTAAGCAATTCACCACTAAATCCCAAATTCAAATAGAATAACAGCAGTACTGCAATATTAGGTCAAATCAAATATTAACGTCATACAAACAGAAATGTGTAGCGTGTGCTGACACTGGGAAATGACAAGTCGAGGCTCCCGTTTACTAAAATTATAAAGAGACCCCCACTGGTTCATGAGTTTACGTTTCACCTGGTTCATCGGAGCCATCCTCACAGTCGCAGTAGTCATCATTCACCTGCTCAAAGGGGATGATCTTCGAACCATCAATGCACAGGAAGGACTTCCTCTCCCTGTAGAACCGCTTATCTGTCACAGGATAAAAACATTACACGCCGGTGTCTGTTGAATACTTTGAACTTCAGCTTGACTTTGACTTCAGCAAACAAATGAGCAATATGTATCTATGAGATGTGTTTAGACATAAAAGGTCGGCACCACCAGAATTTTGTCTGGGAACTACTGTCTGTGAGGACAGTTTGTAAAAGCAGTTCCCCCTGCAGTCTTAGTGTCAAATAGGATGAAGACGTTAGCTACATAAGCTAGCTACAAGGAGACACGGCACTTACATGACGAGGATATTCCTCTTATTTTCCGCGAGTCTACAAGTCCACCCCAAACGACAGCGGCGAATATAATTTGGAAACGCATGTCAGAGGGCAGACTTGGAAACTGACTGTCTCCTGCCTCTAAATAACCCGCTCAAACGCGTTTCAAATCTGTGACATACACCTAACTTTGAACTGGCTAGGTCACGACTTCCTGAAACAAGAAGTCACATGACGTCTCCGAGGCTTTCTATTGGTTTACACGCGAGCCGCGTGCGGTTGCTTCGACCAATCAGGAGTGAGGATGCTTTGTGTTTACTTTATTCAGGCGTCGATTGATTGATTATTATTATTGTTATTATTGTTGTTGTTGTTGTTGTTGTTGTTGTTGTTGTTGTTGTTGTTGTTGTTGTTGTTGTTGTTGTTGTTGTTGTTTTCTTAGATTCATTCTCTATGATGTCTAGTTTGCAACAGGTTATAATCTGCACAGTTTAAAAGTACATCTACATGCTAGTGAGAGAGGATCTAGTTTTTCATACATAGCTTCACTGTCAGGGATGTTCCATGTGTCACTCTCTATGAAATGTCTGCAGTTTTCCTTATCGCTTCTTTTAGTGGCACTCAGATGTGAGTAAGAACTAATGCAACTGTTGAACAGGTTTTGAAGTCTTACCTGCAAACTGTAAACAACAGCTGCACTTTCACAGAGAGATAAAATTTCTGGAATTACAGGTTGGAAAAGAGTAAATGTGTCTACCCGTTTAAAGCGTGAGGGCGGGCTGCACATATTCAACAAGGCAAAAGTCTTTATGTTATCTGAGAGGACGTCCCCTGAGTAAGTTGAAAGTCAGCTCTCACATTCACACTCTCACTATTTGGCTCTGAAAAGGCCAACAACAAAATTAGAAAGACGTTCTAATGCTGCTTATTCGCTTCATTTTGAACACATCATTTTGTGTGGTCTTGCAAAAGTGTGAAAATTTGGCAGCACCTGACCTGTGGGCATCTACTCTTCCTCCCATAAATATCCCCGCCTTGGTTGTGCACATACAGTTTTACTTTGTGTGATGTTTGCTTGGTTGGTGGAATCATACACAGTCTATCAGGGAGGTCATGATGTAGATTCATGGCAAAACATAGAATCATAGAAGCGTTTGACATGTTTATTAACAATAATCAATCTTTACAAAATTAAGTTTGAAAAAGCAATTTGAGGCACTTAAAAAGCATATTAAAAGTAAATCTGAAAGCTATTTCACAATAACATTAAAGACAGAATATTTGTAAAGTCATTTTTCAGTGTTAAGCTGTGAGTAGAGACCTGTGTTGCACAGTGACTCTTTGTCCTGGAGGTAAGAAAGGTCACGGATCATGCCTGGAAAGGAATATGAGTCCAAAGGTGGACGCAGTGGAAACACGGGCATCAGTCCGGACGGCATGTAGGGCGACATGAAACCTGCCATACCGCCGCTTGCAGAAGAATAGGCCAGTCGCAAGGGGCTGACCCCGAGGCGGGGGCTGAAGCCGTACAAGCTGTCTCCCCCGGCGGCTGTCGGTGGTATATGGAGCGGGGAGAAGGCTGACTTGGTCCCCAGGGCCCCCAGAGCTCCAGGCAGTCCAGCTGAAGGCCTGAGCGCGTTTGGGTGACTAGACAGAGACAAGCTGCCGCAGTCCATTTTGTTCTCTTTGGAGTTCAGCACCAGCTCGATGGACTTGACAATGTCCCCTTTGCACGTCCTCACCATAGACTCCAGCGCGTCGCGTTTCTGATGAGGGAAGATCTTAACCATGATGTCGGTGGGGTTCCTGTCCAGGCTCGGGTAGTCTTTGGACTTTTCCGACTCGCTCCCTGACTCCGGATCCGATGAGGAAAGCGACCTCGGTGGACTTTCAGCCTGGTCCGAGGGCTGATCAAACACCGGGGACGGACTTCCACTGTCATCTGCGAATGAAGCGGCGCTGTCCTCGCTCGGAGACAACTCCTTCTTGTCACTTGGGGAGGAAAGCCGTGATGTGCGCGGTGCAAAGAGGGGTCGACCCATCAGTCCGTTGTAAAAGCTGTACTTGTTTATTTTGTCATCTGAAACGTGCACAAAAGAAAAACGACTTTAAAATCACTGCTCATGTCTGCACCCAAGCTGTGCGTAAAAAAGTGCTGTAATTCACTTTAACTGCAAATAAACTAAAATAATGCAACTTAACTGTTGATATTAATTCAATTATTCATCATAAAGTCACGGAATTCCTTCTGATTGATGATAGTTGGGTAAAATGATCTCATCAGTTTCATTCACACTTACCATCTTTTCGATTCTCTGATCCAAAATCGAAAATGGGCGCTGTTTGGGTGTTGCTGGTGTTCGCTGGCACCCCGGGGCCTAGAGGTGACCCCTGAGGGATCCCTGTTTCCCCTCCAATCCCCGCGGCGGGGTACAGGAGCCGGAGCTCCCGGGCCTCGCTCTCCTCCTGAGCCTGCTGCCTCCTCAGCGCCACCTGCGCGGCCATCACCCGCTGCCTCTCCGCTATCAAAGTGCACTTTGCGCACACGCAGTCTCTCCAGCGGCAAAAGCGCTTGTGGCCCTTCAGTGCGGAAACCACGCCGTGGTTTCGGCACCTGGCGCACTTCGGGGTGCGGGGGTATCCTCTCTCCAGTGTTGGGTTACAAGCCCGGAGGAACAGAGGCGGAGGGCGCAGTAGAGACGCAGGTACCTGCAATCCGCCGAGCGGGCTGGTGGTGCTGTGCCCGGCGAGGCCGAGCGGTCTGATCCTGCTGTCCATCGCCTGAAGAGATGCAAAAACAGTCTGCACAGTTATTGGGGTGTAGTCATTCAAACGATGCGGCCCACTCTGAGTGAATGGCTGGCACCCTGAACCAGCGGCGCCTTAAGTGTCTCCTCTCCAGGTGGTTTGACTTGAAATACAACACCCTGGGCAACACCCCTTTCCGCTTCAGCCTCGTAATACCCTATCATGTTTATTCGGATCCCGGATGACTAGTGGACTAATCTGATGCAACTGAGCCTAAATGCAGCCGGAGTTAAAGGAAGAGTGAGGCCAGAGCAGAAATTGTGACCTGGGGCGAAATTGCATTCAGAGTTTTTATTGTAGTTTTGATTTCAGATTTATTTAAGGGACACAACCATTCAGGCTGAATTACCTGAACTACATGCTGCCTCAGGCCAGCTACATACAATGACCCCCTTTGGTTGCCCTACTGAACAATGATTTTTGTATTATTAGGATGTTTTAACACAACAATGGCCCTAATCGCCTCAAAAGCAACAGGTAATTATCTACCTGGTTATTCTGTTGAACACATTACCTTGACAAAAGACCCATCTGTCAACAAACACACAGTGAGTTTTGGGGGAATAACTAATCACACCTTGTCACATGTTTCATTCAGTTCTCCCCGTTCAAACGGGGTCCGGTTACAAGCAGCAGATTGCCTTACCGTTACTACATGGACGACAACTTGAGCATAATGTGACAAACACGGTGTCGGTCACCACGGGAAACAACTAAAACCAGTAAAACACTGTCCAGCGTACACTTGCATGTGTGGACACTGTCTTTCTCAAAGGTTGTTCTCATTCACTACATGTGATTAGTAGATTTTAAAGAGTAGCCCTGCAGAAAATGAAAATAAAAGATAATCATTACAATGACATCCACAGCTATTAGACATCTCCAACTCATTTGTAGATGTGAGAGCGAGATATCAGTGGCTTCACTTGGCCTCCCTGTAGTTCTGACTCCACTAGACTCCTTGTGAATAATGGATGTGGGTTAAAGAGGCTGCGGATAGAAGCACTCAAACCCCCTTGTGGCGTTTTACTGAGATAATGATTCCCTTTAGGGCATCTCTGAGGAAGGTCTGTTGCAGCAGAAGCCAGAAAAATAGCTTGATGCAGACATAATTATTATTAGTCTCCAATATCACAGCTTATCCAAACTTACAGAGCGTGGTGTTTCAACTTACTGATAAAAAAAACTGCTGCTCTTAAAACCAAAACTCATGAGTGACTGGTGGCAGTTTTTCCACCTCTTTTTTTCACACGTAGTGGAGGATCTTATCAGTATCGTGCTGCACCTCCCTCCTTTGCAGCGTGGGCGGATTTAATGTGCACACATGCACGCGTGCAATATTGCGCGGACGCATGCAAAGAGCAAACGCTTATTGTGCAAAAAAAAAAAACAACAACACAATCTCTTGCTTGCAGAAAGATGTGCCAGAAGTTATGGGCTTTGATAGATAGGGGTTGGTACAAGACTTACTCCAGCTGTGCAGGACATGAAGAAAAATCTGAGAAGCATCCATCAACACAGATGCTAACAACATAAATAAATGCCAGCGATGCAGATTGCTGTGTGGACTCACATGCAAGCTTTTATCAGTTCATCCACTGTGAAGTGGAATTTGAGGTTTGGACTTGTGCTTGGCAAGTTTATCCAGAGCACATTTAGATGCTCTCACCTGTTTTGTTTTTGTGTTTGTTTGTTTATTTTTTTTATACACTGTGCACTCGGGTGGTTTATATAGACTAGTTACACCTTTTAATGTGTGGCTGGCTAGAAGCGGCACAGTAGAAATGTGTTTTATTGTATACTATCATCAAATGTACTCATATTTTCTAATAAACCAGATTAGGAAGAGGAGGGGGAGACAAACAATCTATTTTGGAAAAAGCCTCTATAAATTGGATTATGGATAAAAGCTGTTGTGTTACACACCTATTTGTCTCTGGATCATGGGATTGCAACACGGGCGAGCCAAGCTGGGTGTTTAAAATACCTTCAATCCGTATCGCTCGCATCATCTTGAGACAAAGTAATTTTTCAGCTTGTTTGTGCCAGTCAAGCATTTGATCATAATCTAATATAAAACACAACTGGCACACACGTGTGTTATCGCTGGCGTCTAGATAACCCGTAGTCCAGTTCCATGTTTTACATGGATGCTGCATGTTTTTTAGTCAGAAATTTTTCAAGCTCACCTCCAACACAGAGTGGAGGGATTAGCTGGGATAAGTGCAGTTAGAGTAGATATGGCTAGACAGTGTCTTAATTGTGCTCTTAACAGATCTGTTCGTGTCAGATATAGAGTTTCATCACAGCCATGTGTCTCCTAGGACAGGGCTTTATCGGTGCAGCTCCTTATCTGAAGCAAGGTGGCTGTTAATCTACTCACAAATCTCACAAAACCTGATTATGTCTCCCACTGTCAGAGAGATGGGGAGAGAGAGAGAGGGAGGGGGAGCAGAGGTAAGAAGGTGAAGCTGAGAGGACGAGGATTTCATCACTGAACAGTAAATCATAGCAGCTGGACTGTTGTTTTTTTCTTATGTAGTGTCTTATTAGGTATCCTCATTTAATATCACACACTTTATCCAACTAACACTAAATCATCCTGTGATTATTTTTATCTTGCCCTCAAGTTACAGTTTAACTTTAGTCTTGTGCAAAGTAAAAGGTCTGAAAATCTGATCGTAGTTATTGTTGCGATGCTAAAAGGAGGCGTCACACGACTTTGACATGGAAACATTTCAGCGCCTTAAGTTTCAAGAATGCGTCATTGTTTCTGAATATAAAGCACTCGAGTTACAACAACTTCTCCTGCCTTTCAGCACACAAAGGGTCTCGACCTTTGTGTGTTTGCTCTCTCATCTGTTACTTCACACCCTTGTTATTTAAGTGCCACACAGTGACCTCCACTTCTCAGAGCTGATGGGTGAACGGTCACCAAATGATGGCCGTCAGGTTGCTCAGTTGCGGTGATGGGTTGCACCAGGCGGTCAGAAATATTTCAATGAATGCAACTTTCTCAGCGACTGTGTGGGAAATAATAATCTGATTTGTGTTCTGCGTGACGCATGTGGCCTCGGTGGACCTCAAAGAGCAACTTCGCTTTAAGTGGAGCTTTCAAGATTGTTTTCTCTGTGTTTTTTTTTTCATTTCTGTTTCAGGAGATGTTGACTGTTGTTGTGCTATTGAACTCGTTTTCTCTGTTTACAACGCCTGGGGCACAAGTGACGCCTGTGCCAGCATCCTAGGAAAACGTTCTCACAACTCACCGCTTTCTCTGGAGATCAGACTTGTAGCTCTGAGGTGCAAAAAACTCGCACTGACATTGACATAAATGTGTAGAGTTTTGTTCCAAATCACGTTTTTAAAAACCTATTTAATTTAGTATTTCCATTTGTGCAAGTTTGTGTGCATTTTCTTAATGCGCTGCATTTGACAGATCATTCTCTTACGTCCCTGTGTTTTTTAGTAGTTAGTAATAATAATAATAATAATAATAATATAAGACTGATTGTTAAAACAAGCTAAATGTTGCTCCCATGATTTCAGGTCATATCTATCTTACAGACACCAGAGAGGACAGCAGGTAAAACATATTGCTTTAAGTAAACATTTAAATAAGTAAATTATTACTGGTAGACACAATATAAAGTACACAACAGGTACAATTACTGTAATAAATACAAATTCAACTTGCAGAACAATAAATTATAAGTAAATACCAGGGCTTTGGGGGTTTTTTTATTTTGTGCAAATGCTGGTTTTAATTTAGTGCCACTCTTGTAAGATAATGCTTTTTGCTTTTGTGAGAAAATTAAACTTCGGGTAATAGCAGGAGGTGTTGCAGCAGAAACTCAAATGAGATAGTTTTCTCTATTTTTAATCCAGAGGGAAAACTTGCATATTATTTTACACCCTGTGCACAGAGGAGGAGTCGGTCATACACACACCTGTGCATCTCAATACATAGGAGGATAAGAGTTTTTTTTTTTCTATTTCCTTTCCTCTCTCTTGGATTCTGTATTCTGCTATCTTCTCCCATCTATTTGTCCCCTATTCAATATTTCTCCATTTCCTTGCTTTTTCCCTCCTCTTACGCCTTTATTGGTGGTCCGAGTCTGGTAGGTATCCATCAGGGCCCCTCACTTAGCCCGGCAATGCCTCAGTGCCAATGAACAATGGTTGGCCAAGGACAGCCTAGTTTGCTCATGAGCACTGTGTATGGATGTGTATGTGTGTGTGTGTGTGTGTGTGTGTGTGTGTGGGAGTGGGTGGGTGGGTTGCGTGTGCACCCATGTGTACCTGTTGAAATCATGCATATTACATCTGCATCAACACAGTACGTCTCTGAGGAAATGCATGGTAACTTTGACATACTGGCTCACTGTGTGTGTTTGTGAATGCATTTGAGTGCGTTAAGTGCTAATGATGATTGTGTGTGTGAGAGAGAGAGAGAGTGGGTGGGTGGGGAACATTAGTACCTTTAAAGGTTCTGGTCAGGTGCCAGTGAATGCAACCTTCGCTGTCTAAGCAGGTTAAGCTTGAGCCCTGAGAGTTCCTTGTTTTGCACTCACTCTGGCTACACTCTCTATTTGTTGACTGTCGAAGATGCTTCTTTGTCCAATGATACACTTACAAAGAGAGGTTTACAGCTCGGTGATGCATAGCTTAGTGGCAGATGAGCACAACCCTCGGCGAGGGATTTAAAGAATCGGGTTTCTAAGTGGGTGTTTTTTTTTCATTAAAATGTGACACTTGACTGAGAGTTAAAACACATCAACAATGAAATGGATGTATTAATGATAGAAAACGTGGGAAACAATCCTCGACCGGTGTTTTGCAAGTCAATATGCACTTTAAAATCCCTCTGTGCACTCAATAAACACTGACTCTTGAGTATGTCACAGGTAATGGAATATTTGGTGAATTATAAAAGGGTAACAGGAAGGTAACACTTAGTTTGACCTTTAGATTTGCAAATTTCTTCACGTACAGGGTTTTAAAACGAGCCAAACTGACTTTGCAGCGTTTTTGGCTTGTTGCTGTAATAGAAAGGTTGCCCGGTCTATAGACGTGTGAAAAGAAATAGATTGTCTCCCTCCTCATTCTCACATACAAACAGTCAGACCTCCAGAGGATTGTTTACAGGGTCTCAAGTGAAAGGATCTGTCATCACCCTAATGGAAAAAAGGTTCTAGTAAATTTTGTTTGCTGGAGAGATTTCCTCCAGTAGTGAGGCTCTTCACGGCTTTAGAGTCAGCCCAGGAGTCTGAAAATCCTTGTGGATAATATTATGGTCTAACGAACACTTATATGAATTTGAAGTGAAGTTGTAAGCTGTAAGACCAAAACAACGAGCTAAAAGGTGCTAAAATGTCCCATAAAGATAAGAGGAGCTGCAGAGTTTGGTAACAATTCTCTGTTAGTTGTTCACTTTGACGATTTATAAAAACATGAAATATCATCATTTAAAAGAGACACTATTTAAAGCTAACATTTAGAAAGCTAAACATGCCCAATATGTGTTTTATTGTCATTGCAGTTCTATACTCTCCACTGTTTCACTGTTGCAATACCAGCTAACAGCGAAACTATCTGAAACATGTCCAGATTGCAGTAACCGTATTATAAGTGCAGTAGAACAAAACGGCAAACAAGGAAACGGGGAGGTGAAGCATAAAGGAAAAAGGTGACTGTGCTATCAGAGGATCACAGAGCACGGGAAGAGACATCAGTGCTGCACATCTCTGCCAGGCTGTTATGGGAAAATATTCTAGGCTTTCAGTTACAGACAATAACAGCTTAGAAATTGTTAAACATTGTGTCTGATAGCAACTGGCATCTGCAAACAGATCAGCGTGAGTCTCTACTGAGATCAGAGGAAAACATGAAGCAGGGAGGAGAAAGCGTTCAGCAAAGTTCTTTGCATGAGAACACATACATTATTCAATGGTATATGTTTTATCACGTACACATTTAGTGGATTAAATGCTGCAAACTGCAAATGGCTGATTGTATTAGGCGCTACATTTCCCGAGTAAGCAGAACCAATCTCTCTGCACACATTTTGAACTACCAGCCTTCCCTGCAGCCTTTGCCCCCCAGCATACCTGCGAACGTCATGTTACAGATGAACAGAAAGATCACAATACTTTCTTTATTTTTATCTCACTATTTATTTTACCTCTGTGCACAATCTTTATTGCCACGGTGCGTGTCCTTTGTTGGCACTTAGTCAAACGGAGGTGCGGAGGAGCACGTATTCTGTCACATGACCGAACTGTCATGTTCTTTTTACAAATTACAATGACGGACGCATTTGTAGTTATTTTAAAATGTAAAAATTTTAAATCTTCTAACTGTTAATTTATACAGTTTTGTTATTAAATACAAATTACTGCATATTTATGAATGTTGAGAACACTTTAAAATATTGTTTAGATGTCAGCAACTCTTCTTTTTGGTGTCTAATCAAAATGTTCTGAGGTGGAACAGGGGGCACCTTGGGGGCCTAATGACTAATGACCTCTGTAACTGTATATTCTTGGTTACGGCCCTGCTTGTTTGCAGCTTTCACAAAGCAAATCAGTTTTATATGTTTCTTACATTCCAAAAGTTCTCAATAATCACATTAATGCACATATTTTGACTTGACTTGTCAAACACTTCTTCAAAACCCTTTAGAAAAGTATATTCTTATTATCATTTTTGAATTCTCACTGCGTGTTTACATTAACCAAACATTATTTTGTCATATTTTGCATATTATGTAATATTAGGCAAAGAATGGAAATGTGTATTTCAAGTAAGACACCAAATCATGGCAACACGCATCTACATGGACACCTGGATATGGTTCAAAACCACTGGGGAACCACAGCCAGTCAGGTACAGAGACAGAGGAACAGATAACAATACACACTGCAGTCTATTCAGGAGTATAGACTGCAAAATGCTGGTTGCATGCAGATTAAACTCAGATAAAGGAAAAATACAAAATAAAGTGCTGACCACAGGTGTGAACAAAGCACTATTTTGAAAAACACTTCCAAATGGGGGACTCTCTGGTTCTTTGGGGAACTTTTTGATGATCGTACTCCGTCCCATCTACAAACTCAAAGCCAAATGGGATCTTTTATCAGTTTAGATGTTGTATAATTATACAACTGGTGTCCCAGCATCGATGCGGGCTTTAAATTCTAAGAACTGCAACCTTAAGTTCACAGGCTTTAGGGAAAATTATCTGATCGTGAGGTCCTGAATCACAAACACTGCTTATCATCGCCATCGTTCACATTTTGGTTAAGATCCTCTTCGCGAAGCTTTAGAGAGTGTGAGAAATCCTCCGACTTATTTGAAGTTATGAATCTGTTTACAGACACAGATGAAGCTTTGATAAAAGCACTTTTATTGGTTGTTAGTGTCTGAAGTTTGTTCTGTCGAATTCAGAATAGATTACTTTTTTGACAAGGTACGAACCAGACGGAAAGACCACTGACACAAATGAGTCACCAGTGTTGATATGAAGGTTGAGAGAATCTGCCCTGACGGGAAGGATTAAGCCATGAAGCATTTGACAGTCAGCTTTGTGTTCCAGTAACAGTTTTATTTAACAGGAAACATGATTCTCCTTCAGTCCCTTTGTTGTTGTGTTTAGGATCACTTGAGAGGTGGAAATGTTCTGTTACAGGACGATGAAAACATACGTGTGTCACGTGTGAATGTACTCACTTTATTAATAATGAATAAGGAGGCGTCATCTGCAAATCGTTGAAGCCAATATAGCCCTGTGCCTTTTCCCTGACGCTCAGGGTCATAGCGAGGTCAAACGTGGTGTTTGGAGGAGCTTCTAACTCTGGGATCAGAGCTTAATGGGAAAATAACCTGCTGGTGAGAACGAGTGGGACTCCTCCAGAGGGACACAAAGGCCGGCTTAGAGGACCTCTGATGTCACCCCAGCACCAGCAGAGCAGCTCATTGAAACTAAAGTGCCTCCACTTTTGTCCCATTCTTGTCAGGCCAGTCGTTCTGCCATGATAATGAGCTCTTTGACAAGTGATTAACTTCACAGTGTTTATTTTAACGGCAGGCTGCAGTCACAAGTTGAAGTATCTTTTTCTATAAATACCCGAAGCTGTAAATGAAAATTTGTTTGAAGGAAAGTTGTGAAACTCCACCACGTGGTTCTCATTTAGTGTTAAAATTCATTGTTTGATTGACGGAGAAAACATTTACATTACACGTACTCTACATCTTTTTTCTACAGCGGATTGGACTTCTCCTGATTTGATTAGAGAACGCTGCGTGGATGTCTTCTTATAAAGATTGTGAACTTTGTTTGTAAGTGCATGGGTCAGGGTGAGTAGAGCCATGGACTATATTTCTCTATCTTTTTGTAGAAAATCAGAGAAACACATTGTTTGTTTGTTTGTTTGTTTTTTTTATTCCCTTGGGAGGAATAAAAACACTCAGGTTCTTAAAATTCATGCATTAAAGGGTTAATGCTGTAGAATCATTGTAATTACTTTTTAGCCTATTAACATAATAAGATAATCACTTTCCTTTGAATACAGGAGATTAGTTTTCATCCTGAAATTTAACAGATTTGTCTTCCATTGCTTCAAGTCATGGCTTTGATCCTCTCAGGTAGGCAGGGGGTACAGGAGTCCCTAACGGGACGACTGCCCCCTGATGGGAGAATTGTTTTTACCCCAGCTGTGAATTGCTTGTGCTGCAACATGTAATTCCACAACACTTTTTTTTTTCTTTTTTTGTCAAATCTACGCCAGGACTTTGTCTTATTAAGGCGAGCCTGGTTTCTGATTGCGCTCGGGGTGATTTAACCCCCCCACGAGGTCGAAAAGCTGAGGCTGCCCCTCCACAACAAAACAACACCATCACTTTACAACAGCATGACACTTCCTCGACCAGCAAATGAGATGAAAGCTTTAAAGCATGAAAATAGTGGCTCGAAATGCTTCTGAAGTCCTGGTACCCTGTCAGGAATAGAATAAAGGTGGGCTGTCCGCCGGCAACAAAAGCCCAACACAACAGGGAAAACATCAAAGTGTGATTTAGTCGGGGAAAACACCTGTGTGTGTGTGAGAGGGTGCCACGCTGAGAAAAACACGGGTGAATTTTCAGGTAATAACACATTGCTGTTAAGTGCTATGGTCTATTTTGTTTCTCACCTTTCTATATTGTGATACCTCTCACTGGATGGTGTTAGACACACTTTCACCTGTGTCTGTATCGGCTCATAGCGATTTGTGAACGGTCACAATATAGGTGTCAAAACATAATTTTGTAATCAGTGATGAATTCAAATGAATTCAATTCTAATTCATATCCAGTATCCAGTATCAGTGTGTAGTATAACAATTTTGGATTGTCTAATACATTTAAATGAATTTAAATCTGCATTACAGTATGTGCATTACAACATGATGAATGCTCTGTATATAACCCAACAACCACACAATGACATGCACTTATCAAACCTGATATCTACATTTGGCAAACTAATGTGCTTTAACCTTGAATGGGCAGCTGAGAATAATTTGATTCGGACAACAGCAGAGTTTTTTTTTTTTGTTCTCTATCCACAGGTGGATTTACCTGACTATGTGTAATAAGACCTCTCAGTAGTGTGAGTAAAACAACAAAGAGTAATCCAAGGTTAATAAGGCGTGAAATTCAGCAAACAGCATCCACACAAACCTTTCCTCCTGTGTATGATTTTTAAAAAATTGAGCATATCTGTATTGATTTTAGGTGTAATGTACCAAGTGAGCACATACATTGCCAAACTCTGAAGTCCTAACAAAGTGTAATATGTGCGAAAATACAAACATGCTTTGCAAGAAAAATCCATACTGGCAGCAGTACTTTAATATTTAATATTTATTTTTATATTTATTAGGTTGTTTTGACCATGCATTCATGCCACAGGACAGCAAATATTTGATTGTATTAAGGAATACCGATGTGATTGGGATCTCACCGTGAAATGCCAGTGGTTTAGCAGTAAACTGCCTCAGGCAATCAGATTTTGCCACGCACATGGATGTTTATTAAATGGGCTGCAGTGAGGTGTGGGAGTCAGATTGCAGAACATTCCCCAGTTTAAGTGGTGTTTAGGCGTGTCAGTAGAGGAATGTAATAACAACAATAAAACAAAGCTATTCTCTATAAGAAACTCACAGTTATTAAAAAAAAAGCATCAGCAATAGAGTTTACTGCACAAACTGTAGTTAGATATAAACTTGCATGTAGTTCAATAACCTACTTCTATGTTAGTGCACTCACTGTATGAATAAACTCTGCCGAACACTGATAAGCTGTAATCGCCACCCATCTGAATATGTGCGATGTCATGACTCGGCAGTAAGTGGACAAATGTGATTTTGAGTTTGCAGGCGACACTTACTCGAGAGGTCCAAATCTCATGAATAATTTACGGCTGCGGGAGCAACGATGGCAGATAAAACTTTGTGCAACTGGGTAAGTAGTCTCATCAACGCTAGAAGTGTGTGCGTGTGTGTCAAGTAAATCTAATCATGCTCTACTTCAAAATGTGGCAGAAATTATGCTGCTGCACGATGAGAATAATAAACAAGCAAATCACCCACTACCGTCTTCTGTCCTGCACATACAAGCAACAATTGAGTCGACAGCTATAGAGAACAGAGTTTCTGAGAGGTTTAATTCGTGGGTACGTTTTAATTCACAGTCTCAACTCCCAGCATGCCCGTATTCCTTCCACCTGACTGTGCTCTTTGGTCAGCCCCCTGTGCCTAAGTGACCATGTGCTGGTCCGGGCAGCCATTCAGAGGATCTATTTTCTAGGTGATTGACTCTGAAAAACTAACGTCGTAATCCCCAAATGTTTCCCCTGTGTCTGAGGAGAGGTCAGCATTGTTGAGGCCCGGGAAGCCCTGCCCGGGTGTATGCGTGTCATGCTGGGCATTAAGAGCAGTGGGAGGAGCAGGATTTTAACAGGTGGAGAGATACCTTCAATAACAGGACGGACCAGATCTGGTAAAGCCGGTCTCCTGTCAGTCTGTCAAAACAGGGACACACGCTTAAATAAATTATTTGATCATCAGTGAAATGTCTGGTTGTTTCCAATGAAACAAGCAACAAGTCCTCCATCTTTAAAAAGGCGTCTTAGCATTTTAACATTCACTAATTAGCACCAAACTGAGCAGGGTTCCTTTGTTGCAACAGCCCATATAACAAATATACACTGAGCTGGTATTTAACTTCAGTTCCTCACTGTACAAGTGCATTGTTGTGCTCCATAAACGTCCCTTATCACTCTTATCACTCTTTTTCTTCAAGTCTCCTACCACAAAACACCATAGCGGTAACCCAGCATCCTCCAACAATAGGTTTACCCACAGCCCTGTCATTACCTTACTGTCTATTAGCAGGTTTGATAGCATATCATCGAAGGTGAACTGTGCTAAACCAGAATTATTTTGCAACTACTGCAAAATGTCAGTTTTGTTTAATCCATTTTACAGTTTTTATTTTCCATTAACGTAGTTACACTGTCAAGCACAAGCTATCTTCTGTAGTAGACAGTGGAAAGGAACCAGATGGACGGAGAACTTTACAGATCATTACTCACCGCTACAGCCTACAGTGACGGATGAATGTTTCACTTTTACCAACAGAACAAGCTCGTTCATTTCTGTCAGTCAGCATCTTAGCTCATCTTTGAGATCTGTGACAGAGTCAACAGGTCAAAGTCAATCAATGCGAGGACAGATGAGTGAAAGTGAAATGGTAAATAATGCATTGCAAGCAGCAAATAAAGACTATTCAATACAGCTTTTCTATTAGTTTTAGCAGCTTTAGCGAGCCCTCCAAATGAACTAATTGCCTTAATGAGCTCCACCCCCTCTTCACCTTAGAATAAATGAGCAATGCCATGAGCAGCGGCAGCAGTCCTGTCATGCTTCATTGCGACTGGCTGCAGATAAGGACCACCACCCACATTAGCATGCAGGTAATTATTTGGTGTTCTGCAAGCAGGTGCTGATGGAAACAGAAGAGTCTGTGATCCGGACTCCAGAGCATCTCCAGATAAACATCAGGGGCTCGGAGACACACCAACAGGAGCCCCCATATCTTTCCCCCAGCCAAGCAGTAGAAGCTGCACATAGAAGGAAATAGAGCTGCATAGGCCAAGGCTGCAAAAATACTATACTCTGCTGTGGGTTATGGTTTGTACCAGCATACAAATAAAGTGCTTTCTGTCAAATGGGACCAACAGCACTGATGGAAGAAAGGAGGAAAACAATACAGATTGCTGGAGTAAAGAAGTGGCGACTGTTCTCATATTGGCAACAGTCGGGAACATGATTAATGGCGAATGAAAGGAACTGAGCCGGGGGCATCGAGCACTTTCTACGCTACAAACAAAAAGTAAAAAAGAAGAAGAAACTTCACTTTTTAAACACGTCAGAACTATTTCTGTCAGATTTAGTTTAAAGATATTCAGAGAGGTCTCATCCGATGGCTCCTTTTAGATCCGTCCTTAGTTTCAGTGGTTCATGGCAACTTTATGTTACATGTTCCTCATGTTCCTCTTGGCTCCTTATGGTTTTGATTCAGTTTCATCATCTTTATTCACCTTGGTTCCTCAGTAAGCTCCTTGGTTAGCATTTAGCTAATAAACATGTGTTAACTGACTTCAGTCACAGCCTGTAACTGCGAATAAATTAAAATAAACTGTTTTAATCAGCAAAGTCATTTTTTCCCCACTGTTTATTTCTTTCAGATAAGAGTTTGTTACCTAACCTAACACATTCATTTGTTAGTTAACAACTACATGTCAGTGTAAATGAATGAAACAAAAAAAGATGTACTGTACTAATTATGCTAAACTGACTTTACTTTTATGAGTTCCTCAAAACAGTTAATTGTTTTATAGACACTCAAGTTGTTTATAGAGTATATTATGACTACCGAATAAGATAAAATACAGTTCTCTATATAAAAGATTATCATTATAACAGTGTTTAGTTTAAAGAATCGCTGCTGCAACTTGTTGGTGGATGATGCAGATACGTGACAAATCCATCTCCGCCTGCAATCGTCTCATCTCGCCTCTCCTTCTCGATCTGGCTGTTTCTGCTTTTTGTATGGAGGTTTCAAGTCATCGCAGATAAGGAGCATTTTCACGCTGTTAATCAGATTGTCCAGATGATCTGCTCCCCTGCAACATGCATAGTTTGACATGGTGTTTTCCTGCGAGACATCCCATCAGATCTAAATCCCCAACTCCACAGGATGGATCGGTGGGGTGGCAGGCAGCGTTGGATTAGTTACTGCAGATGGATTGTGATTGTATGATGCAATATTGAGGTTGGGGTCGAATGAGATTTCCAGAACAGCGTGCTCACTTTTCCTATAAAGTCATAATACAACGTCTCATTTGATTAAAGCAGAAAAGGTTTGCCTGTCTTTGCTTTTTTTATTTTCTTACAGCAGCCCATGGATCAGCTCTTTACTCAAAGACACAAACTGACTGCAGGTCAATGGCATCTCCTAAAATCAATAGACCTGTGCTATTATGGATTTGAACTGCAAGAAAAAACACAATAAAAGAATAGTTTTGTCTTTGTGCTAAAAGAAAAGGAATAGCTTTAACCACCCTGGGATGTGTGAGAACAACTCCTTCAGGGCATCAATCCTCCACCTTGCCTGCAGTCAACAATTAGATCTAATCAACACCACAGGGAAAAGTTACTGTCAAGACTAATTAGCCAAAATGGAGCTCCTGTAATAGGAAACAAATGAACAACAACAGTTAACTGTAGCAGCCTGCTCCGCGCTTTATGACTCATTCCGTCTCAGCCGAAGTGATTTTGAGAGCAGCGCCACACAGAATTATATTAGCACTTCATTACTGTTGCGAGGAAATGTCTGAGTGTTAGACACACTGAGACATTTTGAAAGATGAAGAGATTTGAAACGGCGTTAGATCGATGCATTCTGCCATTTTACTATGATGAGTGTTCGCACATCTCTGCCAGATCACCTATTGTACGCAACATGCAGGCTTCCCTCCAAAACCAGGCCTCAGAGGTCATGAGAAATGTTGACTTAATCCTTTCTTCGTCCCCGCACTACTTCTGAGAGTCAAGGCAGCGAGGCAAAAAGAAGGAACCTTTGTTTCTCCCATAGTGCTGCGAACAAAAGGGGGCTGGGACTAGGAAAAGCGTACACACACCACCACCTGCAATTAAGAGCTTAGAGTTCGTCCTCTCGGCACAAAACCCTCTGCGACCAAAGAGAAGAGAGGAAACGTCAGATTAGGTGGGAAGAACTATGAGGGTATTAGGAAAACAACTTGTGGGAATAAAGATGTTTGTCACAGAATATTCCTTACAGGATGCTGAGGGTCAGTCACCTTATACCCCGTGGAAAAGCAATTGTGGAGGATTTGATAACTAGTGGCTATTGATGACAATTAAGCACTTTAATTGTGTTGGAGGTGTTCACCACACTCACACACATTGGGAACAAGCCTTTGTTTGTTTGCCCATATGCTGGGCCGAGTAATTAATACGCGGACATCTGCTGAGGAAGAGAAGGTGTTAAGTTTGTCACGAGAAACACAAAAGCAGTGATGACATTTCAGTCGGCTGCACAAAGATTTTATTTAAAACACAACGAAGTGTGCGACACAGCATCAGGAGCGCTGGCCCCGGCGGTGGGAAACTAGAAAGTCGTCGCTCCCGAAACAGTTCAGTCGTCGAGTTGAACTTTTCTGAAAATGCCAGCTTCATTAAAACAAAATTGGGTCAAATGCACCGAGTGCAAATTAAAATCAGCCAAAGGAGATGAGATGATTGTAATTAACATCTCTTCAATCAAGGAGGACTGTGGGAATTATGGCTTCATGATTTACATTTACTGCTGAACTCTGAGGCGGTAAAACAGGACTTGTTCCATATAGTGACAGGGAGTTGGGTTAACCTTAGTGTAACACAGGCGCAGAGTCATGTATTTAATATTATAATACTAACATAGCCTGTCTGTACTGAGTGGAAGCAAAACAAAATATGCTTCATTGTCCTAAAATTAAATAAGAAGAAGAAGCTTCACCGGCCTGTCGGACAAATCAGGCCACATCACTGTTTGTTGTAATCGTGAACGAGTGCAGTGACACACATATAATAATAATTTCACACATGTGCTTTTATACTTTACAGCTAAATGAGAAATTGTTTGAAAAGGTTTTTAGTTAAACATCCTTAAGGTGGAGAGACAGCTTGCTGTTATTGAAGCCTCCACCCTATTGATTTTCTCAGCGTCGTTATTAGAGATAATTACCAAATTCACCACTGGATCTTAAACGATAAGGTCAGCAGACCTACTGCACGTGCAGGACCAGAAGTGTTACATACCAAACACTGCAAACTGAAGAAACATTAGCGTGATGGTTGCAGCCGGTGCACGTGTTTTTAAAAAAGGTGGTGTAACACTAACCTCACCCTGTGAGGACATGCACTGTATATACTGTTGGCCTACCAGAGTTCTTTCAGAGGTCTACGAGGGGGGTGGCATTGCATGGCGCCTGGTCCCGGATCATTTATAAACCCACCATGCTGGTAGCCCCGGAGCAAGCAGATGAGGTCCTGGTCTGCGGTGGGTGGCAGCACCAGACCCAGCAGATGCAGTAGGATGTAGGCCAAGCCAGGCGTGTAATCCCTCTCTCAGAGTTGGAACGCATCGTCAGTGCGAGAAAATAAATAGTGAAGGGGTGAACCGCTGAATAGGGGAGATAGGGGAGAAGCTGTAGCCAAGAAGAGGGCCCAACCAGTCAGGATGCAGTTTTAAACAATCACAGATAGTTTTCTGTGAGACATTCAAACCAAACAAACTAAGCAGAAAAGAATCATTTCTAATAAAAGTACTTTCTGCTGGATTTAAATAATTCGGCTTCATTCACAATCTCTCCGCCGAGCAGATCTACACAAATTCCTTTATTTGACTCCATAAATCATCGTGTTTATGCACGCCGGATAGGCAAGGTGTATTAACACTACTCACATTCTGCCTCGCACTGACGCTTGCAGACTACTTTAGGTCACTCTTTCCTAATTTGGATCAATTATCCCATTTCCTCTCTGTGAAACAGTGTTTCTCATTCAGCATAATGTACCAGCTATTTGTCAGCGCTGTGTCATGCGTTCGCCCCTTCGCTATCCGTGTGCACTCCTGTTAGTGTGGCTGAATGCTAGCTTTCTCTACTGTCTGAGGCTCATTTGAAATTCAAATATTGCCTCATTGCTGAGACTCAATAATATTGACTTTCACTTACTCTGGAGAAAAACTGGAGATATATTTAGGACAGGATTGTGTTTTTTCTTACAATATGTTTGCATGTGGGGCTGCAGTCGGACGCTGCAGCAGCCATAAGGTATATCTGGCTGTGGGGCAGCACAAATCACTATCAAATGCCAAACAAAGCATGAAAACTGAATTGAATTGTTGTAATTCAAATCTTATGGGTCAGCTTTTAGATATGCAAATTGGGGACATATGAGACTAAATACTCCAAATTCTCGAGAGCAGGTGTAAACGTTAAATGTAACAGAGCCAAAGGGACGTGTCTCCAAACCCAGAGCTCGGTTAATACTTTTTATCACAATTATGAACATGAGAATCTGCATTTTGCTGCCAACAAGAGAGAGAAGTGTCCACTGCAGCTACATCACTGGTCCACTAGATGGAGTACTGCATCACTTCTGAGTGGCATGGCAGCAGAAACATCCTTTAATGTTAATAACAATGCTTTATTCAAGTAAACACGTGGCATGTTTGCATGTCTGCTGTGATTAAAAAGTCAATTCAGCTGTATATACACACACACAGTGCATGTATGTATGTGTATATATATATATATATATATATATATATATATATATATATATATATATATATATATATATATATAACTGCATGGCAAAACATTTTTATGGCTGTCTCAGAGCTCTTCATTATGTTTTCAGTCAGAAGATGATGGCGCTGTAAGGATCAGACTTTATTCTGTCTGACTTTATTTCTACTCTTGACTAATCAGCAGTTAATTGTCTCAGTTGTTTGCATAATGATTTGGAAATGTGACGATTGAGTGGGATCTGGACGGCGTTGGGAAGCTGCAAGAAAGGCGAGGTGACCTATCAAGCAGAGCCAGCTTGGTACAGATGCTGGGCCCCTGCACCAACTCAGAGCAGAAAGAGTGGGTGGTGACTGAGAGTGATGTCGTTCAACCCCAGAAGTCGATACATGGGTGAAGGGAACCATCATTCATTCCCACAAAAAAGAAACCAGAGACGGCTCACCGGGGTTCCCCTGGGCTCTGATAAGAGGAGCAACAGGAACATGCCAGATTTGCTGCAATACAGGCAGGAAGTTACTGTAAAGTGGAAGTGATGCTGTAGTTTAGCCCGGCCCAGGGTGAGCTCGGAGCTGTGAGAGAGCACAACAGGTTGTTCTATTTGTTGACCAGTCTACGAACCCACATAACCTAATGCATATTCAGTCCAAAATCACACACATGGAAAAGTCTGGAGATCCAAAAAACTATAATAATACCCAAACATAGTTTCTAAGTTTGTTAATACAAGCAGTGGAGTTCTGTGTGGTCACAAAATGTTCTGCATCTTAGGTTTTCTGTTTATTTTAAAAGTGAGTTCTGTATTTGTGATTTTTCAGGTTTTATTTATAGAATATTATATTTATGTGCACCGATAAGCGTTTAACAACTTTTGAAATCAACATGCAATGACACTTGAGGGATTTTCCTGTGTTGCAACACCACTATCAAATCTGACTAAGCTGATTATTTGAGTTTATGAGTGTTCATCTGCTGATAAGTGATAGAAAGATGTTTTTTTTTATCTGACTTCAACTTTGGATGTTCTTTATAGATGATGGGTGGACAACTCAAAACCAAGTAACCAGTGGTTTTTAATTTATTGATTGAAATCAATTGAAAAAGCAGGGTGTGTGACACAGAGGGAGATCTCTACAGGCTGCATTGGTTTCGGAGGTTTTAGCACTGATAAAACTACAGTTGTGTCGGTTTTAATTGCGTTAGGATTGAGATTTAAACATGCATCATTCCCCCCATCTAGAGACACTGCTTCAGGAGTCAAAGTGCAAACTGTCTTTATTGGCGACAGTAAAAGGGATTAAAATAGAAGAGACCTGACCACAATCAGAAACTGACAACACTCATTACTTTTTAATGACGTTCACTCAATTGCAAAACATCCTGTTTTATAATTGTTATGTTTTGCAACTGTAGACCTGCTGGCAGTTTATGAGGCATTTTAGTAAATGAAACAAAGTCTATATAACATGAAATGTGTCTCTACTAGTGTTTGGTGCTTGAATGTATGAATGAAGAAAACTTCTCATTCGTTCTGATTTTCATGACCAGTGCCTCCACTGTCCACACCTACCTGCTGCAGACCTCCTGAAGTGAACTGTAATGACTTTGTTGAATTATTTCTGATCTCCAGACCTGAATGTTTCATCAGGTCATTAACCTCAAAACTCTTGAAGAAATTGTTTTATATCCCACAGCATCAACTCTCTCCTCTGCCTACAGTTAAAAAAAAGGTTGCTGGTTTCATGGGTCGCCTGAAACACCCTGAAAATTGTGTTTGGATTTGCTCTGAAAAGTAAAAATCAAGCCAATCAGAGTTAGAAATGTCAGGCGGATTCGAAATGTAACGTTAAAGCATGATTGTGAGATATAATCACAGCAGACTATCGCTGATTGTTCACGGGCCCGTCTGACAAAGCAACCACATAGCTTCAGCTCATCCAGAATGCTGCTGCCAGGGCTGTGACAATGACCAAAAGAGCTGAGCGCAGAGCTCCAGCTACCAGATGAAGCCACTACCACACAAAATGATGCTGCTTGTTCACAAGTCATTAAAACAATCTTGGTTCTTAGCAGATCTCCTGACCCGGCTTGAGCCCTGCAGACCTCTTACTCGTTCTGTGATGCAGAACTAAACATGGTGAAGCTGCTTTTAGCTTCTGTGCTGCTCAGATATGCAACAATAAGTAAACAACCTGGGCTTCCTCTGCAGAGTTATCACTCAGCTGTCTTTTAGAAACAGCATCTGTCATGCTGAGCGAGACAAATTACGCTCGTTCATCTGTGAATCCTACTTTTGATGCATTGTAAAATAGCATCTGTGCTATTACTTGTAGTAAAGATGCCTTTGTCTTTCTTTAATATAGTGGATTGAACTGTCTCAGTCCCAAATTGCTTCCTGTGCTGATGCTGTTACGTTAAATGGAAGTGACATCTTTTGAGGTGTCAACTATGTATTCAGTCGTGTCCATTGTTGGGTCAGCTCACAGCCCGGCTCTGGATGCATGACTTTCCCATCAAGAATGCAGCTCTGCACCAGGCTCACATGCTAGGTGACTACTCGTCCGGTAATTTAGAGGACAATAGCTGCGTTTCTACGACGAAGTCCTGGCTCCTTTTAAAACAGTGCTGCTGTGTTTGAGAATTTGTGCTGTCTACCAGTCCAGATAGCATTTATTCCCATTGATTTCTATATGATATAAACATGAGTTGGACTGGTTTAGAGTCTCATAAGATAAGATAAGATATTCTTTATTGATCCCACATTGGGGAAATTCAATTGCTACAGCAGGTCAGTGCAAAAAGAATGAAAGGGTGTGCAAAAATACAAAAGTAATAAACATTTAACATTTATGCTACTGTAACACTGGAGAAAGATGCACTTAGTAGCTTTGAATGGGAGAATTCAGTCCTGATGCTGGAAATAGGAAGATAACAACCAATAGATCCTCGAAGATCATAATTTTTGTGTTTACTCCTCAGTGATCATAAGTATTAACACAGATAGCCTAACTATTTTCTAAAACCCAAGTGTGAAATGACTGGCAACCTAAAATGCTTTGGGTGAAACAGCTACTGAGCTTGGTTGGATGTCAACAGATCCGTCTCCATAGCAGCCGAGACGCTGTGATTTGGTTGAAAGCTCCAGGAGAATGAATCGTTTCAGAAAAGCGAACGCACGCTGTGATTAAGCTTCACTAACTGGAGCTGTAAAGTATAATTACATTTAATAAACATTTAAATGTGTAGTGCTGAAACTTTGCAACTGGTCCTTTAACTCTGCACAAATAGAAAGTTTCCAGTCCTGTGTATTTTCTCTTCTGGGTCACTACTCTTTGTACGGATGCCAGCTCTAGTTGTCACTGTCAAACAGAAAAGCCCTTTACTACTCATTGTCATGCCAGGCACAAACCGGGGGACAAAGAAAAGATTGAAGAAGAGAACGAGGCCCAGTTGAGCGACTGCCATGAGCAGCCATACAAACAACCCACTCTTTTTTTTTTTTTTTCTCCTGCAGAACAGTGACACAGTGTTCAGCTCTGCCAGATTCACAGGGGAGTTGCCCTCCAGTTATTTATCAGCGTATCCTCGAGGTCGTGAGGCCATCGGCCTACATTTGATACAGTCTTTAAACGGCCACATCAGCAGGCAGATAATCAGAGAGATAAAGGAGAGCATCTTCCATGCCAGCCTGAGGGAGGGGAGGCTTGGGTGGGGGTGGTGACAGTGTATATAAATGAAGGCCAATGGGCATTCGCAGTCCCACGGTCTGGTAGTGCTTCATTCCCAGCTGCCTTCAGCCCGACAAGTCTGCAGCCATGGCGTTCAATGGATCCTGGAAGGTCGACCGCAGCGAGAACTATGAGAAGTTCATGGAGCAAATGGGTGAGTGTGAGAAAAGTGTTTCACTGTAGTTCAATGTGGTTTGATGTATGAATGTTACACAAGGCAGTGAGGTGTTTTTTTTTGGCACTAGCAGAAGCTAAAGTAGAGTTAAACTAAATTAAGCAAACTTCAAAATAAAAGCTTAGATAAAGTAGATTTCAATACATCACTTTGATGGCAGCAAACCAGCTACATACTTCCACATTCTTCCTGTGCAACAAGGCATTAACGTCATGAAGCGCAAGCTGGCAGAACACGACAACCTGAAGCTTGTCATCGAGCAGACCGGGGACACGTTTCACATCAAAGAGTCCAGCACCTTTCGCACCAAAGACATCAACTTCACCCTGGGTGTCCCTTTCGATTACAGCCTGGCTGATGGCACTGAAGTCTCAGTGAGTACCCTAATGTGGTTCGGACAATATTAAACCAACAGCAGCAAATGCAGAAAAGGGGGCTTATTTTAAAGATTGATGGCGAGCAAATGAGGAAAATGCAAACCAGGCCAACTAAAACTAATGATGGAAAAGTTCCAGTGAAGAAGTACTCTACTGTGGATATGTGGTTGCTGCAACGAGAGTTAAACGAATGTGGAAAAACTAATCTACAATGACAAAATAGTGAGAGTGAAACTTGGCAAATAGACACAGCTGCAACACAACGTAAGCAGAGTTTCTCTCACAAACTGTAACTGCAGGGTACGTGGGAGCTGGAGGGCGACACGCTGAAAGGTAAATTCACCAGGAAAGACAACAACAAGGTCCTGACCACCACGAGAGCTCTGGTGGGAGGAGAGCTCGTCCAGGTCAGTTGGCTTTAGATGCATCTCATCGATCCCTTAGTTAAAGCTGCGATGCTGTATGATAATTCAAGTTTTCTTTCAGCATGTGTCTTCCAAGTAACGCACCTTTGTCTCCTCCCTACAGAGTTACAGCTACGAAGGAGTAGATGCTAAGAGGATTTTCAAGAAGCACTAACCTGGAGTGTAAAGATCATATTTTATTTTTATATAGATGACACAATGTAAATTAGTATGTGTTTCCTTCTGACAAATAGGACGCGACCAAGTCAAGCATATTCATGTGGGAATGTACTTCAAGTAAATATGGAGCCAAATGCACAAACACACACACAAAACAACTCATGATTACTTGAAACAAAGTGGACGAACAAGCGAAAAACAACCAAACTGCACCTTAGTTTCAATATGACAGAGAAAATATAGCATTTTAATGGCTGCTTCAGCTAAATGACTATAAAACATATTCTCTCACTGTTGTTTGGGTTTTATTCTCACAGGTTTTCAGACGTCCTCTCTGATTTCCCTGCCTCCATCCTACAATGGAGATGAATGAGGTTTTGTTTGTGTTTCACCGTGCGTTGAAAAATGTCATCAACCTGTCCTCATTGCTCGGGATAATCCACGAGACAATGCTGTAACGGTTTTCACAGGAACTATTTCATTAGTACAACGTAGTTCCAATGAAAACTGTTCACGTGTTTGTGGATTGTCTGAAGCTACAGGTCTGTTGTTTCTGGAAATATTTGTGGCCAATACAAGTTCTTCTGTCTCCATTTTATCATGGGGGCAAAGATATTACAAATGAATGTCTGAAAATCAGTTCAGATAAAACAAGAGAAACGATGCTTTCTGTAATTTATAGATGTATCCAACAGCTTGACTCCACCTTTAACAGCATTTAGCATTTAGTTCCACACGTGTTGTAATAAAATCAGCCACTAATCAACGTAGACAACATGAAAACTGTTAGATTCTTCTAACCATTAGGGAAATAAGTCCACTTGCACTAATGTTTTTTTATATATATATTGTAATGTCTATAACAATAAAGCAACCTAATGTCTCACATGAGTTTATTATTGGTGTTGTTCTTTACACAAGTTAGTGAATGGGGAATCTGTGCATTGTGTTAAACGTGAATGGAGCTTGGTAAATTTATTATCAAAGTCCAAAGTGAGGCTACAGAGTTGCAAGTGAAGTTGCCGAGTTGCCTCCAGGCCAAGTGTGTCAACAGTTATCAAGTCCTGATTATGTGCAAAGATCATGTCTCAGTGATTGCGTTTAATGAGCATCATTATCACAGCCTTGATAAGAAGGTTCCTGAGATAATGTCCCATTATCACATGTTTTCAAACTCAAACTCTCTCTTATTTAGCCTGATTTTACTCAGATCACATGATGACAGGACAGGGCCTTGTTCTGTCATGTGCTCGGTCTGATGTCTCCTTGTTTGGTTTTCAGCAGTGGAAAGAAAAGAAATGGAGAGTTTAACTGTACGAAGCCTCTCTGGTCACAAGAGGGCGACGTGTGACAGCTTTTACCTCACAGTTACTGATCATGTTACTTATGGAGATTTTTTTATTTTTATTTTTTTTGATAGAATCTGTTGCAGAACTTATCATCATCTAAAGATGAGAAGTTCCCCTGGTATGTTTGTATTAAGGTTGAGTAAAAAATATGGAATCTCATTTCAGCCAGGAAGTGTGAAAAACAAATGCAGTGAAGAATAAAAACATGAATTCTCACAGTCACTATTAAACAGTAAAAGTGTTATGATCCCCACAGAGCAGCAGCCTAACATGACGTCTAGCATCAATCGATTGCAGCCCCCCTGCCGAGCCCTGAGTGACACTCTCTTTCATAGAAGTGCAAGCCCAGGGTGAACAGGGCTAATCTGGCACAGACAGGGCTGCTTTGAACGGGTCGGGCTGCGAAGTCCTCTGACACCCCACAGAGGCTGTGAGCCTGCAGATTCTAGTGCAAGAAAAAATGTATAGGTGGGAGTCGTTTTTAAAAGTTCAAAGTAGTAATACTTTTAATAAGATTGTGGTTATGTCCAGTGTACGCTCCACGCACTGCAGCTCAAGGTATGTAAACCAAGCAAAACATCTTTTTCCAATTTGCATTTAGGAAGAACACTGCTACAGTCGTTGCATTGAGTTATCTGGGTAAATGTACAATCTACCTGGGTTCTCATTGTTTTTATTGAAAAATGGTTTAATATTGTGCGTATTCAGTGTATAATCATTCAATTTGGAGCATAACAAACACACATTAAGTCGGAATTTACCAAGCACCACATCAAAATATGCACCAAGTAGGTGAACAGGGTGACACACTGTAGATGGATGCTGCAACCTCTTATTATGACCACTGGGTGGCGCTGTGGAGCTCTTTATTTTCTGAGAGAAAAGGCCTCTGTCATTCTATGATGTCATCCTTCGTAAAGTTATCATATGACACACACCCTGCTTTTTCACACACACACACACACACACACACACACACACACACACACACATACGTGATTATTAGATCTTAACTCAAAAGATTAAAACAACGTCTCTGTGCGCTTATCTGGAGTCAAAGCGTGGACGATAGCAACATGGAACCAGTGAGAGACCGGAAAGCAGTGGGAGGGTTAACCTTGAGTGTTTTGATTGCTGTGAGACTAGCGCAGGGGCCCACCCAAGGGAGGTGGAGGCCGTGGATGAGAGGGTAGGAGGAGGAGGTGGACAAACAGTGAGAGAGGTGTGGAGAGACCACACTGAGGACAAGGGGAGCTCGGAGAGGACAGTGCACAAAGAAAAACCCCTCCTCACACTCCCATGCGCCCCTGCTGTTAAAATCAAATTCACTGACTCACTCTGAAGTCGCCGGCTTATCTGAACGCGTAACCGTCATAAAAGACACCAAGGAGTGTCTGGGCTTTTGGTTGGCCGATGTTTCCAAGAAGAAACAAGCCCACTTTTAGGCCATTCACTGTTTAGACAATGACTGTGCAGACTGTGCAGGCTGCTGGATGATGAGTCACCACTTAGTCAGTGATGAGAACTGTATCTCCAGAGAGCTGGGAATTATTTAAGATTAAGACCAATGTACCCGCTCAGACCTTTACCAGCCTTGTAGGTTCGGAGGCGCTGTTGTGATGATAGATCTGAGCTATTAAAAGATGATTAACAGGATAGGATTTAGTTTTTTCCTTAAGCCTTGTTGGATCTTTTTAATTGGTGCCTTAAATTAAATAGCTGATTGCAGACTGACAGGAGATTTCTCTTTGTGAGAGCTCAATACATTTCTTCTGTACACAATCATGCCTATTTTTAGCCTTGCTAGCCGCTAATAAACACGCTCAAATATCTGTATCCAAGAGAATGACCTATCTCAATAGCAATCGGCTTGACTGCCATGAAATTCTTCAGAATCCCAACGGTACATCAGGATGACTGTGAGAAAAACATCTACACGATGAATGATGAAAAATCTGACAGTTCACATGATTCCCAGACACATGTAATGACTTTTGGTTTAGCGCCACCAAGAGGTTGACATTTGTGGTTCAAACTGAAATAGTCTCCAGTGCTATTTCTTTCAATTCAGTTCAATTCAGTTTTATTTGTATAGTGCCAAATTACACCAGAGGTCATCTTTAGGCACTTTACAGTGTATAATTGTATAGAAAATAACAAAGAAACCCCATCAATCCCATTTGAGCAAGGTTTAGGCAACAGTGGAGAGGGAAAACTCTCTTTAGAGGAAAAAAAAACAGGCTCAGGGTGGGCGGCCATCTGCCTCGACCGGATGGTGTGAGTGGAAAGAGGAGAGAGAACAGAAGAGCAGGCAACAAAAGACAATAACAGGGCCAGCAACTGGAAACTGGAGATATACAGCTCCAAGGCCGAGGATACCTGGAGAGGAGAACAGAGAGGAGGAAGCGCAACTACAAGAGAGAGAAAGTTAATGGTGGCATTTGAATGGACAGAGGAGAGGAGCTCAGTGTATCAGTAGTAGTAGTAGTAGCTTTATAAAAAAAGAAAAGTCTAGTCTAGTGCTAGTATCTGATAAACTTGGTTCACAAATTTTGCATTGCATAACTTGTAATACCAAGTAAATATCTGGCTGGTTAAAATTTAAATCCACTGCAACACTGGTTTATAATTAAATACCTGCAATTATCTTTCCATCATCCCTGGGTGTATTTTGTGTTTAGCAACACGTTTGCATGCTAACCCACTAAACTAGAAAATAATCCAGGTTATTTCTACTAAACATTAACATGTTAGCATTGTGCTAGTGCTAACTCTCTACACTAATATTGACAATGTGGTCCAGATTATCATACTAGCATCGTGCCTACGGAGTCATAGCATAAACAATGCTTGGTATTAGGTTGGTATTAGTACCTCAGTGTAGACAAGACTTACTAGCATGGACATACAGCATGCACGTAACTATGTAGGCCTATATCTACTCAGGTATTTCTGCTTTGAGTATTTACATTCTCCGCTATTTAACACTGAGACATCACCACATTTCAGAGGCAAACACCACACTTTTACTCCAGCACATTCAATTGATAGTTATCAGAATCGGATTAATAATACAGAATTTGTAATAATCACAAGCTCCATCAATAAAAGTTGCATCCTCAAACCGATTAACACATTTATAAGATCCAAACATATAATGTTCATTAATGTTTATTAAAAAGACAGTAAAGAGAACTTTTATTTTTGGTACTTTCTGAGCTAATATATTTGTATTTTTAACATTATTTTGAATGTAGGACGTTTCTTCGTAACTGTGCCACTTTTACTGAAGATCTGAGTACTTCTCCTTTTTTGAATATTCTTTACTAGATTAGTGAGTAATATTTTTTTTTTTTGAAGGCCTCTAAAGTGATCCATTAAATAGGTGAAAATACACTTTCTAAATATATCATGCACACACCGTTGATGGCTCACAACTAGATATTGATTCACTTTAAGGACACAAGTCAAGGTGAGCAGGGTTAATGGATCAGTGACTCCTCAGGTACTATCTGTAACCATGTGTGATAACATATCACGACTGTCTATTGCAGAAAGCAGTGGGCAGCGTTTTACTGAGGCAAACCAAGCAACACTGAAAGAGGAATGAAATACAGGTCCTGACGTCCAAGTAGTAAATCTAAAGCCGAGAACCAGGAGGTATTTAATTGAACTGCAGTTTTGACCACTCAGCTGCAGTAAAAATACAGACACCCTTCGCTAAGGACGTCTGAAGAGAACGAGTGAAAGTGGAGAGAAACACCTCTTTAATGGACTCGTCAAAGGGAGTAACACCATTAGAAAGTGTTGCCGGCTGGGCGTATGCATTTATGCACCCACATGAATGTCTTCCCATGCCTGTGCACACATAAACACTTGTACCTCCCATTTTATTCTGCTCCGACACCCTGCGTGAGCAACCCCCCCCAGGGGCACGGACGAGCGTGTGTCATGTGAGAAGCTGGTGTGAGCCACCTGGCGTGACTGAGCAGACAGAAGAGAGCGGAGGCAAATGGAGAACCTAAATTGGCTGTGGCCTCTGTCTCAGGAGTAGCCAGCCTCTGGGTTTGGTGGGCTATTCTTATAGAGGGCAAAGAGAGGTCTGCAGCTCCCATGGCACACAAACCATTTTAAAGGATCCCACGTCATGTTTTGATGGCCTCCTGGGAAAGTGGGGGAGGTGTTATCCAGTGACAAGTGTGACAGAAGAAGAGGAAATGAGCTTCACGCAGATGGATTTCTGTGTTTTTTAACTTGACTTAATATGGAGCCTCAACACTGACTAAACATACTTATCAATCAGTTGTCAGTCTTTATCTTTTATCTATTAAATAGATAATAATTTATAAGTTTCCTTATTTGATAGTGAAATGAGACCATGAATGTGCAGGGGGACCACTAGTCTAATTCGTGTGTGTTTGTCTGTAATATCAGTAGAGCATGGAGGGGAGTGGACATGGATACATCCATGGGGGTGTGCTAACTTAACTGAATACATCATGTGGCCAAACACACTCCTGGGACTGTAACAACATGCCAGGGTTTGGTTCATGTGACCGGATGAAGGCAGCTGAGCTAACACTAGCACTGGGGTTTGCAAACTAGTAAACAGAGTCAATGAAAATGACTTGTTTTGGGAATGAGCCTCTGTGTTGTGTGGTCAACTGCACATTTGCATTAAGGGCTTTTTGATAAGAGGTGTGCGTGATTGTGTGTTTTGCTCGGCGCACTTGGCAAACGGTTGGAAACAATGGGTTTCAGAGCGCAGTGGGTTTGAAAAAGACCTTAGTGTTTTACTTGATGGCCCTGGTCGTGTGGTCCCACTCAGGGTGTGGACGCGAGATTAGGATGTAAGGTCTGAAAAAAAAAAGACTAGCATGTGTAAAAGTTTGGGGGCCACAGTTTTAATTGCAGTACTGTGAATGGCCACTAGGACTAACAAGGCTGAGTGGTCGTCTCTAGACACTTGTGCACATGTTGAGCGAGTGTTCAGCTAGCCACCAAGATAAAGCAGCACAGTAAGTAAACCATCCATATGCTGAGTATATACACTGAAAAATGACTAGACAGACTTTCATCTTGTTATTGTTTAACACGTGTTCTCACTCAGCGTGTTTAGCCTGACATTTTTAGTATTTAACAGTTTTATCTGATGATGTAATCAGTAAGCTAACTAAGTACATTTACTCAAATACTGTACTTCACCAGAGTATTTCCTTTTCAAGTTTCTACTCCCCTACAAATCAAAGGAAAATACTTACTCCACTACGTTTATTTTAACAGCATTAGTTACTAGCTCCAGGTTTAGATTCTCATAAACATCATTTATGGATGAATCCGCTGTCACAACATCATTTTCATCTTTGACAGTTTGTCAAACTGAATTTCAAACCTAAACAACCTCCATGCTGTTATGTTAGAATGTCTGAAATACATTTATGTTATCAACAGCATCTAATTTGACATTGTTTAAAATACACAGTTTTCTTAGTGGATTAATTTTACTTTTGTACTATAAGTAAAATGTACTGTATGTACTTAAATACATAATAAAAATAAAAATAAAGAGTACTTCTACTTGCAGTGGAGTACCCCGTATTCCAGTATTAGTACTGATTTTGTGTACTTTGTACACGTGGTTTGGTGCAGGTTCACACCTGTGTGCCTAGTTTAAAAATATATATTTAAACCAAAATAAAAAAATGTAAACATGAGAGCAAGGATGACATCAATCTTTAATGGCATATGGCCTGAAATGTCTTCATTTAACATTTTCATAAAAACTTCTCATTTTGATCGTTTCCTCTTTTTTTTTTTTTGGTTTCAAACAAACAACCTCTGCAATTCACTGAAATACAGTTTCTCCTTACAGCGGCTAAAGTACGTACATATTGACAGTACTCTATGCTTTAATAAAACAAAAGCACACACACATGCCGTGAACATGCACAGAACACACAGGTACGCACACGGTATACTGAAACAAGAAAAGGAGTATTTTTGCATTGACAAAAAGGAGGGATCATCATCATCATCATTATCGTATTAACTTCCAGGAACATCTGTACCGTACTGCTGGCAAAGCACAAAAAGATCCATTCATTCAAAGAGCATGTTTTTCTCTGAATTTCACAGTGAATTATGTAGGTAAAACAGCATTTATCTATCACACACAGTATGTTCCAATCAGTCAGATATAAACACAAATAAGAAGCTCTAGAAAAATTACCAAATGAATATACAATTAAACTTACAATAATACTTACAATGAATTATATGATGGGCATCTTCTATGACCTTTAAAAACGCAATACCCATAAAAACACACACACAGACACACCTTATAAATACTTGTTCTAATAAATTTGATGCCACACTCGGCTTTAAAAATATCTGTAAAAGCAAAAACTGCTTCAGAAAATCAGTTGATATGATGCATATTATTATTATTATTCATTACAAACACTGACTATATGATTCAACCAGTCCAATATGATTGTACGCACTCGGGCAACATTACAGGGAGGATTATTGTTTTCTTACTTCGGTTTTCGACATCACATCACTGTGAAATGTGACCTGGCCTCATCAGGAAAGTACAAGAATCGCATTTTGTTTTTTGTACAAATGCGGCGTGAACGTGAATTCTGGCATCAAAATGTCACAGAAATATGATCACTTGATGATATGTCTACAGCAAAGACGTTATTGCAGGTCCAGAATACACAAGATTACAAAAGGCTTGTATTTTTTTTTCTTCCCCACACCACTCCAATCATTAACATGTAAAATCAAAATTTACAAAAGCAGGTTGAATCACGTGGTCTTCCTAAAAATAGACGAAAGAGACAAATTGCTTAAAGTGAATATCCTTTCAGATGCGGAGTGGCTCTTTTGGAGTGACACCAAAAGAGACATGCAGCAAAAATAATGTCATACTTCATAAGAAATCAGATTGAGGACTACAAAGCAGTCAAAAAACGGAATAACTCCACTAGCCTAGATAGCTCTCCAGTGTACGACGGATGCTTTTGGTCTTTTTGTTTCTTATACTGTGCCGTCCCCTTGCTACACTATAAAGGAGCAAGTTCCTAATTATAGCAGGGCTCAGTTTGCTGTGTATTGCAGTCTCTGGGGGTCACTGTACCTTCACCAACGATGGCTTATTCCTGTCAGCGCCTCTTTTAAACACATCTGATTACCTTAAACTGAAAAATAGTGAGCCGGATCAGGTGTGTTTTTGTCACTCAGCGTTCACAGACACTGCTCAGTGGAGTCAGACAAAAGGACTCGTATGTTTGCTTCACTGGGTAAAGACAACACACAGATACATATGAGCAAACCTAAACCCACACAGTATGTAGAAAAAGACGAGAGCAAACCAACAAGACTGCTTTGGAATAGCAGAGCGACCTACCATCGTATAATGGCACAAAACAGGACGGGCCAAAAAAAAATGTGTAAAAACATATGAAAGTTCCTCACATACTTTAGCACGACATAAACCAATCAAACAGAACCATTTCAAACATCGTCTTGATTACAAAAATACCTTTTTGTATTTCTTTAAAATATCTAAAAATGTACAGCATTGTCTTTTTTTTTTTAGTCGTTTTGTTTTTTGCAAAGTCATGCTTCGACATGTATTTTATAATCATAATAACATTAATATGAATGATATACAGAATAGTAATAATTATAGTCATATAATAACATTATCCAACAGCGCTTAAGCCACACCGCCAAACGTCAGGCTTTGCAACATGGCTGCATAAAAAATGCGTTTCGCACTCCTTTGGTTAGTGTCTTGACACTTGCATGTACAGACTGCAGAGCAAGAGTTAGACAGTCGACTGGTAAACTAAGGGGGTGTGCGCCTTCGTCATGCGTGCCCAGTACCATTCACGTAGGTATGAGAGGAGGTGAAGCCAAAGCGCTGCCGGTAAATCTTGAGTATGTAACAGTATAAAAAAAAAAGAAAGAGAAAGAGAGAGAGAGAGAGAGTTGGAGGGACTTTGGGGAGGGCGGTGGAAGAGGGGCTCGATGTGTGATGGAGGCTGGGGTCTAGTATGTCCTGAGGCCCATGAGGCTGCTGCTGCCTGAGAGAGAGAGAAAAGGGGGATACAAAGAAAAGGTGTGAGGTTGCCATGGTCACCACACGCTAACCTTGTACAGTAATGAAAACACAGGGGATCGTGTGGAACTGCTGCGCGACACAAACACACTCACACACCCCTTTAAATTGCACGTGCAAACTACACGATGCCAAGACCACACACACTTCTCTCCCACAAATATCTAATTGTGGAATTCTGGGTCTGTTTTCAAAACATTTTCCGTTGAGCAAAAAAAGCTGAAACTAACACAGATGAAAGCTGACACGCTGTCAATACAGCTTGGCGCACTTATGTTCATTCCAGCAGAAGTCTTTGGCAGCGCGATACCGTCTGATACAGAAATCTACACTTTCAGACGCGACCCCCCCCCCGCTTCGGTGGCGAGGTGAGATTTACACCTTTCGTCCTCGCCTGTTGGGATCAATAATGGTGAGCGTCTGAGCAGAGGCGCAAACTCACCGACGGTTCGCTGCTCCAGAGGCTGGAGCCAGGTCAGTTCTCCTGGTTTCTAACTGAACACGAGAGGCAATCAGCAACGCCCGTCACAGCCGGCCACGGCCACCATCACACATCAGGAACCTGAGCACAAACAAACAACAAACAAAAACAAAGAGTTTGACTCACGTGAACAAACTTCACAAGTGTTCTTTTTTTGTTACACGTTGCCAGTTTTGCCTGATTTCCCCTCAAACCAGACAGGATCTCCTGATTTCTTACGATTCTTATGAGAAGTACATCTGTGATGAGCATGGCCGTCAGCAGAGTATGATATTGCTGGCATGCTCGGGCAGTCGGGGGGACTAAAAAGAGACCAGTTAAAACAAGAGTGTTCAAAACCGCTGCAGCCGGGGCCAAGATATCACTCGTTCAGTATGTGTGCCAACCTCCAAAAAACAATCAACCATATATTTTCCAATAAAGGAACTTGAAAGTGTCTGGTAAACTCCATATGAGAGGCTTGTTACGTGTTAAAATGTAAAGCCATAAGTACTAAGGTGACGTTCTTAGAGGTATTATAGAGGCAATAAACTATATTCTCATGCACGCACCCATACGTTTAGAACTCCTTTTGACTTCAGAGGTTGTTTTTCAAATTTCCTGAAGATTAGCTGTGACAAACGACGTCAGCTGACTATTGGTTTCAATACTTATGTTGAACTTCTGCCTGACAACCAAATCTCCCATGATCCCATGATGCACCACAACCCCGCCACCAGCAGACTGTAGAGAAAGGTCAACCCTCCGACCCAACTCACCCACCCCCAGATGTATCACTAAAAATAGACATCTCTTGGAGACCACAGTGACCCGGGTTCTTTGGAACAATAAACAATTAGTAAACTAAACATGACCTTAAGAGACAGAAGGAGAGAGACAGGCAGGGGACAAGTTGGGAACTGCTCCCCCCGTTCAGACAACAGCGCGTTTTCCGCTGGGGGTACGGCTGGCCTAGCTAATGCCCTGTTGCGCGTTCAGTCAAGGATGAGGGAATCGATGCGCTGTACAGTCGCTTGGCTAAGCTGATGCGATGCATACTTCCAGACCACAGTATTTGTTCTGGCTGAGACACCAAGGTTAAAGATTGGGTTGATCATTGAACATGTCTTTGCAGATCAGGAGGGGGTTTAGTGATATGCAGGCTTAATGTGTTACATCCAATAACTCAGCCCAGGCGCATAATATGAGATAGGGTAAACAAGTGGTGTTTGAGAATGCGGCCCGGTTTCTCATGAACGTGTGCAATGATTTTGTTTTGAATTCGGCGAGCCTTCATGTAGCAAATGTCCCAGCTCGGTGCTGCAAATATAACAAGGGAGACAGTACATTGCTGTCTCTCCACCATCGATTCATTTACTATAAAACACCTCAAACTTTGCACCCCTACTAAAACGTACTGCTGTGTTTTAGAAAGTGGAATGTGTTTCTCTGGTTTTCATTCTTTTCTTTGTGATTAGCAGAATCTGGAGCTGTGTAATCCATCACTGTGATCAAATCTGCTTTCATTCCTGTCAAAATAAGAGCCCGACTGAGTCATTGCATTGAATAGCAAATATAACTGCCTGATTTTAGCTTATCACCAGACATACCAGATATATTGCATCAGTGATAAGCTGCCTACTATGTAACAGGAAACTGTTTTTCCACTGCAGAAAATCCCAAACATACTGTATGTTAGTCTTTTATAAGCACATTTAAAGAATCATTATCAAATAAACTAGCTTTGATTCATTTGTAATCAGACAGCATTTGCATAATGAATGATCAATAATTACTAATGCTTTTTAGATGACTTAATTGCCATTGATAAGAACAAGTTTTGGGTTTACAGGTTGTAATAAACTTGTGATCTTGCACAACAAGAATTCTGTGATAAACGTTCAGTGATCAATAAATCATCAAGAAAATGTTAATAAATACAATTCTTTATTAACAATTAAATGTTGAAGTTATCGCTCAAGCAAAAGAAACCCTTGTTTCTAGTCGCGCCACTGTGAATATTTTCTTAGTCTTCTTAGTACTCTGTTCTCTATTTTGAACTGTAGGTCAGACAAGCTTCAGGTTTAAGAAACTGTGATTTAAACATCTACTAATGTAAAACTAAAATGTAAAACATGGTTGATTTGTAGATAACCTTGCAAATACATCCATCTCTACCTGTGCGGATCGGCAATGGAAAGAGCCCCATCTGAAGCCCCTTTAATCCGGAGAAAAGCCTTTAGGCCCTGGCTGTGTTTCTCACATACCAGCAATAGCTGTTGGAGCTGGGCGGTGATGAATGCAGCTGACGACATGTATCTAGCGCCTTCGATCTGGTGCAGGGACCAGGCCAAGGTGTAGCTAATGCTATCTGCCTCTGTGTTATGTCAGTTGGGGGCTGAGGGTCTCACTTCCACATAAGAAGGGCTCTCCAGTGGGAGTTAGTCCAACACTGCACAGGAACCACTTGTTTTGTTGGGCTATTGGCCAAAAAGCGGTCCGACTACACACGTTTGTCTCCACAAGACATACACAAACATGCATGTTACACACGCAACACTCCCCGTCTCGTCAGACAGAAAATCCGGATTACCTTTCTGTACAGTTCACTGAGCATTAATGTCCACTATTAGACTGGCTTTGGACACAGCTCAGTGCTGGAGCCTGAATGTCAAATATAATTCAGCTTTACAGACATTCAGGTGAACGAGTAGCCTGCAGGTGCATTACAACAACAGAAACCTCACAGTACAGTAGGTTTAAAAAGTCAAGCCCGGGGGAGGGGGTACCTGTTTCAACTTGCATGAAACGCCATTGCCATGAATGAAGTTTTCAAAATGGGTCTTCCTTTGACAGCTGATTAGCACAACTCACCACCAGTCATGACTAAAGACCCCGAACACTACTTCACTTTCAGCTGTTCTCACACACACACACTCACTGAAGTCTCCCACAGTTCCACTTCCTAACGTCAATCCACATACTCTGACCGTGAGTGGTCCCCATCCCTCAGATGCCAAGACAACCACTGACCAACCACATGCCTTCCATGACTGAGGAGCTGTAAGCTTCTCTGAATTCCCATTGTGACCTCTTCTTCAACATGAGTAACAATGCACAAAAGCTCTTTTTTTGTTAATGCACACGACCCATCAATAGCAGACAAACTGTACAATCCTAGTGCAACACACACAGCCTCTGTCTGTAACCTCAGTTTGAGTTTATTCTTGTTGTTTTGCTGCTAAAATTGTTTCAAAGAGTTACGCAAGCGCCTAGCATCGCAGATCGCATTACACAAATAACTACCACCATTGTTGCTTCCCACATCATGACACATGCAACTGTGTTTCTAACTTGACTGTGTCCATTTAATATTACAAAAGGAGAGCCAAAAAACACACGGCCGGGTACAGCTGCGAAATGTCAGGGCTGCAAACTAATGCAAACTCAACACTGACACTTTATAAGAATTCATATACAGTCTTTTTTAAATGAATGCTTCCTAAGGAGATACGTGTATGTGTCATATACATGTGTAAACTATTGTGTTTTCACATGTTATATTTTGGATTTATTTATAACTATGCTGTAGTAGCTTCATTAAGATAAACAGTATCCTAATACAGTCTAGGAATGTGCTTTGGAAAGTGGCAAGCATGTCTAAATCTAAGTACAACTATTTATTCTTTCACAGCTGCTAAATCAGAGAGCTGCAAAAGAACTGTTATCAATTACATGAAGCAGATTGGGTGGTAGAAAAACTGCATGTACATTTGTGTATATTTGTATGTGATATGTGTCTTAATGTATTTTCCATTAATATGTTTATTTGTCAAGTGTTGGTCAAACATATGGTTGCGAGTTAATTGAATTTGTTGTACCTAATCCGCAGGCTTCAGAGTGAACTGGCTCCCTAGGGTGTATTTTTGGGAGAAAGTGGTTCCAAAGAAAACTGTTCACAGTGAGGTCTGTGGTTTCGCAGTGTACCAGAGACACTGTTGCATGCTGGGTTATAATTTCTCAATGCTGCGACTACCACAAACACAAATCTTTTCCCTTCCACTGTCCTGGGCTGACAGCAGACATCTCAGCGAAAAAAAATCTCACAACCTGCACGACTAAATCAAAACGTATGAGCTCATACAAACACCATCTGAAGTGAGATGACCCAAACACCCCTTTTTTTTTGTTGTTGTTGTTGTTGATCTTTTTGTTTGTGTGTGCTTCCCTGTGCAAACTGACACGCCTTCTGTTTAAGCATGTACTTGTGCTGCACACTACATAATTTGAATGTGTTGCATGTGTCTATATCTGCTGCGGCTGCCTGTAATTATCACAGTATTCTGACTGGATGTCTCGGCTTCACCTCACCCTCCACTGTGAACCGGATGTGGGGATGTTGTTGTTTCACTCGGGGGCTAATATCCAGTGGGGCAGAGTGACCAGGCCAAATGACTTCCTCCTGGTTTGATAGAGCAATAATTACTTCCACCGAGCCCTTCCCTCCTCCACTCCCTTCCTCCTTTACCCCCTAACAGAGACAAAATCCCCCCTCCTAAAAAAGACTGAATTACTCCAACAGCTTTTTTTTCCTCCTGCAGTATGAAAATAGACATGAAAGCTATGATGCAGAGTTGGAAGGGGACAGCAGAGGACTAGCACCAATCAACAGCCTGATGAATGTTAGCCTCCTTGCTACCATCGCCACCACCCACCCGCTCGCCACCGACTCCCTAAGGGGTCCGTGGAACATGTTTCTTCCTGTCCCAAGACGTTGGAGGGAGGGTACTGGTGACAGAGTGACTGGCGCCGAGTGCAGACACACATACATGCACAGATACACAGGCTAGCAGGGGATTTGTTGTGCTTTGTGGTTTTGTTTTGTTTTGTTTTTTTGTTCCTGCAAGCACAACAGCATCGAGTTTGTCTGAGCCAGAGAGCGGAGCATGTGTGCTGCGTGGTAACAGTTGAGTCATGTGCTTATCGAAGCCCCTTTTTTTGAAGCCAACTTCTCTGTGCACTGTCTGCAGCGCCACTAAAATTAATTCATATGCAATTTATTTTGAATAAAGCCCCATGCTAATTATTTTTTAATAAAGATTCATAAAAATGGCCCTTCAGGCAGCACCCAGGTAGTTCATGGAGCATATTCCACATATTGGAGCATCACATCCACCATTCTCCTTCATCTCTTTCTATCCTGTCTTCTTTATAATTCTCCACTGTGCACTTTCTCATAATGCAGAAATGCCAAAAAATTAAAAAATGTATTTCATCCTGCCATGGTTTGACAAAATGACAAACAAACCCTAATATCTGCTGTATAGTACCAACATCATTATAGGAGAATATTCTGTGTTTATTGTGGAACTTTTTAGTACAGAGAGCGCGCACAATAATAAACTTCCCCTAAAGAATAATAAATAAGAGGCGGATGTGTGGAGCCAATAACTTCTTCTCATCCTCCATAAAACCTCCTCAGCGTGTATGATCTTAAACAAGATTTACTTCCTTTAATTGAATTTCAGTGTAAGAAGATGAGACCCCGAATCATGGAACATTATAATCAGTTATAATCAGTGGTTGAACTGTTGAACAGTCCTTCAGTTCCTTTACTCAAAGTTGCTCAGATCAATATTTCTAGAGGAACGCATCATGTTGAAGGGGGCGCTCGTATTAGCGAATTACCAATTCCTCTAAGCTCTTCCCGGCATTTTAGCTTTCCAGTACTTGAGTACATGTACTAAGTGACTTCCCCCACTGGTTATAATAAAATTACTGATCAAAGCAGCTGACATTAGCATTTTGTGTCATATTTGCTGAGCTCTATCCCTCCTGTTTTATTAAAACACTGACATCGGAGCTTGTTGTCTATTCTGTTTGACCCGCTGCCTTTGATGCCCGAGATAAAGCATCGACCCTGTGAGTCCTGTAACCTCGTCACCTCGTGATGTTGTGCGCAAAGTCATGAATCCGACCAGTCTAATGCGTTAGTGAGTTGAGTTTGACGCCAACTAGCAGAATTAAGAAGGTCCTCACTTGACGCACACGCCATGAGCACCGAGGACCGGCTTGCGATATTCTCGACCTATGTTTAGGAACAGCTCGGCGCACTGTTTAAACACAGTGTCATAATATTTACCGGAGTAAAGTATTTTGTGCCTGGTTACTCACACATACTTCAGCAGAACTGCCTGGACTTCCATCCCTGAGGAGTTCCATCTGCAGGTGGGAGCCAGCGAATCTAAACACACACAGAAACACACATCATTTACATTCACGCAAACGTATTACACTATTGTTGCTAAAAGTGAGGATTTCACCTGACGTTTGTAAATCTCAAAGGAACAAAAGACATTTACTGAGCATAAATAGTTTCACATTCTGAGAAACAGAAGCAGCTGCAAATTAGCTTAGCTTAGCATAACGACTGGGAAGTGAAAGAAAACAGCTAGCCTGGTTCATATCAAATGGTTTAACACATTGTTCAATTTGTATAACAAAGCGTTAATTAAGTTGGTTATGTGCAGAGATGACACTCATGGCTTGCCGTTTCCCATCGTTCCCCACTTTATGCTAAGCTAATCTAACTAGCAGCTGACTCTAGCCAATAACCAACATGTCCTACAAGATGCAGTGTGTAAGATTGTGTTATAGGATTTTCTTTAGCTTAGAACGAGCCTTTTATATCTACATAGGTAATAACATTTTGTTTGAATTTGATGTCGCTAAATATTTCATATTTTACACACTGTAGCTTTAATATTGTAATATATATATTTTTTAAATATCAGATTTAGTTAATAGGTTGAAACTGGGTTATCTTGAAGGGACAGCAGGACAGTGTGCTCTCTGTTTATTACTGAGCTTCACAGCTTTACAATAAAAGATTGTTTATCACTAATTGTCACATGTTTTGTAAATTTCCACATAACCCACACAATCGTCTTCTTGTATTCAAATTAAGTGCACATAGTGTCACGCAACAATAGAACTCACTGTTTACCAGCAATCTAATAACACTGTGTGATCTCACCAGAGAAGATGACAGTGACCGACTGATCAGAGAGCTGAGCTCATAAATTGGATTTGATCATTTAGTCCTGAGTGTTTGTATTATCATACAAATATGTCTCACATCAGCATGTGCTCTAGGTCAGAAGACACTGTGAGATACCCAGCGCAACCCCTCCCGCCCATCTGAAATCACAAAGCCAGATTGTCTTTGTGTGTGTCAGTTTGTTCTCACATATCTGACGCATATGGAAAATTGCCAGCCAGGCAGATTCAACTTTACACTCATTTCAAAGTCTGACATCATCTGAGCTTCAGCTTTAGTGTCTTTGCTAGAGGCCTTTATTTTTAAATAACCTTAGTCTCTGCATTATATATGGTAATCTACTCTATATGCTCCCTAGCAGAGATGAAAGATAAAACTAGATATTTATATACTGTAACATTTTGATCCTAAAATACCGCAAAGTACTGAAAGATTAATGCAAGTTTAGGAACCAATCGGCAAACACAAATTCTGAAATAATACATCAGGGTCAGCCAGAATCAAATAAGCTTCATGAGAAGACTTTCAAGAGATCAATAATGAACTGTTACGTGACCGCACAAGGGAGCTCTGCAGATTAGAAGATCTTTGCTAAACTAGATCATGGTCGGTGGAAAAAGAAGGATTTAATTAATCAACCAGGTAATGGTCAAGCGATGATGCAAAACTTTTTAAAGCACTAAAGTTGTACTCGTGATGCCACTGAATGGGCTAAAGATAAAGTGACTTGAAACTACAGTGTGGTAAAGGCTCTGCTTCAAACTGGGAAAAAAGTACCTTATTAAATTGATTATATATTTTTAGTCAGAATTTCAAGACCAAAGCAGGAACCAAGTCTACATAAAAAGATACTTTGGTTTCAGAGGGTTATATTTCTTTTCTTTGAGTAAAAAAGCTAGTTTACGATGAGAATTAATAGGCAATTCAAATTCTGTTGCACGTGTACCATTTGGATTTATTAGGATTATTAGGAAAGTTAGTTTTTCAGGGAGTGTTGTTATTTCAAGGGTTCTCAGAACCCATGGACACCTTCCTTATGTCTCCAAATGCAGTTTAGAGATTTGGTGAACTGTGAGATCAGTTTAGTTTAGTTTAGTTCGATCCCTGGAAGTGGGATCAGGTAGCAGCTGCTCTCAAGAGGAGGGTACAACTGCATTACACGTCTGCAAAAATGGACTACACCCTGGAAATTAAATATTTATAAAGTCACTGATTTCAGTTTAAATCAACAAATTGAATTAACTCAAATTCCTGATAGATTTTCTGCTTTCGTGCACAGTCATTGTAGGTGAACAGGACTAACCAATATTTCAGAAATGATGGTTTGTGATTTAGTTATATTATTGTAAAGTGATCCTGTTTCCATAGATATCACTGAATTACGTTAAATTCACCAATAACCATTCAGCAGAACTGAGTTTAGAAACATGTCAAACACATTTTAAAATATATATATGTGATTTAATTTTTGTTCTTCTGTAAATTTGCCAATGAGAGAGCGACTGGGTGGTGTGTGCTCTGAGGTGGATCTGTGGATGGAGCAGACGGTGACGGCCGTGTGTGAAATGGGCTCGGGAGGAGGTGAAAGGGCAGAGGTGGCAGAGGTGGGGGGAGTCGGGGAAGTGGGTGTGCAGGTTTACCTGAGCGTGGAGCGAGGAGGGGTAGGTGAAAGCGGGTGGGAGGGCCGGCGACAGCTCCGCCGGGTACAGCGGGTATGACGCCCACACGTCTGGGCTGCTGGGATAGAGAGCAGGCACTGTGAGCTCATCTGTGGAAAGAAGAAGAGGAGGAGTGGAGTGAGGAGAGCGGCCAGTGGATGGGTGGGTGGCTAGAGAGACAGGGTGGAGGTGACGGTGGTGGTAGTGGTTGTGGAGGTGCACTACAGGTGAGTTTAAATCATCGGAAGTAGTTTCCTTCTCCTTCATTTCTCTAAATTAACTGACCGTTAGCAAAACGCATCCTCCAAAAAAAGCAACTAGCTTACTACCAACTCTACTTAGAGCTAATGTTACGGAAAAGTAGACCAGGAGGCTACTAACCAACTAAGTTAAGTAAGAGTTTTGATTTACACACACAAAACAAATCTATTTACAACCACCACATACCCTGTGTTTACTGCAGGGAAGCTCACCCTAGATGCTATTAGCATACAGGCTAGCATTAGCATCACCGTCCTATCTTTAATTGCATTTAGCAAAGCAACCGCAGCCAAAAACGCCTGAACAAAAAACACATTAGCAAATCGGAGAAAATAGCCTAAAAGTCGTTTCTCTCGTCAATCCACGTGAAAACGAAGTATATAGCATTATATTTAAATGTAATTTCCAGATCTAGAACAACTGGAAACTGCTTTTTTTTCTGCTTCTTTCCTTTTATCTGCTATGAAAAACCTCTCGTCTTCAGAATTACTACAGATTTTGATGCTGAATCTACAGTAGCACCTTCGTCATTGTCAACTGCATTGACGCTGTGTGAAAATGAAAATCTTCTCAGGTGAAGCTGCGGCGAACAGAACGGCCAGCTGTGCTCTCACAATATCAGTGAAGGAGAAAATGAAAGGAAACTATCTCAGATATTGATTTGCTCACTGAGTCGAGTGTAAAGTAACTGTGGAAAAAAAAAAAAAAGAGAAAATAGTGCATGAGTGAAGACATAGGTGACGGTGCAGAGTGGTACAGAGTGGGTGAACACTTAACGCAAAAATCACAAACAACAAATTATCCCAGCAATATTTTCCCTGTGCTCTCTGTGTCTCCTGGTAACTGTTTATCAAATCACGATCACAAAAAAAAAGGCTGATTTAAGCATCTGTTATCAGGAAATGACAGCAATTTCTCTCCTGGTGATTACGTCATGGATTCATTAATCGTTTCCTTCCATTTTCCACTGGGGCCGCGAGTACACACCCTTTCTCTGGTAAAAAAAAAAAGATCCAAGATAAGAGCAGTTTGATCATTCAGAAAGAATGTACAACCACAGCTGGCTTATGTTCAACCATCAATGGCTGATTCTTGCAGAATCTTTAAACCACTGGAAAACATTTTAACTAAAAAGGGGGAAAGGGTAGAGAGCTGTAAATTCCTTCTGCACCTGGTACTCACTTAAAGGCCTCAAGTCCAAATTATCAAACCAATGATTAGTCGTGAGGATACCATTTATGAATCATTAATCTAACAGGGGGCATGTGTTTTGAAATGGGAGAGCTCTAATCAAATTAACCCTTGAAAGCAAAACAACGCAGCAACTGATGTGCAGCATCATTCTACTGAGAGAAATATCATCACCGCGTTGCACGAGTACAAGGTTTTACCAAAGAACAACAATATTACTGTTCAGTCATAAGAAGCAAAGTCTGTGTTTTCACGTAAAGACACAGCCTAAACACAAATGCTCATCTATTCATTTTGAAAGATATCCTACAGGGAAACAGCTGTCCAGCCACCCCAAACAACGGACAATTGATGTCTAAATGCAGCAGCCACGCAGACAGACACGAAGGAAGACCAGCTCGGAGACGAACAGTTGAACGGTCGACCGGTCGGAGTACTCACATGGGTCTCTGCTAATGAACTGTGGCCCAGGGCTCTGCTGGGAGGGAGGAGGGTTGGGGGTGCCAACCAGCTTGTTCTTGGCCATCTTGGTGTTGGCCTTGGCGAACTCCAGCCGCAGGGTCTGGGGGATCTCTGGGTCAAACCGGACCCCCTTATATGAGAAAGAAATTTTAGTACACATCTTGTTTTGTAAAAAAAAAACAAAAAAACGTAGGTTTAAAATGACAAGTGGCTCTAAATAGTGTGTTTTAGATCTGGCCGATATACGGCATCGTCACTTTTATCTGTCAGTGTTTCATGACAGAAAACTTTGGCGTCGAAGGGAAATTTTCTGTTGCTTAGACCTTCAAGCTTGCTGTAAATGGCTCACTGTGGATTACAGTGTTATTCTGGGTCGTGTGACACTCGCAACTGAAAATCAGAACCCGATGACACAAACCTGGCTAGTGCGCGATGTCATTCACACCACAGGCACAGGGAAGCCACAATGCCCCCGCTATGCTCCCTCCTGAACTCGGTAACTGTAATTTAATACCGTGACATCTAATCCCCCATTTGCAGCCACGTACAGAAAGCATCACCGCTTCAAGTGAGCCAAAAGAATTCAGGCAAATTGTTGAGAAACCAGGACTAAAAGTCATACCATTCCTCTGAATAAGCCAAGTAAAGGTTGCTTTTCTCTTTAGATCTACATCAAACAACTTCACATTTGCAGTAGTCCAAATTATTGTTCTTCTCAATTATTTTTGCCTGAGGAAATATGAGGACATAAACAAAAGGTCTTCTTCATCCAAAAGAAACAAAGCTGCTGTTTGCTGTGCTTGGAAGCAACAGGGCAGGGAAGAATTTCACCAGCGACCTTAACCTCCCTCTAATTAACCTCATTTGATTGACGCAGAAAAGCACGAGAGGTCATATCAACGGAGAAGAATAGCAATCAAGAGTAAAGTTCTCTACAGCAGAAGAGCGAGAGGCAGGGAGGATGGGTTTCTCGACTCGTCCCTGCAGGCTCGGGCAAAGCTGAGCTGAAACAAGCAAGGGATGACTCTTCTCATGAAGGGGAGGGTATTAACTAGGATTGCCTTGGCTCAATGCACTTGGAGCTTCTGCCAGTCAAGGAGGGAGAAGCATAAGAAGGTACATGGATATAATGAGGCCCGAGCACATCTCAGCTCGAACTGTGTGGAGTCTCTGGGTTGAAATGTGTTTTTTTTTTTGTTGTTGTTGTTGATTTTTGCAACACTATTAAAACAAGTTTTAAGAGGCGGCTATATGTGCTCACAGTTCAGAGGAAATACAACAGCACCATCAAGACGGGAGAGAGATCTCCTCTTTCCGACAGTTTCTGCCTTTCCCATATTTCAATATGCAGATAGATGTTTGCAAAATCTGGCTTATCTCCATATGACCCCCGGGACGTAGCTTTCCCCGAAAAACAAGAGCACTCCTCAATTCTCAGCCCCACTGAGCGATTCTGTGGAAACAGTCTGACTATTGTAGGCTCATAATAAGATGATAATTTTTCTCCTTTCTTCAACTCTTCTGCTCTGCCTTTGATGCGCACCAATATCTCGACATCTGAAAGTTGACAGATTCTGCTCTCGTTGTCACGGTCCCACTTTAGATGGATGATAAAACTGATCTTTTTCTGTGACAAAGAAATAAACAAAACCTTAAGCAGCGATTGAAGGGGTGGGGTAGATCTAAAAATAAATAAATAAAAGTGAGAACGATGGGAAAATAAAGCTGTGTGAGAGCGGGTGTTCATTACAGGCTATTTTTTTCTTTCAATAAAAACCCTGTGAGTCTGCCTCATCAAGGCTTTCTACTGAGCTACGTTCTGAAATAAGATTAAAATTAAACCCTGGATCAATAAGTTCTATTTATATGTAGAAGAAGAGCTAATTTTCCCTCTGACCTTGCAGGAGCCACTGCAAAGCTTAAAGAAAAAAGCCAAACAGAAACATTAAAACATCCTCGTTCATCTTGTCTACATTTTTATTTTTGTCTTTTTTTTTTTTTTTTTTTTTGCATTTTAATAGAAGAAGCAGGGTTGTCTGGATTTCGCCCATATTAAATGTATGTGCATAGAAAGCAGAAATATGCAATTTACAGTCATCACAAGATATACTAGCGCTGAGCTGGTGCTTGAGAGGAGCACAGAGAGGGCATGACACTTACATTCAAGGCATTCTTAGCAGCCTCCGCCTCTGATCGACTGTCAAAGCTGACAAACCCCACTGGCTGGGGAGACAAGAAGACAGAACAAAAGAAAAAAAAACATGGTTTAGGGCAGAAAACTGAGTCGGCATTTCTGTCTGAGTGACACAGACATGCTCTATTTTATATATATATATATATTCTTTCTTTTTTTTATTTTGCATCATACCCACCCCCCTCCTTCTCTGCCTCTTGCCCTGTTTATAAAATCGTGGCGACACAGAACGAAAGGGATGGAGAGACACGGAGGCTAGACGCTTACTTTGTACAGGGAGAGTTCATCATTCAGCTCCCCTTTGCCCAAATACGGGCAATGTGAGAGCGAGAAAGTGCACGAACGAGTGAGTGCGAGAGAGGCAAAGAGAGGGAGAGCGTAGAGGGGGTGTGGGGAGGCTGAAAAAGGAGACGAGATAGAGAAAGAAAAACAAAGAAGACAAATGGGGGTTTTGAGAATGAGAATGAACGGGTTAAAGGTGAGACTGAAATCAAAGAGGCAAAAGGTAGAAATAGTTGTTAAGTCTTTCTCCAACAAGCACAAGAGGAAAACAATTCAATGTATTCTTGTTCACACCTATGTCAGCGGCGCTTGGTGCTGCAGTTGTAAAGGTGAGTGAGCAAAGGCAGGAGAAAAACAGAACAACAATCAACACGAGGATGCTGGTTTTGGTTGTCAGATTTGAACAAAGAACACACAGTTGTTGTTTTTCAGCAGATGTGTGTGTGTGTGTGTGTGAGGATGTTGGGAGAAGGTGGGGGTGAGGAGAAACTGAAATCTCTAAACATGTTGCTCCCACTGGGCCGAACTGCTGCGTGTGATCTGGAAAAGCAGTCTAGGGTTATGGGAATTTTGCACAAGGAGAGTGAAGAGAAGGAGGGAGGAAAGGAAAAAAAAGAGGAAAGACTAAGTGAAGACGTCAGGAGGAGGAAGTGTAGCAGGAATATAAATAGAAAGGGTCTGAGATCTGGCTCTTGCTATATATGGAGAAGGCTGTGAAAGGAAAGGGAGATCAATTGATTTAAGTTGCCATTGTCATTGCCATTAGTTGGGAGAAGAATTGCACTAAACAATGTTGCACAGCACTTTGGGAAAACTAACTGAATAAGCATCAGCTGATGAGTAAAGGGTGGAATTTATAAAACTATAGCGGCTGCAAAAACGGGCCAAAGTGCACAGAGAGAGTTACTTAGTGTCTCACATATTCATTAAACAGGCAAAACAAAGACATCAGGAAGTGAAGGCCAGTGTAACCTCAAACTAAACTGTAGAGCAGCCACACTAGAGCTAATTATTTAATATAACGAGGTTATAAAGCTTTTTAAACTGAATATTTTTGGAGGTTTTGTAAATGAAGGGAATCATCATAAAGACAGCTTTAGTGCCAACAACCATTACTTGACGTTGAACTGGGCGTAAATGTATTGAAATATGAAACATGTGCTGCCTTGTGAAAGCTTTTACCAGCATGCTACTAAGGGAAAATCCCAAACCATGCAGTGAGATTTCTCTACCAGAAGAAAAAGCTTTCCTTTGTTCTTCGTTTTTCAGGTATTACGCTCAGCACATTCGATCTAAATCGCCCTAAACCCCTCTAATGAGAATGTCATGTCTTTATGGGAAACAGTGTGATGTGGTAGTAAGTACACTGACAGAAGCTAAATTGCTTAACTCTGGATGTGGACACCTGCCAGCTGAGCTCATTTTCAGTCCCGCGCCCCTGGAGGCAAAACTCAACCATCAGTACTGCTCTTGTCAAAACGCTTGCTTCGACACCTCAGAATTTTTTCTCCTGTCTTCCTTCCCATCCCCGCACATCCCACCGGAGTAGACTGTCTGCGACTACAAGCATACTATCTGACTGTCAAAGGCAAGTTGGTGCAACACTTTGTTCCCCCTTCCCTCCCCCCCTCAAGTAAACTTATTTTTCCTTTTCCAGGTACTTCCTGACAAAAGGTGATAATCCGTCACCGTCAACAAGCCGATAACACCAAGAGGGAAAAAAAAGTCGGACAAAGGAGAGACAAAAAAAATCGTAGGTGTTGATGAGCAAGAGATTGAGTAATATAAACAGTAACAGGCTGACGGATGGCTTCATTCATTAGTGTCTTTGTGTAGAAATGCAGCGCCCTGTGTGTCGTATAGCATACCTGTTTTGAGGTGAGTTTTATCAGGGAGCCTTCATAGCCCTGTAAGACAGAAAGTGTCAAAAATGTGAGAAAGTTCCTCTCAAACAAGACAAAACCTTTAATTTCATGCCCAGAAAACGCATCATTTATATTAAAATATAAATATGCACTGCAGTTGAAGACCTATGGGCTGGATTGTTGTGTCTTACCCGATTAATCGAGACGTAGCGCTTTCAACACAAACCACTGAGAGTACATACCCCATGCATTACCTAAGTGAGGAATTAGATGCATAGCAATTGTTCTACTACTCGCTTTAACTTCTCTGCTGCACCAGTAAAGGAACATTAAAGCTGGGCAAAGGTCTAAACATGCAGCGGTGCAGAATCGTCTGTTCACGTGAGCTAAGTTCTCTTTGCTTTAGCTTTTCATAGCAGTAAAACCTTTTTTTCATGAGACTGTTTAGATGACACTGAACCTTTAGCTTTACGAATACAGACACTGGAGGGAGAGTTTTCGTTGGCGTTTATTTCATCACCATTAATGGAGGTCCCATTGACTGCTGGAAAGAAAGCTGCTAATAATAGCTACAGCCCATCCATTTAAAACATACAAACATACCTTAAATGGTCTGAACAGGAGATAGAGCTCCCGCGGCTTAATATCCAGTGGTAGCCCACTGACAAATAGTGTTCGGACCTGAGGAAGACAAGAAAGAGATCATGTATTTTTCATTAACCTGCACTAGTTATAAATAGGCACCTTGCATACCTGACAGTAACAGATGAGGTTATGAGGAAAAAAGACGCTGAACATGAGTTAAACAGTTCCTTGGGTTGGCCCTACGCTACAATACATAGACTTTTCAAATACTGATAGCGGTGTCAGCTCAGCTCAGCAAACACACACTCTCACCCTATCATACCTTTCCACAGTTGGTGCGTTTTGCTCTCCTGTGAAATCTACGGCCTGCTGTGTTTTATGGCAATCCTCCCTCGGAGCTCTAGCCCCTGTGTTACATTTGAACTTTTCAACTCGCAACTTGAGCTTTCATTTCTGAGGCATTACAATGTATATGTGAGCTAAGCTAGACTGAAGGAAAATGCACTTGTTGTGGTAAATGCAAAGTCAGAGAAAGTGGAAAAAAACACAAGGGGGGGAGGAATAATTTCAGGCAAGAAGGTGATTTAGTTATGTGTTGATAGAGAGAAAAATGATTGTGGGATAGCACTAGCTGTGTGAAATTTTAGGCTGTAAGCCTTACAGTTTTAGTGAATTTACTACTTAAAAACACAATGGAGAGCCAACACCTTGAACTGGGAGACGTGTAAAAAGTAGATATTAGTGAGTTAAACAGAAAAAGTTCATCTGTGCAGCTGCCAGAAAAGTGATAAACTTGAACTATTTGGAAAATATGGGGAAAATGTCCCGTGGAGCAGGCTACAGATTTACTGTGGACTCAAATGGAGTGCACTGGACCCGTCATTGAAGTGTGACATAACTAACCGTTCAATCAGCACATCTAAAACTCTCTAGTTAGCACATGGCGCTGTGTTTAATCTATGCAAAAATGTATGTGTGATATCTTTTCACAATTCCTGCTTTTATTCCTGTAAGTGGCAAAGGTTCCACCAAGCAAACGTGCAGAAGTTATCAATTGGAGCCGTCACGTCTCTTGCAGTGTCACTCCTTAAATTACACAATCCACAGCCTGCATAGCATATTTATAAAGGCTTGTGTGAACAGCAGCCGCTCTTTCAACATACACAGCATAAGCACCAGTGGTGACATTTAGTAAACACAGACATAACAGCACTGAGAAACACAGGTGCTGCAAGTCTCTGCCACAACACACGCACACAGATCTGGTTACACTTTGGACGCGAACTGGAAAAATTCTGTTTGTAATATGTCATTTTACATTTACATGTTCTTCATAAAGGATGAGGACGTCTCCAAGGAAGAGTTGTTGGGGAAAAAAAACAAACAAACCTTTGCACAAGCAACGGCGTCACCACAACAACTCTAAACTTAAAGTAACTGATCAGATAGATCAGCTAAATTATTTGATCACTAGAACCTAACACCTCCTACCTACAATTATCACCTAACTAAATAAAATAATTGCTGAAGAGCACAGCAGACACCGACATAAAACAATAGACATCAAACTGACCTCCAACAGCTCCACCCTACTCGTCCATAGTGGATTTGGATGTGTAATTTAATTATTTATTCAATTATTAGATTCAGTTTGAGGCTGAATTTAGAGGGAAACCATAGGTATGCATCTACATAGAGTAGATTCAGAGTCCCCAGATAAAGTAGGTGGTGGGTTCACAACTTAGGAGACAAAGGAACTGCTGAACTAACACTACACCTCATTCCCACATGTAACTTGACACGCACCACCGATGCCAAAGGCAGAGCAACACACAAACAAAGGAGCTTAGCAACTGGGGGAGCGATAGCTGGCAAGTGCCAAACCGGCCATCCAGTGTTAAAAAAAAAAAAAAAAAAAAAGAGAAATCTCACCTCGGCGACTTTCTCACCTTCACTCTTATCTTATCTGAACTGAGCTGAACCCTGCAGGGCCGTCACTGGGCTCTGTCTCAGCCAGATCAGTTTAAATAAACTCTATTGAGGGTCTCTTTATATAAAGTTACATGGGAACAAAGAGTCAGATCAATCAAACACGGGCAAGGGCAATCACTGACAGGTTTGCAGCCTGATAAAACAAAAAAAAAGAAAAAAAAGACAACGCTGCCGAAACTAATAAAAAACCAAAACAATGTTTGAAGAGTAGACGGGCGAGTCACGAGAGAGACACCGAGGCTTTACGTTTGAAATCTCTATTAGCGAGTGGTTTTGCTGTTTCAGTGCACATTTGCTTGTTGAAGCTGCACATGACCACAAAAAGAAAAAACATCACAGGCAAAGGATCCGATGTTGGACGCCTCAATGAGTCTCTGCTGTTTAGACGGCATATTTATAATTCAACCTTAAGTAAATTACTTAAGACTTAATAGCTATAAATAAAATATATTACCTGTAACGTAGAGTGGTTTTACAAAGCAATCATGCAGACTGCAGCAGCGTCTCAAACTTCACCTTAAACAGGAGACTGGCGCACAGCATTAAGAAAATCTTAGTCATCTAACGTTCTCCTGCCAAGTTATCTGAGATCCCATCTTTGATTTAACTCCTATCTTAAGTCAGGAGACTAATAGACACTTGGGAGCTCGACATGCTGCACAAGTCCAGACAATTGCACAACAGGAAATCCTCTACACGTTGGGAACAATAGGACATTTTTTTTGGTCGCGCTGAGCCCCATTCTTAAGACTTCCTGACGTCAGCTGTTGTGATATATGATCGTTTCACCGTGCGTCCGGTGCGGAGCTGACTGCACACGCTGGATACGAGATGATTCACAGGCAAATGTGTCAACAGCTCTCCCCTGCAGACATCTGCTGCTGATTAGAGTATCAGTGTTTATTTATGTTGCTTTGAGACAAGCTTGAAAAGGCAGAGACTTATAATCGCGATACTACCAAAGTAAAGTGAGACATCAAAGTTTCAGGATATAGTAAACTAAACTGAAGGTCAAGGCAAGAGTTGAGCAGACTCTGCAGATTCGTGCAAGATAAACCTTCTGCCAGTTTTTATTGGGTTTTAGGGGCATTGTTTTATTGGTTCCTTGTGACTCACATACCTACATTTCCATAGCGTTGAGTGGCCTCATACAGACCTTTGAATCATTGACCATTTATGGCGCGCTCACGCACCAACGTGCACAGAGGCTTCTATCAAAAACAGCAGTCCCTACCTACCACAAGCCAGCTGAGCACTTCAGAGCCGGCGTACCAGTGCAGTTCCCTGGCAACGCCTTAGCCAAGCAGAGCAGAGCGTGGAGCCCCAGGCCAAAAACATCAGATCTTATTAAGGCCACTTCTGCAGCAAGTCCCATGGGATCAATGCACCTCTAATCAGAGATCCCTGACTCCACAAGGCCCAGATAAGGTCATCACCCTGCTCATATTCTACCGAGGCACCTTATAGGTTCGCTGGTGCCACCCTAAGGCTGGAGAAGGAGGGGCGAGAGCTCACAACAAAGTTAAGTGAGGTGCTATCTTAAAGGACACCTGTGGTTAATCAAAACTTTATTGGTCATTGTTTCTGTTGTGATAGCGCTCATCCTTGATTCATCTTTATCATTCTCTCAGTCACTCAAGTCTTAATCTCACCTGGTCAAAATCCCACGGGAACAACGTACAGTAGCGTTATTAAAACACTTTATTTGGTAGTAAAACAACAAGCAAGCACACCAGAATGTGCAATAATCCGTCAACAACAAGTTCAGCACGCCAAGGTTGGCCGATGCCTGGGAGTTTGCTCTAAACCTGTCTGATCCTCCGACTGCTTGTGTTTCTCTCTACATCTGACTTCTTGCTATGCTTCAAGATGAATTAGTCCTATGGCAACAATCCTACTAATAAGATTGATGGCCAAACCTTGAAAAATTAGTTGTAATAAACCAAAATTAACCTTTCAATGAGCCAGATTAAAGAGCACCATAACAAAGGATGATATATTCAGTGCTGAGCAAAAACATCTGGTGTGAAAAACATTGACTACTGAATGTTTTTTCTGGAATGTCACGTAATGGAAGAAAAGCTCATTTAGGCCTCGAAAGTAAGAAGCCAAACTTACGACAAATAGTTTTTTTCGCAATCAAATGTCACGAAGCTTTAACAAAACCATAAGTGACACCACAAATGCTTAATAGCTGGAAGAATAACTTACTCAGTACTCTAATTAAATGATCTAGCTATGCATTCACATAATTTAAGACTTAGAAGAATATGCAACACCTATTGCCTGAAATGCCTTGTTATCATCCACCACACTGTGTGACTGTTACAGCTCTGAGTTTAACTGAGCACTTTTTTCATTCCAGCTGAAATGAAGGACACAACCTTGGCGTGATATGAGCTTATATACACGCTTCTTTCTCCTTCCCTGTCTTTGTGCGTTCAACAGCCACATGTGGCAGCCGCAACCCCGGCATCTCTGCAGAGATGGCACAGTGGCCTATTGTAGCACCTGTGCCTGCAACAACGCTGCCGTTATGTGCATATGAAATCAAAAAAAAGTTCTGAAGAAATCTTTCATTGCACTCCCACACCAGTTGCTTTCAAATCTCCGTTCGCTGTGACCGCGCTAAAATCAAAGCCTACCCATAAGCCCGGGTGAGCTCAGGGCAAGTTGAATTTTCTTGCATCAGTTGAGTACTGCGTTATTAAAAACTGTTTGACAAGACTCCCCCACTCCGTTGCTATCTGAGTTGTCACTGCTCTGTGTTGCCATCGCTCTCCATCATCCCCACATTTTTTTTCCCCCCCTCTTCACGTTCCATGTCAGGGAATGTGAAGAGTGAGAGACTGCAGGCCCGAGAGGTGTCAAACAACCATAAATGGATGACTCCGTCTGTCTGTTAATCACCGGGGTTCGACAGGTCAAGTTTCACATTCAGGGTCAGGGGTGGCAGGTTAAGCTCAGGTTTTCGTGCGGGTCAGGGTTCAACTGTGAGGTTGAGTGCGCTCCAAACATCACGACTGGGCACTAAGAGGAGATTTTCTTCTTCTCTCGTACTCCCTGACCAACAATCACAGCTCAGAACAGGTCTGTAAATGTTCCAACAGGTTAACCTTTAAAAGACATTTAAAACAAACGACCTAGGAAAAACAAGTGAGCACCACTTCCCTGTTTTCTTCCCTCTCTTGTTCCATAAGTACTTTCTTCCTCTCTCAGTTACAGCTACCCTCAATCTAACCTGGAGATCAATGCTCTTTCTCTCTTATTATCCATTTCTGACATCAACAAAAAGGCCTTAAGGTTACTCGGATGACGTGCGGAAGAGAAAAGTGTCCCCTTTGCAGATTGTCAGCTACCCATCGGTTTGACTCCCTGGCTGTCAGCTTAGAGTTCATTAAAATGTTCATACTAGTTAGCTTGCTTCGTCCTTCCTCTTATCTGATGAGTTCTGATGAATGGACTTAACATTCCTAAGAGCTCATTAACGTGAACTAATCGGCCAAGTCCATGTCTGCCTGTCCTCCCTTCCTTTGTTGCCAGTGGCCCAAGTTGGACACCTCAAACCGTTTGGTTTTGAGGGTGGGTGGGCAGAGAGCTAAGGTGTCTGGTGCCAGTGGAAAAAACACAACAGGGGATACTTATCATCCTTCGTGTCTCCATGAAGAAATCTAAACTTCTTTCTAATGGGTGTAATAATACAGCTGTTTCCTTGAGTATAACAATAACAGTCCCAAATTTGGTTTATCTATTAGTCATTTGTTTTTAGTGATGATGTCTAGTATCTTCCAAAACCCATGTTATCATCTTACAATAGCATGTACTGTGGTTCATTTTCAGGGTGGGCTAATATCTGGTTTCTCTTTGAAGCAAGACTCAAGATACATTTAAAAGCAATATGAATAAAAGGCTGACTATATAAATAATACAATTATTCTCCTCATTCTCCCCATTTGAATGCACCCAGAGGATTTGCAGCTACATCCTTTATTGGTTTGGTATGACCAATAGTTTACAGCAGCCACTGCTAGAAGTGCTACTGTTACATTATGTTATAGCGCATCAGGGTGCCTGCTGCTCAGTGAACTTGGCTCTTAAATCTTGACCAACTAAATGTTTTTTGAGGAAAAACAGCTTCTCCATTTCACATACCCTAAATCCAGGTTGCTAGATGGTTTTGAATGTTCAGGATGCCTAATCTATGACAGAAAGTAATAATTATTTACATCTAGAAATGTGACAATCAAAGATACAATCTTTGTACAATACTCTACTAATATTATTTAGTAGAAATATGCTTCAAAATGTATCTTCACATGGAGGGTTGGTGTGATTGAGACTCAGTGTGCAGCTGAGCTCAGAGATACCCACTTGTAGTAAATGTTTGCCATTTTTACTTGGATAATGACCGAGAAGATGATTATCCAAACAGTAAGCCATTGATTTTCTGTTGAACTGTTGACTAACGGGTTCAATAACAAACCATTTCCACTCCAAGCCAGTCACTACATAGTGGAAGAAGATCTGATCTCCTACATTTGGTAACACATAACATTACAGCTAATGACGGAGCTGAACATTCGAGGCCTGTCTACAGACTTTTCTAGCTTCAAATTTGGTCTCACTTTTTCTAAGCTGAATTTATCCAGGCAGCCAAAAGACTGCTGGCACATCGTGGGATGTTCAGACAGACACGTTTCTCCCTGTTACCATTCTGTCGAGTTCTACCAATGACCATAAACAGTCCTGTTCAGAGATCTTAGGGTCATGCTTTCAACATGCAGGACGATAAGACATAAGGACTTTGTCTACTGAGATTAGAAAGGGGGCAAGAGAGAGGGGGTTGAATACAAAACGAGGGGAGGGGTAGGAAAGAGGAGAAGAAGAACAGCACATTATGAGCAGTACCAGGAGAGAGGGAGGGAACGAGGGAGGAAACGGTGAAAGAACAAGATAAACAGAGAGAAGGATCAAAAGGGTGGTACATAGGAAGGAAAGGAGGAAAAGAAAAGGAAACAGAGGAAGGGAGATATAGGTGGAGGCAGGGAACAGGGGAAGGAGAATGGGCGAGGGGAAGGGGGGGTTAGAGAAAAGAAACGACACAAGTAACAAAATTATTGACTGAAAAAGTTGCAGCAAATATAAAAGGAGCGCACGATGAGACACTGTACGGAGGATAATTATAGCTTGTGTGTAAGCAATATTAAGCGGAGGTGACAGAACATGCACATAAATACAGTATGAGAGAGCGGGATAAGATGGCTGACGCTGTCTAGGAACAAGCTCACGCTTCCTTCACTTGTGTAGTGGATCATTAGCAAAGATGAAACCAACAGCATCCGTTTAAGGAAGGCAGCAACATGTCACTCCTCACTTTTGGTCAATACTAATCTTTTGCTGACATATTTATTTAAATACCAACTACAATTCTTTACCACTGTCTTTTTTTCCTTTCTTCTTCTAACGTCAGTCAAGCAGCCGTTCCAGACGCCGAGCCTTGTTGTACTTTGAAATACCTCTTGTCACACAGCTGACAAATGGCTAAGATAACTTACTATTCCCCTGACACTTTTATAAATAAACTCCAACCTATCAGACGCGTAGATGGGGCGGGCTTTTACTAATTGTCTCAGCCTGTACAGAAGCATTCTACTGTGTTTAATGTTTCTGTGAAGCATTACACACAGTAGAATTGTAGTATAGTTATTTGATAGCATATACATGAGTATATCAGAGTCTCTATTGTCTTTGACTGGATTCTTTCTATGTCCCTTTTGGCCTATCATGGCGATCCCAACCTCTAAGCTCCCCTCTGGTAACGTTTCATGTCACAGAGCGTTAATATATCCGTGTGCCCTTTTCATAGATACATGCGCACGTACGGACCACACACACGCCCGCAACCACTGGGCTACAGACCGCCGTGGCCTCCCCTATGCTTCCGCATGCTCGTCCAGCAGCGAAGCCTCCACAGTTGCATCTCCTCATGGAAAAGGTCACGCCGGCCACATGACCTGCTATTCGAAGAGGACTCGGTAGATGCCCAAAGCAGGCCATGCACAATCCAATTACAGTCCAGGGAGATACGCCACATTTGCTGAACTCTGCTTTGAGTGATAGTCTGTTTCTCTTTGGGTGCTTGTAAAGATCCACTTACACGTTTATGGTGAGCCAGAAAGTGGAGTCAACAGATGTATGACAAGGACGAAACTGCTGTGTTCAACTATGGACAACATCAAAAACAGTGGAAGAGTTCATCAGGTGTCAAAAAACACTTAATTTACATTGATTTGAAACAAAGAAAAGCTGCATATCCTTACATCACAGAACCTGGAAGCACAATGGCAGCAAATCTTTGGCAGTCTTTGCTTCATAAATGACCAAAATGATTAATCAATAATTAAATTCAGACTGCAACTAATAATTCATCTGCTGATTAATATCCTTGATTAACTGTTATGTCTATAAAATTGAGAAGAAGGCCCGAGGCCCAGCGTGTCTTTTCAGATCCATAAGCCAAAGATGTTCAATTTTACTGTCATACACAAAAGAAAAGTAGCTCATTCATTTTCTGGCAAACAGCTAAGAAGCTAATCAGTTAATCGACTAATCATTTTGGCTCCTAAATAAGTACATGACACTTGATATGATAGTAAGCTTTTGCTAACTGGGTTTGGTCCTCCACTGCAACCACCCTGTCATGTTGCATTTTAGGCCAACCTGATAAGACTAACACCTCTTTACCTCTTTATTCTTTATGACCGTGCTTCACAATGCGTCTTAAAAATCAGTTCAGAACCATCCTCTACTCGCAATCCTAGAAAATCTGATCTACTCTGACGTCCTCTCCCCGTCTCTTATCCATACAAGGTCTGGAAACCACAGCTGGTCGACATGTGTCTTCGCTGAGTAAGAGACAGTGTGTCACCTCGACTACATCAGTAGCCGGTGAGTGCCACAGTATGTGAAAGCATCCAGAACACCGGATAATAAAAGGTTATCATACCAGCTCACAAGATTAGATGCTGCCGGGACTGAAAACCTGCATACCACGTCTGCAACAGGCCCATGTTTGGTGAGCACTGGTCCACAGAAGATAAATATGAAGCATTGTCAAGCTTTGGTGGACACTGGCGATAGCGTGTGAGGTTGAGCAGCGAAGCAGGCATGAGAAGCCAAGCTCGCCACGGTGCTTTACTGGTGCAAATCAGTGATCCACTGAGTCACATACTACACTTCTGGGGGGGAGGGACGGGGGGGGTGCGGCTGTTGTTCAGCATGTGAGAGTCATACCAGTGAGGCTGTTAAACTTTGGCTTTCATAGGGTGGTTTATAGCTACTCTAGTGTTGTTAAGGATTTTACATTTAGTGCTTCGGACCAGGGTGTCTTTGTCATTGTTTCTGCACAGAAGATCAGGGCAGGAAAAGTCTGTGTGTGTGTGTGTGTGTGTGTGTGTGTGTGTGTGTGTGTCTGTGTGTGCTCAGGGTACAGTGAAACTTGCTGCTCCCCTGCATACAACACACATCATTACACCAAAGACAAAGTGGTGCTGTCTAACCTTAACGTTAATTCAGCCGAGTTAATGCAAGTCCATGCCAGTCTGGATGGCTTCCAAACATTTCCACAACCATTAGACTCCTCTGACCATTACTCTCTGTGTCTCTGTGTCTGCCTTTTACACGAGGCAAAAGACGAGCCCCATCTAGTCCCTCTCCTTGACAATTTCAAATGTCTTTCAGCCGTTGTGGAGATTTATTTCGAACAAATTGAGCCTGAAAATAAACAAATTCTCATTCTAATTTCTCTTAATCTGTTAGTTGTTGCCGTTTCAAATGTTATGCACATGATTTATTTTGTCCAGTTAGTGTCAGAGAAGCTTTAACACAAAGTGATCAGAGGCTGTTCTGGGTAATGTATGGGCTCTTCTTCACTTCAGTTATCATAAAGCGCTGTCTGTCCTCCCGCTGAATCAACTACGTGGTGCTGAAACTATTTGGTTCTTAATTGATCGTCAGAAAACTATGCATGCAACCTTGCTTTGCACAAGGTCACAAGGTGAGAGCAGCTTTTAAACAAACACTCTCCGCTGCAAATTTCCAAGAAGTCTTTTTTTTTTTTTTTTACCTCATCTGTGTGCTGCTGCAGTAACTCCCTGCATCCATAGTAACCTCAACAGTGGACCAAATATGGTATTACATCAGCCGGAGTATGTTTGGCTATTCAGTTACAAAGGGACGCACGGCGGACTGAGCTTTAATCTAATTGCTCCAAGAGAAATATCTGATATAATTTGATATACCTTCCTTACATCACTTGGCTGCGGATGCGTGGAACGTTGAAATAACACGTCTGTTGTTTAAACTGGGATGTGTCCGTGCCAAGAAAAATTACCCCGTACAAGGACCACAAACAGATTTACCAAAGAGGAGATATTACGCTTCCAGATTGAGCAATGTTTACAGAGGAGAAGAAGAAGAAGAAGAAGAAGAAGAAGAAGAAGAAACTGGGCTGTTATCCAGCGCGTTCGAGAGGAACTCAATAGATTACCTCACTTTCTTTTATTGTTTTTAACATTCTGGCGTGTTTGGACGTAATCAAATCCTATTTGTAGAGAGGCTACTCTTGGTTGACTGTAATGCAGAAGGTCTGTGTGACACAGAGTTATTGCCTACATGTTGCAGCAGCAGTTTGAACTTCGATTGCTCCCTCGGCTTCAGTGAAAACTAATCACCCTAACTCACAAGCCCCCTTTTTTTTTAAGTTTTGTCTTCTTTCTTTTTGCTTTTCGGCTGTTGTGTGAAGTCTGGCTTCACTGTACAGTAATCCAGAGCTGGCAACACTTTAGACTGCTGTCAAGTAACTTATCATTATCTTCAATACGCTCCTGGCTTTAGAGCAACTCAGGAAGTGCTTATTAGTGATTCATCAATCACCAGGCACTGCTTTGTGTTCAGTATTTGTTGTACCTTTCCGTAAACTGTTTAAACAGGCTTGAAGTGAACTGTGATACAGACATGCAGACATGCATGAGCAAGAAGGTTTGATGCTTACGAATGGAAGGAAATAACACACGGCAGGTGCATCACCGAGTTAAAAAGTGGCACGAATGTCTTCATCATACATCTAATATAAGACAACGCCAAGATTTAACAAGCGGAAACTGGGTTATAGCGCAGAAGATGCCACACAAGGAGGACAACCTGGACAACTACAACGAGATCACAAGGACTCTACAGCTAATCCCCTCGCTTTTCTTTCTCCCCCCACCAACAGCTGCTTACAGCGTGAATCGCTTTATCTAGTGGTGGTTGTGGGTCATGGGCTCCAGCGACCTGCTGTCACAAAACCAAAGGCGCAGGTAGTGCGCCGCGCCGCGCCGCGCCGCGCCGCGCTGCGCTCCGGTGGCGGCTCATACGTACCTCCTCTTCGTGGTTGGTGAATTCGCTCTGATCGTTTTCTTTCTCGATTTTGTTGTTATTCATTCTGAGTCGGACTCTTTGTCACTTTCACTCGGGACTGTCGTCGTGTTCTTCGTCTTCTTGTTGCTGTCGTCGCCTCGTTTCTGTTTCGCTGCGCTCTTCTTCTTCTTCTTCTTCTTCTTCTTCTCCAGGACGCAGCAGCAGAATGAAACAACCCTCCGACAGACAGCAGTCTGTCCTACTGACCCGAGCTTCCCACTAGTTTGGCGACATCAATCAGAGGTGCACGGCTGTGGTTTTTGTTTTATTTGTGATGGAAACAGAGAGATATTCCTCAGCAGTCCCTGGAAAGCTTCTCCGGAGGCTGTTCCTTAAATGAAATACAGTCAAATGTTGAGTGCGCTGCGCCGCAGGCAAACTTCTCTCCCCGTGTCCGGGTGAGGGAGGGAGGGATGGAGGAGGAGGAGGAGGAGGAGATGGAGGGAGGGAGGGAGGGGTTTGGGTGGGGTAACGGGGTGGGTGCACCGTCTACTGGGCTTTGTCAAGTTTTATCAAGTGCGGGAAGAGCCACGGTGGAAAAATGGGTGCCGCTCTCTGATCACCGTGCGTTATCTGTGCCACTGAGTCACTGCTCCAGCTTTTTCTCCTGCTCTGTTCGTCCCCTTTAATATTCCCACTCTGCTTCCAGAGGATATGGGCTGTGGGAAAACAAACACTCCTGTTAAAGGTTGCTCATGTTTTATTTAATTTTATTGCCCACATGTCAAAATTCCCCTTCAACTCATTGCCAAGAAAATAAATAAAAAATAAAAAAAACCCAGCTGGGTTTGGACTGAAGTGAAGCTTTAATCTACTCATTTTGTTGGTTTAAAGCTGCAGTATGTGACTTTTTTTTTTTTTTTTTTGTTGATTTATTTTAATTAGATCCTGCACTCTCTATGTGGACAAGTGCTGTCAAAACCTCCTGTGATACAGACGACAGGCGACAACAGCTCTGGAAGTAGAGGAGACAGATTTACTGCTAAAGGTTTTGAAAAATGGAAACGATCAGAAAATGTCGACACTTTCAGCTTGATGGCGACGATGGCGATGACATTATCGTTGTTTTTGTTCTTGTCGCCATATATTGAATATAGATATTGTCAAACTTAAAAAGAAAAGGACCACATTCTGGGAAATATGCTAAATATGTTGACTACTTCATACAGTATGACGCTACAGCCAGCAGCTTAGCTGTGCTGCCCATGAAACAAACACTTCACTGCTACTCATCAGTTTTTTGAAACAAACAGCCATATTGGTATGTAAAGTAAATGTTTTTTTTATGTTCAGGAAGAACCAGGTTAGTAGTTTCCCTCTATTTTCAGGATTTACACTATGCTAAGCTAACCAGCTTCAGCTTTGTGTTAGCGACCCTATCAGCTATACTAATACCAGAAATAGCTGAACATAAATACCTCATCAAACGATCAGAAACAAATCCTTCAGTTCATTACTGATACATCCTACAGGTTGTAGTATCTAACATTTGGTTAATTATTTATTGCACTTTATGGCGTTTGTGTCTATAAACACAGAAGTCAGCTGTCTGAATCTGCTACTAAGCAGATTTACTTTTTTAAATGTTTCACCCACCTCATAAATGAATTCATTGCAAGAGTTTTACACGACCTTTCATTAAACAATTCATCTAAATCATATTTAAATTTAATTTACCTGTATCTGGTGTGGTGCGTCTGATAAATGAGTCAAATTAAAGACGATGCACGACAGTTTTGTCTGTGCCCTGATTAGCAACAGGTCATGTAGAGTCATACAGAAGAAGGTTTTCAAATTTATTTTTCTATTTATTGTATTTAACTGGTTATAAGTAATGTCTCTTTTACTCATCTGCAGTGTCCAATATACTGCACGTATGCAGTTGAAGAGTAATTTGTTTTTCCCGTACAGTATGTTACTCTGTTTAATCTTTAACCAAGCATTGCATACCATCGGTTTCCATTGTAAATCTGGCACCGCACTATGTCGTGCTACCTAGAAAGGCTTGCACACACAGAACTATCTTCATATATCCCTGTGTCAACACCTTAAAACGTAGCACTCAGCATAAGTTATCTTCTGTGAAGAGCGGCGGACACAGACAATGATCAACCTGACTTTTTAATCCATTTCACGTGGTTCTTTAGTTGATCATTTCAAGGCCCTCCAGTAGTTTTGCGGTTTCAGGCGCATAGTTTTTCTTAGACATCATAGGTACGGCCCCATTTCTGTCTAGATTTACAATGAGCAAGGCAAGTTGTAGATGTAAAGAGGTACTTGAGACAACACCTGTAAATTTCTCAAGACTGATATGTGATAAAAAAAAAAAGTTGCTCTAATCCACCGTGAGCTCACCCAGGACAGTATGATTTATGACCTATGAGTGGAGAAATATCCCGGCCCTGAAGCTATGGAAGTGATGTCTCAACAACAGTGGAGCTGAGCAAACATTAAAACGTTTATTGGCGCACCTATTGTTGTCTACAGCGCGGGGTGCAAAGCAGACTTAAAAGCAGCGATCAGGTGACAAGGCAGCCTTGAACGCTCCCCCATTTCAAAACATTTATTTTGAGCAACTGCCTCGCTTTTGTGTTTCGCGATGAAAAGTTCAAGAGCTGACAGTAGCTCGGCAGAGGAGACTTTGACTGTATGTTGCGTGACGTTTATTGCACAGGACAGACGCTCACACTCGGTGACAGCCAGTGCAGAAAACGCAGCGAGTCCTTCTTGCTGAACTTGCACCTCAAAAGCAACAAAGGAAGGAAAAACAGTCACTGTGGATCGGTCTTAGAAACCTGCGCTCTTTCCCCTCCTCGATCATGTCTATATCCATTACGCTGCAGCTGAAGCATGCACAATGAATAAGGGACATGGCAGATTCTTTTATGCTGATGAGAAGCAGTTTGGGATGAGGAGAGAGGGAGGAGGAGGGTCTTGAAGTCTTTGGAGCAGATAAAAATGGAAATGTTCCCCTTGCTGCTCACCACCGCTGTATCAAAGCTTCCTGCTGGAGTCTGGGGAGCGAGGAGGGGGGAGGAGGAGGAGAGGATCGGAGTCAGGGGGAGAGAGAGAGGGGGGAGATGTCCCAGCTGTGTTTGACAGGTCTCAGGGCTGAGCTGTGTGGTCTGATGCACGGAGAGGGAGGGAGGCCCCCCACCAAAACACACACACACACACACACACACACACACACAGAAAGAAAAGCGACTAGGAGACAGGAGTCTGGTCATGGTGTCCTGGGGAACATGTCAGCAAGCTCTGACATGGTCCAGCCTCACATGAAGGTATCTCCACGTTATCTAGAGGACGGCTGGTTCAGGAAAATGCAACAATTCGATTTAAAGTGGTTCAAGAAGCCTTTGTATTTTTAGTCCGAGCTGACAGGGCGGCGGAGGACATTTGTTCTTGAGTCTGATGAGAAGATCGATACTGGTCTCATGTCTGCATGCTAAACTACTACAGCCAGGCGTATTCTTTAAAGTTTAAATAAATCCACATTTATGTAGCTCTTAAGTTTTATTTTCTCTGCAGCTGTTAGCATTTTTGCTAATGTAGACTAACCTAGCAACATTAACCTAATAAGTAAAGTCTGTGGTAACATAATTAACATATAACACCAACTTCTGATGGGGGTGTTGCATTAAAGTAGTTCTAGAAAAAAAGTAGCTTTAGACAGTTGAGTTGCTTCCACTGTTTCCAGTCTTTATTTCAAGCTAACAAGCTAACCAGCTGGTACTTCCTATTTACTGATTCATATTGATTTTCTTAGCTTGATTTAAAAAAAAAAAAGAAAAAGTAAAAGCTTCAAACTTTTTGCTTTAGAAGCCAGAGATATCTTACTATCCAGATTTAAAACAAAAACAAAACATCAACTACTGTATAGGACTGGTGAAACAAAGGCAGGATTGAAGATTGAGACACAAATCAGATTATCCGATACTGTCTTCTGGATCACTGACTCATGGCTAAAATGCCACCTTGAAATGAGCACCAAAGCATGAATCTCTCCTGACACAACGTCGATGTATAGACCAGTAGTGGATCCCCGAGGGGGAAAACCTCCGTGGTTCTTGCAAGCGGCTCAATCGGCAGTGAGATGACTCAGAGACGTGTTGCCTCATCTCCTCTTCTTGTGGTAGAGTGGTAGTCTCTCTCTCTCTCTCTGTCTCTCTCTCTCTCTCTCTCTGTCTCTCTCTCTTTCTTCTTGCATTCCTGCAACTCAGTAGCAAAACAAAGGCCACAGGGCTGAACGCTACACTCACTAACATCCAGACAATCAAAACCGATCTGAAAAGGTAAAATACAGAGGGAGGTAATGTTGCAATCCGCCTACAGGTCATCTGTTACAACAGCAGGGCCTGTGGACCTGACGGCAGCTCTGTGTTTGACAGAGCAACACACTTGACGCGCTTGACCGATGTGGGCTAAGTGGCTCTCATTGGGCCCGGTGCCAGCCCATTCCATTCCTTTGACTTACTGATACATAGCGTTCCTCCCTTATGCTTAGTGCCCTTTGATCTTCCTCTAAGATCACTAATGAGCAATTTGTGGTCAGATTGACCCGCTCTAATTGGCCAAGTGGGGGCTCGGTGCTTTGTTTTAGTTTGCTCAGTCTTTTTCAGCTGTTTTTTCCACAACCAGGGGTCTGTTTACTCGAGCTCGGTGCGACGTGACAGCACCAGCACTTCCTGACGTTTGTTTTTTAATTGTCTGTGTTCTCGTTTCCATCATTCGTTTTCGAGCTGGTGTCACCGCAGCCTGCACAGATGCCTTTTGCTGCAACGAATTGTTCAACACTCCAGCAGCAGTAATAATCTACAGCCATGCCAGCATCTCTTTGAGGCTGCATGGGGCTGCAAGCTTTTTGACCAAAATCAGGAAAAAGCCCGGTTCATATCAGGGAACACATTGTGTTGTGCTCCGCTTACTGTCATTCACCAAACACCCACAAGAAGAAATGCAAGCCCGTGCCAGGAAATAATCCTCTAACAACGTGTCGCCTAACAAACTTTGTTGTCTTTTTGTTGGTGGGTTTTTCTATAAACTAACGTTTCAAAAGGGAAAAAATTCTACTTTATGATGCAGGTGTGTGGAAAAAATGTTGGTTTGGGTAAAATCCTGTTGTGCTTTGTCGTATGCTCAGAGAAAGGGAACGTAAGAGCACTTGTGATTAAGTAGGTTGCATTACTGAGTAGTGAGGTAGAACATGCATTTATCCTCAAGGGCACGGACGGGGTTGCTGTGTTTTGCCGTGCGTTAAATCTGGCAAGACGTGAGAAGGAAACCTGCTCAAAAAAACAAGAGCTCAGCTCATCAAACCACCTCTCTTTTTTATTTTTTTAAAATCTCCAGCATGTAGAAAACCTGCAGTTGTGTCAAGGTACAGAAACAAAAGAAAGAAGCTCTGTCATGAAATAGTTCGAAGAGCTTTTACGATTCAGCGGGCAGAGGGAAAGGTTGAGTAAAGTGCAGAGGCCACACTACGAAGGCGTAAATTCCCAAATGTTGACACAGGTCTATATAATGGACTATAATGTTCCCATTGAATGCTGTTGGGTGGTCCTAAAATGTCTTAAAGCAATGACTTATAGAAGGTCAGAGGGACATTCATAGAGTTATATCTTCACTTTTGTTGTAGCAGCACCAATAAAAGGTTAAACTAAAACCTGGCTCCTGTCTTTTCTAACACCTTTAATCCTTATTGATCCGTGTGTGTCACTGATTTTCTGCACTTAGTGTGTATTGTGTACTGTGATTTTCTTACTGTGATTTTATTTAACATTCTGAGGTTAGCGGGCAGTATGTACAGTAAATCTACTGTATGCATGTAGTGTGCATACATCTATTTGTTTTGCACAACCCTTTCTTCTGTTTGTTAAACTGCATGTGTTTTTACTGCGGTTTATATGGTCATAAAATAAAAATATATACGGTACATGTAGAAAATGCTAGACTAAGGGTTTACAGCCACAGATGCAGCTCGGTGAGGATGTACATGTACTTGCACACCCAAAATGCTAACATCAGCATGCTAACATGCTAAGGTTCACATACTTTAACATGTTTGCATGCTCATCTTTGCTAAGTAGCGCTAACCATGAAGTGCAGCATGGTCGCAGTGCAAAAGTATGAATCTAACGTGTAAGACACATTAAAAAATAATGATGGTGCTAGATGAAGCACTGAGAGATCAAACATGTTTTTGCAGTTGATCCTACAGGGGAATGGAGTGAAAGTGCTGAATTTTATAGCAAAATATCCAAAAGTGTTTATTTCAAAGTGTGTATTTCATTAAAAATCACAAATGTGAACACCCCCAACAAATCCTGCAACGTTAACGTCTATTTTGTCGCTACCTGCTGATACAAATGGTCAAAGTCATGGTGATCCTTAAGAATCATCCTTTGGGAATTACAAATGTCTGTCTCACTTTCTTGACAGTGCATTTAACAGTAGTTGATAAATTTCAGTCTCTCAACTGAGTATCTGCCATTGTTGTCCTGCTGCTGGTGTGGTTAAAAAAGGCACGGCATCCAGTGGCTCCGGGTCCCCGTTGTGATGAAATTAATTATTTCTCTGGGATTGCAATGGAAATCACTGCAGCCTATAGGTCAACTTTCACTTCTCAAAGGTGTAGTGGACCTGGCTGCAAAGGTCAGCTGTCAGAAAGCCTTATCCTCTCAAACCAACTGGTGGCCTGTTCGGACATGACTGACTGCAGCGGACCACACTAACTTGACTTCAACTGCGTGAGCTGCTGGAAACATGCAGCGAAGAGAAATAACCAATATTATTTTTCCCCCTTTTTTAAGATATGTGGAAGAAAAATGTGAGCTTACTTTGTTTTTACAACAGCCTCCTCCGTGTTCAGTGTTTTATAACTAACTAAACTCACAGACTTCTCTCTTTGTTTCTGATAAGATATTATTGACTCTTCAGACAATGCTGCGTATTGTTGCTAAGACCAAATATTGAATCAAGATAATCCTGTGAAAAGAAAAGCGAATACCAGTGTGGTGTACAAAAGTCTGCTTTAACAAATGTGTGTAATTCAGTTTCACAACATTACAGTAAGGAAGGTATAAATAACTGCTTCCTAATATAGATCAACGTTTGAACTTCCTCTCAAATTCCTGCCATGACTTGCTATCATCATAGCCATTTTGCCTGTGTAAAACCCCTCCACAGATTAAAAGGCCACACTTGCCCTGCATGAGGTCCTTGTCACTCGGCACATCCGTGCAGCTGTGCCCAGTGTCTTTCTTCCTTGTCATATTAAAGTAAACTGACACTTTGGCAACACCCCAAATCAAAAATGATGGTAGTGGAAAAAAAAAAAAAAGAAGTGAGAACAGAGAGGAGCCTGGACGTGGCCCCGGCTGCACTCCACTGCTGAAATAATTAGCCCCTAGTTGATGTGGACTCCTCATGGGACTCCGTGACATGTTCAAATGAGTATTGGCAGTGTGAGACACCAGCTGTGAGCCTCCTACGGGGAGCTGCTGTACTGTGCAGCGTCCTGCCCACTGAGCACGACACAAACCTTTTCAACTCTGAAGAACCGGAGCGGCAACCTTGAGCTTGTTGCACCGTACAGCTGGAGCTGTACTTTAACGGACACAACTCTTAAAAAAATTTTTTATGTCAGGTGCAGTGACGTGCTGCGCACACAAATCCGTGAGCCTGTGCCACAGATGGGAGGACAACCCAAAGGACTGAGGCATGACAAGAGGGGGGGGGGGGGGCACCAGATATTATTCAGACCCATCCAGCAGTAGAAATGCAACTCGCAACCACACCCATGTGAATTACAATAAACCATGCTCCGTGCTGAATTCCCACTGTACCCATGGCACCAATTTGACAAACCCTGATGGGAGGGCATAGGACTGGCAACCCACTAAACCCAGGATGCGGACTACCACACCCATGTCTTTTCAGGCATCACTTCTGTTCAGTAATTGCACTTTTTATATAGTAAATCAGTGCGAGTTGTGCACAACAATGCACACGTCATTTGTTTTTGTCATTCCTATTTTCAGCCAAAAAGACTCGGACTATTTTTAGCTAAATGTGATAATACAAATATTTTTAGTTGCATTATTAATAAATGTCGCTTTAATTGGATGGTTTGGATCGCCTCATGAAAAAAAGCCTCCAAAGCAAACAAAAAAGAACAAAGCGCTGCTCAATAGTCCCTCCTAGTGGTAGCAGAGTATAGAAACAGTTCAAGCCACAGACGAGAAGCTTGAATGCAACGTTTATTAGAGTCTTTACGGCAATATGTTTGTTTTTATATAGGAAGATTTATAAATAAAGCTGACCATAATCGATTAACTTAAAGATGGCACATTTACCATTTTATGTCAAAAATATACTTCAGATAGTCGTGATATTATTCTGAAATTCAAAGTGCATACATAGAAAATAGTCACATATGTGACTATGACACTCAAGTGACCATAGGTACAGGTTTAGGAAAAGGTGTGAGATTCTAGTATCTGTGTGTGCAGATGCTTTTGGCCCTGCAGGAGGCTTCACTCCTCTGGATCCATGTTAGTTTCTCACAGGCGAGCTGCTTCCCTTCACCGTCTTGCTCAGGTGGTGGTAGTTGGGCAGTATCTTCATGAGGAAATCGAGCTGCAGAGTCTGAGGCTGCAAGATAAAAAGAAATAAACATACATGATCACGCAGATCTGTTTACCAGGCAGACAACGAGCTTCATGAGTCAGAGGCACAAACAAGCAGCAGTGAGGAGCTGACCTGTGGCTTTTCGTTCTGCACGCGCCTGATGCAGTTTGAACCGTACACCACCGTGTTCTCTGGCACCACCTCGCACGTGTTGATGTGGCAGCACGCACCGACAATGCAGCCACTGGTCAGGATCACGTTTCTCCCGAGATCAGCTGGGATGTAATATTATCAGGAGACATTATGAACTAATCAGCTGTCAGAGATAATGTCACAGAAATCTGGTTTACACCGTGTTATTGATCGCTTTAATATTTCTGTGTGTATTAGATCACTGTATGCGATGTTGCATATCTGATTCAATTTGTAATTTATGTCCATTTCTATACTTTTTGCTGAAAATGAGCCGAACGTACACAACAGAAGCTGCAGTAAGAGCCTGGAAACGAGCAGCCATTTGGTGGAGTCAGTGAATCACAGACTCCATCCAACTATTGCAAAGAAGCATATATTGGGTTTTATTTCATTTCATTATCTTGAAAACTATCTGTTCCTGTACTTCTGCTCTTTTACATTTTGCATCATCTGACACCAAAGGTGCTCTGTTGTACAGTGTGCTGATTAATATATGTTGGTGTAAACAGCAACAAATAAAAGCTCATCTTCAACCTACACGTCTTCAGTGGACAACAAAAACAAATGGATTAACCTTGTTGATCCAATACATTTGGAGGGCGCTGTAGTGTCATATGAAATGACATAAATTGTATGATATTTTTGTTTACTTACCTTTGGACTCAATCACATTGTTATCTCCAATTTTCAAAGCTTGAGAGACTGTGGTAGAAAAAATTAAGGATTTAAACCAATGAAGTAGCATTTTAGTGTCACTATATCCTCATCAATCGACTTGTTTTTCTAATAAATCATATTTTCTAAAATATAAAGATCATTTACAGACATCAAGAAAATTAACTCACCACTGCTCTCTTGTGGACACACTCTGTCACAGCAACACCATTTCTAAATCACTACAACCAAAGTGGACACATCTCGACCCAAATAAATTCAATCAGCCTGGTTCGACATGTAAAAGATACCACATCCAACTTCAAAAACATTATTGGCCCCGATGATCATGGTCTTTGGTTCAACTCCCTCCGTGTCTGGCATTATGTTTTCTGGATAGCTGCAAGGAAATGACAGCAAATGCAACAAGATAACTTGGCCTGAAGCTGAAGGAAAATAGAGAATTAAACTGCATGATAACCCACTTCCTACCTGTTAATGATGAGAGCTTGCTCCTCTATTAAATTCCCCTCTCCAATGATCACGGGCCCTGCCTCAGCTATGATCCGTGCTTTGGGGTGCACAACTGTTCGAGCACCTGGGAAGAAAATGTACTGTGTTGTCTCCCTGGCCGCTGGATGAAAAGCCTTTAATTAAAATAAAGACAGATGCACAGGCTCACCAATGCTCACATCTCCTCTTATTTCGCTTTCCACACACACGACAGCCCCGGCTGCAATCTTAGCGCTGCAACTAACACACAGTGGGAGAAATATTCACATCGGACATGCACACTGATGATGATGATGATGATGTTAAAATCCACCTCCTGTCACACTGTGGACACATGTTGAGCATCGCTAAGATATTCAAATTCAAAGTCATTTATAGCGTGTGGATTCATGAGCACAGATAAATATGGTGGGAGACGCCACCAGTGATTCTGCAGTATTGTTTAAATAAATCCCAACACTGCTCCAGTGATTATTACACAATGTAAAAGGTTTGATCAAATGTAGATTGGCCCTTTACCTTTTCTGTGCAGCTACTTGCCTGCTGGAGTCTGACATCCTTGCGACGATTAATTAATTTATCGATGATTGATTATTAATCCTAGGTCAGAGTCGGCGCTCCGGCTTGATTTGGTTTGTCTGGAAACACGAACCTGCTCCTGTCTGCCCTCTACTGCACTGTAAGGATACTGCAACTGATTTATTGCACATGATTTAATTTTCACCAGACAAATAGCAGCCTCACGTTGCGCAGGTTTATATTTTACAGTTTTTATTTCATGCGACTTCATCTCTTTTAGGTCCTTGTATGAAAACAGAGCCTTATGGTGGAGAATTTAATTACAGGACAGGAAACAAACACTGCAATATCAGTGTGTCCCCTGCAGGGTGCGACATCTACCTGCGAATAGGAACAGCTTCACCCACACAATAAGGTGTTTGAAAGTACAAGTGGTGTATATTGTTCTGTTATATAGACACCAGAGGGGAGAAAAGGCCATATGCAGGTCATCATGCAGTCACTGTGAGAACATGATATTAAACACACACTCCTCTAGAGGAGGGTTATGATGACACGGCTTTTCCTCCACAAGGCTCATTGACTGGTGTTCATGACTCCAGAGCAAGTCTGGATCAGAGTCCATCATCTGCTAAGTGGAATTTGATTTCTGTAAAGTCGGGTATATTTTACTGTGATGAAACCGGAAATTGAAAAATCCACGCTGTCAGAATAAAACACAATCATGACCACATTCCCCAATCACTACCAATAGTCCAGCCCTAAATATGGTTCCTTCATTAAGCTGCATGTATTTTTGTTTGATTGTAAATAAATAAAAACACTAAGGATGTCTCTGTTTTGATCTAATCCGATAACATCTTGTAGAAATGGACTGGACCAAATAATAAATACCAATATAAAGATCAGATTATATAAAAGTTGGTTACATTTTTATGTAGAAGGACACAATGTGGGATATTCTTAGTAAAAAAACAAATAATAAAGAAAAAAAAAGAAAAGAAACAGTGGTGTTTATAAGGAAATATGTAATGAATTGAAGTGAATTTAATACATTAAAATAGGTTATAGTAGATCTGTAGATTGAATCTGATGCTAAATAAATGACCACAATGGCACATCTAAAATTTAAGACATGACATGACATTAGCACATGGTGAAAAGTGAAGTGATTTGTTTGTTCTCATGTGGGAATCATTGTGTGTTATTGGAAATAAAATAAAATAGGAAGCTAATGTCAGTTTAAAGATGTGAGTTTCTATAAACCTACAGCATTTAGAGATCTTCCTGGACATGCTGTGGTAATAAAAAAAAAGGAAAAGGAAAGAAAGAGCTGTCTCACCTAAAACAAAGTCAAACTCTCTTCTGTTGTGCGACTTTTATTTTGTAAACCGCCCACAGGAAGCGCTGCTCGTGGTTTCGTCTGGCTTGACGCTGGTTCGGTTTTTGGAGCAGAGAGAGAAGAGGACTCGTCTCCTGGACGGCAGCGTTTGGAAAACAACAAGCCTGTAGCCACGGTTATTATCCGGCTCCAAGACCCCGTCAGAGTAAAAAAAAATATGTAGATAGAGATCAAACCTGTGACCTGAAGTCACATGAAGCTGACCGGGAGAGAGGGAGAGCCGCTCCGCGGGGCGCAACTCCGGCTGCGGAGCTCCATGCAACTTTGTGGAAACATGTAACTGTGACAAGTGAGATCGGATCATGGAGCAGTCGGACACCCTCGACATAGAGTCGCTGAAGGTGAGTTTGCACCCATTGTGTCGGGGAGAGGTGATGGCTGAAAAGTGGGGTTTGTGAAGAGCGCAGGAACTGGGACTGATTGCATTCACACAGTGTGTTGGTTTATTCAGCAGCTCTAACGTGAAGTTTCCTGTGAATCCTCCGTGCAACAGGTGCTTCAGTTGTTCCATTAGAAATCCCAGCTCATCAAACATGACTCGGACAGTCCTGCGTTTTCCCCCCTAATGACTAATAACCAGGGGGACCAGCGCTCAAACACCCCCATGAAGCCTACCTGGAGTTCTCTACATACCTCCCCCCCTTATGCACTGCACCTCATATTGTATGCATTCTCCACCTGGAGAATCACAGTAATGTGACAGCCTATGAATATTCTGCCTGCACGGTCCCTCATTATCATTCCAGTCTGAGAGGAGGAGGAGGAGGAGGAGGAAGAGGAGAAGGAGGAGGAGGAGGAGGCAGTAACCTCTGGGTACAGTATGTGCATCTCGTCATCTGGTGATGCAGTGCAAAGAGAAGCTCCGGTGTCAGAAACCCACACAGCAGAGCTGCTGCTTGGCATGCATTGGCCAGCAACACACACACACACACACACACACACACACACACACACACACTCACACACTCACAGAGCTCTGGAGCTTAGAGGTTGGATCATGCTTATCAGTGAAGAAATCACACTGGCTCTGAGCTGATCCAGCACTTCCTCTTAAAACAAACTTGCAGACTTGTCACTTTCAGCTCATCTGTCCTGTTTAACGTGAGGAGCTTTTTTTAATTATAGCGGGGTCATTTTGTTTAAAAAAGCGAGTGTATCCGCCGTCTGCTCTGATTAAAACAGGCTTTGTTTAGGGCGCCTCGTGACGTTGTTTGTCTTGATAGTGCTGTGTTCATCAGGAACTTCCCTATGTGTGTTCGACTGGCGAATGCAAATGAAGCCTGTGGGGTGCTGTCCAAAATGGCCCTGTTAGCTCTCCAGGGATTTGCTAGGGATTAGCAGGGAAAAGCTAGTGTACTGTGGGGAAAGTGTCTTGTCTGTTTACATCAGCGGTTTGTCGTCTTCCTCCAGCCGGACAGAGCTGTCATGAGCTCTCGGGAAGGAAGTGAAAGCTCGTCACGTTAATAAATGATGCAAAGGTCAAAGGTGCAGCTTGTCATTGAGGTGTGTTGCTCACTTTAGTGCTGCCAAGTGGAAATATCTTTCTTGAAAGCAGGTGTGCGTGTAAAAAGTTCCCCTTCAAACAGTCTGTGATGCTGTCGGCTGTGATGCCGTGCGATTGAACTGCTGTGACCTTTCGTTGTACCGAGCTTATTGGAGATCTTTGATCCCCGCCGGTCTCATGCTTACAGTGGAGTTTTCCTTGTTGCTGAAGGAAGTGCACCCAGTCGTTCGTGAAGAAAGGGCAGCCGCCCCGCAAAAAGATGAAGCCATTGACGAGCTGCGGTGCTATTGTGACTCCACCAGAGATGACGGAGCCGCAGAAATTGGATTTCACATCTAAGTGAAGTGACTATTGACGGCAGCAGCAGCCTCACCCCCATTCATGATTGTCACATCAACAGAAAATGTGAAATAGTTACATCAATGCACCCAGTTGCACATTTGAGGAGCGTAATTGGCTTTTACAGTTGCACTCCTGTAGTTGTCTCTTGGATTGTAGTTTCTGTCACACTGGAAAAAACAACACAGCACCTAAATAAATAGCTGCTTTAATGCTGTGTGTCAGTTGTCTCAATCCACCTCTCCTGCGTCTGCCTCAACCGTTGTGCAGCGCTCATCTGCAGGCTGGATGAGTCCTACAGTCAGATGTTTTCTTACCTCCACCCGAGGCGTCCCCGTGGGACTCCTGAGGCACCGCTGAGTGCGAGATCTCCTGGCGATTTGCTGATTAACATTACCCAGCATTAATAACGTCTCATTTTCTTTCATTAAGGGCGTCTCAGCTGCATTTTCGCTGCCTCTGCAGCATGTCACTGTTTGATCAAAACAGCATGTAGAATATCACCCTCTCCGCTAATTGGTGCAGATGAGGCATGCTGGCACTGGAAAGGGGGCCGCTGGGTAATTGTGGGCTTTGGCTGGATCCAGCTGTAACGTCTGTAGTCAAAGCTCGGTGGACTCTCCCCCTCTCCCCTGAAGCAAAGGAAAAAGCGACACGGACATATTTTAGCACAAACTTAAAGGGACTGATTAAGCAGCATATACAAAGAGGAATATGGTTGTACAACCCATTCCAGCACAGTGCACGATCTACAGCTGTTGTTTGTTTTTTACAGCTCATTTTACCTCAGAGAAGCAAGTTACTGTGTAGGTGTTTACTTTCTATTCATAGAAACTACATGTAATCAGGACTGGAGGCGGTAAACTATTTAATCATAATATAAGATTTGTTTGTATGTGATGTTAAGACTCGATTTTACTTTGAGCTCATTAGTTGTTTTAATTCATGTTGTGAGAGTTTATCAGTTCTTGTTCAGTTTTATTATTATGAATTCCTACAATTAATTCAAAATATATGAATAAGAGTTTTAGTCTTCAGTTTATTGTCTACTCAGACTGTAGTTGCCAAGTGTCCTTTGGTCCCAGCAGTGACCTCTTACTCTTACTTGGCCCACTAGCCAGAGCCTATCTAAAGAGTTTAGTTAAAAGACACAAACTGACCTCAAAGAGATGCAAAATGATCCTGAACAAATGGAAAAAACTAAAAGATAAAAAATTAATTATAATACATTTATTTATAGAGCACTTTTCCTAACTTGTGTTACAAAGTGCTTCAGATAATAAAGAAAAAACACAGGTAACCCAACAAATCCGACCTAAGAAGCACTAGACAACAGTGGAGAGGAAGCAGAACCAGTTGGCCATCTGCCTCGACCGGTTGGGGTGGTGGAAACAATAAACAATAGAACACTAAACAGAATTAAACAACTACTACATTAGTCCTTTGGAGAATCAGTTCCAAAAGACAAATGAAGGAAACTCAATCACATTCATCAAAATTAAATTAATAAGGAGTCGTCCCTGTTTAGAGGTGATCAGTAAAGGCTCAACGGTAGATGTATGTTTTAAGGAGAGATATAAAAGATGTTACTGAGTCAGCTGATCTTATTTCCTCAGGTAACTCATTCCAGAGTTTGGGGGCTCAAACTGCAAAACCTCTGTCACCTCTAGTTTTAATTCTAACATCAGGGACACACAGAAGATTTCTACCAGAGGATCTCAGGCTACGTGCAGGCTCATAAGGCTTTAACAGCTGGGATATATAGCTGGGGGAAAGGCCATTCAGGGCTTTAAGAGTTATTAATAAACTCTAAAATCTACCCTAATACATTCTGGAAGTCAGTGCAAGGAAGCTAAGACAGGAGTGATGTGATCATATTCAAGTCTTGCAGCTGAGTTCTGAACAATCTGGAGCTGATTAATATATTTATGGCTGAGACAGGTGAACAGGCGGTTGCAGTAGTCAAGTCGTGAGGGAATATGTGCATGTAAGATCACTTCTGTATCATTAAATTATAGAATTGAATGTATTTTGGAGATAGAAACATGCCTGAACAAGCTTTATGACATGATGCTCAACGTTTAATTTACTATCGAACCAAACACCAAGACCTTTTGCAGCGGGCTCAGAGTTATCTACAGAGCAAAATGCGTTTGACAACGTGTTGTGCACTGATAAGAACTATTTCTGTTTTGTTAAAATGTCTGTTTTGTCTTCAAGAAATTTTGAGGTGACTTGATGAGGGAGCATGTACTGTACAGAGAGAATAAGATTGGCCCCAACATTAAACCTTGTGGAACTCCTTGTACTTTAAAGAAGAAAGGATGACTTGCAATTATTAATGGAAACACAAAACGATCTGTTGGAGAGGTATGAAGAGAGCCAGTCTAGTGCAGTACTTTGTATTCCAGTCCAGTGCTCCAACAAAATGCAAAGATGACCATAAACAGAAAAATGTCTAAAAACGGACATCAAACCACTACACATCCTGAAATTACAGCTAATCTGTTCATGCTAATTACTTTTAGTTTTTAGTTTTTTGAAGCAGCTATATACAAACACATTTTAAATAACTGTATATTTTAAAAATAATTTCATATAAACGGGCTGTCAAAGCTAACATAAACACAGCGTGGCATTGTGTAATATACATTTAGTTTTTGAAAGCCAGAGTAGTTCCTCACGGCTGCTGCAGTTAAACATCTCGGTCAGTCCACTCCAGCGTGTTTGTAAGCGTCAGCTGTGAGCAGCATGCTGAAATGACAGCTCCCCCGTTTGCTCTGTGAATAACCGAGCTTTAGGCGTGACTCGACCAGGGTAATGTATGCATTAAAAGTCATATAAAGAAATCACAGGATCCACCAGTGATGGGAACAGTGGGTTGCCATAGAAATTACAAGTGCTGAAGTTTCCCATAGCAACAGTGGATTGAAAATAGACCGAATCTGTCCAGCAAGGGCATGGCTGCAGGCTACAAGAGTGGTTGTTTTTTTTATTTATTTAATGTTTAAATAAAAAAATGTTTATGTAAGTGTTGAGCACGTCATGTAAGACTGTTGGAAGCATCTTAAAAAACGATCTTGAGTGTAATTCAGTTCACGGTTGTACTCGGTGTTGTGCGTGAGGCAGCATCCTACGTTGTGGGAAGTTGTGGTGGTGAGAAAGTGTCTCCTGTGACACTGCATCGAGAGTTTATAGTCAGCCTCTGTGTAAGCACCTCTCATAATGCACTTGTCCCTCAGCTGAATCGCTGGTTAAATTGGAATCACTGACATTTCTAGGCCAGCGATATGGGTCATTTGTATTTGCTGCAAAGTCACAACATCCATTTGTGAGACATCTGGCAGATGTGACCTAAACTGTTCGTCCAAGGAAACAGTCACTTAAAAGCAGATTAGGTTGGGAGGCTGTGGAAGAAAGTGCAGTCATTCGTAATGTTTTCTCTGCAAATGTTAAACGAGGGAACGCTAATAAAGGCTCTTCATCGATGATCAGCGCTTGTTGATCAGATAATTGATTAAACGACTTTAAGCTTTGGAGCAGTGTGTTGTAAAGCAGACCTGCGTCAATTAGTTGTGATTTGTCAAGTGAAAATACGACCTAATAACCAGATTAGGGTCTTATAAGGTGAAATAAACTCAGCTGTTGCTCATGTAGTTTCCCTGCAGCGTTTTGATTCCTTTTCATATCAAGTTACAGTGACGAACAAACCAGCCTGTTTGGCAACTTGTGAGTTTCTTTACCTCGTCCGCTCTCTCTCACCTCCTCTGCAGGTTTCACAGGAAGCCCACGGGGACTCGTGTTTTCTTTTGTTACTGTGTAGAATTAGTTGCATTTAAAATGAATACATCAACAACACAGTGTTACTGAAACTGCAGCTTTGCAAATGTAAAATGTTGGATTGTGATATTGTTTTGAGAACGGTTAATTGTTTGGTCTAATTTAAGGGTGTTACATTTTGGGTGCAGGGACAAATCGAAACATCGTAGATGCTGTTTCAGATGGATTATGGGATTAATGGAGAATGTAAAGCCACAAATCGAGCCACAGAGCCAAGGCTGTCAGAGAGGTGTTTCTATGAATTCCTGGACAGCCTGAAGGGCACACACCTATTTCTGGCACCAGCCTTTTACCAGCTGATTCACACTACTACACAGTTTCACCAGTGTGTGGTTTTATCATCGCTATCGACTGCTGGTCCTCGTACCAGATATTGATTTATTACAAAAGCAATAAATACCATGTAGCGCCGTGTCCTGGCTCTGTAAGCTGAGACCATTTGAACCTCAGTCAGGTATAGTTTAGTGTCTTTTTGATGTGATCTTTGCCTCACTGAGCTTTTTCTTGCACTGTTTATCAGGAAATAATACAATCTAATAATACCTGCCATCAGTGGGCTGCGCTAATGACATGCTCAGTGTGTGAAAAGCATGTCGGGGTTTGGATACTGACTTGAGTGACACGTTCATTAAAGATGTTTGTTTCATGCTAAGGGGGAACTTTTACATAATAAAACATTTTGCTGCTGGTGGACATGTTTTCCTTGGTTTGTACAAACAGGCATTTTGCTTTATTCATCACCCTGCGATGGGAAGTTTCACACAGTCGAGCCACGATAGTGTTCAGCTAGAGGACAGCAACTTCTTGGCCTCTCCTGGATGACTGCACTCGACAGACACCGTCCTCTCTGATCTCAGATCAGAGCTCACAGGTAGCAGCTTCTCAGTGGCTGGCAGGAACTTAGAGCCTTTTCTGTCATCTCCTTAATCCATGTTCTGTTTTTATTGGTGCTGAGTGGAGGCAAAGCAGCCTGTAGGACGTCAGAGATGTTGAAGTCATGGGCTGACTGACTATCTTCTGCTGGCCACAGACACAAAGAGCTTTCTCAGAGGATGCGCAGCAACATTATAAAGATCTCGGCCTGAGAGGAGCAGTAAACAGGACAGGCCATAGGACGCTGTCACTCACGGCGCCTTTCTTTGTAAGCACTGGGATCGAGTTTGACAAAATGTCAACAAGTAATTAGCACTGGAAACAAAGCAGTGAGAAGTTATTAGGTCCATACAAATTCATTTTCATTGTAACCTACACAAGCAGGAGCAGAAATGTCAAACGTCTTGGTTTCGTGTTGCATAGCTTACATTAATCACTACGATTAGTTTGTTGGTGTCTAGATTTGGTTTCAGATTTCAGTTTATTAACTAGAAGACTCGCTGACTTTAGGCTGAGGATCCCCTTTTCCTGCTCTCCTGCTCCTACTCTGATTCGGTATCTCTTTTGACAAAACAAAGGCACCAAAATGACCTTGTCTTTTACGTGCACAGGCTTGATGGATTACGCTGCCCCTGGTTCAGTTTCTAAAAATATGGACCTCAGTGTGTCTAGTGGTGTCTTCACAAAAGTCACAAACAATAGAAAATGGGGTAATACCCCAGCTCGCACTGTTGCCATGTTTCACACTTGTTGTAAAATAAAGAAAAAGACGCCACGCTTTAGCCTAGAGTCATTTACAGAGGTGCCTGCAATGTAATAACCGCTTACAGTACGTGATTGCTTCTAGGCAGTGAATATATCCTTGACAGGCGGCTAACACAATGACACCTGGGTGTTTTCTCACCAGATTACCCAGGAGCAGTTTATCTTCGCATCCCAGTCCCTGCATCTCCAGCGACCTGCCTGTGACGCCGCGTACCCAGTGGGCGTGTACGGCTGGAGGAAAAGATGCCTCTACTTCTTCCTGCTGCTCCTGCTGGTGACCATGATAGTGAACCTGGCTCTCACGGTCTGGATCATAAAGGTCATGAACTTCTCAGTGGTGAGTGCAACACGACATCATGGCAAATGAAGCTCTGTGATTTGTACAGGTGAAGTAATAAGTTAACTGTTGTGGTCATTAACACAATGATCTGTGATGTATTAATGAATCAACTCATTCAAGTGCTCATTTTGTTTATTATCTAAAACCCAAATGCACATTTTTTTTTTGTTTCACCTCTTCAAGAGTGTTCTTGACTTGACCAGATGTTGAGAGGTCCAGTGAGCAGCTACCATCAGAACCACTTCCAGGCCTTTTATCTGCTTCATTAGCCACAGAGTAACCAGGGAACAGGCCACACTTGGCCATGCAATTGCTTTTTAGCCATTTGTTGTATTATTTATGAGCCCCCAGAAACGAGTGTGTGTATGAAAATGGCTGTAAATCCTGAATTTCAGATCTTAGAGCTGAAAGTGTCGACTTTAATTCAACTGTTTATCACCTGTGTTTCAATTCAAATTCAACATGCTGGTGCACAGAGGACTAATACCAAAAAGACTGTAAAGTGTAAATGGCCAAAACTATGAATCACTTGTCGGCGTTGTCTGATAATTGTCTGTCCACTGACTAATGGCGTAATCCACTAGAACGCAAGAAGCTGTGAAATTTAATACGCAAACCACACAGAAAATGATTTTAGTGACAAATAAATCACTGCAGAAAAACCCAGCGGAGGCTGCTTAGCTCTAAAGATGTTTCCTTAATTTAGAAAAGAACGACAGATTAACACTTTAAAGATCATTTAGGGAATATAGGAATCATAATCATGTTGCTAATTCCCTGAAGCCAGGAAGGTGTTAAGATTCATTGAAAAGCTCGGAAATTAGGAAATGTGTGAGTTTTTGAAGTGCACAGAAAAACCTAATATCAGATTCAATGTAGAATCTGTACTGTGCAGTTTTGATATGACGGCTTCTAATTAACCTTCATTTTTACAGCACATAGATTAAGTGCAGGTGATTTCTCTCCTTCTCTGTTCTGACCCTAATAATTCACCCGCGTGATAGAAATGTAGTCAGTCAGGTGCATGTGAAGTGTGTCACACACACCGTCCCTCACGTTGTGCGCTTCACCTTATCCGGATTTGATAAATAATTAGAAAAGACTTGGCAGCAGGAGCAGCTGACACTGAACGTGTTAATCTCGAGCCAAACAGCAAGATGCTGCGTGAGCCCCGGTGACATTTTCAGGGACAGTGCACACAATTTACCATTTTGTCAACAGAGTCCTGACGGCAGCCTCCTCTCTCTGTGACGGATGCGTCCCCTGACTCCTGCTATCACTCCTCCTCCTCCTCCTTCGCCTGCCGTCACTCTGTGCCACGAGTAAAGGACCTTATCAGTCGCTCTAGAAAATGTTCTTCACTCCTCAACGTCTCTCAGGACTCAATAAGAAATCGTACCAAAGTACACCCTGATTGTTTGTGGTACTGTAGTGGGCAGCTGCTGTATATCCTGACTTGCTGTCTGGTTTTAGTTCACTGGTTTAGTGCTAGTCCTAAAGACCTGTTTATGTTTAATTGAACTCTTGCTTGTAAGGCTTTAAAATCAGGCATTAATCTCAGTGGACACTAAACTGGACTGAAGCGCTCTGCCAGATATCACACAGCTGGGTTCCTGTTCCAGAAAAGCTGCCAAGCAAAGCCAAAAGTCACCTTCTCTATTTCTGGCAAGACAGGCGTATGCTCACCTATCTGGGGAGAACACACAAAACCTGATGTTCTGCCCAACAGCGTTGTTCTCAAAACTGCGAGAAGGAAAGGAAATATGTTCCAAAAAGGCACATATTCATAGTAATGGCGAAGCTACAGGTCAAACACTGAAGCTGGAAAAGAAAAAGCAAGCATGTTGGTCCGTCTAAAAGGAAACAGACTCACAAGAGACAGAAAAATCTCGGCAGAGAAGGTCAAAATATCCTGATTCTTAAAACCCTCGTATGGGGCAAACTCAAAACTACTGGATCCTTCTCTTAGTTAAATTAACTTTTTGCATAAAATACAGCAGCAAAGTTACATTAAAATGCAAGAAATCAATAGTCAAATAAAAGAGGATCAAAGGTTTGGAAATGGATAAACAATCACAGTGAGACTTACAAGTCTCTAACAGCTCAAGGTTACTTAAGAAATCCGTCTCTTTCTGTTACAGACGGAGACGTACTCTTCATAACTGGTGAACCGATCCTTACTGTACCAAGTTCTTTAGGTCAAGTCTTTTACTTTAATGTTCAGAGTTTTAAGAGATGTTTGGCTAAGTAATGTCAGAATATGAGAGTGGTTTGTATATACACGAGAAACAAACACTACGTCTTTATTATTTGTCTTTTTTCTTCCATCCATCTCGCCGTCTGTCTCACACTTCATCTGTATCACCTCACCCTCTGCACCATCCCGGCCTGTCGTTCACAAAGCAGCTCTCCTTGTTGGACGCTCTGTCCTTTTAAAACCTCACTAAACGAAATGTGCCTCAGAAACATCACCTGCGTCTGTGTTCTTCCACCGATGGCTGAAGGGCACGTCGCGACAGGCCTGTCGGACTGTTGTAACACCCTCCTGTTTGTTCTGCCTCCCATCTACTCGTCTGACTGACTGCAGCGTGCGCTCCTCTACCCCACGACATCACCTCCACTTCAGCACCAGAGTGACTTTAAAGCTTTGCCGCTGTAGTGCACAAAGAACTCCACACTGCTCCACCCACCTCTTCCGCTCTTTTGACTTCGTCCTTCTGTCTGTCCCCAGTCCTGGCTCTCTACCATGTACAATGGAGCTCTGCCCGTCGCACTCCACCTCTATAATTCACTATCGCTCGCACTGGGGTCTCTTTTTCAACACAACCCATCACAACCTGTTTCCTTCCTTAAACTTTACTCTGCTCTTTGTGCTGTAAAAAGGCTGAACCGTATTATCTACCACCAAAATCGGAATAATTGTTAGAACAATACGTCATTTTAATAAGTCTTTACAATTTTATATTTTCTTTAATGTGATATTTTTTTGTTGATACAGGATGTTTAGGTCAAAATAGGTCCTGGCTTCATCCCCACACTCCTCAATATAAGGAGTCTCCTTCTCAAATGTAATTTTAAAAGTGTATTACTGAATAAAAGTGCTCCAGACATCTTTAATCGTTCAGAAATCTGACTCAGTGCTGAATTATAACTCATTTGAACGTGATTGGAAAAGTAAAGGTGGTAATTAATGTACAAAAAGAGAATTGTTGGTCAACTATTTAACTATTTATCATTTTTGCAGGTGGTTGGTTTGTTGATTTATTGGTTCGTTTGAATGATGCAGATAAATTGTTTTTCATTTCAGAAACCATTGATAGATCAAAGTTGACACAGTTGAACATCTTCGTAAAAATTTAAAATTCAAATAGGATTTTTTGCACCTAAACAGTCTGTTTCTCAAAAAATCAAATAAATAAATCATATAATCCCCTATTATTTATTATTTACCTTGGATGATGCAGATGTGGTGTATGATCCAGCTGCTGTTACTACTCTTAAACCACTGTGTCATTCAAGTCATTACCCAAATGTGCACTGATCCTCATCTCAGCACCTCTAGCAGTAACAATCTTTAAATCTGCACGACCACGTGATTCGTTCTTTATTTGTCGTTTTCACGAGTCTGAGCTGACACATTAGCCTGGTTCTCTTCCGTCTGCCTCCCACTGCACGCAGCCTGTCACCCTGACACCTCTGAGTGTCTGTGGCATTGTCACCTCGATTTCATGTCCTACTTCATCCCTGTCACTCAACTCTGCTGCCTGTCCACAGGCCCATCTGGTTCGCAGCAGCTCCTGCTCTTCCTAATGCAATTCAGCGACAGCAGCGTTCTTTGTGTTTTCTCGCATCTGGAAATTCAGCTCTTTCATCGCGTGGTCGTTTTTTTTTTTTTGTGTGTGTTTCAGGTTGGTATGGGAAACCTCCAGGTGAACAGAGATGGGATTCGTCTGGAAGGAGTATCCGAGTTCCTCCTGCCTCTGTATGTTAATGAGATCCGGTCCAGGAGGGTAAGTTGATCCCTTCTCACCAACTTCAAGCTTCTGTTGATCGATACTCTGCAGCGTCGATGAACGTGAAAAACATCCAGCGGGTCTGCAGCTTTCACTTTAGGGGAAGTTAGGAATAATCCATTAACAACAAAGACCAACTCTCCTCTGATCTATAATTTAACAATACTTTGATATTGCCTCATATTTGTGCCTGGATGGGAGAGATTACTCTTTCGCTCCTCTCCTCAGCCTCCTCCCCATTTCCTCTTATCCTCCGACAGTGCACTATCAGGGCCTCCCATCAGCTGGAGATGGGTAATAGGCTGCCTCTCCCATCCTCCAAGGCCGCATACAACCCTACAGGAGATTACACACAATTACCAAGGGACCAGAGTCCCCCTGCTGGATTTCCAATCAAGCCCACGCGATAAATACCCCTCTTCCACTTCCTCCTTGCCCGTTCTCCTCTTTGATGTTTAGTAGATTAACCAACACAGCTCCAGTGAAAAGTTGATCCAAATTTCCTCCTCTCTCACTAGAATCACAGATACTTGGATTGTTCCCTTGTTACGTGATTAGCTGTAGTGTAGAAAGCAATTTGAAGCACTGGAAGCTGTGGTTTTTCTATGTAAATGTGATGTTTGAGGGATGTTGATGGAGGAAGTGGGCACAATTTGAAACAGCAGATTGAGAAACAACACGGAGCTGCTCCATCTTGCTCTTTGATGTCTCAGTTGAAGCTAAATGATTTAAATGTAACGCTCCAGGCAGTAATGAGCCCTTCAAGAGCAGAGCTGACGCCCGAACCGAACACTGGACAAAGCCAATATTTGATTTGATTTGATTTCCATTACCTCCAATGCCACCTGCAGACATTTTTACTGCCTTGTTTTACAGACAGGCTGTGCAGTGACCTCCCTTTGTCTACTGGCTCCAGAGATATTTGCAGGACAAAAATCTCCGTGGGTCACTCGATATTTCTCACTTCTCAACGTGTCAAGCATTGGCGGTGAAGGGATTATGGTTATCCAGTGATTAACCACCACTGATCAATAAGCCATTAGCACAAACACAAGTAAACTCTGTGCCAGAGGTATCTTAAAGTCAAATATATAGTAAATATTTCTTTTATGTTCACAGCCCAAGCTGCCGTATAAGTAGCTTCACTCAAAGTTTTACTTCCCACGGATCAATCGGTGCTTTAAATCTTCATTGGTGTTGGAGCCATAATCTTTGAATACCAAGTGGAAATGGCTCCCACTGCGTTGTTTGGCAGTAAACCTGAAAGCTGGCAGCAAACTTTAGGCTGAGCAGCCCCTGCTATCAACACTCTGAGTAACATGTAGTGAAACGAAAGCTTGTAACGCTGCACATACGGTTTACAGTGGCGTCAATACCTGCCAAGGCCCTTTTAGACATTTAAAGCCCGAAAGCTTATGTGTAATTTGTTAATGCACAGACGAAGCTGTTCTGAGAGGAAAAAGCTCTAAAAAGGATCCAGCGCGCTCCACCAGCAGCCGCTGAATGACTGGCTGTTGAACATAATTGATCATTTAGCAGCTACAGAGCAGAATGACTCCCCGGAGAGTTGGAGGAGACCAAAACAGACTTAAAGACACTCAAAGGAAAGTGAATACTGGAGCTAATCTTGCCTGTTGGCCAGTTTTCACCACAGACGTATGTCAGTGTTATTTTTTTCTAACTCTGTTCCACTGTTTTACCAATTCTTAGTAGAGTGGGCATTAATGTTTAATTGTACCATTATATATTATAATAATATAATAATAGTCACATTACAGACATTTTACCAGACATTAATAAAATGTTATAATGAGCAAACATACAGTAAATCCAGGGACTTGGTGGTAGTGGTAGTCTCTCAGTTTAGTGATATCACCCAGGCTGTGTAGTGTATAGACTGTATGACTGATTATATGGCACTCTTTCCCGTACTATGGCTGCTTCACATTTCTTGCCTTTGTGCATCGCAGCGTGTGAATCCAGGCACTCGCTGCTTCCTCTTCAAACCTGGGAACTGTGCGCCTGTGGCGGGTGAAATATCAAGTGCAGAGTTGATTTCAAACACTTGACAATTAGAGCCCCATTGTTGTTTTCACAACGGAAAATTATGGACACTCCTGTTTCACGTTCACTCTGTTACAACTCTTGTTGGCATCTCTTTGCTGCAGCTTTCAGTTATACCTGTGTCCCGTCAGTCAAACCTGACAGGCAGATGGATGGATGGGTGGAATATTCTGTAAATTATTTTCCTCGCCCTGCAGGCTTCCCAGTGCAGGTCTATTTATCTTTCTATCCATCCATCTGCCTGTCAACTTTTTCCAGATAGCACATAGCACATACACACTTGAAATGTTGTGGCAAAAAGGGGCCGATGTGATTCCACAGGACAACCTCACTATCAAAGTTTGGGCGCCGGTTTACACTCTAAATTTCAGGCATATGATTGCAGCACAACAGCTCCAATTACACCTGTGAAAGCCACAATGCTGCTATAATTTCAGACATGTGAAATCAGTTTGCTGCTTGAAATTTCACCCGTCTGAAAGCAATAAAGCGACTGTAATTTCAGGCTTTTGAAATGTGTGTCACACTTGAAATTTCACCTGCCGGCCGAACATTGCATTTATAATTTGAAGTGTTTGTAAAATCAAATGTTCGAGCAGGCGGTTCTTAGCCCCCTCACTTTCCTCACACAGGGACCTCAAAGTTTCTTTGTTCAAAGACGAATGTGTTGTTGGTGAGCCGACATTACTTTAGGCACATTGTATTTGTTAAAACTCTTGACTCAGATGAAGATCAGATCACATTTGAAGACAAATTAATGCAGAAAACCATAAAATTCCTAACGGTTCACATACTTTTTCTTGCCACTGTATCTTCCTTTTTGCGAATCCATACCGACTTTGCTTCAGTTTAAAAGAAAGATAAATTGAACTGTGTGCAAATGATCTTTTTGCAAAAGCTTCCTGGTAGAGTCGTTGCAAACACTCCCATTTTTCCACATGCATTAGTGTAATAATGTCTGCTGCTGTTTGAGGACAGCAGAGGTCAAATTAGATTTTACGAGCAGCAGCAGTGATGCATTATTTTAGCGATCAGTCCACTCAGATTTGTCGTATTTTAGTGTTTTGTAAATTGACGTGTTCCTGTGATCAATCACAGGCTGCTGGGACGTAAGTATTTTATTTATGTAACTAAGGACCGCAGGAGCTGATTTCACTGATTAGTTCCTTCTCTCTGCTTAAACGTGCTTGGAGACAAAAATCAGCGGTTTGAGCGTTTAGCCCGTGGCCTTAGATTCAATTGCATGTGATTAAAACCCACCGATGCAAACAGTAGGTGGACATAAAGACGAGGAAAAGGTCAGGGAGTGTAGAGTAATAATAATTTCAGCACCTCCACCATAGGTCTCCATTATAGTCCAATAATTCTGCCTGGATTTCTCTGTCTTTGGCTTCTAGTAGCTTATGCATCAACTGATTAGTGATGACAGATGTAATCATATACTGTATAAAAGCACTGGACACAGTATAAATTGCTATGAATTAGCTTTTTTCAATAGGAGGAATTGGCCACTTGTGATTATTGACATTTCACTCACTGTAACAACACTGGATATGACATGTTTGTTCTTTGCCTCAGCCTGAAAACAATGTGGCACGAAGCAACACAGTGCTCAGGTAGTTAATCAAATCGCTGCTCGTCAGACTGCTGGCTCTCGTTATCGTCTCCGGGGACCCTGACTCATCTAAAAATAGCGTCAGATGCAGGTGTATCTTTATTGGAGTGAAGCGTCTCCCTCACTGTCTCCTACCTACTTACATTAGACAAGCACTGAATTTGAGTCCGCCACTGAGGGTTGACGCCATTCACTCGTTTAACTCTCGCAGTTCAAAATAAACGCTTTCTCAGGCAAACAGCAGCAGTGCCTCAAAGAGCTGAACATCCTTTAAATTGAGTTTGCTAGAACCAATTTAACTTGGCCAGAACTACACTATAACAGCATTACACTGAAAAACTATGGGGCTTTTAATTTGAAAAATACTTAATATGCCTGCAAACCAAAACAGCCCGTACCCTGCATGCAAAGATTTGATATTTGAATGAGGAAATGAAGGCAGAATACGCATACCTTTTCAACTTCTGACATGTTTTCTTCATTATTTTTACTTGATCGGCTCAGTATGCAAATGAGCTCCTGGCACGACAAGCAAATATAATTAAAATGTAACCATATTTATGCAAATGTTTGGTTGGGATTACAGTTAAACCCCCGAATAGTGCTCTTTATCTGTGCTTTAAAGGTCTGGATTTTATTTTACACTACACCAGCATCATATAAGGTTGCTTTTGGCTGTGATTTTATTCATTGTATGCAGGGACGTTTCCCTTTTCTTACAGCAGCCACAGTAATTTTTCAGTCTGACGGAGCTCAGTGCTGCTACAACAACAGGCTCCATTTATGTGCGTTCACTCTGATCTGCACTTGACCTTCCTCAACGGGCTCAGTGACTAAAAAGCCTTTTATGTGATCCCAAAGAAGTGTTCATGAGAGCAACAGCGACTCAGCCATGCCCACCCCCCCAGGAAACAGTTTCAGACCTGTAAAGTCTTTAAAGGGATACTTCACATCAAGAACTCCAATTTCTTCATGAGGCTTCTTTCCTGTTCATGATGTGCATTTATAGTGGAGCAAGCTGGGAATGAAAATGACGCCTGCAAAGTCAAAAACGTTTAATAATCTGCTACAGTTTTCCAGAAAAACTTGGAAACTCAACATTGTACAATTGTAGAAGTTTAAATCAGCTTTGTGAGTCTGCGTGTGGAGACGAAGCAAATTTGTTTTGGTGCGTTCGTGTAGAGCTCAACTTTAGTGATCTCTCAGATAACTGTTGGCAGCACTGACCTTTCCGGGGAAAAAAGAGACACGAGAGTCTCGAAACTATCTCCACCAAAACAGATGAGATATACACTCACTGGCCACCGAGTCATTGCTGAATTCAGCTGGGATAACGGGAAAATCCAGACTCAATAGCTTATCTTGGTTTTTATCTTCATTCACCTCTCGCAGCAGCATTTACACAGACTGTCCTGACAGTGTGGTGGGTTTACTGAGTACCTCACAATGTGCCACAGTAATTTTCATAACAATGCAAAAACAATTATGTGTGAGTCAAAGTATCTAAAGAGGAAAACACCCAGAAAATAACCAGTAGCGTTTGTCGTCCCTCTGTCATGAGGTGTTTTCAGTTTCAGAGAATTATAGACAACTGAGAACAGTCGAACCTTTTCAGCATTCATACAGTGACACACACACACACACACACACACACACACACACACACACACACACACGAGTGCCATCATTCAAATGTCAAACAGCCATAAACTTGCAAAATGCAAACTGCCAGAAAGCAGAACATGTCCAGAGTTAATATGTGTGCGGTGAAGAAAAAGATACACCTACGCCTGTCACTGATGGAAAACACACGTCTCACAGCTTACCACCCCCTTTCTCCTCAAACTCCACCTGTATGACATTACTCATCTGTGGATCATGTGTTTGATCGCTTTGGGTTGTACAGTTGTACCTAATAAAGTGGCCAATGATGGCAATGTTTTTTTTCTTGTTGCCCTGTTGACTTTGTAATGAAGTTGCTGTGTTGCCAGGGAGCAGATAGCCGATAGAAATGATGGAGGAGATTCTGCACCATCATAATAAAAGTCCTTTGTCTTTGTCTCGCTGTCTCCCTCCCTCTTTTCCCGTTCCCGCTTCCCCCAGGACAGCTTGATGGTCTTGCGGTCCGAAAAGAACATAACGCTGAATGCTAGGAACAGCCGGGGCCAGATGACGGGCCAGCTCACAGTGGGTGAGTCTCCAGTTCTTTCTCTTTCTTTCTCTGAAATGGTGAATCCCCAGTGGAACCTGAAGCAACAGTTTGATCTCCAGCCTTTATTTACACTTGTGCTCGACTTTTTAATCTTCTCTTCTACGTACAAGCTATTTAAAAAGAGCTCTTGGATTAATCTCGCCTCGACTGTAAATTGCCTGATCAGTCTTATTTTATTAATGGCTTTAATCAAGATTGGAGAAACAATTCATCTTTAAATTTTCTCTGTGCCTGCAAAAGACTCTTTTACTCCTTAGATGCACTTATTGAAAGGGCGATGGATTCTTCTTATTATCTTGAAGTTTAACCATCAGTCAGTCCAAATTACCAAAGTCATTTACATGATTAATGGCCACTGGAAAGCAAATGACCTCCTTATTAACATTAATATCTGTTGATCTTAGCCAACATAAGTTTAGAGTTGATGCTGATTTGACAGGACTGGTGATACGACTCTTTGGGGTCATGCTTGACCTTCCTCAGAAAATTAGTGCCTGCTTTTGTAGAGAGTGCATTTTGTCTGAAATGAGATGAAACTTGGCGAGAATAATTAAATTCCCCAGCTGTCGCAGGCCGTGGATTAATGGGAGAAAAAGAGAAGGAGAGAGCGAGAAAGCGAGGCCTTAAATTTCTGCACGCACATCTGGAGAAACACCAAAGTCTGGAGAGCGGGGAATTAATATTCCTCAGCAGCGGAACAAATTACTGATTTGTCTCCAGTCTTCGTAAACCTGTGGCTGATCCAGCTTTGTTGGGCGCCTGTCAGTTGCAGAGCAAGCTCTGCACAAACTCCTTCAGACATTGTTTTCCAAAGCTAGTTTACAAAGCCAGAAGCAGATCAGGCTGCACAAAAAGAACATTATTATAACATGTTGGGCTAAGTGAAACATTTTAGGTGGAAATCTGTTCTCTAAGGTTTATTAATCATCAAATTAAAATACTTTCAAAGTGAAAAACTGTGCATCCCTGCACCTCGCTCTGCAGGACCTGAGGCTGTGGAGGCCCAGTGCCAGAGGCTGGAGGTGCGAAGCAGAGACGGAGGCCGGCTGCTGTTCACCGCAGACGAAGAGGAGGTCATCATGACGACAGAAAAGTTCACAGTCACAGGTAAAACGCAACGCTCGGTGGTTCTCTGGTCGACTATCTGGTGGTTGAACTTGTTCATTTCATTCACGCTGGTGTGAGAGCTGCAGAGTGAGCAACCGACTCTGCTGGGACGTGTGTGATAGTATGTGGTGCGGCATGATTTCAAAAGCTGAACTGTTCAATCAGTGTGAGGAGCGTGGAGCTGTGAAGAAAGACGTTGTGGTTATTTGGTAGCCGTGGTAACAGCACGTTAAGTGTAGACATTAGAAAATGAAAAGACGAATTAAACTGTTCCACAGGAAGAAATGGTGGCGTGAACTCTGTACTCTATTAAATAGAGAGTGAAACGTAAGGATGGCATGAAGCTACACGATGTCTCTGTTCCATCCTGTATTTACTTTATTTATCATGTCTCGACTTACTGAGCCACGAGAACTCCCTGTGGAGGCAGACGAGCGATTTTCACAACAGACATTTTATTGTAGGAAACACAAACTTGTGACTAATAACACACACACTGGGGCAGCTAAGTGGATTTTAAGCTCAAATATTTTTTTTAGATACACATTGAGACATGTCAAAATGTAAAGTGCTGCATGATGCGCTCACAGTCACGTGGCCAGAGTAAACGTCATGATGATTTTTGCAAAGGTGCCTCTCTCAATGTTAATTAACCATCTGGGGCCAGTTGTTACTGATGCTATAAAAAGTCAGGACAGTGAGGTACAAGCAACCCTTTTTAATAGAGCAACTATCAAAAGACAAAGTGGAAAGTGAATTTTTAATTTTTCAATATTTAATTGATTTCTCACTACAGACAGTTGCTGTTTGTGCAAATGTTTTGGGCTTTTACACGTGTGTCTCAAGGCCGTGAAGACGTGAAGCTAAGCAATGCTTTAAGAAAGGCTGTCTATAATACCAAGATACCAAGCATTAGTAAACTGATGTAAGCTATAAACTGATGATTTGCTCTGTGTGAATGTCCAAACTGCTTTTTATTGGCAGGTTCAGAAGGCGCTGTGTTTGGCCATTCAGTGGAAACGCCGCTGATCCAGGCGAGGACCTCTGAAGACCTGAAGTAAGTTCATGTATTCATTGACTTTACATAAAGTCATTAAAGCTTAATGTCACATGTTCATATCCTGTTCAATTAAGATGAAGATCTTTAAATAATGATGATAAATGTTCCACGGCGTTTCAAAGTCAATGCAAAAAAAAAACAGGAACCATTATTCACCAGTATCATTATTCTCCAGCAGCCTCTTGTCAAGTCGAGCATCTTCTCGTTGGCTCGTTATCACACGAATTTCCAACTCGATTTGACCATTATATTAATTTCACAGCTCAAGGGTTAGCTAATTTCTTAGTTAGACTCTATATCAGTCAGGAATTGATCAGAGCATCGACACAGCACACGGCCAGTGGGTGAGGTTGGGATGCGCGTGCGATGCCCCGCTGCACTCCGCCCGAGGCTCTGAGCCCGGTGTCAGTCCATTAACGAGCTATAACGAGTGTGGTTTGTTGTCCACCTTACTGGTCCTGAAGGGAGGCCCGGGATCAAAGTTGGCAGAAAAAGCAGTGTTCTGGCAGCTAATTCCTCCAGAGTGAGAGGAATACTGATGAGCGCACTTTAAAGCAAGCACACACTTAGGGCTCACACACAAACACACACACACACACACAGGCTCAGCTCAGGGGTGACCATCTGCAATGTGGTCGAATTCTTAACGAGAGGCAACCGAACTGGAGACAACAGCGACTCCACGTTTAGTTAAAGAAGAGATGGAGATTTTTCTCCTATATCAGTGCATATATTTCATTACTGTGGAAGATATTTAACAGAAACATTGTTGGGTTTTCACTCTGCCTGTGTGAATCAGTGTAAAAAAACGTTTTGCAGGCTGTTTTCAAAATGACTGGCTTCCTTCACTGAGGGATTACTGACATATTTCTAAACAAGCAGATGTACAAACTGTCCTGTTCAGACTTTTATTTATTTATTTTTACATTAATGCTCCTTTTATCCGAATCCAATTTATTTTTTCAAATACGTCAAAGAATTTGTGTATTGAAAGAGTAAAATCGTGTGGGCTATTAGTGACATAAATTCAAAGCTAATAACGATTTTCTTTTCAGCTTGTTTCACTGTTGAGTGTGTTTATAGACTAATTGGACTGTGGGCAAAGTAAACAGGCCTTGACTCCTGTAGCTTCCCGCATGCAAAGCGATTTAACAGCTATACAGTATGAATGATTTCATACTGTGCCTTTTTGTAATCGTAAAGAAAAGCTTGTTTTACTGTAGGAGCAGCCGCGTGTTGAAATGTATTCATCCCCAGGCTGTTTAAAGAAGCCACAGTTGTCTGGATATCATTTCACCTGCAAATCACCAAAACCACACTTAAACGCTGTTCACTTACTTCTGCAAAGACACTCTAGCTGTGTTATATATTTTTTTTTTATTTGAATAAAAGAGCAAATGCTTTGAGACGGGTTATCGTCACTTCTTACATGGGGCCTCGTGCGACTGTGAAACAACCTCAAATGTTCATTTACATCACTCATTGTCAACCTTTTCGGCGTGTACCCCACTGGAAACAGCTGAGGTCTTTCAACACTTCATCTAGCAGCTCAGCTGTGATCCGTTCAACCACAGTTTTTGCTTTCCTTTCTTTTTTTAAGGGGTTTAAAATAGAATAGGATAGAAAGTCTGCAGTAACAAGCATAAAGCTACTGTACTTCACTTCACTCTGTGCTGCCCGACTGTGCAGAGACGACTTCTTGCTCCGACTACTCATGTCACTGTTGATGTTCACAAACAAGAGCAGCCCCATGAATGCCTTCCAGGAGAGACTGTAGAAGGATGCACACCATTATCCCCACAGTTAAAGCCTATCGCCTCTCCCCCCTCACTGTTAGGGACAGTGTTTGACGGTGGTGGTTTGGAACAGCTATTAACATTTTTGCCTGCACAGGTTCTTTACTTTACCAGAGTAAAGGTGCATGAATCCATAAATCCGCCTGCAGGTTAGTCTACATCCTGCTTCATCGTGCATCAGAAAATCACCTCTGCACTGTAATGAATCCAACACAGGCACTTTTTCATTATAAAGCCAGACAGTAAATTATGAACCAGAATAGACTGCTGATTGATTACGTGTAAATCTAATTTATCATCTGATAGGATGACATCGGACCATGTAATTAGGGTGACAGGATCAGAACAGTCTCACTGAAATAAAAATGCGTGGACCCTCACACACCCGCGTTACCGCAGACATGTTTCTGCAGTGTTTATGTACATGAGCTGGATTCTCCATCGGTACTCATGAGACTCCCCCGACCGCCCTGAAAGAGGGATGAGTTAAACCCGTTTTTTTTCACCACCTGTCAGTAAACCTCTGTGGATGGTAAAGATGTGGCTTGGCTTGTGTCCACGCCGCTCTTAGTTTTCCCTCTTTTAAAAGTGAGCTCGCTCTGTTTGTGTTGTTTTATTTCTCTGCAAGCCAGCAGTAATCTGGGAGAAGAACAGAGCAGAGAGGAAATCAAAGAGACCCACCTGAGATGTTCCTTCACTTTGAAGCACCTGCTCTTCTCCCTGAGGGTTTTTTTTTTTTTCTGTGTACACTCACACTCAAGTTTGTCTTCATTTATCATCATCGCTCTGCTTCTGAATAACTGACTGTACTGAGTAGAAGAATTCCACCGGCATTAAGTTGCATATTCTACACCATTTACAAAATGTTTCATGTTGGCGTGCACAAGATTTTATCCATGTTTGCTTCAACCCTCTCTTGTAGTTTTAGGAGATTTGCTGCATGGTTGGAATAAGTACAAACATTAAAACACTGTACATTTATTTGTTTTCATATTTATTTTAGAGCAATGCACGATGTTGAACACAAACGCAGAACTAAATGTAAATGTTGCAGCATCGTAAGCACAAGAATAAACAGGATAGAAATTATTCCATCAGTACTGTGTAAACATAATAAACTTCCACTATACACAATACAGATGCCGCACACCAAAACACATGTATTGATACAAAAATCCCTAATAGTTAGGGAACAGTAGCAGCAGTAGCAGTCGTTTTAGAAACTAATGCACCATCAGTCCATCCTCTGGAAACTACAGGATGGATTCCTGCGTATGACGACTTGCGAATAATTGCACCTCTGCTGAAGAGCTCTTGGGAGGAGAGACCTTGATGTTGACGTCTCTAGAACAAGTGGAGTGCAGTTATAAGGTAGATATAGTCCTGCAGGAGAGACATGTCAGTTTGTCATGTCCTGCTCTCGGCTCACTTTTCATTACCTTTACTCACAGCTGTTGTCAGGCTCTGATCAGCTCCTTCACCTCACACTGACCTCAGTAGTTGAGTTTCACTCTCAAAATACCCTCTGGTGAGGAGTTTTCTGGACTGAAGATGGTTAATTACAGAAAATCCGGCTCCGAGGGTTTCGTGTTTTTGACTCCTCAGCTTGCTGCCCACTCAGTTTGATAATAGTAGCAGCTTCCAACCAGACAGTGCAGAGCTAAATATGAAAATACTTCTGTCTATTACGTAATCAGATCATTTTGCTTCTCATTTTGCAGGAGGGTGCTCTGATTTCTGATGTACGTGCCCCAAATCCATCAGAAAGAAAACTGGGAAGCTGTGGGATAAATGCTGTGATATTACTCTCATAGAAACTTCTTGTTCGTATTCAGAGAGACTATTTTCTTCACAGCTATGGAGGACAGATGGTAAAGGGACATTTGATCAATGCGACAAAACATCTCCTGGTCTCAGTCATGTCAACAACTTTTTTTTTTATTAGCTGTAAATAAAACTGCTGCTATAAAACACATGAGAATCTGTAAGTAAGACAAGTCTGACATTAAGACGCAAAAGAGACCAGACAGGATTTGAAGGCTCTGTGGTTTCTTAGTATGCAGAAATCACATTGATGCATGTCTAGGCCTAGTTTTTCATTTGATTTGATTCTCCGTGCAGCGTTCTGCTGCTGGAGGTCTCTTCCCTTTTCAGGTTTAAAGTCTGTTTGCAGTAGAGCCAGCCACGTCCTCATCTAGTGGATCCGAGCAGCTTTCAGGACACACTCTGCCGTAGTGTCCACACGAGAGTGGCAGGTTCATTAAGAAGATAAAGGCAGAACAGAGTGCCTTTTCTTGGTCCCACTTAGCTCTGGTCCGAATTTTCGACCACCAATTTGATGGGATTAAGATGTTGTGTAGCACGACTACTGCAGCAGGGAAACGTGGCATCTCTGTTTTATTTGGCCATTAGAGAAACGGTCGGACATATACAGTTGATGCGGTAGGGAAAAAACATGGCGTTACCTTTGGCAGGATCATACTCACTCCTCCATCTGTCATTAGAAATAAATCTAATTCCTTTGCAAAGTCCACACACTCTTGAAACTCCACAAATGTCAATGCAATTGTTTAGTTAACTGACAGGTCTGTATCACATTTATTCAGACGTTGGCAAATTTGTTGGTGATCTTTCCCAAACAAAGATTTATGTTAAATCTGGTGCTCAGTTGTGTGCGTTGGGTTATTATGCTGATGGAGGACACATGACCTGCAACTGAGCGAGAGCTTTCTGACACCGGGCAGCATGTTTTCCTCCAGAATTCCTTGATAGTCTTGTGGTTTCCCTCTGCCCGGCACGAACTCAAGGCACCGAGTCACCCTGAGGTTTCACAGTAAGCAAGTTGATCCAAGTTTTTAATTTTTTTTTCTTTTGATTCTACTTGTCAAAAAACTCCAGTCTTTTTTATGTTTTTCAATTTACAGTCCTTGACTCCTTGCCTGCCATTCACACTTTTCTTTCTGTTCAGTCTAAGGTTGATCTTCCTCTTACAGTCATTTTAGCAGGTTGGCTACAAAAAGGGCTGCAAGATAAAACAGTGATAAATTTGTTTTTCTTTTATCATCAGTGTGACATTTGTTATTTTCTTTTAGTTTCTGGATGTTAAGTGGGGAGGGAGGTGGAGATATGCGTGAGAGTCTTGACCTATTCCAATTTTTAGCATTTTGGTGTAGTTTACGTCTCAGTGTCTTTGTTAACCTTAGTCTTAGTGAACAATGTGAGGGCCGTGCGTGGTCGCTAACATGAGAAGAGGGCAGATAGATGTATGTAACTTTGCCTGAAATTGAAATGCACTGGGCTTTTTAACTTGTGAGGACTTGAACACTGAATCTGTTTCTCTGAGATGTAGGTATATGAAGCTTTGTGTGTTGATGTAAGAGGAGTTGCTGAGTTGAGTCAACGGTTGCCTTGTTTTCTTGTGCGACAGCTTTGGAAAGCTTTGTCTGTACAGATCTACGTCAGCCAAGTTTTAGGGACCAGCTCTATTGTTGGAGGTCATAAACAAACGTTATAAAATGTAGACTAAAAGTGACACTAATGCTGTTATTGATCTGCAAAGCCCACTGAAACACTGCGATAGTGACTAATGAACAAACTTAACTTTCACCTTTAGATTCTCCTCAGCAAACAGAACTGATTTGCCGTAAATATTAAATCAACCTCGCTGTGACATCAGCTATGGCCATCAGCACATTTGGTCCAGCACAGCTCTTTCCTGCCCCGTATCACAGAGCTATGACCTTTCTGTGGATGAAAAGGTCATCCTGAACGCAGCAAGAAAAGCTCGTCAGATATCCGAGAGGATGGGAGAGCCTGTCGTAAACAGCCTTTACGACTGCAAATGGTATACAGTGGCTTCAAAACCCATTCACTGTTTGCACATTTTATTGTTGTAGATTTAATTTTAAATTTTAAAAAGGCCATTTTTGCCTAAATAAAAGTATTCAGACCCCTTGTGTTTAGGTACCTCTGGTTTGCTTTACTTTTTCTTGAGATGAGTCTAGAACTTGACTGGAGTCTACCTGTGTGACATTAAATTGATTGGACATAGCTTAGAGAGACAAACAAGTCCAGGTTTCACTCTCTGTAGACCCCCCATGATAACATTTGGTGGTGAGGCACCAATCAACTGAAGTCCTTAAAGACAACCTGCATCAGACTTCAGACTGTGGCGATGGTTAACCTTTCAGGATGGCAATGATCCCAAGTATACAGCCAAGACAACACTGGAGTGGCTTAAGTCCCTGACTCTCTTTTAGTGGCCTGAACAAAGCCCAGACTTCAGACTTCTGTGGAGAGGCTCCAGATGGAAGTTCATACAAACACTTCAGGTGCCAGAAGCTTGTTGAGAACTACCCAGGACACAAGGAACTGATGCTTTTGTAAACTGAGAAATGTTTTGATTCCTAAAACATTTCATGTTTTCTCTGTCATTATGGGTTATTGAGTAACGATTGAAGTGGAAAAACTACAGATTTAAAGTTTAAAGATGTCTAAATAATTTCTGAAGCCACTGTAATTATTGTATTTCTATTAATAAGATTTTATTTCAAATTATATTACTAAGCCTACTTAACCTTAAGCATTAGATACATGAAAACTAGGAGATGGAATATTCCTTGAATATTGAGATTGTAAGAACCAAGACGTTTTTTTGTTATTAGTTATTTTATTTAATAGAATCGATGCTTTATTGTGAACTGTGCCTGTGCACTCTTGAAAATGGAGTATTTCGCCTTCTGGCAGGATCGCCCAGTCTGTGTGCTTCCAGTGGGTGATGATAAAACTGTTTTGAATGAAGTGAAAATATCACACATCACGTTTTGCCAAATTTGCACTGCACGGCTCACTGCAAAGTGTTTTCAATGGGTCTCTTAATGAGTCATCTACACGGGGCATGGATAATCGGTGGATGCTTTAGAAATAATTATTGCTGAGACACACTCGGACAGAGATTCTTGTGTCTGGCTAATGAATAGCGGGGAGTTCAGGGGAAATTATTTGTCGTGTTGCTATTGGAGATGGACTGATGATGTCTTTTAAATAATAATGATGTTGAGTATATTTGGAGTTTATTATTACCATTACATTGTTGTACTTCAAAATACATAAAAAAAACAATGCATGGAGTGTGGTTTGAGTTTAAACGCCGACGAGAAAATAAGAAGAACAATACAGTGATTCAAGGTATATTTCTTCACTGTTTGAACAGTAGATGAGTAAAAAGAAAAACACAGTGTCTATCTTCTCTATTTCTACACTCTGGGGCACAAACAGTCCCAGGTCAAAGGCACATTTTACAGATCCGTTCCAAACTGTGTCTACTGAAAGCTGATTTAAAGCCAAAGAAGCTTTTCATATGCAGATGAAATTCATTTGCTTTTTTTTTTTCCTCACTTATTCCGCGCATAATCCGAAATGTGTGTCACATTCAGAGGTTACGGAGATTTAAGCGATTTCAAGACGGCTCCTTAAAGTCTTACATTTAAAATTCATTGAAAACAGATTTGGGGAAGATGGGGGTAGAAAATCAATTTGAAACGGTTATGAGTTATGAAAACAAATTCCACATTGATTGGCTCTCGCACTTATCTTTTCCTGTGTAAACAAATAATCCACAGGAGGGAAATGCAAATTGCATTAGCCTCAGTGTTGCTGAAGGTCAAAATCAGCTGATACAATTATGGGCTTTTTAGGAGCCATACTGGATTAGAATAATGAGAAGAGCTGCTTACACATGAACGGCAGCTTTAATATTCCACAGGTGGATACGTTATTGGTATAACTAACACCCAGAATTCATTTGTGCCGCAAGAGTCAAACTATGTATCAATAAAGCCGGTTTGTGTGTTTTTCTAATGTGAGACTTTTGACTATTTTCTGCCTATAATGAAACGAGTATGATTGAACTCTATCAACCAGACAAAAAAAGAAATTAAACAGGGATATGCATAAACTATGAACTGAATAACAATTAATTGAACCTTGAATACATTGTGTATGTTCAGCTAAATCACACTGGAAGGCAGAGTTTAAATAATGCAAACATCCTGAAAGTACAGTATAAACTTTCATGCATTAAATCTCCGAGCTTTTTGATCCTTGTTAGGCTGGAGTCTCCAACACGGACCCTGACAATGGAGGCTCCCAGAGGGGTCGAAGTCAGCACTTCCAAGGGGCCACTCAAGGTCAGCAGTCGAAAGGACCTACAGCTGGAGTCCACAGAGGGAGAGGTGAGGGAGATTATTGTTTATGTACAGTATTTGTAAAGAAATAACCCTTTAAGCTTAGGAACTGTTACCTTACCGCTGAGCCAGGCTCGCTGTTTTCTTCATATTCATATTTACTGGACAGAAATTAGATTTCCATTTAACCCTCATCAAGACGTTAGAGGGAGTGCGTTTCCCAAAATCTATTCATAAAAGATATTTACAGTGCCTATAAAAAGTATTCATCCTTCCTTTTATTGATATTATAAATCAATCATGGTCTATAAAAGTTGGTGACTTTGACAAAAATTTCCAGAGAAATACCTCATTAACGTCAAAGTGAAAACAGATTTCTACAAAGAAATGTCAATTAAATAAAAATATGTAAGGTGAAATCAGTGTTTGCATTAATATTCACCCCCTTTAAAATTACTGACCTCCAACAGAGGTCCAGATGTTTGGTGCTAGTAGTCCCACAATTGATGAAATGGAGATCACCTGAGTGCAGTGAATGTGTCTCAAGTGATTGTAGTATAAAGACACTTGTGTCTGGAAGGTCCAGTCCCTGGTTAATCAGTATGCCTGGCTATCATTACACCATGAAGATAAAAGAACACTCCCAGCAACTCAGAGAACAGGTCATTGAAAAGCATAAGTCAGGGGATGGATACAAAAAAATCTCCAAAACACTGAACATCTCCTGGAGTTCAGTGAAATCCATCATCAAGAAATGATAGGAATATGGCACAAGTCTGAATCTGCCTAAAACAGGCCGTCCACACAAACTGAGTGACTGTACAAGAAGGAGACTAATGAGAGAGAGAGAGGCCACTAACACACTGATGACTACTCTGCGGGAGTTACAAGCTTCAGCAACTGAGATAGGAGAGACTGTACATACAACAACTGTTGCCTGGTTTCTTCACCAGTCAAAGCCTTATGGGAGAGCGGTAAGGAGAAAGCCACTGTTGAAGAAAACTCATGTTGAATCACAAATTGAGTTCACCAAATAGGAAAGACTCCATGGTCCTGTGGAAGATGGTTCTTTTGTCTGAGGAGACCAAAAGAGGGGGGATATTAATGTAAACACTGATTTCACCTTTTTTATTTAATTAAACATACTTACAAACCTGTTTTCACTTTGACATTAATGAGGTTTTTTTGTGAAATATATTTGTCAAAGTCGCCAACTTAAAAAAAAAAACTTAAAATATATATTATTTTATTTTATGATTGATTTATAATGTCAATAACAGAATTAATTATCCATATAATAATAATAACACTTTTTATAGGCACTCTAATAATAACAGTCTGCACTGCTGCTGTGATGCTTATGTTTACGCTTTATCACGGTCACCACCTTAGTTTACAGTAGTAGCATGCTAACATTGGCACTAAGATCTGATGATGACACTAAATTTTTAAAAAATTAAAAAATCAGGAGATCAGCAAGGTCGTAGTTCGTCCTGAGGGGAATGTAAATGTCTGAACATAATTTCTTGGCAATCCATCAGCTGATTTTTTTTCAGTGCAAATGTGGTGCACTGACAGAGGCCGCACAAATAAACATATTTAATATAGGGACAGAGTCCAGTGCTGCTGTTTTTACTGCACTGGTCTTATTGTATTTGCTGATTGCACCAAAGTCATATGTCAGTTTCAGCTGGTAATACATCACCTGAGGCGATGTGATTTGAATGACTTCCAGCATGTCTCTGATGGCTTTCCTCCCAGATTCTTTTAGATGCCAACACCATTCAACTGGGGAACCTCCCGATTGGCATCTACACAACGTCTCCCAGTCAGGCCTCGAAGGAGCAGGCTGTATACGAGGTGTGCGTCTGCCCCAGCGGCAAAATCTACCTCTCTCCTGCAGAGCGCAGCTCCACCTGCCAGACCATGAGCAACATCTGTCTCTGGAGCTGACCTACGAGTAGCGTCGGTGATCGCAGACACCTTTAACACCTGCTCAAGAGCTGCTGACATTGACACTGGTCCATTGGTACATTTGATCTAGAGTGGACCTCAATGCAGTAGAAATAGAACTCACACTCTTCGTTACCTGAGCGCTCCGGTTTAAGATTGGTGCAGTAGCATCCAAGCTGCAGAGGTCTGTTGGATGTCAGGAGCATCACTGCATCACTGACGATGTCAGAGCAGCTCTCTGAAATCAAGAAGACCACGTATGAATAGGAACATTTAAACTACTAGGACAAAACTTTTATTTTTCTACTCTACGTTCAGTGTAAACATGCAGCAGCTGTGTGTTCAAGATTAAGAAATTAGGAGAAGACAAAGCATTGGTGCCTTCAGCTTTGAAAGAGAGTTGCATTAAATTCGTCACATTGGAGTCAAAGGTTTTCAAAGGTGATGGTAGAAAGTAATGTAAGCACAATCTTGTCATGTTTTCCATCCCAAAATGCCAGGCTTTACATTATTTGAAGTATTCTTAATAGATACCTTGTTTTTTCCACTGTGTTGGTGGCTGTTTAATTTGAAATTAAACATGTTTTAATGTGGCATACGTTGTTGTTGTCACATGCTCTTCGACGTGGATTCAAAAAAAGATTTCTAATTCTTTGATGACCTGACAAAATCAATCCTCTGCTCGTGAAGGTTGTGTGAAATGATCAAAAAGCCTCCAAAGAGCTACAAAATGGACCTTCTGGTAAGTGTGTGTTTTTTATTTTAGCTTTTAAGAATACATCACAGCTTTTACTACTAATGATTCGCCTCAAGTTTAAAGTAAAAACTCATTTAATTGCATGTTAGTAACTCTTCCACATTAAAACGCCGCGCAGTGTGTGAACTGTTTTTCCTCTTAGAGGCAGTGCATCCCTGTGGAGTTTGACACAAGAGTCTGGCTGACCTTGGCACTGCAGCTGAGAGCGAGGCAGGCAGCCATGTGTCAGCAGGCCAACTAAAGTGCAAAGTCTCACTCTACTCCACTTCCTCCGCCATCGCCCCCCCCCGGGCAGAGACTGGTTTGGTACGATCCATGATGGTATTATAAAATCAACTATTGGAGTATTTCTTAAAGCTGCAATATGCAACTTTTAGGAATCAAGCTAATGGTAGCACAAGTCTTGAGATTGATCCCCTGTTCGCCTTAGACCTTTAGCTATTAGTCATAATGAAATTAAAATGCCTTTGCTTTTTATCAATGCTGCCTCAGCTAATGTTGGACTCAGACCTGAAGCTCGTTCACATATTGCTTGACAGCCAAATACAAAACAATATTTTAAAAACTTACACATACTGCAGCTTTTAGTTTAGTTTTTTTGTTTTTTTTTTGAGATCCACTAAGAAATATTTTTCAACCAGTGTGTACAAGAAAGTGCCCCCTGAAATGTATCACTATTCAGGTCGAGGCCTCAACTAGACTGCTCCAAAACATTTGTATTCCTGTTCAGCCATTCAAGGCTTCAACTCACAGACTGATAATCTAATGTTATTCTTCAGGATTCTTTAGTGGGGGAATTAATGTTTCCCTAAATTATGTCAAATTGTCCTGAAGCAGCAAAGCATCCCCACATCATGACACTGCCACCACCAAGACTGGCCATGAATGTTTTAGGGAATTCCGGGTTTGTTTTAAATGGTTCAATTTTTGACTATTTGGTTCATAGAAAATTCTAGAGTAGGTTCTGTTCAGGCAGCATTTCTGCCATTTCTACCCAGTGTCTAGTATCTATACTAGAAAAGATAAGAAATCAGAAGAGGGTTGAATATTTTATCACCGGACTGTATGTATGTCTGAATTCTTTCTGAATCTATTTGTGCAGTCTATTGTGTTGTGACTCTTTTACATTTCAGTCATGTTTGCAGAGCATTTGTGTTTGCCACTCAGGGAGACAGACCACAGTGCATGTGATGATATCATGTGTATACATTCTTATAGGTTCGAATTGTTAAGTCACACTTGAATTGTGTCTGTATGTGGAACATTTACTTCCACATTCACTGGCTTGGAAAAAAAAACGTACATAATGAAACAAACACAATGCCAGCATTCAAAATTGTTTGATCATTCATATGTTGACGTCTGTGTGAAAATAATATATAAATTTAATATTATTACATTACAAGATGCAATTAAACAATTGATTAGAGATTCTGTCACCTGGTATATTTGTGGATTTCATCTTTCCCTGTTATTCTGGTGTGCATCTTGCACAGGAAAGAAGCTTTAGCATTTCACCTGCTGCAGGCTGGAACATTATATAGGCTTTCCTCAGCCTTAGGCAATCTGAACAGAACTGGCCCGAGGAGACTGTTTCAAGACACAAGGTTAAGACCAGATATTATCTGTGCCTGCTGCTGCACAGTCACAGCTGAGCGCATATCACAAGTTTTCTGGCTCTAATTAAGCCTAAAGTTTCCATCAAAAAGCCAGGTCAGTGTTCAACCACCGTAGATTGTGTATTTTAATCTCATTTTGTGAAAAACATGTAGAATGACTCTTCAGCAGCAGCATGAACATACAACGCCAGCTGGTGCTGCCTTCGAATCATGCTTTCAAATTGTGTTTGTTTCTTTATACTGATAAAGGTTTATAGTTCACACATTTGAGAATTCACCTGAGCAGTTGCTCAAAAAGGACCTGAATGAGGCTCAGCTGAGCTGATGCCAGTTCCAGCTCGTTTGCCTCGAAAAGTCAAATAATTAATGCCCAAACAAAGGATAGTTTGCATGATTTGTGGGTGTTTTAGGAAACAGCATCACATCTCCAAATTAATAATTCACTAGCAGTAATACACAAACCCCATATTAAGTGAGTAGGATGACAGGTGAAAGGTGCTGTAGGCTTGCAAAAATTCAATATCAGCTCACATTAGGGAGTTAAATGTTTTTGCTGCTGGCTAAAAAACTCAATTTTTGCATTTCTGATCACACTGAAACCTTCACAGGCTAAAGACCTCAGAGACTGGTTGTTTTGGAGTCATGTTTATACATCAGTTTAAAAACTAAATGTGGATTCACATTTTTAGTCCTGACAGGAAAGGAAAGGAAATAGTATCTTATGTTTAAATTATTGCAAATCCTCTCCATCATTTTCACTTATAGTCCCATTTTCCAAGTTATTAGTCTCTTTTTTTAAAACACACACTGTAACCTTCAGATGTCGCTTTGACATAATCACCAAAGCCACAACCTCATGAGAACATTAGGATTAAAATAGAGTCCTCCTGCAGGTTTATTTAGCATCTTTACTAATACTAATGACTGTTTAATGCAGCTGTTAGAAGACCGTGATGATGTGTGGTGTTCAGGTGTGGCTTAGAAAGCTGTGTTGTTATGCTTGTGTCACTTTGTATTTATGATGCACTAGTTTGATATATACACGTAAGAACCATTGGGTTACCACAGTGAGTCTAACAAGTTTTAAGCTGGAGCTATATTGATGTTAATTTCATTCATTTATTCATATTAATTCCAAAACAGTCATATTGAGGCAACTTTGTTGAAATTGAGGATGCAGGGAAAGATATTCATCAAGTATATAAACCTACAGATTATTCATCAGTCACTGTTTTATTAATTTGTCAACATATTTTAGTGAGAACCTAGCTGTGCTGCTGTTCCAGTAAACTGCATGCAGCTCAGGACTTCAGCACCATGTGTCATAATGATATGTTCATACATAATTTATAATGTACAGTTTTTTATTTTGACACATTTCAAAGAATCTAGTTTGCGCAGACCAAACCCTTTGCCTATGCTGCCATCTGTTGGTTTGTAGACTTCAACATTGCGTTTAGATAATTCAGTTCACTCGTGTTCCAAGTTGAACTGGTGCCGAAGAAAGACCCAGGTTCACCGAGAGTCTGATTATAACTTGAAATTTGAAACATCCTTCTCATGAATTCAGTTAACAATGTTCATCCACACTTTTCCAGTTGACCCATCGAGATTCAACAAGTATTCATAATTATAACTTATTTTCTTTTAATGGCATTAAAACTCAGAGTATATCCAATGCAAGATACACAAGGTCGTGTTCCAGTATATTGTCCAACAGTGAGCTGTGGCTACATCGTTTAATAGAAACGGTGTTTGACACAGAGAGACATGATTAAATAATTAGACAGGAAGTCCGAGCACGAAAGAATCTTTAATTCTTGAATTAAGAACACACACACCCCTCATTAATAAAAGGTATATGACTAAAATCAGATGCCACCCCATATCCAATGGTTATTTTAGAATAAATCTTGAACAAATAGTAATGATGTATGCAATAATATGTAAAGACTGTATGAAGATGCAGCTCACATTTGTAGTATAGTGAATAATAAAGATAATTCTGAATAGATACTGAACTGAAGCTTTAGATAGAGGCCATAAGTGTGGCGTTACTGTAATACCTCATTAACAACCAAGGTTCAGAGTAATATGTACAGTTAATAAGTACACCAGCACGGATTCCTGAATATCACTGTGTATAACAACTCTAATAAACCATTTCAAAAATACCATGTAACTTTTAAACTCTGTAATCCTGGATTTTGGGGCCAGTCATAATACCATAATTACAAATAAAAAAAAACAAACAAACTGCTTAGCCATTAACTGAACTGAGATCTGTAGTATAAACACTGCTCCACCATCTTGCACAGCTTGTACTGCACAGTCACGTAATCAGAGAAGTCCGTTGGACAAGCTACGCTCTCAGTTTAGGAATAAAACATCATGTAAATACGTAAATTATAAACAGTTTTTCTGGGATACTGACATTAAAAATACCTAAAATCAATAGATATGTGCATTATATCTGTCCAGCTTTAAATGTTGGCATCTAAAATGTCCTGTTAATACTTGAAACAATCAGTGCCTCGAACCCGATCGTTTTCAGTAAAATCTGTTCAGATGACTTGGAGTAATTTCCAATGAATAAAACATTTCTTTTTAAATTCTCCAAAGCACTGATTTCTGTGCTTGGCTGAAACCACTGATGCTACTCACATGGAGCCACCGTCAATGAGTCTGTACTGGACAGTGTGAATGAATCTGCTTTTATTGAGGACAGTTGGACTCGGAGCGGCTCAGAGGCATCTCGTTTCAGTTGTTGTGGTCAGGCACAGGCTTGTAAGGGCGAAGGGGTCTTCGACCTCCAACTGCGTTTCTCTCATCAGCATAGTCGTTTTGCCTACAAACAATGGATTAGCAAACAACTCTGTTGAGATAAAGCAAATATTAAACATCAGCATGAAAAGAGAAAAAGAGATGCAGCCAATATTTAAGGCTCAGTTATAAATCTTCACTTACGGATATGCTTGCTGTAATCATTCCTCCTGTTTCTAGTGGCCTTTACAACATCCTTTCCTAAGGCGCTTTCAGCGTAAGTGATCGGGGACAAATTCCCAGCGCTCGTTTTGTGCAAAAATACATTGCAAAGATTATCTGAAGTTTAAAGGCTTCAGCAGTTGGAGTCAAGTGGATATCTTCGAATGTTATAGGCTTTTTGTTTTGTATTAAAAACTAGCTCACACTGCTTAAGCCTCATAGGACTGTGCATTTTGTCCCTGCATCACTTCAACTAAAAATTAATCTTTTAACAGACATTATCAACATTTGTGAACCTGTTCTTTAAAACAGACGCATAGGTTAAAACATGCTGTAGGGCACAAATCACAATGGACTTGTGGGTTTAGAGGGAGCTACATGCAATAACTACTCATTGATATAAAGCACTTACCTCATATTCTCATCTTGCAGGTTATCAGCTTTGAGGGCAGATTTTGAAATGCCCATGCCATGAGGAATCCTGTCTGGGTATCTCACCGCGATCTTCATGCCATTCAAGTCAAAGCCCTAAAGCCATGAAAAGAAAAATATATATATATTTATAGGAGCAGTAAACATCCCTAGGCTACATAAAAACCGATATGCTGTCCCGGTGGCCAGTTGCCCCTTATGTCATGCAGCAATTTGTGCTGGGATCATTTTCAGAGAGCTTATTCGTTATAAGTGCACAGATAACGAGGCTCATGTACTCAGCATTTCTAGATGAATTTAGAGACACTAACGTACTTCACCGATCTACTATAATAAACGCGGGTCTGCCTTTCAGAACATTTCTTTGATGTAAAGAAGTACTCATCACGAGGAATCAGGTTTTTCCATTTGAAATACATATTTTTGTAGTGGAATCACAGCACATAATTTGTGCACACACTACAAGGATACTGACATAATACAGTCTATAAAACTAAGCCTTAACCCTCAAACAGCGCTCTGAAGTCCTAATGTCCTCACAGCGATGGTACTGAATTAAAACATGCCACACGGGTGTAACTAGTTTAGTGAGATTAAGAGGGAAATGTGCAATTTACAGCTTGCACTAATTTAAACCCCACAATGCAACAGTAAAGCCCATTAGATCCAGTTCAAGGTGTAATTACATGAAAGCGTCGGATAGCTTCCTCACAATGCTCCTGTTTTGTAAAGTTGACGAAGGCACATCGTTTGATAGTCAGGACCTTCACGCTGTAGACAAACCCAACCCTGCAGGGAAAGACAAGGTGTGTGAGTAATTACCTTTAATTACTTTGCAACCTGAATATCAAACAACAAACACTGACTAAATACCTGGTTGGAGTCATTTTAAAACATGTTACATGTGTAATGTTTTCTTACTTGTTGAACAGGTTGGTTATCGTGGACTCAGTCACTGGATAAACCAAGTTTCCAACCCAAATTGGAAACAGCTCCCTGCAAAGAAATAAATGAATAAACAGGGTGAGGTGTGATTCAGTGCGGCCTGCGCAAACATCCTGATTGTTATTGTGAGAGAAAAGCATCCTCATTCATAAAACTGTCAACTGCATAAACACATTCAATGATTTTCTGCTCTCCTGGAATATACCGTCTTATTAGAGGAGAATCAGGAACAGCTCTAATTATAGCATCTGTATAGTACTTAATTAAGCTTGTCCAATACGAGAGCTCAAAGGATCATCCAATTAACCTTTGTTAATAAGTGGCTAAAATTGGTATCCATAATGTTCAGTGATGGATGGCACTGATACACAGCACATTGATCTGGCTGATGACATACACATTTTGAATTGATCTATTTAAGGAAAACCTGCACCGTGTCTGTAAACCCAGTTCAATACCTTAACATTTAACTGTAAGTAAATAAATGTCACTAAACTATCTATTGAGACTAGTATTGATTTTTAATTGGGACTATGAAGTGTGTACAAACAGAGCTGAGCTCAACAGCTACGACACTGACATGCTGCCACATCTACTGTCACAAGGGTGACCATTTCGCTTGAAGTAATTGTAAATACACAGATTGAAATTTCTGAATGTACTCACATTGGTGTTCGGTTATTGTGACTGCTGCTCATCGTGGCCTGATTTGGAATAGCTTTGGGTTGACTCTGGCCTAAAAGTTTGTTCTGAAGTAGTACATCTCTGGACCGAGGAGGAGCAGGTGCAGTGCCTGAGTTGGCTGAAAGGACTGGAGAGACCCCGGTGACATTCACTAGTTGAGCAGGTTGGTAAGTGGGATTTTGACTAGCTCCTAAACATAAAAGACATGAATTTGAAATGAACATTCAGCATTCCAGCAGGTAATCTACAATGTCATTATTGACAATAAAATCTCAGACAGACACTCGCCTGGTCGAGGGTTTAACTTGGTCAGCACTTCAAGTGCTTTTTTTACTGTCCCATGAATAATTAAAGCGTTTGAGCTCTGCTCCCGAGTAAAACCATACTCCTGAAACAAAACACATTCAATGATTTACTTAGAGTTTGCCTGTCAATACTCACTCCTAAGTCTCAAGGTTGAAAAATATTGAGGTATGTCAATAATCATTAAACTTGAATATACAGTATTGTAGATGAACTTCTGAGCAGATGTATGCTGTAATCACTGTCCACTGTCCAGTTTATTAGCTGCTAGCTTTATAACAGAAATTATAACCTTGTAAAAGTAGAATTCATGGCCGAGCTGCTGTTTTGGATTACATTGGATTAAACAAGTGTACCTAATAAAGTGGACATTGAGTGTGTACTGCACTACATAACTCCTTCCATAAGTCCTCCTTGTCCAATAGTCACTGCACACAAACATTTCACTGTTACACACCATTAGTTGTGTTATCTGCACCCGCATCAGTTCCTGGGCAGCTTCTGCACATGCACCATCCAGTTTGAGGACCTCCCTGAAGGCCTGTGCAGCCTCTTCATACCTCTGGTGAAAGGAGAGGAAAAAACAGATGAGCTGCTTTAAAACTAAATCAAACTTCAGACTCATTTGCTGTCATACTGCTGGACTTATAAGCCCAGTTATTAATGCTTACAGCAACAGCTAGTCAAAACACAGAAAGTAAATAATATGAAGCTACACAGCTCTTTGACACTTGGAATAATTCAGTGGTGCTGCAACAAGGCCAAAGTCATTCCACCCTGAACTGCTGAAGGTAAACAAAGTAATGTAAACACTAATGGAAAAGGAGGTCAACTTAGAGGTTATTTTGTCCTCAACACAAACACTGCTGTAAGTTTGGGCATATTTAGTGCCAGCACAAGGTTTGCACATTAATTTTTACGATCACAGAATAATATCTAAAGAGGCCAAGAGAGCAGAAAACATATGTACAGTATAAACATTCTTATCCTGTGTTTTTACCTGAGCTCTACTAAGCTAGATGTTGTTTAAGCTCGGGTGGTGCCGTTACAGTAGAGCCTGTATTATTCACACAGGTGCTACTACAATACACAGCATTAATACCAGGGCACATTTGGGTGGTGCAGATTTTGTTGGAGATAATCTACCTTTAGACCAGCAAGAGCTCTGCCCTTCCTAAACAGGCCTTTAACCCAACCTGGACCCAGCCTGAGACATAACTCTGCATCATTCAGCGCTTTCCCGTATTCTTGCATCTTTTCAAAACAGAAGGAACGATTGCCAAACAACCTGCAACAGAAAAACCAGCTTAATCGATGTATAACAACAGTGCTGGTGTAAGCACCACCAGTAAATTTACGGACAAGTTCTTACTTAAACTCTTTAGGGTTGTACTTAATTGCATCTGTGAAATACTTCACAGCCATATTATAGTCTCCAGAACCTGCAAACTTGTTTCCAATACCTGTAGAAAAAAGGTAAGAACTTTAGCTTAAATCCAACAACATAATTTACATTAACAAAGGTTAATGAACACGACTGGGACTGTGCACACACGAGATGGACAAAACCTACTTGCAAGCTCTGTACTTATTTTTATGTTATCTTCAATGGTGGGGCATCTAAGGGTGGCAGAATCCTAGAAATTAAACCAAATATCAAAGGCAAAATCTAATTACTGCAGTCACTGCTGAGAGATGGACTGGCATGGAAGATACCTCACCTTCTTTTCAACATCCTGATCAATAGATTTTTCATGGACAGGTTTACACTCCTCTTTTACTGGGACCTTCTTTTTCTCCTTCTTCTCAGGCTTGGGCTTCTGCTCCAATTTAAGCTTGGCTAATCTAACAAACGTACTTGTCATATCCAGTTCCTAGAGTAAGAAAGAACAAAGCAAGGGAACAGACACAAAATGTGTTGTCAATGCTTTTTTTGTAAAAAAAAAAAAAAATGTCATGACTTTGTGAAATACTAGAATTCCTGTTGACAATCATGAATGCATCCACTACACCGACAGGAAACATTACACCTGTTGCTAGTTTACCATTCTGCAACTGTATCAATAATGTTCACTGGATGTTTAAAATCATGCTACATAGGTAAATGTTATCTGAGCGTAGTCGTGCAAATTAGTCTTCAATGAAATACTGTTCCCTTTTGTGTGACACTGTTATGATAGTCCATTTATTAAAGCAGTACAAATATGGAGACATATCAAACCAGTCTTTCAGCTTAAGACACTCTTTACACAATAGCTGAATAAATTACAGTAGTACGAGCATCCGTTACCTCTGAGTCACCGGAGTCATTCTTGGTGTCACTATCTTCATTGCTGGATTCATCTTCACTACTTTCACTGCTTTCTATATCTTTAGCTGAAGCCAAGTTTTTAACACTGGAATTTTTATTGTTATTGGATTTCTCATTAGCTGATTGATTGTCCTCAGCTTTGCTCTGCTGTGCACCATCTTTTTCCTGTAAAACAAATTAAAATTTGTTAAAATATGAATGTGCAGCTTACATTTTTGTGAGGGGCTCCCATTTGCAGCAAATTTAAAGATAATCATTACCTCTTCCATTTTAACGGGCTGCTGTTTCTCCTTTTCTAATTTCTCAAGCTTTTTTCTTTCCTTCTGTTTCTGTTTGATAAGAATGTGGAGCATTATTTACACATCGACTTTCACTCTTAGTATAAAACTGTGGGAAGCAGAATTTACTTGTTTCTTAAGCCGCTTCTTCTCAGCTTTCTCTTTGCTTTTTTTGGTTTCTTGCAATAATCTTGCTCTTCTTTCAGTATCCTGAAAGAGTTGCAAACAAACATTCAGCCATAACTGAGAACAATCACTTCACATCATGAAAGAAGTTATCTAACTGCAGACATAGAGAAAACAAAGGTGAACTTACACTCTCCTTCGCTTGAACCTTTATAGAAGACTGGCGAAGAAAGTCTGTAGGTGTCCAGTAATGCAATGGGGACTGATAAACAGAGCTGGATGACCTTGTATGGTCCCCACTTAATTCTCTATCGTCACTTAAGTCAGCAAACCTTGGGTATCCACGGAAATGGTTATAACCATGCACCCAACTGTCAATGTCATAATTATCCTCATCTGTATCATCCAACTCATAATTATATTCCATACCTGTTAAGAGAAATATGTATCAATTCATATGCTTACACTGCTCATTTCCTGCACTAAATTCCAGAATAAACTTTAAAACATTAAAAATAAAACACTGAAAACAAACTCAGATGTGTACAGTAGAGATATAACTTGAGATCTTACCAAGAAGGCCGCGTCTTAATATCCTTTGCATACGAGGCTGTCCCTCAAACATATCCACAACCCTTTGCTAGACAGAAGAAACAAACAGTCAGTTCCACATAACAAACTTACATTCTGACAATGTTATACTATGAATCATAAAAAGGTCTGCCAGTACTGCTAGCTGCTTGTACTGTCTGTGCCCCTGAATTGCAGTGAGCTCACTGACACTGAAGCTCTGCATTTGTAAGTTTCCCTTTCCTGAGAATCTGTCTCTGGCTCACTGCACAGCATCAGCAATCAAGTTACTTTTCCTGTGCTTGCTAAATGATTAACACATCTGCATCTAATTTATTGACATTATGTGTATTCTAAAAGTAAAAAATACCTTTAAATGTAGCCTGCTATGTCTTCAGATGTAATGAAATTCACAAGTGGAAAACACAAGATGAGAGGAACCTTCAGAAAGTGAGCAAATTACAAATGTAAACAAAGTCAGCAGCCACTTTGTGACCATCTGCAGTGTGATGTTATGTGATGTTGTTAGGTCATTGGGGAATTTTTACTACTCTTTTGATGACTGGAGCCCTTTAGCCCATCCTCACTATGTCCCCACACAGGAACCATTATATTGGTTGTATTTCTTGTTAAGCTAGCTTTGACAAGAAAGAATATTTATGTCAAAAGTTATCTTAACTGTGGAGCACTGGGCAGCTGTAAAAGGTACCGATTTATTAAAGAAAGGCCTGTATACAACTTAGCCATCACAGCTTTACCACTTTAAATGAACTTCCAGAGTATAACTATGCAATGAATAAATAAATTACCAACACAAATGCACATAAAAGGTACAGCATGAGCTTCAATGGTAACGAAAGCAGCTTCCTGCTACAAACTTCCTGGAGAGTCAATATGATCATTAGTGCCAAATCTTTATATAGCAATGTTTTCTATTTAAGTGTCCGAGACATTTTGTAGTATTATGATTGTAACATGTCTGTTGTTCTGCAGTACAACACTGTTTGACTCACTGTTTTGTTTTAAATGCATCTCCACAGCACCAATAACACTACTGACTGTACAACATGCACACAGGAAATGACTACTTGCACTTTCGCCCAAACAGAGTCAGCAAAGCTCTACAAAGTTCATATAGTGAAGTGGCATCTGACTCAGCAGTTAAGGGGAAAGTTAAGGAAAACCTTGGTGGCAATGTACGAGTGACAGTACTTTGTTTTGTCCTACTGTTTCTGAACAGGTGTTATAAATAAACTCTTGTCCATCTAGAGGAAGACGTCTTAAGTGATTTATTTCCAGTGAATTGTGGTGGCCTACATAACCAATATGGTGAAAACTGTGTCTATGTCAAAGCTCGTATGAAGCTGTCTGCAATTCAAAAGGTGAGACAGAAGAGAAGAATCCAAAGAAACAATGGCACACAAAGGTCTTTAAAGTATGAAAATGAAACCTGAAAATGAAACCCTATTGTGTGTGGGTTTTTCTTTCCAAATTGATGAAAAGTTGCTCAAATCTAAATGTTTTGTCTAATAAACTAGCTAAGGTGCAGTGGTTTTTGACCATCTCATGTGCCTTATATTTGAAAAATGGTAGGTACGTCAGTAAATTGATGTTTTCACAGATTTTAAAGTACATTTCAGGCTTTATTAGCAGCGAACTCCTGTCATCAGAAAGCTTTATTTATAAAAAGTCGCCCTCTTTTGATTTCCTTTGACTCAGGAGCTGTGAATCTCAGGGGTCGTAAAGTTTAGTCTGGTTAATCTGTAACTAGTGGCTCCAGCTACGTTGACAAATGTCCCATGTCTTCTTCAGTATCACATCTATGTTAGCTAACATCACTTTAACCGCTACCTACAAACCAGAAGAGCTGACATGTGGGCGCGTCCCTAATGTCTTCGCTTTAAGGTAGCGCCCACATTAAGATGACATATTAAAAAGATGTACTTACAACCATACGAGGATCCAAGACCTCTGAAAAAGAGTAAGAGCAACAAGTAAACTCAGATAATTTCGGTGTTTAATGAGATCAGCTGAGTGAAGCGATGATTCATCTGAAGCTAATCAACAACTTCACTAACGCTGCTACGCGCCACCTAGCTTGTCAGCTAAACTAGCCACCAACTTCTTCAGAGAGGAAATTTAAGATGTTCTTACCCGGCTCCTCCATGTATATTTCCATATTTATTGACACATGCCCTCTGTCAGTTTAACAGCTACGTGTATTGTAGTTAATTAAACTCTAAATTGCATTACTTTGACACTAATAACAGCAGCCTCCAACTTATATTGCGTGTTCTTCGCCCGCTTTGAGATAATATCGCGGGAACGAACGAGACTTGGCATTTATCCCGCGCATGCTCACAGCTCGACATTATTTTATTTTAATGTTATTAAAATATAAAATCTCTGCCAGTGTTTATTATTAAGTATTAACTTATTTCGTATACACTACTAATGTTTACTGTTGCTTTACGATTGAAAATTATTTACTGAAAATGTTTCACGTATATCGTATACTATTGTTTATCTCTCAAGAGTCATAATTATCCACTGAAACATCCAGTCAATCAAACAAAAATCACCAGTCACCACATTTTCTCACACACATCTTTTTGTTTTGAAAGTCCAGCTAAAGTGTGTTAATACTTTTTCGAAACCTTTTTAAACCAACTACGCAATTACATAAAACATTTGGTTCAAGTTACAGTATTTCAGTAACAAATTTTTTGTAACTCGTTGATTAAAACAATCAGGCACCCACCTCATACAAGGTAATGCCATACATCATTATGAATGTGTCACATGGCTTATTTCACAACAAGTGAGTGAAAGTGCAGCAGCAGTTTTAGCTTTTATTTAACTCGAAGTGAAGCAGCCATCTTTGGTCATTAGAAATAACCTGGTCTCTTCACCTATAGCTTAACCCTGAATCAAAAACTCTCAAAGTTCTATCAGTTGCAACATCTTAGATAAGTGAGATCAATGGAGAGATGTCTTTATTGCCATAATTTTGGCTGAACTTTGAGAATGAAATTAGAAGGCCACCAGTCTCCCCAGTGGGATTTCTTATTCTACAATCCTTCCATGGCGCGCAGAAAAGGCGATGAGTTTGCGGTAAACTGAGCTGAGGAGGATGATGGCTCCTACCACCATACCACAGATGAGGCTAAATGCCCAGCGGGGCCCCAGGATGGTGTAAACATGTGAAACAAAGATGGGACCCAATGTTCGCGCCCCACTGCCCGAAGCCGTCAGCCATCCCATGTATACACCCTAAAGAAAAACAATAATAAACATCCACATTGCAGGTTTTAACAAGGATCAAAATAAAACAACTATTTCAACAAACTTGTCATTTCCTACTTTAACGACCTTACATGCTTCTTACCTGAGGCTTGGGTCCAAGAATTTTAGAATACAGTGTGTAGGACATCACGTTGCAGGCTGGGTAGCCAACGCCAATCAAGATATCAGATGAGATGTACTGGGCTAGGTGTATTACAGGAGTATACTGACACCAAGTCTGTTCATATGGGCAGCCTGTTGGTTCCAAAGAGCTGTTCGAGGCTATGGTGGCTTCAGACATCCGACTGACCAGTGAGTTATTTTTGACATCTGTGTTTTGAAAAGATCAAATAAAGTGTGTGAAACACACAGTTTCTAAATAGCGTTCTTGCTGCTACAGTATATTATGTTAAAAACCCTGTTTTCATTCAACCAAACTACATAAATTAAAAATTACTTTTGCATAGTAAACTGAAATATTTGTAACCATAAAAATTGTCCATACCTGCCCACTGTATTTTGGGGTAATGGTTACCCCATGGAAGCAAAATAAAGAAACCACAGAATATAATGGCCAAGCCTGCTAGCAACACAGGTCGATCTCCAAATCTAAAAGAAAATGTATATTGTTGTCCATTAAGGACATTTTCGCTGATTTTTAACATGCTTCCTATAGTTCTAGTTTGGGGAGTATATGTTTTATTAGATATAACTTGCTCCTGCCTTCTCTCCAGATTGCAACAGGAGGAGTTTTTCAACTTCCATAGTATGAGTCAGCCGGGGACACTGAAATGAAAAACTCCTCCAGTGATGCAATCTGGAGGGGTTTTACCAACTAGAAGCATACTTTAATACAGGTAAGACAGGGGGACATATAATACAAAGCATATTTACAGTATGTAAACCCCAAACTAGAATCATCGTCTAGATAGACTAGAATTCAATAAATCATATGATTTATTTGAACAATACATGCATGAGGGATTTACCTTTGAGAGGCCACCTTTACCACCAGGAACACCAAGATTGATTCAAATCCAATGCAACAGATGATGATACCGTTGTATAAAACAGCCTCTTTCCTTGTCCAAGCGAACATGTCCATAGACAAAGGGGTGGCAATTCTAAAAAATTACAAACATCCAGTGAGATCTCAAAACCTTACAGTACAGGGGGTTAAGTAACAGTAAGCTTGATTGTTGGATTGTAACTCAACTACCTCAGGAATAAACACGTACGTTTCAAAGACGGCAAAGATGAACATGACGATGAAGAAGAGGATGTTGGACGTCAGGACTGCTACCTGGTCAACGCTTTCCTCTGTGTCTTCGCTAATATCTACACTATCTACAGGAGAACAATGAGAGGATAAAAGGCGTTAACTAAAGAAACACTGACAAATGTTGCAACAACGGCAGCTAATATATATTTTTATTATCTTATTATAATTCATGCCTTGTCTCATGATCCCATTCATCAAGATATCAGTGTCCACTGAAATATGGATGCACTTTTTTGCATTAGTCCTGCTTGATTTGTCGTTCATATTTCTTAAATCAACACCACTAGATGGCGTAGAAGAGATGGGGGATGTGGCAATGTAAATGTAAACATGTACACATTGTGGGTGCTTTATTTAAATTGGTCTTTATACTTTTGAAAAAGTGAATACGACAATGCATACCCTCTGATGTGTAGTTGATGGCATTAATGTGTCTTCCATCATCATCAACATGGTGCTCTCTGTGAGTGAGAATCAAGACAGCCCATAGTTAACATCAGTGCTGAAATTTCGAATAATAAAAAAATAATGTTAAGCACTAAAAAGCATAATATATGAATCAACACAACTAATATATTAACGGATCAAGAAGATCTTCAGTGAACTCAAAAACAAAACAAAACACACACAAGCACAAGGAGACACGTTGAGTTTTATGCAGCCAAAAGCTTCACCTCAGCACAAGGACGACCAGCAGGATGTTGATGAGACCAAAAGCTGCAGCCAGTAGAGCAGGAGCTGTGTACATGTTGAGCTGCAGTTGGATGATCTTTACGGTCACCCCTTGTTCACCGATAAATGATAGGCACGCCTGCAAAGCTGATATATAAAATGTAAGCATGAAAATTTTAATTTACAGCTTTTATACTACACTCACAGGTCTTTTGTCTGCAGTACACTGTAAGTGTTTACATAATCTGACCAACATAAAAGCAATGGTTACCTGGTCCCAGGATAAAACCCAGAGCCTGACAGGCACTCATGTTTGCCATGGCACTGGTTCTCTCCTTTAGTGATGTAGCCCCAGCAACATAGGATCTCACCACAGCAACATTACCTTGCATGAAAAGACCAAAATTACTTTTAGGACACATGTGATACACTGAATACATCTTTATTTGGGAGAGCAGAGCCATGTGTGAGATTTATTAGCAAACCATATAAAACTACAAAACAGCTATTTAGTTATGCAAGCATTTCAAAAATCACCTGCGCCAAAGCCCACAAAGGCTCTGGATATGAGCATGTGGAACTTATTATTAGTTCTGGGAAGGTATACGTAGGCGTAGTAGATATTGGCTGACAAGTTGATGAAGATGGAGCACACCAGCGGCTCCCTGCGTGGTCGTTTATTAGACCACAGGCCAAAAATAGGTGAGGCCACCATCTGACCGAGGCTATAGGCTGCCACCACCCAACCCAGGAAGCTGGCATCTGCACTTTCGTCAATCTGTAACAAAGACGGATGAAAATATAAAAAAGGGATTCGATTTTTAGATTGATGTTGATTCTCTGAGTTAGAGTCAGCACATGACCAGAAATATGTAGACATGGTTTGTTTATCACAGAGATTATTGTAGCACTTCTGCTAAATCTAAAATTTAGTCCCCCAACTGTTTTCATAGCTCGTTTCACTTCCTGTTTATCATCCCAAGATTGTAATTGTACTACGAAAACACAGTACCTTAATATCAACAGCCCGCAGTTACCAATGAAATGGTGAGTCACACATACCTTTTGTAAATAGGGCCAAACTGATGTGATGACAATGGTGAAACCTGAAAGGGCACATAAAACATTCATGACTCATCTAACTGAAAATCCTAAAGCGTGGGTTATGAAACGTTTTATACTAAACACAGACTAAGCAAATACACAGTTAACAAGTAATACATGGTATACCGATTTTGCATCGTGGGTATCCTCCTCACCTACACTGCTGAGAAACATGGTGAAGTACATGACTCGAATAGACCTCCATCGACTCCTGTAGTCTTCACTCTGAGGGTGGTCACTGTGCACAGGTAAGAAAGTACAAGTGACTTGATGTTACTGATATACGCTAGTAAACAGCAGTTTTAAGTTGATCTAAATGTACAGTTCACCCACGGGGCTGCAGGTTGTTGCACAGTGTGTAACGATGCACTTGTGCAGCTCCCTGCTGGATGTAAACAAAGCGACTCAGAGGCTGTTGAACTCTGAACTCACCTGCTGGTATCATCCCTGAGCAATGGAGTGGAGTCATCAGGGTCAACGAGTTGAGGCATTTTAGTTTAAATAGCAACGCAGTGAAACTGACGCTGACCCGGACTTTACAGACGTGAACCCGCCTCAATAATTCGTCATTTAACGCTGACAGAGTGTGAAAGTTAATACTACTACGAATTAGCCTACGAAGCTAACGTTAGCTACAGCCCAGAACTAACTAACGTTAGCAACTCAAACTTACATTTCACATTCTTCTCTACTAAATGAGGAATTACTATAACAAATGTCCCACATAGTGTTAAGTTGAACAGTCCACAAACGACAATACGCCACAGAGGAGCTTAAAAACCGGACTCTGATACCAGACAGTTAAACTTGACAACACTTAAAGTCCAGCAGACTTAAACAGAGACTTCCGGTCCAACCTTTCCAAAATAATCTCAAATCAAAATTATATCAAAGTAAATGTTGTATTTTAATTAACATTCTATCGTTTATTGTTTATGCAAAATATTTTTACAATGTGAGCAATATGGACATTGAACAGTATAACAAATATCGTCTCACTGTTTGACCGTAACTGTCATACTTCTTTTATTTTGAAGCTCATAGCTCACAATATCCGGTCCCATTCTGTTTTTTGCCTTTTGTTTTATCAAGGTGTCGCGAGAATTCACAAAATAAAAACACTGTCGAGTCAACACATAAACATGATTTGTTCTATTGAAACACTGACAATCACTGACACTATGTAAAATAGGAAAACATAAGAAAAAAGATTACATCTCTTCAATATATGTGCATTTTATCCCATCCCCATCACTTAATGTACGGATGTGAAATGCCCTTGTTTTGAACTCACATAGTTCTTCAGGATTATGTGTAGAAAAATTGTGCCAGCAAGTTCTTAAACTACATTCTAGACAAGTTCAAGCTGCACCAGAAAAAAGGGAAAGTGTTTGGGGGAGGGGAAGGAACATGTCATCCCCTGATGTTATTGTACCACGTTATGGTGGAGGTAGTGTTATGCTGTGGTCCATGTCCTGTATGACTGCCCAAGGAACTTTTCTGTTTCTCTAGTATTAACTGATGACATGACAGTGGACGAAAGCAGTAGGATGATTTCTGAAGCGTTGAGAGCTGAAAGACAGCTCAGTGTAATTCAATATTTAGCCTGATTATACAGTTTGAAGCTGCCTTTTCATATCCTGTTTTTTTTTTTTTCACTTTTTCTGTTTGTTTAAAATCTTTGCAATTTTATTAAACATAAAAAATGAAAAAAATAATTACATAGACGTATTCACAGTCTTTACCTAGATATAGATGTCAGTCATCTATAGGGGTCAGTCGACAGTCTAATGACAAACAACTAAGTTAAACTGAAGCTTTCAGAGTCATTCAGCTGTAGACCCATCAAATAACCAGGTGAATCTGACACTGTGAGAATTACAGGAGTTTACATATAAACAATTATGTTTTGGTCTCATGTCCTGAATATGTAGCCTATACATGTAAAGATAAATTAACTATGCTGCCATCAAATATTCTAATTAATAAGTCAAGGGGCGACAGAGGGTGAGCGGTGTAATGTGTAGAGGTGGATCTGTTCTTAGGTTTCCTGGATATTAGAGGCCGCCACCCAGTGTCAACCCTGCAGTACTGCATCCTGTGGTATCCTATTGAAAGTGAAAGTTTTGCAAGTTTTTAAAAAAACGGGGACATCACGGTCCGCAATAAGATTAAATCAAGAAATTGAGGCTGATCTGTTATCTTGAGGCTATACCTACATCTGATTTACGTCTGGATCCCTGGATCGAGTAGCAAGAAGGATTTGGTCCTATAAGTAGAACATTATCATGGGTAGGCCCTGATTTTTATTTGCAAGATAGATCATTAGATTGAAACACACAACACCCTTTACTTATTTAAGAATCTACTTATTTATTAGGCTGTACTCTCTCTTTTACAGGTGTGCAGGTTATATACATGTGCTTTATGGCGCTTCTTTGCTCACCTTTGAATAGCGCTGCTCCAGGTAAGTCCATATAATCCATTAAACTTTTAAACTATGCCGCTATTACGCTTTATTACTGTCTTTTCAAGCACTTAGTGGTTTGTTCCAGTTTAGTTTTTGTTATTTTTAGTCTAAACCTCTCAAACTCATTACGTCTGATTTGCTAAGAAGAGTTTCATGTCCTCTCTGAACAAGGTATGATGATGGATTTAAACATGCTGTGGTGTAAACACTATTTTAATCTGTATGTTAAAATATGATATAAAACAAATCGTAAATGCAAAATATAAAAACATGACAGAATGGAAACAACATAGTATAATATATATATATATATAAGGTACTAAAACATAGGTTTTATTTAACTTCTTTTCATTTCAAAATTGTTGGTATCCTTCCATTTAAAAAAAAGAAAACCCAACAGAACACAACAGAAGCCTTAAAAAATTATGCCGGTACCAGAAAAGATTGAAAATAATTTGACCAATAATTTCACAGTTTGAGGTCTGTCCTCTAATTAGATTCACAGTTGTCCTCAAACTTGTAATCAGTCTATATGAAGGGTTAAAGTAGTCATTGTGCTGTTTGGTATCATGGTGTTTACCACACTCAACATGGAGCACAAAAAACTAAAGAGAGAGTTGTCTCGGGAAATTAGAAATAAAATACAAACATGCATATTGACATTTAAAAAGGTTTCTGGGAAAATGTCCTTTAGACAGGTGAGAACTGGAGGTTTTTGGCAAGTCACATCAGCTCTATGTTCACAGAAGAAAAATGAAGCATATAAAGAAAAGAACCCTGCACCTACTGTGAAACACTGAGAAGGCATGGTTATGTTCTGGGGCTGCTTTGCTGCATCTGGTACAGAGTGTCTTAAATCTGTGCAGGGTACAATAAAATCTTAAGACTATCAAGGCATCCCAGAGCAAAACGTGCTGCCTAGTGTCAGAAAGCTTGGTCTCAGTCGCAAGTCTTGGTCCTCCAATAGGATAATGCAAAACAAAACAGCCAAGAATGGCTAAGAACGAATCATTGGACTATTCTGAAGTGGCTTTGTATGAGTCCTGATCTAAACCATATTGAATATCTGTGGAAAGAGCTAAAACATGCAGCCTTCAAACCTCAGACAGCTGAAGCAGTTTACTTGTGAGTATTGGGTAAAATGCCTGTCGACAGAAGCAGAAGTCTCATTGCCCAGTGTTTCGACTGCTCTACCAAGTGAGGTAAAAGTCGCTCTAAGAGTTATTAAGTCAAGGGTACCATCATTAATGTTTTTCATTAGTTTGTTTTTTTAAGGCTTCTGTTAAACCACAAATCAAAAGTAATGTTATTTATTCAGTTATATTTTAGTACATTTTTATTTACTACTAATTTCACAGTTTCAAGTTATTTCAGTGACCATTGTGGGGATTTTTTCTCTTTCTTGTAACACAATTTCTCCACATCTGTAAATTAACGTAACTAATAACATATGTTGCCTGTTACAGTTTCAGATAACCTGATGGTTTTGGTCCAGTCTTCAGTCTCAGTGCAACATGGCGACACTACCACATTACCCTGCTGGCTCAATCCATCACAAAACGCAGAGGATATGGAGGTACGCTGGTACTATGATAATCGTTTTGACACCCCAATCATGCTTTATCGGGCACAGACGGTGGATGCATCTCAGGACACTTCGTACAAGGGCAGAGTCTCATTTGTTTTGAAGGACGGGTTGAAGACGGGTAATGTGAGTCTGAAGTTGGAGAACGTTACGATTGGGGATGCAGGAGATTACACGTGTTACATCAGCAGTGATCAGAGCTATGACAGAGGAATTACCAGGCTGTCTGTGATAGGTGAGTGTCCTGAAAGTGGAAAAATACACAAAACAAAAGGATGATTTTAAAAACCAAATGTCTCTTTAAAATGTTCCTAACCTTTCTTCTCTCCCCCCTTATAAGAAATGGGAACCTCACCTTTCCTGTCAGTAAAGTGGAAAGAAGATTACTTGGTGAATGTAAGCTGTGAATCTGTGGGCTGGTATCCACAACCTTATCTGCGATGGGCAGACCAGAAGCAGACTCTGAACCCAAAAAGCCTTCTGTACAGCAAAAGCTCATCTGGGCTCGTGTCGGTCCACAGCTTGGTTCAAGTCCCCAGCACTTCCAATGTTTCCTGCACAGTAGGTCTCCCTGATGGAGAGGAAAAGGTGGCAAGAGTGCACCTGGGGAATCCTCCTCAACATGGTAAACAAGGTCAATAAAAATTATTTGCACGTGTTTAAAGGTTGCATTCAGTTAGAATACAGGAGAAGAAAGAGGGGATTGAATAGGGTCACTGACCAATGTTGCAACAACAGCAGCTAACATACCTTTTTATTATCCTTTTATAATTCCTGCCTTGTCTCATGATCCCGCTCATCAAGATATCACAGTGTCCACTTAACTTTGCATGCGATTATATCTGAGCTTAAGACATTTTTTTATTTTACAAACCTGTTTGTTAAGTATACCACTACTTTCGCTTATAAACTTAATAAAGATCTAATTCAAAATAAAGATCCGTCTATCCTGTTACTTTTTTGTATTTGATTCACCTGGCTGTTGAAAATCCTAAAGAGTGGGTCATGAAACATATCAGACTGGGAAGAAACCCAGAATCTTGTGTTGGGTTCCTGTGGATTCCAGACTTCGTTAAGTCACTGACTGCAAATGAACTGAAGCCAAGTCATTATTATATTCATATATACTATACAGCTTGGAGCTGGCTTTTGCATATCCTGTTGTTCTTTTTGTGTTTGTTTAAAATGTTAATTATTTATTAATTAATGTATTTATAGAGAGAGAACAAGAGATAGATAGATGGATAGATAGATAGATAGATAGATAGATAGATAGATAGATAGATAGATAGATAGATAGATAGATAGATAGATAGATAGATAGATAGATAGATAGATAGATAGATAGATAGATGGATAGATAGATAGATAGATAGATAGATGTCAGTCATCTATAGGGGTCAGTCAACAGTCTACTAACAACTAAGGTAAACTGAAGCTGTCAGAGTCATTCAGCTGTAGACCCATGAAATAACCAGGTGAATCTGACACTGTGAGAATTACAGACATATAAACAATCATGTTTTGGTCTCATGTCCTGAATATGTAGCCTATACATGTAAAAATAAATTAACTATGCTGTCATAAAAAATTCTAATTAATAAGTCAAGGGGCGACAGTGGGTGAGCGGTGTAATGTGTAGAGGTGGATCTGTTCTTAGATTTCATGGATATCAGAGGTTTTGCTGTAAACAACCACGTCGCCATCTAGTGTCAACCATTCAGTACTGCATCCAGTGGGATCCTCCTGAAAGTGAAAGTAAATGTTAACATTGCAGGTGTTATTTTCTAAAGCGGAGGCTTCAATTCTTCACGGTCCGCAAAGAGATTAAATCAAGAAATCGAGGTTGATTTGTAATCTTGAGAATTTTCATCTCGATCTCTGTCTCCGAGGACCACAGATCGAGTTTCACGAAGGATTTGGTCCTATAAGTAGAACCATCATGGGTAGGCCCTGATTTCTATTTGTAAGATAGATCAATCTCGAAATACGTGAAAATATGTTCTTATGCGTGGAGGTTGCTGGACAGTTTCCGGAAACTACTTTTAAATTGAAACACAACACCCTTTACTTGTTTAAGACTCTACTTATTTATTAGGCTGTACTCTCTCTTTTACAGGTGTGCAGGTTACATACATGTGCTTTATGGCGCTACTTTGCTCACATTTGAATAGTGCTGCTCCAGGTAAATCCATACAATCCAACTTTTAAACTATGCAACTATTACGTTTTATTTCTTCTTTTTCAATCACTTAGTGGTTTGTTCTAGTTTAGTTTTTGTTGTTTTTGGTCGAAACCTCTCAAACTCATTAAATCTGGTTTGCTGAGAAGAGTTTCATGTCCTCTCTGAACAAGGTTGCTGCAGTTAAAACATAATTTGACAGTTTGAAGTCTGTCCTCTAATTAGAGGACAGAAAGGTGGTTTGCACCCTCCAGGTTGGGGGGGAGATCCTCCCTCAAGTGGAGGAGTTTAAGTATCTTGGGGTCTTGTTCACGAGTGAGGGAAATAGGGAGCGTGAGATTGACAGACGGATTGGTGCATCGGCAGCAGTAATGCGGTCGGTGTACCGGTCAGTCTACGTTCCCACCCTCACCTATGGTCATGAGCTTTGGGTCATGACCGAAAGGACAAGGTCGCGGATACAAGCGGCCGAAATGAGTTTCCTCCGCAGAGTGGCTGGGTGCACCCTTAGAGATAGGGTGAGGAGCTCAGTCACCCGGGAGGAGCTCGGAGTAGAGCCGCTGCTCCTCTGCATCGAGAGGGGCCAGTTGAGGTGGCTTGGGCATCTGTTTCGGATAAGCGGTGGAAAATGGATGAATGAATGAAGTCTGTCCTCTAATTAGCATCACAAGTGTATTCAAACTCATAATCAGTCAGTCTGCCTATTTGAAGGGTGAAAGTAGTCACTGTGCTGTTGGGTATCATGGTGTTTACCACACTCAACATGGAGCACAGAAAACTAAAGAGAGAGTTGTCTCAGGAGATTAGAAATAAAAATGAAATACAAACATGTTTAAGGTAAAGGCAGTAAGACCATCTTCAAGCAGCTTGAGCTGTGACAAAAGTTGCAAATATGACTCAGAAGTTTAAGGTCCATGGGACTGTAGCCAACCTTGTAGGACGTGGCCACAGGAGACAGTCAATGACAAATTGAAGAGACAGTTAATATGAATGGTAAAGAAGATTGCATTTCTTTACTAGAAATAATTCTTAGATTAAGTAAAATTAACTTAATTAATGAAAAACGACTGACGAGGACTCCACTGTTGAAAGCAAATTTAAAAAGAGCAAGAAAATTCATATTTACAAACCATAAAGTTTCTGGGAAAATGTCCTTTAGACAGGTGAGAACTGGAACTTTCAGGAAAGTCACATCTGTTCACAGAGGCAAAAAATGAATCATATGAAGAAAAGAAAACTGTACCTACTGTGAAACATGAAGGAGGAAACAAGAGTTTTTCCTCTCCACTGTCACCTAGTGCTTACTCAAATGGGATTATTGGGTTTTCTATACGATTCTGTGTGCAGTTATACTTTGTAAGGTCTTAAACCTTAAACACTTGATTTATTATTACTTTTGCCAGTTTCAAGTTATTTCAGTGACCATGGTGTTTTTGTTTTTTTTTCTTTATAAGGGTACCAACAATTTTCTTCACATCTGTTACACTTTCAGATAACCTGATGGTTTTGGTCCAGTCCTCAGTCTCAGTGCAACATGGCCACACGACCACATTACCATGCTGGCTCAATCCATCACAAAACGCAGAGGGTATGGAGGTACGCTGGTATTATGATGATCGCTTCAACATCCCAATTATACTTTATCAGGCACAGATGTTGTATCCATCTCAGGACACTTTATACAAGGGCCGAGTCTCATTTGGTTTGAAGGACGGGTTGAAGACAGGTGATGTGAGCCTGAAGTTGGTGAACGCTATGATTGGGGATGCAGGAGATTACACGTGTTACATCAACAATAATCAGAGCTATGACAAAGGAACTATCACACTGTCTGTGATAGGTGAGTGTCCTGAAAATGGAAAGGATGATTTTAAAAATAAAATGTCACCTTAAAATGTTCTTAACCTTTCTTCTCTCCCCCCTCATAAGAAATGGGAACCTCACCTTTCCTCTCAGTAGAATGGAAAGAAGATAATTTGGTGAATGTAAGCTGTGAATCTGTGGGCTGGTATCCACAACCTCATCTGAGATGGGCAGACAAGACACAGAATCTGAAACCAAAAAACCTTCTGTACAGCAAAATCTCCTCTGGTCTCATGTCGGTCCACAGCTGGGTTCAAGTCCCCAGCACTTCCGATGTTTCCTGCACAGTAGGTCTCCCTGATGGAGAGGAAAAGGTGGCAAGAGTGCAACTAGGGGATCCTCCTCAGCATGCTACACAAGGTCAATATAATTATTTGCACATGTGTTAAAGGTTTCATTGACTTAGAATAATACTAGTTTCAATATCAAAAATCTGTCTTGCTTTGATTTAGGTTCTGGATCTTCAGTGGTTGGATGGGTGGCCTTCGGTATACTCCTCATAGGCTCTTTAGCTTTAGCTGCACTGCTGTACTTCAAAAACAGAGGTAAGCATTATGCAATAATTAAGATTATTGTGTCATGGCGATCTTTAATGATAATATGAACAATTCCTAAAAAGTAGATTTTAAATGTTTCAGGCTGGGATGCAACTTACAATTATTTCATTATTGCTAATTCTGCCATTTTAATCATCTTGTTCTTTCAGCCCGTTTTTTCTCGGAAGGAAGATGAATCACAGTGTGACCAAGTCAAAGGTAGGGAATACCACACAGAGTTACACAGAGCACATGATTTCACTATTAAACATTTTTTTTAATAATGAATATTTATAATTAATTTAGTTTTGTTTTGTTTTTTTTCAGAGATGGAATCTGAACCTTTACTAAACAGTAAGAAGTAACTTGCTTTGTCAAAGCAGAACACTGTAAAAACTGCTTTAGGAAAACATGTTTCTTACTGAATTAAATCAGGACAGAGTCATCACTTGCTCAAGTGTGGTTCAAAATCCATGTTTACTCTTTTTTTATTTTTTTATTTTTTTTTAGAGTCTTGTGTTACAGACACAACAGCTCTTGCAGAGGCTCTCAACTACTACGGTAATCACCTCACTATTACTAATTGCTCTCACACTGTTCTGACTTTGATTTTATTCTAATGTCTGTTTCTGTTTTCAACAGTAAATGTTACTCTTGACAAAGTGGATCATCCATATCTCATCATCAAGGATTGTATGGTGAGAGACAAACCTGTTGAGTTTCCTGATGGGCCAAATGTTACCTGTCTCACAGCTATCAAAGGATCACCGGGCTTCTCTTCTGGAAAACACTACTGGGAGGTTTCCATGGGCAAGGGAAAACGTAGGTTTCAAAAGGTCATGGTGGGTAGGGGTTACAACAGCAACTGCCTTTCCTCTGCAGTCTGATGTTCCCCCAACCACATCTAATGGTTTCTGGTTCTTGTCCTCATCTCCAGACAGAGCAGACAGCCTTCAGTTTAACACACAACCCAATGTGTTACTGCCTGTACGTTCAATGCCACAGAGAGTCGGTGTGTATTTGAATTATGACAGTGGAGAGCTTTCCTTTTATAACGTGGAAGACAGAAGTGTAATTGGATCTTTAACAGCTAATTTTACAGGTGAAGTCTTTCCACTTTTCAACCCTGGTAAACATGACAAAGTCCCTATGGAGATAATACAAAAACCAATGGAGGATGAGAGTAATAAGAGTAATGACATAGAGAACTCTGTACAATCAACAGCACTAGAGACACAAATGCACACACATAAGTTGTTATGTGACACTTAAGATCACTGTGAGCACTAATGATAATGTGTCTCATTTAACTTTATCTAAGGACAAAGAAACAGGGGAAAGCATTGAAACATTATTTTGTATTTGGTGAAGGAACCAGACAGATTAAATGTGATTTATTATTGAATATGATTTAATTAGCTAAGATAATGAAAGCTAAACACTAATGCTGACATCAAAACTATAGCTAAGTCCTTCATGTGCATTTTGTACTTCTGTACAAAAAAACAAAAGTAAATCTGCTGGGAAATTAATTAACTTTTATGACGATAAGAGGGGATATCCAGGGGCAAGCTGTGATCTTAATATAGAAGAACAATGATTTCATTAAAATATTTAAGCGCCCCATGTATCCTTATTATACCACTGATGTGGGACAGTTTCCATGTGAGATAAGGGAAGGAAATTGATAATTTGTAAATTATAAAGGTAAAGAGTTTTTAACCAAAATTCAAATATATGCTCAATAATTTAACTGGGTGTCAACAGTTAAAAAGACGGTTTATATGACTAGAACAGAAATTATTTTATGACAAAAACTTTTTGTTAAACTATTGAAGAAGGAACAGTATTAGTTTCCATACCTGATTCTGTGGTTAAATGGTTTAGTTGATGTAGGTGAGATAAAAGAAGCCCTGTCAAAAGGTAGTATTAGAAGTTATCTTGACTAAGTTTTGTCTGCCGTGTAAACTTATATTTTTGGTTTGGTTGATTTAGAGTTATTAGTTCATTAAACAAGTTTTCTCTTTTGATGACTCTTTAGGCAATCTATATTATGTTCCCACACAGGAACCATTATATTGGTTCCATTTCTTGTTATGGTAGCTTTGGCAAGAAATAATTTTAATGTCAAGCGTTGTCTGAACTGTGGAGCGCTGGACAGCTGTAAAGGGTACCAATATATTAAAGAAAGACCTGTATAAAACATAGCCATTAAAGGAAATGGGGCTGTATCACTTACCAATATTTATCTGGTTAAAAATTTTCTATGTAAGCAAAACTGTTGGCAAGTTCAAATGAAGCTCCAGAATATAACTATGCAATGAATAAACACATTACCAACACAAATGCACATAAAAGGTACAGCATGAGCTTCATGATAACAAAAGCGGCTTCCTGCTTCAAATTTCCTGTAGTGCCAATATGATCATTCTGTGAATATTTTTATGATCATTGGTGCCAAATCTTTATATAGCAATTTTTTCTATTTAAGTGTCAGTGACATTTTGTAGTATTATGATTGTAACATGTCTGTTGTTGTGAAAAATGCATCTCCACAGCACCAATAGCACTACTGACTGTACAACATACACACAGGAAATGACTACTTGCACTTTCGCCCAAACAGAGTCAGCAAAGATCTGCAAAGTTCATATGGTGAAGTGACATCTGACTCAGCCGTTAAGGGGAAAGTTAAGGAAAACCTTGGTGGCAATGTACGAGTGACAGTACTTTGTTTTGTCCTACCTGTTTCTGAACAGGTGTTATAAATAAACTCTTGACTAAAAACAACATGACTTTCCTCTCTTGTCCATCTAGAGCAGGGGTGTCAAATGTACGGCCCGCGGGCCGGAACCGGCCCATCAAGGGGTTCATTCTGGCCCGCAGGATAAATCTAAAAGTTAAAAAATGCAATGCGACATGAACTAGAATTTCTAAAAAATAAACTATTCCTAAATTGTCCGCTAGGGGCGCTACTGTGTTTTAGACATGGAGTAGCTGAAAGAAGAAGACTTGACTATTCTGAGATAGACACAGCTAATGTTCAGTGATTACTACAATACATCTACTTACTTTTGTACTCCACCCTCTTTGTTCAAAATGTCTTTCTCAAAAAAGAGAAAAGTGGACACCGAGTGTAGAGTTTTCCAAGTAAAATGGACCGCTTCCTATTTATTTAAGTCGAAACCTGTGTGTGTGGTGTGTATGGAACACGTGTCGCTGTTCAAGGAATATAATATTCAGCACCACTATGAGACTCAGCATAGTGAAAAATATGACAGCCTTCAAGGACAACTGAAAAGAGAGAAGATAAATTAATTGCTGGTGGGTCTGAGGAAACTGTAGTCTGTTTTCACTCGGAGCCGAGAAGTCAGTGATGCAGCAGTAAAAGCCAGCTACATAATTGCCAACGAAAATTTTATGTATGCATTTTTTATGTGCGTTTCATGTATAAATCTTATATTTACCGGCCAGGTGATTATTTAAAATGGCCACAGCTTAGGTTTGTAAGATGTGGGGAGTCAATTTAAGTTTTGAGAATTATTACACATGTGGAAAATGCAGTAAAAATAATTCCTATGTCTTGATAAATTGATTTAATCTTAAATTGCAATAGGCTACCATATTTTTCAGATCTAAATACCTGTGACTTTTGTGTTTTGTCACTGTGATCAGTTGTAATGCACACATGTAACTGATAAACTGAAGCAAATTGCACGTTTTTCTTGAGAAATCTGACTTTCTTCATAACATGTTTCGTAAAAGGAAAGGTCATTATATAAAAAAAATATTCCAATGTAATTGTACTTCTTTCCACTAAAATAAAGGGGAAAAAATGAATTTATTGTTATTTATAGTTATGATGAGCTATGATGAAGAGCTATTCTTTGATTTTAATGATCCGGCCCACTTGACATCAAATTAGGCTCTATGCGGCCCCTGAACTAAAATGAGTTTGACACCCCTGATTTAGAGGAAGACATCTTTAGTGATTCATTTCCAGTCAATTGTGGTGGCCTACATAACCAATATGGTGAAAACTGTGTCTCTGTCAAAGCTCCTATGGAGCTGTCTGCAATTGCCAAACTTTTCAAAGCGACATAGAAGAGAGGAATCCAAAGAAAAATTGGCACACAAAGGTCTATATTTGAAAGATGAGACAGAAAGTACATCAGTAAATTGAAGTTTTCACATATTTAAAAGTACATTTCAGAAATTATTAGCAGTGAGCTCCTGTAATCAGAAAGCTTTATTTTTTTATAAGATGTTCTCCTTAGATTTTTCTTAACTCTGGAGCTGGCTAATCTTTTACTAGTGGCTCAGGCTACATTGAGAAATGTCCCATGTCTTCTTCAGTATCACATCTATGTTAGCTTACCTTACTTTAATCGCTAGCTACAAACCAGAAGATCTGACATGTGGGTGATTCCCTAATGTCTTCGCTTTAAGATAAAATAAGATAGCTCTTAACTGATCCCACTGTCGGAAAATTCTATTCTTACGACAGCAACAAAGCAATAGTAAAGTGCAATAGAATGAAAAATAGAAAGTATAAAAGAAATGTGCAAAAATTAAACATATTACAAAAACAAATAGTATACATTATGTGTATATTCAAAGAGTAATGTTGAGCACTGAAAAGCATAAAACATGAATCAACACAACTAATATATTAGCTTAAATAATGTATTAATGGATGAAGTAGATCTTCGGTGAATTCAGTTCAGTGTGTTTTTATACAGACAAAAGCTTCACCTCAGCACAAAGACGACCAGCAGGATGTTGATGAGACCAAAAGCTGCAGCTAGTAAAGCAGGAGCTGTGTATGTCTGATCTTCACATAGCTTCTTCTCTTCATGTTTAACTTGCCAAGATTGTAATTGAACTACAAAATACCTTAATATCAACAACCAGCAGTTTCAAATGAAATGGTGAGTCATACATACCTTTTGCAAATAGGGTCAAATAGATACGATGACAATTGTAGCTCTCTTCAAGACAACACAGACACAAGTTGGTTCTTTGAAACAGGTGTTTACTGATTTCCTTCTCTAATTCTTTAGTCATGCCATGAACTGTATTTATGAACAGTACGCAGTGCATGAGTAATTTACATAATACCAAGCATGTATGAAAGAAAACCACGCCAGAGCATGGATTTAGTGTACATTACATTACAGCAAATCACATATTGTAATAAATACATTTTAACATAAACTCCATGTTCATGTAATCATTGGAAACAAGCAAACATTCTGCACCATAAACTCATAACACCATTAACACAGAATACAGAAACACTTACAACAATGGTGAAACCTGAAAGGGTGGATAAAACGTTTAAGATTCACCTAGCTGTTGATTATCATTAAGAGTGTGTTATGAATCATATTATACTAAACAAAGATTAAGGCAAATACAAGTAATACATGGATATAATACCGATTTTTTCATCGTGGGTATCCTCCTCACCTACACTGCTGAGAAACATGGTGAAGTACATGACTCGAATAGACCTCCATCGACTCCTGTAGTCTTCACTCTGAGGGTGGTCACTGTGCACAGGTAAGAAAGTACAAGTGACTTGATGTTATTAATATACACTAGTAAACAGCAGTTTTAAGGTGATATTAATGTACAGTTCACCCACGGGGCTGCAGGTTCTTGCACAGTGTGTAACGATGCACTTGTGCAGCTCCCTGCTGGATGTAAACAAAGCGACTCAGAGGCTGTTGAACTCTGAACTCACCTGCTGGTATCATCCCTGAGCAATGGAGTGGAGTCATCAGGGTCAACGAGTTGAGGCATTTTAGATTAAATAGCAACGCAGTGAAACTGACGCTGACCCGGACTTTACAGACGTGAACCCGCCTCAATAATTCGTCTTTTAACGCTGACAGAGTGTCAAAGTTAATACTACTACGAATTAGCCTACGAAGCTAACGTTAGCTACAGCCCAGAACTAACTAACGTTAGCAACTCAAACTTACATTTCACATTCTTCCCTACTAAATGAGGAATTGCTATAACAAATGTCCCACATAGTGTTAAGTTGAACAGTCCACAAACGACAATACGCCACAGAGGAGCTTAAAAACCGGACTCTGATACCAGACAGTTAAACTTGACAACACTTAAAGTCCAGCAGACTTAAACAGAGACTTCCGGTTCAACCTTTCCAAAATAATCTCAAATTAAAATCATATCGAAGTGGATAATGGATTTTAATTAACATTCTATCGTTTATTGTTTATGCAAAATATTTTTACAATGTGAGCAATATGGACATTGAACAGTATAACAAATATCGTCTCACTGTTCGACCGTAACTGTCGTACTTCTTTTATTATGAAGTTCATAGCTAACAATATCCGGTCCCATTCTGTTTGTTGCCATTTGTTTTATCAAGGTGTCGCGAGAATTCACAAAATAAAAACAGTGTCGAGTCAACACATAAACATGATTTGTTCCACTGAAATGTAAATAGGTAAAATTTAAGAAAAAAGATTACATCTCTTCAATATATGTGCATTTTATCCCGTCTTCTTCACTTAATGTACGGACGTGACATCCCTTGTCTTAAACTCACATAGTTCTTGTGCATGTTTATGTGCGTGGAAAAATTGTGCATGTATGATCTTGTGCACAGACAGTTCCACTGCCAGGTTTATATTAATGTGCAGAGACGGATCTGTGCTTAGGTTTCCTGGATGTCAGAGGGCCACCCAGTGTCAACCCTGCAGTACTGCATCCTGTGAGCTCCTCCTGAAAGTGAAAGTAAACGTGATCATTGTACGTTTTTTCGGAAGCGGGAACTTTTATTCTTCAAGGTCCATAAAGAGATTGAATCAAGAAATCGAGGCTGATCTGAAATCTTCAGGCTATACCTACATCTGATTTACGTCTGGATCTCTGTCTCCGAGGACCACAGATCGAGTTGCACGAAGGATTTGGTCCTGGAAGTAGAACACTATCATGGGTAGGCCCTGATTTTTATTTGTAAGATAGATCAATCTCGAAATACGTGAAAATCTGTTCTTATGCATGGAGGCTGCTGGACAGTTTCCAGAAATTACAATGAGATTGAAACACAACACCCTTTACTTATTTAGGACTCTACGTATTTATTAGGCTGTACTCTCTCTTTACAGGTGTGCAGGTTATATACATGTGCTTTATGGCGCTACTTTGTTCACATTTGAATAGTGCTGCTCCAGGTAAGTCCATGTAATCCATTAAACTTTTAAACTATGCAGCTATCACGTTTTATTACTGCTTTTTCAATCACTTAGTGGTTTGTTGCAGTTTAGTTTTTGTTATTTTTGGTCGAAACCTCTCAAACTCATTAAATTTGTTTTTGTTAATAAGAGTTTCATGTCCTCTCTGAATAAGGTATGATGGTGAATTTAAACATGCTGTAGTGTAAACACTATCAAATTATGGGTTTTATTTAACATCTGTAAATGTGATAAAAACATTAAATTAACTAATAACATATGTTGCCTGTTGCAGTTTCAGATAACCTGATAGTTTCGGTCCAGTCCTCAGTCTCAGTGCAACACGGCCACACGACCACATTACCATGCTGGCTCAATCCATCACAAAATGCAGAGGGTATGGAGGTACGCTGGTATTATGCTGATCGTTTTGACACCCCATTCATGCTTTATCGGGCACAGACGGTGGATTCATCTCAGGACACTTCATACAAGGGCAGAGTCTCATTTGGTTTGAAGGACGGGTTGAAGACAGGTAATGTGAGCCTGAAGTTGGTGAACGCTACTATTGGGGATGCAGGAGATTACACGTGTTACATCACCAGTGATCAGGGCTATGACAAAGGAACTATCACACTGTCTGTGATAGGTGATTGTCCTAAAAATGGAAAAACACACAAAACCAAAGGATGATTTTAAAAATAAAATGTCACCTTAAAATGTTCCTAACCTTTCTTCTCTCCCCCCTCATAAGAAATGGGAACCTCACCTTTCCTCTCAGTAGAATGGAAAGAAGATAACTTGGTGAATGTAAGCTGTGAATCTGTGGGCTGGTATCCACAACCTCATCTGAGATGGGCAGACCAGGAGCAGAATCTGAACCCAAAAAGCCTTCTGTACAGCAAAAGCTCCTCTGGTCTTGTGTCGGTCCACAGCTGGGTTCAAGTCCCCAGCACTTCCGATGTTTCCTGCACAGTAGGTCTCCCTGATGGAGAGGAAAAGGTGGCAAGAGTGCACCTGGGGAATCCTCCTCAACATGCTACACAAGGTAAATAGAGTTATTTGCACGTCTTTAAAGGTTTCATTGTCTTAGACTAATACTAGTTTCAATATCAAAAATCTGTCTTGCTTTTGATTTAGGTTCTGGATCTTCAGTAGGTGGATGGGTGGCCTTCGGTATACTCCTCATAGGCTCTTTAGTTGTATTTGGACTGCTGTACTTCAAAAAGAGAGGTAAACATTATTCCTAAAATTATTGTGTCATGGTGATCTTTAATGATAATATGAACAATTCCTAAAAAGTAGATTTTAAATGTTTCAGGCTGGGATGTAACTTAACATTGTTTAATTATCGCTGATTCTGCCATTTTAATCTTCTTATTCTTCCAGCTCTGTTTTCGTGGAAAAAAGATGAATCAGGTAGGGAATACTACACCAAGTTACACAGAGCACATGATTTCACTATTAAACATTTATAATTCATGGTTAACATTTTGTTTTTTGTTGTTTTTTCAGAGATGGAAACTGAGTCATTACTAAACAGTAAGAAGTAACTTGCTTTGTCAAAGCAGGACACTGTAAAAACTGCTTTAGGAAAACATCTTTCTTACTGAATTTAAGTCAGGGCAGAGCCATCACTTGCTCATGTGTGGTGTCAACTCTATGTTTACTCTTTTTGTTTTGTGTTACAGAGTCTTGCGTTAAAGCGACAACAGCTCTTGCAGAGGCTCTCAACTACTACGGTAATCACCTCACTATTACTAATTGCTCTCACAATGCTCTGACTTTGATTTTATTCTAATGTCTGTTTCTGTTTTCAACAGTAAATGTTACTCTTGACAAAGTGGATCATCCATATCTCATCATCAAGGATTGTATAGTGAGAGACCAAAACCTTCAGTTTCCTGATGGGGCAGATGTTACCTGTCTCACAGCTATCAAAGGATCACCAGGCTTCTCTTCTGGAAAACACTACTGGGAGGTTTCTATATACAGGAAAAACGTAGGTTTCAAAAGGTCATGGTGGGTAGGGGTTACAACAGCAACTGCCTTTCCTCTGCAGTCTGATGTTCCCCCAACCACATCTAATGGTTTCTGGTTCCTGTCCTCATCTCCAGACAGAGAAGACAGCTTTCAGTTTAGCACACAACCCAATGTGTTACTGCCTGTACGTTCAATGCCGCAGACAGTCGGTGTGTATTTGAATTATGACAGTGGAGAGCTTTCCTTTTATAACGTGGAAGATAGAAGTGTGATTGGATCTTTAACAGCTAAGTTTACAGGTGAAGTCTTTCCACTTTTCAACCCTGGTAAAAATGACGCAGCCCCTATGAAGATAATACACAAACCAATGCAGGATGAGAATAGTGACATAAAGAACTCTGTACAATCAACAGCACCAGAGCCTAACTCTTAAAATCATCGTAAAAACTGATATACTGTAAGAAAGGAAGGTAAAACACTTGGGACCGTTTTTATCTTTCAGGACTGTACTAGGAGAGAAAAGTTGAATTTGAACCAGATTTATTTCTAATTTCACCAAATCAGGAAAATCTGTTAAATGACTAAAACAACCCAACATCTGTATAAAAATAAACACATCACGTTAAAGCTTCAGTATTTATAATCATACTTCATACAATTCCACTCCATTTCTACATGGACAACACAGCAACAAACCAATTGCTGAACATTCCAGTTTTGTTACTGCCAGTACTACTCGACAGTATCCGTTCTACATTGTTTCCAGTATTTATGTAAAGCAAAGAACATTGAAAACTGAAGTGTGCTTCTCAAAAACATCAAATTATTTTAATTGTCTTTAAGTTGGGTGTCTGTGTCACCTAGTTGTTAAAATGCTGTGATTGCAACATAATAAGCCTTTTGACAGTAGATATTTTTTGTGTTTGTATTTTCTATATCCACAATGACCATAACTGTTGTTATTCCGTAGGAGTTAAATTAATTAATACGGTTAACGAGCAGGAACATTTACTGACACCTTTTTTCCATGTTAAACCATTTAGCCTATTTACATTCTACATTGACATTTATAGTAATTATACAGCTAAGATAATGCAAGACCGCTCCAAGGAAGCGGCAAATGGGGATTTTTTAATATATATATAATACGTTATAATTATAATGTGTTAATTTTGGTATGTAATCATAGCTGGCGACCCTTGTACTTTCTTTTCTTTCCCTTTGATGATTTTGTATCTATGACCAAATGGTGATTTTAAGTATCCAGAAACCTTTGTTTGTATAGCACGCTGTCTTTCATATTTCACCGGTTTTGGATTTCACCTTCATAAACAGAGCATCACTGTAAAATCCAGTCATACATTCTAACAAAATGAGCCCCCGACCACACAGTACATGTCTTCATCACTCCTATAGCAGCATGAAATCAAGACTGACTGTGATGTGGTGCTTTGTGCTGTAAATGTTAACTGTTTGTGATGGTTTGGAGTCTTGTAGCCAATTTGTCTAACTTCATAGTTGTGTTACATCCATTTATTATCATTCTGGGCCTGTGTGGAGTTGGCCTGGTCAGTAATCTGAACATAAACACTCTCTTAATAGGCAGCTTTATAGTCTATGTTTAAATTCCTTTTTTAGTTTGGTACCTCAATACACTTTGCATATTCTATCACTCTTTAGGTTGACAGTACTCACCTTTTAACCTGTAAAGCTCGACTTGGAGTGTACTAGATAACCTGTGGAGGGTGAGAGAAAAGTGTTGTTGTGGCTTTTGGTGCTCTTGACACAGAAAAGTATTTTATTTCATTATGTGCGTAGTAGAGTGCGGAGTCTTAGAGAAATGTGTTCATGCAGTCGTAATGAAACAGCTTAACGTAGGGGATTTTGAGCCGTGAGTGTGAGTATAGATAACTCCTGATAGAGTGTAAACACTGGTGATGATGAGAGGGGGGAATCTAACGAGGACCCAAGAGATAGATGTGGAGCACGATTCTGGAGTGAAGGGCTAAGATAAAGACGAGGATAGAGCAGGTTGACGAGTGTAGAGGACCCGTGGAAAGCTTTCTGATGAGTAGGTGTAGGAACAGGGTGGAGGAGGAACTTCATTCCAAAATTTTTGAATGCGAGCTGGTACGACCTGATCTTTTACATTTGTAACCAGTTAGCTAATTCCAACTTCAGAAACTCAACCTCAAACTTGGTGCAGTTATTTCTTGTACATATGTTGCAAGCCTTAGTTTATCTAAAGCATGTTAACACAGATCTAGTGTACTGACACATTTTTTTAAACTCCCAAATCACTGTTTTTATTCCCTCCTTGTATAAGCTATTAATTTAGGGACAGAAATTGAATCAGAAATAAGAATAAACTCTTATTTTGGTTGAACATGTGCAGTGTGAGCCAATGCAAACCATACATTTGACATTTGGAATGCAACAACTTTACTTTGAAGCTGAGTAATGAAACTAGTTTTTGTATAATATCCTGTTGTACAGATGGACATCAACATGTTTCATTTTTTGTAAACGTCTTTTAACGATCAAATATATAATAGCTGTGTGTTTGTATGTTTTTGAATAAAACCAATAAATTTGGCATCCAGTGTTCATTTGTCATTTCTGTGTCCACAATGTAAAACTCACTTTAAGCCCCGGTTTAAGAAACACAGCAAAATGTCATACACTTTAATAAGTACAGGTAGTATTTACAGTATGTACAGCATAACACAATACTAACTTCGTAATCACTACTGTATAATTCTCATAGATTAGGAAGTATTTACATTGCGAATAAGACCATAGGCTGATTTTGAAATAAAATTTGTTTTAAAAATCATGATATGCAAAAAAATCAAGTAGGCATGCATACTAGTCTGCCTATGATCATGATATTAAGAGGTATGCAAAAAACCACTTCTCAGGTGCATCAGTCCCAAACATGGCAGAATATGTTTTAATACACTTGTCAGTTCTGTGGGTAGGGGGCACCATGCCAGTCAGTATCAAAGACAAACTATACCAGTTCATACATGTCCCAGTGTGGAACACGACTATCTGTTGGGGTTTATAAACATCACAACCACTGGTTTTACCGCTTCAGAGCTTTACAGATTCAGGTTTGGTCGTCAGCCTTCAGTGGCAGCAAATGCTAAATGCTGTAGCACATCCTGGTGGTCTAGAGGTCTAAAGCGCATCTCTCCAGAGACCATCTCTCTCCCATATCTCAGAGCACTCTCCATTGTCAACTATCTAGTAAAAAATAACATAACATAGAAAACAACCTTTAAAAATCATTCACAGGGTCTGAACTCATATTCTCTCTCACACACACACAAAGACAAAAAGCACATCTTGTCCAACCGCTTAAAATTACATCCCCAACACTGAGTACGAACGATCCTGAACTGGACCATCCTCCTGTTTTCTTAGCTTAGTCACTTTTATTACACTACTCCCTTATGACCAGGGTGATGAGACGAGGAATTCACCTAACGTCAGGTTCTGCACCCATGAAAGGAAAAAAGAAAGAAGCTGCACTCCACCATGACCAAGAGCTTTGTTTCCTCTCGACTGTGATTGCTGGTGGTTTATACATTTTGGTATGTGTCCGATGCCACGTCCGTGTTGTGCTCTAGCAGACTGCGGCAGCGCTTTCCCTCCTCCCCTTGCTTCTTCAGGAGCTGGATGCGATTGTGAACGTAAAACTTGATTGCCCGCCAGTCTCGCTGGTTGCTCACTAGCAGGGGGCAGAGTTCGAGGCAGCGCTCGCAGTCCGCCTTCGCTGGGACACGCAGCTCCATGAGGTTTCTCTTCAGATGAGTCTCCACTGCTACACGCTCCGCCTCAGACCAGGGACGCTTCAACACACCACGCTTCCCTGTGACACGGAGGTGAATGCGTTAGCAAATGTAAACACAAAGCATCACATTGAAGCTTGTTATTAATAGACAGTTACCTGATTTGGGGGGAATACATCTCCTCTTATGGGCATTGGCTACTGATGGGCTCACTGGGGAAGGAATGGGCGCTCTCTTCTTCCGTGGTGGTCGGCCTGGTCCTTTCTTCTTCACCGCCACCTCAGATTTCTCCTTAACTTCCTCTTTCTCTTCTTCAGCCTCTGAGTCTTCTGAGAAGGAGTCTGCCGAGTTTCCAGACATCACTGCAGGACAAAGGTTAAGGAGATGGTCGTAAAATGACGAGCGCAATAAGAAGAACTACCTACAGTACTGCCACTTGCCAAAATATGTTTAATGAATTAGGGCAGAGTAACGTCCGTCTATAAAATCTTGCGCTTAGATGGCTTAAAGAAACAGATGCTCTGACAGATTCATTATTTATTCAAAAGCTACACACACAAAAATGTCAAATGGATTTGTTGGCACTGCTACCCCAGGAAAAAATTAGAACACTACCTTCTTTTAGTACAAATGTCACAGGAAATTGGGATACAAGCCTCCTCAAACCTTACTGTGAATATTTTGTTACCTCGAGTGAAACCTTTTTCCATTTAGATCTGTGGATTACTGAGCTGTAGTTTGTTGTTTTTATGATTGATTGGTACCTTACAAGTCATTTAAAAGGCATTAGGTGAAATTTTAACCAGAGGTAAGTGCATAGTGATGGTTCCATTATGACATTTTCATTCAAAACAGATGCTGGAAAGGTTCTTAGAAGCAAAGGCTGCACTGAAAACTGTATGTGTAAAATACCGGCTGATGGACCCAGGGGCCTAACCATTTGTTACAGAGACAGAAAATACATTATGTTATTCCTCACCATCCAACTCAAGGCAGATGTGCTGCAAGCTCATCCCTCGGAAGAGTACGCCTTCTCTCTCTCCATAAAGTACAACGCGTCCCACACGACCCATCAGTGCGGGATCACGTATGATAGAGGAGCAGTTCTGGGTCACGTGGTACTCTCGTTCCAGGAAGTCCTCGAGGCGTTTGGTAGCTCCACCCTGGCCCTCACCCTCCTCTAATAGTAGCAGTTGGGAGAGGATGGCTACCTGCCGCCGCACTCGTGTCGCTGTCAGTGCTCCAGCGTTCTTGGCCCCACTGGCTCGTGCCAGGTTTCTGAGAAGGTCTGTGCCTCGGAGAGGGGTGGCAGGAGAGTGGTAGGGTCTAGAGAAGACGTAGGGGCTGTCTGGGTCTACACCTACATTGGGGCTGGTTTGAAGAAGCAGATCCAGGCAGGACTCACAGTGTGGCGGGAGAATAAGGGGCTGGACGCGACCACGCTTGCCTAAAACACCAGCCCGCGGGAGATGACACAGGACCTGGCGCTCAAAGGGGGACAACAGGGCTTCCATGCCAGTGGGGGAGCTGGTGCTGGAGTTGGTCGGAGGGGTGATGCGGTTACGGTAGTCCTGGACAGTGAGCTTGGCTACCTCACATTCTCGGTGGCGGTTGTAGAGGATAAGCAGAGACAGACTAGAATGGCAGAGCAGGCGCCAGGCCTCAGCAGAGTGAGGCGAGCGGGTTAGAGAAAGGAAAGAGGAGTGCTGCTGGTGGCGGAGGTAGAGCACCAGACAGGAGAGGGAAGAGAGCAACGGAGACATGTGATGTCTGTGTGTGCTGGAAACCAGAGAGAAAGAAATTATTTTAAAATAGCAGCTAAAACCACATCACTACAAAACATTAACATCATCACTAAATATGTAAATTGTGAAAACAAAAAACCTGACATCAACCACACCTTACAGTCTCTCCATTCTTCTCCTCTGGTGCATCTTCTTCCCCTTCTCCACTCAGCTCCAGATCTTCATCTGGATCTATGTCTGGCTCTGGGGTGGGAGGTGGGACCAGCTCCTCTGGACCTCTTGAGGTCTCCACTTTCTGCTGCTCTTCATGCTTTTCTCTCTTCATCCTTCGACCTCGTCTGGGAGGAGATGGAGGAGGCGGAGATGGGCTTTTTACTCGAGCCACCATCGGAGGTGTGGGCCGTTTTGTGGCAGGCAGCGGTAAGCTCGGCCCCTTCTTAGCGGCTGTGAGCTGAGTTGAAGAAGGCGGTGAAAGTGAGAGGGAGAAGGAGACACCTCCTGGGCTGGAGCGGGTAGTTGGTGATTCTTTCTTCCTGGAGAAAAGAGAGGGTGGTGCAGGATTGGAGGCAGAGGGCTGGGGAACGGCAAAGGAATGGCTGTGAGTAGCGGAGGTGGAGGACGATGAGGGTTGAGGGTGCGAAGAGCTGCCGTTTGAAGAGCTGTGGAGGTGCGCCAGCTCCATGGCTGTCCGGACCTCAGGCTGGTTGGCGTGGTGTTTCTCCAGATGCCGCGCCAAAGAGCGATAGTGGCGGCCGCAGTACGGGCAATGCTGCCGCCGGCTCACTGTCGCGCCACTTGAGCTGCCTATGTTTATGTTAATGTTATTGTTGATGTTGGTGGTGGGGGGTGCTAGGGCGTTGACTGGGGGCTGGGACTGGGATCTGACTGGGGGCGCAACAGGTGCTGGCCGGGAAAAGGAAGAGCAGGGGCGCCCGGGTCCTCTAGAAGAGGTAGGTGCGCTCTTCTTCTTTGAATTGACAGCTGCAGGCATCTTGCGCTTCTTGCGGCGGCGAAGCATTCGGCCCCTCAACTCCTCAATTTCCTCTTCCTCATCATCGTCATCGTCGTCATCATCTTCCTCCTCTTCGTCCTCCTCGCGGTCTGAGTCACTAGGCTCAGAGTGGGTGAGTGGCGAGGATGAGGGTGACAGTGACCAGGAGGGGGTAAGGTAGTCAGAAACAGAAAGGGACAGTGGGTGGGGTCCAGCCTCATCCTCCTGGAGAGAGACAAATTTCAAATGAAAACAAAATCGCATGTGTACATATATTCATGGTATCCAATTCTTCTTATTTAAAGAATAAGAATGGTAATTTATATTTTTCTGTAATTGTTCACACTGTATTTTCTGACTTCTGTCCTAATCATTCCTCCTGAAGACAGCAATCAAAACCAACATGCATTTTTTGGTTGAATTAATAAATATGTGGGGGCTGTTTTCACCCACACTTTTGGTGTGTTTGTATTTATGGCAGGATGACAGCATAAGTGGGATTGTGGTGATGAAGGAACATGTCAGCCTGTGTACCGCTGTGGCACAGAATGTGTTTTTAAATAGGTTCTGGACGACAATAAGGTCTGTGGCACAGATAAATATCAGGCTTCTGCTTCCCAGCAAAATACTGTAAATAGGTTTAGTAATTTTGAGGGATTTACTGCTCATTTTGTTAAGTTAGTTGCTCACCATTGCGTTCTCGCCCCAGTCTGTCAGGCTGTAGTCCACTGTGATCTCTTCCCCTTTGGCGATGTCTCGGATTGCTATGACAACTAAACGCACCTGGGTCCCGCAGTGGACTTCTCGAATCCGACAGTTGGGCGGTGGATGGAAGAGCACGGGTCCCCGCACACCACTTGCTCCCTCCTCCCCCAACTCTGGCACACTGGGAAACATAAACTAATATTAGCAACATGAATCCCCTCCCTTAAAAAGCATCAGAGTGCAGCTACCTAGGTAAGGGTCCTTCTTACCAGAGCTGACTGGGATCGGGCAGGTAGTAGGGACTGCCAGGTGGAGGGAGTCGGTCTTCTGCACCCTCTGGGTACTGGCCATCACCTGGGACAGAGTAAACGCAGCTTCATATGAAACCACAGGCTTTAGGATACAAAGTGTCTTGTCTTGCTACAATATGCTGCTAATTACAACTATCATACACTTGTTTTCCATAAGCATGAGAGTGAATAGAAAACACCAACAGCAGGTGGCAAAATGTGTGTGTTTCTATAAATACCAGGGCTGTAGCTGTGTTCCGACATGCTCTCCTCCTCCTCATCTTCTGTTACATACGCTCGGTCACACACCTTCACAGGTGTCCCCTTCCTTTTTCTCCCACACACGCGGCTGTAAAAACAAAACCCAGGCTTCATTTAGCATAATGACACATTTAGACAAAGCGGAGCCTGAGGCATTCCTACTGCGAATATTTGGATGGAGGACAGCAGAAATTAGTCGAACATGTGATACCTGTGGCAAAGCATTACTTCAGTCTGCTAATGTTTCAATTAAGTGGTGACTCATCCACGAAAACAATAAGGCTCGGAATGACTTATCTAGTGATGGAGGCAGCAGTAGTGACAGCAAGATGTTTGTTATTCTCCCACTTAAGAAAAATGACCATGTCTTCGATTTGACAAGCAATCAAAACAAATCCACATGGAAACTTAACAGCTTATACTGGAACAGGCTTTAGGGAGAGAGGCACTGATGCAGGTCAACTATGACCTACACACATTGCGAACCTTTTTTAACTAATGTGCACGATAATTTCTATGAAACCAAATTGCTTGATCTATAAAATATCAAAACATGCAAGAGATGCTGGTCGCATTTTCCTAAAACTCAAACCCATGTCTTGTTTTTGTCAACCGAATCACAAGGAAAGCATCAGGGGGAACTAGGGAATGTTTGCCATTTAGCTTGGGATATGACTGGACTATTAATTCAGCTACTAATTGTTTAAAATAAGTGTGCATGTGAAGTACTTGCTGCATATTTAGCAGGTGCCATAAATGATCAGATTCGTTGTGGAGAAATGAGAAGTGATCTTGACACTGATTTATTGCAAACAAGCAGCTGTTCTGCAAACTATGATTCCTTCTATATCGACTATCATTAGCTTTTTAATCAAACTACCTGGAAACGGCCCCACCCCTTTATTCATGCATGCCAAGCTGCATAAATGCATTTACAGGGAGCTGAGACCACTACATTTCGTCTCTGATTCACTGGGCTTGGGGACAGTGGACTGTTTTCAGATGCATTTTGGTCGTGGTCAGCAACTTTGTTTACTCAAAGCCAAACAAACCACGAGTCATGATCTAATGTTGCTCCAATTAAGCAGGGCAGAGAGCATAATTACACGGACGCTGTTGAGCAGTACGTTCAGGGGGATCTGCAGTCGGAGAAATCACACATACAGGCAGGGATTATTGTCATGCCAGCAGCTCACCGATCAGCTAGGTTGCCACTGACATGCTAACATGAATGCTAAACCACAGCTAGCATGTTAGCACCCAGCGGCTAACGTTAGACCTGCGTCCCGTCAGAAACATCAAAATCAAAACCCTGGCGATCAAACCCGAACCGAGACGCTCCAGGGGGGGCGGCCGCGGCCTCACAGGACTCGCCAGCTGCCGATAAAAGCCCCAACATTAGCGCTGTTTGTCCGCTGTTTTCTGCAACACAACGCCGGAGTCACGCACGCGAATAAAAGGCGTCTGGCGTTCGCCACACATATGTGCACGCTCGCCGCGGCGCGTGCGTCCGCGCATTTGCTCCCGCGATTTCGTACACAAAAGAAAGAACAAGGGCGAAACCGGAGGCCCGTCGGGCTCACTCACCCCCGCGGCGGCGGGGGTTTGCTCCCATCCCCGTCGCTGTCGAGGGTCGGCGGCTCCCGGTAGTCAAACGGCGACCGTACATTCTCCGCCATTAGGACTCCCTTCGCTACCTCTCCCGCTCCGGTGGATCGCGCAACGCGCATGTGCGCAACACCCCTTCGGGGTTCTTGCTGGTAAAATGGGGTGCACCCACCTCAGAGACGGGGACCCGCACCTAGTGGCACCCCTGCACCCACGGGGGCGATCACACACACAGCAGGTCCGTGGGTGATGTGCTCTAGTGGAGGTGCAGATAGATCAAGTGCTTCAGCAGAATAGGACTGTTCCAGTAGGAGAAACATGAGAAAATGGACCCCTGGGTGCAGACAGGTAAAATGCCCCCCCCCCCCACCCTCACATCCCTTGTATATGAGACCCCCTCAGATTCTGAAAGAGATAAATGTTAACAAATAAGGCTTTATTGTTTCATTGTTTGTTTGTTTGTGTCTGTTTTCAGGTTGATTTTTGGCCATTTTCCATCCATTATGGACTCTAATGTCTATTTTTTGTTGTTGTTGTCATTTGTATTTTTTTCTTCTTTGTGGATTATAATTTTTAACTGTGAAGAAATATTAACTCTGCCTTTTACCATTATTACAGTGATAGAAGAGCCTCCTGACCTCTAAGGCCCTTAAGCCCTCAGTGTGTTGCAAATGCACCAAAGTAATTAAGTTAATTGTACTTAATTACAATTTTTATATGTTTCTATTTAATGTGAGGTAAAGTAAATCAGCGTCACTATATTTTCAGAGGCAAATATTATAGATCAATAAATACTGTATTCATGACAAAAGGGAAATTCTGGTGTTGCAGTAGCCATTACACAGTAAAACACTAAGATATGCATAAGATAATAGGTACATTAGAGGGGAAAATACACATTCACTACATTCATTTGAAAACTCTAGTATGGTTGTTATGCAGATGAATAATCCAAAATACATTATAATCATAATGCTTTAGAGCTTTAGTGTAAAGAAACCACTCATAAGCACATGATGTAATAAAATTAGATTCAAAAGACTAAACACTGTTTAACTTTGTTAAAATAAGCTCCGTTACGCTCGTTACCAGCCGCAACATTAAAGCAATGAACACATTAATATAATAATATCATATTCACTGATGTAATTCAAGAGTGAAGATTTTAATAACTTTATAAATCCCAGAGGTAAACTGTTTTGCCTTGTTACAGCTGCTCTCCATTCAAAAGGAAAAGGAAAGAACCACACCAACACATGTTGGACAAGGATAACATTAAGTCGGGGTGTTGCAGTACAATGAACCGTGCTGACATAAATAATGACTATGATGATGGTGTTAGTGCCCTAGGGGAGGAGTTGTACAGTTTAATGGTCACTGGAAGGAAGGATCGCCTGTGGCATGATATGGAATACTTGACACTGATGAGCCTCTGGCTGAACTTGCAGCTCAATCCAACCAGCACACTGTGTAGTGGGTGGGAGGGATATTCAGGAATTGAGAGAGGTTTAGACAGCATGCTCCTCTCAGCCACCCTCGTGATCATTATGTCGAGCCTGTTGCATTTGCCACCTCCATGTTACTGCCCCAGTAGACCACAGATGCACAAGATCTGCAGCATTTTGCTGCAGACACCTGAGGACTGCAGCCTTCACAGAAAATACAGCCGACTCTGGGCTTTTTTGTAGAGCAATGTTGAGTTTTTTTGTGCTGGCCCAGTTTAGCCACTGTGTATAATGAGTACTTTTATTTTTAGTACTTTTAACTAACCTTGGAGCTAATATTTAGCATTATTACCTAAGTACCATTTAAATTTCAGTTTTATCACAGTATATTCCACTCTGAAATATTGCTGCTTTTACTTATGTAAATAATCTAAGTGCTTCTTCCAACACTGGTAAGTAGGTCTACATTTATTCAAGTGCTGTACATGGAACCACTTGTACTTAAGTAATCCCATTTAATACTAGTTTATAGTTTTCTTTTGTGCTCTAATGATCGTGGTGGAGAGCACTGTTTTAAGGACACTCACTTAAATCTGGTAGGGTATAGTATACTCCTCCATAACATAACATATGCTTCAGACTTTCATAGTCATAAAAGCACTTAGAGGCTATTTGTGTCTTGTGTGGATGTAACAGATATTACCTGATAAAACACTACATGTTAATGTAAAGTGACCTACTGTGTACTGACTAAAACAGTTCAGTGTGTTAAATGATTAATTTGAGGTATTAGCATTTAACACTCACTCTACTCTTACTATATATTTTTTAACGTCCTGAAAAATTATTAGAAAACAGGCACGTGTACATAGAGCCTTACCAAATAAATTAAAAGGGCTCAAGAGCGGGGTGTAGAAGTGATGAGAAATAAAGTCACTGTCAATGTTAGAGTTAAGAATCTTTAATGTACATCCAGTTATTCATTGCAGCAAAAACATAAACTCACTGAAGTTAGTAAGTCACTAAACCAGTAAGTGTAGAAGTCACATTCACTCAGTGAGTTGATGCTGTGTCAGACATTTAAACACGACAACAAGTTGTTGTGGTTGATACTTTTGGCTACAGACAGTACAATCCTACTGCGGAATTTTTACCTCTTCCTCTGGTTTCCAAAGTAGGGATACGAAATGATCGAGCAGCAGCACATTCAAGTATAACATCAGCAGAGAACTCGATAACCACACAAGCAAACGTGACACTTGTGCTGACCATAAATGATACCAAGGAGTAAAACTTGATATGGAATTATTTATGTTGGATACATAATGTGGAACATCAAAAGCTAGGTGACCTATTAAAATAGTAAATGACTACAGAGTTCAGCTGCACATGATTCACAGTTTATCAGTCATGTCTTTTTGGCTACATTCTAGCAGTTAGTAGATATTGGAGTGTTATGAACAGCAGATAATTAGTAATCAAAGATAAATCCACTAAAAATAAATGTCAATAAATTACACATTTCGTTCTATAAAACAGAAAAGAGAAAAACATTTTCAAACAGTCACACTGCCACTGCACAAAGCAAACCAACTATTATACAGTTAAAAGTCTGCACTCGCTTGTTTGTGAAACAAAACAGCAACTGTGGCAAAGTAGAGGTCATTTTAGCACTGTGAAATACCAGCGTCTGGGACAAGCTGTCTACTGAGCTTTGTTAAAAGCAGCTTAGGTGTGATTTTAGTTAAGAAATACATTTCTAACTTCTGGTGATAACGGAGAATGGCCCACATTAGGAATATGGAGTAAGTAAAAGGGAAAGTTGACAGTGTCGAGTGACTTTCATTCGTAAACAAAGACGTTTAGGTCTCATTTGTTCCTTCCCGCTCTACGTGCAGGACGTGGAGGGTCTGCGCAGCATGGTCAGCCCAGTGGATCAGCTCCTGCAGCACTTGATACGTCCACTTTTTGAGATCGAAACCTTTCAAAGCACCATCGGTTTCCTACAGAGAAGAGAGCATATCCAGTGCCTGTCATTATCACACATACAGCAGAAGACAAAATGACAACAGTGTTTTACCAACTCTTTAGCTACTAAATGTTTCACTTTACAGTATCTGGATCTGATGTTTAGGTTAGTTTAACTCTTCTCATTTTACAACAATATGCAATGAGGGAGGGACATTGTTCTTTAGTAGGATTCATAGATTATAAAGACTGAGCTGGCTCTCTAAATTTGCCAGTTGCTTAAAGAAACATGAGGAAAAAGCAGATATTAAGAGTTTTTACCATTGTCTTTTTGTTAATCAGTACAATTTTCACATGTTATTATTATAACAAGTCCACACATACATCCCTTATCCTAACGTTTTCCTGTTAAGGGTGGTGGTGCTGGAGCCTGTCCCAGCAGTCACTGGGCGAGAGACAGGTTACACCCTAGACAGGTCACAAGGCTATCACAGGACTGACATATAGAGGCAGACAAACATTGACGGTCACTTTCTTACAATTTACAGTCACCACTTCACCTAACTGCATGTCTTTGCACTGTGGGAGGAACTGGGTGATTCTAGCTAACCACCTCACCACCGTGCTGCCCAAGATTATACAATGCCTGACCAAAACAAGAAACAAAAAGTCACCACTTGGATTTCACTAAGCAAATAAGTAAGATCCTTTCACTGAATGATTACTGTAGCAGTTAATATGTGTAGGCTGGCACTACAGTGAGGTCAGCTGACTACCTGAGAGTACTGAATGACCAGGTTTATACAACAATGGATTTTCAATGGCACATGTAATGACATGCGATGGCACAGGCATATTCCAAGATGACAATGACAGGATTAGAGTGGTTCGGGGAACATGACACATCATTTTCACACATGGATTGGCCACCACAGAGTCCAGACCTTAACCCCATTGAGAGTCATTGGGATGTGCTGGAGAAGACTTTAAATTAATGCAACTCTGGGCGGAAGTAAATGTGGTGACAATACATAAGCCCATACGAACACTGCCAGTGTCAATGTGGTCTGTAATAAAAGCAAACAATGGTCAAGGAAATATAAATAAAACAATATATATAAATACAATAATAATATGTAAATATTAGACTATGCAAAGTTTATTTTTGGCCAGGCAGTGTATAATGCTGTAGTACAACTAGTGTTTTAGTTGAATGTTAACATAACGTGCACATATTTTATTAACATTAAAAACACTATTGTGTTCTCATCATTTATAGTTGCAGTCAAAATAATTTAATACGTTTTAATAACTACTGCAGACTAAAAAATTGGTGGCAGCTTGGTGATGCTTTGGGGCTGGTAATCTGCAGAGTGTGGAAGGCAAGATGAATTCATCCACGTATCAGGATGTCCTAGCAGGAAAAGTCACACCGTCTCTTAGGAAGCTGAGGGTTGGGTGTCACTGGACCTTCCAACAGGACATTGATCCCAAGCATCACCATCCATCAAGGTTTGGTTACAGAAGAAGTCCTTGGCTGTTCTAGACTGGCCATCAGCCACCAGACTTCAATCCCTAATGCTGCCTGAAGCTGCCGCCTGGCTGTGCATCATGTTTGCAGCAGGTCGTAACAGCTGCTCTACTAAGTACCGAAGACACTTGTTGTGGTGGTGGTTCAATAAGTCTGAGACTGCAGTAGTCATTAAAAGATGCATTTTATATTGAAGAGCTACTTGTACCGTTAGTTGTGTTGAGGTATTTCAATTGTTCCTGTTTGATTTGTTCATTGCCAACTGATTAAAGTTTTGCAATGTGGCTTGAATTAGTTTGACTGCAACTGTGCTTTACCTCGGTACAGTTGTGGTCAGGAGTGACTTCCATGTTTGCGCCATCTGCCTCCACCAGATCTTTGGTGGTGTGGAGCAAGCCCTCGATTCGGAATCGGACGCTGTCCCTCATGGTCTCGTAGTCATCCTCCAGCTTGCCCCATTCCTCCTCTTCTTTCAGGATGACACACTGGAGCAGGCCCAGGCACTTCCGCAGCGCTGAGTGCAGCAGCTGCACCTGCTCCTCTGTGCTGGGCTCCTCAGAATTTGGGGACAGGCTCACGAGGCGTCCGTGGTCTAGGGTGTGGTCCAGAAAGGTCTCCCTCTCTTTCTAAAAAGAAGTGCAACACTTGATGCTAAGTGCAAATCAAACACAAAGTGCTAACCCGACCTTGCACTTGCGCCTTTAATACAATGTTAGATCGATTACATATTTAACACAAGCTGACAACCATATTGATTATATCGATCAATTAGACCATACTATGAAAGGCTGATGAGGCACAGGAGCATGACAGCAGGAAAAATCCAATACACTCTATCCATTAGGCACCCCAGGGAAAAATGGAGAGGGTGGGGGTGGACCTTTTAGTAGGATTACACTCTGCACCACAGAGCACGGAGTGCAGACTGCTGAATGTTAAATGTACAGACAGTAAACGTCAATAACTCACGTGTGTCAGGCTGCTAGCTGCCTCAGCCCTGAAACACGCCGTCATTAAAGCTACAAGTAACGGGAAGGTGAGCGTGTCAACACCGCCTGACGAGCACAGAACAAGCACGGCGACCGTGCGGAGCGATAACTCACGTATAGCTGGAACAGACGGGTACATTCGTAGTGCAGCAGCCGGGCGAGAGCCACCGCTCTCCCGGTGCGCGACTGTCCAGACGCCGGCGCGTCCAGCGCGGTGATCTGCTGCTGCTGCTGCTGCTCTGCCATTTGCACTCCAGCCCCGTCTCTAGAGGAGGCTTAGCGGCGAGCTGGGTGAAGACCGAGCAGAATCAGAATCAGTCCCCACAACGAGCGATATGTTGGCAGCGGAAACTGCGTTTACTTTTTTTTTTTTTACACGCGTAATCCTTGTGGATACTTGTTCGGCTTAGACACGAACCGGGGCGAGTGCCAGAGACGCGTGTTGCTGTCGGCCGTCACGTTGGCATGGACGGAGAGAGAGGGGCGGTTTGAGGGGGGACGCACAGAAAGGCCTGTTTTCCGACCTCAGAAACCTCCTGTGCCCCCCCCCCCACACACACACACCCCTACACAAATAATAAAAACCCGTCTCTGCAGGAGCAGCTCCTTCCAGTCACTGTGAGCTTGTTGTGTGGAAACCACTGAAGCCCAGAAATATTTTCCATATCAATAAAACATGTTATTCTTTAGGCTGCACATCCTCTTTTACCACATTTAGAAGAGGGTGTCATTTGGTATCCAGTCAATAACTAATAATTTATTAAATTATATGTATATATATATGTATATGTTCATTTATTATAATAAATACAGAATGACTTTCAATTTCTTCATAATATTCATTTTATTAATTTCAAGAGTATCTCCATTGCTTAGTTTGCCAAACAAAGACACAATACATACCTTATTTCTCAAGATAAATAATTTATTACCATTATTCTGAACACATTCGCTAATAAATAAAGATCATAAGCTTATGAGTATTCAGCAGCAGTGGTAGCATACAGAGCTACAGTGTATTTTATTTTCTAACATTGCTTTAAAAGAAATTTGCTGACAACAAAAATCATTTTTACCATCCATTTCCACTGTGGATTTTCCATCATAATACTGCTCCCTGCATAATCTCCTTTGTGAAAAATAACATTAAAGCATGAATTTGTAATAATGAATGAAGTACAAGTTAAACAGGAAATGACACTGGAAAGACAGTGAACAAATAAAAAGTCACTGAGGGTGATTTACTGTAAATCTTTGAGCTAAAAAATTAGCTATTTTGCTTTTATCACAGACTGGTGATATTTCACATCACTAAAAACACAGACTGAACTCAACATTTAGCTGCTTTAGTTTCAGGGTCCACATGTTCATGGTTACACCGTCACCCATTACCTGCACTGCTGAACAGGTTTTAATAACACCTTTGCATTTTGTGTAATGACATCAGGACATCTGCTACAGAAAGGCCCCTTAAAAAAAGATTTCCTGGTTTGTTTTAGATATTTTTTCTTATCAAAACCATCCGGACTAAAAATATTCTGGAATCATACAACGAAGTTTATTTTGCACAGAGGAGCTTGTTTGGTTGTAGTCGTAAAATTTTATTGCAACTTATGAAGTTAAACCCAATCATGTGAATGACAGTCACAGACTCACCATACAAAAACATACATATGAAGAATATTATGGAGGTCATTTTTATATTTCTTGTACTTTATGTACAATCATATTTCAGTCTTATTAATATCTAAAAAATATTTAACATGCACATATACAAACACAGGGTAACAAACCAAAAAGTAAAAAAAAATATTCATTAAGTAGAAAAAGAAGTATGTAATCTTCAATATTATTATTATAAATCTTACTACCTGGCTCAAACCTATGTACTGTATGTAACCACTGTGTTATACTTCATAGAAATAAATTATTTCAAATATTCGTTACACTCCTTTTAATTAATCGTTCAGTGTTTTTGCCTCCTTTAGCTGTTTTTCTACATTAAACTATCTCCATGAACCTCAGCACACTGTAACACAATCTGTCTCTCCCCTTCCCGCTCCCAAACAATCCCATCATTTTCCTTCCTCACCTCCCTGTTTTCCTCCCATGTTATTTCCCCGACATCCTGCTGGCCCCCACCCACTATCACCCTGTCCCAAAGCTCACCCTCCCCAGGGATGTGTGCGCTCTCATTAGATCCACTGCCCCACTGCACACCCAACTGGGGAGCGAGCGTGCCCGCGGAGGACAGGTTGGTGACGGAGTTCAGGGTGAGAAGGGTGCTCTGGGAGTCCACGGTGGCCATGGACGTGACAGTGCTGGCAGGAAAGGTGGAGAGCTGGATGAGCTGGGGCTGGCTGATGCTGGTGATGTGAGGAGGGGAAGCAGCAGTGAGTTGCAGCAAGGTGGGGACTTGCTGCTGATGTGCCACCTGCACCACATGATGCATGGGCAGCTGGAAGAACTGGCCTTGAGATACATCTGCTGGAGTCTGGGGAGTGAGTGGGAGCACCACCTGCTGCAGAGGAGTGAGAGTATCTCCTGCTGGCTCTCGGCTGTCTTGGCTTAGGGAGGGCCGATCAGGCTGGGTGAGCACTGGGACCATCTCTGGCACCGGGGCGGGACTGCTTATCACCGAGCCCCCATTAGCAGCTAAGGCCTCAGCTATGAGCACCTCAGGATGGCTCTTGGCCTTGTGTGCAACGACAGAATCCTTTTTCTCAAACCTTTTCCCACAAATGGAGCACGAGAACAGGTAGGAGGCTTCAGCATCATGCTTCTTCATGTGCCAGTTTAGGGAGGCCTTCTGGCGACAGGTGAAGCCGCAGATCTCACACCTGTCACAAGATGGAGACAGATAACAGTGTGTAGTCCAAGCTGACTTCAGTTCATCTAGAGATTTTTCCTCCAGGTTCACTGCAATTTACTCAGAACTAGTGATGGCAAGTCACCTTTCTGCAGATATCAAGATGTTGTCAATCAATATATTGTGAATAAATTAGCAAACAGACTTTCAGAATCTACCCTGACAAATTTTAAAGCCATAAGTTGATGATACTTAACTGAAATAGTCCACATGTAATTGTACAGTAGAGTTTTTAGCTAGACCTTTACTATTCTTGCTCTTTCGTGCTCCAGAAATACAACTGTTTTTCCACATGTTGAGCAACAAATACAGATGTTTTGGTCATTTTGGCATTTGCAAAGGAAAAATAAATCCTTGTTCAACTGTTTTATAAATGGGAATTGTGTTTACAATTTTGCTGATAATGGCGTCATACAAAAATTTACATTCATGGAAACAACAGTGTTGAAATTTAGAAGGTTGTTTAAATGATCAAACTGAACTAAAATAACGTTGTTTTATTTTTTACAATGGACCCAAGTCAAGACTCAAATGATGTTTTTTCATTTAACAAATTCTTCTGTCTATACATCATACAGTCACATGACATTACTAAATGTTGAGCCAACTCACTGTATTGGCTTTTCCCCTGTGTGGATCATCCTGTGCACAGCCAGGTTATGGGAGCTCTTGAAGGCCCGAGCACAATACTCACAGATGTAGTCTCTTTGATCTGAAACACAGACGATGGGCATGAATAACCATTTCTCGTCTTTCGCACGTACCATTAAACATTTCAGGCATCTCAGAAATGGTGTCAGTCATTTGCACAGTCAAATGCAAATAAACACAAAGTGCAATGCTACGCTAAACGCTGCGTAACTAAAAATCTACCATTACCTGTGTGGTGTTTAGCATGGCGCAAGAGCTGCTTCTGCAGACGAAACAGGCGCCCGCATGAAGGATGATCACACACATACTTTTTTTTAAGCAAATGTTGGTATTTTATATGATGCTGAAACAAAAAGATAAGAGACAAGTGTCAGTTTGTAGAACAGAAATGGATACATATCTATTTGTAGCTATTGTGAAGTGCCAAATCCCAGACGGAGCTTCTTAAGATGCTTAGGGGTTGTCATGGCTACAGCTGACAGGATGGCACACCTGTAGGTACCGTGGGTGGGCTAAGACAGTACCACAGCCCTCTATTTCACACCGGACATACTGCACAGGAGGCTTTTTCCTATGAACGCAGAACAGAAGAAACTGTATAGCTTGTTGTCGGTGAAGATTCTCAGTCGTCCAGGTGAAGTTATCTGAAAGTTGAGTCATGGCAACTGGACTTCCTTTAGTTAGTTGAAACGTTTCGCTACTCATCCAAGTAGCTTCTTCAGTCTGAAGATAGTTGGTTAGAGGCCACAAATTTATGCTCCAAGACTAGTTTCACTCCACCCCTTGCCCTAAATAGGCTCGTTAGATTAAACAAAAGATGGGGGAGATGTGAAGGATGTAATGGTCACACCTCTGCCCACCCCCTCTTAACACCTAAATGGGTCGTTAAGTGTGTCAACCTGGTGAAGGTGTGAACTGGTTCTGGCCTTTTTCGGGATAGATGAAATGGCAGTATGATAAATAGAAGACAGGTTGTGTCTAAGACATGCAAGGCTTCCCTCACCCCTTCTCTCAAACCACTTGTCCTCTTTGTCCAATATTTAAACGTCACAGTCCTTAAATGAGTGTCCTTTGTCCTTAAGATGAAGGTACACAGCTGATTCAGGACCTGAGGTGTTACTCTTTCTGTGCTGTGCCATCCTCCTGTGTAGCGGTTGTATAGTTTCTCCAATGTACAGTTCAGAACATTCTTCACTGAATTGGACCACATACACTATATTGTTCATCTTGTGTTTTGGAGTCCGGTCTTTAGGATGTACAAGTTTCTAAGTGTGTTAGTGGGTTTGAAGTAGACAGGTATGTTGTGTTTTCTGAAAATCCTTTTTAGTGTCTCTGAAACCCCTTGCCTGTTTACATTCCAACTAACTAAAGGAAGTCCAGTTGCCATGACTCAACTTTCAGATTGTATAACACGATCTACTCATATAAAAGTAGCCATTAATACCAAAAACACGCTATATACCTTCGTTTTGGCTGCCGAGGACGTTTGTCATCTTTTTGCAGTCTACCTCGCCTAAAATTAAAGCAAATGTTAATGTTTATTATGAATATTGTACTGAATAAAAACCCTAGCTCAGCTGCCATAATGTCAGAAGAACAATATAGAGAATGTCATGGCAAAATCATAATATAATTATAATAGAAAAGCTCAATGTCAGTCAGAAAAAGCACTGTTCTTGGTTTTAATTTAAAATCATTCTGACATTTGTTTGAAGAACAGCCTTATGACCATACAATAACAAAAGATGTCACTACTCATTTGACGTCATAAGCAGAAAATCTGGTTTCGTTAACTTACTTCAGACTACTGTGAATAAGTATGTAACTACAGCCAAAACACCCCCCACAAAAAAAACTTTTACCGGCTATCTTTTGCAGTTTACTTACTTCCTGGATGGTGGTTCTGTGTCATCACCCTTTTCATCCTTATTCTGCACAATAATCTCGGATGATTCCTCCTCTTTAATGCCATTTTCTTCTTCCGTCTTCTCCGATTCTTCTTTCTTGACGTCTTTTATTTGCAACGTTGTTGTGCGCTGCCTTGATTTTTCTCTGGACAGTGAAGAAATAAAACAAAATATACTATTAAAACTACCACTTTCACAACTAATGTTCATTATAAAAAGGCAGTGAGACAAGCGTACGTCTTTGTCTCAGGTTTACAGATGAGGTCATCCGGGTCAGCTCTGAATGGAGGGTTCCTCTCAACAGCTGTGTCAGGATCTGCAACGCTAATATGGACATCAACACCACACTGGCCAAAATGAAATTTAATGGCAAATTAATGAGAAATGATTTTTCTGCTCATTTGTGAAGTTGAACACTCACTTGTCATTCTTTCCTTTTTCACCATCTGGTTCTTGCCCTGGAAATATTCAATTCAATTTTATTTGTAAGGCGCCAAATCACAACAGAAGTCATCTCAAGGCATTTTAGAGAGTTTAAGACCTTACAAAATACAACTGTATACAGAATTATATAGAAAACCCAACAATCCCACTTGAGCAAGCACTAGGCGACAGTGGAGAGGAAAAACTCCCTTTAGAGGAAGAAACCTCCAGCAGAACCAAGCTCAGGGTGGGCGGCCATCTGCCTCGACCGGTTGGGGTGAGTGGAAAGAGGAGAGAGAAGAGAACAGCAGGCAATAATAAAAAAACAACATAAATTTCGGCTTACGATAATACAATATTGTTCAGCCTTACTGTCACAACATTCATCAAAGTGTAAAGAGTGTAGATAAAAGGAATTGTTCTCTTACCACATGATGGGACCTCCATCTCCGTTTCAGGCTTACATGCTTTTGCTGGAGTTGGGGATCTCTGCTTGCGCCTTATAGATTTGGACGGCTTTGATCCAAGAGTGGGTTTGGATGCTATGGAAGGGATTTCACCCTTTATTAGAGATTAGTGTAACAAATTACAAGAGTAAAGTGTCAGATTGTAGATTACAGTGTACATGTTAATACCTTTTTTGTCTGTGGATTTCTTCACGGCGGTTCTGTGTGAGAATGAGTAAACACAAGTGACAACAAATCCAGATAAAACTAGTACAGCCTGTAACTACACAGTGTGATTTCACTGTACAGTGACAAAGGCGAGAAAACACGTGCACTGAGCTCATTTGTTTTGGTTTTAACATCTGATTAATCTACAGCTTTAAGACCCAAGCCTGCCTTTCTGTGCACTTTTGGCACAACAATAACACGAGCACGCACTTACTGCATGACAGGTGCGTTGCAGGTGCGTGGTGCCGCAGGTGCAGCAGGTGTAGCAGGTGTAGCTCTATCACGCAGACTGACAGGAGTTTTGACACCTGCTGCATTCTTGGCGTCACTAGTCCTGTTGGCTGCAGCGCATCTGGCTCGCAAAACACGCACACACGTCCCGGTGCCAGACCCACACTTGTCGGAATCAGGAGGGGAGGTCCCTGCGGTTTTCCCCCGCCGTTTACTTCCTCTGACGCCGTTGCACGGTTCACTCGAGTCCAAGGACGAGCCAGAGGCCTCCTTAGCGGCTCGGGCTGCTTCGGTCCCGATCCGTGTACCTGAAACCGGTTCTTTCCCGGAATCCATGTCGCTGTTATTGAACTATTACGACCCTCACACGACTTGTGTTACTGATTAGTTTTGAACAGAGACCATCTCAGACCAGGACCACTAGGGAGCTTGTTAGCTCAGCCAAGAGCAAAATGTCGATCATCACAAAAATATTTAACGAACTGTCTGGACGATAAAGTTTGCTACGTTAGATAAAAAATATAATGTTGTAAAAAATGCATTATTTACTTCTTAAAGCGATAGCAAACGTCAGACTTCTTTGGCCGCAGCTTTGGCCTGTTTATGTTGCGTCTCCTTTAAGAGCAGCAGCAGCCGCTCGGATATGCGGAAACATTACGTTTGGTTTGTCGGGCTTCCGTACTATTTCCCCAAAGAGGTTATGGGAAATGTAGTTCCACTCAAATCACAGACCCGAGCTTAGTACTCATGTAAATGAGCAAGTGCAAGTAAAGTAGATATTTAAACAAGTAACAGTACATGCTCTAAACTACTACTAAACTAATATACTACTACTTCAACCAATTCATTTAGTAATTTACTTATTTTAATTGCTTTACTGTCAGGTTAATCAAAAACCCAGTGCATTAGTATAGGGTTACTGTAATGTTAGTGAAGTAAAAGTTAATAATAAAGTAGAATAAGTAATATTTCCCTCTTAAACATATTGGAGTAAACACAGTAAAATTAAGTAAAAGTAAAAACTTGAAATATTCAAGAAAATCACAAGTTTTTTCAGAATAATTTGAATAAAAATTAGTCTTCTTTAAATAATAAACCACGTTGAGTATGTATAATATTGTGATGTGATATTTGATGTACATGTATTTTACGCAAAGTAAGTATCTCTTTTTAAAGTGTAACAGCTCAATACTAGATGTATTCTGCTTTTTGTTTGCATTATATGTGGGATGGAACATATTTTATAATCCTCTAAATCTTATGTTTCTTATTAGACTGGAATAAGCTTTGAAAATGTTTTTGTTGAGTTAAATCATGCTTGGATGTGTCCATATAGTATGCGGAAACCTTGATCCATACATCATTCCCTGTGGCCAACATAAGCAAAACATATTCTTGAGTGAGGGGAAACTGCAAATAATAATTTTGCTATTATTATTTTTTATTTAATTATTTCAGATATACACTGCCAAGAAAAAAACAAAACAATGCTGGTATCTTACAATAAAATGTAAAAACACCAATACCAAACCACAGAAAACGTGTAGAAAGCTAATTCTAAGCTATATCTTATGAGATATTTAGCCAAGAATTTATAGATGTATTTAAAATGTGTACACTATTGTCCAGGGACATGCTTCAGCTGGATCCATTCAGAACAAAAAAGGCTGTCCACACCATCTCGAGTGTGTTGTTCTCTAGCCAGTCTCCTCCAGCTCCTCTGAGTCTGTTCTTCGCGTCGATTTTCTTTGAGTTCTGGTGAACCTCTTCGCCCTCCTATCGTCCCTCTCTTTCACCGCCCATTGTTGAACAAAAAGAGAGGGGGAAGAAAACTATAGGAACAGACATGTGTATAGGTGGAAACTGTTCCGCAGCCGCATGGCACAGCTTGCCAATAAAATCTTTTTTTACTATGTTGGTAAGTTAGAGGTAAAAGGCTGCAGTGGGCCAAACCGGCCGAAAAACGGCATCAGATAACTAGACTCGAACCAAGTTAAGGACTTCTGAAGGAACCCAAGTTTATTTAGAAACATCCCATCCATGAAGATCAACAAGTTAGAGCCGGCCATGGGGCTCGTGAAACGATGACAGATGCCTGCCTAACAGCAACATGAACAGAAGCATGGAGGTGGAAACATGATGACTTGGGGATGCTTAGGCAAAGCAAGAGTGGGAGGCCTGCATTCTTAATCAGCATGGGTACCAAGTCACACTGAAGAGACATGCCACTCCCTCTGGTCAACTACTGACTGATGATAACTTCATTTTGCAGCTCCGGAGCCCATGCATTCCTCCTGGATGGTAAAAATTATCTGAAGAAGAACGTAGTTGCTAAACTCACAACACCTGTATAAACCGATCAGTAGAATCATTAGAATACTGCTGCAAAGGGTTTTTTGGTTTTATGGTTAAACATTAATTGTTGTTCATATTTATTGTGTTTTGTGATTATTTTACAACTATTTGATCAAACAAAACCAACAAGAAAACAATGGTGCAAATGTTTCTAAACATTTTCTTGCCAGTGTATGTCCCTACATCACAACAAGGGTTTTGGTAACACAAACACCATTTATTCTGAGGAGTTTATTTGAGTTCAACCTCCTCACAGATTAACTCTCAGCTATCAAATTATTAAAGATGACATAACTTCATCAAGTATCAGCCGAAGATCTAATCAATATACGATTCTACCCTTAACAGGCTGCTCAAAGACCATTGGCTCAGTGTTTTACTTTTCTTTTCTCTTTTACAAAAAAAAAAAACAAAACACCTGTATAAAACATTTTGTGTTTTTGTCACTGTTATTTTACCATAATTGATAAGGTTGATGGACAAAACGTCTTCCATTTATAGATAATGGAGGCCATTGTGCTCATTGGGACGTTCAATACTGAAGAACTTTTTCTTTACCCTTCCCCGTATCTGTGCCTCGACAAACAATCTTGTCCTAGAGGTCTACAGACAATTCCTTGGCCTTGTGCTATGACATGCACTGTTAACAGTGGGACCTTATACAGACAGGTCTACGCTTTCCCCAATTAAGTTGTAAAAACATCAGGATGAGCAGCAGAAACAGAATGCCACAAAGCAAAGTGTCATGGCACAGACTGAGAAAACTTATGTACATGTGATATTTTTCATTTTTTGTTTTTAATAAATTTACTTCCTTTATGTTGTCATTTAGGGGTATTTTTGAGGAAAATAATCAATGTAATCCATTTTGTAATAAGGGTGTAACATTACAGAACTTGGAAAAAGAAAAGCACTGAATACTTGCACTGTAAATAGATCTTTGGTTATTGCCCACACTTTGGTCATTGTTAGCAGGCGAGCAAACCAGGTCATCTATGTCACAGAGAGCTGAAAGGACGCCTAACAGGAGTGAGAAATGTTTCATGTGTCACTGACTTTGAGTTGACGTATTACATCGTTCTGGTCCTCACCATCCAGAAATTAAAAGATGCTCTAAAGAGGTTAAAAACCAGACAATTTTAAATTGTGAATGACAGAAATATTTTGTCAGAAGGAGAATGGTCCGCACAACCTAGAAAAACATCTATTTCCAGGTACATTGTTAAGCTATCAAACTATTTGTTTCTTTGGCAGATCTCTACAGTTTAAAAAGCATTGTTAAAATTGTTGAATGGAAGAATGTTAAACTGGCAGAGATCTGTTTTAATTACACCTGTGATGACCCATCTATGACGCAAATGTCTGTCAAAAAAATTGGAAAACTGTAACACTAGACCAACCTGTGTGACTCAGTCTGACCATAAAATAAACAGAAAGCTCCTATAAAGCTTTATTCATTACAATGACTGCTTTCAATTTTTTTTTTTTTTACAATTTTTTAATTAAAATACATGAATTAATACAACACACAATAAATACAAGCTTTATGTTTAGAAAAATTTACTTATAAATCCATACAGGGACACAACACTTTTTTTTAGCAGGTGATGAATCATCTGACCTAAAATTGAATGAAAAAACCCAGCATCTCGTGCTGCCTGTGGAATTCAGGCTGACTGTAAGGAATTATAAAAGCAAATAATAAAATACCCCATTTGATTAAGCGTTACACAAGTTTGCTTTAATAGTTATGAACCACCATACTTAAAAGTGGCTGCAATACCTACATGTAAATTTCATTTCAAATCAAGGCTGGTAGCGTAGAGAGCCTAAATGATAAAAGCTGTGTCACTGTTCAGGTATTTATGGACATAACTATCCATAAAGGGGACTTGACACACAGAGTACACACTGTGAGGAAAGCAGATCAGAAAGCGAGATGAATGTTATTCTTTTGGTAAGAGACAAGCTGTACAGGAATGACGCCAAGTCTGCATTGTGTGTACTTTTCTGTTTCTATATATACTCACACCCACATATCTCTGGAGTTCATGGTCTGCATTGGAAAAAGCTAAAAAAAAAAGTAAAAAAAAAAAACAAACTGAATCCTAGTAGTGCATATGAATGGTAGATACCGTAATCTGATCAATCAATCGTTGTATGGATGAATCTGTTTAAGTGAAATGCAAATCTGAATATTGTGATTTTTTTAAACAGAATTAAAAAGTTGAAACTCGTACTCTAGATTGAAGTTCAGTGAGACATTTCTATAGATGACGTGGGGGTGGCATGTTATCTGCTGGTGTTGGTCCACTGCATTTCATCAAGTTCAAACTCAATGCAGCCATCTACCAGGAGATTTAAGTGCACTTCTCACTTCTGTCTGTTAAGAATCCTTTTAGAGATTATGTAGAATAATATAAAGAAAAAATAATCAATATCAATTATAGGCAAAATGTTCTATACTGTAAGTGTTTTATGGCTGTAAAGCTATTTGTAGTAGTTCTGAATAATTCTCTATGAATAGTTCCCATGTCCTGTTATTTATTTATAAATACAATAATATACAGATTTTATGTCTATACACAGTATGTTGTATCGTGCCTTGTCAATATCTATGCAAATCTTCTTTATTTCTAGCTTTTGTAGTGCTGTTTTCTGTTTAACAGCACATTAAATCTTAATGTAGTCCTAAAATGATCAATGTTCTGATCTGAAGTGAAGTGTAGATGAAGTCACAAAGACGTTATTGGCTTTTAGCGAAACTTTTATAGAGCAACAGAACAGTATAGTATTTTGGAGAAAAGTGTTTCTCGGTTTTGTTTGAGCAACAGCTAGCAAGATCCGATTAGTTTACTTCAGGAGAATCCATAGCCTTCTGTTCTTTTTTAGTGACAGAAACTTGAAATTGATCTGTGTTATGTTGAATCTGTGGTTGTTTGGACTATTGTTTTTCTTGGTTTTCTTCTGCACTGGTTGACTCACTGTTGTCAGGTCACATTCTTTCACTATGCAGCAAATTATATAAGAGCTCAGCAAACAGGTGGCATCGCATCAGACGAGTACTGAGGTAGGGTACGTGAGGAGCCTCCACTAACTACTACAAGTCTAAAGGGCATTTGGGTAAGTACATTTGGTCTTGACATTGTAATATAATGATATAATTTGGTTTTATTTTTTACACTGAAAGTTTGATTATCTAAAGAGCATTATTTAATTGTATTTAATTTATATTTATTTAATTTTTTTTTTTGCAAGGTCTTTAGAACATTTAAACCAATTAAGGCAAATTAATTTACCTCTCTCAATACACAGGTATAAGTCTAATTACTAATAAAACATAATAAAATGTTCTCCACCAAAACAACAAAGAATTTTGAACAATTTTTAATATAATGCTACTGATAAAATAAATGTAACTAGGACTCACTGATAGCAAAGCGCAGATTTGTGCAGAACAAAAAGTGCTACTGCAATTTTTAAATTGATCATCTTTTTAATTTCTATATTTTTATTGTATTAGTTATTTAATGAGCAAGGGCAGCTGGTACTGTATGTAATTAAACTTCAAGTTAGAGCGATTACTCCTTCAAATCTGGCTCTGAGCAGTGAGCGTGTAGCGTTTAGTCTGTAATTCAGTCAATATTGATTAATGTTAACTTTTCAAGTAACACTGTAACTGTACACATTCAGATACACTTATATTGTATTAAGCCAAACTCCCATTAGAAACAATGGCCTCGCAGAGTAGTACAACTTGTGTACCTTATACTGGCATCTATTGTCTGTTGCACACATTTTACTGTATACATAATATGAGCAGCTACCTTCATTGCCATATGTTCATGGAGGTACAAGCTTCAATTTACTGTCTTTAACTAGGTAATAACCATTACTTCACACCTTATTTTCTTTCTTAAGGTTATGTCTGTAAATAATAGAAACTATAAAACAGCAAATTATGTTAATTTTGGTTAAGTATGTTCACACTGAAAAATCTAATTTAATTTCAATGTGTTACTTGCTGTTAACATTTCTGAGAAAGTCATTGTACTGTCAATATTGTAGGTTGAGAACAGACACAATGGGTTTTGGACGCATCCTATCAACTCTGCTAATACTTGCAGGTAAGTAAGTCATGTGACTTAAAGCAAAGGTGTTTACACTTCTCTGAAGAAAATTAATGCATCAATCTCCTTCTGCTCTTTACAAATAGTGGCCATAGAGCTAGTTATTGTACCAGCTACAGCCCAGAATACAACTGAAAGTCCAGCAACAACAGGCACGTCAAATACAACAGCAGCAACAACAGGCACGTCAAATACAACAGCAGCAACAACAGGCACGTCAAATACAACAACAGCAGCAGGAGGTGCGTCAAATACAACAACAGCAGCAGGAGGCACGTCAAGTACAACAACTGGGAGTTCGCCAACAACTGCAGCTTCTACAACAGAGGCAGTCACAGGAAAGATTTTAACTTTCAAAACTAATGAGACATTTACGAGCGACTTGCTGAATCCATCATCCCCAGGGTTTCAAAATCGATCGGCCAGGATAAAGAATGCAGTAAGTACCTCTCTCAGAATGAAACATAACAAAAAGCATGCAGCTTAACCAAAAGTAACCATTTTACACCTACTATATCATAGTATTTTGCAGAATCCCACCTTTTCCTTTTTATTTGTATGATCATGCTCCTTCAAATTGATTCACATGTTAAACAATTAGGTGTGTGTTTTCTACCCAGTGGACTCATATGTGGTAGAAATCCTTTTATGAGATAAATGAGAGATTTCACACAGTCAGTGTCGCTGCATGGTACAAATTACATACCATAATAAAAACACAAAGCACAAATGAAGAACATAGGTCAATTAAATAAATGTACTTAAACTTGGTTTTGTATTTCTGCAGCTCACACCTTTCTACGCTAAATCATTCCCTTCATTTCGTGACATACAGGCTGTTGCATTCAGGTAATTTTCTGTTGCTATGTTGATACAATCTTGTTAATCTTGTTGGCCAATATTGCCCATGAATAATGCAATTTATTCTTTGCAGTAATGGATCCATTTTCAATGTGGTGATAATTTATTTTGCATCTGGATCTGTTCCCAACAACTCTGCGATTGTGCAAGTTTTGATCAATGCAGCCTCAAACATCACAGACTTCAACATCAACGTCAATGCAATTTTTGTGGATGGCGTGCGTAAGTAATTTTGTGTCTTATCAAATATATATTATTTTAATATACTATTTTATAGTAGTTTGTTAAAGACTGGTATATGTGTTAGTTAAAGCAACGACTTGTTTGCTTTCTTAACAATTACAGAAGCCTCAAGTGGAGTAAGCCACAAGATCAGTGTCATCACTGCCTCCTGCCTGGTGCTGCTGTCATGTCTGCTGTCAAACCAGCATTGGTGGCAGTAGTGTCTGATGACCATGTGAAATTACTTTAGAAAAACTGGCATGACAAAGGTCTTTGTTCTCTCTAAAAATCAAAGACGAAATGTAAAGATCACCATTGTGATTTGGACAGATGTAAAAGATGGGATGACAGCACGCTTACTGGTTAAATGCAACACCGATCCTGCCAGGGAATGCTCCTTATTTCTCCGCGTGAGGCCCCTATGAATCCCATCCATGAAGAAAAGCATCCCGTCCACTGAAACAGAAGAGTTATCACCATTAATTCATATTTAAATGACTTTTGGAAATCAACCATAACTTTGACACATCATGCATAATATTTCTGCTTAATAGAAGTTTCACTTAATCACTGACATTTAAACTGATCAGTAAGTTGAAAGTTTTATCCAAGATTATTTATCGCACTTCCTGCAAGATGTAAGCATTTTACAATTGACAGCAGGAAAACAGATACTGTACTCTTTTCCACCAGCCCTGTCACATTTATGTCAAATACTGTGGCAGTAATGAAATATATCATGTTTGAATAATGTCCTAAATGATTAACCAGTCACATTTCTCATTTATATTTAATAATATTATCATACAAGTTACGAGTTTTGTGAGTTTACATGTACCTTTAGTAGAAACACTAAGTTGTCAAGGTGATCAAGATGCAAACTTTATATTATATCGCATATTATCGCATTTTATCATACATGGTCTATGTATTACAGCTTTTTCTTTTTACGATTTAAAGTGTTATGTATATCGCTGTATGATGAAGATGCTTTCATTAAAGGCACTGAAGACATGCAATCGAAAACTGTCTCATTATCTCATAAAATGTAATTTCCAATGAACCTGCGTCAGGAGAAATCGTTTACATTCTACAAATGCAAGCCGTGATGCAGAAGTAGTCACGGGCAGCATTAAACTTTGATGATGTATGTTTGCCCAAACTGTTGAAACAACATATTTTCCACATGGCAAAGCAAAGAAAACAGTGAACATGTCCAGTCTGTCAAAACTGTAGCGTTGTTAGGTGTGGTACAAATCACAATGGACAATGGTTTGGCTGAGAAAATGCAAAAGGTTCCCAGAAGTTTCATGTCAAAGTATTTCACCATTAGCCTTTGCACCAGACTTAGAGAATAACCAAGAATATGTGACTGCTGCATTTGAATTTAAACACACCACAACAAACCGTTGACAATTGTTATGAAATGAACTAAACTTGGCACATTACAGCAGTACAGTCAATCTTAAGATGTTTTATCAGTTAAACTGGAGCCGCCAGTATATGGGATCATTTACAGAACAAATCACAAATATTCTATTTTACCAAGTTTGCTCCTCACAGGCGGTTCCATTTATTTCAACATTTCTTAAACATCAACCTATCTGCATGATGAATAAAAGTAATGATAATGTCTTTGATTTATTTTCCATCAGAGTTAGATTGCAACTACTATTGTGTGCTAAGAAAAGGGCAGGTGCAAATGCCAGTATGAAAAAAAAAAAAGTCTACATCATTTTAAGTAGGACACACAGGCCAAAAATACAGATACAGCACATGTTGGGTGAAGTTGGACTTTACGTGATAAGAAACATCAACACATTCTATTAATTTTTCTCTTTGCTTTTTGACCAGCTATGGCTGTTCATGGTTACGCACCACATGACATCCTTCTCTGTGGATGTTTCTTAAGCCTGCATGGGCTGACACCACAAATCAGCCACAACATCAACGCCACCTGGTGGAAATCTTATGTAACAAAATATATGATTCAACTTCAGCTATGGAGCGTTATTCCCCACAGCTTCTTTGGAGAGGTGAAATGTTTCAGTTTTTGTGACTTCGAAAGTTTAGTTTGTCCATATTTTTATATCTCTGTTCATTTTTGTTATAAAATGGTACCAAAGAGAGGGAAGGTAGTAAAAATAGAGACATAAGAAAAGTATAAATTTTCACATAACCACAGAGTAAAAGTGGCCCTGCAAAGCAGAATGGGAAGAATCGGGTCCAGTCTATCAACACTTACACTTTTACATACTCCATCGCACCTACACCCACCTGGACAAGCCCGGGGGATTAGTGAGGATCATGTTTTTTGATTTCTAGAGTGCATTCAACACCATCCGGCCTGCACTGCTGGGTGAGAAATGAAAAGACATGCAGGTTGACGCTCGCCTGATTACATAGATCATGGACCACGGACCATGCATCTTTATCCCAGGTGCTCCACAGAGAACAGTTCTGTCCCCCTTTCTCTTCACCCTGTTTACCACAGGCTGCAGGTACAACTCAGAGTCCTGTCATCTTCAGAAGTTCTCTGATCACTCTGCAGTTTGTAGGATGTATTCAGGGTGGAGACATTGCAGAGTACCAGGAGGTGGTAGACAGTTTTGTTTACTGGTGTGGACTAAACCTTCTTCAACTCAACATCAGTTAAACAAAAGGTCCTGCTGACAGAAAATGTGGAAGTCCTGTCAACCCTCTCTCTATAAAGGGTGAGGAGGTGTAGGTTGTATCCAAACAAATACCTCATAGTGTACTTGGACAACAAACTGGACAAAGGACTCAACAGCACTGCACAAAAAGGCTCAGTAAGCCTATGAGCTATACAAGATGCTGTGTAGTCCATGAATACATCAACGACAAATGCAGGGTCTACAACAACTGACACGTCAACAACAACCTTGAATCAACAGGCGGTTCAACTACAACTGCAGGCTCAACAGCAGCTAGCAATAAGTGGAGGTTTAATAACAGCAACTACTTTATCAAAAATAACAGGTACAACACCAACTGGTGCATCAATAACATCAGAGTCAACAACAAATTGAGGGTTAACTGGTTTAACCACCACTGCAGAGTCTAAAGAAACAAGTAGTTCACTAACAGCAACTGGTGCATCAGCAACTAGTGATACAACATCAACTGTAAAGTAAAAAAAATGTTAAATATTCTTAAATGGCTCAGCCAAAGTCCTGAACACCTGAAAATAATTGATATATCCCTAGTGGTATCCAGTGGCCAGTAGTGCTAAATGTGCCTGAAGGGGGCAGCTCACAGCTATAAATGTTTCTACATAAAAGTGAGTATGCTTTTTAAATTCAATTCAGTTTTATTTATATAGGGCCAAATCACAACAGTAGTCATCTCAATGCACTTTACACTGTTTAAGACCTTACAAAACATAACTGTAAACAGCATTATATAGAAAACCCAACAACCCGACTTGAGAAGTACTAGGCAACAGTGGAGAGGAACTCCCTTTAGAGGAAGAAACCTCCAGCAGAACCAGGCTCAGGGTGAGCGACCATCTGCCTTGACCGGTTGGGGTGAGAGGAAAGAACAGCAGGCAACAAAAAACAACAACAAACCACAGAAACACTGAGCAGGTTGGTGGGACCAGTAGCACTCTGGTGATATACAGCTCTGGGGCCGAGGATACCTGTAGAGAAGTAAAGAGAGAGCGAGAGAGAGGAGGAATCACAACAATCCCGGATGATTCCTCCTCTTTAATGCCATTTTCTTCTTCAAATTAATGAGAAATTAATTTGCCATTAAAGTTGAACACTCACTTGTCATTCTTTCCTTTTTCACCATCTGGTTCTTGCCTTGAAAATATTGAATTCAATTTTATTTGTAAGGCGCCAAATCACAACAGAAGTCATCTTAAGACACTTTACAGTGTTTAAGGTTTAAGACCTAACAAAATACAACTGTATACAGAATTATATAGAAAACCCAACAATCCCACTTGAGCAAGCACTAGGCGACAGTGGAGAGGAAAATCTCCCTTTAGAGGAAGAAACCTCCAGCAGAACCAGGCTCAGGGTGGGCGGCCATCTGCCTCGACTGGTTGGGGTGAGTGGAAAGAGGAGAGAGAAGAGAACAGCAGGCAAGAATAAACAACAACATAAATTTCGGCTTACGATAATACAATATTCTTCAGCCTTACTGTCACAACATTCATCAAAGTGTAAAGAGTGTAGATAAAAGGAATTGTTCTCTTACCACATGATGGGACCTCCATCTCTGTTTCAGGCTGACATGCTTTTGCTGGAGTTGGGGATCTCTGCTTGCGCCTTATAGATTTGGATGGCTTTGATCCAAGAGTGGGTTTGGATGCTATGGAAGGGATTTCACCCTTTATTAGAGATTAGTGTAACAAATTACAAGAGTAAAGTGTCAGATTGTAGATTACAGCGTACATGTTAATACCTTTTTTGTCTGAGGATTTCTTCACGGCGGTTCTGTGTGAGAATGAGTAAACACAAGTGACAACAAATCCAGATAAAGCTAGTACAGCTTGTAACTACACAGTGTGATTTCACTCTAATACCACTGTACAGTGACAAAGGCAAAAAAATGTTGATTTTAACATCTGATTAATCTACAGCTTTAAGACCCAAGCCTGCATTCTGTGCACTTAGACAGGTGATCTAAAAACCCCCTTGGCTTTTGTTTATTTCTTTTGGCACAACAATAAGTCGAGCACGCACTTACTGCATGACAGGTGCATTACAGGTGCGTGGTGCCGCAGGTGTAGCAGGTGTAGCTCTATCACGCAGACTGACAGGAGTTTTGACACCTGCTGCATTCTTGGCGTCACTAGTCCTGTTGGCTGCAGCGCATCTGGCTCGCAAAACACGCACACTTATCGGAATCTATATTTTGTATTAAGAATGTGCACCTGCAAAGTAACTAAAACTGGTAGGTAATGTTAGTGGAGTAAAAGTTAATAATAAAGTTGGATAAGTAATATTTCCCTCTTAAACATAGTGGAGTAAACACAGTAAAAGTAAGTGAACGTAACACAAACTGGAAATATTTAAGAAAATCACAAGTTTCTCCAAACTGCACTTCATCTAGAATAATTTAAAATTAGTCTTCTTTAAATAATAAACCACATTGAGTATGTATAATATTGTGGTCTAATATTTGATGTAAATGTATGTTACGTAAAGTAAGTATCCATTTTTAAAGTTTAACAGCTCAATACAAGATGTATTCTACTTTTTGTTTGCATTATATGTGTGATGGAACATATTTTATAATCCTCCATATCTTATGTTTCTTATTAGACTGGAATATGCTTGTTTGTGTTAAATCATGCTTGGATGTGTCCATATAGTATGCGTAAACCTTGATCCATATACATCATTCCGTGTGACCAACATGAACATATATATTCTACACAACACATTCTTGAGTGGAGGGAGACTGAACTTAATTAATACTACTATTAATAAATTATTTCAGATATAAACTGCCAAGAAAAAGTTTGGAAGCACCAAAACAACGCTGGTATCTTACAATAAAATATAAAACATCAATACCAAAACACAGAAAACGTGTGGAAAGCTTATTCTCTATGAGATACAGCCAAGAATTTATAGATGTATTTAAAATGTGTACACTATTGTCCAGGGACATGCTTCAGCTGGATCCATTCAGAACAAAAAAGGCTGTGGAAGGCCCAAGTGCACATCAGTCCAAAATGATCTGTATTTACAAGTGTCTTTGAGAAACAGATGCCTCACTGCTCCATTGTTGAACAAAAAGAGAGAAAACTATAGGAACAAACACTGTGTATAGGAAACTGTTCAGTCAACCGCATGGGCACAGCTGCCAAGATAAAAAATCTGTACTAATGTTGGTAAGTTAGAAGAAAAGGATGCAGTGGGTCAACATGCAGAAACAATGTGCATCAGATAACTAGAACCAAGTCTTAAGGACTGAAGAATCCAAGTTTCTTTAGAAACAAATGAAGATCATACAGTAGAGCCGGCCATGGGGCTCGTGAAACGATGCTAGATGCCTAACACCATCAAATGAAGCATAGAAGTGGAAACATGATGACTTGGGGATGCTTAGGCAAAGCAAGAGCGGGAGACCTGCATTCTCAATCAGCATGGGTACCACGTCACACTGAAGAGACATGCCACTCCCTCTGGTCAACTACTGACTGGGGATTACTTCATTTCGCAGCTCCGCAGCCCATGCATTCATCCTGGATGGTAAAAATTATCTGAAGAAGAACTTAGCTGCTAAAGTCACAACACCTGTATAAACCGATCAGTAGAATCAGTAGAATACTGCTGAAAAGGGTTTTTTGTTTTTTTGGATGAAAGTTAAATTTAACAAGTTTAACAATTCTGTGCTCTAATATACTTAAACATTAATTGTTGTTCACTTTTATTGTGTTTTGTGATTATTTTACAGCCATTTGACTGAAGAAAACCAACAAAACATAATAAGAAAAAAATGGTGTAAGTGTTTCCAGACTTTTTCTTGCCAGTGTATGTGCCCACATCAAAACAATGTTTAAATAACCACTGCCAAGAAATGCACACAGTTCCTTCTTCTGAATTTCCTATCTATTTAGTTTGAGATGATGTTTAGCAACAAAAATATGTGACTCATCTTGTTTTTGGGGTTTTTTTCATGCCTTGCCAACAGTTGGCTATTGTTTAAACTTTTATAATTCACTGTTCAATGATGCAGTTTGGTAACACAGACACACAATTTATTCTGAGGAGTCTATTTGAGTTCAACCATGTCACAGATAAACTCTCAGCTATCATATTATGAAATATTAGATGACATACCTTATTATTACGTTTATTCCCAAACATCAAGTATCAGCCGAAGATCCCACCTCGATCTCACACATGACACAGAAAGCAGAAAGGCTTTACTTGGTTTTAATGTTTTCTTATACTTTATACCATTAAAAAATCTTTGATTTCATTGTGAAGTCGTATTAATACTGAATGCATACTTTATATCTTATGTGTGTTTTCTTCTTTGGGACTTATCTAATTAATATATGATTCTGCTCTCGACAGGCTGCTCAAGGACCAGTGGCTCTGTTTTTTATTTAAATTTTTTCTTTTTTACAAAAACTAAAATTGACCTGCATAAATCCTTTTGCTTTTTTGTCACTATTTTTTTTATGTCATTGATAAGGTTGATTTTAAAACTTTTTTTATGGCTTTGTTTATGCTTAGAAGTGTGAGGAAGCAGTACGCAGTCTGTATGTTTGACAGATTTAAAAGCTGAATACAAATGAAAGATTTTTATCTCTAAGTTATTACATTTTTTTGCGTACTATTAAGAACTTTGGCTTAGGTTGAGTTACAGGAGGTCTTCCAAATGTAAAGATTAGGGTTTTTTATAAGAGGCTTGATGGGATGCTTGGTCACCTCCCTGACTAAGGCCCTTCCCTCTCTATCGCTCAGTTAGGCCGGGTGGCCCGGTCTAGGAAGAGTCCTGGTGGTTCCAAACTTCTTTCATTTATAGATGATGGAGGCCATTATCCTCCTTAGGGCATTTAATGCTGCAGAACATTTTCTGTACCCTTCCCCATATCTGTGCCTCGAAACAATCCTGTCTTGGAGGTCTGCAGACAATTCTTTGGACTAAATTTACTTTCTTCACGTTGTTATTATGGGTTATTGTTTGTTGATTTTTGAGGAAAAACATGAATGTAATCTATTTTGGAATAAGGCTGTAACATTACAGAACATGCAAAAAGATAAGCACTGAATACTTTCTGGATGCACTGTAAATAGTTCTTTGGATTAGTGTTAGCGGGTGAGCAAACCAGGTCATCTGGGTCACTGACAGCTGAAAGGACGCCTAACAACAGTGTAAAATGTTTCGTATGTAAGTGACTTTTAATTGTCGTATTACATTGTTCCGGTCTTCACCATCCATGTTCAGAAATTAAAAGATGCTCTAAAGATGCTAAAAGGGTAAAAAACAAGACAGTTTTAAACTGTGAATGACAGAAACATCTTGTCAGAAAAAGAATTGTTGGCACAACCTAAAAAAACATCTATTTCCAGGTACATTGTTAAGCTATCAAAATAGTCGTTTTTTTGGCAGATGTCTATAGTTTAAAAAGCATTGTTGAAATTGTTGAATGAAAGAATGTTAAACTGGCAGAGATCTGTTTTAATTACACCTGTGATGACCCATCTATGACGCAAATGTCTGTCAAAAAAATTGGAAAACTATAACACTAGACCAACCTGTATGACTCAGTCTGACCATAAAATAAACAGAAAGCTTCTATAAAGCTTTATTCATTACATTGACTGTATAACGCTGTAAGGGTCTGTCATATTATTTTATTTTTAATATTCTCCCAAGAATTACAATATAAATAATTAATGATTTCAAATAAAAGCCTTATGTTTTGAAAAATTTACTTACGAAACCATACTGTGACACAACACTTTTTTTTTAGCGGGTGATGAATCATACGACCTGAATCCAGGTAAAATTTAAGAAACCCAGTATCTCGTGCTGCCCACGGGTTCCAGGCTGACTGCAATGAAGCAAATAATAAAATGCACAAGTTGATTAAGCCCTACACATGTTTGCTTTAATATTTATGAACCACCGTGCTTAAAAGTGGCTCCAATACCCACATCTAAATTTAATTTCAAATCCAAATGATGAAAGCTGTGTCACTGTTCAGGTATTTATGGACATAACTATCCATAAAGGGGACTTGACACAGAGTACACACTGTGAGAAAAGCAGATCCGAAAGTGAGATGAATGTTATTTTTTTAGTAAGAAACAAGTCCTACAGGAATGACGCCAAGTCTGCATTGTGTATATTTTTCTGTTTCTATATATACTCACACCCACATGTCTCTGGAGTTCATGGTCTGCACTGGAAAAAGCTAGGACACTGGATAAAAAAAGAAAAGTAAAAATGTCTGAAAACAGAATCCTAGTAGTACATATAAATGGTATCTTTGTATGGATGAATGTGTATTAGTAAAATGCTAATCTGAATATTGTGAAAAAGTACCTTTTTTTTAAAACAGAATTTAAAAAGGGAAACTCGTATTCTAGATTAATTACATGTAAAGTACAATATTTTGTTTTAATTTCAAGTATTATGACTTAAAGCTTATGAAAATCACAAATCTAGTGTAGAAATGTTTAAATCTTTTCATCAGAAATTACTATTTTTATAGTAAAGGTACTAGAGGTCTCTCTCTTAAGGTCATTACAGAATACACAATCATAAGGAAGACTGCTATGTTGACAATTGTCATTAACATCATCCACAGGGATGTGTCACAAGGAGTGGAGTGAGACCAGGAGTCAGGAAAAGTGCTACAACTATCACATCTCTGCTATGAAGATGCTCCTGAACCAGAGAAAATGTCAGAAGCTTTTTATTTGGACTAAAAAATAAGAACTACTTCTGTAAATTTCACCCTGAAATCAAGGTCTGGAGTGAGGAAAATGTGGAGGTACAGAATCAAAGTAACTTGAAGTTCAGGGAGACATTTCTACAGATGATGTGGGGGTGGCATGTTATCTGCTGGTGTTGGTCCACTGCATTTAATCAAGTTCAAAGTAAATGCAGCCATCTACCAGGAGATTTTAGTGCACTTCTCGCTTCTTACTGCTGAGAAGATTAGTAGAAGAAGAGATTATGTAGATAAAGAAAAAATTAAATGGAAGATAAGAGACAACTGCTGTAACAGCAGAGGCGAGGTGAGGGTTACTATCAAAGCAACTTGGTCTTCAGTAATAGCACTATCAATTATAGGCAAGTGTTTTATGGCTGTAAAGCCATTTGTAGTAGTTCTAAATGATTCTCTATAAATAGCTCCCATATCCCATATTATTTATTTATAAATACAGTAATAAACAGATTTTATGTCTATACACAGTATGACACAACATACTGTGCCTTGTTACTATTTATGCTTATTTCCTTTATTTTCTGCATTTGTGGTAGTGTAGACAAAGTCACAATATCATTATTGGCTATAAGAGAAATGCTTATAGAGCAACAGAACAGAAAATATACAGTTACTCCAATGTACTCTGACCAACTGTATATTTCTGCTGCATAATAAGATTATAAAATATGGTAAAAATATGACTATATTAGTTTTTTTCTAATTATTGCCATTTCAATAAAGTTAATTAGTTTCTATGATAACTTAATTCTGCATAAATCGTCTGAGTAAAAGTCAGTGTTATGTTTTGGAGAAAAGTGTTTCATGGTTTTGTAACAGCTAACAAGATCCGGTTAGTTTACTTCAGAAGAAGCCCCAGCTTTCTGTGCTTTTTTCCAGTGACAGAAACTTAAAATCGATGATGAATCTGCGGTTGTTTGGACTGTTTTTTTTTCTTGGTTTCCTTATGCACTGGTTGACTCACTGTTGTCAGGTCGCATTCTTTCACTATGCAGCAATTTATATAAGAGCTCAGCGAACAGGTGGCATCGCATCAGACAAGCACCGAGGTAGGGTACGTGAGGAGCCTCCACTAACTACTACAAGTCTAAAGGGCACTTGGGTAAGTACATTTGGTATATTACAATATATTGTAATATAATGATATAATTTGGTTTTATTTTTACACTGAAAGTTTGACTATCTAAAGAGCATTATTTAATTGTATTTAATTTATATTTATTTAATTATTTTTTGCAAGGTCTTTAGAACATTTAAACCAATTAAGGCAAATTAATTTACCTCACTCAATACACAGGTATAAGTCTAATTACTTGCCTAATAAAACATAATAAAATGTTCTCCACCAAGACAACAAAGAATTTTGAACAATATTTAATTTGATGCTGCTGATAAAATAAATGTAACTAGGACTCACTGACAGCAAAGCGCAGATTTGTGCAGAACAAAAAGTGCTACTGCAATTTAAATTGATCATCTTTTTAATTTCTATATTTTTATTGTATTAGTTATTTAATGAGCAAGGGCAACTGGTACTGTATGTAATTAAACTTCAAGTTAGAGCGAAAGACTTCAAATCTGGCTCTGAGCAGTGAGCGTTTAGTCTGTAATTCAGACAATATTGGTTAATGTTGTGTTACTTGATGTTAACATTTCGGAGAAAGTCATTGTAGTGTCAATATTGTAGGTTTAAGAACTGCCACAATGGGTTTTGGACGCATCCTATCAACTCTGCTAATACTTGCAGGTAAGTAAGTCATATGATTTAAAGCAAAGGTGTTTACACTTCTCTAAAGAAAATTAATGCATCAATCTCCTTCTGCTCTTTACAAATAGTGGCCGTAGAGCTAGTTATTGTACCAGCTACAGCCCAGAGTACAACTGAAAGTCCAGCAACAAGCGCGTCAAATACAACAGCAGCAACACCAAGCGCGTCAACTACAGCAACAACAGAAGCAGGTGTGTCAAATACAACTACAACAACAACAACAGAAGCAGGTGTGTCAAGTACAACAACAGCAACAACAGCAGGAGGAGCGTCAAATACAACTACAACAACAGCAACAACAGATGCAGGTGTGTCAAGTACAACAACAGCAACAACAGCAGCAGGAGGTGCGTCAAATACAACAACAGCAACAACAGCAGCAGGTGCGTCAAGTACAACAGCAGCAGGAGGAGCGTCAAATACAACTACAACAACAACAACAGCAACAACAGCAGCAGGAGGTGCGTCAAATACAACAACAGCAACAACAGCAGGAGGAGCGTCAAATACAACTACAACAACAACAACAGCAACAACAGCAGCAGGAGGTGCGTCAAATACAACTACAACAACAACAACAGCAACAACAGCAGCAGGAGGTGCGTCAAATACAACTACAACAACAACAACAGCAACAACAGCAGCAGGAGGTGCGTCAAATACAACTACAACAACAACAACAGCAACAACAGCAGCAGGAGGTGCGTCAAATACAACAACAGCAACAACAGCAGGAGGAGCGTCAAATACAACTACAACAACAACAGCAGCAGGAGGTGCGTCAAATACAACTACAACAACAACAGCAGCAGGAGGTGCGTCAAATACAACAACAGCAACAACAGCAGCAGGTGCGTCAAATACAACTACAACAACAACAGCAGGTGCGTCAAATACAACTACAACCACGACAACAACAGCAGGTGCGTCAAGTACAACTACAACAGCTGCAGCAGGTGTGTCAAATACAACTACAACCACGACAACAACAGCAGCAGGTGTGTCAAATACAACTACAACCACGACAACAACAGCAGCAGGTGCGTCAAGTACAACTACAACAGCAGCAGCAGGTGTGTCAAATACAACTACAACCACCACAACAACAGCAGCAGGTGTGTCAAGTACAACTACAACAGCAGCAGGAGGTGCGTCAAATACAACAACTGGGAGTTCGCCAACAACTGCAGCTTCTACAACAGAGGCAGTCACAGGAAAGAATTTAACTTTCAAAACTGATGAGACATTTACGAGCGACTTGCTGAATCCATCATCCCCAGGGTTTAAAAATCGATCGGCCAGGATAAAGAATGCAGTAAGTACCTCTCTCAGAGTGAAACATAACAAAAAGCATGCAGCTTAACCAAAAGTAACCATTTTACACCTACTATGTCATAGTATTTTGCAGAATCCCACCTTTTCCTTTTTATTTGTATGATAATGCTCCTTCACATTGATTCACATGTTAAAAAATTAGGTGTGTTTTCTACCAACACCCAGTGGATTCATATGTGGTAGAAATCCTTTTATGAGATAAATGAGAGATTTCACACAGTCAGTGTCGCTGCACGGCACAAATTACATACCATAATGAAAACACAAAGCACAAATGAAGAACATAGGTCAATTAAATAAATGTACTTAAACTTGGTTTTGTTGTATTTCTGCAGCTCACACCTTTCTACGCTAAATCATTCCCTTCATTTCGCGACATACAGGCTGTTGCATTCAGGTAATTTTCTGTTGCTATGTTGATACAATCTTGTTAATCTTGTTGGCCAATATTGCCCATGAATAATGCAATTTTTTCTTTGCAGTAATGGATCCATTTTCAATGTGGTGATAATTTATTTTGCATCTGGATCTGTTCCCAACAACTCTGCCATTGTGCAAGTTTTGATCAATGCAGCCTCAAACATCACAGACTTCAACATCAACGTCAATGCAATTTTTGTGGATGGCGCGCGTAAGTCATTTTGTGTCTTATCAAATATATATTATTTTAATGTACTATTTTATAGTAGTTTGTTAAAGACTGGTATATGTGTTAGTTAAAGCAACGACTTGTTTGCTTTCTCAACAATTACAGAAGCCTCAAGTGGAGTAAGCCACAAGATCAGTGTCATCACTGCCTCCTGCCTGGTGCTGTTGTCATGTCTGCTGTCAAACCAGCATTGGTGGCAGTAGTGTCTGATGACCATGTGAAATTACTTTAGAAAAACTGGCATGACAAAGGACTTTGTTCTCTATAAAAAATCAAAGACCAAATGTAAAGATCACCATTGTGATTTGGACAGATGTAAAAGATGGGATGACAGCACACTTACTGGTTGAATGCAACACCGATCCTACCAGGGAATGCTCCTTATTTACCTGCGTGAGGCCCCTATGATTCCCATCCATGAAGAAAAGCATCCTGTCCACTGAAACAGAAGAGTTATCACCATTAATTCATATTTAAATGACTTTTGGAAATCAACTATAACTTTGACACATCATGCATAATATTTGTGCTTAATAGAAGTTTCACTTAATCACTGACATTTAAACTGATCAGTAAGTTGAAAGTTTTATCCAAGATTATTTATCACACTTCCTGCAAGATGTAAGCATTTTACAATTGACAGCAGGAAAACAGATACTGTACCACCAAACCTGACTCAGTCACATTTATGTCAAACACTGTGGCAGTAATGAAATATATCATGTTTGAATAATGTCCTAAATGATTAACCAGTCACATTTCTCATTTATATTTAATAATATTATCATACAAGTTACGAGTTTTGTGAGTTTACATGTACCTTTAGTAGAAACACTAAGTTGTCAAGGTGATATAAACTTTATATTATATCGCATATTATCTCATTTTATCATACATGGTCTATGTTTTACAGCTTTTTCTTTTTACGATTTAAAGTGTTATGTATATCGCTGTATGATGAAGATGCTTTCATTAAAGGCACTGAAGACATGCAATCGAAAACTGTCTCATTATCTTATAAAATGTAATTTCACAAATCTATTCTCAAAAGCGTCAGCGATTCAGGTTTGTTCGAGAAGAAACCATAAACACAACAACAATCCAATGAACCTGCGTCAGGAGAAATTGTTTTCATTCTGCAAATGCTAAGCTGTGATGCAGAAGTCATGGGCAGCATTAAACTTTGATGATGTATGTTTGCCCAAACTGTCGAAACAACATATTTTCCACATGGCAAAGCAAAGAAAACAGTGAACGTCAGTGAACACGTTTTGCCATCACAGGAATGTGATGCCAATTGGGTCCAGTCCATCAAAACTGTGGCGTAGTTAGGTGTGGTACAAATCACAATGGACAATGGTTTGGCTGAGAAAATGCAAAACGTTCCCAGAAGTTTCATGTGAAAGTATTTCACCATTAGCATTTGCACCAGGCTTAGAAAATAACCAAGAACATGTGACTGCTGCATTTGAATTTAAACACACCTTAGAAACAGTTGGCAATTGTTATGAAATGAACTAAATTTGGCACAGTACAGCAGTACAGTCAATCTTAAGATGTTTTATCAGTTAAACTGGAGCCGCCAGTATATGGGATCATTCACAGAACAAATCACAAATATTCTATTTTACCAAGTTTGCTCCTCACAGGCGGTTTCATTTATTTCAACATTGGTTAAACTTTAAGTTATCTGCATGATGAATAAAAGTAATGATAATGTCTCTGATTTATTTTCCATCAGAGTTAGATTGCAACTACTATTGTGTGCTAAGAAAAAGGCAGGTGCAAATGCCAGTATGAAAAAAAATTGAATCTATATAATTTTAAGTAGGACACACAGGCCACAAAAACACACACAGCACACGTTGGGTGAAGTTGGACTTTTTGTAATATGAAACATCTTCATACTCTACTGATTTTTCTCTTTGCTTTTTGACCAGTTATGGTTGCTCATAGTTAAGCACCACATGCCATCCTGCACTGTGGATGCTTCCTAAGCCTGCTTGGACTGACACATGGACCAGCCACAGCATGAACGCCACCTGGTGGAAAGGTTATGCAACAAAACATAAACTAGGATTCAACTTCAGCTATGGAGCATTATTCCCCTACAGCTTCTTTGGAGAGGTGAAATGTTTTTGTCCATGTTTTTATATCTCTGTTCATTTTTGTTTCATTTTTGTTATAATATGGTAACAAAGAGAGGGAAGGTAGTAAAAATAGAGATATAAAAAAGTATACATTTTCACATAACCACAGAGTAAAAGTGGCCCTGCAAAGCAGAATGGGAAGAATCGGGTCCAGTCTGTCAACACTTACATTTTTACATACTCCATCGCACCTACACCCACCTGGACAAGCCTGGGGGATTAGTGAGGATTCATGTTTTTTGATTTCTAGAGTACATTCAACACCATCCGGCTTGCACTGCTGGGTAAGAAATTAAAAAACATGCAGGTTGACACTCCCCTGATTATGTAGATCATGGCCCTAGGGCGATGCATCTTTATCCCAGGTGCTCCACAGAGAACAGTTCTGTCCCCCTTTCTCTTCACCCTGTTTACCACAGGCTGCAGGTACAACTCAGAGTCCTGTCATCTTCAGAAGTTCTCTGATCACTCTGCAGTTTGTAGGATGTATTCAGGGTGGAGACATTGCAGAGTACCAGGAGGTGGTAGACAGTTTTGTGTACTGGTGTGGACTAAACCTTCTTCAACTCAACATCAGTTAAACAAAAGGTCCTGCTGACAGAAAATGTGGAAGTCCTGTCAACCCTCTCTCTATAAAGGGGGAGGAGGTGTAGGTTGTATCCAAGTACAAATACCTCATAGTGTACCTGGACAACAAACTGGACAAAGGACTCAACAGCACTGCACAAAAAGGCTCAGTAAGGCTATGAGCTATACAATATGCTGTGTAGTCCATGAATACATCAACCAACTGGAGAGTAAAAAAATGTTAAATATTCCTAAATGGCTCAGCCAAAGTCCTGAACACCTGAAAATCTATATCTTCTATATCCCTAGTGGTATCCAGTGGCCAGTAGAGCTAAATGTGCTTGAAGGGGGCAGCTCACAGCTATAAATGTTTCTACACAAAGGTGAGTATGTTTTTTAAATTCAATTCAGTTTTATTTGTATTGTGCCAAATAACAACAGAAGTCATCTCAATGCACTTGAGACCAGAAAAATATAACTGTAAACAGAATTATATAGAAAACCCAACAACCCGACTTGAGAAGTACTAGGCAACAGTGGAGAGGAAAAACTCCCTTTAGAGGAAGAAACCTCGAGCAGAACCAGGCTCAGGGTGGGCGGCCATCTGCCTCAACCGATTGGGGTGAGAGGAGAGAACAGCAGGCAACAAAAAACAACAACAGGCTGCAGAAACACTGGGCAGGTTAGTAGGACCAGTAGCTGCACTGGTAATATACAGCTCTGGGGCCGAGGATACCTGTAGAGGAGAAAAGAGAGTGCGAGAGATAGAGAGGAGGAAACACAACTACGAGAGAGAAAAAACGCAAAGTTAATGACATGCAATGGTTACATTTGAATAGACAGAGGAGAGGAGAAGAGGAAATGTAAATGATTTGGTCAACACATGAAAATATGGTACAGCACATCAAAATAGATTTTGTTGCTGAACAGGATTCCTCTCTTCTGTTGACCATCTGTACCAGCTATCAAACTGTTTTAGATGTAAGTATCTAATTTGCACTGAAATGTCCCTTTCTACCTAACTACTATGACCTGCATACAGTCAGCACTGCTTTTTCAAGGTGTTGTTCGTCACTGGTATGAGGAGCACTGACAGGTGTTATTATAGCAGGAAAAACTGGTTTCGAGAGACACTTTTAGGTCGACTTTTCTTTTATGTTTTCTTTATCGCTAAAAATGCATTGACGATCCACACAGTCCGTCTGTTCAACGATTCTAAAAAGGTGAGTGTGATTTTATTGATTCATTGCTCACATTAAGTACATTATCTTCCTGGTGAGGTCAGACCAAGCTGTGGGATGTTTACGAATTGTAAAATAGTTTTGTTTGAATGTTGTCTTGGTGAATCACTTGAGTTTCCAGATGTTTTTACAATGTTTTATCGTTAAAGTACTCTGACAAAAGCAGAGTCAAAGGGGAAGATGAGTGTGTGTGTCACAGCGGTGGGCTGTGACGCACGTGTCATGAGATTCCAGCTGACCAATTTTACACACTGATGTTCATACACTATTATGGCGTTTCATGCACATGAGGAAAATCCGGTCTTTCTGTTCATGTTTTTGTTCTACTTGAAGATTACACTTTTATAATCTCGTTTCAGATCATTTTCAAAACATATTTTTTTGCATGACTCCACATTATCTTCCGCATACTGATTTATTTCCCCATAGTCTTCTTACAGTGATAACAAAGACTTGTTTCAGATGCCTGTTCACCATTTACATGGGTAGGGCTGCTTTTAGGAACAAATGAGTAAACCGGTTTCCCAGGGCACAACTAGCTGAAATGACACCTGGAAGGAGGACTGAGAAATCATTTTGTTTTATTCCAGTCGTTCAGTCTTTACATGACTCATAAAACCTGTCACTGATGTTTAATGCACTACATTATTCCATTTAATTCACAAAAAATAAACAAATTCATCCAACTGTGGTAGCTTCAAAAGACACTTGTGCTGACAGACCACCAACAGCATAACACAGCCATAGATGCCATTTTTTTCAAAAAGTCAAAAAAATTCTGTGTGACTTTAGTTAGAATTAAAAGGAACCACAGAAGTCGTCACCTTCTATTTCTGTTTTCACATAAACAGCTTATGAATGTAACATTTAATATTATCAAAATATGTGGTTGAAATCTATCCAGACCCATTTCATATTAAGTAATTTACATTTATAATTACTCCATTACTACATAATGAAGATCTTTCCATTAGTCAGTGTTGTCAAGTTTTTTTTTCATGTCTGGATTTTCACCAACTAACAATTTAACTTGCTCTCTTTTAGTGCAACTTTCAAATATACACAAATGTGATACTCTGTCTTTAATGCATCATAATTAAGGATGTATGTTGTCCATTGTTATAGGTTTTGGGAGTATGTGACATGGCTTCTGACTTGTCCGTAGAGAATTTTATCATATTTGTTTAGCATAAAGTCTGATTAATTTAATTTATAATTATATTATAATTTCTCAGAAGAATGTAGCCTGATTTTATTTTTAAAGATTATACCTAATTGTATTTACAATATTTTACAACATATTTTTGAAATGTAAACAGTTTAGCTTAATTTTATGCAAACTTTATAATATTATACACCGAGGAACAAAAATTTATTACACTGTGTTTTGTAGGCTATGAGCAACACATCCAGACGCTTGCTTTAGGGGTGATTAGTAATACCTTACTGCATGTGTTAAGTTAAAACACTGACAACAGTGTTAAGTCAACAACCCAGACACACATAACAAAAATCAGCAGTAAGAAGTTTTAATTAATTAATTAAACGACATCTATCTTTGAGAGATATTTGACAAGTGTAATAGTTTTGCCCCTGTTCCAGTGATATTTTACAGCTGAACCTACCAGAACATAGGTATGCGTTTGGTTACATGACAGATTGTCAAAATCACATTCACAACTTCCAGACACAGAGTCACACTGTTAGCAGAAAACATGCTGAGTAAGTTTTATTAAAATGGCTGTAAGTGTAGGTCTGATATTAAGAAATCAGTAGCTCAGTACAATGATGTGTGGAAGACAAATGTACTCCTGATGACCATGAATCTGATAATGTTAGAATGTCACAGCTTCTAGCTGTTTTTACTGCTTTTTCCTCCGTTAGTGTCAGGAAAAATAGATTTAAGATTTTGAATTACTGCCACAGTCTATAATCTTTACAAGTTAGTGTGTTTTAAGTACTTTTAGGCTTTAAAAGGCTTAAATGGTCTGCTGTATACAACGTACCACAGCGTATAGCTGAAAAAATAAACAAATTCTCATAGATTTCACCAAAGTATGCTGGAATCAGTTTAAAAAATATATAAAAAAATTGTAGAATAAACTGAAAAAATACAGTACACTGTAAGCATCGATTGCAAGGACAGAAATGTGCAATTATAAGGATCAAAATAAACAATATTAATAATGTAATAGACACCAGTTCATGCAGTTTCCAAACTGCATGTCAATGGAAGACTCTGTTATTGTGATGTTTGATTTATAGATACAGTCTAACAGGAGACACATTGTTAATTTTTATCTTTGCTTTGTTACCAGCTATGCTTGCTATACATGGATGACTACTGAGTGCCAATATGAACTTTGGCGTTTTTCTAAGACTACTTGCAGGTGAGTCAGGTTACTAGCTGACATAGAAAAATCTGCTGACGCAGCAATTAAGGCGCATCATTTACCACTTCTCAAAACATTTCACTCACTTTTCTTCTAGTATCTGGAAACTGGAGTTGTCTAAAAATTCACAAGTATGTTTTTTGGGGGGAACAGAATTACAACCCGATTATAGCTTGTTTTATCATAATGAACATTGGTGAATGGATTTTGTTTACAATTAACAACAAGCAACAGCAAATAAGATCAACAGCTAAGGTGTGAGTGTTGGAACCAAAGAATATAATGAACTACATTTAGTATGTAAGTACTACAAATACCACCACTGCTAATCAGCATTAATAATTCTATTTTACATTTACAAATTACAGCTTATACAAATTATACCAAATAAAGCAGTGGTCAAGTTATAGTCTGAGTGGAGCGCTGAATGGCTACAGCACATGCCACATAAACACAGTGCCCCTAGTTTGACTCCATCATAAACATTTCTTCTCCCACGTTTCCTGTCTGCTGTCTTACTAACACCATCAATGGAGGCAAAATAGTATAAACTGAAACAGTAGCTAGACGGATCTGGGTTTATGTTTTCTCAAAAAATATTCACTTCAATTTCAGTTTAACTTGCAAAATTGCTGCTGCTGCTTAAAATACAAAACCTTGATTTTCACATTTTTCCCCCCCACACAGTGGTTTCCACATTTCTCCTTCAGACCAAAGTCTATAGTGCTGAAGTTCGCGCAGTTACGACAATCTCTGATATAATACAGCAACTACTTAAAGGGCAACAATCATCTACACAAACATGGACTACTGCAGTGACTCCATCCATTGAGGCAAATCCATTTACTCCAACAGAGGTAGAAAAAGCTACTGAGGAAACTGCAGTTTCCCCTACAGTAGTCCATAATGTGTCCGGCCAAGCACCGACAATGCAGGAGCAAACCATCCCTTCACCAAATTCAACTGTGGTGGATGCAAAGGCCCCCAATGACATCCCTTCAACATCTGACATAGTCACATCAGTTCCAATCAACTTCACAGAATTAAATTCAACTCTGAACCCATCTGTAACAATTACGTCTGGATCAACTGTAACATCATCGCCAACTGTAATAACAGAATTACTTACATCAAAAACATCCTTGGCATTACCAGAAGAACCGTCAACAACAGTGTCCACTACTGTACCAACACAATCTAGTTCGACAATTGAATCTCTAACAGTAGCATCAACAATACAATCAATTCCAGGAGAAGTTACATCTTCTGCCACCACTGAATTATCAAATGGAATCTCAACCAGTGCTCATGAAATGTCTACGCAAATGTCTGGATCTGTAACAGCATTAACAGATAAGTCAACTCAGTCCATGTTATCCACAACTGAATCTAGTACAGTAACAACACAACCATCCACAGAAACAGGAGTAACATCAGACTTTGTAGTAACAACAACACATCAGCAAGAAAAAACAACTGCAGCAGTCGTATTAACCACAACACTATTACAGTTCTCTTCAATACCAAGTACATCGTCTGTAACAACTGCATTTACAACACAAACTGTGTCCACTACTGCACCAACACAATCTAGTACTACAGGAGAATCTGTAACAGAAGCATCAACTATACAACCTACACCATCCAAGGATTCACCAACACAAACTCAAACAGAAAGCACAGCAGGACCAAAACAATTACCACAAAGCACAGTGACTTCAGCAACAGAATATGCAACATCTCAAACATCAACATCAACTGTAGTACCTCCCACAGTTGTTGGATCAACAGCGAATGGCAACACAACATCAACACAAAGTGGATCAGTGACTTCATCAGGGGAAACTACACCAGTCATTCTAACATCACAACAAGGAGCAATAGAAACCAAAGTTGCAACTACACAAGTGACACCTCAAGGAGAAGTTACACCAAATGCAACAACTGAGTCTCTGAAGGAAATCACAAGCAATAATCATCAAACTACATCAACTGCAGCAACAGCAACAACACAACAAACACAATCAATGGGAACAGGAGTAACACCACCAACAGAACTTGTAACGTCAACAACACATCAACCAGACCAACAAACATCAACAGAATTAACCTCAACACCACCAACACAAAGGGCATCATCTGTAACAACTGCATTTACAACACAAACTGTGTCCTCTACTACACCAACACAATCTAGTCCTACCAAAGAATCAACTACAACACAAACTTCACCATCCATAGTTTCACCAACACAAACACAATCATACAGTTCAGTTGAAACACAACTGACACAAAGCACAGTGTCTGCAGCAACAGAATCAGCCACAGTACAAACATCAACAGCTATTGGCAGCACATCAACAAACAGTGGATCAGTGATTACATCAACTCAAACTACAACATCCACTGAGGCACCACTGCAAACATTGCAATCAACAACTCCAGGACAAACTACATCATCTGCAACTACTGAATCACCAAGTGAAATCTCAACCAGTACTGAAGTAACTACAGAAAATCTTGTAACGTCTACACAAACCCCTGTATCTATAACAAGAGCATCAACAACTGCAGCAGGTACAGTGACGACACAGCCAGAAACAGTAACGACAACAGCAGACCTTGTAATATCAACAACACAACAAGACAAACAAACATCTGTAGCAACAGAATTAACAACACCATTACAAAATAATTTAACACAATCTATGTTTTCTGTAACACAACAACCCATAGATAACCAAACTACTCATACAACACAGCTTACAACTGTAACAACACCATCCACTACTGTGACATCTGCTACAACATCTGTAAACACAGAATCTGTAACATCTTCAACATTATCAGTAGAAACACTCACAACTTTAAGTCAAACTGAGGAACCAACCACCAGTCAGAGCACACCTTCAGCAGAATCAACCACAACACCAATACAAATGATTGCAACATCAAAATCAACACCACATAGCAGTCCAACCCAATCTGCAACATCACAAACGTTGTCATCAACAGAGACATCTCCCTCTAGTGGATTGATAACAACTTACAGTACAACGTCCACACACAGTGGATCAGTGATTACATCAACTCAAACTACAACATTCACTGAAATACCACTACAGAGATCAACAGAAATCACTGATACGACCACACAGTCAACTTCAGCACAAGCTACATCTACTGACACTACTGAATTACCTAAAACAACATTATTCAGAGAAACTCAGTCCATGTTATCCACAACTGAATCTACTACAATAACAACACAACCATCCACAGAAACAGCAGTAACATCAGACTTTGTAGTAACAACAACACATCAGCAAGACAAAACAACTGCAGCAGTCGAACTAACCACAACATCATTACAGTTCTCTTCAATACCAAGTACATCGTCTGTAACAACTCCATTTACAACACAAACTGTGTCCACTACTGCACCAACACAATCTAGTACTACAGGAGAATCTGTAACAGAAGCATCAACTATACAACCTACACCATCCAAGGTTTCACCAACACAAACTCAAACAGAAAGCACAGCAGGACCAACACAATTACCACAAAGCACAGTGACTTCAGCAACAGAATATGCAACATCTCAAACATCAACATCAACTGTAGTACCTCCCACAGTTGTTGGATCAACAGCGAATGGCAACACAACATCAACACAAAGTGGATCAGTGACTTCATCAGGGGAAACTACACCAGTCATTCTAACATCACAACAAGGAGCAATAGAAAACAAAGTTGCAACTACACAAGTGACACCTCAAGGAGAAATCACATCTAATGCAACAACCGAGTCTCTGAAGGAAATCACAACTAATAATCATCAAACTACATCAACTGCAGCAATAAAAACAACACAACAAACACAATCAATGGGAACAGGAGTAACATCAACAACTCATCAACCAGACCAACAAACATCAACATCAACAGTAATTTTAACCACAAGTGGTAAATTAGTAACTTCAGAAGAATCAATGACAACACTATTAGAAACAACTTCAGTAATAAGTACATCATCTGTAACAGCGGCATTCACAGAACAAACGGTCTCCACACAATTCAGCTCTACAAGAGAATATGTAACAGAAACATCAACACAAACTTCACCATCTATGGTTTCAACAACACAAACAGAATCAGAAAGTACAGTTGAAGTACAATTGACACAAAGCACAGGATCAGCCACAGTACAAACATCAACATCAACATTAGTACCTCCTCCCACAGTCGTTGGATCAACAGCGAATAACAGCACATCAACACACGGTAAATCAGTGACTACATCAACTGAAACTACAACATCAACTGAGGCACCACTGCAAACATTGCAATCAACAATTCCAGGTCAAACTACATCTTCCTCAACTACTGAATCACCAAGTGAAATCTCAACCAGTACTGAAGTATCTACAGAAAATCTTGTAACGTCTACACAAACCCCTGTGTCTATAACAACAGCATCCACAACTACCAAAGTTGCAACTACACAAGTGACACCTCCAGGAGAAGTTACATCTAACGCAACAACTGAATCTCTGAAGGAAATCACAAGCAATAATCATCAAACTACATCAACTGCAGCAACAGCAACAACACAACAAACACAATCAATGGGAACAGGAGTAACACCACCAACAGAACTTCTAACATCAACAACACATCAACCAGACCAACAAACATCAACAGAATTAACCTCAACACCACCAACACAAAGGGCATCATCTGTAACAACTGCATTTACAACACAAACTGTGTCCACTACTACACTAACACAATCTAGTCCTACCAAAGAATCAACTACAACACAAACTTCACCATCCATGGTTTCACCTACACAAACACAATCATACAGTTCAGTTGAAACACAACTGACACAAAGCACAGTGTCTGCAGCAACAGAATCAGCCACAGTACAAACATCAACATCAAAAGCTATTGGCAGCACATCAACAAACAGTGGATCAGTGACTACATCAACTCAAACTACAACATCCACTGAGGCACCACTGCAAACATCGCAATCAAAAACTCCAAGACAAACTACATCATCTCCAACTACTGAATCACCAAGTGAAATCTCAACCAGTACTGAAGTAACTACAGAAAATCTTGTAACGTCTACACAAACCCCTGTATCTATAACAAGAGCATCCACAACTGAAGCAGGTACAGTGACGACACAGCCAGAAACAGTAATGACAACAGCAGACCTTGTAATATCAACAACACAACAAGACAAACAAACATCTGTAGCAACAGAATTAACAACACCTTTAGAAAATAATTTAACACAAACTATGTTTTCTGTAACACAACAACCCATGGACAACCAAACTACTCATACAACACAGCTTACAACTGTAACAACACCATCCACTACTGTGACATCTGCTACAACATCTGTAAACACTGAATCTGTAACATCTTCAACATTATCAGTAGAAACACTCACAACTTTAAGTCAAACTGAGGAACCAACCATCAGTCAGAGCACACCTTCAGCAGAGTCAACCACAACACCAATACAAATGATTGCAACATCAAAATCAACACCACATAGCAGTACAACCCAATCTGCAACATCACAGACGTTGTCATCAACAGAAACATCTCCCTCTAGTGGATTGATAACAACTTACAGTACAACGTCCACACACAGTGGATCAGTGAGTACATCAACGGAAACTACATCATTCACTGGAATATCACTACAGAGATCAACAGAAATCACTGATACGACCACACAGTCAACTTCAGCACAAGTTATATCTACTGATACTACTGAATTACCTATAACATCATTGAGAGAAACTTCAACTCAGTCCATGTTATCCACAATTGAATCTACTACAATAACAACACAAGCATCCACAGAAACAGCAGTAACATCAGACTTTGTAGTAACAACAACACATCAGCAAGACAAAACAACTGCAGCAGCCGAATTAACCACAACATCATTACAGTTCTCTTTAATACCAAGTACATCGTCTATAACAACTCCATTTACAACACAAACTGTGTCCACTACTGCACCAACACAATCTAGTACTACAGGAGAATCTGTAACAGAAGCATCAACTATACAACCTACACCATCCAAGGTTTCACCAACACAAACTCAAACAGAAAGCACAGCAGGACCAACACAATTACCACAAAGCACAGTGACTTCAGCAACAGAATACGCAACATCTCAAACATCAACATCAACTGTAGTACCTCCCACAGTTGTTGGATCAACAGCGAATGGCAACACAACATCAACACAAAGTAGGTCAGTGACTTCATCAGGGGAAACTACACCAGTCATTCTAACATCACAACAAGGAGCAATAGAAAACAAAGTTGCAACTACACAAGTGACACCTCAAGGAGAAATCACATCTAATGCAACAACTGAGTCTCTGAAGGAAATCACAACCAATAATCATCAAACTACATCAAATTCTTCAACGTCTATACTGTCATCAACATCCATTGAAACGTCAACTCAGTCCATAACATCCACAACTGCAGATGTAACAGCAACAACACAACAAATACAATCAATGGGAACAGGAGTAACACCACCAACAGAACTTCTAACATCAACAACACATCAACCAGACCAACAAACATCAACAGAATTAACCTCAACACCACCAACACAAAGGGCATCATCTGTAACAGCTGCATTTACAACACAAACTGTGCCCACTACTACACCAACACAATCTAGTCCTACCAAAGAATCAACTACAACACAAACTTCACCATCCATAGTTTCACCAACACAAACAGAAACGGAAAGTACAGCTGAAGTACAATTGACACAAAGCACAGGATCGGCCACAGTACAAACATCAACATCAACATTAGTACCTCCTCCCACAGAGGTTGAATTAAAAGCTAATAACAGCACAACGTCAACACAGAGTGAATCAGTGACTACATCAACTCAAACTACAACATCCACTGAGGCACCGCTGCAAACATTGCAATCAACAACTCCAGGACAATCTACATCTTCTGCAACTACTGAATCACCAAGTGAAATCTCAACCAGTACTGAAGTAACTACAGAAAATCTTGTAACGTCTACACAAACCCCTGTATCTATAACAACAGCATCCACAACTGAAGCAGGTACAGTGACAACACAGCCACAAACAGCAACGACAACAGCAGACCTTGTAATATCAACAACACAACAAGACAAACAAACATTTGTAGCAACAGAATTAACAACACCATTACAAAATAATTTAACACAATCTATGTTTTCTGTAACACAACAACCCATGGATAACCAAACTACTCATACAACACAGCTTACAACTGTAACAACACCATCCACTACTGTGACATCTGCTACCACATCTGTAAACACAGAATCTGTAACATCTGCAACATTATCAGTAGAAACACTCACAACTTTAAGACAAACTGAGGAACCAACCACCAGTCAGAGCACACCTTCAGCAGAATCAACCACAACACCAATACAAATGATTGCAACATCAAAATCAACACCACATAGCAGTACAACCCAATCTGCAACATCACAAACGTTGTCATCAACAGAGACATCTCCCTCTAGTGGATTGATAAAAACTTACAGTACCACGTCCACACACAGTGGATCAGTGAGTACATCAACGGAAACTACATCATTCACTGGAATATCACTACAGAGATCAACAGAAATCACTGATACGACCACACAGTCAACTTCAGCACAAGTTACATCTACTGACACTACTGAATTACCTAAAACAACATCATTGAGAGAAACTTCAACTCAGTCCATGTTATCCACAACTGAATCTACTACAGTAACAACACAACCATCCACAGAAACAGCAGTAACACCAGACTTTGTAGTAACAACAACACATCAGCAAGACAAAACAACTGCAGCAGCCGAATTAACCACAACACCATTACAGTTCTCTTCAATACCAAGTACATCGTCTATAACAACTCCATTTACAACACAAACTGTGTCCACTACTGCACCAACACAATCTAGTACTACAGGAGAATCTGTAACAGAAGCATCAACTATACAACCTACACCATCCAAGGTTTCACCAACACAAACTCAAACAGAAAGCACAGCAGGACCAACACAATTACCACAAAGCACAGTGACTTCAGCAACAGAATATGCAACATCTCAAACATCAACATCAACTGTAGTACCTCCCACAGTTGTTGGATCAACAGCGAATGGCAACACAACATCAACACAAAGTGGATCAGTGACTTCATCAGGGGAAACTACACCAGTCATTCTAACATCACAACAAGGAGCAATAGAAACCAAAGTTGCAACTACACAAGTGACACCTCCAGGAGAAGTTACACCAAATGCAACAACTGAGTCTCTGAAGGAAATCACAACCAATAATCATCAAACTACATCAAATTCTTCAACGTCTATACTGTCATCAACATCCATTGAAACGTCAACTCAGTCCATAACATCCACAACTGCAGATGTAACAGCAACAACACAACAAATACAATCAATGGGAACAGGAGTAACACCACCAACAGAACTTCTAACATCAACAACTCATCAACCAGACCAACAAACATCAACAGAATTAACCTCAACACCACCAACACAAAGGGCATCATCTGTAACAACTGCATTTACAACACAAACTGTGCCCACTACTACACCAACACAATCTAGTCCTACCAAAGAATCAACTACAACACAAACTTCACCATCTATGGTTTCACCAACACAAACAGAATCAGAAAGTACAGCTGAAGTACAATTGACACAAAGCACAGGATCAGCCACAGTACAAACATCAACATCAACATTCGTACCTCCTCCCACAGTTGTTGGTTCAAGAGCTAATAACAGCACAACATCAACAAACAGTGGATCAGTGACTACATCAACTGAAACTACAACATCCACTGAGGCACAACTGCAAACATTGCAATTAACAACTCCAGGACAAACTACATCTTCTCCAACTACTGAATCACCAAGTGAAATCTCAACCAGTACTGAAGTAACTACAGAAAATCTTGTAACGTCCACACAAACACCTGTATCTATAACAACAGCATCCATAACTGAAGCCGGTACAGTGACGACACAGCCAGAAACAGCAACGACAACAGCAGACCTTGTAATATCAACAACACAACAAGACAAACAAACATCTGTAGCAACAGAATTAACAACACCTTTAGAAAATAATTTAACACAACCTATGTTTTCTGTAACACAACAACCCATAGATAACCAAACTACTCATAGATCACAGCTTACAGCTGTAACAACACCATCCACTACTGTGACATCTGCTACAACATCTGTAAGCACAGAATCTGTAACATCAGCACCATTATCAGTAGAAACACTCACAACTTTAAGTCAAACTGAGGAACCAACCACGAGTCAGAGCACACCTTCAGCAGAATCAACCACAACACCAATACAAATGATTGCAACATCAAAATCAACACCACATAGCAGTACAACCCAATCTGCAACATCACAAACGTTGGCATCAACAGAAACATCTCCCTCTAGTGGATTGATAACAACTTACAGTACAACGTCCACACACAGTGGATCAGTGAGTACATCAACGGAAACTACATCATTCACTGGAATATCACTACAGAGATCAACAGAAATCACTGATACGACCACACAGTCAACTTCAGCACAAGTTATATCTACTGATACTACTGAATTACCTATAACATCATTGAGAGAAATTTCTACTCAGTCCATGTTATCCACAACTGAATCTACTACAATAACAACACAACCATCCACAGAAACAGCAGTAACATCAGACTTTGTAGTAACAAAAACACATCAGCAAGACAAAACAACTGCAGCAGCCGAATTAACCACAACATCATTACAGTTCTCTTCAATACCAAGTACATCGTCTATAACAACTCCATTTACAACACAAACTGTGTCCACTACTGCACCAACACAATCTAGTACTACAGGAGAATCTGTAACAGAAGCATCAACTATACAACCTACACCATCCAAGGTTTCACCAACACAAACTCAAACAGAAAGCACAGCAGGACCAACACAATTACCACAAAGCACAGTGACTTCAGCAACAGAATACGCAACATCTCAAACAACTACTTTCGGACTATTTCCACCCAAAAGTGCTACTGACAGCACAGCAATGCGCAATGGGTCAGTGACTACATCTGGAGAAACTACACCAGTCATTCTAACATCACAACAAGGAACAACAGAAACCAAAGTTGCAACTACACAAGTGACACCTCTAGGAGAAGTTACATCTAATGCATCAACTGAATCTCTGAAGGAAATCACAACCAATAATCATCAAACTACATCAAATTCTTCAACGTCTATACAGTCATCAACATCCATTGAAACGTCAATTCAGTCCATAACCACAACTGCAGATGTAACAGCAGCAACACAACAAACACAATCAATGGTAACAGGAGTAACACCTCCAACAGAACTTCTAACATCAACAACACATCAACCAGACCAACAAACATCAACAGAATTAACCTCAACACCACCAACACAAAGGGCATCATCTGTAACAGCTGCATTTACAACACAAACTGTGCCCACTACTACACCAACACAATCTAGTCCTACCAAAGAATCAACTACAACACAAACTTCACCATCCATGGTTTCACCAACACAAACAGAAACCACAGTTTTAACAACCCAATCAGCACAGAGCAGAGTGGTCGCAATAACAACGTCTCCAACATCACAAACATCAACAGTAATTCCAACCACAAGTGGTGAATTGGCAACTTCAGCTGAATCGACAACAAAACCACCAGAAACAACTTCAGTAATAAGTACATCATCTTTAACAGCGGCATTCACAGAACAAACGGTCTCCACACAATTCAGCTCTACAAGAGAATATGTAACAGAAACATCAACACAAACTTCACCATCTATGGTTTCAACAACACAAACAGAATCAGAAAGTACAGTTGAAGTACAATTGACACAAAGCACAGGATCAGCCACAGTACAAACATCAACATCAACATTAGTACCTTCTCCCACAGTCGTTGGATCAACAGCTAATAGCAGCACAACATCAACAAACAGTGGTTCAGTGACTACATCAACTGAAACTACAACATCAACTGAGGCACCACTGCAAACATTGCAATCAACAATTCCAGGTCAAACTACATCTTCCTCAACTACTGAATCACCAAGTGAAATCTCAACCAGTACTGAAGTATCTACAGAAAATCTTGTAACGTCTACACAAACCCCTGTATCTATAACAACAGCATCCACAACTGCAGCAGGTACAGTGACGACACAGCCAGAATTAACAACACCATTACAAAATAATTTAACACAATCTATGTTTTCTGTAACACAACAACCCATGGCCAACCAAACTACTCATACAACACAGCTTACAGCTGTAACCACAGCTTCAACTACTGTGACATCTGATACAACATCTGTAAGCACAGAATCTGTAACATCTTCAACATTATCAGTAGAAACACTCACAACTTTAAGACAAACTGAGGAACCAACCACCAGTCAGAGCACACCTTCAGCAGAGTCAACCACAACACTGGATGCAACACAAACGGGAAAATCTGTTGAAGCTGTGTCTACGTCAACACTAACAGACTTCAGAGGAATCACTGGGGCATCTAATGGGAACAGTTCTTCAACAGTTATGCAAACCAACATGACTGTGACTCCTGCATCCATCGGTACTCCTGTCCAAAATAACATTACACGACCTCAAGGTAATACCACTCCTCTTCCTGTTGGAAATACAGTGTTTTTCCAACATATTCCCAAAGTTGCTACTCTGGAGCCCCTTGCCTTTGATTACCCCACTGTGATCCGAACCACATTCCGAGTTTCCAATGCCTCAAGTGCAGACTCTCCAGGTCGGAACAACTGATGTGAGTACTACTGGTTTTGTAAATTACAGGCTAGGCTGATAGCAGTCTCATAACTGTGTTATAATACACATGAATGTCCACCCAGCAGATGGTGCTGCAGCTTAGCATAGGATCAAAACATGTTTGTGCACAGGGTAAAAGAAAACCTACATTAACAAATTATATTGTTTCTTATGACTGGACTTGCACATTTATCAGCATCAAATCAATACCATCAATTCAAAAATACAAAGTTGTCTAACTGCATGAGTGAGGACGTGAAGTATTAATGTGGTGGAGTCTGCTCAGATACAGTGCCTTAAAAAGTGTTCAGTCTGCTTAGAAGTTTTCATGGTTAATTAATTTAATTTTGAAACAGAAAGCAAAAAGCAAAGCAATAAACAAACAAACAACAACAAGAAAAAAACTATATTCAATGATAGTGTGTTATTGATATAGTTTGCTCCATACACAGGGTGTAGGAATACCTGTGTCCCAGACATTGTAAGTCATTACATAACCATCATGTTTTAAGTGTGTCTGATCATTTTTCTCTTTCAATTCCACAGATCCCACCAAACTGAAAGTCTGAAAGCCTCGTTTTCAGTCACCACAACACATTCACTAACAAAGGAGACCTGCTTTGTAACTCTGTTTATATTCCCATTTGAAAACCAAAGAAAAACACGTTTTATCTTCAGCCAGTCTCAAAATAAGCTGATTTTGTGCATGTGACACCATTAATACAGTGAGGTTTCTGCCACTGAATGTGTGTGAACTGATAATACCAGTGCTGTGTGTTTTGATTAAAACAAGGACAGAGGAAACAAACTGGGAACTGAAAGGTACATTTATTTATTCCAAATGACATACAGTGTAAAATCATTTTCGAAGGATACAGCTGAGTCCTATTTTAAGCCTATTCTAAAATAAAAAAAGACAAAATCACATGTATACAAAAAATCATTGTTGACAATTATGTAACACATTTATTTTCAAAGTTTTTCTCTGATACTCCTAATTTATTTGGTTCTTATTCTGTATTTGTGGATTCTATTGCCATTTAGTCTGTGTTCAGATAGAATCATCTTTACAACTTTTCTTTTAAACCTGATGTGATGTGACCACCCTTGAGATTTCTTATTTGACTTGACAAATTAGTCAGTACGCAGTAACCGCTGAAAATCAGACAATGCTTTTGAATAGTGGCTCAATAACTGTCAATGAGACTTCTGCACCTGTCGACAGGTATTTTGTTTCACTCCTTGTGAGCAAGCTGCTCCAGCTGTCCCAGGTTTAAAGAGAAATTTCATTGTACCCCTGCACAGATTTAAGACACCCTGTGCCAGATGCAGCAGAGCAGCCCCAGAACATAACGGAGCCTCCTCCATGTTTCACAGTAGGGACAGTGTTTGTGTACGAGAACACTAGAGTGTTCTTTTCTTTATATGCTTCATTTTTGCATCTGTGAACATAAAGATGATGGGGCTTGCCAAAACGCTCCAGTTTTGTCTCATTTGTCCAAAGGACATTCTCCCAGAAGCTTTTTGGCTTTTAAACATGCACTGTGGCAAATTCCATTCTCGTGTTTTTATGATCAGCTTTCAACAATGGTGTCCTTCTTGGTCGTCTTCCACTCAAACAATGCTGGATGGTGCGATCTGACACTGACATACCTTTACCTTGGAGTTCACCTTTAACTTCTTTGGTTGTTGTTCTGGGCTCTTTGATTACCGTTCGTATCCGTCTCTTCAATTTGTCATCAATTTTTCTCTTCGGGCCACGTCCAGGGAGGAAGGCTACAGTCCCATGGACCTTAAACCTCTAAAAAATATGTGCAACTCTAATTACAGGAACACCAAGCTGCTTGCAGATGGTCTTACAACCTTCACCTTTAACAACTTTTTCTATAATTTTCATTCTAATGTGTGCGTGGAACATGCCATCTCATCAAACAGCACAGTGACCACTTTTAACCCTTTAAATAGGCAGACTGATTGATCATAAGTTTGAAGAGACCTCTGAATCAGAGGACACACCTTCATAAAACATCTCTCTGTGGTCAAACAGTTTTTAATCTTTTCTAGGGGCACCATCATTTTTGTCTAGGCCTGTTTACTTAGTTAGATTTTTAAGATGATTCTATTGAACAATTGTGGGTTTTTCTTTCATTAACAGAGGGGTACCAACAATTTTGTTAATTTTTATTCCACTTATCACGAATACCAGTGTGAATATTGTGAATTTTTTAAATAATACTCTGCATTGGTTTGTACTAAACAAGATACATAATAATAAGATAACAAGAAGATTATGCTTCTTGTTGTGTTCCTGGTTTGGCTGAACGATAAAGATAGCAAACCACAGAAACGTTGTAGAAATGTACAAATATATAAAAATGTAATGCATTTTGAAATACAAACATACACAGAGGGGTGTACTAATGTGTCTTACATCTCAATCCATTTAATTAAATAAATTAATCTATGTCCAGAGTATATTTCCATTCAATTCTGACTGTTATCACCTATTGATAACACATTATTTACTGTATAATTTATGTAATTCATTCATTTTTTGTGAAGGCACTGTAACTTTAGTCTGCATTAAACACAATAATGGAGGCCTTGGTCATACAGCATTTTACTGCAGGTGACAATAAGATAGTTGGAACTTACAGATGAAAAATAAAGCCATCACTAACCCACCACCAAACTGGTCATGCTGAAAGATGTTACGTGAACGTAATGTTCTCCACAGCTTCTCCAGACTCATCTTCATGTCTGTGGTCAAAGTGAACCTGCTCTCATCTGTGAAAAGCACATGGTGTCAGTGGCAGACTGGGACTTCTGGTGTTCTATGGCAAATTCCAATTGTCATAACCTCGCTCAAAGGAAGGGCAAATAGAAGAGGACATGAAATTAAATTAGTGGTGTAGTGTGTGTATGTATGCATGGAAATGAAAATAAAAAAAAAAAAAAAAAACAAAACAGAAAGGCAACTTAGGCCACATCACAAACCAGTTTTTATGCCTCGAAGGAAGAGTCAAGACAATGAGCCATAAAAGTCCAAGAACTGCCCACACAAGACCAGACAGGAAGCAAAAAGGGCTGTCACTGAGGGCTCACTAGAGGGTGTTGAGCCCTCAGGCCACTTTGTGGCCTGCACGTCTATATGTTATATATCATGAAGTTTAGGTCAAAAGAGCCACCATGGGGCCTAAACACCATTTTTTTGGTGGCCTTTTTTGGTTTTGGGAGGCACCAAGTACTAATTGTTGCAAGGGGAGGAAGGATTTGTACTATAATAAAGTTGGGATAACCCTTTAAAATGTGGTGTAGGAACTAATATAATACTATTATTGTTGGATTATGTTAATAAAAATATTTATCATTTTGTTTTGCATTGGTTTGTATAAATCTGCTGAAGGTTGTTAGGATCAGACTCCACTACTGAATAAGAGGAGTGGAGGGTTGATAAGCAGCCTGATGTAAAATGGCTGCCAGTTCCTGCAGATATTCTGTTCCACACTCCTCCTTACAAATTAAAAGATGAAGATACGGAAGACGGGCATTCAAATTATTGGGACTTGAGATTTAACATTATTTTCTATGTAAATGACAGACACACAATAATGTACAAATTGTAAATGTAAAGAAACAGTTGAACATATGTGAAGTATTTGTGAGAGGTTTTGTGAATCTTACACACTCTAGTACAATAGGTGGCAGCAAACAACTTTCACGCTGGTTTGTAGCCAGTCATTAAAAATAACAAGATTATTAACAAATGTACTTTACACTATTAGATGTAATTTAGATTTATGTACTTAATTTTGAACTTTAATCACAAAAGTTAATAAAAAGTTATACAGATCACATCTCAACTTATAATTACCATTCCTATTGAATATGAAAATGAAAATTGTTTTTCTGGGTAGTAGCAATTGGAGGTATACCAGGTATGTTACGTGATTAACTTCAGTAAACTGGGTGCAGCCTGTGCAAACAGTTTCTGTGTGTTTGGCTTCTTTTGTTTAGGCCAAATACCTGTGATGCAAATAGCATACCATCAGCTTAGTCATATGCACACAGTAAATCAGCAGGTTAGCATTGTCATTATCAGTATATTAGCATGGTACAACTAGCATTTAGCTCAAAACAAAGCTCTATGCTCAGCAGAGAGGATTTTTTTCCCTTTATTTTAATTGTTTACTCTGGTTAATTTGTGGTGTTGTAATAATGCAAATTTTACTGTTAATATTCATTTAGATTAAGGAAATGCAGTACTCTTAAGGATGCAGAGGTACATAAAAAAATTTTTAAGCCTACTTTGTGGGACATGTTGATTAAGGATGCTTCAAGATATTGTCGCCTTATTAACAAAAATGAAAAAAGAAATGAAATGCTTTAAAACTCTTGAACCAGATAAACTAGATCAAATTTCACATAACTTTAGCGTTCAGTTTAACCCATTGTGTGTTTTGCCCTACCTTCATCTGAGTGTCTAACTTGTAAATATCTATAAAAGCCACTAGAGGGCATTACAAACTGCCACTGATGCTGGGAAAAGGAGCTGAGTTCAACTCTACTCATTGCTGATTGACAGCAATAAGATCTTCTTTGTTGTTCACAACAAAGTGACATAGGAATTCAAAATCCCACTGAAAATTGAAGTGAGCTTTTTAGATCACAAGCTCATCCAGGTATAAATATCATCAGATCAGTTAGTAATGTGACTCCGAAGTGTGTGTGCCCTCCACGTGTCTGTATGCACTGCTGGTAACATGTGGGCATGCTCCAAGAGTGCGCAGATGGTGGCCTGGGGGATCTCCTCCCAAACCTGGATTAGGGCTCTTGTCATTTTGTTTGTCAGCTACTACCAAGGAGGAAACAATGGTGTTGAATATTCACCACTTGTACACAATCTCCCTGTTGACTGTCAAGTCCCGACTTATTTATATTTTTAAACCTTGCTGGTCTTGTGTGCGTCAACATCAAAGGACTTCAGGAGTCCCATTTGTCTGAGTTGTGACATACTTCTATAAACCTGTGTTGCAATCCTATACATCCCATAAGTCATATTTACATAACTAAATTGCAATCATATATATGTTTCTATTGGGATATAATTGCAACTCCAAACATAATGACCGTATATTCACATGCAATGTGAATATGCAACAATGCAACAATGAGTCACAAATATGTTGGTACTTGACATATCAATTAAATGTAAACAGGCATTTTACAACAGGTGTTTGTTAGAATATTCCAGTTATAACATCCTGTTTGATTACTGTACTGGCTTCTTTTTACAAACATTTTTACAATTTAAACCAAAACAACGTTTTTCGCTGATGTTAACCGAAAGGCTTTTTTTGTTCAACCTCACACAGGACTGCGGACTTGAACCTGAACAGTTTGTCAGCACTGCACAGTGCTCAACCACCTCCTTATGACTTTCCATTAATAAATGTATCATTTCATTCATTTAAGAAATTAATTTTATTCCATACATTTCTTTTTCAAAGTTACCCCATAACCTATACTTTACCTCACAAAACACACAAACACTGAAACACATTCCAAATAAATAAAAAGGCTTCTATTATATGTGCATAAATAAAACTGATGACAACATGACCATTTTTGTAGCAAACCTAATCATCAGGAACATAAAAACTAAACTAGATCTTGTGGATTGAACGTTTTGACAGAAATAAGCTGTCTGTGAACATTGATATGTTCGGTGTTTGACACTGAACATATTTGACACTACGCTGTCAGCACATTGTCCTTAATTATGCTCTCCACATAATTATATATTGCACTTAGATATTATTTAATTATATAATTACATAATGAATGTAGCAAGAGCTACATGAATATCTTTAGGACATGATAGTAATTGGTTCATTATGGGATGTTTGACTTTAGCAACTACGTAGTTTGACTCGGTCATACCGTACAATATGGGATTCAATGGGCAAGTAGTTGTGGCTTAGGACTGACTTGTGTACTATCCAAAGAGTTGACAGTTTAATTATGTCAGGATTAAGTGTCCTTGACAATTCGTCATTAACCTGGATTAGTTGGTTCTTTTCTTCCAGAGTCACTTTGTTAGCTTGTAGAACACATCAGCATATTTTGCGCTGTGTACTGTGTTTTGTTTTTTTTGTTTGCAATCAAGCGGCGACCTGAACTCGTGCAAGGCGTCTTAACGAGAGCACGACTGATGTTTACAAAAAAATCAAACTTGACTTTGTGATTTTTCGAAGTTAAATTTCACATCAATTTCTCACAATCACTCCCTTTGTTGTGTCAGTGACTGAGGTTAGTTCAAACAGAGAAGACTAGGAGCGGCCCATAGATTAGTTTTGCTATGGGATTTCTATTTTAAGACACGTCATTCTTCTTTCATCTCAAACCCAGCATAACCTTTATTAAACACCAATGTCAACGCCATTTTCCACAATGGCTAAACAAACATTTTAACAGAATATCATTGCGTAAAAGACTAAAGGCTACCCCTAAAAATATATATTATTTCTCATAAAACCTTCTAAGGACTTTCAATTCCCTCATAAAAGGATTCTCAGTCTAATTTCACAACTGCGATTTAACAGTGCAGTTTGTGACAGGCAGCATTAAGCATTTTGTAAGACACATGATGAAATGCTTCATGAAATTGTTGAAAATGCTCAACATGTTCATGAGATGCTTTACTCATTGAAGGTGTCCTATTGTAAATATATATAAATATTTGCCATTTACACTTTCATGCACTAAAGCAACTCAGTTGCTTAGACAACTAAAGGGAATGGTTCAACATATATGAATAAACAGTAGCAGGAGGGTGGTACAGTGACAGTAATGGGGTTAATGGCTCACATCCAGTTTCATGTAGTATGCGAGAGACAAATAATTTAAATGCCTTTGACATAAAACAAACACAAGGTCTTCAGATTTTAAGAGTTACTCTTTACGCTCTAATAGAAACGTTGAATAAGATAGATAAGATCTTTGGTCGCATGCCAGTCTAGATTGTCTAGATAAGGTAAAGATATTTCACCCAATGAGAGGCACGAGTGCTGAAATGTCAGATAAATGTTGAAATGTATCACTGCTGCAGATGCCCAGAAGAAAGGGATTTTCCACAAATAAGTATTTTCTTTAAAATGATAATATGGTGATCCCCCCAAAAAACAAGCAAAGAAGATAAAGTCACAATAAGAGGCTTTGTTTTATGTTTATTTTCTTATTACTATAATAAGATGTGATGAATCATCAGGATTGTCATTTGGTCATCTCATAACAAGTGTGACAGAATTTATTAAATAAATTAAAGATTCACACACTGCACTGAATGGTCCCAGCAAATTGAACGGAGCAACATTTCAGTGTAACAGAGCCCTTCATCAGACAATGCAACTGATCACTTCAAAGCGGAAGAGGTAAAATAAAGAGAGATGCATTCATCAGCATCTCGTTTCATGAAGCAACATTTGGTCATATAGCGCAATTTGTAAACAATAGAAACAGTATTTTCTTAGTTTTCCAATGAGTATTAAATAGGTCCCTTATTCAACTATACACATTATATTATCTGCAATTCATATTCACCTGTGACATTTAAATTAGAAAAATCACAATGATCCAAGGACTAAATCTTCAAAGATTTAAGTAGTCTTATGTTATGTTTTTTTGTGAAGTGAATCAGGTTTCAGACAGAGTAGACTAGGAGTGGCCCATCGTTTACTTTTCCTTTTATTATCCCTATTTATTCATATGTGGTCAGACAGTGGGAAAAATATGTTGTGTAAACACCGGCTACAGCACCAACATCAGTCAATCATTCATGTAGCCTCCTGCAAAACCCGTGCCTCCCCACATGAGAATGACCTATAATCAACTAGGAGAAAACCTGAAGTCTTTTAAATCTTCACTGTGGGAAACTGAAGCTGTCGCACATTTAAAGTTGACGGGTTTTTGGCTCAGTGAGTGCCACATGTGATACTTTGGCGGAATATACTCATTCGTTGACTGCTTTATAACTTTGGATGGATTCCAGCTGGTACGAGAGGGCAGTCAAAGGAATTTGCCCTGAGCAGAACATTTCTGTGTGGCATAAAGGGGCCACAGGCCCTTTTATACTTGATGACATCGGACTTTACAATCTCTCTCCGTAGTTTCCTGTAAGCTTAAGCAACTTGGATAATTTAGTGTAGCTGCTGTGACAATCATCTCTTATATTAACACACACTTTGCTTTTGTATTTGTATATTCTCATTTATTCTGTTCTGGTGTTTGACTTTTGCTGTACTTTTTGCTCTGCTGAATCCCCTGTCTGGTTCGCTACCAAACCAGAGATTCATATAGATTTTTTGTTTTAATTGAAAACCAAGGTGGAAGGAGTTCTCTCATTGTCACTGTGTAATGTATCCACAATAAAGCAAATACTGTTCAAGAATAAAAAAAAACACAAGATATAAACCTTCAAATCCTTCCAGCTATGTGTGTGTGTGTGTGTGTGTGTGTATGTGTGTGTGTGTGTGTGTGTGTGTGTGTGTGTGTGTGTGTGTGTGTGTGTGTGTATGTGTTTCTTAGAGACAAAGAGATAGGTCTTCAGATAAAATATCCTTTTCCGCCAAACCTGTTCCATGGCTTATTCTGAGCCAGTGCTTGATTTCAAAACCGGTTCTTCATGTTTAAACAGGCACCAAGACAAGAATCAGCTCTCAGCCTGGAAAACTGGTCCCAGGGTAGCACCAACTCTGTGCTGATCTGGAACCAAGAATCACTGATAAAGTGGGGCTGTTCATACGATTACTGTGAACAAAAACAATTGCAATGTAAAGATTTGAGATTGAGAAAAAGATTTGTTTACCTGCAGTGTGAATAATAACATTTTTGCTGATATTTATCAGCGCGCTGAAGGCTAAAGCTGGCAAAGGCTACCATTAACATCCATGTTCGTCTTTAGTAACAATAACCAAAAGTTTGAATGTGATTGCGCGCAGTTAATATAGATAACAGTGCAGGTTTACAGTGCCGTCAACATACTGGGCCTATTTTCATAATGAACAGATGAAATCCAAACAACACTAATTTATTTTAAATATTAACTACAAACAGTTTGGTTCATCTGTCAGTCTCTGTGTTCAGAACGGGTTGACTTATAATTCTTACACTGTACATGTACAATAACCCTGGGACATTTGTAGATGTGAACTTAAAATGTTGCTGGGCAACCCTAGCTCTCTTTTCGTCTTTTGTTGAACAGTATATTGTTAGTTGGTTTATGACATGTCAAAAGCTTAAAATGAGGACAAACCAGAATCAGAAAGCTGGGCTTTAGACCAACCATTTAAATGTTATGTTATGTTAACTAGTTGCACCAATGTGACTTGCAAATTGTCCCATTTGTTTCTTAAGTCGTCGCAGTTTAAGCTGACGTAAACGGAGATAAAATATTATTGTTACTATTTTACTGTATTCTAAGTGTGTCAATCAGAAAGTTGGAATTTACAGCGTAGTTCTTTACATTCAACATTCAACAGTAACCTAACCAATGACTGAAAGAAGCAGGCTAAAATAACTAGAACGATGATAACGATGGCGATAGAGCCACAACCTTTTATTTAGACAGATGACAGCCACACTTTCATGTTGAGTTCATGACATTATGCAAACAATTTGATAATATTTACCAAGATGACTTATTTGGGACTGCAGTTATTAGGTTTAGGACAGGTATAAGCTAAGAGTGGATCTTTCCCAATTATTCTATTCAGCAACCTGCAGACGAGACAGAAATCACCATAATATTCAGTAAAAGCAATCACACTGCAAAATAAATGTTTATTATTATTGTGAAGAAAAAAATGTGTAGTAATCAGTGTTTTAAAAAAGCACAGTTTAATTCACTCTCTTAAAGCAAAGCACTGCTTTCCTTTTTATTTTTGTGCATAGTCATTTCTATAAATTAAATTTATTACCAAAGCATTTATCACTTGTACAGTTAGGATGTGTCGTGGCAAACTGAACTCATCATTGAGATTTTATCGGTAAATTAACACAACACAAGATCCGAAAAATATAGTTTTTGACCTTACTAATTAACTAAACAATTAAACAATATATTTATCTGTTGTCACCTCTCAGCTAGGCTTTTTCCACTTCTTTCCACGGCAATTCGTGACCTGTAGCATCTTATAACCTGAAGCTGCATATTTTTCATTGTATTCACATACAAAACATTTTGAGTTGCATTAGCGTCTATACAGTTAATTATTTTTATTTTTAAATTCAGCTGAACTTTTAGAGGTCTTTACCAGACAGAAAACTAATCCACCGTGAACAATGCATTAGTCACAGCACACATCATACATGTATTTTGAGTGACAGGTGTCTTATACAAAATGCAGTGCAAAAACAAAGACGCAGCCAAACACGTCACTGAAACTAAAAGCTATACATCCTAAAAGGAATTTAGAAATAGGATGAATAGATGCTAAAAAGAAGAATCTGCATTTAAACTATGCTGTTGTGTAATTTAACCATATTGAATTATCAATATTGTACCCATGATATTTAGATAACACCAAATGTTGTATACTATACTGATTCAATTTGTTAGAATTTTCAGCTTCATAAATATATTATTTGCTTGCTTCATTTCACCTCACCTAAAGCCAGTATGAATTTATTTTAAGTTGCTTTATCACAAGTCAAACTTCCAACTATTCATTTAGATTGTTTCTTTGACAACCAAAAAGGGAGTATGCTTTTCTACTAAGCCAAACATCTTGCTGATCTCGCTTTACAGCCTTTTAAGTGTCACTTGAAAATTTTTCTCTTAATTACCACACTGTCACATTTCTAAAAATATTTCACCAATGAGTCAGGTCATTGGTCTTTGTTCCACTCCAATATAAAGGGAAAAGAGATTGTGGGACTGTAAGAAGACAGGCACTGAAGACAGATGGTTTACACCGCTATAGATGTGAAGTGGAGTGAAATTGAAAATCAAACAAATCAAACTACACTGAGTCAGCTGAACAAACAACCACACCATAAAACAAGGGATTAATACTTTTTCATCTCAACTACTTTTATTTTGGGTAAGTACAGTCTGTACACATTATATTTAGTTTTCAATTATTATTCACAATTTTTTGCTAATTTATAGAAAGTGCACAAGTGCATTTAGTCGTAGCAGTGTGTTTTATCAACAACATTTATTTACCATACTTATAATGAAATAATAAATTATATATCGAGTAATAATAACTATGCCAAGGGGGCTAAACCTGGTTAATACTTTTAACATTTTTGTGCATAGATCAAGAATTGAAGGTAGCTAACCCCCTAATTTTGGTTAACATTTAATTTTTATTATACTGCATTAATTTTTGTCTTTAACTACTTTTAAAGCCATAACACTTATAAACACACTGCATTAAAAGCTAAATGCTAAATAAGGTCCTTGTTGCTTTAATCAGCTCTGATGTACAGTTTTACAAGTTTATCTACACAAGACATTTTCTCAACACATATGCATTAAATTTGATCATTACATTCTGTCAGTTTTTTCTCAGTAGCTTAACTTAATTTTTGATTCGGTATTTCCAGTTTACTACTAAAACTTTTAAAGCTTTTGCCATTGATCACATTGATGTGTAAATTGCTAGTAATCTCTTAAAAGGAATCTTGAAAACAATTGTTCCTTGCAGGATGAAATTGCTCAGTAGATTTTAAAAATACTTTGAATTCCACTCTAAGCAGATTAGTGCGGTTCTTATCTTTTTGACAAACTTTTTTTAAAACAGCATTCTACATTCATCCTTTTCCTTAAATGTGGTACTATTTGGTGAAGCAAAAAAATGGCTGCAAATATAAAACACTGCATTTTTAATTCTTGGTAGCAGATTATACTTTCAACTGTAACTACCTCCTCAGCCCCTTATTTTTTTATACCACTGTGTGAAATTATATAAGATCCACATGGTTCGGTTTGAAGATTGTTACACGTCCTCATACAGTCATTCTCAATATTATATTTACACTCCATTAAGACAGGTCAAATAAAAATGACTAGTGCATGAAATAACTTACTTAAAACAAACTAGCTGTTTGATGTCAAACACAGCTCCAACATTTTCTGTTGTATTTTTTATTTTATCCATTCATCCATCCAGTACTCCAACCACTTCCAACCAAGGGTTGTTTTACCTATTTAACATTATTTTATCTATTTAAAAACTCACGGTGAGCACATAAGCATACCTTACCATACATTTAGTAACTAGTAATTGTAATACACAAGTTTATGACATGCTTTGTTGTTTGGTTTTATATGTTTGAAGGGGGACAAGATGGGTGTCGGACAGAAATCAATGCTGCTGATTATAATGGGTAAGCAAACTGATGTTAAAGAAAGGCTGCAGTTTAACTGATGTTTATAAGTGCTTAAAATGTTTTTCCACATTTACAGTGAATTATACATATGGTTAGGGTATTTGCGAAGACGATGCGAAGACAGAGTTTTTCCTAGTTATCTGTAATGTAATTTACATAGTTTTTGCACAATAAATGGCAGAGTGGGTGGTATGGTGTGCGTAGTTGTGCATGTGCTATGCTGTCATGAAATTCAGTACATTCAAGCGTTAAGGAGATGTAAAACCATTTTGACTTACTCTTATTTATCAATAGTTGCTATGGATTTGGCAGTGGGAAATGCACAGAGTTCAACAAATGAAGCACCAACAATGGCAGCTACAAGTGCAGTAGCAATGACAACTGTTCCAACAACGTCAGCAGCAACAACTACTGAAACACCTGCTCAAACAACTGCAGTGCAGACAACTGCCAATCTTACAACTGCAGCAGCTACAATTACTAATATTACCACTGCTGTGCCTACAACTGCCAACCTCACAACCACTTCCCCCCCAACTGTGGCAATATCTACTGCCAATATCACAAGTGCCAACATGACAACCTCTGCACCAACAACTGACAACATTACATCTTCTGCAACTGCAACTGCCAACATGACAACCTCTGCACCAACAACTGCCAATCTTACAGCCTCTGCACCTACAACTGCCAACATTACATCCTCTGCAACTGCAACTGTTAATCTTACAGCCCTTGCACCTACAACTGCCAATCTGACAACTAGTTTGCCCTCCTCTGTGGCAATATCCACTGCCAACATTACATCTTCTGCAACTGTTAATCTTACAACCTCTGCACCTACAACTGCCAACCTGACAACCTCTGCACCGACAACTGCCAATCTGACAACTAGTTTGCCCTCATTTGTGGCAATATCTACCACCAATAATACAACTACCAACCTCACAACGGCTGCATCAACAACTGCCAATCTTACAGCATCTGCACCTTCATTTGTGGCAATATCTACTACCAATATTACAACTGCCAACCAGACAACCACTGCCCCAACAACTGCTAATATTGCAACTGCTGCAAACACAACGGACAACCTCACAACCTCTGCACCTACAACTGCCAATCTGACAAGTTTGCCCTCATCTGTGGCAATATCTACTGTCAATAATATAACTGTCAACCTGACAACCGCTGCTCCAACTACTGCCAATCTTACAGCCTCTGTAACTACAACTGTTAATCTTACAACCTCTGCACCTACAACTGCCAACATTACATCCTCTGCAACTGTTAATCTTACAACCTCTGCACCTACAACTGCCAATCTGACAACCTCTGCACCGACAACTGCCAATCTGACAACTAGTTTGCCCTCATCCGTGGCAATATCTACCACCAATAATACAAGTGCCAACCTCACAACGGCTGCACCTACAACTGCCAACATTACATCTTCTGCAACTGCAACTGTTAATCTTACAACCTCTGCACCTACAACTGCCAACCTGACAACCTCTGCACCGACAACTGCCAATCTGACAACTAGTTTGCCCTCATCCGTGGCAATATCTACCACCAATAATACAAGTGCACACCTCACAACGGCTGCACCAACTACTGCCAATCTTACAACCGCTGCTCCAACTACTGCCAATCTTACAGCCTCTGCACCTACAACTGCCAATCTGACCACTAGTTTGCCCTCCTCTGTGGCAATATCCACCGCCAACATTACATCTTCTGCAACTGTTAATCTTACAACCTCTGCACCTACAACTGCCAATCTGACAACCTCTGCACCGACAACTGCCAATCTGACAACTAGTTTGCCCTCCTCTGTGGCAATATCCACTGCCAACATTACATCTTCTGCAACTGTTAATCTTACAACCTCTGCACCTACAACTGCCAACATTACATCTTCTGCAACTGTTAATCTTACAACCTCTGCACCTACAACTACCAATCTAACAACCTCTGCACCGACAACTGCCAATCTGACAACTAGTTTGCCCTCCTCTGTGGCAATATCCACTGCCAACATTACATCTTCTGCAACTGTTAATCTTACAACCTCTGCACCTACAACTGCCAACATTACATCTTCTGCAACTGTTAATCTTACAACCTCTGCACCTACAACTACCAATCTAACAACCTCTGCACCGACAACTGCCAATCTGACAACTAGTTTGCCCTCCTCTGTGGCAATATCCACTGCCAACATTACATCTTCTGCAACTGTTAATCTTACAACCTCTGCACCTACAACTGCCAACATTACATCTTCTGCAACTGTTAATCTTACAACCTCTGCACCAACAACTGCCAATCTTACAGCCTCTGCACCTACAACTGCCAACATTACATCCTCTGCAACTGCAACTGTTAATCTTACAACCTCTGCACCGACAACTGCCAATCTGACAACTAGTTTGCCCTCCTCTGTGGCAATATCCACTGCCAACATTACATCTTCTGCAACTGTTAATCTTGCAACCTCTGCACCTACAACTGCCAACATTACATCCTCTGCAACTGCCAATCTTACAGCCTCTGCACCTACAACTGCCAACATTACATCTTCTGCAACTGCAACTGTTAATCTTACAACCTCTGCACCTACAACTGCCAACCTGACAACCTCTGCACCGACAACTGCCAATCTGACAACTAATTTGCCCTCATCCGTGGCAATATCTACCACCAATAATACAAGTGCAAACCTCACAACGGCTGCACCTACAACTGCCAATCAGACAACTAGTTTGCCATTATCTGTGACAATATCTACCGCCAATAATACAACTGCCAACCTGACAACCGCTGCTCCAACTACTGCTAATATTGCAACCGCTGCTCCAACTACTGCCAATCTTACAGCCTCTGCACCTACAACTGCCAATCTGACCACTAGTTTGCCCTCCTCTGTGGCAATATCCACCGCCAACATTACATCTTCTGCAACTGTTAATCTTACAACCTCTGCACCTACAACTGCCAACATGACATCCTCTGCAACTGCAACTGTTAATCTTACAGCCTCTGCACCTACAACTGCCAATCTGACAACTAGTTTGCCCTCATCTGTGGCAATATCTACCGCCAATAATACAACTGCCAACCTGACAACCGCTGCTCCAACTACTGCTAATATTGCAACCGCTGCTCCAACTACTGCCAATCTTACAGCCTCTGCACCTACAACTGCCAATCTGACAACTAGTTTGCCCTCCTCTGTGGCAATATCCACTGCCAACATTACATCTTCTGCAACTGTTAATCTTACAACCTCTGCACCTACAACTGCCAACATTACATCTTCTGCAACTGTTAATCTTACAACCTCTGCACCTACAACTACCAATCTGACAACCTCTGCACCGACAACTGCCAATCTGACAACTAGTTTGCCCTCCTCTGTGGCAATATCCACTGCCAACATTACATCTTCTGCAACTGTTAATCTTACAGCCTCTGCACCTACAACTGCCAATCTTACAGCCTCTGCACCTACAACTGCCAACATTACATCTTCTGCAACTGCAACTGTTAATCTTACAACCTCTGCACCTACAACTGCCAACCTGACAACCTCTGCACCGACAACTGCCAATCTGACAACTAGTTTGCCCTCATCCGTGGCAATATCTACCACCAATAATACAAGTGCCAACCTCACAACGGCTGCACCAACAACTGCCAATCTTACAGCCTCTGCACCTACAACTGCCAATCTGACCACTAGTTTGCCCTCCTCTGTGGCAATATCCACTGCCAACATTACATCTTCTGCAACTGTTAATCTTACAACCTCTGCACCTACAACTACCAATCTGACAACCTCTGCACCGACAACTGCCCATCTGACAACTAGTTTGCCCTCCTCTGTGGCAATATCCACTGCCAACATTACATCTTCTGCAACTGTTAATCTTACAACCTCTGCACCTACAACTGCCAACATTACATCCTCTGCAACTGCCAATCTTACAGCCTCTGCACCTACAACTGCCAACATTACATCTTCTGCAACTGCAACTGTTAATCTTACAACCTCTGCACCTACAACTGCCAACCTGACAACCTCTGCACCGACAACTGCCAATCTGACAACTAGTTTGCCCTCATCCGTGGCAATATCTACCACCAATAATACAAGTGCAAACCTCACAACGGCTGCACCTACAACTGCCAATCAGACAACTAGTTTGCCATTATCTGTGACAATATCTACCGCCAATAATACAACTGCCAACCTGACAACCGCTGCTCCAACTACTGCTAATATTGCAACCGCTGCTCCAACTACTGCCAATCTTACAGCCTCTGCACCTACAACTGCCAATCTGACCACTAGTTTGCCCTCCTCTGTGGCAATATCCACCGCCAACATTACATCTTCTGCAACTGTTAATCTTACAACCTCTGCACCTACAACTGCCAACATTACATCTTCTGCAACTGTTAATCTTACAACCTCTGCACCTACAACTGCCAATCTGACAACTAGTTTGCCCTCCTCTGTGGCAATATCCACTGCCAACATTACATCTTCTGCAACTGTTAATCTTACAACCTCTGCACCTACAACTGCCAACATTACATCCTCTGCAACTGCCAATCTTACAGCCTCTGCACCTACAACTGCCAACATTACATCTTCTGCAACTGCAACTGTTAATCTTACAACCTCTGCACCTACAACTGCCAACCTGACAACCTCTGCACCGACAACTGCCAATCTGACAACTAGTTTGCCCTCATCCGTGGCAATATCTACCACCAATAATACAAGTGCAAACCTCACAACGGCTGCACCTACAACTGCCAATCAGACAACTAGTTTGCCATTATCTGTGACAATATCTACCGCCAATAATACAACTGCCAACCTGACAACCGCTGCTCCAACTACTGCTAATATTGCAACCGCTGCTCCAACTACTGCCAATCTTACAGCCTCTGCACCTACAACTGCCAATCTGACCACTAGTTTGCCCTCCTCTGTGGCAATATCCACCGCCAACATTACATCTTCTGCAACTGTTAATCTTACAACCTCTGCACCTACAACTGCCAACATTACATCTTCTGCAACTGTTAATCTTACAACCTCTGCACCTACAACTGCCAATCTGACAACTAGTTTGCCCTCATCTGTGGCAATATCTACCGCCAATAATACAACTGCCAACCTGACAACCGCTGCTCCAACTACTGCTAATCTTACAGCCTCTGCACCTACAACTGCCAATCTGACCACTAGTTTGCCCTCCTCTGTGGCAATATCCACTGCCAACATTACATCCTCTGCAACTGCCAATCTTACAGCCTCTGCACCTACAACTGCCAACATTACATCTTCTGCAACTGAAACTGTTAATCTTACAACCTCTGCACCTACAACTGCCAACCTGAAAACCTCTGCACCGACAACTGCCAATCTGACAACTAGTTTGCCCTCCTCTGTGGCAATATCTACCACCAATAATACAAGTGCCAACCTCACAACGGCTGCACCAACAACTGCCAATCTTACAGCCTCTGCACCTACAACTGCCAACATTACATCCTCTGCAACTGCAAGTGTTAATCTTACAGCCTCTGCACCTACAACTGCCAATCTGACCACTAGTTTGCCCTCCTCTGTGGCAATATCCACCGCCAACATTACATCTTCTGCAACTGTTAATCTTACAACCTCTGCACCTACAACTGCCAACATTACATCCTCTGCAACTGCAACTGTTAATCTTACAGCCTCTGCACCTACAACTGCCAATCTGACAACTAGTTTGCCCTCATCTGTGGCAATATCTACCGCCAATAATACAACTGCCAACCTGACAACCGCTGCTCCAACTACTGCTAATATTGCAACCGCTGCTCCAACTACTGCCAATCTTACAGCCTCTGCACCTACAACTGCCAATCTGACAACTAGTTTGCCCTCCTCTGTGGCAATATCCACTGCCAACATTACATCCTCTGCAACTGCCAATCTTACAGCCTCTGCACCTACAACTGCCAACATTACATCTTCTGCAACTGCAACTGTTAATCTTACAACCTCTGCACCTACAACTGCCAACCTGACAACCTCTGCACCGACAACTGCCAATCTGACAACTAGTTTGCCCTCATCCGTGGCAATATCTACCACCAATAATACAAGTGCCAACCTCACAACGGCTGCACCAACAACTGCCAATCTTACAGCCTCTGCACCTACAACTGCCAACATTACATCCTCTGCAACTGCAACTGTTAATCTTACAGCCTCTGCACCTACAACTGCCAATCTGACAACTAGTTTGCCCTCATCTGTGGCAATATCTACCGCCAATAATACAACTGCCAACCTGACAACCGCTGCTCCAACTACTGCTAATATTGCAACCGCTGCTCCAACTACTGCCAATCTTACAGCCTCTGCACCTACAACTGCCAATCTGACCACTAGTTTGCCCTCCTCTGTGGCAATATCCACCGCCAACATTACATCTTCTGCAACTGTTAATCTTACAACCTCTGCACCTACAACTGCCAATCTGACAACCTCTGCACCGACAACTGCCAATCTGACAACTAGTTTGCCCTCATCCGTGGCAATATCTACCACCAATAATACAAGTGCCAACCTCACAACGGCTGCACCAACATCTGCCAATCTTACAGCCTCTGCACCTACAACTGCCAACATTACATCCTCTGCAACTGCAACTGTTAATCTTACAGCCTCTGCACCTACAACTGCCAAACTGACAACTAGTTTGCCCTCCTCTGTCGCAATATCCACCGCCAACATTACATCTTCTGCAACTGTTAATCTTACAACCTCTGCACCGACAACTGCCAATCTGACAACTAGTTTGCCCTCATCTGTGGCAATATCTACCACCAATATTACAAGTGCCAACCTCACAACGGCTGCACCAACAACTGCCAATCTTACAACTAGTTTGCCCTCATCTGTGGCAATATCTACCACCAATATTACAAGTGCCAACCTCACAACGGCTGCACCTACAACTGCCAATCTGACAACTAGTTTGCCCTCATCTGTGGCAATATCTACCACCAATAATACAAGTGCCAACCTCACAACGGCTGCACCAACAACTGCCAATCTTACAGCCTCTGCACCTACAACTGCCAACATTACATCCTCTGCAACTGCAACTGTTAATCTTACAGCCTCTGCACCGACAACTGCCAATCTGACAACTAGTTTGCCCTCATCTGTGGCAATATCTACCACCAATAATACAAGTGCCAACCTCACAACGGCTGCACCAACAACTGCCAATCTTACAGCCTCTGCACCTACAACTGCCAATCTGACAACTAGTTTGCCCTCATCTGTGGCAATATCTACCACCAATAATACAACTGCCAACCTGACAACCGCTGCTCCAACTACTGCTAATATTGCAACCGCTGCTCCAACTACTGCCAATCTTACAGCCTCTGCACCTACAACTGCCAATCTGACCACTAGTTTGCCCTCCTCTGTGGCAATATCCACTGCCAACATTACATCTTCTGCAACTGTTAATCTTACAACCTCTGCACCTACAACTGCCAACATTACATCTTCTGCAACTGTTAATCTTACAACCTCTGCACCTACAACTACCAATCTAACAACCTCTGCACCGACAACTGCCAATCTGACCACTAGTTTGCCCTCCTCTGTGGCAATATCCACTGCCAACATTACATCTTCTGCAACTGTTAATCTTACAACCTCTGCACCTACAACTGCCAACATTACATCCTCTGCAACTGCCAATCTTACAGCCTCTGCACCTACAACTGCCAACATTACATCTTCTGCAACTGCAACTGTTAATCTTACAACCTCTGCACCTACTACTGCCAACCTGACAACCTCTGCACCGACAACTGCCAATCTGACAACTAGTTTGCCCTCATCCGTGGCAATATCTACCACCAATAATACAAATGCCAACCTCACAACGGCTGCACCAACAACTGCCAATCTTACAGCCTCTGCACCTACAACTGCCAACATTACATCCTCTGCAACTGCAACTGTTAATCTTACAGCCTCTGCACCGACAACTGCCAATCTGACAACTAGTTTGCCCTCATCTGTGGCAATATCTACCGCCAATAATACAACTGCCAACCTGACAACCGCTGCTCCAACTACTGCTAATATTGCAACCGCTGCTCCAACTACTGCCAATCTTACAGCCTCTGCACCTACAACTGCCAATCTGACCACTAGTTTGCCCTCCTCTGTGGCAATATCCACCGCCAACATTACATCTTCTGCAACTGTTAATCTTACAGCCTCTGCACCTACAACTGCCAATCTGACAACTAGTTTGCCCTCATCTGTGGCAATATCTACCACCAGTAACACAACTGCCAACCTGACAACCGCTGCTCCAACTACTGCTAATATTGCAACTGCTGCTCCAACTACTGCCAATCTTACAGCCTCTGCACCTACAACTGCCAATCTGACCACTAGTTTGCCCTCATCTGTGGCAATATCCACTGCCAACATTACATCTTCTGCAACTGTTAATCTTACAACCTCTGCACCTACAACTGCCAACATTACATCTTCTGCAACTGTTAATCTTACAACCTCTGCACCTACAACTACCAATCTAACAACCTCTGCACCTACAACTGCCAATCTGACAACTAGTTTGCCCTCCTCTGTGGCAATATCCACTGCCAACATTACATCTTCTGCAACTGTTAATCTTACAACCTCTGCACCTACAACTGCCAACATTACATCTTCTGCAACTGTTAATCTTACAACCTCTGCACCTACAACTACCAATCTAACAACCTCTGCATCGACAACTGCCAATCTGACAACTAGTTTGCCCTCCTCTGTGGCAATATCCACTGCCAACATTACATCCTCTGCAACTGCCAATCTTACAGCCTCTGCACCTACAACTGCCAACATTACATCTTCTGCAACTGCAACTGTTAATCTTACAACCTCTGCACCTACAACTGCCAACCTGACAACCTCTGCACCGACAACTGCCAATCTGACAACTAGTTTGCCCTCATCTGTGGCAATATCTACCACCAATAATACAAGTGCCAACCTCACAACGGCTGCACCAACAACTGCCAATCTTACAGCCTCTGCACCTACAACTGCCAACATTACATCCTCTGCAACTGCAACTGTTAATCGTACAGCCTCTGCACCTACAACTGCCAATCTGACCACTAGTTTGCCCTCCTCTGTGGCAATATCCACTGCCAACATTACATCTTCTGCAACTGTTAATCTTACAACCTCTGCACCTACAACTGCCAACATTACATCTTCTGCAACTGCAACTATTAATCTTACAACCTCTGCACCTACAACTACCAATCTGACAACCTCTGCACCGACAACTGCCAATCTGACAACTAGTTTGCCCTCCTCTGTGGCAATATCCACTGCCAACATTACATCTTCTGCAACTGTTAATCTTACAACCTCTGCACCTACAACTGCCAACATTACATCTTCTGCAACTGCAACTGTTAATCTTACAACCTCTGCACCTACAACTGCCAACCTGACAACCTCTGCACCGACAACTGCCAATCTGACAACTAGTTTGCCCTCATCCGTGGCAATATCTACCACCAATAATACAAGTGCAAACCTCACAACGGCTGCACCAACAACTGCCAATCTTACAGCCTCTGCACCTACAACTGCCAACATTACATCCTCTGCAACTGCAACTGTTAATCGTACAGCCTCTGCACCTACAACTGCCAATCTGACAACTAGTTTGCCATTATCTGTGGCAATATCTACCACCAATAATAGAACTGCCAACCTGACAACCGCTGCTCCAACTACTGCTAATATTGCAACCGCTGCTCCAACTACTGCCAATCTTACAGCCTCTGCACCTACAACTGCCAATCTGACCACTAGTTTGCCCTCCTCTGTGGCAATATCCACCGCCAACATTACATCTTCTGCAACTGTTAATCTTACAACCTCTGCACCTACAACTGCCAACATTACATCTTCTGCAACTGCAACTATTAATCTTACAAACTCTGCACCTACAACTGCCAATCTGACATCCAATGCTCCAACAACTGCCAACTTGACAACCACTTCTCCAGCAAATGCCAACCTGACAACCACTGGTCGTACAACTGCCAACATTACAATCTCTCCACCTACAACTGCCAACCTCACAACAGCTGCAACTGCAACTGCCAACCTCACAACCTCTGCACCTACAACTGCCAATCTGACAACTAGCTTGCGCTCATCTGTGGCAATATCTACTGGCAATAATACAACTGTCAACCTGACAACCATTCTTCCAACAACTACCAACCTGACAATCTCTGCAGCCACAACTGCCAACATTACAATCTCTGCACCTCCAACTGCAAACCTGACAACTACTGGTCATACAACTGCCAACCTGACAGCCACTTCTCCAAAAACTGCCAACCTGTCAACCTCTGCAGCCACAACTGCCAGCATTACAACCTCTGCACCTCCAACCGCAAACCTGACAACCACTGGTCGTACAACTGCCAACATTACAATCTCTGCACCTCCAACTGCAAACCTGACAACTACTGGTCATACAACTGCCAACCTGACAGCCACTTCTCCAACAACTGCCAACCTGTCAACCTCTGCAGCCACAACTGCCAACATTACAACCTCTGCACCTCCAACCGCAAACCTGACAACCACTGGTCGTACAACTGCCAACATTACAATCTCTGCACCTCCAACCGCAAACCTGACAACCACTGGTCGTACAACTGCAAACCTGACAACCACTGCTCCAACATCTTCCAACCTGACAACCAGTGCTCAAACAACTGCAAACCTGACAACTTCTAGTCGCACAACTGCCAACATTACAACCTCTGCTCCAACAACAGCCAACATTACAATCTCTGCACCTACAACTGCCAACTTGACATCCACTTCTCCAACAACTGCCAACCTGACTACCACTTCTCCAACAACTGCCAACCTGACAACCACTGCTCCAACATCTTCCAACCTGACAACCAGTGCTCAAACAACTGCAAACCTGACAACCACTGGTCGTACAACTGCCAACATTACAACCTCTGCTCCAACAACAGCCAACATTACAACCTCTGTACCTACAACTGCAAACCTGACAACCACTGCTCCAACAACTGCCAATCTGACAACCACTGGTCGTACAACTTCCAACATTACAATCTCTGCACCTACAACTGCCAACTTGACAACCACTTCTCCAACAACTGCCAACCTGACTACCACTTCTCCAACAACTGCAAACCTGACAACCACTGCTCCAACATCTTCCAACCTGACAACCAGTGCTCAAACAACTGCAAACCTGACAACTTCTAGTCGCACAACTGCCAACCTGACAACCACTGCTCCAACAACAGCCAACATTACAACCTCTGTACCTACAACTGCAAACCTGACAACCACTGCTCCAACAACTGCCAACCTGACAACCACTGGTCGTACAACTTCCAACATTACAATCTCTGCACCTACAACTGCCAACCTGACTACCACTTCTCCAACAACTGCCAACCTGACAACCACTGCTCCAACATCTTCCAACCTGACAACCAGTGCTCCAACAACTGCCAACCTGACAACCACTGCTCCAACAACTGCCAACCTGACAACGACTGGTCGTACAACTGCCAACCTGACAACCACTTCTCCAACATCTGTCAACCTTACAACCAGTGCTCCAACAACTGCCAACCTGACCACAACCTCTGCAGCTACAACTGCCAACCTGACCACAACCTCTGCAGCTACAACTGCCAACCTGTCAACCTCTGTTCGTACAACTGCCAACCTGACAAACACTTCTCCAACAACTGCCAACCTTACAACCAGTGCTCCAACAACTGCCAACCTGATAACCACTGGTCATACAACTGCCAACATTACAACCTCTGCTCCAACAACTGCAAACCTGACAACCACTGCTCCAACAACTGCCAACCTGACAACCACTGGTCGTACAACTACCAACCTGACTACCACTTCTCCAACATCTGTCAACCTTACAACCAGTGCTCCAACAACTGCCAACCTGACCACAACCTCTGCAGCTACAACTGCCAACCTGACAACCACTGCTCTAACAACTCCTAACATTACAACCTCTGGACCTACAACTGCAAACATTACAAGCACTGCTCCAACAACTGCCAACATTACAACCTCTGGACCTACAACTGCAAACATTACAACCACTGCTCCAACAACTGCCAACCTGACAACCTCTGGTCGTACAACTGCCAACCTGACAACCACTTCTCCAACATCTGCAAACCTCACAACCAGTTCTCCAACATCTGCAAACCTGACAACCAGTGCTCAAACAACTGCCAACCTGATAACCACTGGTCATACAACTGCCAACATTACAATCTCTGCACCTACAGCTGCAAACCTGCCAACCACTTCTCCAACATCTGCCTACCTCACAACCACTGCTTCAACAACTGCTAATATTGCAACTGCTGCAGCCACAACTGCCAGCTTTACATCTTCTGCACCAACAATTGTCAATCTGACAACCACGCTACCCTCAACTGTGGCAATATCTACTGCCAATACTACAACTGCCTCAGTTATAACTGCCAACATTACAACCGCTTCTCCCACAGCTCCTGCAATAACAACTGCCAGTCTTTCAGCTGCTGTACCTACAACTTCTGCAACCACAACTACATCTCTTACACCTGCTGCAACTACAACTACCAGTCTTACAACCACTACAACTACTAGTCTTATAACTAATTCAACTACAACTACCACTCCTACAACCACTTCAACTATAAGTCCTACAACTGCTTCAACTACAACTACCACTCTAACAACCACTTCAACTACAACTGCTTCAACTACAACTACCACTCTTACAACCACTTCAACTACTAGTCCGACAACTGCTGCAACAACAACTGCAACTGCTACCAGTGAATCATTCACAATAAGAATACTGACTTTCAGATCTATCAATGACATATTTACAGCTGACTTGCTGGATTCATCCTCTGCAAATTATAAAAAACGAGCTGCAACCATAATTGAACAGGTAATCCTAAGACAATTTGCACTTTAAACGCATTGTTCAGATATTGAATTATTTATTGTGAGACAGGTGTAAGAAAATTAGCAATCTTCAAGCCAGTTGCTAAGTACATGCATTTAAAACACTTGAAAGGGGAAACCAGTACGTGATGGGCTGGCTATGCAAAGAGAGTTCCTGAGAGTTGACTGCACAGTCAGATTTTTAAGCATAACCTGTAGGCAGAAGACAACAAGAATTCTAATTTGACACATTCATTTAACTCATATATAACATTTAGTCATAGCTGACAGAACAATTTCATGATATATTAAAAATTGCATTTGAATGCAGGACATAGTGAACAGCAATCAATCCAACACTTCCTGATTGTGGGTGTGACAGGAGAGGGTTCTTCCTATGTAGTTTTCTGTTCACAAAACACACAAATAAAATAATAGAATATGTACTTGAAGATAACAGGTAGTCAGATTAGGATTACAAAATTATATAAGTATATGCATAACATAAAAAAATAATATATATATATATATATATATATATATATATATATATGTATATATATATATATATATATATATATATATATATATATATATATATATATATATATATATATATATATATATATATACAGAGAGAGAGAGAGTATTTTTCTACCAAAAACTATAATGACTTTAAGTGTATATAATGCGATATCTCTAGGGTCCAGTATCACAAAGCTTAAACCCATGGGATAACATAGAAAGCATGGCCAGCAGTAGGGCTAAGCCAACATAAGCATTACATGGGTGAGCTAGAGTAGCAACAAACAAACACGAGAAAGTGAGAGAAAATGATAAAATCAGTCCAATGGGTGCACTTTAGAAGTTTAAGAAGGCCACAGCATGGTATGAAGAAAAGCCAACAGCTGGCAGAAGCTGGAGTAGTATCTGCTTTTAACTTGAGTGCTGTCAACAATACGGCAGGGACAGAAGGGGAGTGAGGAGTATCTGTGCCTGATTACTGAGCAGTAGTAGCTTGGCATGATTGTGGGTTGTGGCAAAAGGAGGCAAAGTGTAGAAAGTGGTATGGAAAATGCGCTCCAGGTAACTGTGAGAGCAAAGCAGCTGGGGCGTGGCCAGATAATTTTGTATGTTTCTAGGAGTAAACAAGGACTAAAATAAAGAAAACAAGAAAAACATGAATTATGACAATTTAACTTTTCTTTTTTGTTTAACAAGAACATGCCCAGTGTACCACATCACACTTAGTTCAGACTTAGAATTAGTATTTCAACTGTCAATGACATGTTGCAAAGTTCATCTGCTTTTGGTTTTCTTGAGAACACACGTTTGCATATCCGATGGGCTACCGTTACCAGTAATGTAGTGTTAATTCACCCACTGGAATAGCCTATCAAGAGTAAGTGGCCCAGGAAGAAAAGGATTTTTTTCTATTTCAATTCATTTCTATTCAATTTCATTTGTATGACAACAGAAGTTGTTAAGTTAGAACTGTAAGTATGTCAAGTTACAAGAAGATTCAATGGCAAGGCAAAAGTTAAATCCAATCTGCTTTCTGTTTTTACAGCTTCGACCTTGGTACCAAAGGGCATTCCCTTTTTACTTCTACTCAATTGTCATTGTGGGATTTAGGTAATTTGTTAAGTCTTCTTTTGTGACATTTCAACAGAAGTGGAATTAGTGTGATATTTTAAACAATACTTATGTCACTCTTTCTGCAGCCAAGGATCAGTCATTAACCATATGAACCTTACCTTTGTCAACGCATCTGTTCCTAATGACACCGCCATTGCGAGTGTCTTGATCAGTGCAGCTTCAAACGTCACAGGCTTTGACATTGAAGCCAGCTCAGTAACTGTGGAAGGCGTATGTAAGTAATTTTGAGTACTTTGAAAATGTCAAATCTGGACATTGATTTGTTAAAAACTGTGTTTTTACTGCTCTTCTCATTTACAGCTTCAAGAGGAGTAACACATGAGATCAGTCTCATCTCTGCTTTGTTCCTGGTGCTGTTGTCATGGAAGCTGTCAACTCTACTTTAACTAGTGATGCACAAGAGCGAGTTTTACATCCTATGATAAATTATAAAATTAATTAGTTTTATTACATAAGATAAAACAAAATGAACAATGAACAGTTTGCTGTATTTAACTTGGTGAGAACGTGGCTACTAATGCTGTCCTAATTAGTTTGCTCTTTTGTTTGAATAATTAATTTTAATTAATCTGCTCTTAAAATAGCATAATAGCAGATAAATTACTGTATTTTAAATAAAAGGCACAACAATCTATAGGTCTACATAGAGTTTTATCAATGGTTGTACCTTATTTATACGTAACAAAGAAATGTAAAATGTAAAAAACATTATTAGCATCTAGTGAACAATGTTGTTTACAGATATGTGATTCTGAATCTAATTTGATTTCACGGTGGTGTCTAACACTCAGCCATTCTCTTTTTGTATGAGTGAATCAGGTTTGTTCAGACAGAAAATTAGGTGTGGCCCATGTTTTGCTATGTGGTATGTGTCAGACTGAAAGATATGTTCTTCACAAATCACCTTTAAACCAGTGTAACCACCAGCTTCAGCATCAACCACTGCAGACAGCAACAACAGATATTTACCATAAATCCTCCAAAAGACTCTGCCCTTCTCCAAACCTTTGTTGATTTTTTTTCATTCGAGGTAGACATAAAATACAAGAAGGTTATAAAATAATTTAAATATTTGTAATTGTGGAGAGATAAGGATAGGTATTTATTATTTATAATTGTAATATTCAAGTTCAAAGTAGTCCAGGCTTGATAAATTGACAAATTTGAGGCCCCTCTGATATTAAAGACAAAAAAACATTCAGTTTGTATGTGAACTCAAAACCTTTATTAGGTATTGTTATTATTTAAAAATTTAAAATTTTCAATGAGAAGATATCCGTAAAGTATGTGTGAATATCTTGTGATAAATTTTACATAAAACCAAAACTTACAGCCTTGTGGTGGCACTAGAGGAAAATTTAGAGGACCACCAATTTTAGTAGCCACCATTATCCATATATTTTATACATATATTTATTTGTCTGGAGTGAGTTTAAAAGGGACTCCAGTGAAGTGGGACAGGTAATGGTGGATGATGATAGTACATCCTACGTCCACTTGCAGGGAATAGCTTTACAATCACACAGTGTTCAGTTGTAAATTATAACTTGGTAGATGTGTTTTGGGTTTACAAGCCAAATTCATCATCTATCAATTAGTTTTCAAAAAGGACAAAGCTGACTTATAAATCAGATTATTATTTTTGACATGCTTTTGTGCCATGTTGCCTATGTAATGCAATGTGTATTTTGTCATTAAACATATACAGTAGTGTTTGGCCCTTTTGTGTGAGCATATTTAGATTAGATTTTTATTTATAATAAAACAAGCAATTGTATGTAAAGACAGAATAACAAAATGTAACATCAGGCCACAGGCTGGATTCAAAGCTCAAATTCTGCAGGTTCAGGTCTGAATTGTACAATGTCAGAATAGGCCAGGTTCGGGTCTTCAGTGCTGCTTTCGTGTGTCCATCTCCTCTCTTTTTATTCTGTGTACTTTATTGATGTTTATTTCTAAAGGCAGTTGATTTTCCTTTAGGTTCCTCTGTCTGGTACTTGAAGTTCTTGATGTGTGTAAATATCCTTCAGGTTGTCAATTAAGATGTTTTCTGAGAAAACCCATATTGCGCATACTCTGGGCATATAGACCACACATATATTACATATTACACATAATTAACTAGATCTGAGGGCATTTACAGAGAATTTGCTGCTGTTGCAGGACAAAATGTGATGTGACAAATATTTAGTATAATATTCTACAACAATTTACAACAACAAGGACTATAGGATTCGTGAGAACATTTTTATTTGGTGTCTTCACACACAAGTGCAGTGCAGACTGGAATGTCTGGAAGAACAGGTCAAGTTAATAATGCTATAATAAAATGACAATAATTATTGGTGATACAAAACTCTAATTAAACTACCACTTGGTGCCCTTATGGGCATTTATGATTTCCCACATATGAAACATTAAAGATTTTAAAATGTTATATTTCCTGAATGATATTCAGTAAGGTGAAATTGTCAAAAGAAATTACAGTGGTGCTTGAAAGTTTGTACATCCTTGAAAATGTTCTGTATTTACTGTAGGTTTAGCATTGGGAGGTAAGATTGCAACCAATTCATATGCCTCTTATGTCGCTTATTTTAGAGACAGATGGTGTAGATCTTTAAATATTTATAGCTTCACCTTTTAATATATTTGAGTGCACACATTTTGAAGGTGAGTCAGGTCAGCTGCATAGCAGCTCTGCCATCGGTATGTGAGTGTGCGTGTGAATGGGTGAATTAGACGCAGTGTAAAGCGCTTTGAGTACCAGCTAGGTAGAAAAGCGCTATATAAGTGCAGACGATTTACCATTTACATTTTTTTATCATGACCTATTTTAGTTTTTTTTGCTTTTTTGGTTTTCATGTTCTGGCTAGTCCTCCACCTGACCTAAAAGAGGGGACACCTGTTGAGAAGGCTTTCGATAAAAAGGCAACAGCAAGTGAAAGAAGCTGTGTTGGGTTCGATAGTAAGATTTGTTTGTACTAAGGTTAATGTTTGGTATTTTGTTTTATCTACTTTTACCCGATTTTGTTTTAGTAGTTAGTGGTAGAAGTTTAACTTTCTGAAGCTTTGGACCAGCTGCTTCAGAAAATCACTGACTGTTTTGAAGAATTTGAAGTATCCCTGCTGGTGACATCTGCTGGACAAATTTGCGAAGATATAATGGAAAGTCTCAGTAAATCTTGATTTAGTGATTTGGAAGACATTTAAAATATATTTTACATAAAGAAATGCTACATTCTATCGGCAACTCATAGACAAAAAAGGTTTTGTATATGCAAGACATTTCTGTGTGGAAAGTGTGGAAAAGTGCGTGCGACTGACATTGATGAGTAATGAGAATGGTATCAGAAGTTTCAGTTTTTCAAATAAACTTTCTGTGCATTTGTCTGGTCATGATAATAACAATAGGAAATCATGTGAGAGAATTTACTATTTAATAAATTTGCAGGGATCTACCCTCTATCACTATATACTTTAATTCTCCAAATAGTCCAATTTATCTGACTAAAACCTACCTACTGATATAGAGTGGACTTCCAATAGTTTTGTTTACATATCCTTATATTACACTTTCTTTGTTTTATATTATATTATACATTATATGTCCTTAAAATCAGTTTGGGAGAATTAAGACTCCTATACTTTATTCATAAGCACTTGAATTATGTTGCTCACTGAATCCATGTTGATTTTTACATAATTTCAAAATGCAGAACTCCTCCTAAAACCTTTTAATTTTTCAAGATTCAAGATTTAAAAAATGTAATTAATCCCACAGAGAAATTGTTTTGCCTCTTTACAGTTCACAACACACACAGAAGAAAAGAGAACCACAACCAGGAAAGATCAAACACCAACATAAATACACATAACCAATAACATTAATACAGAACAACTCAATATAAATACAGAATATGTAAATAGATGATTGAAATTGGGTCAGTGTTATAGCCTAATGTGGATTGATAGCAAGTATTTTGAGTATTCCTTATTATTTAAAAAGTTATTTCCCTGAATGTGTCCTTTATTTACACGTTGAGATGGACTCTCACCAGATGATCAGTAAATGTAATTCTCTAAGATTCTCTAAGATGTAAAAACAACAAAGGAAATTGATGGCTTTTACGCGTAAGTAAAAACTAATCTGTTTTGCCAACACTGGTCTAAATTGTCATGTTATTTTTATTCGCATCTCCAAAACAGATTTGAAACTCTTATTTATGCAATCAACTTTTCCTTTTGTGCCTGTTCTGTCTGTGCTTAGTTGTAAATGTTAAAATATATATAAAAAAGGATTTACAGAAAATATGCCAATATCACGTATGTGCCCTTAAGAAGCTTTAGAATCTAACAGCATTTGACACCCTATGTGTTTACACCTGCACATTTGAAAAGGAAAACTAAACAGCAAAACAACATGTTTCCAGAAGAAAGAAATGGTGGAACCTTCTGGAAGTACAACAGAGGGGTAAACTGTTTCTTTACATAAATCACAACATTACCTTGCAAATCCAAATTTGGACCAACTGCATCAGTTTTGTTCTGTCCTCTGCACAGCTTCATGCTCCACTGGGGGCTTATCAGAAGTGCAGCTTCTTGTGCTTCTTAATTTTTTTTTTTTTAACTTAGTTATATAATCACTTATCACCTGTTGGAAATTCACATGAAAAACCAATCCATGCATCTCTAATTGTGAAGCATTCGTGAGAAGTGTAAGATCTTTATGAGTCAGTTATTACTCTATGGCGGATTTAGGAAAACTGGTTATATGATGACTTGCCGTGACCTTTAAATGAAGGAGCAGCAAATTCTCATATGTTTGCTGTCAGTTTGACTGACAAGTTATTTCAGTGCAGCACAATAATACAGGGATAGGCCAACTGGCCTATCAGGTACCTGAATAAAAATGCTTTACATTCTAATAATAAACACTTAGAAATAGAAGTGCTGAATACATATTAACTAGACTGCTGGATCTTGTCTCACTTTTAAAAAGTAAAACTGAAAATAAACAAATGAATGTTCACAATACAGCACTATAAGCATATGTAAAACTCATTATTTAAACAATATATTGCAATTGTTAACTTTAGGAATGCTGTACTTCCCAATGACAGTCAAAATGGAAGCTGAATACAGTTAGATATTCACAATTTAGTGTATATAATATTACACTATTCATATGGAATCCTATTCATGCCAAAGACTGCCACTCCCTAAGACAAATACGCAGGGATGATTACTGCTGTGATTACTGCTTTAACTGTATTATAGCGTCCTTTTAAATGTTTTCTCAGGTAAATCAGTAAAACCTTGCACAATTTTCAGTAAATGCAGCATTTCATGCTCATGTTACCTTTATTGCTTTTTCTGCCTGCTACATTTAACCTCACTTCTCCTGTGTATTTATGTGTTTGATATTGCTTGCTGTTAAACTGGTATAACTTCATTCCTATACTGTAGATGTATTGTATGTATTTACCCAGTGCGTTCACATGTGAACTGGTTTCTCAGAAAGGAGGAATCATTGTTTCTCTATCACTCTCAGAGACCCAACAGATAACCGACCAAAGTAATTGTTAAAGGGTAGAAAAAAACATTGTGCACTAATTAATTACATATTATATCAAAGGTGCAGACATGTATAGTAAATAAAGGCAGGTGGGTAGGAGGTGAAGAAAATATGATGAGGAAAACAGAATTTAATATAAACTTTTTCTGAACTGAATCTCATTAACAATGCAGCTGGCTGACATTAGTGTTTTGAGAGTGTTTTGCACATCTAAATGTGATTTGTCATCCTGCATTCTTGCACAGTCTTCTGGGACTAAACGTCAGCCTCTTATCTGGCTTCCACTCAGAGAGCAATGGCCAAAGCGAGCGGCTGAACCAACAACTGGAGACCTGACTACGTTTCCTGTGTGACTGGGACAGACACAGTTAAAAAACACAAGGCAGATGAAAAGGATTTTAGTGGCTGGTCTGACAAGACTGAGTGAGGCTGAAAAAGGGAGCAGGAGAACCAGGTTAACAAGAAGGGATGAAGCTGGAACAGGGAGGACAGGGCTAGAACTGGAAGTGTCAAAATAAAAGCATGGGACAGGAAGTGAAGACCAGGATCAAGACATCATGTATCTGTTTTTCACCTACATCTACTGTACCGATGACTGCTGTATCTTCAACACAAGGCAGACACTGTATTTTGTATTGTGCTATTTATATGAGTTTAAGACACTACTCAAGAAATGTGACACAGATGTCAAAAGATATTAATACTGTATTAACAAATCATTGAAGCTGTTCTTTTTTCTATGTAAGTAAAACAGAAAGTGTTAAAATACAATATTTTGTCTATTTCTACAGTTTAAACCAAGTGGCATTCCCTTCTTCCTTCAAATACCAGACAATTGTTGGATACTATTAGGACTTCACACTCATTATTAACTAAGCATTGGATTTTACCTTCCTGTTTGTGGCCCCTGTAATGTAAATATCATATGCCCAAGTACTAAATTATATGTTTATATAACTAAGCAGTTCAAAAGTCTAAAAACTATTTAATTTGCATTTCCTACCTTTCCAAATACTTAATGTGATAAAGATTCAACTTAATAGGAAGTGTGTAGAAACCCTGAAGGAATAAAAATCTCACCACTTTATTTTCATTTATTTTAAGGACGGCTAAGAAGATTAAGCTAAAGTAATGCTGAGTTAATGATTATAACAAGTCTTGGAATGGAGCAGAACACAGTACTACTGCTCCAGACATGAACATCATTAATAATCATCAGTCATGATGATTCAAATACCATAGGTGTAGCATTAATTAATGTACAGTACCTGTATTAACACATTGATGAGTTATTGATAGTTTATGTGGGATTTCAGACATAATTTCATGATTCTTCATGCACAAAATCATGTATGAATTAATTGATCTTCATGTACCTTAACATAGATTTACTGTTAAGGGTATTGGCCAAATTATGATATTTCAAGTAATCTTTCTGCTAATTCCTCTGCAGCAATGGATCAATCATCAACATCATGAACCTTCATCAGTACGTCTGTCCGTAGTAACACTGCAATTGTGAATGTTTGAATCAGTGCAGCTTCATTTACATTGTTAGATTTTTTGAACTTCCTATTAACAGCTTCAAGTGGAGTTATGCACAAGATCAGTCTCATCACTGCATACTGTCTGGTGCTTTTGTCGTGGCTACTGTCAAGCCAGTAATAGCATGTGAGCTGTTTTCTATTCACATCAATGACACTGGATTAAATATGCCAAATATAATAACCAGAAATCTGGATTGCACAGAATGACACAATAAATTATAAGCACTCAATCCACTGAATCATTACAATGTCAATGTTAACAGTATATTAATTTTGCTTTTGATATTTTGATAAATTAATAGAATCAATAAAAGGGGCTACTCAATGGTAGGGCAGTAGATTCCAGGTTCCCCCTATTCATGGCTACATGTCAAAAAGTCCCTGCCTCTCTCCTAGAATTTACCCAAGGGAATAAATAAAGTATCTGTTCTTAAAAAATAAATCCTAGTAATTGATTACATGCTGTCATGCTTATGCGAAACAAGTAAAACTGCCCGCACTGGAAAGGGAAACTGTCAAATCTCTATTCAACATTGTCTGAATGCAGTTGTACTTTATATTCAAACTTGCAGACTGACAAATTTGAATGGTCATGTTAAGCTGGACTTTTTATAAAGTGAGATATGTGTTTAAAAGATTAGGTTGTTCAGAGTGCCTTTGTTTATCTTGAACATGTAGTATTAAAATGTTTTTGCTGTCCCCATATGCTTAAAATTATAATGAGGACATATTGTTATGTTATAAACACAGATTTCTCACAATAAATTAAGGCAGACACGCAAGTTTTTTTTTTTTGAGATATTACCTCGTGAGGACGCAAAATGTTCTCGCGAGCTGGTATCTGGTGAGCATGAGAAAATACTTTGTGCGCAGTCACAGGAAACAACATCAGCCTGAAGTATTTGATCGGCCATGCATCTTCTTATGTGAGAATGAGTCATGGTCCCTGTCTTGCCCTGCACCAGTTACCTGTTTTTTCCTGCCTTCTCCTACCTACACATTGTTGCTACGACTTTTTAACATACCGTTGTTTTTGTATTTTCTAGTGTAACTTACATCGAGCCACGTTTGCCATCATTTTTTGTTGTTACGTTGTGCTCAGCCACATCTCTCATTGTGTTCCTTTTGTTACTTTGTATTTCGGCCTAGTTTCATGCTAATAAACAGCAATTACAAAATAAGAGAATAACTTAATTTGGTGAACTAGCACACTAATGGCAGAAACATGAACATTATATCTGCTAGCTAAAATTACCAAATAAATTAATTGTGCAAAAGGTTTTTGCTACTTTGTCAGCATGTTTTAATTACTTGATTGGATGATCAGAGAATGACCTACACAAAGCACTGACTAGCGTAATTTTACTTATAATAAAATCCTACCGACCAGACGTCAATACGTGCAGTGTGCTTGAGTAGGACAGATTGATAGGTAGGGTGTCTACTACAGCGGCTGGAATCTGACGTTTAGTTAGTATTTGTTTAAATGAACAGTACAATGTGCCACAACTGTCCTGGTTGTGCTGGGCTGAGTCACTGAGTCAAAGTCAGTTTTATGTCTTGTGACAGTTATTATGACTACGTTGGCCTTCAGAGTACTGGAAATGCCAAATCCCCATGATAAATTCACAGACACAGTGTATGTTGAAGTTTGAAAGTAGTTTGAACTTTTTAATGACTCCAAGGACATTTTTTTAATGATCACATTTTTTGACATGCACACAGCACTGCTGCTGAATAGAATAAAGTTAATATGTATAATGCTCTACAGCACCATTTTTCGCCACTCCTTCTATTTGTGCATCCATCAGAAAGGTAGCGAAAAGAAGAAGGAAGTCGCTGGTTGCCATGACTAAACTTCCAACTAAGATGTCGTGACAACTGATAAAATTTGAAGCTTGGTGCCAATTAATTTACATAAAGTACTGGAGACATTCCTGACATGTTTCGGAGGAAGCCTCTACATCAGGAGTACCAAACTCAATTTCATGCCAGGCCATTATAGAATCGTTGCTCTTAAAGGGCCAGTTGTAGCTGTAAGACAACATGCGTCCATTTAGCTGAACTGGGCAATTGATAAGAGTGACACAATGTAGACCTTAGTGAATAAATAAATAATGAAATAAATCATGCTGCACCTAGGGTGTTCACAACTGAGCAGATTTAATTTTTTGAAGGTTTAACCACTTAACATTCCTTTGCAAATCACCATTTCTTGCACCACCCTTATGTCTTGCTCCAGTTTCAAACCCCTACTGCTCACACTATGAACATGGAGCGTGGTGAGGAGAAATTCTCAACTCTGCTTATATGCTCTGTCATCAATGCTCATTCTGCCCATTAGCAAGTGCATGTCTATATATTAATCGAGCAGTATATTCTGTGGCGTAGACGCATAGTAATTAATTGTACAATTAATGCATGGTAGATAGAGCATCTGGTGTGTGTGCTTGTGATTTTCAGGTCGGAAAATAAAATTTACAACAATACTGTAAGAAGTACGGTTTTAAAGTACCCAATTATCATGCTAGAAAAGGAGTTTATGGTCAATAATATCTTGTAGATATTAATAATATCAATAATATGATACAAAGATACTAGAAAATAAAGTAACTACTACAGTAATGCATGAAATGTGACTAAGCACAAAAAACAGGAAAAGCGACAACAACCCAAACCAGAAAATGCAAAAACAAGAATGGAAGACGACAACAAAACAACCAGAATAACAGAAAATCACTGCAAAAAACACTTACAAGGGCAAGGTGCAATATCTGTGAACAGCAGGAAGTGCAGGGAAAGATCATGATAAGATCATCATAATACAATAATAATAATATTATATAAATTGATAAGCTGGTTGATAAATGAAGATTAACCGACTCAAAAAACATCTTTCCATAAAATCATCAATACAGTTAATACTAATCATAGTTACAGTTCTGTCTTGTTTGGCCAATATGAAAAAAGGGCAGACCTACACAGACTTTAAAATGAATTTTGAACGTTGCTGTCAGTTTGATTGATTTGTGTGATTTTAAGGCAGAGCAATTTCCAAATAACGCAGGGATCGGTCACATAGCCAAAAGACGTCACTAAAACTAAAGGTTTTACATTCTGTAAATAAACACTTAAAATAGAACAACTTGATGGGTGTTAATTATGCTACCAAACACTGTCAACTGACTAGAAAATCAAAACTTCAAAAATTAACTTGTACAGCACTTTGCTCAACTTAGTCGTTTTAAATTGCTTAAAAATAAAGTTATAGTTAAAAAGCAACATGTAAATGCTGAACATATGTGCTTGTGCTGTCAGTGAGTAGAACTGAAACTCTATTTGATAATGATTATATTACAGTTACTAACTTTAACATAAAAAATATACAATCTATCACTACACTTTTAAACAATAGGCTGCAATTGTTAATTTACACATTATTGTACTTTCAAATGAAATTGAGACTGGAACCAGAATACAAGTAAATATTAGTCATTTATTAAATATAAAAATTGTATATGAAGTCACATGGAAGATGTGGATTGGCACTCCCTAATACAATTTTGAGGAAATGAAACAGATACTTACTTATGTGAACATTACTGTTGTGAACTTTTAACCATATTGAATCATCGATTTACATATTTAGTCAGATTATATCAAATATCGTACACAAAATTAATATAATATTTTGTGATTTGCAGTAAAATAATGATGTTACTTTTCTTGCATTTCTTCTTTCTTCATTTCACCTCACTAGACCTCTGAATTTATTTGTGGTCACACTGGTAGAACTTCATTCTCACAGAGGGAATGTACCGGCATGTTGTGCTTGTTTTTCAAAAAGAACAAAGGAGTGGGAGTATACCATGTTACTCAGCCAAGAATCTGACATATTGACAACTGACAGATGTATACTGCGGTTTGGTATTGTTCATCACTAAGGTTTCACAACATTTCTGAAAAAAATATTCACCTATGAGTGAGGCCATTACCCTTTGTCCCCTTCCAGCTTAAAAAGGCCTTTAAAGAGGTTGCCTGTCACAGAAGGTAAAAGGTTTGCATTGCAACCGCAAAGTGGATGAATGAAACAGCTTTCTACACCAGATAAAAAGGGAATTTATTACTTTAGAGATTTCCATTTTGGGTAAGTACATTTTGGTTTGTTAAGTTATATACGTATACTCATAATTATTAATGAGTTATACTTATATTTGAATAATAACCTCTAATTGTATTCCAAAATGTATAATTACATTTTTTAGGACCGTTTCTAATAATTCTGCTATCAAATATTACCATATAGTCAATGCGATGATTGATGATGAACAGGGGTTATTTTTTAAATTTTGAAATCATTATGCCACATATATCCTTTCTTTAGTATAACCACAATGATGATTGTGCAATTAACACATAAACATCCGAAAATTACAGTAGTATATAAATGAGTATTACATTTAATAATAAAAATATGATACAAATTAGTTGTAAGGATCTTTTTGTCTTCTTCATAGTGGGTTCGCAGGTCAGGGTCATCACACTCTAAACACTTTTATTGGAAAGGCTCTGGTTAATAAAGATCCTCAGCCTGGTTGATCCTTGTGACAGGTTTCAGAGATTGAGAGTTAAGGTGGTTGCAGAGCAGTCTCATCACTCAGTGCATCTGCATAATCAAGTACTCTGACATTAGTGGGAACACATGCAAGTGTGTCCATTCCATCACGTAGTATTTGGCATTAAATTTGAATATAAATTGATTGTAAAAACATGAGAAAGAGATGGAAAGTGGAAAGCAAACACATTGTTCAGTGATGATACACAAGGTTTATGTCAGAGCTTGTTAAAAAACGGATTTAATCTGATTTTAATAAGGTTATTAAGAAAATAGTTAAGTGTCCTGAGAGACATCACTAGTCAGATACCAGATCATGTCCAGATGCAATTATTTAATTTTTCAAAGTAAAAGGTTGAAATGAGCCTGTAACTGCTGCTAAATATTTTATCTGATGAGAAGATAATTTGAAGAAATACATTCAATGATGAAAAATGAAAAAGTGACTATCTTTTGAAAGATTAAATAATAAACAATTGTAAGGATTACAGATGTTTTCTTGCTAATAATGCATTTGTTGGAGATTTTAAATGTATATAATAGTCACACAGATTCCACAAACATAATAAAGAATAAAGTTGTAAACTAATAACTGTAGTACAATGGTGTTTTATGTGGCATTATTGGTTGTTTTATTTTACAGATTTAAAGATGGGCGAGATGGGTTTCAGGGGGATTTCAAACTTCATATTTCTAATGGGTAAGCAAAGCTATGTTGAGTACGTTATACTTCCTGAGGTATTATAGTTATTACTTGATCTTCTATGAGAGTCAATTGCATATGGCTTAACATATTTAAATTACACTATTAAAAGATAATATAAAAATACAAATTAATATGTAGATAATCCAAGAGAATAAATAAATTATATTATTACGATTATAAAATTGTTTTAATCATATAAAATGCATTCACAGTTACATTTAATATAGCACTTTGTGAACAGCATATTCATATATGTGTGTGTGTGTGTGTGTGTGTAATGTGCTAAAACATAAAAACATTTTAAACAATAAATTATGTAAACGTCCAAACATATAGGTACTGTGCTTTTGGCAACAACAAATATAGTAATAACACAAGGACAAATGACAACATCTACAACAGAGGTGTCAATACCTACAATGAAAGAACCCACAACACAAACTGAAACACCAACTTCATCTGAAACATCCACAAAAGTGACTGAAAGAACAACTACAATTGAGGAAGCAAAAACTACAAATGAGGGGCCCACAACAACAGAGGAAACAACAACTACAACTGTGGAGCCAACTACAACAGAAACAACATCTGAAACAACTACTGAAACATCAACTACAAATGAGGAGACAACAACAAGTACTGAAACATCAACTACAACTGAGGGGCCCACAACAACAACTGAAATACCAACTACAACAGAGGTAACAACAACTACAACTGAGGAGCCAACTACAACAGAAACAACATCTGAAACAACTACTGAAACATCAACTACAACTGAGGAGACAAAAACAACAACTGAACCAGCAACTACAACTACAACTGAGGGGCCCACAACAACAACTGAAATACCAACTACAACTGTGGAGCCAACAACAACAGAGACAACATCTGAAACAACTACTGAAACATCAACTACAACAGAGGAAACAACAACTACAACAGAGGGGCCCACAACAATAGAAACGACCACATCAGAAACACCAACCACAGAAGAGGGAACAACAACTACAACTGAGGAAAAAACTAAAACAACTAAAACTGAAACACCAACTACAACTGAGGAGCCAAAAATAACAACATTTGAAACAACAATTACAACAGAGGTAACAACAACTACAACTGAGGGGCCCACAACAACTGAAACAACAACCGAAACACAATCTACAACAGAGATAACACCAACTACAACTGTGGAGCCAACAACAACCGAGACAACATCTGAAACAACTACTGAAACATCAACTACAACTGAGGAGCCAACAACAACAAATGAAACAGCAACTACAACAGAGGTAACAACAACTACAACTGAGGGGCCAACAACAACAACTGAAAAAATTACTGAAACATTAACTACAAAAGAGGAAACGACAACTACAACTATGGAGCCAACAACAACATCTGAAACAACAATTACAACAGAGGTAACAACAACTACAGCTGTGGAGCCAACTACAACAGAAACAACATCTGAAACAACAATTACAAAAGAGGAAACATCAACTACAACTGAGGAGCCAACAACAACAACTGAAGGGCCCACAACAACAGAAACAACAACATCAGAAACACCAACTACAACTGAGGAGCCCACAACAACAGAAACAACAACATCTGAAACAATTACAACAGAGATAACGACTACAACTGAAGAAACAACTACTACAACTACAACTGAAACACCAACTACATCAGAGGTAACAACAACTACAACTGTGGAGCCAACAACAACAACTGAAACACCAACTACATCAGAGGTAACAACAACTGCGACTGGGGGGCCCACAACAACAGAAACAACAACAACAACTGAAACACCAACTACATCAGAGGTAACAACAACTATATCTGAGGAGCCAAAAACAACTGAAACACCAACTACAACAGAGGAAACAACAACTACAACTGTGGAGCCAACAACAACAACAACTGAAACAACAACAACAACTGAAACACCAACTACAAGAGAGGAAACAACAACTACAGCTGTGGAGCCAACTACAACAGAAACAACATCTGAAACAACAATTACAAAAGAGGAAACATCAACTACAACTGAGGAGCCAACAACAACAACTGAAACACCAACTACAACTGAGGGGCCCACAACAACAGAAACAACAACATCTGAAACAATTACAACAGAGATAACAACGACTATAACTGAGGAAACAACTACTAGAACAACAACTGAAACACCAACTACATCAGAGGTAAAAACAACAGAAACAACAACTACAATAGAGGACACAACAACTAGATCTGAGGAGCCAACAACAACTGAAACACCAACTACAACAGAGGAAACAACAACTACAACTGTGGAGCCAACAACAACAGAAACAACAACTACAATAGAGGACACAACAACTACAACTGTGGAGCCAACAACAACAGAAACAACATCTGAAACAACAACTACATCTGAGGGGCCCAAAACAACAGAAACAACCACATCTGAAACACCAACTACAACTGTGGAGCCCACAACAACAGAAACAACAACATCTGAAACAATTACAACAGAGATAACGACTACAACTGATGAAACAACTACTACAACTACAACTGAAACAGCAACTACAACAGAGGAAACAACAACTACAACTGTGGAGCCAACAACAACAACTGAAACACCAACTACATCAGAGGTAACAACAACTGCGACTGGGGGGCCCACAACAACAGAAACAACAACAACAACTGAAACACCAACTACAACAGAGGAAACAACAACTACAACTGTGGAGCCAACAACAACAACTGAAACACCAACTACATCAGAGTTAACAACAACTACAACTGTGGAGCCAACAACAACAGAAACAAGAACTACAATAGAGGAAACAACAAATACAACTGTGGAGCCAACAACAACAACAACTGAAACAACAACAACAACTGAAACACCAACTACAACAGAGAAAACAACAACAACTGAAACACCAACTACAACAGAGGAAACAACAACTACAACTGTGGAGCCAACAACAACAGAAACAACTATTGAAACAACTACTGAAACACCAGCTACAACAGAGTACACAACAACTACAACTGAGGAGCCAACTTCAACAACAACAACTGAAACACCAACTACAACAGAGGTAACAACAACTGCAACTGAGGGGCCAACAACAACAGAAACAACAACAACTGAAACATCAACTACATCAGAGGTAACAACAACTACAACTGTGGAGCCAACAACAACAGAAACAACTACTGAAACATCAAATACAATAGAGGACACAACAACTACAACTGAGGAGCCAACAACAACAACTGAAACACCAACTTCACCTGTTGAGCCAACCACAACAGACACAACATCTGAAACAACTACTGAAAAATCAACTACAATAGAGGACACAACAACTACAACTGAAACATCAACTACAATAGAGGACACAACAACTACAACCGAGGAGCCAACAACAACAACTGAAACACCAACTACAACAGAGGTAACAACAACTGCAACTGAGGGGCACACAACAACAGAAACAATCACGTCTGAAACACCAACTACAAAAGAGGATACAACTACAACTGTGGAGACAACAACAAAAGAAACAATAACTGAAACAATCACCGAAACACCAACTACAACAGACGAAACAACAACTACAACCGAGGAGCCAACAACAATAAAAACAACTGAAACACCAACTACAACTGAAACACCAACTACTAAAGAGGAAACAACAACTACAACTGAGGAGACAACAACAACAACTGAAACAGCAACTACAACTACAACTGAGGGGCCCACAACAACAACTGAAAAACCAACTACAACAGAGGTAACAACAACTACAACTGAGGAGCCAACTACAACAGAAACAACATCTGAAACACCAACTACAAGAGAGGAAACAACAACTACAACAGAGAAAACAACAACAACTGAAACACCAACTACAACAGAGGAAACAACAACTACAACTGTGGAGTCAACAACAACAACAACTGAAACAACAACAACAACAACTGAAACACCAACTACAAGAGAGGAAACAACAACTACAACAGAGGAAACAACAACTACAACTGTGGAGCCAACAACAACAGAAACAACTATTGAAACAACTACTGAAACACCAGCTACAACAGAGGAAACAACAACTACAACAGAGGGGCCAAAAACCACAGAAACAACATCTGAAACAACTACTGAAACATCAACTAAAATAGAGGACACAACAACTGAGGAGCCCACAACAACAACTGTGGAGCCCACTTCAACAACAACAACTGAAACACCAACTACAACAGAGGAAACAACAACTACAACTGAGGGGCCAACAACAACAGAAACAACAACAACTGAAACATCAACTACATCAGAGGTAACAACAACTACAACTGAGGAGCCAACAACAACAACTGAAACACCAACTTCAACTGTTGAGCCAACCACAACAGACACAACATCTGAAAAAACTACTGAAACAACAACTACAATAGCGGACACAACAACTACAACTGAGGAGCCCACAACAACAACAACAACTGAGCAGCCAAGAATAACAACTGTGGAGCCAACTACAACAGAGGTAACAACAACTACAACTGAAACACCAACTACAACTGAGGACACAACAACTACAACTGAGGAGCCAACAACAATAAAAACAACTGAAACACCAACTACAACTGAAACACCAACTACTAAAGAGGAAACAACAACTACAACTGAGGAGACTACAACAACAACTGAAACAGCAACTACAACTACAACTGAGGGGCCCACAACAACAACTGAAAAACCAACTACAACAGAGGTAACAACAACTACAACTGAGGAGCCAACTACAACAGAAACAACATCTGAAACACCAACTACAAGAGAGGAAACAACAACTACAACAGAGAAAACAACAACAACTGAAACACCAACTACAACAGAGGAAACAACAACTACAACTGTGGAGTCAACAACAACAACAACAACTGAAACAACAACAACAACAACTGAAACACCAACTACAAGAGAGGAAACAACAACTACAACAGAGGAAACAACAACTACAACTGTGGAGCCAACAACAACAGAAACAACTATTGAAACAACTACTGAAACACCAGCTACAACAGAGGAAACAACAACTACAACAGAGGGGCCAAAAACCACAGAAACAACATCTGAAACAACTACTGAAACATCAACTAAAATAGAGGACACAACAACTGAGGAGCCCACAACAACAACTGTGGAGCCCACTTCAACAACAACAACTGAAACACCAACTACAACAGAGGTAACAACAACTGCAACTGAGGGGCCAACAACAACAGAAACAACAACAACTGAAACATCAACTACATCAGAGGTAACAACAACTACAACTGAGGAGCCAACAACAACAACTGAAACACCAACTTCAACTGTTGAGCCAACCACAACAGACACAACATCTGAAAAAACTACTGAAACAACAACTACAATAGCGGACACAACAACTACAACTGAGGAGCCCACAACAACAACAACAACTGAGCAGCCAAGAATAACAACTGTGGAGCCAACTACAACAGAGGTAACAACAACTACAACTGAAACACCAACTACAACTGAGGACACAACAACTGCAACTGAGGGGCCCACAACAACAGAAAAAACATCTGAAACAACTACCCAAACATCAACTACAATAGAGGACACAACAACTACAACCGAGGAGCCAACAACAACAACTGAAACACCAACTACAACAGAGGTAACAACAACTGCAACTGAGGGGCCCACAACAACAGAAACAATCACATCTGAAACACCAACTACAAAAGAGGATACATCTACAACTGTGGAGACAACAACAAAAGAAACAATAACTGAAACAATTACCGAAACACTAACTACAACAGACGAAACAACAACTACAACCGAGGAGCCAACAACAATAAAAACAACTGAAACACCAACTACAACAGAAACACCAACTACTAAAGAGGAAACAACAACTACAACTGAGGAGCCAACAACAACTTCTGAAACACCAACTACCCAAACATCAACTACAATAGAGGACACAACAACTACAACCGTGGAGCCAAAAACAACAACTGAAACAACAACCACAACAGATGAAACAACAACTACAACTGAAACAGCTACCGAAACATCGACTACAACGGAGTACACAACAACTACAACTGAGGAGCCAAAAACAACAAATGAAACACCAACTACAACAGAGGGGACAACAACTACAACTTTGGAGCCTACAACAACCGAAAACACAACAACTGGAACACCAACTACATCAGAGGAAATGACAACAACAACTGAGGAGCCCACAACAACTGAAACAGCCACTACAACAGTGGCCACAACAACTACAACTGGAGAATTTGCAACAACTGAAAAAACAACTACAACAGACACAATAACAAATATAACTGAAGGACCAATTACAACAACAGAAACTCCATTCACAACAGAGGAATCTACAACAACTACCGAAGCACCGATATCATCAACTGAAGCATTGATTACAACAGAGGCATTAACAACTACAACAGAGTCACTCACAACAACAACTGAAAGACCAACAACATCAACTGAAACACCCCTAACAACAACTGAGACAACAACTACATCTGAGGACACAACACCTACAAGTAGGGGACCTACAACAACAACTGAAACACCAACTACAACAACAACAGAGGAATCTACAACAACAACTGAAACAACTATAACTCAAGCAAAAACAAGCACAATAATTGCAGTATCTACATCTGTCGCAACTAATACAGAAGTCTCAACAATGGTGGTGACTTTCAGATCTGTTAATGAGGCCTTCTCAAGTGATCTGAATGATCCAACATCCCCAGCTTATACTAAACGTTCTTCAGTTATCATAAACCAGGTAGGACTCACCTTCGTCACACAATGTGGAGATACTGTTTGTAGAAGTATTCATTGTTGTATATCAATACATGAAGTCGAACAGCTAATCAAACAAATGTCACTAGACAACTGTGGTAAAATATTGATATTGCTAGAAATTTGCATTTTATCTGACATGCTGCATCTGGAAAATGATTTATCAAAAATGTTAAAGCTATTTAAATACACTATTTCGGATTTCTACAGTGATTTGTAACAGAGAAATAAAATAAAAATATTAACAAAATAAAAAGACAACAAACAATTAATTGCCACGTTTTCTGTTTTTACAGTTGAAACCTAGATTCCAGTGGGCATTCCCTCAATCCTTTAAAAGCATGAAGATGGCGGGATACAGGTTATTGGTTTGTCTTTCTTACACTTTAAAAGTACAGTGCTAATTACAACATTTTAACCAATTCATATCTTATTTCTACTGCAGTAATGGATCAATCATCAACTCCCTGAACATTAGCTTTGACAACACATCTGTTCCTGATAACACTGAGATTGGAAATGTTTTAATTGATGCAGCATCAAATGTTACTGGTTTCGACATTGACGAAAAGTCCATCACTGTGAATGGTGCACGTAAGTGATACAAAGCACAACCCCTCAAAATATTTTAAATGTACATAGTAATTTGATAATAATCATTGGTACCTTTTCTTTTTTTTTTTTATCATGTTTACAATAGTGACAACTTACACAATTACAACTGAGGAGCCCACAACAACAACTGAAACACCAACTACATCTGAGGGGCCCAAAACAACAGAAACAACCACATCTGAAACACCAACTACAACTGTGGAGCCAACAACAACAGAAACAACAACATCTGAAACAATTACAACAGAGATAACAACGACTACAACTGAGGAAACAACTACTACAACTATAACTGAAACACCAACTACAACAGAGGAGCCAACAACAACAACTGAAACACCAACTACAACAGAGGAAACAACAACTACAACTGTGGAGCCAACAACAACAACTGAAACAACAACCACAACAGGAGAAACAACAACCACAACTGAAACAGCTACCGAAACATCAACTACATTAAAAGACACAACAACTACAACTGAGGAACCAATAACAACAAATGAAACAACAACAACAACAAAAACTGAAACACCAACTATAACAGATGTAACAACAACTACAACTGAGGGGCCCACAACAACAACTGAAACACCAACTACAACAGAGGAGGTAACAACAACAACTGAAACACCATTTACAACAGAGGAGACAACAACTACAACTTTGGAGCCTACAACAACCGAAAACACAACTGAAACACCAACTACAAAAGAGGAAATGACAACAACAACAACTGAGGAGCCCACAACAACTGAAACACCACCTACAACTATGGAGCCAACCACAACAACAACTGAAACACCAACTACAACAGAGGTAACAACAACTACAACTGTAGAGTCAACAACTACTGAAACATCAAATACAATAGAGGACACAACAACAACAACAACTGAAACACCAACTACAACAGAGGAAACAACAACAACAACTGAAACACCAACTACAACTGAGGAGCCTACAACAACAGAAACAACAACTACAATAGCGGACACAACAACTACAACTGAGGAGCCAACAACAACAGAAACAATAACATATGAAAAAACAACTACAACTGAGGAAACAACTACTACAACTACAACTGAAGCACCAACTACAACTGTGGAGCCAACAACAACAGAAATAACATCTGAAACAACTACTGAAACACCAACTACAATAGAGGACACAACAACTACAACTGTGGAGCCAACAACAACAGAAACAACTACTAAATCAACTATTGAAACACCAAATACAAGAGAGGAAACAACAACTACAACCGAGGGGCCCACATCAACAACACGAACAATTACCGAAACACTAACTACAACTGTGGAGCCAAAAACAACAGAAACAACATCTGAAAAAACTACTGAAACATCAACTAGGCTAGAGGACACAACAACTACAACAGAGGGGCCAACAACAAATACTAAAAAAACAACTACAACAGGGGAAACAAAAACTACAACTGGGGAGCCAACAACAACAACTGAAACGCCAACTACATCAGAGGTAACAACAACTGCGACTGAGGGGCCCACAACAACAGAAACAACAACAACTGAAACACCCACTACAAGAGAGGAAACAACAACTACAACTGTGGAGCCAACGACCACAGACACAACATCTGAAACAACTACTGAAACATCAACTACAATAGAGTACACAACAACTACAACTGAGGAGCCAACAACAACAACTGAAACACCAACTACAACAGAGGAAACAACAACTACAACTGAGGAGCCAACAACAACAACTGAAACACCAACTACAAGAGAGGAAACAACAACTACAACTGTGGAGCCAACAACCACAGAAACAACATCTGAAACAACTACTGAAATATCAACTACAACAGACAAAACAACAACAACTGAAACACCAACTACAACTGAGGAAACAACAACTACAACTGAGGAGCCCACAACAACTGAAACAACAACATCTGAAATTACAACTGAAACACCAAGTATAATAGCGGACACAACAACTACAACTGAGGAGCCCACTACAACAACAACAACTGAAACACCAACTACAACTGAGGAGCCTACAACAACTGAAACACCAACTACAACAGAGGAAACAACAACTACAACTGAGGAGCCCACAACAACAACAACAACTGAAACACCAACTACAACAGAGGAAACAACAACTACAACTGTGGAGCCAACAACATATGAAACAAACACTACAACTGAGGAAACAACTACTACAACTACAACTGAAATAACATCTGAAACAACTACTGACACACCAACTACAAAAGAGGAAACAACAACTACAACCGAGGGGCCAAAAACCACAGAAACAACATCTGAAACAACTACTGAAACAGCAACTACAACTGTGGAGCCAACAACTGAAACACCAACTACAACTGTGGAGCCAACAACAACAGCAACTGAAACACCAACTATAACAGAGGAAACAACAACTACAACTGTGGAGCCAACAACAACATATGAAAAAACAACTACAACTGAGGAAACAACTACTACAACTACAACTGAAGCACCAACTACAACTGTGGAGCCAACAACAACAGAAACAACATCTGAAACAACTACTGAAACACCAACAAGAATAGAGGAAACAACAACTACAACTGTGGAGCCAACAACAACAACTGAAACACCAACTACAAGAGAAGAAACAACAACTACAACAGAGAAAACAACAACAACTGAAACACCAACTACAAGAGAGGAAACAACAACTACAACCGAGGGGGCCACATCAACAACAGGAACAATTACCGAAACACTAACTACAACAAAGGAAACAGCAAATACAACTACAACTGTGGAGCCAACAACAACAGAAACAACATATGAAACAACTACTGAAACATCAACTAGACTAGAGGACACAACAACTACAACTGAGGAGCCAACAACAAATACTAAAAAACCAACTACAACAGAGGAAACAACAACTACAACTGAAACACCAACTACAACAGAGGTAACAACAACTGCGACTGAGGGGCCCACAACAACAGAAACAACAACAACTGAAACACCCACTACAAGAGAGGAAACAACAACTACAACTGTGGAGCCAACAAGAACAACTGAAACACCAACTACAAGAGAAGAAACAACAGCTACAACAGAGAAAACAACAACAACTGAAACACCAACTACAAGAAAGGAAACAACAACTACAACTTTGGAGCCAACAACCACAGAAACAACATCTGAAACAAATACTGAAACACCAACTACAACAGAGGAAACACCAACTACAACTGAGGAGCCCACAACAACAGAAACAACAACATCTGAAATTACAACTGAAACAACAACTACAACTGAAGGGCTCACACCAACAACTGAAACACCAACTACAACTGAGGAGCCAACAACAACTGAAACACCAACTACAACAGAGGAAACAACAACTACAACTGAGGAGCCCACAACAACAACTGAAACAACTACCGAAACACTAACTACAACAGAGGAAACAACAATTACGACTGAGGTGCCCACAACAACACAAACAACATCTGAAATTACAACTGAAACACCAACTACAATAGCGGACACAACAACTACAACTGAGGAGCCCACAACAACAACAACTGAAACACCAACTACAACTGAGGAAACAACAACTACAACTGTGGAGCCAACAACAACAGAAACAACAACATATGAAAAAACAACTACAACTGAGGAAACAACTACTACAACTACAACTGAAACACCAACTACAACTGAGGAGCCAACAACAACAGAAACAACATCTGAAACAACTACTGAAACATCAACTAGACTAGAGGACACAACAACTACAACTGAAGAGCCAACAACAAATACTAAAAAACCAACTACAACAGAGGAAACAACAACTACAACTGTGGAGCCAACAACAACAACTGAAACACCAACTATATCAGAGATAACAACAACTGCGACTGAGGGGCCCACAACAACAGAAACAACAACAACTGAAACACCCACTACAAGAGAGGAAACAACAACTACAACTGTGGAGCCAACAACAACAACTGAAACACCAACTACAAGAGAAGAAACTACAACTACAACAGAGAAAACAACAACAACTGAAACACCAACTACAAGAGAGGAAACAACAACTACAACTGTGGAGCCAACAACCACAGAAACAACATCTGAAATAACTACTGAAACATCAACTACAACAGACAAAACAACAATAACTGAAACACCAACTACAACTGAGGAAACAACAACTACAACTGAGGAGCCCACAACAACTGAAACAACAACATCTGAAATTACAACTGAAACACCAAGTATAATAGCGGACACAACAACTACAACTGAGGAGCCCACTACAACAACAACAACTGAAACACCAACTACAACTGAGGAAACAACAACTACAACTGAGGAGCCCACAACAACAGAAACAACAACATCTGAAAAAACAACTACAACTGAGGAAACAACTACAACAACTACAACTGAGGGGCCCACAACAACCACTGAAGCAATTACCGAAACACCAACTACAACAGATGTAAAAACAACTACAACTGAGGGGCCCACAACAACTGAAACGCCAACTACAACTGAGGAAACAACTACTACAACTACAACTGAAACAACAACAACAACTGAAACACCAACTACAACTGAGGAAACAACAACTACAACTGAAGAGCCCACAACAACAACAACTGAAACACCAACTACAACAAGAGAAACAACAACAACTGAAACAGCTACCGAAACATCAACTACAATATTGGACACAACAACTACAACTAAGCCACCAATTACAACAACTGAAACACCAACTGCAGCAGAGGAAACAACAACTACAACTGAGGGGCCCACAACAACCACTGAAGCAATTACCGAAACACCAACTACAACTGTGGATCCAACAACAACCGAAACCACAACAACTGCAAGACGAACTACAACAGAAACAATAACAAATATAACTGAAGGACCACCTACAACAACTAAAACTCCATTCACAACAGAGGAATCTACAGCAACTACAGAAGCACCGATAACATCAACTGAAGCACTGATTACAACAGAGACATTAAAAACTACAACTGAAACACCAACAACATCAACTAAAACCCCAGCTACATCAGAGGACACAACACCTACAAGTAGGGGACCTGCAACAACAACTGAAACACTAACTACAACAACAACAGAGGAATCTACAACAACAATTGAAACAACTATAACACAAGCAAAAACAAGCACAATAACTGCAGTATCTACATCTGTCGCAACTAATACAGAAGTCTCAACAATGGTGGTGACTTTCAGATCTGTTAATGAGGCCTTCTCAAGTGATCTGAATGATCCAACATCCCCAGCTTATACTAAACGTTCTTCAGTTATCATAAACCAGGTAGGACTCACCTTCGTCACACAATGTGGAGATACTGTTTGTAGAATTATGCATTGTTGTATGTCAATGCATGAAGTCGAACAGCTAATCAAACAAATGTCATTAGACAACTGTGGTAAAATATTGATATTGCTAGAAATTTGCATTTTATCTGACATGCTGCATCTGGAAAATGATTTATCAAAAATGTTAAAGCTATTTAAATACACTATTTCGGATTTCTACAGTGATTTGTAACAGAGAAATAAAATAAAAATATTAACAAAATAAAAAGACAACAAACAATTAATTGCCACGTTTTCTGTTTTTACAGTTGAAACCTAGATTCCAGTGGGCATTCCCTCAATCCTTTAAAAGCATGAAGATGGCGGGATACAGGTTATTGGTTTGTCTTTCTTACACTTTAAAAGTACAGTGCTAATTACAACATTTTAACCAATTCATATCTTATTTCTACTGCAGTAATGGATCAATCATCAACTCCCTGAACATTAGCTTTGACAACACATCTGTTCCTGATAACACTGAGATTGGAAATGTTTTAATTGATGCAGCATCAAATGTTACTGGTTTCGACATTGACGTAAAGTTCATCACTGTGAATGGTGCACGTGAGTGATACAAAGCACAACCCCTCAAAATATTTTAAATGTGCATAGAAATTTGATAATAACTCTTGGTATCTTTGCTTTTTTTTCCATTGTGGATACAATAGTTATAACTTACACAATTACAACTGAGGAGCCCACAACAACAACTGAAACACCAACTACAACTGAGGAAACAACAACTACAACTGAGGAGCCCACAACAACAACAACTGAGGGGCCCACCAACAACTACAACTGAGGAGCCCACAACAACAACTGAAACACCAACTACAACAGAGGCACCAACAACTACAACTGAAGGGCCCACATCAACAGAAACACCAACTACAAGAGAGAAAACAACAACTACAACTGAGGAGCCCACAACAACAACAACTGAAACACCAACTACAACTGAGGAAACAACAACTACAACTGAGGAGCCCACAACAACAGAAACACCAACTACAACAGAGGAAACAACAACTACAACTGAGGAGCCCACAACAACAACAACTGAAACACCAACTACAACAGAGGAAACAAGAACTACAACTGTGGAGCCAACAACAACAGAAACAAAATCTGAAACAACTACTGAATCATCAACTACAATAGAAGACACAACAACTACTACTGAGGAATCAACAACAACAACTGAAACCCCAATTACAACTGAGGTAACAACAACTACAAAAAAGGAGCCAACAACAACAGAAACAACCACATCTGAAACACCAACTACAAAAGAGGGAACAACAACTACAACTGAAACGCCGACTACAACAGAGGAAACAACTACTCCAACTACAACTGAAACACCAACTACAACAGTGGAAAAAATAACTACAACTGAGGTGCCCACAACAACAACTGAAACACCAACTACAACAGAGGCACCAACAACTACAACTGAGGTGCCCACAACAACAACTGAAACACCAACTACAACTGAGGAAACAACAACTACAACTGAAGGGCCCACAACAACTACAACTGAAACACCAACTACAAAAGAGGGAACAACAACTACAACTGAAACACCAACTACAACAGTGGAAAAAAGAACTACAACTGTGGAGCCAACAAATACTGAATCAACAACTACAACTGAGGGCCCCACAACAACAACTGAAACGCCAACTACAAGAGAGAAAACCACAACTACAAATGAGGGGCCCACAACAACAACAACTGAAACACCAACTACAACAGAGGAAACAACAACTACAACTGAGGAGCCCACAACAACAACAACTGAAACACCAACTACAAAAGAGGGAACAACAACTACAACTGAAACACCAACTACAACAGTGGAAAAAAGAACTACAACTGTGGAGCCAACAAATACTGAATCAACAACAACTGAAACGCCAACTACAACTGCGGAAACAACTACTACGTCTACAACTGAAACACCAACTACAATAGAGGAAACAACAACTACAACTGAGGGGCCCACAACAACAACAACAGAAACACCAACTACAACAGAGGAAACAACAACTACAACTGAGAGGCCCACAACAACAGAAACACCAACTACAACAGAGGAAACAACAACTGAAAACCCAACTACCACAGCGGTAAAAACAACTACAACTGAGGTGCCCACAACAACAACTGAAACAACAATTACAACAGAGGTGACAACAACTACAACGGAGGTGCCCACAACAACAACTGAAACGCCAACTACAACTGAGGAAACAACTACTACATCTACAACTGAAACACCAACTACAATAGCGGACACAACAACTACAACTGAGGAGCCCACAACAACAACAACTGAAACACCAACTACAACTGAGGAAACAACTACTACAACAACAACTGAAACACCAACTACAACAAAGGAAACAACAACTACAACTATGGAGCCAACAACAACAGAAACAAAATCTGAAACAACTACTGAATCATCAACTACAATAGAAGACACAACAACTACTACTGAGGAACCAACAACAACAACTGAAACCCCAACTACAACTGAGGTAACAACAACTACAAATGAGGAGCCAACAACAACAGAAACAACCACATTTGAAACACCAACTACAAAAGAGGGAACAACAACTACAACTGAGGGACCCACAACAACAACTGAAACGCCAACTACAACAGAGGAAACAACAACTACAACTGAGGGGCCCACAACAACTGAAACGCCAACTACAACTGAGGAAAAAACTACTACAACTACAACTGAAACACCAACTACAACAGTGGAAACAAGAACTACAACTGTGGAGCCAACAACTACTGAATCATCAACTACAACTGAGGGAGCCAACAACAACAACTGAAACAACAGTTACAACAGAGGTGACAACAACTACAACTGAGGAGCCCACAACAACAACAACTGAAACACCAACTACAACTGAGGAAACAACAACTACAACTGAGGGGCCCACAACAACTGAAACGCCAACTACAACTGAGGAAACAACTACTACAACTACAACTGAAACACCAACTACAACTGTGGAGCCAACAACTACTGAATCATCAACTACAACTGAGGAGCCAACAACAACAACTGAAACACCAACTACAACAGTGGAAACAACTACTACAACTATAACTGAAACACCAACTACAACAGAGGAAACAACTACTACAACTACAACTGAAACACCAACTACAACAGTGGAAACAAGAACTACAACTGTGGAGCCAACAACTACTGAATCATCAACTACAACTGAGGAGCCAACAACAACAACTGAAACACCAACTACAACAGTGGAAACAACTACTACAACTATAACTGAAACACCAACTACAACAGAGGAAACAACAACTACAACTGAGGAGCCAACAACAACAGAAACAAAATCTGAAACAACTACTGAAACACCAACTACAACAGAGGAAACAACAACTACAACTGAGGAACCAACAACAACAACTGAAACCCCAACTACAACAACTACAAATAAGGAGCCAACAACAACAGAAACAACCACATCTGAAACACCAACTACAAAAGAGGGAACAACAACTACAACTGAGGAAACAACTACTCCAACTACAACTGAAACACCAACTACAACAGTGGAAACAAGAACTACAACTGTGGAGCCAACAACTACTGAATCAACAACTACAACTGAGGGGCCCACAACAAAAACTGAAACGCCAACTACAACTGAGCTGCCCACAATTACTGAAACACCAACTACAACAGAGGAAAAAACAACTACAACTGAGGGGCCCACAACAACTGAAACACCAACTACAACTGAGGAAACAACTACTACAACTACAACTGAAACAACAACTACAACTGAGGAGCCCACAACAACAACAACTGAAACACCAACTACAACTGAGGAAACAACAACTACAACTGAGGAACCAACAACAACAACTGAAACCCCAACTACAACAACTACAAATAAGGAGCCAACAACAACAGAAACAACCACATCTGAAACACCAACTACAAAAGAGGGAACAACTACAACTGAGGAAACAACTACTCCAACTACAACCGAAACACCAACTACAACAGAGGAAACAACAACTACAACTGAGGAACCAACAACAACAACTGAAACACCAACTACAACTGAGCGGCCCACAACAACTGAAACACCAACTACAACAGAGGAAACAACTACTACAACTGAAGGGCCCACCTCAAACGAAACACCAACTACAACAGAGGAAACAACAACTGAAAACCCAACTACCACAGCGGTAAAAACAACTACAACTGAGGTGCCCACAACAACAACTGAAACAACAATTACAACAGAGGTGACAACAACTACAACTGAGGTGCCCACAACAACAACTGAAACGCCAACTACAACTGAGGAAACAACTACTACATCTACAACTGAAACACCAACTACAATAGAGGAAACAACAACTACAACTGAGGAGCCCACAACAACAACAACTGAAACACCAACTACAACTGAGGAAACAACTACTACAACAACAACTGAAACACCAACTACAACAAAGGAAACAACAACTACAACTGTGGAGCCAACAACAACAGAAACAAAATCTGAAACAACTACTGAATCATCAACTACAATAGAAGACACAACAACTACTACTGAGGAACCAACAACAACAACTGAAACCCCAACTACAACTGAGGTAACAACAACTACAAATGAGGAGCCAACAACAACAGAAACAACCACATTTGAAACACCAACTACAAAAGAGGGAACAACAACTACAACTGAGGGACCCACAACAACAACTGAAACGCCAACTACAACAGAGGAAACAACAACTACAACTGAGGGGCCCACAACAACTGAAACACCAACTACAACAGAGGAAACAAGAACTACAACTGTGGAGCCAACAACTACTGAATCATCAACTACAACTGAGGAGCCAACAACAACAACTGAAACAACAGTTACAACAGAGGTGACAACAACTACAACTGAGGTGCCCACAACAACCACAACAGAAACACCAACTACAACAGAGGAAACAACAACTACAACTATAACTGAAACAACAACTACAACAGAGGAAACAACAACTACAACTGAGGAAACAACAACTACAACTGAGGGGCCCACAACAACTGAAACGCCAACTACAATTGAGCGGCCCAGAACAACTGAAACACCAACTACAACAGAGGAAACAACAACTACAACTGAGCGGCCCACAACAACTGAAACACCAACTACAACAGAGGAAACTACAACTGAGGTGCCCACAACAACAACTGAAACGCCAACTACAACTGAGGAAACAACTACTACATCTACAACTGAAACACCAACTACAATAGAGGAAAGAACAACTACAACTGTGGAGCCAACAACTACTGAATCATCAACTACAACTGAGGAGCCAACAACAACAACTGAAACACCAACTACAACAGAGGAAACAACAACTACAACTGAGGAGCCCACAACAACAGAAACAACATCTGAAACAACTACTGAAACACCAACTACAACAGAGGAAACAACAACTACAACTGAAACCCCAACTACAACAACTACAAATAAAGAGCCAACAACAACAGAAACAACCACATCTGAAACACCAACTACAAAAGAGGGAACAACAACTACAACTGAGGAAACAACTACTTCCAACT